>NC_072439.2:76202500-77536250 GCF_028878055.3 Symphalangus syndactylus
TTTCCTGCATGCATTGAAATGATCATATTTTTTCTTTATCAGTCTGTTATTATGGTGAATTATATTGATTACTTTTTAAATGTTAAGCTAGCCTTGCATCCCTGGGATAAATGGATAAATCCACCTTGGTCATTATATTTTTGGATTCCACTGGATAATTTTTTTTTTTTTTTTTTGAGATGGAGTCTGGCTCTGTAGGCCAGGCTGGACTGCAGTGGCACAGTCTCAGCTCACTGCAGCCTCCTCTGCCTGGGTTCAAACAATTCTTGAGCCTCAGCCTTCCGAGTAGCTGGGATTATAGGCGCCCGCCACCACACCCGGCTTGTATTGGATAAAATTTTATTTTAATTTTTACATTTACTTACATAAGGCATATAGGTCTCAATTTTTTTTTCTTATACTAAGATAGTAGTAGGATAATGCTGGCCACATAGAATGTAGGGAAATATTCCTTCCTCTTAGTTTTCTGGTAGATTTTTGAGACTTTGCTTTTTAAGTGTTTAGGAATTTTCTCCAGTGAAGCCATCTGGGTCTGGATTTTTATTTGCGGGAAGTGTTTTAACTACAGATTCAATTTCTTTAAAAGGTATAGGACAACAAATGGCTATTTATTTATTCTTGAATGAGCTTTGGCAGTTTGTGTCTTTAAAGGAATTTTTTTCCATTTCATCTAAGTTGTAGAATGTATTGACTTAAAATTTTTCATAATATTCTCTTAATATTATAATAGCCATAGCATTTGGAGTGATGCCTTATGTCTGATTTCTTATATCGGTAATTTATAACTTTTTTCTTTTTTTGCTCTCATTAATCTGGCTAGAAGTTTATTGTTCTCCACCTAATTCTTTCAAAGAATCATATTTTGATGTCATTGAACTTTCCACTGTTTTCTATTTTTTGTTTCATTAATTTTTAATATATTCTCTCATTTCTTTTACTTGTTTATAATTTTCTGTTCTTTTTCTCTTTTTTAAGAGTAGTTTATTATAGTTTTGAATTAAAAGTTGCATATGTAAGAGCTATTTGTTGATCATGTTGAGTTTATTTTTCTTGGATTAGTTTTTTATTTTATAGGTTAAGAAGGAAAACTGAAGCTTAAGCGAAAGTTACTCTTTTCTCCTCTGGAGCAGAATAGAAGACTTTAATGCATGCTTGAAGACTGGTGTTTTCCCTTCCATTATTTTCCCATGATAGCCTGAAAGCAGTCATCTGTTAAATAAGACATACTGTCTGATTTGCAAAGTATACATTCTCTTAATTTCAGGTTAACCATGCTTAAAAAGCATTGCTCTAAATGAATTTTTTTGTTGTTAGAAAATATAACAGTTATAGTTCACTTCAAATTTACATTCTTGTGGTACTTTTTAATTTTTTTTACTGCACAAAATTTCTTCTGCTATCCTAACTACCTGCAGTACTTCTACTCTTGAAAGGCATCATTCTCATTTAATAGCTGTGTTGCAATGGCCTGATAAATACTGATATAGCATTATGACACACATTATTTATGGTCATTAAATTACCTCAAATCTTTTATTTTTTAAAGTGTAATTTTTATTAGTCAGTTATTTTCATTTGAATATTTATGTATTATTCAGATATATGATATTAAACCTGACTATTTTGAATAAGGGAACCTGTTAATAGGGGAGAGTAATAATTTTTCCAAATTTTCAGCAACATTATACTTTTCTAACTGTTGTGTTTCCAAGGTGTTACGTAGCAAGCTTGATACGAATAAAAGATAATCTTGCCAGGCACAGTGGCTGATGCCTGTAATCCCAGCAATTTGGGAGGCAGAGGTGGGTGGATCACAAGGTCAGAAGTTCGAGACCAGCCTGGCCAACGTGGTGAAACCCTGTCCCTACAAAAAATATAAAAATTGTCCAGGCGTGGTGGTGCGCACCTGTAGTCTCAGCTACTCAGGAGGCAGAGGCAAGAGAGTTGCTTGAACCTGGGAGGTGGCGGTTGCAGTGAGCTGAGATCACGCCACTGCACTCCATCCTGGGCGACAGAGTGATACTCCATCTTAAAAAAAAAAATCTTATCTTTCATATTACTACTTTCAGAAAACTTTGACAATGTAAAAGGAATGAGGTATTCAATTTGGAAACAAGGCAAGTTGGAATGAGCTATTTGGCTATGCTTAGATTTCTGAGATTTGAAGATAAAATTTGTAAGGCATCAAGGGACATATAGGACATGAGACAGTGTCTGGCACCTCCCAGGTAGTATGCCTGAGTACTCTAATATAGAAAATGTCTGCCATGTTTCTGAATTTACATAAGTCTTTTCCAGTTGCTACAAATAGTCCATGATATGTTTTCCTTAAGAAAACCTAACCATAACTTAACCATTTATGTTTTTCATCTTATTATGCTTATGTCAGTCAGTAATTAAAATAACACAAAAATTTTTTTAAAAAAGGAGTTATTCAAAATTAGCATTTTCTTAAGGTACAGATAATATTTATTTTTGGAGATCTGATTTAGTATACTTTACAGATAAAAATATAATTGTCCAAACTCTATTTTTTATGAGAAGATCTATGGTTTTTCAAAAATACTTAAAAATATTGTTTAATTATTTGACTACTTAAGACTAAAATAGCTCACTGAGATTTGTGCTTATTTCACTTAATACTAGAAATGCTATGCATGCAATTCATTCTAAAAAATTCTAAAAGCCTGCAATTTAGAACAAAGGAAATAATCTGGAGTTGGTAGACATTTCACTTGGTTGTCTTCTAATACAAGAAGAACAATATAGACTTCCTTTAAACATTTAATAATTTTACAAATACACAAAGATTTCCAAATTTGGGTCAGAATTTTTCTTTTATTGAAATGTAATGAACCCTTCTTTCAAAGATTCTTGTAATAAAATACACAGATTAATAGAGAAAATGTACATATTTGATACTAGATTTTTACCAGTTGTTTTTAAAATACATTTAGACTAGAGGCCCAGCTTCACCTGGATGTATGGTTAATTTCATTTTTGCATATTATTCTAGAACTTTAGTTAAAACAAAATGTTACTATAAGCTGTTCTACAAAAGCATATGATCTGTTGGGAATTGAACAATGAGAACTCATGGACACAGGAAGGGGAACATCACACTCCGGGGACTGTTGTGGGGTGGGGGGAGGGGGGAGGGACAGCATTGGGAGATACACCTAATGCTAAATGACGAGTTAATGGGTGCAGGAAATCAACATGGCACATGGATACATATGTAACAAAACTGCACATTGTGCACATGTACCCTAAAACCCTAAAGTATAATAAAAAAAAAATAAATAAAAAAAAAAAATAAAATAAAAAAAATAAAAAAAATTCTCAGGTATTGTAGGCACTCAAAGGAGAGTGCTTAACTATGCAGCTATTCTGTCAGTTTATATATTTTGCCAGTGGTTGGGCAAATAAAGATCAGGTAAAAGATTCATTTTTATCTAAATTGTATTGTGAAGGCATCATCATATTCTATGGTAAAATAATATATAAATTTTTAGAAGAATAGAATATTTATTCTACAGTTAGAGCCAATACCCCAGTGCAAATGTTTGGGGGGGGAGAATAGCAATTTAGTTTCCTTATTAAGGAATATGGAGTGATACACTGGGAATATTAAATGGTTTTTCTAGGAAGTAGTTGTTTCTAGTTTGGTATTCAAACCAGACATGGCTCTACATGCAATTAGATGCTACTGGTAAAATCGAGATAAGAGAATTGGAGACTTAAGTGGGCATTTCTTAGTTTATGCAGAGTAGAAGAGACTGGTCTCTAGGCCTCCATCCTAACTATCTGTTTAAACATTGTCTTGTTTCAGAGAATCATTCTTGATTTTTAAAGGAATTTCTACCCTCTCTTACTTAAAGGAATGAGAGTTTACCTCTATTTACTGCCTATTATATGCTGGTCAGGAGTAAGTAGCATCCTGAAAGGAGATTCTGAAAGAATATAGGTATAGATACATGTCACCAGACTTGACTAGTGGCATTGGAACTGGTCTTATGAAAATAAAGAAGGAGAAAGAATGCACAAAAAATAGTTGCCACCTGTTTAAGATGAGCTCTTCTTCATTAGTAGTAGTACAAGTTTATTTTCAAGCTATGTCACTAGACATCTCGTATAGAGAAGTGTTTTCTGTTTTTATAGTCATTTTCTTTAACTCCAGCATACTATCTCATGAAGGCATCAAGATGTCAAAAGGATAATCAGCCTAAACCATCTCCACTAATGGAAATGTTTCCAAGTACACAAATTGGTCATAACATCAACTCTCAAAATAGAAGGCAGCACTTTTAAAAAACTTAAAATATACTATAGATCATTACTGTTATTTAACAGTCTGATTATGTATCTTCAGCTGATAAGTTGTCTCAAATAGAGATCGATTTTGTAACCTAATATTATGGAATGAGGGGAAAATCCCATTGTAAAAATTCTTCACCACTATCTCCATAATCTGTACTTCACTGAGTTTCATCCAGGTGCAAAAATGAAAAATTATAACCTGCCAAGCATCAGTGGCAGAGTGAAATGAAAAAATTGCGAGTTAATAATAGTGATGCCTCAAAAAAATTTCCTGACCAATTTAACATGCTTCATCCAAGGTCACTTCTAAGCGCTGATTATTTTTAGTAATTTGCAGATGAGACCATTCTACCTTGGTCATGGTTAGTGAAGATCAAGAAAATGCCAGAGAAGGTTTAAGATTCAAGGTTATCTTTCTCAAATAAGCCACAAACCACAGTTTCATTCTGTTTTCTTAAGACCTAGCTGAGAAATAATTTTAAATGAAATGAACTTAAAGCCTCTGCTATCTTTTGTTGGAGCTATAAAGTCATCATAACATAAAGCATGAGGGATAAGGGTAGTGAAAGGACACTGTTTAGTAGGTCCTTAAGTAGCATTTCATGTGGGAAAGAACTCCTCAAGGCATTTTTCTAGTATTTTATTCTGACACTTAAAAAAAATCATCGTAGATTGTATTTTATGTAAACTTTGATTATGATGACCAGCTACAGCTCATTTTTTAATTTCTAGAAAGCTTCCAAATTTACTTTCTTTTGCCAAATTTGAAATTCGAACTTACAAATAGTCCGTAAAGATCTTTTTTATTACACGTAAATAATTTAGATAATATAGACAAATATAAAGAGGAAAATAAAACTTTTCCTAATTTCACCACTCATGGATAACTTGTATTGATCTTTTAGTGTATACTTTCCAGACCCATGGGTGTGTCTCTGCGTGTGCAAGCATGTGTGTGTCTGTGTGTGTGCACGTATGTGTGTTCAGAGAGGGGAGGAGATGAGATCATCATTGAGATGAGTAGGATGATGGATTTTTTTCAATAAGTTTACTCTGAAGATATAATTGTATTTTATCTAGCAACTTGCTTTGTACATCTTTCTATGTCAATCTAGCAACTTGCTTCGTACATCTTTCTATGTCAATAATTATTGGTTTATATCTTTTTGTTTTGTTTGGTTTTTGAGACAGGGTCTCATTCTGTTTCCCAGGCTGGAGTGCAGTGGTGTGATCTTGGCTCACTGCAACCTCCACCTCCCAGGTTCAAGTGATTCTCCTGTCTCAGCCTCCCGAGTAGCTGGGATTACAGGCACCCACCACCATACCCGGCTAATTTTTGTATTTTTAGAAGAGACAGGGTTTAACCATGTTGGCCAGGCTGGTCTCAAACTCCTGACCTCAAATAATCCACCTGCCTCAGCCTCCCAAAGTGCTGGGATTACAGGCTTGAGCCACTACCTCCGGTCTATGTCTTCATTTTTAACAGCTTTGCATTAAAAATGCTGTCTGTGGCATCTGATATTGATAAACATTTAGAATATCTAGCTTTTCACCATGTAAATGATTCTGAAATGGCTTTTAATATCTATCTGATTATAGAATAAATTTTAAAATTAAAAATGATAAAATTTTAGACATTTGGTGTTTATTACAAAATACTTTCTAGAAAGATGTAAGTTTACACTTCTGTCAGCAATATTTGAAAGTGCACCTTTATCACACTCTTACAAGTAACTAGGTGTGTGAAATTTGGTATCTCAGCATTGGTTTATTTATTGACATTGAATACATTTTGAAATGTTTAGTAGCCATTGCACTTCTTTTGTGAATATCTTGGTTATATCTTTTTCTTATTTTTTTATTAGTATGGGCCTCTTTTTCTTATTTCTATGTAGTAACTCCTTGTATTTATTAAGGATATTAGTAATTTGTCTCATTTATATTTTAGCCTTTTCCCCCAAATTGTCAATTTTAATTTTATTTTTATTTCTTCTCAATATCTGTTTATCTTGTCCTTATTTCTGGTTTCTGGCTGTGGAGCTATGCTTACAAAAGCTTTTCCTATATAAAGTTATAAGATTAATTATTTAAATTTTTCTTCAGCTGCTTTTTGAAGTTTGATTCTTATGTTTAATCCTATAAGGAATTTATTCTTATATATGATTTAAGGCAAAAGTTTAATGTTTTATTTCCAATGGCTAGTACCCTTAATGAATAGCACAGCCCTCCTTATTGATTTAAAATGCTTCACTTATAAAAGATGTTTTCAAACTATGCTCTGAGGAAGTTTAGGTATTCTATGTTGGGGATGTTGTTCAAGAGCTACAAACTAAATGAATGGGGTTTTCTTCTTACCTTCCTTCCATCTCCAGTGAAATACCTGTGAGTTTTTCTCACTAATTTTTTTAATACATTTCAATACAGTTTCTTCTTATTTTTGTAATCACCCTTATTGAAGTACAATTTGTATACATGCATTAATAGGTATATAGCCCACTACATTCAATAGAGAATATTTCCTTCTCCACAACAATTTTTCTCACGTCTCTGTGCAGTCAATCCTCCTCCTCTACTGCTGAACTCTGACAACTATTGATCTGCTTTCTACACAACAGTTTTTAGGTTTTACATAAAAGACTACAGCAGATAGTCTTTTATGTCTGGCTTTTTTCACTCAGGATAATGCTTGTGAGATTCATCTATGTTGTTCACGTTCAAGTAGTTTCTTTTTTTTTATTGCTGAGTAGTAATCAGTTTTATGGCTATCCTACAACTTGTTTATCCACATATGGACATTTAGGTATCATGAATTAAGCTGAGTTTTGACTTTTGTGAATAAAGCTGTTATGAACATTCTCATACAGGTCCATGCATGGATATAAGTTTTTATTTTCCTAGGGTAAATTAAAAAGAAGTGAGATTAATGAGTTGAAGTAAGTATATGTTTATATGTATAACTTTATAAAATAAAAAACTGCCAACTTGTTTTATAAATGTCTGAACCATTTTGCATTTCCACTAGCAATGTATGAGAATTCTAGTTGTTTCACATGCTTGCCAACACTTAGTATGGCCAGTTTTTAAAATTTTATCTATTAGATGTATGGTGGTTTTTTTTTTTTTTTTTTTTGAGACAAAGTCTTGCTCTGTTGCCCAGTCTGGACTGCAGTGGCACGATCTCGGCTCACTGCAAGCTCTGCCTCCCAGGTTCATGCCGTTCTCCTGCCTCAGCCTCCTGAGTAGCTAGGACTACAGGTGCCTGCCACCACGCCCGGCTAATTTTTTGTATTTTTAGTGGAGATGGGGTTTCACTGTGTTAGCCAGGATGGTCTCGATCTTCTGACCCTGTGATCCGCCCGTCTCGGCCTCCAACAGTGCCAGGTGTGAGCCACTGCACCTGGTCCCTGGGTATATAGTGGTTTTAACTTGCATTTCCTTAATGACTAATGTCCTTTGTATTTCCACATAAAGTATAAGAAAAATATGCCAACATCTACAAAAAAGCCTGCTGAAATTTTAATTGCAATTTTGTTGGTCAATAGAACAATTTGGGGAGAATTGACATTGTAACAATATTGAGTATTTCATAAACTGAAAGACTCAGTTGTTGTATTTTCACTTATTGATGTCATTTTTAACTTGTGTCAGCAAAGTTTTGTCATTTGCAGGGCACAAGACTTGCACATATTTAAAACATTCCTAAACATTTCATATTTTGGTGTCATTTGAAGTGGCACTTAAAGAAATTTTAATTTCTGGCTGGGTGCAGTGGCTCATGCCTGTAATCCTAGCACTTTGGGAGGCCGAGGTGGACGGATGTCTTTGAGCTCCCAAGTTTGACACCAGCGTGGGTAACGTGGCAAACACATCTCAAAAACTATATAATAACAATTAATTTCTAATTTTTGTTGTTATTATATAGAAATGTCACTTTTGATTTTTCTATGTAGACTTTGTATCCTGTGTACCTGGTAAGCTCATTTATTAGTTCTAGTATCTTCATGTGGATTCCTCAGCGTTTTCTGCATGGACAATTATGGACAATTTTTCTTTCCTGAAAATGTATTTTTTTCCTTTGTTTTCAAACTGTATGCCTTTTTTTTTCTTTTTCCTGCCTTCTTTTACTGGCTTATGTGTCCAGTACAATATTGAATATATAAGTGGCAATAGCAGACATCCTTTTTTGTTTCTTAACTTAGAGAGAAAGCATTCAGTGCTTTCAGTATTTCACCATGTAAAGAAGGATGTTAGCTGTAGGCTTTTCAGAGATGCTTTATTAGTCTTCTCAGGCTGTTATAAAAGAATATCTCTAACAGGGTGGCTTAAATAATGGCAATTTATTTTCTCATAGGGGGTGGGGAGAGAGAGAGAGCTCTGGTGCCTCTTCGTTTTTTTTTTTTTTTTGAGATAGGGTCTTGCTCTGTTGCCAGGCTAGAGTGCAGTGGCATGATATCTGCTCACTGCAACCTCCACCTCCTGAGTTCAAGTGATTCTCCTGCCTCAGCCTCCTGAATAGCTGGGATTACAGGTGCCTGCCACCATGCCTAGCGAATTTTTTTTTGTTGTTGTATTTTTAGTAGAGACGGGGTTTCACCATGTTGGCTAGGATGATCTTGATCTCCTGACCTTGTAGTCCGCCCACTCTGCCCACCTTGGGCTCCCAAAGTGCTGGGATTACAGGCGTGACCCACCGAGCACCGCTGTCTCTTCCTTTCTTTATAAGGACACTAATCCTATCAGATTAGGGCTCCACTCTTGCTACCTTATTTTACCTTAATTATGCCCTTAAAGACCCTATCTCCAAATACAGTCTGAGGGTTAGAGATTCAACTTATGAATTTTGGGGGGATGCAGTGCAGTCCTTAACAGATGCCATGTATAAGATTGAGAAGTTCCCTTCTACTTTGCCTAAAATATTTATCATGAATAGGTGTCAAATTCTGTGAAATGCCTTTTGACATCTGTTGAGATGATCATTTTTTTTCTTTTCCTTTTTAGTTTGTTATGGGGAACTACATAACATATTTTTTGAATCATAAGTCCATCTTGCATTCACTTAGTCATGTTTTATTATTATGTGTTTTATATATTGGGAAATTAAATTTGCTAAAATATTAAGGACTTATTTTTATGTCTGTGATCATAAGACATATTGATTTGTAGTTTTCCTTTCTTGTAATGTTTTTGGTTTTGAATTAGTATAATGTTGGCTTCATCATATGAGTTGGGAAATGTCCTTCCTCTTGGATTTTCTGAAAAAAGTTTACGTTGAATCAATTTATTTTTGTTTTGTTTTTTTGCTTAAACGTTTGATACAATTCCCCAGTGAGGCTATGATAGGCTTGAAATTTTGTTTTGAGAAAGTTTTGAAACTTAAGTTTAACATCTTTCTTTGAGAATGAATATTTGTATTATCTATTTCATGTTGAGTCACACCTTTCAAGGATTTTTTTTGTTTCATCTAAGTTATTGAATATATTGGCATTTGTTTTTCATAATATTTTCTCCTTATGCTTTTGATGCATGTATAATCTGAGTGATGTCTTCTCTCTTATTTCTTTTTCCTGATAAATCTGGTTAGAGGGTTACCAATTGTATTGATTCTTTTAAATAACCAGCTTTTGGTTTTATTGATTTTCTGTATTTGTCCATTTTCTATTTCATAGATTTATGCTTTCACCTTTATTATTTTCTTCTTTCTGTTTATTTTAGGATTCAATTTTTTTACTTTTTTTTTAACTTCCTTAAGGTGGAAGCTTAAGTAAGATGATTTAAGAGTTTTCTTTTTCTAACATGAGCATTTAAGCCTATTTACTTCTAAGCACCGACTTAATTGCTTTCCATAAATTGTGACAGGATGTGTGTTCATTTTCTTTCAATCAAAATGTTTTCTAATTTCTATTATAATTCTGTTGATCCATGTGTCATTTGAAAGAGTTTTGGGATTCTAATATTTGGGATTTTCCATATATATTTCTGTTATTGGTTTATAATTTAATTCTCTTATGGTGAGAAAAACATACTTTGTATAATTTTAAACTTTTAAATTTATTAAGATTTTTTTATGACCCAGAATGTGATCCATCTTGGTGATTGTTCCACATGCACTTTATAAATACGGAATGGGCTACAAATGTTAATTAGATCAAGTCAGTTAATGGTATTAAGTCTTCTGTATATGTACTGAATTTTTTTCTCCACTTGTTTTATCAATTGCTGAGAAAGACATGTTGAAGTCTCTAATTTATGTGTTTTCTAGTTCTCTTTAAGTTCTGTAAGCTTTTATTTCGTGTATTTTAAAGATATTTATTAAATGCATGAACTCTTAGGACTATTATGTCCTCCTGATGAATTGACCCCTTTATCACTTTGTAACTCTCTTCTTTGTATTAATATTACTCATTGCTCTCAGAACTTCTTTTCTGATTTAATAAGAAATTCCAGCTTTCTTTTGGTTAGTGTTTGCATATTATTTATCTTTCAGCCTTTACTTTTAATCTATTTTTTCATATTTCAAGTAGTTTTTCTGGTTAGATGGTAAATAGTTTTTTTAAATTCAATTTGACAAGCTCTACCTTTTAATTAGAGCATTTAGACCATTTATTTTCCATGTAATTATTTCTATGTGTAGGTTTAAATCTATCTTGGTGTTTGTTTTATATTTCTCTTATCTGTTTTTTTTTCTTGTTACTGTCACCCTGTTTTTTCTTTCTTTTAGATAAAATGGACATATTGTATGATACTTTGTTTCCACTCTTGTCTCAGCATGTGCGCCTTTTTTTTGTTTAGTGTTTACTCCAAAGTTGACAACATGATGTTTAACTTTTCAGAGTTTACCACCGAATAATGTTATTCCACTTCATGTAAAAGTATAAGAATCTTAAGATAGTATACTTCCATTTTCCTTCCTCTTCCCTGTTTTCTTACTTTTATAAGTTTACTAAACCCTACAATAATTTTTGCCTTAAACAATTATTTTTAAAGTGTTTAAACTGAGATCCTTACATGCTTTATCATACATTTGCCATTTTTATAACTTTGTTTGTATAGATGCAAATTTCTATTTATGTAATTTTACATCTACCTTAAGAACTTGCTTTATCATTTCTTATGTAGTAGCAATAATTTTTCGAGTTTTTGTCTGAAAAATGTATTTAATTATTAAAAGATATTTTTGTTGGGCTTAGATTGGTAAATTAATGATTTCACTGTCTTATTTTAGTGTTTTAAAGTATGCTCCATTGTCTTTGATAGTTTCTGATGAAAAGTTGGCTGTAATTCTCATCTTTGTTCTCTTGTAGATGATATGTCTTTTTTTCTCCAGTTGCACTCACTAAAGCATGACTCTCTGGGGTCTCTTCTGAATGTCCCCAGTGTTCTTGGGTGTCTCTTCATTATAAATGGTGGAAATCTGTCTTCTGAACTGTTGTGAACTCTGAAAATTGTTTGCTGTACAATTTTCCAGTGATTCTTTTCCTGGTCTTAAGTGATTTCTACTCACACGTCGGCAGATAATTGTGAGTTAATATCTGGAATGGATCTCCATGCAGATCTTTAGAGATCTATTTTTGGATAGCCTTAGTATCCTCAGTATTGTTTCCCACAAATTTTAGCTGCCTTGGCCTCCCCAAACGGATCTCTGTCTCCCCAACTCTCAGTGAGATAGCAAAGTTCTGTGTGGCTTCCTTCTTTCTCTGCTACCTCTTGGAGACTGCATGGGGATTGATTTTCTTGTTTCCCTTCGCTCAGAGTCATAGTTCAGCGTTCTTGTTCATTGCCTGAAAACAGTGTTTTTATATAGTTATTCTGGTTTTCTTAATAAGATGGGCACATAAAGCCTGGTATCTGTTACTTCACCTTGATTTAAGTGGAAACCTATAGTTTCTTTCGAACAAAGATGACCAGTGCCAGCAAATAAGCTTGAAATTTTTTTTTTTTTTTTTTTTTGGGAGACGGAGTCTCTCTCTGTTGCCCAGGCTGGAGTGCAATGGCGCAATCTCGGCTCACTGCAACCTCTGCTCCCCAGGTTCAAGCAATTCTCCTGCTTCAGCCTCCTGAGTAGCTGGGATTACAAGCCTGTACCACCACGCCTGGCTAACTTTTGTATTTTTGGTAGAGACAGGGTTGCTCCATATTGGTCCGGCTGGTCTTGAACTCCTGATCTCCTGATCCACCTGCCTCGGCCTCCTGAAGTGCTGGGATTACACTTCCCTGGGTGTGGCGTGAGCCACCACACCCAGCCATAAGCTTGAATTTTAATGACATGCTGGTATTGTATATATCTCCATCTAGATAATTTATTCTAAGTATCTACTTCGCTTAATGATTTATTTTTTCACCCGTACATACCAATTTAATTATTTCATCTATTTTTAATAAATATCAACATTTAAATTATAGTTTATAATTATATAACTGGCATCTTTCTAATTTCATGTAAATTTCAAATATTCCTTAGACTGTATCTGTTTGTTTCCAAAGATTGGTAAGATCTACTGGACTCTTATTTCGTTTGGAATTACAAAATCCTTTGCAGAGGTAAGGTAAAAGAGGAATTTCATATTGTCAATATTGTTGCTTTCTGTGAGCTCTTGCTTTTACTGAATAAATTCGGTTTAGAGATCTTTTTGTCATCTATGCTTGCTGAATGTTTTTCCATTGTGTTGTTCCAGATTTGAAATTCATCTTGATTTACAAAATCTACCCATAAAAGACATAAAAAATTACACCTTATTATAAATATCTGGATTTGGAGGTACAGCACTTCAGTGTAGTACTAACAAAGAATTTCATATGAAATATGAGACATCTGTTCTTGAAAGTCCTTTTGTTACTCTAACACCGGATTTTAATTTTGCCACTTCCTTCAGCGTCATGTCTTGCCTTTGTTTAATTCAGTATTACTGATGTCTTTTTTTTCTCTGTCTCTTCGCCTTGTCAGCCCTCTTCTCTGTACCCACCTATCCGTACATTTTTGATCATTTATGATGCAAAGCAGATTAGCTATCCTTATTTATATACTGGAACCTAACATAGCAGGCTCTTTGATCCAATTTTCACCCCAAGTGAATTATCAATGTTTTTTTTCTAAATTAATTCCCTCTGTGAGAATGATTCTGTTGCTCACTGTTAAGATAATGAATTTTCCACCCACTACCTTTGTAAAAATGATGCTCCATATTTTGCCCTTTAATTTTATATTTTAATGTTTTAAAATTGTGAATGTGTATTGTTCCTAGTTTTAATGGCTGTGGTCGCACTTCACATGCCACTCGCTGCCTTAAACATAGTCTGGGGCAAGAGCAACAACAAAGTCTCTATGTATATGTTTCATAAGGAAAAATGATTATATAAAAAGCCATATGAAAAATATCTATAATAGAAAACCAATTGCTATATAAAATTCCCAATTCAAGACATAAAATATGAAATGCTTATATTCAGTTATATCCATGAATCTAATCAAGGATTATGTATATTTTTATTTGTTTCACTATCAAGAGAGTTGACTAATTACTAAACAGTGATTAGTCTTTTCTATAAGGAAATGGAAATATTTGTACACATGAATAGATGAAGTTGTATGTTGTAGATCCTATTTCACATTTGGGCTCTTTTTTCATAGAAGTTTATTTGCTTTTATGTTATTGTTCTTTCCTCAAAATTTTATAAATTTTTTTCTATTTTTCTTTGAACTAATGTATGATGTTTTATTATCAGCCTCTGGAGAGTATAACTAAAGACAATCTGGAAAATAACAGTACTGCTTTTTACTCAGTAAAACTCTTTCATCATTGATTTGTGCTCCCCCCAAGAATTACTTTTATGTCACCATTAGTAAATTACTACACTGGGTACCCGAGGCTGGTAAAAAAGAAATAGTGGCTTGCTACTGGGTACCCGAGGCTGGTAAAAAAGAAATAGTGGCTTGCTACCTACTTGCAAGTGTGATAATACCTAGTTGAGGTCATAGAATACGCACCTGTGAAATTACTTATAAAGAATGTTTACAAATGAGTTCAAATTTAATACTCTAAATGTATTTCAGAAATGAAACAAAGATTCTGAGGGAGCAATTATAGTGAAGCAATATTATCAGGAAGGAATCATGAGGTGAGTTTCGAGCAAGTTCTAAAGGAGAGAAAAATAATATTTCAGTAAAGACATTCAGGTGGGGAGACGCATGTATATAGGAGGATATGAACACAGTATAAACACAGGATAGCCCTTTTCTGCTGGGCTCATACTTCACTATTCTTTTAAGACTTGTAACTGTTAAGCCCCTAGGTTTGGAATTAACAAAATCTTGCTTTAAATTCTCTTTTGCCATGCACTGGCTATGTGTCCTTGAACAATCTCCATTTCTCATTTTTAAAAATGGGGCAAAATCTTCTTCCTTGAAGATAAAATGAAATGGTGTCTTGAAAAGTCTTTAACATGGAGTTGGGCAAATAGTAACTGCTAGTTAATTACATTATAGCTTTCAGTATGTGTTTTCATTATAAACTACTTAGCACATTTTACAGGGCTTGTCACTCTTGCTAGGCTATAAACTGTTGAAGGGGCAGCTTTTAATATATCAGGTACTATATTAATAAATATTATAGATGTGTGATCAAGTTTTATAGAACAAATATTTGGCCAAACTAGAGAATCTTTTAGGAAAAGTGGTTGAAATCAGAGAACTGACAATTGGGAAAAAAAAAAAAAAACCCTTAAAGGCTGAGTAAAGTTTAGATAATATATAATTGGATTGAATCATGGAATTATGTTTGGCAACGTTATTGACAACAGTGATTCAAGGTGATCTCAGGCCAGTTTAGACATTTTCTCAATACAGTGCCTAGAAAAAGGAAAGAACCCTTTAGATGAGTAGTAATAACAGTCTTAGGTAACAATAGACATTAAACATAGGCAAAAGGGAAAAGAAATGATAAGAAGTTGTAGATTAGGAGGAAAGAGCAAAAGCAGTAACAAAACATGAATAGAGAAAAAATGGCAGGTTGACCCAAGTGCTTGGCTTCTTTTGCCACCAGAATGGCGTAAAGTATTTATTGTTGATTTTCATACTGTTGTACAACTGCATTGGCAAACAAAAACTTGTTTATATTTCATGGTCTTCATACTGCGTCCCTTTGTTTTCTCTTAGTGGAGTTGTAAATGTTGTGTTCGCAGGGCAAGCACTTCTGAAACATTAATAGCACATTTTTTCCTCATTGCATCTTTTCAGTATTCTGAGAGCAATTTCATTTGTTAATGACATTAGTCATTATATCTTTAAAATCTTCTTTGTTCAGATATCAATTATGCATCTCCTCATTTGACCCACTGCTGTATATATGAAAGGAAATACTATCTACTTAATGAGACCTTTGTTTTTTCCTCATGTCTTGGGGGAGTAAGGAGTTTACTACTTTGACGTCAGTACACACAGTAACTCACCTTCTGTTTGTAGACATTCCACTTCTGCCTGATAATTCTACTTTACTAACCTAGACCTGGGTTTAGAAGAGCTCACAGGGCGTTTAGAAATTGACTGGACTTGGCAATTCATTTCTTACAGTTGCCCTAGGAAAATCAGCTTATTTAATATGTATCTTGGTATTCATTTGAATGAATTTGAAAGGCTTTCTATGAAATTATTCATTTAACAAAGATGATAAAAATTGATCTGTATACTCTTGTCTAATACAAGTGGTTCATTTTTATATTACTTTTGCTTAAAATCATAAGTTAGTTGTGGAACAACTCTGATATATAGTACTATTTTTACTAAATTTTTATTAATTTTTCACTTAAAAGAAAATTATGAATGACATGTCTTTATGCTGAATGGTAAAAAATTCACACAAGTCATTTCTGTAAATGTTGTTATATATACAAAGAATAGTGATTTTGAAATTTGAAAAAATAATTTTGGAAAAAATCAAATAAATGAATTTCAAAGTCTAATATTTGTCGGTATTATAGTTTAAATTATTCTTTAGGTTTTAAAAACATATTTTAAAATGTAATATTAGCTAGGAATAAATTGTGAAAAGCTCCCTTGCTATAATTACTTTTAATATTAATTTTTAAAATGAATTAGATGTTCATATAGTAAAACGTATGGTTAACAACGTAGGTTGTGTTGTAAAGATTTTTTTTTGTTTTATTTTCTACAAGAGAAAATGAACACAGTTTTATATTCTGATTAAGATTTATATTTATAGAGGTTTTGGGGGTTGTTGCTATTTGCATTTCGTCTACAGATTATTAAATGTTACAGAAGTGACTGCTTGTCTGTGCCACTGGATCATTCTTTTGCCAAAATAAAGCATTATGTATTTTCATCTTTAATTGGAGTACTTTCAGAATAATTATCTTAGCAGTTCCTTTTCATATCCTTGGAATTATATTTGCTTATTAGATTTAATTGAAAATAGCGTTGGTACAAATATTAGAATACTTTTCTGGTAATGTAATCTAAAATGGCAAGTGTTTCTGCTTTTACTTTTGGTATTCTTTCTCTTTCTTAATCACTTTTAAAATAATTTTATCTGAAGAAAATCTAGATGAGGTAGTTAGCTAATGAATAGCTGATTCTGTATTTGGTTCATTTTGAGAAGTTTTAAATCCAAGTTGAACTTTTAAAATGTACTTTTTCTTTTTTGGAGAGAAGAGATTTGAGTTGTTATAAGACCAAAGTGACACCAAGTGATATGTGGTACCAAGTTAAATAAAGGTCTGTGATTACTCTTACATTGATGATACAAGGAATTATTCTGTTAACTTTCTCATGTCCTTTTACATGTTTCTTTCAGAAATCTCTAGTATATTGTGTTTCTGTCACTCACTGATTTCCTCCTAAAAACAGAATGTCATTTTTAAAAATTAAGTATTTACATATTCTTTTATACACAAGTCCCAATCTCAAATGCCTGTAGAGGCAATGTAGGTGAAATAGACGACTGAAGTGTAGAGGTGATCAATGGTAATTAACAGATGGTATCCATGCTGGTAAGAAAGTAAAAAATTGCGCAGACTCGAAACAACTGGAGAATATATGCCTTATTTAAGCGGAGTAATCACTAACCAGCTGTAGTCAATTTTTACTATGTGGGAATGATGGCCCAGGTTACAAGATCTTCCTGTTATCTAGAGAAGCTACAAATCTGGATGTATGTGCCTGTGTGTGTGTGTAATTTCCTGATTTTTAAAGTTTGGCAAATTTTTTAAAAATACTGTCTGGACCAACATTGGCCATCAGCTACATACAAGCAAACTGCTTTAGGATCTATCATTTAACGATTTGTCTTTAATACTTTCTGTTTAATACTTTCTGTCCAGTAATGGGAGGCTTAGGGATAGTTTTTTACATAAAATAATTTTAAATACGTCTTTGATTCCCAACTTTTTAAACTCATCTTTTAGCTGATTAATGCCGCTGCTTCCTAACTGATCTCTTTGCTTGTAGTGTTTCCAAGTCCATTATCACATTTCAGATAGAGGAATGATCTTACTATAAAGTAAATCACAGCCCTGCTTCACATCTTTCAAAGATTCTTCATTAACCTCAGAATAAAATTTAATCACCTTAACATGACCTGTAAGACCCTTATTATCTGGCCTATGTAACTTCATCTCTTGCCGTTCCTCTTTCTATTCCACGTTTTAGCCAGATTGAATTCCTTCAATAGCTAGTTAGGTTTTCTCTTGTTTATAAGCCTCTTTCCCTACCCATGCAACTTGATGTGTGAAAAAGAAGATAGGTAAACCATTAAAAAGTTTAGATATATTCTAATTGTATTGGGCACATGGTTATCTCAGTTGCCCTATCAAAGACCATAAGCCTGGTCAACCTTTTGAGAAAGCAGAAGTAATTGCACTCACATGATAAGTCTCTTTGTATTCTGCATTTTTTTTAAGGCAAAAGCTCAATTATTTGAATTATTCAGAGTAGAAAAATCTCTGATGACATTACAAAAATTTATTATAATATCTCTGAGTTAACAAGGTATCTCTCTGTATTTCTTTCTCTCTCTTTCTCTGTCTCCATCACCTACCACCTGCAAGACAAACACATTCAACATATAAAAGATAGTAATGAGAGTTTTATTAGAAGCAATAATAATGGTTCAAAACAACATTTGGTAAGTATGCTCAATATACAGATTTTATATTCTTAAACATGGGGATAACATTGTCAAAGGAAATAATTTTCTCAGAGATCTTTGAAACACAAGATAATTTAAAAGCTTCAATATTAAGATTAAGATTAGCCCTCAGCAAAGTTTTTCAAACAAGTGAATGAATTAAGGTTTCCTTTTTTTTTTTTTTTTGAGACAGAGTTTCACTCTTTTTTGCCCAGGCTGGAGTGCAGTGGCGTGATCTTGGCTCACAGCAATCTCCTCCTCCTGGGTTCAAGCGATTCTACTGCCTCAGCGTCACAAATAGCTGGGATTATTATATGTATGCGACACCACACCCAGCTAATTTTGTATTTTTAGTAGAGACAGGGTTTCTCCATCTTGATCAGTCTGGTCTCGAACTCCCGACCTCAGGTGATCCACCCGTCTCGGCATCTCAAAGTGCTAGGATTACAGACATGAGCCACTACGTCTGGCCAGGGTTTCTTTTTAATGCTCCCTATTTTTCATTTATTACCCTTCTCTTACCCTTCTGTTTTCAATGTCTCTTTCAAAATGCCTTGTACTAACCAGAATTAAAAGCAAAAATCATATGTTCCTCTCAGTAGATCAGAAAAAAAGCATTCAATAAAATCTAGCATCCTTTCATGATAAAAACTCTTAACAAACTATGCATCAAAAGGAATATACCTCAAAATAAGGAGAGCCACCTACGACAAACCCACAGCCAACATCATACTGAATGGGAAAAAGTTGAAAGGATTTAACATTGAAGCTGAGAACCAAATCAAGAACACAGTGCCATTTACAGTAGCCACACACAGAGAAAGTAAAATACGTAGGAATACATTTATCCAAGGAGGTGAAAGATCTGTACAAGGAGAACTGCAAAACACTGATGAAAGAAATTGTAGATGATATAAACAAATGAAAAAACGTTCCTTGCTCATGGATTGGAAGAATCAATATTGTTAAAGTGACCATACTGCCTAACCTACAGATGCAATGCAACTCCTGTCAAATTACCAGTGTCATTTTTCACAGAATTAGAAAAAACAATCCTAAAATTCGTATGGAATCAAGAAAGAGCCCGAATAGCCAAAGCAATCCTAAGCAAAAGAAACAAAGCTGGAGCCCTCACATTACCTGACTTCAAACTACACTACAAGGCTATAGTAACTAAAAGAGAATAGTACTGGTACAAAAGTAGGATCAGATCAATGTAACAGAGTAGAGAACCCAGAAATAAAGCCATGTGCCTGCAACCAACTGATCTTTGATAAAGTTGAGAAAAATAAACAATGAAGAAAAGACACTGTATTCAATAAATGTTGCTAGGAAAATTGGCTAGCCGTATACAGAAAAATGAAACTGAACCCCTATCTCACACTTTATACAAAATTTAAGTTGGATTAAAGACTTAAATGTAAAACCTGATACTATAAAAATTATAGAAGAAAACCGAGGAAAAGCTCTTCTGGATATTGGCTAGGCAAAGAATTTATGACGAAGTCATCAAAAGCATATGTAACAAAAACAAAAATAGACAAATAGGATTTAATCAAACTAAAATGCTTCTGCACAGCAAAAGAAATAACCAGTAGAGGTAAAAGACAATTTACAGAATGTGAGAAATTATTAGCAAATTATGCCACCAACAAAGGACTAACATCCAGAATCTACAAGGAACTCAACAAGAAATAGACAACCCCATTGCAAAGTGGATAAAGGACATACAAGCAGCCAAGAAACATGAAAAAATGCTCAACATTAGTAATCATCAAAGAAATACAAACTAGAACCACAATAAGACATCATCTCACACCATTTAGAATGGCTACTATTAAAAAAGTCAAAAAAAAAAACAACAGGCAAGTATGCAGAGAAAAGGGAACACAAACACTGTTGGTGGGAATGTAAATTAGTACAACCTCTGTGCAAAACAGTGTGGAGATGTCTCAAAGAAGTAAAAATGGAATTATTTAATTAAGCAATCCCACTGCTGTTTATCTACTTAGAAGAAATCATTATACAAAAAAGACACATGCTCTTTAATGTTTGTTGCAACACTATTCACAATAGCAAAGTCACGGAATCAACCTAAGTGTCCATCAATAGTTGCATGGATAAATAAAACTGAATAAAATTTGGTCATAAAAAAGAATGAAATGTTGGGGGCCGAGGCAGGCAGATCAGTTGAGGTCAGGAGTTCAAGAACAGCCTGGTCAACATGGTGAAACTCCGTCTATACCAAAAATACAAAAATTAGCCAGGCATAGGCTGGGCGCGGTGGCTCACGCCTGTAATCCCAGCACTTTGGGAGGCTGAGGCGGGCAGATCACAAGGTCAGGAGATTGAGAACATCCTGGCTAACATGGTGAAACCCTGCCTCTACTAAAAAATGCAAAAAATTAGCTGGGCGTGGTGGCGGGCGCCTGCAGTCCTAGCTACTCGGGAGGCTGAGGCAGGAGAATGGCGTGAACCCATGAGGCGGAGCGTGCAGTGGGCCGAGATTGCACCACCGCACTCCAGCCTGGTCGACAGAGCGAGACTCTGCCTCAAAAACAAACAAACAAACAAAAACAAAAACAAAAATTAGCCAGGCATGGTGATGCATGCCTGTAGTACCAGCTACTCAGAAGGGTGAGGCACAAGAATCGCTTGGCTTGGGCTTGAGCCTGGGAGACAGAGGTTGCAAAGAGCCAAGATTGTACCATTGCACTCCAGCCTGGGCGACAGAGCTAGACCCTGTCTCGAAAAAAAAAAAAAAAAGAAAAGAAATAATGTCTTTTGCAGCAACACAGATAGAGCTGGAGGCTTATAGGTAATTATCCTCAGTGAAATAACTCAGAAACAGAAAATCAAATACCACATGTTCTTGCTTATAAGTGGGAGCTAAATGATGAGTACACATAGACGTAAAGATTGAATTAATAGACAGTGGGATTTCAAAAGGGTGTAGAAGGAGAAGGGAATGAGGGTTGAAAAATTATCTGTTGGATACATTGTTTATTATTTGGGTGATGGGTACACTAGAAGCCCAAACCTCACCATTACACAATGTATGCATGTAACAAACCTGCACATATGTTCACTGAATCTAAAATTATATAAAAAAAATAGCCAGGCGTGGTGGCATGCACCTGTCATCCCAGCTACTTGGGAGGCTGAAGCAGGAGGATCACTTGAGTCCAGGAGTTCCAAGCTGCAGTGAGCCCTGATTGCACCACTACACTCCAGCCTGGGCAACAGAGTGAGACTCTGTCTCAAAAGAAAAAAATAAAGCCATGCACAGTGGCATTCTGTTAATACATGTCTCATGGAGTTTAGTGGGATATTTGTCTTACATTTCTTCTGCTTTGTTCTGGTATTAACATAGCCAAAAATTGAATTGACTTGCAATGGACTGAGTGTTTTATGTCTCTCCTGGTTTCATACATTGTAATCTTAACCCCTAAGGTGATGGTATTAGGAGATGGAGCCTTTGGGAGGTGATTAGGTCATGAAGGAAGAGTATTCGTGAATGAGACTAGTGTCCTATAAAAGAGACTGCAAGGGCTGAGCTTGTTGGCTCAATCTCAGCACTTTGGGAAGCTGAGGTGGGGGGATTGCTTGAGGCCAGTAGTTTGAGACCAGCTTGGATAACATAGACTTCATCTCTCCAAAAAAAAGAAAAAAAATTACATGGGCATAGTGGTGTGCACCTGTAGTCCCAGTTACATGGGAGGCTGAGGTGGGAGTGAGGATACAGTGAGCCATGATCACACCATTCCAGTCCAGCCTGGGCGACAGACCAAGACCGTGTCTTAAAACAACAAGAAAGGCTGGGCGTGGTGGCTCACGCATGTAATCCCAGGACTTTGGGAGGCCGAGGCAGGTAGATCACGAGGTCAGGAGATTGAGACCATCCTGGCTAACAAGGTGAAACCCCGCCTCTACTAAAAAATACAAAAATTAGCCGGGCGCGGTGGCAGGCGCCTGTAGTCCCAGCTACTCGGGAGGCTGAGGCAGGAGAATGGCGTGAACCCGGGAGGCGGAGCTTGCAGTGAGCCAAGATCTCGCCACTGCACTCCAGCTTGGGCGAAAGAGCGAGACTCTGTCTCACAAAAAAAACAAAAAAAACCAAAAAAAACCAACAACAACAAGAGAAAGAAACTCTAGAGATCTCTTGCCCCTTCCACCATGTGAGGACACAGCAAGAAAGCACTGCCTATAAAACAGGAAATGGGCCCTCACCAGAGACCAGGTCTGCTGGTACCTTGCTCTTTTAGCCTCCAGAACTGTAAGAAATAAATGTCTTGTTAGTCTATAGTATTTTGTTATATTATAGCAGCTTGAGTGAACTGAGACAATGGTTTTGGTAATCATCAACTTGTAGACACCTAAACTTGTTAGGTGATGAGACTGCTGTTTAAGAAACTCATTTGTTTTATTTAACGTACTTAAATAATAGCAGTACCATTAGAACTAATGTAGAGTCTCCTATAAAGAAAACAATCTATATATGTATATTCTGGTTATACTTAATAAATTCGAATTTTTATATTCATAACTTTTCCCATTATTTAAGTGTGATTTCGGCTTATTTTACATCAAAAATCACCTCCATCAAAGCAGAGATCAATGATGGTTAACAAATGAATATTCTGAAGTTTGTCTCTACATCTCTTACACAAATGCATTTTGTTAAGCTTTCCTGTAATAAAGGTATGTAATAGGTTGGTTTAAATTTGAAAACAGAACCTAACACATAGTGGCAACAATGGAGTTACACGAAGAATAATTGCTTAGTACTACCTGGATGAATAGAAAACAGTTGAAATTTGCTGCCTGCTGGAACTAATCTCACTAACTTTAACCTACCTGAGGCTTTCTGCTGCCTATCTCATCTGTGGAGATACGTCTTTTTCCTTATTTATGACCTCACTACTCCTAAATTGCCAGATCATTGCCAATTTGTGTTTAAATATTGCAACATAATTATGTGTCTTATTATTTTAGTCATCATAATCATATGGTTGTATAACATTATTTTGCTTTTTCCTCTTTTTAAAATTCAGGTTGTGAATGGGGTTCAGCAAGTGTGATGTGTGCCCCATTATCTCTCTTAGAGAAAATTAGAAATTTAAAAAAATTTTATGAATATACTTGGTCTCTTTATTTCTTCTTTTTTTTTGCTTGTATCTATGTCTTTCTATCTGTTCTTTTGGTCTTGTGAATTAACAACACCTCCTTGAAATATTATCTATGTTTTCTGATTGTGCATAATGTCATGTAATTAATATGTCATGTGTTAAAAATTTTTACTGAAGTATAATTTAGCTACATTAAAGTATGATTGCCACTACCTCTTTATTTAATGACTAATATATCAGATGGCATCCAGTAATACAATTCTTTCCTATCTTTGATATATCAAGGCTCACATAGAAAATAATGAAATGATAATATTTATGTAGCGCATTGGGGAAAATAGATGTGGGTGTTGCGTTAAACTGAAAGTGAGCAGATGAGAGTGGGGTGGCAGGTGGATGTTCAGCCTGTCCTAGTCCTGTAAGGCTTGCCCAGGCTTGAAGGTATCTTCACAATATACTGTAGCCACAGACAAGGCAGGAAGCTCTATGAATTAAAATAATGTCTTAATACAGTCATACACTTTACTAACAATGTTTCATTCAGCAAGGGACCACATATATTTAGGTGGTCCCGTAAAACATTGTTTTTTTGCGACAGAGTCCTGCTCTGTTGTTCAGGCTAGAGTGCAGTGGCATCATTATAGCTCACTGCAGCCTTGACCTCCTGGGCTTAAGCCATCCTCCCACCTCAGCCTCCTACTGGGCAGCTGGGACCACAGGTACCTGCCACCATGCCCAACTAATTGGGCAAAAAAAAAAAAAAAAAAGAAAACATTTGTAAAGGTTGGGTCTCACCATGTTGCTCAGGCTGATCTCTCCTGCCTCAGCCTCCCAAAGTCCTGGGATTACAAGTGTGAGCCACCATGCGCAGCCCATAAGATTATAATAGAACTAAAAAGTTCCTATTGTCTAGTAAAGTTATAGCCATCCTAACATTGTAGCACAAAGTATTACCTTTTCTGTGTTTAGATATGTTTAGATGTACAGACACTTAGCATTGTGTTACAGTTGCCTAGAGTATTCAGTAGAGTAGCATACTGTATAGATTTGTTGCCTGGAGCAATAGGCCCTACCATATAGTCTGTGTGTACAGTAGTCTGTGCAGTCTAGATGTAAATACCACCTATCATGTTTGCACAAAGACAAAATCACGTAACAGTGCATTTCTCAGAACATATCCTTGTCATTAAGCAACACATGACTGTAATTGGATAGATGTAGTTGTTTCAGATGAAAAATTGAGACAGTCTTCTAGAGAATTTGTCTTTATGACTGTGCTAGTCCATTCGTGTGTCACTATAAAGGAATGCCTGAGGCTAGGTAATTTATAAAGAAAAGAGGTTTAATTGCCTCACCATTCTGCAGGCTGTACGGGAAGCATGATGCTGGAATCTACTTCTGGTGAGGCCTCAGGGAGATCACAATCATGACAGAATGTCAGATGGCCAGAGCGATAGCAAGAGCAAGAGAAGGGGGATGTCTCAGACTTGTAAACAACCAGATCTCGTGTGAACCGAGTGAGAACTCACTTATTACCAAGGGGATGGTGTGAAACCATTTATGAGGGATTCACCCCCGTGATCCAGTCACCCCCCAACCAGGTCCCACCTCCAACATTGAGAGTCACATTTCACAGTAAGATTTGGAGGGCACAAATATTCATAGCAATGATTAATCATAGCTGTATTTTTAATGATGTTTTTAGATAATCCGTAAATTATGTGAAATCAAAAATTCATATAGACAAGTCTTTCAGATGTTTGGATGGATTTTCAACTTTATTCAGATCTCTAGCATCTCTTCAACCTGTTATCATAGCAATACTTTCATTTCTGTACTTAAAAGTGAACAAACAAAACTTTGACTAATAAGAGATACCATTTTGGGGGGCACCCACTATGTCCTGGTCCCCCATGAGCATTTCTAATCCTCATAATAACGGAGGAGCATGGATTATTGTTCTGATCTTATACAAGAGTAGTCTGAGTTTCATAGATTTTAATTAGTCAAAAAACTAGCTAGTAAGTAGTGGAACTAGGATCTAAATGTAGGCTAATCTGATCCTAAAGCCTGAAATAAATGTGTTTGCCATGTCTATAAGGAGGATTTACTGACTTACAGTATTTGTTGAATAATGACTTTTGGGTCCTTAGGTATAAATTTTCAGGTGCTTCTCCCTCACGTACCAGTTGAGGCTTACACTTTTCTGTATTCACCTCTGACTTTCGTTTCATCATCCCTTTTGCCAGTGGTGATATTTTGCAGGCATAGTGTAGGGCATACTGGCAATTCAGTGGACTAGCATTTCTGTGTAAACAGTCATGGCTTTGGCCTCATTAGCATTGGGAACTAGACCACCAGCTTTCGAATTCTGGCTCTGCTACTTACCAGCTGCGTGACTTTTGGCATGCTTTACAACTCTTGTGGCCAAGTTTTCTCATCATGGTATAATGAGAGTAATAATAGTACCTACATTATAAAGAATTGCTTTGACTAGTAAATAGTTAAATAAATGTATAGCACTTTACATATTGCCTGGCATATAGTATATATTGACTATTATTTGTGGTAACTGGATCATGATAATTGATGAATCACTTTTATAATTTTTCTGTGGGAAAGAATATTAGAGAAGTATTAGTACATTAATTTAAAAAATAGCCAGCTAACTTAATAATTGTATTTTGTAACACTGAAATTGTTTTTATTTTTTTTTGAGATGGAGTCTCATTCTGTCACCCAGGCTGGAGTGCAATGGTGTGATCTATGCTCACTGCACTCTCTGTCCCCCCAGGTTCAAGTGATTCTCCTGCCTCAGCCTCCCGAGTAACTGGGATTGCAGGCATGTGCCACCACACCCAGCTAATTTTTGCATTTTTATTGGTGACGGGATTTTACCATGTGGGCCAGGCTGGTCTCAAACTCCTGACCTCAAGTGATCCATCTGTCTCACCTCCCGAAGTGCTGGAATTACAGGCGTGAGCCACCGTGCCCGGCCTGAAATTTTTTATTAGTAGTTTATCACTAAAATAACTTAAGGTCATACTGCAGCTACTAATATTATCTGTTCACATTTTTGAATGTGTTGTGATATATCTACACAGTAGAGGGTGGAGTGAAAAGAAGTTACAATGTTTAAGTTGTGGTGAAGATGCACTTATTCAATAATTTGTTTTGCTCTACTTTCTAATGTAGCAAAATATTTGGATTTCTAGGAAAGAGTTAAGAAAACACATATATCAGTGATAGAAAAGAAGGTCTTGGCTGGGCTCAGTGGCTCACGCCTGTAATCCCAGCACTTTGGGAGGCTGAGGCAGGTGGATCACGAGGTCAGGAGTTAGAGAACATGGTGAAACTCTGTCTCTACTAAAAATACAAGATTAGCTGGGTGTGGTGGCACATGACTAATCTCAGCTACTCGGGAGGCTGAGGTAGGAGAATCATTTGAATCTGGGAGGCAGAGGTTGCAATGAGCTGAGATTGCGCCATTGCACTCAAGCCTGGGCAACGAGAGTGAAACTCCATCTCAAAAAAAAAAAAAGTCTTTTATTTTTCTTTTTAAATGTAAGTAAGCTTTTAATTACCCAAATTTGATGTCTAGACTTTTGTCAAAGCCATCTCAATTGCCAAGGAAATTTAATGACAGGGAGCTTAGGAAGAGATTTGTCTAGTTGGGAAAGTCTAAAGAATCTGTCTAATGGAGGCAGAAATTTACATGGATAATATAAAACAATATATTAATAAAACATCCTTCATATTTGCTTGAAATTATATTCAAACATAAGTGTTTCTTATGTTCTGGGATTTCAAGGGTTATCTACAAAAATTCTACCTGGACTTGGTCCCTTTCTTGCTATTTCGTACTGGAAAGGGGATGTATCCCTTTGAAACTGATGAACTAGACCAGGGGCTGGCAAATTATGGTCCCCGGGCCAAATCTGGCTCAACACCAGTTTTGGTTAATAAAGTTTTACTGGAATACAGCCATGCACATTCATTTACATATTGTCAGTAACAGCTTCATATTCCGACAGCAGACTGAATAGTTGCAACAGGTACTGTGTGGCCAGAAAAGCCAAAAATATTTACTATTAATATATTTTATTATAAAAAGCTTGTCAATCTAAATTCACACATAGGAGCTTTCTTCCACTTTGTGTTATGTACTGTCTCTTTTGAGAATATTTTCTCCACTAGATTTAATCAAAGCAGCAATAGTAGTGAATAAAAATGCCTATTGTTTCATATATGTTAGTCTTTTCCATTTCATTTAGATTATAAACTTTCATAGTGTGCATTGCATTATAAGAGTATCCTTCTTATATAAAATATAAAATATTACAAATGTAGTCGCCAGGCATAGTGGCTCATACCTGTAAGCCCAGCACTTTGAGAGGCCAATGCATGTAGATCATCTGAGGTCAGGAGTTCGAGACCAGTCTGGCCAACATGGTGAAACCTTGTCTCTAGTAAAAATACAAAAAATTTGGGTGTGACGGCATGCACTTGTAATCCCAGCTACTCGAGAGGCTGAGGTACAAGAATCGCTTGAACCTGAGGTGGAGGTTGCAGTGAGCTGAGATTGTGCCACTGCACTCCAGCCTGGGTGTATTAGTTTTCACACTGCTGATAAAGACATTCCTGAGACTGCGCAATTTACAAAAGAAAGAGGTTTATTGGACTTACAGTTCCACATGGCTGGGGAGACCTCACAATCAAGGCGGAAGGTGAAAGGCACATCTCACATGGTGGCAGATAAGAGAGCTTGTGCAGAGAAACTCCCATTTACATCAGATCTCATGAGAATTATTCACTCCCATGAGAACAGCATGGGAAAGATTTGCCGGCAAGATTAATTACCTCGCACTGGGTCCCTCCCACAATACATAGGAATTCAAAATGAGATTTGGGTGGGGACACAGTCAAACCTTATCATTCTGCCACTGGCCCCTCGCACATCTCATGTCCCCACATTTCAAAAGTAGTCATGCCTTCCCAACAGTTCCCCAAAATCTTAACTCATTTCAGCATTAACTCAAAAGTCCACAGTCCAAAGTCTCATCTGAGACAAGGCAAGTCCCTTCTGCCTTTGTGCCTGTAAAATCAAAAGCAAGTTAGTTACTTCCTAGATACAATAGGAGTATAAGAATGAGGTAAATACACCTATTCTTAATGGGAGACGTTGTCCAAAACAGAGGGGCTACAGGCCCCATGCAAGTCCGAAATCCACTGGGGCAGCCAAATTTTAAAGCTCCAAAATGATCTTTGACTCCATGTCCCACATCCAGGTTACACTGATGCAAGAGGTAGGTTCCCATGGTCTTGGGCAGCTCTGGCTCTGTGGCTCTGCAGGGTAAAGCCTCCTTCCCTGCTGCTTTCATGGACTGGTGTTGAGTGTCTGCAGTTTTTCCAGTGCATCGTGCAAGCTGTCAGTGGATCTACCATTCTGAGGTCTGGAGGATGGTGGCCCTCTTCTCACAGCTCCACAAGGTGGTGCCCCTGTGGGGACCCTGTGGGGGTTCTGACCTCATGTTTCCCTTCAGCACTGCCCTAGCAGAGGTTCTCCATGAGAGCCCTGCCCCTGCAGCAAACTCTGCCCGAACATCCAGGCATTTTCATACATCTGTTAAAATCTAGGCAGAAGTTCCCACACTGCAGTTCTTGACCTGTGTGCACTGGCAGGCTGACACCATGTGGAAGCTGCCAAGGCTTGAGGCTTGTACCCTCTGAAGCCACAACCCAAGCTCTATGTTGGCCCCTTTCAGCCATGGCTAGAGCAGCAGGGACACAGCATCAAATCCCTACACTGCACACAGCATGAAGACCATGGGCCCGGCCCACAAAACCACTTTTTCCTCCCCAACCTCCAGGCTTGTGATGGGAGGGTCTGCTGCAAAGGTCTCTGACCTGCCTTGGAGACATTTTCCCCATTGTCTTGGTGATTAACATTTGGCTCCTCATTACTTATGCAAATTTCTGCAGCCGGCTTGAATTTCTTCTCAGAAAATGGGATTTTCTTTTCTATCGCATTGTCAGGCTGCAAATTTTCCAAACTTTTATGGTTTGTTCCTCTTTTAAAACAGAATGCCTTTAACAACACACAAGTCGCCTCTTGAATGCTTTGCTGCCTAGAAATTTCTTCCACCAGATACCCTAAATCATCTCTCTCAACTTCAGAGTTTCACAAATCTCTAGGATGAGGCAAAATGCACCAGTCTCTTTGCTAAAACATAAGAGTCACCTTTGCTCCAGTTCCCAACAAGTTCCTCATCTCCATCTGAGAACACCTTAGCCTGGATTTCATTGTCTGTATCATTATCAGCATTTTGGTCAAAGCCATTCAAGTCTCTAGGGAGCTCCAAACTTTCCCAAATTTTCCTATCTTCTTCTGAACCCTGCAAACTGTTCCATCCGCTTCCACATTTCGGATATCTTTTCAGCAGCACCCCACTCTACCAGTACAAATTTACTATGTTAGTCCGTTTTCATGCTGCTGATAAAGACATACTCGAGACTGGGCAATTTACAAAAGAAAGAGGTTTATTGGACTTACAGTTCCACATGGCTGGGGAGGCCTCACAATCACAGCAGAAGGTGAAAGGCATGTCTCATATGGCAGCAGATAAGAGAAGAGAGCTTGTGTAGGGAAACTCCCAATTTTAAAACCATCAGATCTCGTGAGACTTATTCACCCACTGAGTGGGTGAATACTTACCCTCCACTGGGTCCCTCCCATAACACATGGGAATTCAAGTTGAGATTTGGATGGGGACACAGCCAAACCATATCACTGGGTGACAAAGGAGACTCCATCTCAAAACAAAACGAAAAACCTATACACACAGAAAGTAGGAAGTGTGACTTAAAATATTGAATATAATAATAATTCATCTCTTGTATGATCATATTATTTTGTGAAACTATGAACAAATTTGTTGAAGCAATTTATTGAGGTTAAGCACACTGACCTACAGTTCATATGACTTCTGAAGAAGACAAATACCGTATTAAAGCATTAGGACAAATATACAAGCTATAATGAACATCATCTACTTAGCCCAAATTTAGTGTAATTAAAAAGAAGCCTAGTTATTGATACTGACATTTTCATTTATTTGGCCCTGTGTTTCTATGCATGGTGTGTGTTTCTATTTCTTTTATTTTTTAGTCAATTTTTATCACATTTTCTTTCACATTTGCTCACTTTTAGTCCTTTTAGCCATTATTTCCATGGCTCTGCATTTTTTGTTTTTTATTATTTTGGTTCTGTCTTAGCTTGGAGTCAAAAATTGGGATCAGCACTCAAGTAGAGCACTCATCGGTGCAAGAGTGATAGTGGGATTACCTTCTAACTCATGTAATCTTGTGAAGAGGCACTGTGCATCATCATTATCATCAGCAAATAAAATCCATGTAAAGGCCACCTCTCCAAAGTCTGCTTTCTCTTTTTAAAAGTAAATTGGAAAAAACATTATGGGTAGAATTTATCAGGAGCAAAGTTCACTGAGAGTAAATCTTTTGTGAGGATTTTAGAACTTCCTATCGTTCATTTACAGGTAAGTATAGTTTACCTGCCCTGGGGAAATGATGTTTATTATTTAAAAATCAGAAATGAAAGAAGAAACCCCAAAGTAAGATGATTTATTTGCTTTTTGGTAAACTCGATTCTGTTTTGTAACCTTTGAAACATGGATTTTATGAGTGATTCTATTAAAATGTGTATTCCCTCTTGCGTGTGTTAATCATTATTTCTCTGCTGGGCCTACGGATTACCTGTCTGCATTGTCATACAACATTCCTTAATATTTACAATAGAAATACCAGTGGTTCATAAGACATCTCATATTTCTGTGAATAAAATGGGATTCACAAGAAATAAGGACTTGCCTCCAGAAATACATTTCAAAATATTAAAGTCCTCATAAAAATTCCTAGAGTTATTTAAATCAGTATTGATTTGAACTAATGAAATAAAATATCTGACCCCAATGATTGTACTTTAATGCTCCAAAAGGGAGATGAAATCATTGCAAGTACAGTTTTAGTATAAATATAAACAGAGCAAAAAATAGGTACTTCATTTATAATTGTGTTCAATGCATCAGACATTTATTAAGTCTCTACTTTGTGAAGGTCCTTTTCAGTTTGTGGGGGAAGGGGAAAGGATGTAGAGATGAAGTCAGATCCCTGTCTTTGGGTGAGGAGGACTGAGACAGACATGAGCACCTATAACTTTTTTTAGAGTATGAAGATCCATTACTATAACATAAAAGCAGTAAGTGATCCAGAAATAAGGAGATGATCCCAAACCAAACTCAGGCCATGAGATTTCTAGCTCTGCCAAGTTCTTATCACTGTTGAGAGGTCAGTCTTACAAATATTTGAGTAGAGAAGGAAAGGGGGAGGGTATGGAAATTGCCTAAATTTAGGAGTAAGAGGGACAAAGGCCCTTTTAGGAGGAGGTGTCCTACTGGAGTCAAATTTAATCATTGGATTCTATATGGAACTCAAAGAGTACTGTTCAAAGAGTACTGTTCTCGGGTGCTTATACAGTAGTGAGGGAGAAAAAAATATAACTGGTTTCCCAAGCTACACTGAAGGAAAATTCGATTGAGCCCCTATTTCACTACCTGATCTATTCTGGATAGAATGTGCTCTAAGAATTTCCACCTTTCTTTTTTTCAGCACCCTTTTCCTTACTGCACGTTCTTAGCTTCAACCTTTTTACTCACTTTCAACTTCACCAAACTGTATTCCCTGTTGACTTTTGCAGGAAATCTATCACATTAAGCAAAACATGACAGTTATAAATTTATTGAGGATTTGGTGGGTCATAGCTGTGGGATATGATGAGGTTTCTCTTTGAATAACCTGATCAATCTTTTATTCTTGAATTCATAGTACCTCCCCCTCCTTTTCTCCTTTTTCTCTTTTTTCTCTTTTTTTCCTTTTTGCCTTTGTTAGATGCCAGGCACACCACAGTACCAGGTATAATCAGTACCAGCTCACATTCCTTTCCTTATTTGGAAAGAGGATTAACTTTCTAGCTCATTACAGACACCTCTTCCCCTTTCCTCTCCTCTTTCTTTTACGTGCCCACCTTATCTAAAAAAATCAAATGTTTAGCCAACCTGGATTCGTTTAGATTGTATGATCCAACCCCAGCCAATGGGGAAAGGGTACAGGGGCAGGACTTGCATCAGGAATAAAGGCTCTCGTGCCCCTTTGTTCAGGTGTGCTCTCATGGCGACTGGCCAAGGAGGCACCCCTCTGTGTAGAAGTGAAATTGTTTGCTAAGAATCCTTTGTTTGAGTGTTCAGTTTCCTTAGGATTTTGAGCATTATTCCTAACATAGGAAAAGAGATCATACCATTGAGGCCTCTTATCAGCTTCAACTCCTGTTTTCTCCTCTCTGTTAATCTCTATTGTCTCTCAAAAGCTACAGCTCCTAATACATGTTGTTTTCTGACTCACCTAACAAATCCTATCCACCAAGGGTAGTCTAGTCTTCTCCTTCTCCACAAAAATGCTGGTGAATATTTCTGAAATTATTCTTATTGTTAAATAAACAATACGGGAACCACAGAGGAGGTGGAGAGAGGAAGAAGCAACACAAAGGAAATTAGTTGGAAAAAAAAAAACCCACAGATTTAAAGTGTCTAATTGGAGCATAGTGATTACAGTGTATGTCACTTAAAGCTCCATAATAGATCTTACAGCAAAATTCTGATTAGTCTCATTCCAACTGTGTAGTTGACAATAAAGCATCATTGCAAAGTATCCTCATTATTTCCTGGTCCAGGAAAGTATTGCTTAAAGAAAAGAGAGGACATTTCAGAAACAAAACTGTAGTCTTGACATTTGAGAATAAGACATACAACTGGCAAGAAATGCAAGCTATCTATAGAATCGATTAAAAACAAGATTATTAGGAAGTCATGCAATTGTTGTGGTTGAATATTAAAAAACTCATTTTTCTCTATAAACTTGGCAATTTTTTAAAAAGCAAATGCACATATTTGTATTTGTGGGAGGTAGAAAATATATTTTAATATTGCACATTATGTGTATATAAAAATTGGAACAAATTAGTACTTATAAAATATTTAAAGGGCAGAAAATCTACTATTACATTTCTTATGTCTGTGTACATACTACACAATATTTCTTTTTTTTTTTTTTTTTTGAAACGGAGTCTTGCTGTCGCCCAGGCTGGAGTGCAGTGGGGCGATCTCCGCTCACTGCAGGCTGTGCTTCCCAGGGTTCATGCCATTCTCCTGCCTCGGCCTCCCACGTAGCTGGGACTACAGGTGCCCACCACCTTGCCCGGCTAATTTTTTTTTGTATTTTTAGTAGAGACAGGGTTTCACCGTGTCAGCCAGGATGGTCTCGATCTCCTGACCTTCGTGATCTGCCCGCCTCGGCCTCCCAAAGTGCTGGGATTACAGGCATGAGCCACCGCGCCCAGCCAACACAATATTTCTTAGTAAAATGTGTTATGAAGCCATTTACATAAAACTAGGACATTGTTTAATTTCTAAGGAAAAGTAACGCATTTTTACCAGATGGTTTAATTCATAAATGTTTCACAATATAAACAAAAAAATTTTTTAACCTAAAGTTAGTCTTGGGATCTAGTCCATTTTTTCATTTGTTTGGAATGCTATTTAAGTTCAAAATGCTTTGATGTTACCTGCATTTATTTTACATAATTCCAGATATTGGGCAAATTATTTGAGCAGCTGAATGACATTATCAGATTCTGTTTCTGTCATTCTGCTCTGCCATCCTCACGATGTTGGCTTTGGCCTTAGACTAACTTCCTCCCTGCTCCCAAGATGTCCAGAGCAGTCCTAGCCATCACATCTGTATACAACAACAGGAAACAAAGGATTTTTTCAGAAGGATGGAAAACTTAGAAGCCCCAAAAACACCTTTCCTACCATCTGACTGGCTAGCTATGGATAACATGTATAGCCCTAAATCAATCCCTGGCAAAAGTAATGGCGCCATTATGTTTGAGTCTAATCAGGATCGTCTTAAATCTGTGCATATAGTCACCCTCTCCAGAGTTGCTTGGAAAGAAAAAAGACATGGAAGATGAATCAGGAACTTGTGAAGAAGAGAAAAAAGTGATTTGTTTGGGAAGCCAACAGTGTTTTTTGGAGAAAAATTGTATCAGACTTTAGGCCAGTGGTTCTCAATCTTAGCTGCACATTAGAATCATCTGAGGAATGTTAAAAAATATATTGATTTAACTGGTCTGGAGTTACACTATAGCTATTGGCAATAAACACATCCTTCTGGTAATTTTAATGTGTAAGTTTGAGAGCCACTGCTCTAGGTAAATTAAAAATAGAATAAAGAGACAAAAACATTCATGAATCTGCACACATTTAGCTTCTCAAGCAGTTTTGCTTATGAGCTCTACTGAACATTACTTGAAAATTAACCATTAACTAGCAGGGCAAAATTACCAACACAAGATCGTAGACCACAGTTAATTTGCCAAACTGAAATGGTGCTCACTGCCATATTCATGGTACTTATTACAACAATGTATGATATTAGGGTACTTAAAGTACCCAGACAACTTTTATAGTCAACCTGAGTTCTAGTTTTATATAAATATAGGAATACAGTATTAGTCCCATTTCTGTGAGAGAAACTGATTTGCAAAGTGGCTCTTAGTGGAAGAGACAGAACCAAAGCTAATAGTATTATCCTAACAGACAGGGTTCCCTCATTCTTCTGTTGTTAGTAATTTTGTTATTGTATTTGAGAAATATCATTTGTTTTAGCTAAAGCAAAGCTTTATAATAGCTACCATTTATTGACAATTTGCTATGAACCGGGAGCTGTACTAGGTGATTTATTCCTGCCCCAACTTTTATTTTATCCTCATGACACTCTTATAAAGTAAATATTACTTTACAGATAAGGAAATTGGAACTCAGAGAGTTCATTATTCCTCCAGTGTCTCTCATTAGTTCATTTATCTGGGATCTGGATATGCCCATAATGCCGTGGGTTACATTGCCATGTATAATTTGTTGAGTTTATCAGTTCAACAAATACCTATTGGTTGACTAATAGCTGATAGGTGCTGGGCTAGGCTCTGGATTGGATTGCATTTTCCCTCTACATTATAATTTACTTTTTTTTTCTTTCTTTAAGAAGTAGGTTTACAGCAGTTGATTTGCAGTTGCACCAAACACTTAACATCTGATCAAAGAACGATTGAATGAAAAAAATGAATTCAATATTTAGATTGTGATAATTTGCAGTTGCTCATATTACAAAGACTAATGAAATTTTATCTTGCCAACAATTTGCTTTTCCTTAGGAACATCAAATATAAAAATAAAAGCATTTTTAAAATGCAGCTTAAAGTATACTCCCAGATACTTTCAAGCAAATACTGAGTTTCTGGTATGTATATCTTGAGTTGTTCTGACACTCCATATTACTGTTTTTAATAAAAACAGCATTCTTAATGAGAACAGGTAATTGGTCTGAACAGCTGACATTTATTTAGATGCTTGATTTAGAATGTTTTCTACTGATTGAAAGATAAGGGGAAAATAAACTGGGCCATGGCTATTCAGGACTGGCTAGTTTAGTTTTTCATAGAGATAACATTTTCCAAATTACTGAGATAACGATATTGAAAATGAAGGGCAACTTTCTTGTTGGGTGAAAGTGTTAGAATAGCCCTAATGCAGGATCTCATTAAAGCAACTGTCAGGATTCCTCTATTTTACCATCACCTCCCCTATTCTGTAAGAAGCAACTGTCATTTTGAGTGAGTGTACTGCCAAAGAGGCATTTACAAATAAATGAAAAATGTCACAATTGATTTCACTCCTTTCAGAATACTGTGTGTCAGCTTTATCACAAACTGTCCTTGCTACTCTCTGTTTTAGATCTCTCAGCGGGATGTTCAAAATAGCTTTTGATGTCTTAGGGCGTCTTTTATTCGACCCTAGGTAAGCCCTCTATTGGTGACCTTTTATAAATATTTGTAAAGCTGTTTGAAGTGTTAGAGAAAATGAAAACTCTTTCTCTCTGTAACTGCTGTTTTTGTAAAATAGCATCCAGATGTCAATTGTTTACATACATATTTGGTCATCTGGGGGAATTGTTTCCGTTACAAAACATTGTAAAATTTTATAATAGTATTTCACATTCTCTTCCCCAATACAACGGTTTGTTATTATGCTTAATTTAACAATAATGCAAATAAAAATATTACTTGTAAATAAGACATGGCAAAGTTCTTCCTGTATTTTGAAAGAACTCAACAAGTGTCTAAATTTATCTTGAATAAATAAGTCATATGATTTATATGTAATATCAATGATACACATTCATTGTTGCCATCACTATAAACCAGTCCACCAACACTACTGCCATCATACTAATGTTATTGAAGACTTACACTGAGCCATATGCTTTGCTAAACAATTCTATGTATTGTAGAAATGTATCACAAGGGTGTCTGAATCCTAAACTAATAATGGATTTGGAAAAAAGACAACTAATTAGAAATTGCTAGCAATTGTTTTTTATTATTGATATTAAAGGGAAGCAAATCTTCATATAATTGTACTGTAAGAGATTTTAATCAGTATAATTAATTATAGATCATGCTATCATTTGTGATTATTTAGCTTGCTACCATTGACTTGAAAGATCTTGGAATGGACCAATTAACAATATTCTATTTCTCTTTGAAATAGAGGTTTAAGCAATTCATTCATTCAACAAATATTTATTGAGCATTATTACGTGCCAGGTAGTTTACACTGAAGATGTGATTGTGAAGAATATGTATCTACTCTTGAAGAGTTTAAAGTCTAGTGAGAGTCAGGAAAACATACAAGTACAACATAGTGTGATAAGTGGAACAACAGCGATATCGTGGAATACAATACGAGAAATGATGTGGCCACCTAAGCCAGGCTAGGTATGGCTACTCGGGGAGTGATGTGGCAGTAGAATGTGGAAGAATAATTAAATTTTGAAGAAAGGGACACATTGTGAATGTCCTCATAAGCCATATTTAAGAATTCAGATATAATCATGTACAGTGGCAGTTAAACTGGAAAGATTCATATAATATTGTACAAGGGCTGGTGATATTCTCACAGAGCCAGCTAACCATGTTTAATAACTAGGAAAGCAGGCTATTCTTCCTCTTTCACAGCTATATAAATGGAATATATTTCCTAGAATATAAGAGCTTTGTGAGCAAGAACCTGGTCTAATTTCTTTGATTCCCCAGGATCTATTGCAGTACTTTACACTTAGAGGCTCTTAGTATTTATAGGGTGGAATGATAAAATTAAATGTAGACATCTAGAAAATGGATAGGTTGCCCCAGCAGAGGCTCCCTCAAAGGTTGACTATTTATAACTATATACTCTTTTTATCACTGATCAGTTGTCACAAATGGCAAAATTCCTTTCCACATCTCCTTTTTACTTTTAGATTCAGAATGAGAGTCTTGTAAACCAAAAATAAAATTCTAAGTCCCCAACCAATTGAATGGACCCCTCCTATTGGCCCATGGCATTCCTAAGTTAACCGTAAAAATTAGTTCCAGCCAGGATAGGAAGTGGTTGGACCTGCCTCATTATATTATCCAGCTTTTGGAATTTATGTACAACTGGCCAGCATTTAACCTTCAAGCAGAGACCTCGAGACTGACAATACAGACTCTTTGTAGCAATAAGATACCAACATGACAGCTGGTCCTAAAAGAAATCAAAGTATTTTACCCAAAATAAATTTACTTGACATATTTTGAAATGACTCTGCAAAGCTGTCCCTAATGGGACAGAAGGGGAAAGGAAAAAAGATCTTCCCTTTTCAGGTGTCTTTCCTGAACCAGGAGAGAATTAACTAGGATTCTGGCATTTTTTTTAAGTTGGATAGGAAACATTTACAATCTATTCTCTCTGAAGCCTGCTACCTGGAGGCTTCATCTTCATAATAAAAACCTTGGTCTCTATAACCCCTTATCTTAATCCAGACCTTCCCTTCTATTGATTCCAGGTCTTTGGATAAACTCTTTCAACCAATTACCAATCAGGAAATCTTTGAATCCATCTTTGACATGGAAGGGCCCATTTTGAGTTGTCCTGCCTTTATGGACTGCACCAATGTACATCTTAGATATATTGATTGATGCCTTATGTCTCCCTAAAATGTATGAAACCCAGCTGGAACCTGACTACTTTGGGCTCATGACCTTTTGAGGTTGTGTCACAGCCATGTCCTTAACCTTGGCAAAACAAACTTCTAGATTTATTGAGATCTGTCTTAGATACCTTTTTGTTTGCAGTCTTCGTCAAAGAAAATCAACATAAAATGCAATTTTTCAAATAAACAATTTGATAATATGTGTCAGTAAAATCTATGTAAACAAACTAAATAATTGAATAAAACTAAGAATAAGTAAAGAAAATAATTTTCAGCAAAAGCAATAACCAGTATGTCCAATATTTAACTCTAGAAAATATATATTCAAATACATTACAAAAGCTTTCTTTTACACACAGAGAGATGAAATGATAACTGTCATTAAATTAATCATATATTATAAGATAATGTACCAAGGAGATAAATTTGATTTTATAATAAATTGTTTAATGAGGAGCCTTTAGAAATTATGGTACTATAATTCACAAATCACAAAATTATTTATTTTAATAGTATATATCATTTTATAGTGTGGACACTTTTGGTTTAGTTTAACCCAATGTGGATTCTGTCTTTCTTGCCTTTGTTAAGTTCTTCGTTCTAGAGACTTACCTATGACCTGCCTTTCTGGGGTTATTTCTTTAAAATGTGCTATCTTATGGTCACCTTTTTTACAGATTTGTCCTTGAAAGCAGTAGAACATTTCTGCGAATTTATTTTTGTTGTGGCCACATCAAATTCTGAAAGGACTGTGAACACTCATCCAAGGCACAGAATAGTATATCAGCTCTCATTTTTTTAAATTGGTCTAAGGATCACAAACTAATAGTTTCAATAAATCCAATAATTTTGGTAGGTCACTTAAAGCATTGTTTTCCAAAATGAAAATTTCTTTAAAAATTAAAAACCTGGCTATATAGAATATTCAAGCAATAAAGAAAACATGAACAAAGATGCCAAGAAACATAGAGCATCTGTCAACCTCAGAGTAACTGATGATTGCCCTGTTGTCCACAGGGTAATTGTAACATTTTGCCAAGAGAGAAGTAGGAAGTTCTGGACCAAAAAAAAAAAAAAGCTGCCTGATGTTTTGAAATAATGGGCATTTATCTGTTATCTATCTGGCTATCAGTTAAAATACAGGGTAAAAATGGTCAAATATTAAAAAGCCTAATGGATGAGTACAAAAGTGGCAGAAACAAGTAATAGAACTGGGAAGTGTTGAACCAAAAGTTCACAAAATAGAATTTATTCTAGTAAGAGGGGGAAAAAAAGCAGATGAGGCCAGGTCTGCCAGTAGGATGTGTAAACACCTGCGAGCTAGGCGTCAGTCAAGGGCTGGCTTCTGGCTAGCTGCTGGCTGGGCCAGGTGTTGGTAACAGTATGCAGCAGAGACTCCCTTGTTTTGGGGTCATTTCCTGTGCTTATTCTCTCTGTTGGTTTCCTTCTTTTGCTTCCACCTCCTCATTCTGACAGCACCTGTTCTATAATATTACTTTGGCAGGCAGCCTTAACGTACATTTTAACAAATTCTCTGTGCCAAGTTTTCTCTTTAAGTTACTAAAGGTAATTGTTAAAAAACTTTCAGAGCAAGTGGGATAAAACAAAACTGTTCTATGAAGGCTATAATAGTCAACTATACTACTAGCCGGAGGACTTCTTTTGAATTTTACACACTACATTAGAAACTGGCTTGTTGACAAGAAAAACTTTAATAATTTTTTATTGTCTCTACAATGGGGCATAAATTTACCTCACTTCATTCATGCTAACATGCCCTATTTGACTTCTGTTTTCTTTTAATAAAGCTATGCAGATTTCCAGGGACTGAGAAAAAAGCAGTTGATTTGCATTAGGACAAAGCATTTTCCCAATAATACAATGTGACTCTTGACAACCTTTTGCCTTGGAGACTAAGAACTTTACATGTGAGTTTTCCTAATGATAGGTATTTTTAATTTATCTATATAAGATTCAGTGGGATTTTCTTATCTTAATAGCTACTGCCCAACTATGTACTTTTTGCCATATGGAGGTAGAAGGGGAGAATTAAAATGCTCCTCAAAACAGGGATGGCACAGTTCCTGTTTGGAACATACTAGATCTACTGGAAGTAAAGTTTTGTATCCAGTAGAAACAGAGCTTTTCTCACATTATTTCCTCTTACCATGTTGCTCTTCTTTAACTCCAAACTCTTAAACTGAATATTTATCCCTGAAATATTAAAATTTAGGTAACATTAATTTCAAAGAAGCCTTTTCTGAAGCCCCTTTCTCTCAATACTTATTATGCCACACTTCACATTCAATTTAATTTTAATTGGGAATGAAGTGAGATATGAATTATCAAGAGAATTTTCTCACAAATTCTGTTAACAGATTTTTTTGATTGCCATATATCTGAATGATGTTTTTAAAAATTTTTACATTCCAATTTATGTTCTTCTAAATCAGAAAATTGGAATGTGTGACAACATAGTTTGATATGTGCTAAAAGCACAAGTGTCAGAAAGATGAAAGGTGATGGTTAAGTAACATGAAGGTTAATAGTCAAGGAATTTGACAGCTTTATAAGTACAACATATTTACTTAATAAATTGAAAGTGGGTTAATCAATCATTCAACATATTCTAAGTGTGTAGTATGTGCATGAAAATACACTGGATGCTATGAAACATTTTTTAAAAGCAGTTAATCAAAAAGCATTAACTTGGCTCCATTTATGATTTTTATCATTGTGAAATGTAGAATTCAGTATGTTTCTTCCTACACAACTCTTTCCAACTATAGGAAAACAAAATAGGCAGTAAAAAATAAAATAGGCAATGATTAGGGACATATTTAAGTATTTAATATTTGCTAATCATGAGATAAAGACACTGCTGATGATGCAGGGCAGATGAGCACCAAAATTGGGGCTTAGTCTGGGAGGATTCTTGGCTTCACTCACGAAACAATTCAAGAGTGAGTCAGTGGTGGAAGAAAGCATGTCCATTGAACCAGCAGTGTACAGCAGAGTGACTACTTCTTGCAGAGCAGGGCTAACCCATAGGCAGTGTGCCTAAAGTATAGGCTGTGTATAGGCTGTTGGCCAACAATATTTACACCCATTTTTAATTCTGTGCAAATTAAGGGATGGGTTATTCAGAATTCTCTAGAAAAGCAACAGCAACTTCCAGGTGTTGCTGTGGCATTTGTCAACTGTCATGGTGCTGGTCGGAGTGTCTTATGCTGATATACATCAGGGAAACCAGAAATTGCTTTCAGAGCAATTTGCCACTTCTGGCTGGTTTCTTCATTTTATCCTGTCAGGACCAAGAAAGAAGTCCTACTAATCTACCTCATTCACCCCTCAGAGAATATACACTCCTCCTTAAGTTTAAGGCAGTTGCAAAGGGCAGAGGTCTCTCTTCTGTTACTGTTTCCTGCTGATCTTATGGGCATGGGCTCTGCTTAGTGTTGGAAGAGTAAACATCTCTGGATGCCTGATCTAAGGGGCCCAAAGGCAAGACGTCTTTATTTCCTGGGTCAGAAGATGGGATGAGTTGGAAGTCTGGTGCCAGCATCTTCTTTATATGGAAACTTTACCATCTGGAAGACACAAACTATAGTGAGAAGTTAAACAAGCAAGGGACAAAAATTAACAGTAACAAGTTAGGTATCAAAGGTCCCAGGAAAGGTAAAAGCCAGATAAGACTTCAGAGGGTGCTTTTGATAGTCAGCCAGAAAGTTGGGGTCAATTCCCTGGTTATAGCTATGTAACCAGGTAGCTTGTTTATATATAAATATATATATATGTATATATTTTAATATTAATCCCCACTTGTCCAGAGTTAGTAATATAGTTACAGCAAGTCTTATTAATAACTGCACAGACTCCACCTTGTTTAGCTAGTAAATAGTTGAATGCTAGTCTGTTGTCAAGGACTACATTTGCCAAAGAGTCTAGGGACTATTGAATTCCCTTTAATGCCTGACCTGTGTTCTTGGCCAGTGACTATAGGGTTTGAGTCAAGTTTTTTAGGGTTGATTCATGATGGATTAAGCCACCCTAGGGGGCTTCCAGTCCTACTTTTGCCCTGATTCCCACCAGAATTAATACTGTTGCTTATTTCTGGTATTCCTGGGTCTTATGGGGTTGTAAGCAGTGACCCCAGGAGGGGTCACAAGTTGAGACTCTGTGGGGTGTGACATCTATACTCCGCTGCCAAGTTGGGTTTATGGAGATATTTTTCCATTGCTCTAATGAGGGTTGTAAAACCGCCCTTGTTTTACACAAAGTTGTGGTACTACCACCTTCTGAGATTAGGCAGTTGTTTTTCCCTTGCAGGTTCTGATGTGGGAGGAGGCACCACATATGGTTTTTCAGTTACAAGTGGAATCTGATTTCCTTTTCCATGGCCTTGGGAACTTGGCCACTAGCGTTGGATCAGAGCATCTTAGGAATCTTCCCTCTTCATGTCATTAACACAGCAATGGGTGCAAAAGATAGTATCATTAGTGCACTGGAGATCCAGGTACCAATCTTCCAGGTCCAGATAACAGGGGCAGGAGAAGTTCAGTAGAATTTATTAAGTGGGAGAGAGTTCCACCTAAGAAGTAGGGGACTGGGTATTTTGGGACCACTGTGGAAAATTAGGGGATCTGAGGAGATGGCCATGAGATTTTCTGGATGTGACAGAAGGTGGAATTCTCTATCTTGGGGATGTTGATGACAGATCTAGCAACCATGATGATGATTTCCTGATACTATAATTTTTGAAATACTTGCTACAGAATTTTTTCCCACCCACACTGGATTAAATTAATTGGGAGAGCAAAGAGGATTAACAGAGGCAACATGGTGTCCAGTTGGGTCTTAGAGTGCCCTCTACACTCAAAATGGACAAAAGAGTTGTTTCCTAGGAGAAGGCAGTTTGCCAAAGGAATAGAAAAGAACTATTATAATCAGGAAGAAGAGAAAAATTGTGTCTATGCCCCCCCATAGCATTATGTTACCACTTTTGGCTGAGTGTTGATTCTGTTAAATATAGGTAGAGGAGGTCTTCCAGAGGTGTAGGTTGTCGTATCCTCCTCCTATGCCTGTGGGGACTTAAAAGAAGCAAATTTAATCTTGGACAGGTGCATCCAGCCAGTGACCCCCCTCAAAGCCCAACAGCAGCAGGAGTACCCAACAACACTTGATAAGGGCCTTTCCATCATAGTTGGAATTCATCCTAGGGGAATCCTTCTTTCCAAGTTTTTAATAGGACTAAGTCTCCTGGTTGAACAGGGAAGATATTCTTTTCCCTTGTAGGAAATGGCAATATTTTAAATTTCCATATTTTTGAAGGGTCTTTTGAATCTGACCTAAATTCTAAAGTAGGGGGCATAGTGAGGCATGTTCAACCCCCTGTTTTCCATCATGTCTTGAATTAGTTTTCCAGGTTTCTTATAGCAAATTAAATGCTTTAGGCCAGATGGGAATGGAAGTTGATGGACATCCACTAGCCCTTAAAACCCTTTTTAAGCAATATAAGAATCAAAAACCAAAAGCCACAAATATGGGTACCCACTAAGAAAAATCAAGAGTATAGAATCAAGTTATACTGGAGGAAAACATTGCTTTTATAGACCTCTAAGATAAAATATTTCAGCATCAACTCATAACAACAGTAAGAACCAGAGGAGAAAAAAATTAATAGAAGCTGTTGAAAAAGCTGAAGGAGAGAGTTACCAACTCAGGCTTTCTCAATACCTTAAGAAAACTTTGTTTTAGCATAGAAGACCATTTTTTAGAAAAATTATTATAAACAATTCCCTTTTAATGACAGCCAACTTAATCACATACAACATTTCTCATAAATTTCCCTTCACAAACTTTATCACAACTTACACAGACCATTTATAACATGCTTAGACTTTCTGACTTATCTTACAGTACCTATTCCTTAAATAACCAGTCATTTTACTTAGGACAATAATTTACCATACAAGATCTTTTTTCATATACAGTTATTCTCTTTTATTTATAACCTTTCTTACCAGAAATATATCTTCACATCTATAACTTTCTTCACATTTCTCTCCCCTTCTTAACTGGTTCCTTGCTACTTGGTTTCATAACTAGCCTTTTCAAGTTCATAGCTTGAATCAACCTTTAGATAACTTCTAAATTAGACATAATTATTTTTTTCTAAATAAGAATATATCTTAATTCGGTATTTGTTTTTTTACCTGCCACATGAAGGGTTACCCAGGGCTCTTCTGTGGAGATGGTAAGGTGTTCAGTGGGATTCCTGGTGGACCTCAGGCCCTGTCAGTCTTGGGCTTGATTGGCCGAGGCCCCCTGTGAAGCTTGTTACAGTCCCTTTTCCAATGGCCATCTTGCTTACAGAAGACACACCGATTCTGGCCTGTGGGCCATCGAGTCAGGTGCTCTCATCTGGACATCTGGGACATCAATCTCATGACATTTCCTTGGGATGGGTAATCCTGAGTTGGTGGAGAGACTTAAGGCTGCCATTAATAATTGTGCTTTTGGGCTGTTTCTTGTGGTTCCCTCCACTTCTTTTGCCCTGTACCTATTGTTATAAATTCTAAAGGCCATGTTTAATGGTTGGCTCATAGAGATTTGAGCTCCCATTTCTGCCTTTTGTAGCTTCCTCCTAATGTCAGTGGTAAATTGAATGATACAGTACATACCCAGGAGTGCTTGCCCTTCCAGGGAGTCTGGGTTTGCATTAGTATAATTTCTGAGTATCTTAATCAAATGGCCCTGAAACATAGAGGGATTTTTGTTCTTCTCCTGAGATACTTCTCTAACCTTGTTGTAATTAGCTGGTTTAAACACACACTTTTTAATATCTTTTGTTAAACAAATCATTATGTGATTTCTGTGTTTGAAATCTTGGGATCCCTTCTGATAATCCCACTGGGGGTCTAGATCTGGGATCACAGCTTCACCCATGTGATAAATGGCATGACCCTGGTTAGGAGCAGCCATTCTGTCAGCATATTTATGGGCACTACCCATAATCCTTTGTTTCTTTCCTACAGTACAGCAGGTTGACAATAATATTTGCAAGTCATGCCAAGTTAAGTCAAAGGACATGATCAACTTAACAAACTCCTCTATAAACTTCTCCGGATCCTCTGAAAACTGGCCAATTTTTTTCTTGCTAAAAGCTAAATCAGACATAGCAAAAGGTACATGTACTCTGATTGTCCCCTCATCTCTGTCACCTACCTCACACAATGGACACAGGTTCTATTCTGGGGGCTATTTAGGGCCCCACTCCTGATAGTACTGGTTGTGCTTACTTCCTTGGGCAGCAAGAGGAAGGGGCTAGTTGGATAAGGGGGAGGGGTGCCTGATGACTTTAGGGTGGAATCCCCTGCTAGAGAACTGGTGGAATCTCACCTCAGGATTGGAATACTAAGCAGGCTATGAGGAGGGCATGGGTCTTCTAGGGGGAGCAGCTAGGAGGGGATCACCTAAGATATCAGGCATGGCTTCTTTGTGCCTGGGAAAAACATGAGTCAGACACATTCTACAATTCTCCTTTATGTCAGGATCATAGTAGAGGACCATGAAAGCCTGTAAATAAGAAACTTTTTCCCATTTTTCTTCTTTTTTACAAAGCACATCTAATTGTAAAGTGGTATGATACTATAAAGAGAAATTTTTTTTCTTTTTAAGCATTGTAATTTAAATTCTCTCCAGTTGCCTAAAAGGCACCATAGTGGTGAGTTTTTCGTCTCCTGGTGATGGGTAAGTGTCCTCTCTGTGCCCCCTTGGGTATTGGGTGAACCAGGAAATGAATCTTCGGGCTAAGTGGTCAAAGTCCCTGCCATTTGGGTGCCTTGGACAGAAGCACACCTGACCAACTATGTACTTGTCCCCCATTCTCTCAGTCCTTTCTCCCCTAATGTCATTGTTTTTTCCACCAACTATTTTATCTTCCACCATGAAATACATGTTTTGTTTGCAGTTTTTGCTTTGGCTCCCTGCTAACTGTATTTGTGCAATTATTTAAGGCAGGGCACTTGGTTGTGAGAGGTCCCCTATTGTTGACTCTGGGATGCCAGAGTCACATTGTTCACTGACCCCGACTTGGCCATTGGGGTTCACTGTTGCCTGTCCCCCAGATGCTCCAGAACTTTCTGCATTTGGTATGGGAACTCTCCTTAGATAATACTCAGGTCCTCTGAGCTTCTTGGCATTTGATACTGTTGGCCATTCCCTGCATATTCCAGGGTTTTTGGCACTGGCATTCTGTCTAGGATTGTGGGTTAAAGTCTCATCCTAGGGAATTCTCGGTCTTGGCCTTTTCTTGTTTTCTACCCTAAATTTATAATTTTCCATAACAGCATATTCTTTTCTTAGTTTCATTGTATTTACACTTTTTCTTCTATTCTTTGCGTACATAAAAATACATATTTTGTCATACTGTGTTCACTGGAGAATGCAGTCATCTATGGCCCACTCATTTCTTATCATCCACTTTCAGGACGCTTTGCTACAGGAGGTGGGAATTTGCAGGGGAAAATAATGGAACTCTTGCTAAACTGAGAGAAGCTTCTGTGTCTGATAGAGGTCCTTCTTAGACATGGGGACAGTAGAAAGCATCCTGAAAGATGATGGCTCTGAAATGAGTCTTTGGCTAGTGTTACAGCTGTGCTGTGTTAGCAGCTCTTTAGTATTACAGCCTCTGTGTTACATCGCTGCAGCTTCTATTGCTGATTTCACCTTGCTGTTTCACCACCACCTCTTGGTCTTCTTGAGCCACACATTTGAGCACTAGATGATGCAGGGCAGACCAAGCCCCAAAACAGAGGCTTAGCCCTGGAGGGTTCTTAGCTTCACTCAGAAAGGAATTTGAGAGTGAGCTGGCGGTGGAAGTATGCAGGTTTATTGAAGTGACAGTGTACAGCAGAATGACTGCTCCTTGTGGAGCAGGGCTAACCCACAGGCGGTGCACCCAGTAGCCGCATATGGGCTATTGGCTGGCAGTATTTATACCCACTTTTAATTACATACAAATAGAGGGGCGAGTTATTCAGAAATCTCTAGGAAAGTGGCGATAACATACAGGTGTTGACATTTCATTTGTAAACTGTCATGGCACTGATGGGAATGTCTTATGCTGATGAACAGCAAGGGCGACTACATGTTGCCTTCAGCACCATTTGCTGGCTCTGGCCAGTTTCTTCATTTCATCCTGTTGGGACTGGGAAAGAAGTCCTGCTGGTCTCCTGCCTCATTATGAGAATAATTAGAGAAGGGCTAAATATGTGTGCTGTGGAATTTTCAGAGAGGGCATTTTAGAGGTGATATGGCTTGAGCTGGACTATGACAGATGGGGAGAATTTGGGTGGCTTAGCAGTAAACAGAAAACTTTGTGGGATTACCCAACAGCAGGAACCATAGAGGTGGTACTTTAGCAGGTAATGTTGGGGAGATTGATATGCAAGAAGGAGACATTATCTTCAACAGAGGATTTGTCCTGGAGAGTTGTTGGATGTGAGAAGCAGGTACAGCTTTAAACCTAGGCGATGGACTGTTGCAAGTTCTTGAACTGGAAGTGCCGTTATAATAATATCATCTTCTGAGGAATTAACTTGATCTGGGATTAGAGGCAAGATGATTGGCTAGGAGAGAGTTGTGGGCGTTATGCACTAGTTGAAGTTGGCTGAATGGGAGTGGTAATGGGGGAGTGAATGAAGAAATACAGTCTAAGTAATTAAGCTATATTTCACTGATACTTATTTCTTATTTACAAATATAGTACAACAATTAACTCATTCCAGAGACAGTAATTAGCAATCAGGTTAAATTACTTTGATTACCTCTTTTACATTTAATTAACAGCATTTTAAGAAAACTGCTTTCTAAGATGTTTTATAGTCTATATCATTTCTTTTTTGCTTTTCCTTTATTATTTCCCTCTCCCTCTCCCTACTTCAGCCCATTTTCACTATCCCACTTTTTCCTACTTTCCCTTCTAAAAGGACAAAATTTTAGGGTGTATTTTACTGAAGTAAAATCAATCAAAATAATCATGATTTTATGGAAGTATTATGTAAACATAATTTAAAAGTCACATAGGCTGGCCAGGTGCTATGGCTCACACCTGTAATCCCAGCACTTTGGGAGGCCTAGGTGGGTGGATCACTTGAGGCCAGGAGTTCGAGACCAGCCTGGCCAACATGACGAAACCCTGTCTCTACTAAAAATATAAAAATGCGCCGGGCGTGGTGGCGTGCACCTGTAATCCCAGCTACTTGGGTGGCTGAGACACGAGAATCACTTGAGCCCAGGAGGCAGAGGTTGCAGTGAGCTGAGATCATGCCAAAGCACTCCAGCCTGGGTGACAAGAGTGAGACTGTCTCAAAAAAAAAGAAAAAAAAAAGAAAAGAGAAAAAAAGGCTTAAAATGAAACAAAACAAAACAAAAAACCACAGCAACCCTCCAATACTTCTCTCATTCTTCCCACCCCAATCCAGTCCTTCTTCTAAGAGGCAACCATTTCCAACTGTTCCAGTTTTTTCTTTTGATAGCTCTATGCTTATAAAGTTATTTCTTGATTTTTAAATTGTTTATATTACCCACTGACTTCTTGTTTTATTGATTGAGAATTTGTTTTTCTAGCTCTGACATCCAGCAATCTCAAATATTTTTCCTTCATTTTAATTACAAGGTTATATCACATGTGTTTGTTAAATTAGTGGTTTTTACATTTATAATAACTGTGAATGTTTATAACTATGTGAATATTGTTTGAACCAAAACATATATTATGATTTTTTTCTTTCTCATACATTAAAAAAGTCCTAGAATTCTTTCCTTTTTTGTTTAGTTTTTAGTAAATCTTTCACTATTTGTTCCCAAATGTTCCATCACAGATGTACTAAATGGCTATCAATAATCTTTTAATTTTCTTTTGTTTTCTTTCTTTCTTTTTTTTTTTTTTTTTTTTTTTTTTGAGACAGAGTCTCACTCTGTTGCCAGGCTGGAGTGCAGTGATGCGATCTTGGCTCACTCACTGCAACCTCTGTCTCCTGGGTTCAAGTGATTCTCCTGCCTCAGCCTCCCAAGTAGCTGGGATTACAAGCACGCGTCACCACACCCAGCTAATTTTTGTATTTTTAGTAGAGATGGAGTTTCACCGTGTTGGCCAGGATGGTCTCGATCTCCTGACCTTCTCATCTGCCTGCCTCAACCTCTGAAAGTGCTGGGATTACAGACGTGAGCCACGGCACCTGGCCTTAATTTTTATTTATTTATTTATTTGAGACAGAGTCTAGCTTCGTTGCCCAGGCTGAAGTGCAGTGGTATGAACATGGCCCATTGTAGCCTTGACCTCCTAGGCTCAAGTGATCTTCTCACCTCAGCCTCCCATGTTTCCAGGACCACAAGCATGCATCACCATGTCTGACTAATTTTTAAAAAACTTTTTGTAGAGACAAGGTCTTGCCATGTTGTCCAGGCTGACCTTGAAATCCTGGGCTCAAATGATCCTCGTGTCTTGGCCTCCTAAATGTTGGGATTACAGACCCGAGCCACTGTGCCTTGCCTCAATAACCTTTTTAAATGGTCGAATTCATAAAATAACCCTTTAGCTACATTAAACTTTTTTGTTTTTGTTTTTCTTTTGGGCCTGATAATGTTCCTATTGTATCCCTTTATTCTCCTGCATCAATTTTAACTGTCATTTCTAGGCCAGGTAACTGTCATCCTGGAACTTTTCTTTTACACTTTTGTATTAGGATTCTGTGTTACCTGCATTCAGTACCTTCCTAGGAAAGGGTGCCTGGGAAAGTTTTTTTACTTCTTACTTGCCTGAAATGTCTTTATTCTACTCTCCTGTGTGATTGATCGTTTGATTTAACATAGGCAGCTGTTTCTCAGAACTTCAAAGCCTTTGTTATCTTGTGGTATTTCTTTTGACAAATCAGAGTCCATGCTGATGATTGGTGCTTCTTTACTCAGAAAACTTTGTGATCACTTTGTTGGATATCTATATGCCTTTTCAAACTGGCCTTTCAGCTTGGTATTTTTTTTTTTGTTTTATTTTTATTGTTACTATTGTGATATTCTTTCTTGTGATTTCTGTCTTCATTTCTGAAACTTCTATCAGAAAAATGGTGGCCATCCTGTATTGATTCTCTGATATTCTCTCTATATCTTGTGATTTCCCATTTCCTTTTGTTTCTGATGAGTTCCTTAGTTTTATTTTTTAGTATTTTTTCATAATTTTTAGGAACTCTTTATTCTGTGATGATTCCTATTGTATGGTATTCTGTTTTTGTTTTATTAATTATATAAATTATATATTTTATATATTTATATTTTGTTGAAATCTTACTCTGCATTGTCTCTGTTTCTTCCTGTTTTCCTTTTTTTCTGCTTGTTTGTTTTGGTCTATTTCATGTTGAGGCATTTCTCATGTACTTAATAATTGTTAAATACTAATTTTAAGAATGAAACACTAGGAGTTGATAACCATATGCTACCTCTTAGGTAGGATTTGTTTTTTGGTGGGTTTCACTATGAAATGATGAGGAGAAGGCCTTTCCATGTTTAGTTATCTGGTGATATTTTCTCAAGGGGTAGAAGGAACTGATTGAAGGTAGATCTGGGACAGGAAGAGTATGAAATTCCCACAAGTCAGTATGTAAACTTTACCTAATTCCGTTGTTTTAACTTTGCACTTGGTATTTCCAAGTTTGAGATATTCTGGTTCAGCCTTTCTAGGACATGTACCTCCGCTCTTTTGTTTGGAGGAGGTGAGAAGAGGGACCAGTCTTCTGGTTCTACAGTCAGAGAAGAAGACCTTATTCAAACATTCAAGGAGTCCTATTCTTAACTGCTGCAGTTTTCCCTTGATTTTCATAATACCTGATAATGCCACTTGCTGAACCCCCTGAGGGGTTCTGTGATACAGACTGACATTTCTTATTGATGGCTTCCTCTGCAGACTCTTATGTTGTACCATGTGCTCTGCTAATTCAGTTACACTTCTTTTACCCTTTTTCTGTCTTATGACAGGTGTTTTTTGTTGTTTGTTTTTATTTTTGTTTTGTTTTGTAGACAGAGTTTTGCTCTGTTGTTCATGCTTGAGCGCAGTGGAGCGATCTTGGCTTACTACAGCCTTGACCTCCTAGGCTCAAGCAATCCTCCCGCCTCAGCCTCTGGAGTAGCTGAGACTACAGGTGTGTGCCAACACACCTGGTAAATTTTTAAATTTTTCGTAGAGATGGGGTTTCACTATGTTGGCCAGGTTGGTTTACAGATATGTAAATCTCTTGAATATTGTATCTTGTTTCCTGTTCTCTTTGCCTTCGTGTGTAGTACTTTTTTTGAAATTTCCCAATTCTTATTTTAGTTGGATTTGGGGATGGAGAAGAGATAAATATGTATTTAACTAGAAATTAACTCTTTATTTTCAAAGACAAGAGTAAGGCATTATATTATTCATTAGATTGATTAGTTTTTGTTGGTTCACAAACTTAATTTTATAATGTGGGACTCAAAGGTGTATATTTTCTTTCTATAAGTTTTCTCTAGATCATGTTGGCCCGATTAGAATAGCAGTAACATAATCATGAAATGATAATAAGCCTAAATGAGTACCAACTATGTGGCATTCACTGTCACATAAGTTGTCTTGCATATACACTCTGATTAGCAGCAGTGACAAGTAGATTTTTAAGGGGAATGAAGAGGCAGTTTCTGGGTTGATTACCAGTAATTTACATTAAAATAATATAAGGTATTGATTGCTTATACATTGTTAAGCTAGAGGATGTGGATTATAGTGTCCTGTGTGGGATTAGTAGGTTAATTTATAGCTACTTGTGGCAATAGCAAGAAGTTTCAAGACATGAAGGTGGTGAGCAGGACATGATTACTCTCTCATTTCAATGCCTCTTTGGGCCTAATAATGTGAATCCTAAAAATAAGTATTCACATTCTACACATAAAAGTTATTTTCCTTTCTCAGTATTCTATTTTATTCCTTAGGTCCATATGACCAAATCTTACATTCTTCCTAAGATATCATTTTTCTATATATATTTTTATCTTTATTTTATCCTCCTAGAGCAATAGTTCTGAGTCAGGTGACATTGGGACATAGTTTGGTGAGAATAGTTATAACTCTTTAAACTTCTGATTAAAGAAAAGTTAACATAATTGTGAGCATATTTTGATGTGTCTCTGAAGCCTTTCAACTTACGGCATTTCACAAAATGTTGAAATAGTAAATTACAAAAGAATTAAAATGCTTCACCAATTTGTACCTCACTGATGTCATCATGTTCTTGCAGCATAAAGCTAGAGGTGAAAAGGAACCACCTCTAAAAAATTGCCAAATGAAATGTAAATATGTGCAATCTTTTTTGGAAGCAATTTGGAGTATGTATCAACAGCTTTTAAAAAGTTCCTGCCTTCTGATCTAGACACCTAATTTTAGAGTTCTCTCCAAAGAAGGAAACCAGATGTTAAAACCACATTTAGTTCATTACGAACTGTGTAAACATAAAATTGGAAACAACCTAAATTCATACAGTCAGAGAACTTTAAATAAATTTTGGTGAAACTGTATGATGGAGTATTATATAGCTCTTAAATATTATGTTTTTAAAGGGTACATAACACATCATATGGAATTTCTGATGTGTTAAGTGACAAAACAGAATGCAGAATTGGACTCACAGTACAGTATAAAGTGGGTTCAAATTAATGTACATATGCACAGAAAAAAACTAGAAAAATTAAACCAAGCTGCAGATAGTTTTGTCTCTGCATTATTGAATTACAGACAATTTAAATGTTCTCACTAATGCTTATCTACAATTTCTAGATTTTCTAAAGTATGTATTACTTTAAAAATACAAAAAGCATATAGTCTTTAAAAACACTTAGACAGAAAAACAGAAAAAAAAATCTCATTAGTTTGCTGGTGACAATAAGTAAGGCTAAGTGTTGTTTGGTTCTTCCCTACCTTCGTATCATCATCTGTGAACGGTGCTAACAGGATAGAATTGCTCTGTTTACTGCACTGGATTGTTATTAACAATTTTCTAATTTAGGAAAAGGCACTGACTCCTATAATTTTTATTGCCTCCTTTCTTCAGTTACCTGAGTCGACTCTCCCATCTTCTACACCTTAAACATGACTGTTGAACTGTCATATGATTTAAGTTGCTAATATATATTTTATTATTATTATTATTTGAGACAAGGTCTCACTCTGTTGCCCAAGCTAGAGTGCAGTGGCACGATCACAGCTCACTGCAGCCCCAATCTCTCTGGGCTCAGGTGATCCTTCCACCTCAGCCTCCCGAGTAGCTGGGACTACAGTCATGCAGCACCATGCCCGGCTAATTTGTGTTTTTTTTGTAGAGACAGGGTTTCAACATGTTGCCCAGGGGGGCCTCTAATGCCTGGGCTCAAATGTTTCACCCGCTTTAGCGTGTCAAAGTGCTGGGATTACAGTTGTGAGCTACCACATCTGGCTTGCTAATGCATGTTGTAAATTTATGTATTTTTATTTACAATGCAACTTTAAAGAAAATGGAACTGTTTTCAAATGTTTTTAAAACATTTGTTAAAGGTTTCTTAGTACTACAGAGCAGATCTGACATATATAAGAGCTGGAGTAGCTGAGATGGAGTTGTCGTAAGATATGTGAAATCACTTAGAAAATAAAATCAAATGCGAATAGTTTAGCAGGATGACCAAGCCAGATGTAGACTTCTTGGCCTATGGCAAAGTTCTGTGCCAATGATTTTATCTGGGAATTGATAGCTTGATATAAAATCACCTGGTGTCAATTAAATATACAAATCTATCCTTTTTAATAAATAGAATGAATCTTTCTCATTTGTTTATTCAATAATTGTAACTTACTATGTCAGATACTAAATTAACATCCTTAAGGAGGTCACGATCTAGGAGGAACATGGGCAAACAGTTACTTATTTTATGGCGTACGCTAACTCTGAAAGTTCAGCAATGATGTTTTAAAATGTTACTTTTTATGAAGTAAGGGAAAAGCAATTTTAGGTAATCATTGGCTTTTAAAAACTGAAATGTCATTGACAACTGGGATTAGAGTAAAAGTATCCCCAAACTGGAGGAATCCCCTCCCCATCCAGGTTACATAGCCTCTCTCTCAGGACCCCCTCTTACTGCAAAACCCAGCCTCTACTCAAACAGTTCTGGTGATGGGGAGCATTTATTCCATAACAGTGTTTTTTTTTCTAGTGTCTCTTTTAAAGAAAAAAATACTTTCTGTTGGTCTAAATTGTGAGAATACCCAAAACATTTGATAGAAGTTGAACTCTGTCAACAGTGTTATTTATACTAAGATCAGGACAATTTCTTGAGATCACATTATTTTATTACTAAGTTTGGCCTTTGTTTTACAAGTGTAATGTTCATATTTATTTGAATTTTCAGATTGCTTAAATGTTAATGAAAAGCAATCCCATTGTTAATTTTGTAGTGCCTTTTCTCTGTATGCCTTAATTTTATTTTATATTAATAATTCAAGTTACCCACCAAAATGAAGATTTTTTCCAAAATAAAAAAAAATGGTTTCCTAGTGACAAATGTTATATATGAGAAAAGTTAGAGGTGTGTAACTGGGTTTTATGAATAAAAAATATGGGGAAAAGTCATCCTGATTACCTGTAATCAATGTTGGTATAGTATCTAGACTTTTTTTAAGTAAAGTCATTTTTATGTAATATTACTAATTACAGTGATTTTAAACACCTGAGCTTCCTTTTCACTATCTGTAAAACTCTTTAGAAAATAAAAATTGGCCGGGAGCAGTGACTCATGCCTGTAATCCCAGCACTTTGGGAGGCCGAGGCTGGCAGATCACCTGAGGTCAGGAGTTCAAACCAGCCTGGCTAACATGGTGAAACCCCATCTCTGCTAAAAATACAAAAATTAGCCAGGCGTGGGGGCACATGTCTGTAATACTGGCTACTTGGGAGGCTGAGGTAGGAGAATTGCTTGAACCCCCAGAGGCGGAGGTTGCGGTGAGCCGAGATCACGCCATTGCACTCCAGCTTGGGCAACAAGAGCAAAACTGTCTCAAAAAAAAAAAAAAAAAAAGAAAAGAAAAGAAAAATTAATGCATGCATGATGTTGTTGAAATGGAATGAAATGGGTGGGATCTAGATATTACTTACTTTTATGAATTTCAGCTACACCAAATTCTTTTAGAATATAAATTATATAAGCATCACTGTCAGTTTTGAGAGTATAATTTTAATGATAGAATGTTTTCAAATTAATATTTAAAAACATATATATTTTCAAGTTCAAAGTGCAGATAATTTGGTTAAATTAAATAATAAATCTCTGTAAGGTGGGGCAGTGGATACTGTCTTAGTTTGTTTTCTGTTTTTTGTAACAGAGTACCTGAAACTGGGTAATTTTTAAAGAGAAGGAATTTATTTCTTAAAGTTGTGGAGGCTGAGAAGACCAAAGTTAAGCGGCTGCATCTGGTGACAGTCCTGAGCCTGTGCGGGGCATTCCATGAGGAGACCTGCTAGCCCAGGTCTCTCTTTCTCTTCTTACAAAGCCAGCAGATGCACTCCTATGATAACCCATTAATCCATGAATTTATGAATGGATTAATCCATTCATGAAGGAGGAGCCCTAATGACCCAATCACCTCTTAAAGGCACCATGTCTCAGTACGCCATACTGGGGATTAAATTTCAACATGAGTTTTGGAGGGGAGAAATATTCAAACCATAGCAAATACTATGTTCTTGAATATTCAAGAGATGGAACTATGCTGGTTTTTTTTCGGTAGTCAATATGCAAACATTAAGCATCCAGGAGCAAAGCCTTATCACTCTGTTAAAATGAAATTATAAAACATATTGGCTGTTTTTGATATGATTATTATAAAATTTTGGAAGACTGCAGTAATTAAACAACAATGTTAAAATAGTGCTTAAGGTCAGAGGCAAAGGTTATATTTGGCACAGCTTCAATAATGAAGTATAGTACATTAAAAATACAAATATATCTAGTTTTGCCACTCTTCCCAATAGATTAAGGAATCTTATGTTTGATCGAATTAAATTGATTATTATCATGTGTGTTAATTTACAGTTGTGGAAGGGTGCTTTTAACTTTAATATTTTATATTTAACTCATACGACTTTACATTTTCATTCACTGAAATGAGGAGGACCAAATAAATGTCCTCACTGCTGTAGGGTATAGCTTTCTTTTCTTAATTGTAGCTCCTGATATGCTGAAAAGTTGTCACATACTTTGGTTCCTCCTGGACCCAAATCCTATTTGTGACTCTATTTTTCCATCTGGTAATCTCTCAAGGCTTTGAATCAGTCCCCAGATTTCGTTTATATTATCAAAGCAAAAAAAAAAAAAAAAGATGTTTTTAGATGGTCTTATTCTGCAGCATAGTTAAGAGAAGTGATTAAATTAAAGCCACAGGCTTGTTTTCTTTTGGCTAGAATATTACACCTTTGTTAAATAAGCATTTTTTTTTTCCTTTTTTGTTTTTTAGGAGGCCGAGGGAAGAAAAGGATAATTTAAATGAAATTTAGTTTCTATAAAGAAAACGATTAAAAACAAGGTAGGTTTTTATCTTAGATATTTTATCCAGGATAAAGGCAGAGATTCAACCAAGTCTTTAATTACAATTAGGTATAGGGAATGTTTAAAGTATGTTTGCAATATGTGCAATTGAGTATTCTGTTTCAGAAAGGAAAGTTTATTGAGTTGTTTATCTTTTGGGGGCAGTTGTTACTTATTTTCCTTTTAAAATAAACAATCTAATAATTTTATAGCATTTTAAATAATCATAAAATGTATGTGATAAAGTGACTGCTATATGTTCTCTATATTTTTATCTATTAACTATGGATTGCTTCTAAAAACATGCCTTGAATAGTAAAGGATTCCATAGTGTATGTGCATTTTAAACATTATATGCTTTCTTTGTTTTTGATGAGCTAGCAGTCTAAATTTTTTCAATCTGCTCTTGTGTTTAAATGCAAATAAGTTCATTCAGTTTTCTGTTGGTGCTTTATTTGATACTACCAAGTTTTTGTTTGCTAATGTAGGACGTATAAGGCATCCCCTGTAAAAACATCCCCCAGGCTACTCTATGGTTAGTGTATGGCTAATATATTACCAGATATTGTGGACTTTGTACATATTCCTCACATAAGTTTTTCAGGTAATTGTTTATATTAGAAAAATGTTACTTATCTAAACCCATCACATCATTTTAAATAAAATGGTTCATGAGAAAGAGCTGGATATAGTTGTTAGAATGTTAGAATCAGGTGTAGCCTTACCAAAAGGCATGTTTCAGACTGACAAAAGTCATGTGCTTCTTGAGTGTAGTGGAGGCTAAGAGAGCCCATGCCACTGCATCCAGATCAACTGTTAACTACCATATTATTTGGTGATCAGAAAGCAATGTTTTAAGCAGTTTACTAATAACTAATATCCTAATAAGGTAGTTTGCCACTTAGAGTTTTAATGTGTTTTATGAAATCAATTGCATATTGAGGTTAGTGTGTAACACATACTAATATTTTCCATTTAATATAACAGGAAATAGAAAACTGGTTAGCTTTTTCATGCTGAGTTTTACTGATATTCAGTGGAAGATACCTGAAATCTATTTTGAAAGGCTGATATGGTAGAAGGAACATCGGCTTTGGTATCCACAGTCCTTGGGTCAAATTCTGCCACTGCTACATTTATGTATACTTGGAGAAGTTTCTTAAGTGTTTGAGCTTCAGTTTTTTTCTATGTAGAATAATATTCCTCTTTTACAGTTGTTTTGAAGATTCATAAAAATATACATAGAACATTCTAGTGCCTTGTGGCTACTAATCGTATTAGCGAAGGCTATTATGAATACCAGTAATCTATAATAATTAACTATGTAAGACAATAATAATAGCAAATTTTCTATATTGTCTTCCAATCGTTGGAAAACTTTCAAATATAACATATATAATCTTTCCGAAAGCTCAGAGAAGGATCTTATTATTGTTGGCATCTCCTGTATACAATTCAGGAAGGTAACGCTCAGGGAGATTAATTGACATGACTAGTAAATGATGAAGTAAAAATGTGAACCTAATTGTCTAATATTAGAATTTCTGCTCTTTATACAAGAAATATCAGTTTTTCATTAATAGTTTTTAATTTCACATTCTTAATGACAAACATATCTATTTGGCCTAAAATTTTTAGATTGATAAATTCCTAGAAACCAGGTATTAATTTAGTTTTTACTGCAAATCAATAATAGGCTGGGTGTGGTGGCTTATGCCTTTAGTCCCAGCACTTTAGGAGGCTGAGGCAGGCCTATTGCCTGAGTGCAGGAGTTTGAGACCAGCCTGGGAAACACGGCGATATCCCATCTCTACAAAAAATACCAAAATTAGCTGGATGTGGTGGCCCAGGCCTGTAGTCCCAGCTACTCGGGAGGCTGAGGTGGGAGGATCGTTTGAGCCCTGAAGGTTGAGGCTGCAGTAAGGTGAGATCGTGCCACTGAACTCCAGCATGGGTGACAGATTGAGACCCTGCCTCAAAAAAAAAAAAAAAATCAATAATGTATGGAGTTAGCACCGAATAATTCCTTGTAATTGCACAGTAATTTATAGTTTCCTGAGTGTTTTTTTTACATGCTTTAATTAGTTGAGGCACCAGTAGGGGCAGGATAGGTGACTATAGACACATGTTACACATTATAAACTTTTAAGTCCAAAGAGGCTGTGTTTTGCTAAAGATGATGAGATTAATAAACGGTGGACTTTTGTGTCTCCAATGTTGTTTTTGACTATGGATTTTATATATCAGGTTTTACCTAAGTGAACTAAATTCTATTTCATTCAGCACTTACAGGAGAAGTTTTATGTTTAAAAGTAGATGTTGTTGGAAATGCAAAATGAAGCAAGACAAATTCCTTGCTTTTATAGATTTTAAACTTGGGAGTAGGAGAGACAAAAATGTATTTAAATGGCAAATGTTATAATAATTAGAAGCGTAAGTTCAATGACATGTGTAGGAAAGCAAAACCAAACAAATCTGGATTTGTATATTTGGTCAATTAAACTCCCAAAAGGTGTTAATAGTTTATCCGGAAGAAAACTGTAAGTGACCATAGGTTTCTTATAATCTAAAGCTATGTAAAACTGCATTTTTGTTCTTAAATGAATTATGGACTATAATGAGTTCTCAACAATGTGCTAAAATTTATTATAAGAAAAAATAATTAAGCAAGATAATGTTGCTTTATATCGATGCTTAATGTAAATGCATATGTCTTCATTACATTTAGACAGTGAAAAACTTAGTTCCATGTCTTAATTCATACCACCTATGTTTAGGTGGGAATTAGATTTAATGAGTTATAATCATCTTTAACATTTGATGTATATATCTTCATCTAGGACACTTAGCTCCATGGTACTTCAAGTAGCACATTAAGAAGAAAAATTCTTCCCTTGATTTCATCTGGGAATGAAAAAATTCTCGAAAAAGTTGAGTATATGTGGTTTGGAGTTAGAGTCGTTTCCCATTTCTTGTGATTAATTCAGGAAATGAACAATCTGGGCTTTCCATTGTACATTCATTTTAGTAATGGGTAATTTTTTGTTTTACATTTAAAGGTGCTGCTTTCAGATGAGTGTTAGGTAATTCTATCTTGAAGTAATATAAACTGTTAGCTAAATGTGGTCATTTTAATTTAGCTAATAATGCTCTCCATGTCATAGTTTCTAGGTAAAGTAGAAATTTCTGTTTTAAAGAAGTCAGAACTGACATTGTTGATGAAATTATACAATTGGATGTGGCTACTAGCCTTTTGTCTTTAGATAATGCTCACATTATATTTTATAAATATCTTTTATTTATATTTTGTCTAGAAAACAAAAGAAAAAAATGAAAAATTAACCATTCTTCCACCAGCCATTATGTGTACTTAGCCTTTAATAAAAGCTTTATACATAAATAAAATAGTATCATATCTCTGTTTTGTAAGTTGATTTTTTTAAAGGTAATAATAGATCATGAATATTTTTCAATATTATTAAATATTCATTTATAACATAGTTTAATGGTGAAATTTAATATATATACTGTGAAATGAATTATACAATTTATCTAACTGCTTATTGTTGAACATCAACACCCCTTTCTCTTTTTCTTCCCTTCCCTTCTCTTCACTGCCCTCCCTGCCCTGCCTTTTCTTCTTTACTCTTTCTCCTTCCTTCTTTTCTCCCCTCCTTCCTTTCTTCTTTCCCACCTTTTAATGTTTCCTCCATTGTTAAAAATGTGACAATTTAAAAACAAATCTATGAAGCATGTCATTTATTATTCATTTAAAATAATTTCATAGAAATAGTACTGATAAATTAAAAAATGTGTACATTTGTGAGGGTGTTTTAAAGTATTGTTCTACTTTTCTCCATAAAAGATTGTACCAATTCACACTTCTGTATTTATGGTATGCAATTCAAAAAATTTTTTGTAGTCATATCTACCAATAATTTTTTTCCTTTATGTTGTAGGGAATTGTCTTAGTAAATTTGGGGCAAAATATTTTAGACTGGGCAATTTATAAACAATTGAAATTTTTACTCACAGTTCTAGAGGCTGGGAAGGTCCAGATCAAGTAGCCAGAAGATTGTGTCTTGTGAAGTCCCATTTCTCATAGATGGTGTCTTCTATGTTTCTTCACATAGTGGAAGGAGCAAACAATCTCCTTTGAGTTTCTTTTTACAAGGGTATAATCCCTTTCATTAGGGCTCTGCCCTCATGACCTAGTCACCTACTAAAGGCCCAGCTCTTATTATTGTTACACTGGAGATTAGCTTTCTAAATAGGAATTTTGGGAGGATGCAAATATTCGGACCATAGGAGGGAGAAAAAGTAGTATCTTTTCCTTACTCATTGCAAGTTTCATGCCTGATACCCCTATAAGGAAACACAGAGCAAAAAGAGAAAAGCATAACACATTTATTTAATATAAGTTTTATGAGACACTGAAATCTTCAGAAAGACCCAAAGCCACAGGGAAATTGTTATTATTTTTTTGAGAGAGTCTCACTCTTGTCGCCCAGCCTGGAGTGCAATGGCGTGATCTCGGCCCACTGCAACCTCCGCCTCCTGGATTCAAGCGATTCTCCTGCCTCAGTTTCCCGAGTAGCTGGGATTACAGGTGCCCACCACCACACCCCACTAATTTTTGTATTTTTAGTAGAGAAGGGGTTTCACCATGTTGGCCAGGCTGATCTCCAACTCCTGACCTGTGGTGGTCCGCCGGCCTCGGCCTCCCAAAGTGCTGGGATTACAGACATGAGCCTCCGCGCCTGGCAGAAAATTCAGTTTTTTGAACAGTTGTGCAGAAGTATGATTGGAGGACAAAAGGGTATGATCTGATGGTAATAAACTGGGGAGGAACTGAGCAAGACCTCTTTGTTCAGATTCTTCTTGGCCTTTCTATAAGCCATTCCATCCTTCTGGATATAGGGGATGACTTCTCTAGAATCAGGATCTTACTACCTACTTTCAGGTCAGATAATTCTTTTATGGCCAGTTCTCAGAGGAAAAGTGTGAGAGGTCATAGTGTGACCTTCCTGTTTCCGCTATTTTCTCAATTTCTGAGGTGCTGTATTTGGGGGTTGTGTTTTCCACCATCCCATCGATGTTATTTGCTTTTGGTATATGCTTAGAGAGAAGCTTTATCCTCCGTGTGTGTGTGTGTGTGTGTGTGTGTTGTGGTACTATCTATAATGGTTAGAATTCATACATACAGATATACATGTTGGTATAAAACCATAACTTTTCTTTTAATATCACACAAATTTAAGATGCTGGGTGATTACATTCAGTTTAGATGTCAGGAAAAGGAATCTCTGTGTGAACTGAGCCCTAACCTCAAACTGCTCATTATTCTATTCCCTGTCATGGGCCATGATCGGAAGTGGAATGATTTGCCACCTAAATGAGTTTACTATCTACTCTTGTTTTATCCTTATATGAATAAAGATCCTGGATATCTAGGAGACTGATGCTGAATTTTTTCGCATCTTTAGCAAGTATATGTAGCAGTTCTGCTCTTTTGCTTTAGATTTTCAAAGTATTAATCTTTCCCACTTGCATATTTAATATCATCAGAAAAAGAGGTAACTCTTTTTTTTCTTTTGCTTGCTGCCTTTCATTGTGAAAAACATTTTGACATGTTTCTTAAGTAGAAAAGAATGCATTCTCTTGGTTTAAAAAAAATAAACAACGTTGGAAAATATTGATCTGGCTTTAAAATCTAGCAGTTATCTTTCTTAATAGACAACTTATAGAATTGTGCATTATTTCCCTCAGGAAATAATTTACATTAAGGAGAGCAAACTGTGAAGCTCAATTTTTAAGAATATGTGTTCTTGAAATGCAAAGAGCCAGACATTGGATAACTTTAATAGATTTTAAAATTCATTTTTTTTTTCTAGAAACAGAGTCTTGCTTTGTCAACCAAGCTAGAGTGCAGTGGCACAATCATAGCTTACTGCAAACTCCTGGGCTCAAGCAATCCTCCCGCCTCAGCCTTCTGTGTAGCTAGGACTACACGTGCACACAATCATGCTTCACCAGTTTCTTTTTAATGTTTTATAGAGATGGGTTCTCATCTTGAATTGTTCAGGCTTGTCTTGATCTCCTTGCTTCAAGCAATCCTCCCTCCTTGGCCTCCCAAAGTGCTGGGATTACAGGCATGAGCCACCGTGCCCAGCTACATTTTTACAGAAATATATTTTTATTATATGACAACTTGTAATTGTTATACAAAAACAACATTTAAAGCTGTGTATTTTTATAGTTGTTAGAATATTAATAATGATTAAAACATGTTACAAATTATGCATTCTGTTTTGGCCTTTTTACTCTAATAACAAAAACTTGATTTTCTAAATCATTGACCTACATGAAATAGTTGACCTACATGCCAGAAAAACCTTGACTTAAAAAAATACAACTTTATTTTTAAACTACTATGAATATTATATAGCACTGTGAACATAAAAATTTAGCTGCTTTTTAGTCATTTCATCTCATGAAATATCTTTTGGAAAAACTTTTTTAATATCTCAGAGGTCTGTTACACTTTTGATGTGTTTTATTAATATCATAAATACCTATGTGAATATTTGAGGTATCTTTTTAAACTCTGCAGATCATTTTCTTGAATTCTTTTTTTGCAGTGGAAAATTTTTAATATAATAGACTCCTTTAAGAGGTACAGCTGTATTAGGATTTCAGTAAATATGCAACTAGTTTTTCTTGTTTGTTAATCTGCTCATGGAGAAATATTTTCATCTAGTTACTACCATTCCTAGCTGATTTTTAACATCATGAGGTAGTCGTCTGGAGGAGTCTGCACTACTAGAGCTGTTTTTTGTGTTCTTCTTTAAATGTATCTTTGTCAGGAGGGCCCCAATAACACCCCGAAGTCTGATGATTTGCTAGGCGGACTCACCAGACCCAGCATATCGTCATCCTCATGTTATGAGCTATTACAGTGAAAAGAAAGGGTGTATGGGGAAACCAGGCACAAACTTCCAAAGCCTTCTAGTGGAGTCAAACAGGAAGCACTTAATTCCTCCAGCAATGATTTGTGACATCAAATGTGAAATGTTAACCAGTGAAACTTCTTAGAGGCTCTGCACCCAAGATTTTTACTGGGGGGTGGTCAGGGAGGCACCTTCTGCCTGGCATGTACCAAAATTCCAGACTCTCAGAAGAAAAGCAAGTATTCAGCATAAACTATATTGTTTATGCAATCAGTTTAGGCACAGTGAGCCCACCCCTTCAAGTTCTAAGAATAGTGGGAACACTTCTGATATCCAAGTTTCCAGATGCCAGTCAAGGGCCAAAGTTGTAAGCAGGCTTTTCAAGGGATAGCAATTAGGCCTGCTGGGTAACTCTTTCCTGCAGTCTCCTAATTTCTACTGTGCTTGTTTCCTCTAGCACAGTGGTCCCCAACCTTTTTGGGACCAGGGACTAGTTTTGTGGAAGACAGTTTTTCCACAGACTGGGTACGGGGGGGATGGTTTTAGGATGATTCAAGTGCATTCCTATTATTATTACATTGTAATATATAATGAAATAATTTTACAACTCATCATAATGTACAATCAGTGGGAGCCCTGAGCTTGTTTTCCTGAAACTAGACGGTCCCATCTGGGGGTAATGGGAGACAGTGACATTATCAGGCACTAGATTCTCATGAGGGGCACACAATGTAGATCCCTCGCACGTGTAGTTCACAATAGGGTTCACGCTCCCCTGAAAATCTAACGCTGCCGCTGATCTGGCAGGAGGGGAAGCTCAGGCCATAATGCCAGCGATGGGGAGGGGCTGTAAATACAGATGAAGCTTTGCTCGCTTACCTGCTGTTCACCTCCTGCTGTGTGGCTTGTTCCTAACAGGCCATGGACTGATCCTGGTCCATGGTCTGAGGGTTGGGGATTTCTGCTAGAACGCAATTTGATTAGTTTAGCAAACATTTTGCCAACACTTACCTTCCCCAAATCCCTGAAAATTTGTGACTTTTGGAGAATATGCTGAAAGAAACAACTGCTTCCCCTCCACTTGCTGCAGTTCTGTATACATGAAAATATGACATAAAATAGAGTTGCCTTTCAAATCTGATCAATCAGAAGTGGCTCCCTGGGACATTCAGTTCAGAATGATTGTTACATAAAGCTTGGGTTCATGTAACCCAAGGGAAAGATTAGTGACTTTTATCTTGGATTTGAAAGGGACTGTGACAGACCATTTTCTTGTTATCCCTGGAAAGGGTGCTAAATCAGATATCGGGAGACCCTGTGTATTTCATGGTGAGCAGGTCTATGCAAACTTAATCCCAAAGAGGAAACTGAGAGGCCAAAGAAAAAGGCTGACAAATCCAGTTTCTCAAACAATTAATAGGGACTTACAAACAGAAGCCATGCCTTGGTGTTGGCAAGACAAGATGGTGAATCCCTGCACCATTACCACCCCCTACCCCCACCATACTATTGTGAAAGATTACATGTGCTTCAGAAGGAATTTGCAAGACAATTGAAGTAATTTGCTTAAGGGCAGGATTTATGGTAAATACTGCTCTTAACAGTAGATAAAGTAGAAATTTTAGAGGCACTCCTGAAACTGGGGTTAATCAGAAGTCAGCATGGCAGATTATCATGCAAGATGGAGTTGCTTTAGCTTCCACGCTGTGCCTTAGCTTGGGCTGCTATAACAAAATACTATAGACTGGGTGACCTATCAGCAACAGAAATTTATTTCTCACAGTTCTGGAGGCTAGAAGTCTGAAATTAGGGTGCCAGCATAATTAGCTTCTGGTGAGGGCCCTCGTCTTTGTTAGAGACTGCCATTTTCTTGTTTTATGCTTGTATGATGGAAAGAAGGCAGGAGGGTCCCTTTTATAAGGGTGGTAATTCCATTTATGAGGGCTCCATCCTTATATCCTAATTCCCTCCCAAAGGCCCTACCTACTAATCCTGTCATATTGAGGATTAAGATTTCAAGGAATGAATTTTGAGGGAGACACAACATTCAGTCCATTGCACTACCTTGTAATGCATTGTACATGGAATCAGCTCCGACTCTACTACTGACACGTTGTGTCTTTGAGCAAATCATTTTTACCTTTCCAAAATTGAGTTTTCTTCTTTCTTAAATCTTAAGTAGGAAGATGTACTATATAATTTCAGAAATAATTTTTAATTATCTAGTTATTAGAATTTTAAGTTTTAGATAGATGTTTCCTGGTCTGTGTGGATCAATGAGGTTCTTTTTAATTACTTTTGTCTCTAGCCTTCAATAGTGATACATTATAGATGAGATGTAGAGACTGTTACTGCCCTTAGGGTACTTACATTTTGATTTTTCCTGATTTTACAATTTTCACATCCAAATATAAAGTTGTATCTTAATTAAAAATCCAAAAGGAGAAATTAAGTCATGGACTGCATAGCCTTAATGACAATAGATACAAAAGGTGACAGGGCAAGTACTTAATTCCCATTGAACAGACTAGGACTTGATAATTTAGAGAAAATGAGTAACTAGTAAATGTCTGTACAGCTAATGCAAAGTAGAGCCTAAAAAGAATGTAGTTGTTCTAATCACTCAACAGAAAGTTATTTGAGGGCAGATACTGACTTTTTTCTTCATGCTCTATCTTCAGTGACTGGAATACAGGAGTAGCTCAAAAATTTTTAGATGGATAATAGTTTTATAAACTTGCAAACCTTTTTGAGAGTGTAGCTATGAAAAATTCTTTAATATTCTACTGTATTTTGATTGATGGTTTTTGTAATTACCTTTAGTGTTTCCAGTTCACCTGGGACCTGGCTTTGGCTGTTAGAGACTTTATTTATTTCTCTAGAACTTTACTGTGTGCCTTTTTTCTAGCAATTTATGTCCTCTCCCTCTCCATACTGAAGGTTATCTGGTAAATTGTGATTTTTTATTTGGTATCTTAGTCTGCTTTCAGGTGCCGTTCTGGTCTAGAACACTGAAAAATCTCTCTTTGTCCCTGCGCAACCATCACTGAGATAAAAGCTCTCAAACAGCACCATTTCAAAGAAATCCTGTAATAGACTAACATAAAGCAATTTACCATTGTTAAGGAAACAACTTTTAAGTAACACCTGTTAAAGCACAGGAGGCTTAATTCAGGACAATCGTGATAGCTATAGGAACCACCATAGCAGAGTCTGGTAGTGGGGAAGAGAGATTAGGCTTAACTTTGAATACAGAATGGGTAAGTGGTAAATTTATAACCCAAGAGCAGGGTGATCAGTGGATGGAAAATTACTAAGAGGAAATATGGAAGTAAGGGGGATTCTAGCTAAACTGACTTAATAGGATTCTTTTTTTTTTTTTTTTTTTTTGGAAAGAGTCTCTCTCTGTCACCAGGCTGCAGTGCAGTGGTGCGATCTTGGCTCACTGCAACCTCTGACGCCTTGGTTCAAGCTATTCTCCTATCTCAGCCCTCCAAGTAGCTGGGATTACAGGCACGTGCCACCATGCCTAGCTAATTTTTTTGTATTTTTAGTAGAGACAGGGTTTCACCATATTGGCCAGAATGGTCTCGATCTCCTGACCTTGTAATCTGCCCTCCTTGGCCTCCCTAAGTGCTGAGATTACCGACATGAGCCGCTGTGCCGGGCCACAGGGTTCTTACTTAACTCAGGCCAGGGTGGTCAGACATCACCTAAGGAGTGACGAAGGTTGAGGAACCTGATCAAGTAGAGAGGATAATCAGATATTGAAGGTAGAGGATTCTTGCTAAACTGACTTAGCAAAGTTGTTTGCTGCAACTGGATTTGGAAGGAAGTGCAGAGATGGGCGTAGCAGAAGAATCAGAAGCCTGACTAGAGATGCCAAGCAGAGAATCTTTGTCGCCATTTTCGGTGAAGATCAGTGGCCACACTGGTAGAAAATGTGTTCAATTACTTTTACAAATCAAAGAGAATTATGATGCTGTCACATTATTTTTTAAAATGCTTTATATATATCCTGTGCTGATATTTTCTCTTTAATAAGTTGGACTTAAAGTATAGCTCTTCAAGTGCATTTCGGAAATTTTATTTTTGTAAAAAAGTTCCTTGTCAATTCTGGAGAATTCTTCAATAATCCTATTTTCAAAATATTTTTCTAGAGCTGTGTGAAAAATAATCACTATAACTAAATTTTTAATATTAAAAGAACCTACTAAATTATTTTAAAAAGATGCATTTTAGTGAATACAGAAATATTTCATAGTTAAAATATTGTGTGTTGACAGCAGGATTCTATCATTTCAAATTATATCTTTGTAATTTCAGTACTATATTTAACTAATTACATTTATAATTTTCTGCTTAACTCAACTATTAGGCATTATAGGAAGAAGGCATTTTAAAGCACCAAGTAATTTGGAGTTTTATGATTAAACCTATTCATACAAGTTTGATGCTTTGAGATTGTGAAAGAAAATGTTAATTAGTTTGTAATTTAAAATACCAGTAGCCTTAAAGGTGTGCTATTGATATGGTAATATTTTTAGATCACTTAAAGAGATTTTTGAAGCACTGATTTAAAACAGAGGGGATAGAAAAGGAATAATATGTGAAAAATAAGAAAAATTGTTTTGTGGAGCTATAGAAATGACAAAGTGGTAGAGTAAGATATCCAGACTATGGTAGAACTGTAATTTTAAATTTATGTTTATATCGGTGTGCTTTAACTTTATTAATTTTGAATCAGTCTTATATTGGCATTTTTTTGCATAGTTGTCTATGAGCAGGACCACAATATTGCATACCTTGCTGGACTCCATTTCTTATTGTAGTCTGCGTAAATATTGTCTACTGGAACTATGTAAGGAGAAGCAATTATGACAGGAGCATGCAATTTTGTTTGGCATCTTGACAAAATTTTGATATTCTGTCACAAGACCTTCTGTAAAAGTTGATATATATGTAAACATTATATTTAGTAATAATAATATGGAAGTTGTTTTATTGTGCTCACTATAAAGATTCACCATTTGACCTTTCTGAAAATAGTTGGGAATTAAAAGTAACTCTTCAAAGTATTTATCTTCAGATCTAGCTAAATTTCACACATGAACACAAAGTTATATTTCTGGATAACTCAGTAATAAATACTTCAAGATGTAACAACAATTTAGTTTTTTGTGACATAGCAGTTTTCAAAGCAGATTTAAGTAGTCATTTAAGCAATATATTGTTTTGGCTGAAATGATTTTGTTAAGTTTCTTCATTTTCCACTGGATTTTCCACATGAAAGAGTATCTATAAAATTAAGGTTTTTTTCTTTTATTTGAAGATGAGTTTCTTGTTTATAAATGCTCAACCTACAATAATTTTATGATGCTATTAAATGTATCTTTAGCATGTTTATTTCTTCTGCAGATATTTGTAAGTATATAGTATAAACTTTTGGTGATATCAAAAATACTTTCAAAGAAAAATTTCAGGAACAAAGAAGTTTAGAAATTTCTTTGAACTCTTAGAAATTTTATGAGATAAAAATTAAAATATATTAATATGATTTCATAAACCATCAATAACTATAAAACTCAAATCATACTCTTAAAAATGTGGGAGTTTTTATTGTGAAGAGCAGCAGGATTTATTTGGATTAGTTTATTCAGAGGCACCTAGACAAAACTTAAGACTAATATAGCATTTAAACTTACAATGTCATTCTAGATACTAAGTTAATGATATTTTACCAGTTATTATCTGTAGTATTCTTATTATTATTTGCTTCTAAGTATTTTAAAATTTCCATTATGGTTAATTTATTTTTTGATCCCTAAGTTATTTAACTATGTGTTTTTAAAATGTATGTTGGTAGTTTTGTTTGTGTTTACAAACTTGTGATTTAATTACATTCTGATCAGAGAAGGTGATCTGTCTTTATACGTTTTGAAATTTTTCAAGACTTACTTTTTGGCCTAGAATATGGTCAATATTCATTAATATTATGTTTGCTTTTTCTCTTTGACTAAACCCGTGGTAAGAGTCACCCCAAGATTGGCTGCAAGAGAGTTCCTGCAAAGTACTGCTTTAAACCTTCCGTGATGGGGCTGGTTGGAATTCCAAAGAAGCACTGAACACTAGGGTGATCTGTCCAAAGCACAGGGAAACTTACAGCATGCTGCACAGTCCTCCAGGCAGATAGCAAGGCAAAGATGTTCTACCTAGGTATCCCCGACCAACGTTAGGGAGTTGGTAATGGGTTAATGGAGTTCATATAAGATTCATATGAGTTTAAGGATTTTGGCTCAGTAGCCGGGGGCTAGTTGGGTTGGAGGGGTACTTTCTACATATTTAGCAAGATTTTAATCTCTTAGTGTTTTTGAGCCTCAACCTGAATAGCTTTATCAGTGCCTGGGACTGTTCAAGGCTCTGGATTGGTTTACATCCTTTGGGAAAAAACATGCGGCTGGCAAGGTCACAGAATAATCAAGGCATTTAATCTTTCTAAGTTAGGACACAGAATAAAAGGAGGAGGATGTCAGTGAGGGTAACAAGGTAGGGATGGAGACCTGGAGGACCTGTTGGGCGTGGAAACCTGGGGGACCCTACAGTGCTTGAAAAGAATGTGTATTCTCTAATTAGTGATTGTATGGTTTAGTGATGTATATGAAATTAATTTTGTTAATTTTATTGTTATACATTCCTATAACCGTTAGTTTTGTCTAAGTAACCTAATAGTATTTCAAAGTGTCAGTCTCTTTTAATGGTTTTGATTTATTAATTTTTCTATTTTTCTCAGCTTGTTCTTTGTATATTTTGGGACTTTTAAATTATGTACATACAATTGAGAATTGTTATATATTCCTAATGAATTTAATGATTTATTATAACAAAATTGTCCTTCTAATCTCTAGTAGCAATTTGGTTTTATCTTGTCTGAAATGTATTTGGGTATTTCAGATTTCCTTTGGTTTGCATTTGCTTTATATATCTTTTTTTTTCCATTTCTCTACAGACTTTCAAAAGTGTATGTTTTACATTTGTTTTGAGTCTCTATAGGTGAATTTTTTGGTATTAAAAATGTCATTTATTTATTTTTACAGTTTTTTTAGAAAATTGATAGACTGTTTTTTGAGCAGTTTTAGAGGGTATATGCAAACTCCAATTTCTTCTGAATTTTCCTATTTTACAGGACAATTCAGAAGGAAATACAGGGTTTGCATATACAACCTCACCACCATCCCCCGTTGTTTGCCCTATTATTAATGTCTTGTATTAGTATGATGTATTTGTTACAATTGATGAGCCAGTATTGATTCAGTATTATTAATCTTAACTAAAGTCTATAGAGTACATTAGGATTTTCTTTGTATTGTACATTCTATGGGTTTTGAAACATGTATGATGACATGTAGCCACCACTGTAATACCACACAGAATAGTTTTGATCCCCTAAAAATCTCCTGTGCTTTACGTATTCATTCTTGCCTCCTTTCCCCCAAATCCTTGGCAATCACTGATCTTTTTTAGTGTCCATAGTTTTGCCTTTTCCAGAACATCATATAGTTGAAATCATCAGAATGTAACATTTTAAGATTGTTTTCTTTCATTTAGATATATGTACTTAAGGTTTCTCCATGTCGTTTTATGGTTTAATAGCTCATCTATCTTTATTTCTGAGCAGTATTACATTTTATAAGTGTTCCAGTTTGTTTATCCACTCACTTACTGAAGGATATCTTGGTTGCTTTCAAGTTTTAGTAATTGCTAATAAAGCTGCTGAAAAACATTCATGTGCAGGTTTTTGTGTGAATATGAGTTTTCGACTCATTTGGGGTGAATGCTAAAGATTAGGATGGCTGGATTTGTTAAGATTTTGTTTAGTTTTGTAAGAAACTGCTAAATTGTCTTCTGAGGTGTCTGTACCATTTTGTATTTCCACCACCAGTGAGTGAAAGTTTCTGTTAATTCACATCCTCACCAGCATTTGGTGATGTCAGTTTGGATTTTAGTATAACTAGAGTCTAAAAAATATCCCGTCAGACATTTTCTTTTGTATAGCTGAAGAATTATTACATTCATATTTATTTTGACTATTGTTATTTGTCTTACTATGTCTTTTTTATCTGTGTATATGCCCTACTTTTTTGTGTCTTTTTTCTTCATTTTGGATTGACCAAATTTTGCATGTCTTTGTTTTTTATTCCATTTTCTCCATCTTCTGTTTTGGAATTTATGCCCTTTATAACTATTATTTTAGTGGGCATTCTTGAAATGTACCATATATAGTTGAAGACTAAAGTTAAATTGTAGTACTAGGATCTTAGAACACTTGGATCTGATCACTCTTGTGACTTAATATTTTTATTTTCTTTTTTCAATAAAATCTCTACCATTTAGAAATTATTAAATACAGATATTTTTGTAGATTTAACTTTCATTCTAGAAATACAGTTTATTCAGACACAGTTGTTTCAGCACTTTGAAGATAATATTTTGTAGTCTTCTGAGTTCTATTACTGATGTGAAGGAGTTTGTTACCAGTGAGGTGAGGCTTCATTTGTAGAGGATCTGGCTTTTTTCCTCTAAGCTGCTTTTCACCTCCTCTTTTTACCTGGTTATCTGCAGTTTTACCATGATGTGCCTAAGCATGTATTCTTTTAATTGCTTTCACCAGTTGGACATTTTTTAGTCATTTCTCTTCATATATAGACTGTTCTTCCTTTTTTTCACACTCCACTTCTAGTCTGTTTAAAGTTATCTTAGCTTCCCTCATTCCATATTTTATGTCTTTAATTTTTTCCCTTATTTTTCTGTCTTGTTTATGATCTGTGCTCCAACTACCTGATTTCTTCACTGTATTTCTCTTCACTGATTCTTTCTGCAGTTCTGTTTAATCTGTTTTTAAAAGTTTTCCTCTTGTTTCATTTTCAATTATTATATTTTTATTTCTAAAAGTTCTGTTTATTTTTTCTTTTCAAATCGCTGGTGTTTGGGGAGTCTGTTGTAGCATTTGAGTGGTCCATGATTAATTTTTTTAAGAAAACAATGTATGTCTTATTGATGATAGGCTTTTTTCCCAACTTTAAATTCTACTTAGATAAGTACATATCAAAGATGCTGACACTGTTGTGGCCATTTCAATAGTCATCTAATTTTTAAATTGAAAAATTGGGCATATCATACTAGTATGCACATAATGTCTTAGGTTCTCATTCCAGAATGCAAGAGAGACATAGCAGAAATAATCCATATCAGGGATAGGTTATGACACAAATAATTCAATATTTTAGCTACATCGTCAGAGATGATAATAGATATTCTGGTTTGACATGAGTTATGACATTTCATGTTATTAAAATTTTTATTATGTTTTACATTTAATAAAATGGGAAATATGTGTACATATATACATATTTTAAGTAACTTTAAATAATAGTTCATATCTTTAAAGTCAATATTGGATTTATTTGCATAACATTTAATTTTTAAATACTCATTAGCAGTTTAAAAGTAGATATAGACTTTTTGTTTATAAACAGATTTTTTCAATATAATTTTTTTTTCAATTATATCTAAACATTAGGCACTGAACTTCTAATTAGAGCATTTTCCCTAATCATATTATTTATACCTACCTGACTTGCAAATTTTAGTGCATATCAAGTATCATCATACCTGTAATTGTTTTGAGAATGTTACCTATTTAATTCAATAATACAAAATGAGTTACAAATTTTATGATAGTATCAGAAGGCAATCTGTTATAGTCAAATGACTCAGGCCTAGTTTTAAATCATACTTCCTTTTAAAACTAAATAAATCGATATGATCATATATCAATTGTTTAGTGTTTCTGAATATCAGTTTTGTCATTTATAAGATGAGGATAATAGTGTTAATGTAAGTATTAAATGGAAAGAAAAGAATCTTATGTAGTACCTGATACAGAGTAGTCTCCCAAAAAATGAAATAGTGGTAGTTATTATTATCATTATTATTAATACAGAGATAGTTGCAAGATTTTATCTTTTGAATGTTTTCATTAGAAGGTCATAGAAACTCTACCACAGAAAGCAAAGCATAAAATAAAAGTTACCACCTCTCTATTTGTTCAATATTATTTCTATGTGTTGGAAATGAGTATTTATAGCTATTTTCAGGCATAAATCCATAAAATAGTAGAATTATATGTAGGTAGTGTCTACCTGTGAGGATATTTTAAGTATTCATGTCATTTGTGAGCCATAGTTTATTTCTTCTTTGGGAAAAACAATAGATTTGTTTGGATTTATTGTTCGCAGACATACTAATCTGTTTTTCTGTCTTCTATCAACGCTAACTTCTATTTATTGATATCACAAATTAATAACTTAATTAATTACATACATATTAATTGCATACGTATTTTGTAAAGATCACCATTCCAGGTGATCTCATTATTATGAGATAATTTTTAGAAGTAGAAGATAGTTTTGTTAGTGGAATAGCAACTCAGTTTAGAATTAGAACTCAGTTATTTCTGAATCTGTTTCAGAAAGTCTTTTCACCACACCATATTGCTTGCCCATGAAATATGGTTCCTGTCCTGAAGAAAGAGAATAACACATACATATATGAAAAGCTATATTGAATTAAGCGCTTTAGTATCATTACAAATAAAAAAGGAAGGACAACTGGGAAAGGGCTGTAAGAAGGCAATGCATGATTAATTGCTGAATGAGCCACACAGAAAATCATGCTTTAATTATTCAGTGAATGAAGCTGTATCTTTTTTTGTGATTTTATTAGTACTGATATATGTATATATATCTGGGATAGGTCTGTTTTTTATCGGTCTTCTTAGCCACTGAGATTGTAAGCCCATATGGGTAGGAACCAATATTTTTATTTTTCTGAATCCCCATGCCATATAACCTTAGGTGCAATTGCTGAAGGTGTTTGTGGATTTATTCCACATTCATTATTATTATTCTTTTTTTTTAGAAAGAATATTTTCTAAAATATAACTGAATTTACCTTAATACAGAATATTCTTTAAATTATACCATAATTAAATCTATACTGCCACATTTCCAGGTTCCTAACATTTTACCCATATAAAAGCTAAGTTGTCCAATGCATGCTATACCTTCTCAATATATATATGATTATATTGTATCTCTATGGCCTAATAATGAATTTTTCAAAATTTCAGCCATCAAAATATGTCATACTTGTTTGATCATATTATAGCTTTCATTAATATTATGAATTATATTTAAAAATGAAAAGATTGTAAGATTAGCTAACAAAAGTTGCAGAAGAGAGTGTATTACATGTACACTATACTTTGGAGGAGTAATAACATTTGTATATCATTTTCTATAAGAAATAATTGCTTTGAATAAGGAGACTCGATCCAAGGACATTATTAAATTTATAAAATTAATAATGTAAGAATAGTATAGAAGTTAAAAACTTAAGCATTATATTAAATAAACTACCCAGTTAAAGATTAATTTACATATGAAAAGCACCCTTCCTATGTGTACAGTTCAATGAATTTTTACAAGTGTGTGTACCCATTAGCACTACATATTTACAACAGCTGTTTTACAGTCTTTATCTACTATTGCCATCCTCTCTGTCATTTTAGGATCTCTTTCTATTGTCTGAGTTTTCTCTTGGTAATGAGTGTCATTTCCCTGCTTCTTTGCATGTCTAATAACTTTGATTGGGCGTTTGAGTGTTACAATACTGAGTGCCTGAGTTTTTTGTTTTAAAGTTTGTTGAATTTTGTTTTAGCAGGGAGTTAAATTATGATCAGCTATGTTAGGTTTAAAATACAGTTTATTCTAGGCTAGTTTAGCTGTACTGCCAAGAGATGACACTTTTGGGTTAACATGCAAATGCTTTAAATGTTCAAGGATGTCTCTACATCCTGGCTAGAGTTTTGGGAATTGTTTAGCCTACAGCTTCCCTTGCTTGTTTTTGCTCAGCCTCATAGTTTCACCATATATATGAACTACTTATTATTAGGCAAACAATTCAGGGCCCACACTGTGAAGCTTCCTCTAGCTGTTTCTCTGTATGGCTTCATCAACTGTGGTACTCTCTCCTGCAAATTTTAGCTTCTCAAACTTCCCCTAGTGCTATCTCTTTTTCTTCAACTCTGAGACTTCTTGCTTTGCGTCTGGAAAGCACTTCCAGTCAGAATGCAACAATGATTTTAGGATCACATATGTATATTTGTTTTCTTCCAGGGATCATAGTGTTGCACTGCTTGTTTTCATGTCTGAAAACAATTTGTTTTATATCTCTGTTCCAGTACATTTATTTATTTATTTATTTATGCTTTGTTTTATACCCATGGGAGGGCAAGTCTGGTCTCATTTATTTTTTTTTTTCAGGTCTTGCAGCAAAAGCTTAGCATTAGATTTTTATAAAATTTAAACATATATTTTGTACATAAATGAGTGTTATTAACATTTGTATAGCTACCTGAAATATGGGTTAAATTTAGCTTATAATTAAGAAATAAATAGGACATTACAGGTTGATTTGTATTTCATATAAACAATTTATTAGATTGTTATATTTTAAAATCATAAAAGTTTTAATATAATCCTGGAATCTTTACAGTCCTTTCTCAAATAATGTAGTGAGAGAAGTAGACATGTAAGCCAATAGAAGGCATGCTAGGGGGTTCAACAGTAGGAAGTATCTTACAGTTAAATGTACACAAATGTACACAGGGTTCTTTCAGGGCCTTAAAACCTCTGTATATTCTAGCTTAAGGATCACAACCTTAAGTAGGATCCCTTGTATTTTCCTTTTCCCATTTGGTATGGCATGGCTGTTCAAACCTGCTGTAAAGATAACTTTTAGGCCCTGATTCTAGAGATTATATTTCCATCCTAACTAGCATTGTGATTTTATGGTGCATTTTGGATAATACTAATTCTGTAACATTTCCTTCTCAGAAACGTTAGTTGGTCCTGGTAAGCCCCATAGTAAAGACACTGTTAAACTTCCTTTAACTCAGCATTTTCCTAATATATTTGATCATGAATCCTTATTTAATCAATGCTTACTTATAATCGGATGCATCTAAGGATCTATAACTGCGATTCTCCAAATTTAATTACCTATAAACCAGTTGGTGATCTTGTTAATCGTGAATTCTGATTCTGTATGTCTTGGGTTGGACCTGAGATCTTGCCTTTCTGGTAAGCATCCAGGTGATGTTGGTGCTGCTGGTCTGTAGACATCTCTGAATAGCAAGGAATTATACAATACTTTTGGAAAATATGGGTGAAGTCTTTTGTACATGGCAAAAAATACACCTGGAGGAAGTGAAACAACTTGTTAATATTATCTGATTTTAGGCTAAAAATTGGGGTAAACTAAAAACAGAAAAATCATTCCAGTCTTTTTAATGAGACTATTGTAACCTTAATAGCAAAACAGGGCAAAGACAGTAGTATAAATAAACATATCGATCAAATTCACTAATGAATGCATATAAATTCTTTTTTTTTTCTTTGAGACGGAGTTTCGCTCTTTTTGCCCAGGCTGGAGTGTAATGGCACGATCTGCACCCACCAAAACCTCCGCCTCCTGGGTTTAAGCTTAGATTTTCCTGCCTCAGCCTCCCGAGTAGCTGGGATTACAGGCATGCGCCACCACACCTGGCTAATTTTGTATTTTTAATAGAGACGAGGTTTCCCCATGTTGGTCAGGCTGGTCTCGAGCTCCTGACCTTAGGTGATCTGCCTGCCTTGGCCTCCCAAAGTGCTGGGATTACAGGTGTGAGCCACTGCTACTGGCCCATATCTTTAATTAAACTGGGTGATGAAGTCTGGCTTTACTTGCTTACCTACTGAGAAGCAAAGATAAGGTTATAGAAGCACAAATAAAACACTTTATATGTTTTATAAGGAGCTGGGTGGGTAGGGAATGACTCAAGAAAAAAATATGTCTGATTTGACCCGGAAACATTGAAGAAATCGAACTACTCAGCAAAAACTTCATAAAGTATTAGATCCCAATATTTCTTCAGATTAGTTTTACCAAACCTTCAAAGAGTAGATAACCCCATTGCCTGCAAACTTTTTAGAAAATAAAAATGAAGAAAGCTACCCTGTTTTTTTATGATACTGCAGGTAGTATATCCTTGATAGCAAAACTGGACAAGGAAAAGATTAGAGGCCAAATTCACTAGTGAACACATATGGATAATTCTTCTTCCTTTTCCTCTTCCTCCTCTTCTTCTTCCTTCTTCTTTCTTCTTAGTTATTGAGACAGAGTCCCGCTCTGTTGTCCAGGCTGGAGGGCAGCGGTGTGATCTTGGCTCATTGCAACCTCTCCCTCCCAGGATCAAGTGATCACTTCAGTTTCCCAAGCAGCCAGGACTGGAGGTGCATGCCGCCACACCTGGCTAAAATATTGTAGTTGCTATGGAGGTCGAAAAAGATTTGATAGCATTAAATAACATTTTATAGTAAAATATCTTAGAAAGTTATGACAGAATGCAACTTCCCTTAATTTTGTAAAAAGTGTTTGTCAAAATCATATAGTAAGCATCACTGTTAATGATGAATTTGAGAAATGTTTATTTCACTGTTAGAAACAAGACAAAGATGCAGTCATCATTTCTTTTGGCCAAAGCAATAAAAAAGAAAATAAATGAGGTATAAAAATTTGCAAAAATAAAATATTATTACTTAAAAAGGATATTATTTGTTACACAAATAATTCAAGAAGATCTACCTATAAACCATTGTGTCTAATGAAAAAGTTCAGCAATTTTGAAGGACTCAAGATCAATGTAAACAAATCAGTAGCATTTCTATATAGCACAACAACCAATTAGAAAATGTAAGTTTAAAAATGTTATTCCTGATAGCAATACAGGCTTAAAGTGTAGGATTAAATCTTTAATAGTGCAAGTCCATATTCAAATAATAACAGTGATAATTACTAGAATGTTTGGAATGCAAGGAACTTTTCTGTGTATATTATCTCATTTAAATCTTTAAAACAACTCTATGAGGTAGGCAATGGTATGATCCTAATTTCCCATATAAGAATAAGAGACCCAGAGAAGTTAAGTAACTTGATCAAGGTCACACACCTAGTAAAGGCAGAAGCAGGATTCAAATTCAGATATTATGGCTCCATAATCTACTCTCTCAACCAACAGCTCATCACAGATTGCCACCGCATCACTACCTACTATATGTATATGTATCACATGGACCTCTTAAGAAGTTACATTCAATTATTTGTATTCATGTTATTTTATACTCCCTTAACATGGCTTAGACAGTGGTGTGCTGGTAAATGTCTCACAGCTGGCAGTCTGGGGAAGAAAGTCTTGAACTGTAACATTTGCTGATTTCTTTCCTTTTCTTCTTATTTTTGTTAATTTTTAGAGATATGGTCTTATTCTGTTGCCCAGGCTGGAGTACAGTGGCACAGTCATAGCTCACTGCAGCCTTGACATCCTGAGCTCAAGAGAGCCTTCTGCCTCAGTCTCCTGAGTAGCTGAGACTAAAGGTGTCCACCAGCACACCTGGCCAAAATTTGCTGATTGCATAGTGTAAATATTCCTACTGTCTCAGTCCATTTTTGTGTTACTGTAAAGGAATATCTAAGGCTGCGTAATTTATGATGGAAAAAAGTTTATTTGACTCATGGTTCTGCAGGCTTACAAGTAGCGTGGCACCATCATCTGCTTCTGGTGAGGGCCTCAGACTGCTATTGCAGAAAGTGAGCAAGAGCAGGTTTGTGCAGAGATGACATGGTGATAGAACAGAAGCAAGGGGCAAGGTGAGGGGGAGGGAAGGTGCCACACTTTTTTTAGCAATTAATTCTAGCAGGATCTGAGAACTCACTCACACTCATGAGAATAGCACCAATTCATTCATGAGGGTTCTGCACTCATGATCCAAACACTCCCAGCAGGCCCCACCTCCAACACTGGGGATCAGATTTCAACATGAGACGTGGTGAAACTAAATGTACCATATCTAAACCATAGCACCCGCCATAGCTAATTTCAAGCTACCAGTGTGACATCATTTAGCATAGGGAAGAGATGTACACATTTAGTTCTTGTGAACCAGTGCAAGCTGGCCCCACTAGACTTAGAATTTACAAGTTAATTCCCTTGTGAATTAAAGCATCCCTTTAAAGAATGTATATTCATCTGTGAATTTTAAATTTTGAATAGTTTTCTGTGTTTACTTAGGTAGTTTCTGCTATATAACTTCTACTCATCTTCAAACTAATTTGGGTCAATTGATATAATTTTCTGAATTCCAGTAGATATATTCTAAAGAGCCTTTTAAAAGAAAATTCAAGAAGAGGGAATTTTTGACTTTTTTTGTAGATTTTGATAAAATTTTTAACTACATTCATAATGTATGTTAAAACTTTCTAACTTATACTGTGTTTTCATATACATTATATTTTTCAACTTGTAAACATTTCAACATTGCCTCAGCTGCTCTTTCTGGAAAATTAGATAGTTCTGTTTTTTTAAAGCAGAGTAAGTAGTAATTGATGTTTGATTTTTCCCTAAGTATAATATAGATAAAAAGTATGTTATGAACATATGTTATATTTGATGTCATGATATAAAAATTTCTGATCTTGCAATAATGATGCTCTGTTAAGCAATTATCTGAATAACATTTTTAATTGAACTATATATATAGTGAAATACTCAAATATTATGCATATCCATCATTCAGATTGATTAGTATATGTGAATTAATATATGAACATTTTCCTCACTTCATTAAGTTTTCTTGTGTCCTTCTTCAGTTGATATTCCCTATAGAAGCAAGTATCTATCACAGGTTCATTTGGTGTCTTCTAGAATTCAAATAAATAGAATCAGACATTATGTACTGATTGGCTACCTTCACTCAGTGTAATTTTTTATCTATGATGTTGCTTGTATCAATAAACTGGTGTATTTTATTTTCTGATACAATTTGTAAAAGCAAAACGAGTTTATTTATCCATACCTCTCTTGATAAATATCTGTATTATTTCCAGTTTTGGGCTGTTATGAATGAAGCTGCTATAAACATTTTTATACAAGACTCTTTGTAGATACATATTTGTATTCCTTTGGAAAATAAAATAGAATGTAATGGCTGTGTCATAGGGTAGCTGCATATTTAGCTTTTTAAGAAACTGACAATGGTTTTAACAAAGTGATTGTACCATTTTGTTTAATTTAAAAAAAAAATTTAAATAATTTGGTATTAGAAGTACTCATATTTCTCTTGATCAACTCTCCATTGCAGGATATAATGAAGAAATGAGAATCAAGTAGTATTTTTATGAATCTTACTAATTTTATATTGTAGACAACAAAATTAAGTCTCTGGCAAATTATGAAAGCAGTAAACACTTAAAAGATTTCTACCTAAAATATACATTGCTGACTTTCTCCTTAGTTATTCAGCATCTTCAGTGGACTTGGTACTTTGTGAGCAATTCTTTACTATTTGACTACGTGACTACTCAGTTTAAAGCCCAAACATTTCCTAGTTAGTGATGAATTTGCCAAAAAATTCTTAGGTTATCAATGATGACAATTATTATAAATATGTTTTTCCTTGGTCTAATTTTAAAGCATTCATGAATATTGTCAAGAGATACGTAAATTGGTGATTTTGTGTAACAGTGGCCAGAAACTATGAGGAAAAACCTGGTTATAAATCTTAAGGAATATTCCATTGTGAAATTTCTAAATTTAGTGACAGTCACTGAAGTTACATATACTTTGTATGATCAAAATTCTATAGTAAGTGTATTTGGAAGAGGAATGTGTAAGAAAAAAGGTAGGTATGCATTTCAGCTGTATATTTATTAATTGTTAATTTAGTCATTTCTTTACTCTATACATATTTATTAGATGCCTATTATGCCCCCGACACTGAGCCAGGCATTGGGTATATATTGTTTGTTTGTTTATTTATTTATTTGGAGGTGTAATTTTGCTCTTGTTGCCCAGGCTGGAGTGCAATGTGTGATCTCGGCTCACAGCAACCTCCATTTCCCGGGTTAAAGTGATTATCTTGCCTCAGACTCCTGAGTAACTGGGATTACAGGCATGCACCACCATGCCTGGCTAATTTTGTATTTTTAGTAGAGACAGGGCTTTGCCGTGTTGGTCAGGCTGGTCTCGAACTCCTGACCTCAGGTGATCCACTCACCTCGGCTTCACAAAATGCCGAGATTACAGATGTAAGCCACCGTGCCCAGCCTGGGTATATGTTATTTAACAAAATAGATATGGTTTCTAAACTCTAGGAGCCAAATGGAAAATAGAATAAACAGAAATTAAAGAAGTAGACATACAGACAAAAAATTATAAAAACTTGAAATAAATGTTAAGAAGGAAAATTGCCTGAGAGTACTGTGGTTAAAGGATACTTTTGATTTGTATGGAATGTATGTAGATATACTTTTCGGTTAAATCACTATGAGGGGACTATAGATATATTTCCTTCACATTTGTGTGAAGTTTTCTTATAAATGATAGAATTGTTTTGAGCTTTTTAAGAATTAAAATATAAACATGTGAAATGGAACTAATATCTAATATTTCTATTTAGATATTAACTTTGCATACTATATACACAATTTGCAGTAGTTTTGCATTATATGTATTTACTACTGAATGGATGACAGTGATGTTGAACATTTTTTACTCGATTACATTATATTTCTTTACTGTTCTTATCTACTTTAAATTTAAACAAACCCTTAGGGAACACGGCCATTCTGTGTCGGGGTTGACAGCGTAATAGCTTTGCTGCCACTCTTTCAAGAGAACTTGTTGAATGTAATACACTGAAGTAAGGTTTAAATGATAGCTTCCTTCATATTTTAAGAAAAGTAAAAAATAATTATGTTCTCATTTCACTGGTATGCCATTTCCTTTACTATGACAGTCAATTGCGTTCTGCAGTGTGATAGAGTAAAATATAATGCTTCTTAATCTGGAGAGACTGATTTTTTTTCTAAACGAGAGATATTTTCAATGCCTGTTATAAAGAAAGTATAAAAACATTTTAGCAGATATTAAACGTTACAGAGAGCTTCAGGATAAATGCTTAAGTTCCTCTTGGTGACTTACATTAGCCCATGATTCGGCAATCAACTGTCTAGATGAAAAATAAAAATTCAAGTGTTTAGATGCCTACATATATAACACATTTGATGCAAACAATCTGAATAATGGGACATCTCAAAAATAATTTTATCCTCTGTTATTATGTTCTCTTTTAAAAAACCAAATATCTGATTAAATAACACTATTTTAGAGGGATATTTGAGAAATGTTAAAATGTTATAAACAAATGTTGGAACTTTACTGATACTGTTATAGAAGAGTGTATTGATTAACCTGCCAGCAGACGTCAAATATAAAGAAAAGCAAGTATTGGAAAGATTGTACAGTGACGAGAGGTAGACAGAAACTGGGGATACTTGCATTTGTGTGGTTTGCCACCCAGTGATGCATAGTGCCAGATGGCTGGAATCTAATAAGAAAGTCGTGTGTAAATTCTTCCAAATCCTTTTTTGACCTCTGGACTATGCAAAATGACAGCTGAATACTAAAAGGACTTTGCAGAGATTTTAACCACTGCCCAATATAAGGAAGATAAGAATTTTAATTTAGCCAAGTTAACTATCTACTGGAATGCAAATCAACCTCTTCAGAGGATGATAATAGAATCCAGAGTGTTTGCAAGGTATCCTCCACAATTTAGATTGCCCAATCAAAATTTTCTAGACATGTGAGGTAACAGAAGAATATTAATCATAATTAAGAAAAAAAGGTCAGCATAAATTTACTCAGATGAATCAGATCTTGAAACTATCTGACAAGAACATTAATACAGTGCTTTTATTGTAGAAGGACTTAAAGAAAAACATGGTTCTGATTAGTGAAAAGATGGAGAATCAGAGCAGAGAAATAGAAACTGTATCTTAAAAATGGAAATTTTAGAACCAGAAAGTACAAAATTTAAAATAAAAATTTCAGTGGATGGGCTTAACAGCAGGTTAGGAATGACAGAAGAAATGTTTAATGGAGGTGAAGAGAAATCAATAGGAATTATTCAATTTGAAGAACAAAGAGAAAAAAGGTTTTAAAAAGTTAACATATTATCAGTGACCTGTGGAACAATACTATGAGTCTAGCATATCTGTATTTGCTATTTCAGGAAAAGAGGAGAGAAATAATGGAGCAGAAAATAATTTGAAAATACACTTGCCAAAAATTCTCATTTTTGTGACAATAATTGATTTTTATATCCAAAAATTTTAGGAAAACAAAACAGGATAAATATAAAGAATACCATACCTAGGCGTATTGTAAGCTAACTCCTGAAAAGCAAATGTAAAGAGAAAATATTGAAAATCATTACATTATATATAGAGAAAAGATGATGGGAGTTAGCACTGACTTTTCATCAGAAACAAAGGAGATCAGCAGACAATGGGACAACACATTTAAAGTGATTTAAGGAAAAAAAATCTCAAATTCTGCATCCATTAAAAATATTCTTCAACTTTAAGCTGAAAGCAAGTTATGTTTACTTAAAAGAGACTGAGTGAATTTTTGAAGGGTAGATTTATAGTACAAGAAATGTTAAAGGAAATTCTTCATACTGAGGGAAATTGACAACAGATGGTAACCTTGATGTGTGGGAAGGAACAGAGAGTGGCAGAAATGTTACCTATGCAAGTAATTATATAAAAATTGTCTTAATTTCTTTAACAGTCATATAAAAACATAGGAGGATTCTATTCATAATTTGGGTATAGTCAGGACTTGAAACTCCATCAATATAAATTATATGAATTAAACTTCATCAAAACTGAATATAAAGTCCCAATTTAGAATGTGATAAGCCACAAACTGGGCAAAATATTTATAAAATATATATTTCACAAAGGCTTCATCATCCAACGAAAGAAAAAGTATAGCTAAAAATATCAGCAAAAGATTTGATTGTACATTTCACAAAGAAAAATATGCACATATAAGTAAGTAAAATCAATTGTCAGGGAAATAAGAATAAAAATCACACAGAGACCACTAACATCTTGAATGATGGAAATGAAGTGACGACACCAAATGTTGATTGTTGATCGACGGATAACATGGTACAATTACTTTCAAAAAAGTCTTAGCATTTTCTTATAAAGTTAGCAATTTCTTATAAATTGCCCAATGGCCTAGCAATTGCTAAGCAGTTACTCAATAAAAATAAAAATATATGTCTCCCTAAAGCCTTGTATGTGAATCTTCATAGTAGCTTTACCAATAATGGACCTAAACTGGAACCAACAGAGATATCTATAAAGAGGAGAATGGATAAACAATTTGTGCCATATTCATTCATTGGAATACCCCTCAGGAATAAAAATAAATATACTAACACAAGTAACACATAGGTGAATGTCAGAAACATGATGTTGAAGAAAAGAAGCTAGACTCCCAAGAGTATATATTGTCTACTTCCATTTATTTGAAATTATAGAATGTGCAGAGCTAATCTGTGGTGAAGTCTACAAATAAATGATTGCACAGAGAAATGGGAATGAGGAATACATGAGTGGGCATGAGGAAACTTTATGGAGAGATGAATGTGTTCCTATCTTGATACATTTGTTAATTATACACATAAATGTGTTTGTCAAAACTTATTGATTTGTACACTTACGATTTTTGTATTTCACTGTAAACTTTACATTAAAAAATGCAAACAAACTAAAAGAATGTTGAACATCCTTCTAGATATGGCATTAAAGTGTGATTGCTACAGAATTGTCACAGTGACTGGGTATACATGTATGACTATTTTAAACCCACCTGTATGTTGGATGGTAGCCTTAGCTCACATTCTCAGGTGGCTTCATCAACTGTGCTTATGTAGACATAGTATTTACTTTGTGTGGAGCCTGGAGATTTCATATACCTTGTTCTACTTTGTGATCATATGCCCAGTGAGAGGGAAAAAAAATAAGAAATTGCTATTTTTTTAAAGATGATTATCTAATATTCACAGAAAATTTAAAGCTGTTTTAGTTGAAAAAAAGCACACTTAAAATGCTACATTATAAATTAGTTGTCTCTCTGCCCACTTAATTTAAAAGACAGCAGTGAGAATCATCACTGCTATCTCTAAATCAGTGATGAGCTGTGAGGACCGGGAGGATTGGGTGCAGAATGTGATGTCACGAGTTTTGTCTGATTCTATCATGGATTTATCGTGGTTGTATGAGGAACTAACCTGTGCAGAAGTCAATTGATAAATCATGCTAATTCTAAAAATTAGTCAATCTGCTTCAGAACTGGCAACTGAATTAATCAATTATTACTGTTACTCTTGTACTAATTTCAACCCAGACTCATGGTTGAGAATTATTTAAAAAATTAAGATGATATAGCATCAGTTATTCTTAGTAGTTCATTTTTATTCTTTAAAAGAGGTACAGTACTTGTTTGAATTTAATCCAGGTTTTACAATTGCATGTATAAAGTTTTAAACATTAAGGTGCCAATTTTTAAGCACATTTTAGTTTTTCCTGTGAGAATGGTGCTGAACTTGAAATAATCCAAGTGAACTTTGTTTTTGCCATAGTGATGAGGCTGTTTTCCTATTTTTAATAAAATAAAAATAATTAACATGAATTAACTAAGAACCAATTTTTAGTTGTAAGGTATATAACCTTTAAAAGACACTTCACTTTAGGGAATGATTCTGAGATAGTAAACCAATATATATATTTCCCCTATAAGCAAATAAAATCCAAAGAATCAAAAAGTTAAATTTTAGATATTAAATTTAATTTCTATATGGATCATTTAATAATTTCTATTGAAGTATTTAAATTTATACAGTTACTATTGAAGTCATCAAGTGAATAAATGAGACTTTAAAATTATTGGACTTTTAAAATTTGCTTGTTTAAGAAATTGATGAGGTTTTAACATTGTTTTTTTCCTGAAAAAAAAAATAAGGAAAAATGTGTAAGGATATAAATACAAGTTTTTAATCTTGCAGAAATATATAACAGAAAAGGGTCATTTGACATAAAACATTTTATGAAGCTGTTAAGTAGTCATGGTAACAAAAAGTTACACACTTCTGAACATTTGTAAGTTTTTTCATGTGGAAAGGCTTTTAGTTCTTAATAATTGCTGTTGCTCTCATAATTATGTCAAAAATATTTTCAAGATGAGAAAAAAACATATGGCTAAGTTTAATAATTTATGTTAGAAATCCACTCATCTTTTTATAAACAAATTTATTGGGGAATACTTGACATATAATAAACTGAACATATTTAAAGTGTACAATTGTGCAGTTTTAACTCATGTATATACATTTCAAATTCTCACTAAAATGAAGATGAACATGTTCATAACTCTTTTTAATCCCTTTCTCCCATCACTTCCTGTGCCACCTTTTGTTTCCAGGCAACCATTAATCTGTTTTGTGTCACTATGGACACTTTCTAGAATTTGATATCAATTGATTCATATAGTATTCTCTCTGTCTCTATGTAATATATATCAATGCTTCATTCCTTCTTATTTATAAATAGTATTAAATTGTATGTATACCACAATTTGTTTATCTATTTACCTGTTGAAGGAAATTTGGCTTGTTTTCAGCTTTGGGCTATGAACATTTGAGTGTAAAATTTTTTACAGACATACACTTTCATTTCTCTCAGGAAGACACCTAAGAGTGAAATGGTTGGCTCATAATGTTAAGTATATTTTGACTTTTTAAGGAATTGACAAAATGTTTTCTGAAGTGGTTGTGCCATTTTACATTTCCATCAGCAGTGTACAGTATATAAATTCCATTTCCTCCACATTCTCACCAATAGTTGTTATGGTTAGTGTTTTTAATTTTGGCTATTATAGTAATGACAGTGTACCTCATTGTGGCTTTGCATAGAATGATGGCATGGGAAGCAAATGTGGAAATTGTTTCAAAAAATAAGTTATCTAATAATAGGTTAGGTGACAGAGAAATCAGCCAGGATTCAGTCATTACACATGTTTTTGAGTTTATGTTTTAATCTCAAGTGCCAAGAACCTAAATTGGAAACAATGTATTCTCTGAATTCATTGTTTACCGCCCAGTGGGGAGACAAGGGCAAATTATTCAAAACGTATTTATTTTAAGTCAGGGAAACTATATGCAAAGTATGAAATAAAATCTGGGTGGGGTCAGGGAAGACTTCAGAGGAAAGGTGTATTTTGAGATAAAACTGGACATATGAATAGTTTCCTAATACCAGAGAAGCAGATTAATAATATGTATAAAATGTCCATGCATTCAAGAACATGCCATTTTCTAAAAAAAAGTGCAAGCAACTTATTATCACTGGAACACAAACACTGAGTGTTGGCGATAAAAAGAATTGAGAAGGGAAGAGATCAGAGAGAAAGGAGAATTGATGCATAGGATAATATATTTCATCTTGTCTTAGTAAGGAGGTTTGAAAAATTCTGAGCAGTGATATGTTGCAGTTTGTACTATCTACCACATTTTTACAGACTCTCCTAATTCTCTTGCCAGGCATATGATAGGACTATACTTCCTGATCCTCCTGGTTAGGTAGTCACATGACTAGTTCTGGCCAGTGAATTGTGCAAGGACTGATGCATGTCATCTCTGGCCTGGTGCTGATGCAAAATTCTGCAGAGCTTTCTGTTCCCTCCGGCATAGTGATAGGCAAAAGTCAGTATGGTGGATACTCCATCACTTGCTTCTTTGAATAACTTATCTCTATCGTGTTAAGCCATGACAATTTGGAAGTTGTTTGTTTCTGTAGCACAATTAATTCTTTTATGGCTGAGACAGATACTGCATAGCACAATATGCTATTGATCTGATTGGCTTAAGCAATAAAAGAATGGCTGAGATAGACAGATATTAAGGCAATCGAATCAGTAGCGTATTGTGATTTACCAACAGTACAAAGAGGGACAGAGAGAAATCTAGACTAATGAGTTGTATAAAAGATTATCCTTTGGACTTAGTAGTTAGGTTGCCACTTGTGATCTTCAAGAAATCTTGAAGTTTTTAGTGGAATATTTGAGAACCAAAGTACATAGAATGGACTGTAGAATATATGGGGTTAAAGAAGTGGAGACATCTAATGTTGAAATCAATAGCATGAATTAGACTGGCTGGCTATGGAATATCTTATGCTGCAAAATATAAACATACTTGCTTCTATTTTCTTTTACAAAATTTGCACAGTATATTATGAGAAAGTGAAGTAAATAAAACAAACAAGCAAATAAAAAACCTGTGACTGCATTTAATAGTTTGAATATACCAACAATCTTGGGAAATGAAGGATTCTCATTGGATAATATAGAAACTGTAGTTTCTGATTTTCTTTACAAATTCTGTCTTTAATTTATATGACAGAAATTCATCGTTTATTTCTAGACTTCATTTCTTTTTTTTTTTTCTTTTTTTTTTTTTTTTTGAGACAGAGTCTCACTTTGTTGCCCAGGCTGGAATGCAGTGGTGTGATCTCGGCCCACTGCAACCTCCACCTCCTGGGTTCAAGCAATTCTCCTGCCTCAGCCTCCTGAGTATCTGGGATTACGGGCACACGCCACCATGCCTGACTAATTTTTATATTTTTTTAGTAGAGATGGGGTTTCACCATGTTGGGCAGACTGGCCTTGAACTCCTGACCTCAAGTGATCCACCTGCCTTGGCCTCCCAAAGTGCTGGAATTATAGGCGTGAGCCATTGCGCCCAGCCCAGACTTCATTTCTTTTTTGATACTTTTCAGAACATTTCTGGTTTTCTAAACTTGATATTTTAAGAGATGAAACAGGAAATGTCTAAGTTCATCTAACATGCAAATGTCATTCAAACTGCTGGATAGACACAACGTGCATTATAGTTGTACTGCAAAGGCAAGGAAAGCCATATTTGCCTTTTTTATTGCCACCTGTAAATGAAATATAATAACTTAATACAAGGTTACTAAATAGCAACCAGCTGAGATAACACTAATGCAAAATGATGGCAAAGTCCAGTGTAAATCTATAATATGGTAAGTGCTGCCAATTATACTGTTTCATTCTGAATCATATATAACCTATCAAACTGTACCTGTCTGCACTTTTAAACATGCTGCTCCCTCAATAATTTTTGTCCATTAAGTTCTTTAAATTTTAGATAATCACCAAAGTACCATGCCATTTTTAGTTTAAGGTATATGTAGTCTTAAAGATTCTGGAAGGCCATACAGACTTGGAAGGAAGCAAGATATTTTAGTTAATCCAAAAAGTAACATGGGATGGTTCAATATGGCTTATTTATTACACATATAGTGACAGTGTCAAATTTGCTATTGTGGAATTATATTAATATAGAACCTATCCAAGGTTAAGCTTTTACAGTAAGTGTTTTATTACAGCAAACACTGAACTGTATTCCTTAGGGTCAAATCTACAGGCATTTAATTTCAGCAATTGCCATAATAGAGGCATTATGATAATGTCTCAGTCTCTTGGGTACACAAGAGGTTCAATGCTATTATGTTGTTTCTTTTCCTCTCCTTTAAAGCTTTTCTCTATAATCCATACACTGCTTGGAAAAGCAAGAATTTATATCCCTCTTTATTTGGATATTTGGAATTTCATTTCAAAGGTTGAAATGAACATAGTCTAAGAGAAAAAATAGTGGGATATTACAGAAAGGGGAATAATTTTCCGTATGTTTTAGATCTTTAGACACAAGGGACTCATCACAAGAACCACATGTACTTTTTCTGAGTCCCACCTTCAAAATTAATGAACAGCAAAATGTTTTATATTTCCCATAGGAAAACTTCAACTCAGCTATTCTGTCACACCATTTTGTTCATTGATTTGTTATCATTATCTAAAAAGGGCATATTTTAATAAAGTGATAGTCCTTTATCTGATAAATTAATAGGCACAATTACTGTCAGCTGGATGCTAACAGGCTAAGATATAAAGTATAATTCATAAGAGAAACCTGAGAAAGACTGAGAAAGAATGACTGGTAAAGGAATTGAAGAATCAGGCATGTGTGGGTTCATAGATGGAAGAATATGTTCAAGAAGGAGGTAATCAGAGAAATTTTACTTTATCCAGAAAACATATGTCGAAGTGAAACAAAAGCAAATAATCACATACACATAAAGGTATGAGGTCACTGGGTGTAGGGTGTAGAGCAAATACTAGCAGATGCAGTGCATGTTTTAAAGATTAAGTATGTGTACTTCAACCTTCTACAAGTGAAATCCAGAAAATTATTTTCAAATTTAGTTTTTAGTACATCAGATTTATTTTTCTTTTTATCATGTATGTGTTAAAGATTTGGTATGTGTGCTTCAACTTTCTACACATAGACTAACAAAAAATTATTTTCAAATGTTGCTTTTATATGAAAATTTATTTTTCTTTTTATCGATATTGATTCAAAAAATTATGGTCAGATTCCCTAGGTCTAACTTTTAAGTACAAATCTCCATAATGCATGATAGTTAATTATCCTGGGGAAGTATATCATAAATTTTTATTTAGTACCATCTCAAGTATTTAATCTGGTTTGCTACTATGAGTTTTGCTGGTCCTTTGTGAATTTTTACTAAATCCTGGATTCTGTTGTGTATAAATTGAAGCTCTATTATTTATCAAGCCAATATGATTTCACTTAGAACACAGTTCCAGTTTGATCAATGAGACTGATTATTCACTGCGAATGCACTCTCTTGGTCAACTTCACAATCTTCCTTTATCAGATTTTGGTTTTGCACTTACCGTTTTACCCTCATGCTGTTTTATAAATCTCATATTTCAGTCAGACATGATAATGTATATTTAGTAACTCATTCTTAATATTCATGTTTATTTTCCCATTTTAAATGAAATTACAAAGCTCTTTTTATTTGTATATATAAGAATAACACATACTCTGAAATTGGCTGTTACTCAGTTGCAGTTACCAATACTGTGACTCTGACCCCTGAAATATTACAAGTAAGATCAGAGCTGTATTGTAATAGATATACTGCAGAAACTCTCAACCTAGGATATGCATCATAATAATTTGTGGAGTTTTTTAAAAAAATCCAGTAGCCAAGGTTGAGAACCACTGCATTGGGCTATATTGTAGGAGTACCATCTGAGCTCATCATATCGTAGAAAGCTCCTAAAATATTGATTGTAGTCTTCTGCTAGTGAAAGGCAGGGCTGAAGCATAAAACCTTTGTGTTAACCTTAAAGAAAAAAATGGATATCAGTAGCATGACTTCACATGGATGAGAGCAAGAGAACAATGTTGATGGATTAGAACAGTATTGTTCTTCTACCCTGTAAGATATCAAGGTTCAGAAGAACTCATTGCCTAAATTCATTTTCAATTTGGATACATCCAAAGATGTGGAGCTGTGAAATATCAGAATTTCTACCCTGGATCTGTGCTAGTAGTTCTCAGTCATAACCTTCATAGCATTCTTGTCTCCAGCTCATTGTGGAATCAAAAGATAGTTTTGTTTTTTTTTTTACTTAAAGAATGAAACATTAATTCACATTTATTGTAGAAAAAGGAGAAAAAATTGATAAGCAAAAGCAATATTAATAATAACGATCTGATAACCAGAAACATGTTGAATAGTCTTCCAGACAAGTGTATTTTCTGGTTAAGAGCACAGACTCTGGAGACATATTGCCTACTTTTAAATCCTGGCCTTGCTAGTGATGAACTCCATAACTTTGGGCAAGTTATTTACCTGCCCTATGCTTCTATTTTCTGGTCTGTACAATGGCACTAATAATACTATATTCTCCATAGGACTGTTATAAACATTAAATGCATTAATATATGAAAAGTTTCTAGAATAATGGCTTGTACATAGCAAGCTCTTTACAGGTATTAGCAAAATTATTATATATGTAAACAAATATATGGTTAACAAATACTGGATAAAACCACTTCAGGCAACTTATTACTGAAAATTTCAATGGATATTTGTTCATCTATGGATGAAGCAATCATTTATTTAGCACTGTTTGTGTGCTAGGCACCATACATTTAAATTAACTTATTTAGAGATGGTATTCAGTTGTACAGATTGTAATGCATTTTATTTGGCCAACTCCCTAGTGGTATACATTATTTTTTTCATTTTTAAAAATAAGATAAATAAGGCCACAATGAATATCCTTACAGGTAATTATGTGTGTACATTCATTACAAATTTCTAGAAGTTTCTGGGTCAAAGGTGTTGTGCTGGACTCCTGCTAACTTCAGTATGGATGGCACCAGGTTCAACAGACTGAAGAAGAGAACCAGAACCAGTGACAAGACCATAAGGTTTACTGAGAACTTACATACAGTGGTCCAGTGGCAGTTGGCTGGATAGCAGAACTGCTGGTGCCTTCAGGAAACATGTAATTTACATAGCATTTTCACTTAACATCCTCCCCCAACAGCCTCCACTTGGCAACCTTCATTTAACCCAAACATTCTGTGGGTTGGGCCAGGGGCTCACATGTTCCTCATAGATAAGGAATGAATCTCTGAGTTGGCCATACTTGAAACTCTGAACACATATTCAGATGTTTCTGTCATATAGGGTCATTTCTCAAGGTATGCTTAAGTTATTGCTGTGAGGTGCATCTACTATATCAAAAGGTATGCAACTTGCAGAGACTTTTTTTTTTTATTATTATACTTTAAGTTTTAGGGTACATGTGCACAACATGCAGGTTTGTTACATATGTATACATGTGCCATGTTGGTGTGCTGCACCCGTTAACTCTTCATTTACGTTAGGTATATCGCCTAATGCTATCCCTTTCCCCTCCCCCCACCCCACAACAGGCCCTGGTGTGTGATATACGCCACCCTGTGTCCAAGTGTTCTCATTGTTCAGTTCTCACCTATGAGTGAGGACATGCAGTGTTTGGTTTTCTGTCCTTGAGATAGTTTGCTAAGAATGATGGTTTCCAGCTTCATCCATGTCCCTACAAAGGACATGAACTTATCCTTTTTTATGGCTGCGTAGTATTCCATGGTGTATATGTGCCACATTTTCTTAATCCAGTCTATCATTGATGGACATTTGGGTTGGTTCCAAGACTTTGCTATTGTGAATAGTGCCACAATAAACATACATATGCACACTGATGGGTCTTGACTCTTTATCCAATTTTCCAGTCTGTGTCTTTTAATTGGAGCATTTAGCCCATTTACATTTAAGGTTAATATTGTTATGTGTGAATTTGATCCTGTCATTATGATGTTAGCTGGTTATTTTGCTCATTAGTTGATGCAGTTTCTTCCTAGCATCAATGGTCTTTACAATTTGGCATGTTTTTGCAGTGGCTGGTACTGGTTGTTCTTTCCATGTTTACTGCTTCCTTCAGGAGCTCTTGTAAGGCAGGCCTGGTGGTGACAGAATCTCTTAGCATTTGCTTCTCTGTAAAGTATTTTATTTCTCCTTCACTTAAGAAGCTTACTTTGGCTGGATATGAAATTCTGGGTTGAAAACTCTTTACTTTAAGAATGTTGAATATTGGCCCCCACTCTCTTCTGGCTTATAGAGTTTCTGCCGAGAGATCTGCTGTTAGACTAATGGGCTTCCTTTTGTGGGTAACCCGTCCTTTTTTTCTGGCTGCCCTTAACATTTTTTCCTTCATTTCAACTTTGGTGAATCTGACAATTAATGTGTCTTGGAGTTGCTCTTCTCGAGGAGTATCTTTGTGGCGTTCTCTGTATTTCCTGAATTTGAATGTTGGCCTGCCTTCCTAGGTTGGGGAAGTTCTCCTGGATAATATCCTGAGTTTTCCAACTTGGTTCAATTCCCCCTGTCACTTTCAGGTACACCAATCAGACGTAGATTTGGTCTTTTCACATAGTCCCATATTTCTTGGAGGCTTTGTTTGTTTCTTTTTACTCTTTTTTCTGTAAACTTCTCTTCTCAATTCATTTCACTCATTTGATCTTCAAAGACTCATACCCTTTCTTCTACTTGATCGTATCGGCTACTGAAGCTTATGCATGCGTCACATAGTTTTCGTGCCATGGTTTTCAGCTCCATCAGGTCATTTAAGGTCTTCTCTATGCTGTTTATTCTAGTTAGCCATTCCTCTAATCTTTCTTCAAGGTTTTTAGCTTCTTTGTGATGGGTTTGAACATCCTCCTTTAGCTTGGAGAAGTTTGTTATTACCGATCGTCTGAAGCCTTTTTCTCTCAACTCATCAAAGTCATTTTCCGTCCAGCTTTGTTCTGTTGCTGGCAAGGAGCTGCGTTCCTTTAGAGGAGAAGAGGCGCTCTGACTTTTAGAATTTTTAGCTTTTCTGCTCTGGTTTTTCCCCATCTTTGTTGTTTTATCTACCGTTGGTCTTTGATTATGGTGACATACAGATGGGGTTTTGGTGTGGATGTCCTTTCTGTTTGTTAGTTTTCCTTCTAACCGTCACGACCCTCAGCTGCAGGTCTGTTGGAGTTTGCTGGAGGTCCACTCCAGACCCTGTTTGCCTGGGTATAAGCAGTGGAGGCTGCAGAACAGCAAATATTGCAGAACGGCAAATGTTGCTTCCTGATCCTTCCTCTGGAAGCTTTGTCTCAGAGGGGCACCTGGCCGTATGAAGTGTCAGTCGGCCCCTACTGGAGGGTGCCTCCCAGTTAGGCTACTCGGGGGTCAGGGACCCACTTGAGGAGGCAGTCTGTCCATTCTCAGATCTCAAACTCCATGCTGTAAGGACCACTACTCTCTGCAAAGCTGCCAGACAGGGATGTTTAATTCTGCAGAAGTTTCTGCTGCTTTTTTTTCAGCTATGCCCTGCCACCAGAGGTGGAGTCTACAGAGGCAGGCAGGCCTCCTTGAGCTGCGGTGGGTTCTATCCAGTTCCACTTTCCCAGCCACTTTGTTTACCTACTTAAGCCTCAGCAATGGCGGACGCCCCTCCCCCAGCCTCGCTGCCGCCCTGCAGTTCAACCTCAGACTACTGTGCTAGCAGTGAGTGAGGCTCCTTGGGCATGAGACCCTCTGAGCCAGGTGTGGGATATAATCTCCTAGTGTGCCATTTGCTAAGACTGTTGGAAAAGTGCAGTATTAGGGTGGGAATGTCCCAATTTTCCAGGTACCATCTGTCACGGCTTCCCTTGGCTAGGAAAGGGAATTCCCTGACCCCTTGTGCTTCCTGGGTGAGGCGATGCCCTGCCCTGCTTCGGCTCATGCTCCATGGGCTGCACCCACTGTCCGACAAGCCACAGGGAGACCAACCCAGTACCTCAGTTGGAAATGCAGAAATCACCCATCTTCTGCGTCGCTCATGCTGGGAGCTGTAGACTGGAGCTGTTCCTATTCGGCCATCTCAGAACCAAGTCTGAGATTTTTTTTATTTACTGGAAAATTACCATTCATTGAGACTGTGCCATTTATGGTCACACCAACAGTGAATGAGAATGGAAGGCAAAGATCTTGAGCAAATTTAGTTGACTGAAGCATTAGTAATTTCAGAATAACTTGAACATTGTATACCAAGCTGTAGTATTCATTAGGTAGGAAGAGCCAATAAACAGCTGTCAATCAAAACACTTGAAAAATTTTAATTACTAAGTTATATTAACTTTTGGTAAACTTTCAAGAAGTGGAATACTAGATTATTAAATATTCAAGCCCATGATGTTTTTTAAACCCTTATTAGTAATAGGGTTGTTGTTGCTGTGTTTTTTTTTTTTTGAAAAAAGTCATATATGTATTTGAAAATGCCATAAATAAAACATCCTGTTATTTCTTTCATTTAAAGGTGTGTCCTTTATATCTTTACATATTAATTATCAAGGGCCAAAACTTCTTGTTTTAGGTCCATGCTAGATTTTCCCACTGTGCCTAAGAGGGTAGCATTAAGGAGGAAAAGCAGAATTCTTTTTGTAGAAATGAGGCTTATTTTCTAAAGTTTCCCAGTGATTATAAGACTTATCTCACCCTTTTTCTCTTTTTCGTGGTCCTTCTCAATTGATCAGTCAGAACCATAGATTTTTTTTTTCCGTACAGTTATATGCAAAGTTTTATAAGGATATCTTGGTAATCAACTCAATTGGATCCTTCTTGTCCCATCCTAAACATGAAAAAACTATGCAGTTAATTCTTTATTTGAACCATATAGAAGTATATAGCTATAACTCTGCCTTTTATCCTGGTATTTAAAATACCATAGCATTTAGCATCTACGCAATAGATAATATTTTAAAAGATACCGTATAAGGCTTGCATGGATTTTTTTTTTTTTTTTGGCTTAGAGTAAAATTGTGAATCCAAGTATAAATACAAATAATCTAAATGTTTTAAAAGCTATCTTGAAAAGATAATTAAATTTTTTTTTTACTGATAGTGTCCCTCTTATTAGTATTAAATTTTAAAGTGTAAGAGTGGCCTTACTGAATGTCAACAAAACACTATCCACGGTTTCATAAGTGAATAGAGCAGTGAGTATAGTCCTTTCAGTAGTATAACATTAAGCTCTTAAGTTCTTGGTGCAGATTTTAACCCCACTATTTTCTTGCACAAGCCATATAACTTATCTAAACCTCAATGTCTTAATCAGTAAGACAGGCACAGTAACAGTACTAATCTCATAGTTCTTTAGTTTGTTGTTGTTGTTGGTATGAGGGTTAATTGAGATAATGCATGGAAACTTTTGTTACTATTTGACGAGAAATAGACATTCAATAAATACTAGCTATTTCAGTGACATGAAAGGAAAAAAAAACTTGAAGAGAGGCTTCCATTAGTATCACATGTTTCCTTTCTCCACAGTTGCTGCTGATACTGAATCCAGAGGTGAACAGATTTCCCCTCCCTAATAATACAACCACAGCAACAGCAGCTGTGACTGAGGAGAAACCACAACTAACATCTCTTCAAGAGGGGACCCCCTGATTCAACAGGCATTATTCATTATCTGAAGCCTGGGAAGGAGACTGATAGACTAAGAACCTTGGCTGATCCTCTGGAGACAGACTGCTCATTAATCTTGAGATGGACAAAGCTCCATAAGCCTTCCAATGCTCTTCTGGCAATACGGCCTTGAATTATATTCTTTTCTAACCTGGCCTTCCATATGTATTTTCTAGGTCCCTAAAGAGGAGAAGGGCAAATAGGGAATTGTGTTTGGATTGGCTGGACAAATAGAAAAGAACGGTGCATGTTAGATAAGATCACAGTAGACTACAAAAATATTTCTGAATTTATCATTCTACAGTAATGTGTTAGTATGAGCATTCAATATAACCATCTGGTATGGCATAATGAGTTCAGAGGGCATCCCTATTGACTCGGGTAAAGGAAAACTTGTCATCTGAAGTTGGTAACACACCTGATGGATGGAGCATGAAATGAAAACTTCCCATCATCTTTCTTAGAAGGGAACCTGATGCTTGCTTGGATTAGTTAAATGGACCAAAACAGAAATACAAAGTTCACCTTGCACACTTAAAGGCCACTGCAGAAATTTTTGATACTATCTAAAGACTTGCCATAATAAAATACATGTTGTGCCTTTTCTCTCTTAGATAAATTTCAGTCTTTTTATAGTTGTGAGTTTCCGATTCTGAAGTTAGAATGAAATTATAGTATACAAGGCAGAGACATCTATAAAGAGTACCTCTCTTTTGTTTTTTGTTTATTTAGTTGGTTTGTTGGTTTATGAGTTTTGCTGTTTTGGATTTTTGTTTATTTTTATAGTTTCATTAGTAAGGTTTTTGTTTGTTTGCCATAATACCCTATCAGACATAGGTCACCAATTTTCAAGATTTTTATTTTCTTGGCAGAAATGACTTATAAAATTTTATTGTTGCTTTAATAACAGGCTTAAGAAGTGTCATACGTGTGTGAGTTTTTTTTAAAATGAGATTTCAGCATGAAATAGGTATAATAGAACCATGCCCAGTGTAAACTGACTGAGAGATGTTATTCAGTAATTTATTGTGAAGAAAGATGGCCTAGTATTTTATGTCATACAGGCTGATGGAACTTTAATTTTGGAATGGAGTATTTCTTTTTTAAAGATGAGATAGTAGGCTTTATTTTTAGGCCATCCTGAAGGAGCAATACCTGAGAAAGTAATTAGAATCAGTAGTTAGGTAAGGATTGGGACCTGTGCTCAGGAATGATCTACATAATTCGGATATTATAGGACTTTCCCTTAGAATCTTTTTCATCTTTAGATGATCAATTAGATATTTAAAGTGAATACATTTACATCCCATCTAGAGAGAATGTTTAAAATTACAACATATGAAGAAATCATTTTAGAACTGCAAAGTTGTTGTCTAATTTGGCTCCTCACTAACAGAAATATTTACTTCAGATAAATTCTTGTTTCCATTATTAATCTGTGTAACAATGCCCCTACAACAATTTCCTTAAGCCCTGAGAACTAAATCTAATCCCCTACATAGGATCTATTATGACCTAGACCTACTTTTTTTTTTTTTTGCAAGGATAAATTGTTTAGCAACAGATTTGAATTTAATGTGTTGAAGTTTGACTTTATTTGCTATACAAGGTATGTGTGTGTGTGAGAGAGTGGGAAAGGAGAAAGAAAGAGGAAGAAAGGAAGAGGTAGAGAGAGAGTGAGAAAGAGACAGAGGTTTTCAGCTTTCCTAGCTATCACTTTTCCCAGATCCAACTAACCAGTCAGATAATGAGCATGCAGACTGTTCAGACTCACTGTAATCAAGGTTTTCAAATTTTCCTGTAGGACAATCAGAATAGTCAAATATATTCTTTAGATCTTCTATGGTAGCTAATTATAATACAGAGAAATTTCCATATTAACCTTCCTAATGAATTAATTTAACTCTAAATTGCTAAATAAGTTATTCTTACTATCAGCATAAACTGTCTAACTCAAATATGGTATAGATTCAGGGACAGAGTTGAAATGTATAACAGAGTAAATATTAGCGAATATTTCCTTGTGGTTAGTATATGTCAGACACTGTTGCAAGTGTTTTATGAGTTTTAGTTAATTCAGTGTTCACTTTTGAGGAAGGCACTGCTATTCATATCTTTATTTGGAAGGTGGGGAAATTGAGGCACAAAGAGGTTTTTGTATATTTGCGTAAGATCTCACAGCTGTTAAATGACATGGCTGGAATTCAAAGTCAGTATGGTTTCAGAACCTACTCTCTTAACAAGTGTGGCTATATTGCTTTCCTAAAAACAAGGGAGAAAGCTGATTTTTATATAGTAAGTAATGCTTCTTATTTAGAGATGTAAGTTAAAATGACCACATACTTTACTCTCAGATGGTTAATTATAACACTCAAATTCTGGTATCAGAAATCCTTGTATATAGCCTATTTTGGAGTAGTTCATTTTCTCATTCATGGATTTTTATGACCATGAACTAATTTTGTCTCCTCACCTGACACTTATTTTTCTGGTTTGATGGAGGGTAGATGTCCAATTTTTGTAAGACACTAATCATATGCAGCATGTTAGCAGCATGTTAGCACCCTGAAGAGTAATGATGGGTAAGCAGTAATTGAGACTAACAGTGATGCTTAATGAAAATTGCTACCAGATGCTGGCAGAGTTCTGTGAGCCCTAGCATGTTAAATGGTCATTGCTATTGTGGTTTATTAAATAGTTTACTGACTTTTTGATTTTCCTGTGACATTTACATGGTTCCAGAATACAGATGTCTAAATTCAATGGTTCACTTGTTTAAGATTGCAAATAGCTAATAATATTGAGGAATTTTTTTCTTTAGTCAGCTGCGTTACTTAACCGGGAAAAATTCCTTATACAAGTTTACTTTCATGAATAATACTTGGGTATAATAATTGCCAATATACTTTGGCATAATAATATGCCAAATTTGTTTCGTAAAACTTTAATCCATGACAGGATGCAAAAGCAAACTGGTGAAGTGGTTGGAACATGGTACCACCCAGTTTAAATCCTGTCTTCATTGCTCAATGTGTTTTCATGCCAATTTCTTAACTCCTTCCAAGCCTTATTTACCTCAACTGTCAAATAGAAATTATTTTATGACATCGTTGGGAAGATTTGCAAAGCCTCATACCTCTAATCAAAGAATGATGCTTAGAATAATCTCTAAGCAATTTCTTTTTTTTTTATGAGACATAGACTATTTAGTCAAACACTCAACAAGGTTTGAACATTTGCTCTGTATAAGGTGCTAAGGATCAATAAAGGAGTAGTCCAGTTTAAGACAACACAACAAAAACAAACTCTTCACTCCACTGGCTGTAACACCTTTTTACTGAGATCTTCATGGTTCAACTTCTTGAACAGGTTTTATTATTATTATTATTATTATTATTATTCTACTTTAAGTTTTAGGGTACATGTGCACAATGTGCAGGTTTGTTACATATGTATCCATGTGCCATGTTGATTTCCTGCACCCATTAACTCGTCATTTAGCATTAGGTATATCTCCTAATGCTGTCCCTCCCCCCTCCCCCCACCCCACAACAGTCCCCAGAGTGTGATGTTCCCCTTCCTGTGTCCAAGTGTTCTCATTGTTCAATTCCCACCTATGAGTGAGAACATGCGGTGTTTGGTTTTTTGTCCTTGTGACAGTTTACTGAGAATGATGGTTTCCAGTTTCATCCATGTCCCTACAAAGGACATGAACTCATCATTTTTTATGGCTGCATAGTATTCCATGGTGCATATGTGCCACATTTTCTTAATCCAGTCTATCGTTGTTGGACATTTGGGTTGGTTCCAACTCTTTGCTATTGTGAATAGTGCTGCAATAAACATACGTGTGCATGTGTCTTTACAGCAGCATGATTTATAGTCCTTTGGGTATATACCCAGTAATGGGATTGGGGAGTCAAATGGTATTTCTAGTTCTAGGTCCCTGAGGAATTGCCACACTGACTTCCACAATGGTTGAACTAGTTTACAGTCCCACTAACAGTGTAACAGTGTTCCTATTTCTCCACATCCTCTCTAGCACCTGTTGTTTCCTGACATTTTAATGATGGCCATTCTAACTGGTGTGAGATGGTATCTCATTGTGGTTTTGATTTGCATTTCTCTGATGGGCAGTGATGATGAGCATTTTTTCAATTCTTTCTGACATTTTTTATAGGCTGTTCTTCTTCCTCATACTTTACATATGTCATAAGGACCACAACATATAGTACTATCCAGTGCTCAACTTTCCTCAACAGAGTTGTGGCTGTGAGTGCTCTTATGCTAGTGACCCAGACTAGCTAACCAAAGAATGGCCTGGAGGGACTGTGATATAGCATAGTATTTTTCAGATCTGCTAATAAGAATCACATAATAGGTCGTATAGACTTCCAAGTCCTTTCCTGGGAGGTTCTGATTTAGCTGGCCTAGAGTGGGGCATAGAAATATATGTTTTAGCCAGAGATCCAGATGATTTCAATGATAAGGGGAAATGTAGAAATAAGTTTTAGCGTTGATATATCTGAGTTGAAATCCTAGTGCCACTTATCAACAGCTATGTGTTGATGTAGCTTTTTGTGTCCTAGTTTGTAGGTGGTTAACACAGATGTTAGTTCCTTTTCTTATATTTTTGCTGATGGAGTCCAGAGTAAGTAAACTTTAAGTGGCCAATTCCTTTCTTCATTACTTGATCATGTCTTAGCACTTTCTAGATGTATGCTGGTAATATTTAACAACTCTCCAGAATAGCAAGCCCTATTTTTCCTTATTTCTGTGGCATAAAAACACTCATCATGGCCATTTTCTAGCTACCAATATTCAGTCACTAAATGCACAGTTGAGAAGAGATGTACACATTTAGGTCTCATGAGCTGGAGGGAGCCACTCCTTCTAGCCACACCTCACATCCATCAGTTTTCTCTTTCTCCTCTCCCTCTGCCTGCTTCTTGTCTGTTTTTTCCTCTGTGTCCCCTCTATTTCCCTCCCTTTCTGTCTGTCTTATTTGTAGGGCTACTTTCTAGAGAAAGTAGAATAAGTTATATCATTTCTTCATTAATTGTTTTGTAAAATGTTTACTGAATCTCTACTGTGTCAGATATCAGAAATGCATAATAGCTTTTTACAGTTCAGTCTGTATGCTTTGTATTTGGCCAGATAAGTTACACGGAAGGAAAATCATGCAACTTGGGGGGAGAAAAGGCTATCCTGGAAATCAGTGGTTTACACTTTCAGTTGAACTCCCACCACTTCCTATCAATCCTTTTCTTCAGCTCATCTTTCTGCATGCTCTCCCTTTTCTTTTGAAAAGAGGTAACTGGTTATCCCCTTTCTTTCTACTATAAATTGACAAATTCTCCCTCTGTTGCTTTGGCCTAATACATGGCCAACTCTCTCCTGTCTTAAGAAAACAACAAAAACAGGCTGGGCGCGGTGGCTGATGCCTGTAATCCCAGCACTTTGGGAGGCCAAGGCAGGCAGATCACCTGAGGTCAGGAGTTTGAGACCAGCCTGACTAACATGCCGAAACCCCGTCTCTACTAAAAATACAAAAAATTAGCTGGGTGTGGTGGTGCATGTCTGTAATCCCAGCTATTTGGGAGGCTGAGGCAGGAGAATCGCTTGAACCTGGGAGGTAGAGGTTGTGGTGAGCTGAGATCATGCCGTTGCACTCCAGCCTGGGCAACAAGAGCCAAACTCCGTCTCAAAAAAAAAAAAAAAAAAAATACAGAACAAAAACAAAACAACAAAAACAATATTAATAACAAAACTGCCATGACTCTCTATAAAATCACTATAAGGTCACTATAAAATCTTCTTCCTTTACACTTACAATTCTGGAAAGAGTAGCTTGCTCTTTGTTTTCACTTCCTCATATTCTGTTTTTTATCTTAACCCTTTACCATTTTCCTTCTGCCCTACTACTTCAGTGAAATTGCTTCTGGTAAAGCCAAGGTGCCAAATGCAATGAGCACAACAAATTCCTTAACTTACTGGGCCTCTCTACTACCATTGATGCTGCTAATCCATAATTTCTTGATTATCTTCTCTCACCCAATTTTATGTATATTATTGACCTGCTTCTCTTTAGCTTTCTGACTATATTTCTAGTCTCTGACTTATTCATTGTTTTTTTTTTTACACACTATTTCAGTGGTTCTCAAACTTTAGCTGTATCAGAACCACTTGGAGGGTTTGTTGAATCAGACTACTGGGCCCAGATTTTCTGATTCTGTAGGTCTTGGTAGAGAATGAAAATTTACTTTTCTAACAAGTTTCCAAGTGATCCTTCTAGTCTCAGAACTGCACCTCAAGAATATACTGCTCTAACTTCTTGAGTTCCTCTTTTACTTCCTGCCCTTAACTGGTAACTTGGTCTGTAATTTAACTCTTCTTGCTAAGTACATTGTTTCTAAATGAATACATCTCTTTTTATGGTTTTGATGGCTTATACCATCTGACACTAAAAATGTTTGTCTCTTGTGACGTCATGGCCAATAGATGAGGATATCCAACTGTATGCTAGACATCTTTCATTAAATGTCCCAAAGGAATGCCTTGCCCATGGCCAGTCAGTGACGGAGGTGAAATTTGAATCCTGACTGTTTGACTCGAATGCCCCTGATTTTAACCATTAACTTCTATTGGGCTCTCATCCTTTTTATGATTTCTCTAGTTTGGACCTTCTTTGTCTCTGGGAAGATGAAGCTTTCTGTGTTGGAGGCATCCAACACTACCCCAAGTTCAGTGTTTCTCTAGCAGGATTCACAGGACTCTACATAGTGTTGTATTTATGGCCATAATTTACTACAGTGGAAGGATACCAAACAAAATCAATATATGCAAAAGGTGCATTGGGCAGAGTCTGGAAGAAACCGAGTGTAGGAGTCTACTCTGAGTGGATTCATACAGCACATGCTTAATTCTTTCAGCAATGAGTTGTAACAACAGGAGTCCAGTAGGGAAGCTCGTTAGAGATTTTGCCCAGGGTTGTCATTGTAGGATGATCACATAGGTACCCATTGCCTAACACATAGCAACATTTTAGTCTTCCAGAAAGAAAGCAGGTGTTCAACATAAACTATATTGCTTGCATACACAGTTCAGGCATAGTAAACTATTTTTATCAGGGAATGCTTGGAACTCTCCTGAAATCTATGTTCCTAGATGTCAGCCAAGGGCCAACCTTGCAAGCAGGTCTTTTGTAAGGATAGCAATCTCAGGCCTTTTATGTTAACCATTTTCTGTACCTTCTAGTGAGCCTTTCCATATACAATATTTTCCTTTCTCATTTTCATCTCCATATTGTAGCTGAATGAGGTATTTAAAATGCAAATCTGGTCTTATCCATCCTTGGCTTCAAACACTTTGCAGTGCATCTTTCCTAGTTCTTGATAAATGAAATAAAAAGGGTTCATTTGGAGAAGTCTTTGGGAGCATAATTTGTATAGCAATTAATGTTTTGAATTTTTAATGTGAGCTATTCACCCACTTATTTTAACATTAGGACTCAGAGGAGTTTCCCACTGAATTCTGTAGCTGAGAATCCCTCTTTTCACCACAGCTCATATATCAGACAGATTTGATCTTTCCTGACTTTGAACTGAATTAAGAATTTAAGTTTTCTTTTCATAGCACATCACTTTCTCTCTTGTATTGTAGTTTTCTTCTGTACATGTCTCACCTCTATATTATAAGTTCTTTGAATTATAATCTCTCTCTTTATTCCTCAAATTAATCTCCAGTAATTCAGTATTTGCCAGTTAGCTTTCAATAACCATGTTGAAGAACTGAATAAACTTGAATAAAAATGAAAAATAATGATCTGTATTTTATTCTGAAAAAGTTACTTACCTAGTTTTCTTAGTAGCCATTGGTAAACATCATTTAAAATAAAGATCCTGATAAACTAAAGGAAACCTAATAGGAATTCAAGTGGAAATTAATTACGAGTCCTTATTTTTAAAAGGTCTGGTCATAAACTTTGAGTTAGTGTGACTAGAATTAAGTGTATTTGTTTTACTCTGCATCAATTTTTAATTATTTAGAGACTTTTATATTCGTTTTCTCCCCTAAAACCACATTTCAGTGGAATTGTCACTTAATTAGGTCTGTGCTAAATGATATACACAGAACTTATTTTTAAGATTAAGTGAAAATGGTAGATTTCTCCTCAGCCAAAGAAACCGTGTTATTTCTTGGTATCAGACACTTATTATTAATTAATTAGTTCTCTGAAGTGGTATGCTGGTGTGTTTTTAAATCAGTCAAGCAAAGACATACTCCCAGTATCCTGAAAAAGAGAATTATGAAAATGTATAATTTGTTCATGATAGACAGCTTTTAGTGTCTATCAGGTCTCCAGTAGTAACTTAGTAAAATTAAGGGCTTTTAGATTTGGACAGCAAAAGTTAACCAAAGAGAAGTTGACTCAGACATTACTATAGAAAATAAGTACATAGATAGTTTAGCAAAGGGATGTACTTAGGAAGATATATTTAGCCATCATATGTTGCTATCATTTTTGAAATGCTAAGAGTGCAATATTTAACTTTCATATCTATTATGTGTTGAAAAGTCTTTTGTGGATATACCATTGTCATATGTCTGTGGCAACCATAAGCATGTTGTCTCTCTGTGGCTACAATATGCAGATGTATGGTAACAGCCCCATGTACCATTTTAATGGTGCCTTTTCTAGTCTACTGTGACAAGTAATTCTGCTCAGCTTGTCAGTGATGACAGCTGAGACTTTTTGCTTAGATGCCTTGACAGTGCTTGTATTAAACAGCCAGAGCCATACACTCCATTAAGTTTCTGTAAAATGAACTGCCTGCTTCTTGCTGTTTTGCTGATAGTGGCAGCAGTTGTAAGCTAATCCTCTCCAGTTGTGGATTGCTCGACTGAGTGCTTTCACTCATCAACAGGTAGTAGATCTCATAGTTTTAGTAGAGTGGCTATAAGGTTGATAGCTATGATAGGCAGACATAATTTATCTCAACACATTTTTAAAATGGCTATTTACTCTAAATAGACTGCAAATCTGTCCCTAACTAGGAGAAAACTGACTTTTTAGATGGTGAAGTAATTGATGGTTCTTCCCCAACACATATTCATAGGCTCTTGGTACAAAAGACATAAATATGGGAAGGGTGTGTCTCTGAATAATTATGTCTACTTGTAAGTGTGTGTGCCATAAAAGCTACATGTTCCCTAATATGTCAGAGTATATTTAAGAGGAAATAAATCAGTATCCTTCAATATCTTAAGCAAAGCTAGATCATTAGATATACTGATACCTGATTATTTTCAAATATATGAGGAAATATAACTTTTACTTCTTTTCTTTTTTAAATAGATGATCCATTTAGGCTGTTTCTTATGCCATTTATGCATTGTATTAAACTCTTGTGTTTCTTTATTCTTCTCCTTCCCCTGCCGCAAAACAGAACTATGTATGATAATTCTTCTCTAGGTATTACAAAGACTGCTTTCATCAACAAATCCCTGGTATTTGACCTGAAAAACAATGAAAGCCTTAGTGCTCAATTTTTAGGCAGTTTTTATATTCTATCTAACATCACTGGGCATTATCAATAATGGAGTAAGTCTTTGAAGAAGACAAATAAGGACAGAAGTGTTTACAAGGTTGAGCATTAGACTTGATAGAAAGTTTAAGAATTCAGTGCTAGCTTCAAGTAACTTAGATAGGAATAGCATTATTTATAATATTCTATATAGTTTACAGTATTCTTTATTGTACTCTATTTTTTTCAAAAAAATTAATCCTTTATAATATATGATAATCCTTTACAATGTCTCCTTGGATTTTTATGCCTCCCCACACTTTAGTGAAATAAGAAAGTTTCAATGTGGTTTCTGAATACAATTTTTGCAGATAAAACTGATAATATAGATTTGGAAATTAAGTTGTACTCAGCTTTTCAACCTTTAGCATGAGGGTTAAGTACATTTTTGGTAGTATATGAGGAATTCTTTTTTTTAATCTTAAAACAATTATATTTAGAGAGTTCAAGAATAGTTGGTCAAATACAGTTGGCCAAATGACTGTTTACAATATACCTTCAGTGACTTACGTATTTCAATATATGGCTATATGGTTATCAGATATATACATTGATTCTCTAATTCCCTAACTTCTCTAAAGTCTTGGATTATAATTTAAAATTTAAGGTTTGTCTTTGAAGAGTCAGATATAATTCTTATTTAAAATTTTTAATTTTTGTGAGTACATGGCAAGTGTATTAGTCTGTTCTTGCACTGCTATAAAGAAATACCTGAGACTGGGTAATTTATAAAGGAAAGAAGTTTAATTGGCTCATGGTTCCACAGGCTGTACAGGAACTATGGCTGGGGAGGCCTCAATAAATTTTCAATCATGGCAGATAAGAAAGCAGGCATGTCTTACATGGCTGGAGCAGGAGGAAGAGAGAGTGATGGGGGAGGCACCAAACAATTTTAAACAACCAGATCTCGTGAGAACTCTATTGTGAGAATAGCACCAAAGGGGGAAATCTGCTCCCATGATCCAGTCACCTCCCACCAGGCCCCATCTCCAACACTGGGTTACAATTCGACATGAGATTTGAGCGAGGACATGAATTCAAACTATATCAGTAGGTATATTTATTTATGGGTTACAAGACATATTTTGATACAGGCATGCAATGCATAATAATCACATCAGGGTAATTATGGTATACATCACTTCCAGGATCTATTCTTTGTGTTTCAAACAATCCAATTATACTCTTTTAGTTATTTCATAGAAGTACAGATATCTTTTCAATATACTGATTTTCTTTCTTTTGAATATATACCTAGGAGTGGGATTTCTGGATCATATGGTAGCTCTATTTTTAGTTTTTTGAGAAACCTCCACACTGTTCTCCATAGCAGTTGTACAAATTTACTTTCACACCAACAGTTGTACGAGGGTTTCCTTTTTCTACACATCCTCACCAGCATTTGTTACTGCTTGTCTTTGGATAAAAGCCATTTTAACTGAGGTGAGATGCTATCTCATTGTAGTTTTTATTTGCATTTCTCTGATGATCAATGATGTTGAGCACCTCTTCATATACCTGTTTGCCATTTGTATGTCTTCTTTTGAAAAATATTCAGATCTTTTGCCCATTTTTAAATCAGATTATTAGATTTTTTTGCTATAGATTTGTTTTCAGCTTCTTATATATTCCAGTTATAAATCCCTTCTCAGATGGATAGTTTGCAAATATTTTCTCCCATTCTGTGGGTTGCCTGTTGACTTTGTTGATTGTATCCTTTGCTATGCAGAAGCTTTTTAACTTGACGTGATCCCATTTGTCCATTTTGGCTTTGGTTTCCTGTGCCTGTGGGGTATTTCTTAGGAAGCTTTTGTCCATTCCCATGTCCTGGAGAGTTTCTCCAATGTTTTGTTGTAGTAGTTTCTTAGATTGAAGTTTTAGATTTAAGTCTTTAATCCACTTTGATTTGATTTTTGTATATGGCAAGAGACATGGGTCTAGTTTCATTCTTCTGCATATGGATATCTAGGTTTTCTAGCACCATTTGTTTAAGAGAATGTCCTTTTCCCAGTATATGTTCTCAGAAACTTCGTTGAAAATGAGTTCACTGTAGATGTGTGGATTTATTTCTGGGTTCTCTATTCTGTTCCACTGGTCTACGTGTCTGTTTTTATACTAGTACCCTGGCATTTTGGTTACTACAGTTCTGTAGTATAATTTGAAGTCAGGTAATGTAATTCCTCCTCATTAGCTTTGCTGAGCATAGCTTTGGCTATTCTGAGTATTTTGTGGTTTCATATAAATTTAAGGATTGTTTTATTTTTCTATTTCCGTGCAGAATTTCACTGGTATTTTGAAAGGGGTTGCATTAAATATGTAGATTACTTTGGGTAGTATGCACATTTTAACAATATTGATTCTTTGAATCCATGAACATGGAATATCTTCCCGTGTTTTTGTGTCCTCTTCAATTTCTTTCATCAGTTTTTATAGTAGAGAACTTTCTTTCTTTGGTTAACTTAATTCCTAGGTATTTAATTTTATTCGTACCTGCTGTAAATGAGATTACTTTCTTGGCTTCTTTTTCAGATTGTTGACTGTTGGCATATAGAAATGCTACTGACTTTTGTATGTTGATTTTATATTCTTCAACTTTACTGAATTTGTTTATCAATTGTAATAGTTTTCTTGTGGAGTCTGTAGGTTTTTCCAAATATAGGATAATATAATTTGAAAATTATATTTCAAATATAATTTGACTGATTTTTTTTCCAATTTGGATGCCCTTTATTTCTTTGTCTTTGTCTTGTCAGATTGCTCTAGCTAGGACTTCTAGTACAATGTTGAATTACAGTGATGATGGTGATCATCCTTGTTGTGTTCCAGATCTTAAAAAAAGACTTTCATATTTCCCCCATTTAGTATGATATTAGCTGTGGGTTTGTTATACATTGCTTTTCTTATGTTGAAGTGTGTTCCTTCTATACCCAATTCATTAAGGATTTTTATTATGAAGTGATGTTGAAATTTATCAAATGATTTTTCTGTATCAATTGAAATGATCATATGGTTTTTATTCGTCATTCTGTTGATGTAATGTATCACCCTGATTGATTTGTGTATGTTGAACCATCATTACATTCCTGCGATAATCCCACTTGGTAATGATGAATTACCTTTCTAATATATTGTTAAATTCAGTTTGCTAGTATTTTGTTGAGAATTTTTGCATTAATATTCATCAGTGATATTGGCCTGTAGTTTTCTATTTTTTTTATTTGTCTTGGTCTTGTTTTGATATCAGGATAATGTGGGCCTCATATAATGAGTTTGGAAGAATTTTCTTTTCCTCTATTTCTTGAATAGTTTGAATAGGATTGGTATTAGTTCTTCTTTATGTTTGGTAAAATTTAGCAGTGAAGCAATTAGGTCCCAAGTTTTTCTTCGCTGAGAGACTTTTTATTACAGCTTTGATCTTATTACTTGTTATTGGACTGTTTCAGGTTTTGGATTTCTTCATGGTTTCAACTTGGTAGGTTGTATGTGTCTAGGAATTTGTCCATTTTCTGTATATTTTTCAATTTATTTGCATGTAATTGTTCATAATTTCCACTAATGATTCTTTGAATTTCTGTGATATCAGTTGTAATATCTCTTTTTTCATCTCTGATTTTATTTATTTGGGACTTCTCTCTTTTTTTCTTAGTCTGGCTATAAGTTTATCAATTTTGTTTAACTTTTCACAAAACCAACTTTTAATTTCATTTATCTTTTATGTATTTTTTCCAATTTTATTTATTTTTTTCTTCTACTAATTTTGGGTTTGGTTTGTTCTTGCTTTTCTAGTTCTTTAAGATACATTGTTAGGTTGTTTATTTGAAGTTTTTTTCTTATTCTGTATAGGCACTTATAGCTATAAACATCCCTCTTAGTACTGATTTTGCTGTATCCCATAGGTTTTGGTATGTTGTATTTCCATTCTCATTTGTCCCCTCAAGAATTTTTTTAAAATTTTTTCTCTACTGGCCATTCAGGAGTGTATTGTTTAATTTCCATGTATTTGCATTGTTTCTAAAATTCCTTTTGTTATTGATTTCTACTTTTATTCCATTGTGGTCAAAGAAGATGCTTGATATTATTTCAAATTTTCTGAGTGTTTTAACACTTGTTTTGTGACCTTACATATGGTCTATCTTTGAGGATGGTCCAAGTGCTGTGGAAAAGAGTGTCTATTCTACAGCCATGGGATAAAATGTTCTATAAATATATACTAGGTTTATTTGGTCTATAGTGCAATTTGTATCCAATTTTTTTGTTGTCGTTGATGTTCTATCTGGAAGATCAGTGCTGAAATTGAGATGTGCCGATAGTGGGTCTATTATTATTGTATTTGGGTCTATCTTTCTCTTTAGCTCTAATATTATTTACTTTATATATCTAGGTGATTCAGTGTTGAGTGCATATATGTTTAAAATTGTTATATCATCTTGCTGAATTGACCTCTTTATCATTATATAGTGGCCTTCTTTGTCTTTTTTAGTCTTTGTCTTGAAATCTATTTTTTCTGATTTAAGTATAGTTACTCTTGCTGTTTTTTCATTTCCATTGACATAGAATATCTTTTTCCATCCCTCTGTTTTCAGTCTATTTGTGTCCTTATAGGTGAAGTGTATTTCTTGTAGGTAATAGATCACTGAGTCCTGTTTTTTGTTTTGCTTTCCATTCAGCTACTTCTGTCTTTTGGTTGGAGAGTTTAGCCATTTACATTCAATGTTACTGTTGATAAGTAAGGGCTTATTCCTGTCATTTTGTTACTCATTTTCTGTTGTGTGTGTGTATGTGTGGTGTTCTCTTCTTTCCTTTCTTCCTGTCTTCCTTTCATTAAAGGTAATTTTCTCTGGTGATGTAATCTAATTTTTATTTTTGTGTATCCATTGTACATTTTATCCTTTTCTTTTCTTTCTTTCTTTTTTTTTTTATTTTTTTAGATGGAGTCTCACTCTATTGCCCAGGCTGGAGTGCAGTGGCATGATCTTGGCTCACCACAACCTCCACCTCCCAGGTTCAAGTGATTCTCCTGCCTCTGTCTCCCTAGTAACTGGGATTACATGCACGCACCACCACCCCTGGCTGATTTTGATGGGGTTTCACAATATTGTCCAGGCTGATCTTGAACTCGTGACCTCAGGTGATCCACCCACCTCAGCCTCCCAAAGTACTGGGATTACAGGTGTGAACCACCATGCCTGGCTCACTGTATGTTTTTTGGTTTCAGTTTACCATATAGCTTGCAAATACCATCTTATAACCCATTATTTTAAGCTGATTACAACATAACACTGTTTGCATAAACAAACAAGTAAAACTAATACACACTCTACAACTTAACTTTATCCCTCTGCTCTTTAACTTTTGTTTTTTCTGTTTATGTCTTATTGTATAGTCTGTGTCTTTAAAAGTTGTCCTTTTTTTGATTGGTTCGTTTTTTAGTCTTTCTAATTATGGTAAGAATAGTGTACATACCACAGATACAGTGTTACAATATTCTGGTTTTCTGTGCACTTACTATTACCCGTGAGTTTTGTAGCTTCGATTATTTCTTTTTTCTTTTTTGAGACAGAGTCTTGCTCCATCGCCCAGGCTGGAGTGCAGTGGTGTGATCTCGGCTCACTGCAACCTCTGCCTACCAGTTCAAACTATTCTCCTGCCTTAGCCTCCCAAGTAGCTGGGATTACAGGTGCATGCCACCATGCCCGGCTAATTTTTGTATTTTTTTTTAGTAGAGATGGGGTTTCACCATATTGGCCAGGCTGGTCTCGAACTCCTGACCTTGAGTTCCACCTGCTTCTGCCTCCCAAAGTGCTGGGATTACAGGTGTGAGCCACCGCACCTGAGCAGATGATTTCTTATTGCTGATTAATATCTTTTTTTTTCTTGAAGTGCTCCCTTTAGCATTTTTTTGTAGTACAGATCTTGTGTTGACAAAATCCCTCAGCTTTTCTTTGTCTGAGAAAATCTTTATTTCTTCTTCATGTTTGAAAGATATTTTCACTGGATATACTATTCCACGTTTAAAGTTTTATTTCTTTTAGCACTTTAAATATGTATTGCTGCTCTCTCCTGGCCTGTAAAGTTTCCACTGGGAAGTCTGCTGCCAGATGTAATAGAGCTCCACTGTATGTTACTGTTTTTCTCCTCTTGCTGCTTTTAGGATCCTTTCTTTATCCTTGACCTTTGGGAATTTTATTATTAAATGTCTTGAGGTAGTGTTCTTTAGGTTAAATCTGCTTGTGTCCTATAACCTTCTTGTACTTGAATAATGATATATTTCTCTAGGTTTGGGAAATTATCTGTTATTACCGCTTTGAATAAACGTTCTACTCCATCTCTTTCTCTATCTGCTCTTTAAGGCCAATAAATCTTAGATTTACCTTTTCAAGACTATTTTCTAGATCCTGTATGCATGATTCATTGTTTTTTATGCTTTTTTCTTTTGTCTTTTCTGTGTATTTCCAAATAGCCTACCTTCGAGCTCACTAATTATTTCTTCTGCTTGATCAATTCTGTTATTAAAAGACTGTGATGCATTCTTCTATATTTGAATTGCATTTTAGCTCCAGAATTTCTACTTGATTCTTTTTAATTATTTCAATCTTTTTGTTTAATTTATGTGATAGAATTATGAATTCCTTCTCTCTGATATCTTGAAATTCTTTGAGTTTCTTCAAAACAGCAATTTCGAATTATCTGAAAGGTCACTTACCTCTGTTTCTCCTAACTTGATCCCTGGTACCTTATTTAGTTCGTTTGGTAAGGTCATGTTTTCCTGGATGATCATGATACTTTTAAATGTTCATCTGTTTCTGGGCATTGAAGAGTTAGATATTTATTGTAGTCTTCATAGTTTGGGCTTGTTTGTTCCCATCCTACTTGGGAAAGCTTTCCATATATTTGAAAGGACATGGGTGTTATGACCTAAGCTGTATCTGCATTAGGGGGCACCTCAAGCCCAGTACTTCTGTGGTTCTTGCAGACTTGTACAGATACACCTTGATGGTCTTGGACAAGATCCAGAAGAATTCTTTGGATTGCCAGGTAGAGACTCTTATTCTCTTCCATTAGTTTCTCCCCATCAAGTGGAGCCTTTCTGTCTGTTCTGAGCTGCCTGGAGCTGGGAGTGGAGGGACAAAAGCTCCCATGTGGCCACCATCACCAGGACTGTGCTGGGTCAGACCTGAAGCCAGCATGGTACTGGGTCTTGCCCAAGGCCTGCTGAAAGTCATCTCTGTTTTCTCAAGGCCCTGGGGCTGTACAGTTAGCAGATTGAGAAGCCAGCCAGGCTTGTGTCATCCCTTCAGCACAGTGAGTTCCTGCAGGCCCCAGTTGGATTCACAGATGCTGTCCAGGAGTCAGGGACTAGAGTAAAAAAACCTTAGATGTCTACTTAGTGTGCTATTGTAGTGTGGCTGAGCTGGCGCTCAAAGTACAAGGTGCAATCCTTTCTACTCTTTCCTCTTCTTTCTAAAGATAGAGAAGCCTCACCCCATGACCACTGGCACCATAGGACAATGGGGACAACTGCCAGGCTACTGCTGATGTTCCCTTGAGTCCCTGGGGCTCTTCAGTCAGCTTGTAGTGAGTGCTACCTTGCCTGAGACTCACCTTCAGGGCAGTAGGCTCCTTTCTGGTCCAGGACAGGTCCCCAAATGCCATCTAAGAGACAAGGCCTGGAATCAGGGCCCAAGTGTCCATTTGGTAGTCTACCCTTCTGTTGCAAACTGGTACTTAAGGTATAAGACAAAATCTCATTTACTTACCCAAGACCCACATCATACTACCTGGGTATTGCTGCTGGTTATTCAGGGCTCAAGGGCTCTTTAGTTAGCAAGTGATGAATCTTGCTGGGACTGTGTTCTTCTCTTTAAGGCAGCAGGATCCCTTTTGTCTCAGGGTGTATCTAGAAATGTCATGTGGGAGTTTGTTCCTAGAAAGGGGGTCTCAGGACTCTGACTGATGTCCTATCTTGCTGTAGCAGAGCTGGTATCCAAAATAGGAGACAAAGCCCTCTTCACTTTCCCTTTCCTCTCCTCAAACAGAAGGAAACGGTCTTTTTTAGAGTTGTGAGTAGTACAGGCTTGGGTTTGGGGAGGGTTAGCACCAGCATTCACATAGCTGCCCCAACTGGTGTAGTTGAAATGTTCCCCTCCCCCCGTTTTCTGGCTCTGAGCCCAGCTATGCATTAGTACTCTCCTAGGAGTTGCAGTCCTTGTATCCTTGTAGCCTTGACTACCTTTCAAGTTTAGTTAGAACTCCAGGGCACTTTGTCTTGTGGTGGAGAGGCTTGCAAGAACTGAAGTTCCAACCACTGGGATGGGCGATTCCCATCTGGGTAGGGCTGGTTCAAATGCTTCTTCCATGGGTGAGCATCAGTTAAGTTCGGTCTAGTTTTGCTTTCTTCTAAAACAGGGCTGCACTGAGTCCAATGCAGTGTCTCACCATTTTTGTGCTCTCCCTTTCCCATGCACTCAGATTGTCTCTCTACACCACACTGCCACTGTCAAGGGATAGGGGAGAGGTGGCATTGATGATTCAGGACTGTTTGTCCTACCTCTTAAGTACCTCTTTTAGTGACATGAATTTAAAACCAGGTACTTTGAGCGCTCATCTGATTTTTGGCTCTTATGAAGGTATTTTTAAAAAATTTTTATCTGTAGATATTTGTTAAATTGGTGTTCTTGTGGGGGTGATGATAGGTGAAGCCTTCCATTTTGCCACCTTGCTTCAGCTTTTTATTGTTGTTTTTTTAGAAATTCTTAGTGTATTACCTTTTTCCTAGAGTGTCTAAACTCTGAATTAATCTCCTGAAGATGGGGAAGAATTTTATTCAACTGAGATGGGGAAATTTTATACTATAAAGAACTGTTCTCCAGTTTGAAGTTCATTAACTCCACAAATTACGTAGCTAACAATTAGAAACCTAAAAGCAGTAATTTTGAAATAATTTAGTGCACTGTAACAGTGCATTTACCTCACATAGGTGACTGTTTTTCTGCTGTAGGCCGTTTTCTAGGTGAGGTTTCCATAGGGCAAGGAAAATTATCTTGTGGTAAGAAGGAAAGTTTTGATGAATTAGAAAGTGGACTCAGAAAGGCTTGCACAGGCAGCTGCATTTTACACGTGGAAGTAGCTATTAGATTACTTTAAAGATTGACATGTTTATCCTTACTTTTAAGAAAGACTGGGAACTGGATCTGATCTATCCTTCTTTCAGGTTAGAGAGCCACCTGCTAGTGATGGTTTAGACAGTGTTCCACAAATCTCTTTGCCCCAAGCTTTTCTGCTGATGGTTCACTTTGAAGTGTTAGTTGTGTCAGCAATTGACAGAGGTGGTTTTTCTTCCTGTATTCCTTCTGTTAACCAAAATGGATTAGAAGAGTGAGGGAATGCAGGAAACAGTCACAAAGCAGTAGCATTATCATTGGGAAGATTTAGAAGAGTATTGCTTGGGGTATTAAGGAAGATTTTTTTAAACCTTCTTCTAATGAGCCTGAGGAAAAAGTTGCAGGAGAATCTGGTTTGCTTTTCTTAGGGATCTATATCATTGATTATTTTAGCAACGTTTATGTCACCTGAAAGTGACCTTTGTATATGATCTTTTTCTCTCGCTCTCCCTCTTTTCTCTTCTTCTTGCTGCCTCTGTCTCTTTCTCTTGCTCTCTCTCTCCCTTTCTCCCTTCCTGTTAACTCTGGGATCAGTACTAGGAGTTTAACTATAAATTTTAAAGTGAGAGAAATGCATAATATGTAGGAGGCACTTAAAGTTTACTTAATAACTGAGTAAACGAATCCATAGTTTTTATTTTATTAATTCAAGTTGTAGTGCTATACCTTATAAAGGGCATCTAGAATATATGAAATTAAATTATTATACAGTACATTGAAAATGTTCTATAGAAGGTTAACTCCAAAGCACAGAAGTAAATCTGAACAACTTATTTGCACTTAAATCCGTTATTTAGCAACATAAATTCCCTGTGAATATAAGAGGACTAGTTTTCTACTAAAAGAGTACCTAATTTGCCCACCTGTACCCAGATTATCAGTCTCAGAGTATTTTTAGAATGGCCACAGGGTCTTCAACACAATCGTTGATGTTGTAAATCTGTGGAAGAATATGTTTTGTTAAAGGCATAATAGATCAGATAGGAAATATAAAATGATAATTAATACTGCTTTTTATTATGGCATTTATCCAAATACTTTGGATTACACTTAAGAAAGAGACAGATATATATAAATATAAGGTACTAGAAGTAAAGTTGGGAGCACACTGAAGACTTTTGAAACATTATACCTTATTGTAATTTTAGGTTGTTATTTAATTAGGAATAGGAAGGTACTTTTTTGATACAGGCTCTGAATGATGACCAACTGTTTATGCATCTAGTTACATTTTTCACTGGTATTTTGGGAACATTCATTCAGAACCACTTTGAATTAAGCTGGCAGTTGCAATTTCTAGTACTAAGAAATGTATGTATATTCCCTCATAGAATAATGTAGGAAGCTGTGTACTACTCTTGTTAATTTCTTGAATACACACTGGTTGAATATTAATTCTGATGCCAAAATCACATGAGTTTTCTTATCTACTGTATCTCTATTTGGGAACAGCTAAAAAAAAAAATAGATACTAGTACATCTTCCATTAACAAAGCCGATGCAGTAAGGGCAAGCTGCATCTATGATAGAAAAAGTGAATTCCAGATATTTGAATGTAATATAACAATTAGATGTTTTTTATAATAGAAATATATCTGGTTTCTATTCTTGGTATCTTGATATTCTTGATTACTTGTATAGAAAGTTAAAACTTCAGTACATACACATTTACATTTTTATAAGTTGAATTATGCATACTTATATATACCTGTTGTATTGTTTTAATAGTCATTAAATTTTAATAGTATGGAAAATAGTAAGCATAGTTGGTCTTAATATCAAGGTTAAGGAAGTGACTAAAATAATATGATTTGGAATTTTTAATTCACTTAGTTAACTTTGTCTGGGTATTAAATACCCTGCTGGGACACAGGAATACAAAGATGAATGAAACATACCTACTGCTTTAAGGTACTAAATCTAATGCAAAAGGCTGTTAGTCAACTAGTTTAGCTTGTCGAACAGGTAAATTTGATTGACAAAATGCAGCTCAAATTTTCTTATCTAACTCAGAAAATTTTTGTATACTTACAGAAATAATTCACTTAACATTTTAAAAATAAATTATGTATGTTAGTTGCCAAACTCTGTGCTACTTGTGTCCTTTGAAAGAACACTAAAGAAGAAAATATATCATAAATTTAGTCATAGAAATCTCATTACAAATCCCATTTTACTTAAGATTTTATTGGGAATAAGAAAAAATGGTACATTTACAGACAAATTGTACAATTTAATATAAGAAAGTATATGGTAGTAAAATATGCTTTATATTGGAAAGAATTTTTATATTGCATGGGATTGATTTGACCTGTGAATTCAATTTTGGGAAGTAACAAAAACAAACTGTATGTAAATAAAGGAATTGATCAGAGTCCAAAAGAGATCATCTTGACATTCTTAATTAGACCTACATCTGCAGAGTCATTTTTCTTCTATGATAGATAATAATAAAGCTTGTTGTTCACTGAAGAGTTAAATGAAAAAGGCATTTGTGCTGCTGCATAAAATGGTGCTGATTTAGCAGGTGCAAGATTTAGAGCTGATTTACCAAGGATAATTTATAAACTGGGTGGGGAATGGACTTATTTTTTTTCCTTTTAAAGGAATTTAAAAATATTTCTGTGTAATTATGTTTACATACTTTAAAATGTGATCTAGCTTTATGTTATATAATCTCTAAGATGGGAATACATGATATGTGAACTTATCCTCTAAAAAGGATCATAACTAGTTATTCTCCATCTTCACTGAGGTTAAAAGAAGAAGACAGCATCTTAAATTGTAGAAGGAAGAAATTCTTTTAGATATGAAGAAGAAATTCTTGACGGCATTAAAACCAGTACTGACTATCTAAAGAGGTTTCAAATTTTTCTTTTTGGATGCCTTTTAAGAATGTAACAGATAGTAACTCAACATAGATGGTTTAGATATAGCCATTTCTTGAAGGGTATATACAAAATGATATCCAGAGGTCAGTACTGCTCCATAATTCTGTGCTTTCATTACCTATTTAAAAATTTGTTCCATAAATTGCTTGTCCACTTTTAGTAAGTTGCTATATTTCCTAGAGAGAAGGTTGAATAAAGATTCTCATAAATTCAGTGATGCTGTATTGTGGCAAAAAGATACAAGTAAAGAATCAAAGTATTAAATTCTGTCAAGTCTCTGTTATCTCCATACAGTGGGGCCTTAATTTTTTTTTCATTCACTCTGCTTAATTGAGTATTCTAAACATAGATAAGATTTTGTTTACTATAACACAGCATAAGAAAAGGCTTTTGGCTTAAAGCAGTTATTTCCCGCCCTGGAGTACAGAAACTAACAAGCTCAGAACTCAGCCTTGGATTGATCTACTGAAAGTAATCAAGAATCACGTGACCATTTCTGCAGTGTTACAGGCTGAGAAAGAGTGAAATTTTCTTCTGAGACAAAACTGAAGTTTTCCTTATAACTTCTACTTTATTTGGTGATCACAACCAAATATAAGTTCAAAAGCACTTATATATAAGTTGAATGGTTCAATGTAATTATTTATAGTATCTTTTCTTCTCCCAGCTACTTTAAGACTTAATTTTATAAGTGTTATTTTGGTTGTAACTATTTAAAGAAAAGTATACATTATCTTAAGTAATTGTAACAACTTCCTCTATTAACAACAGTTTTAGAAGCTAACAACAATTTTTAGTAAAACCACATTCAAAGCAAAGGATATTTGAGGCTAACATAGGTACATGAACCTTTCAATGATTATGACAGAAAGCTTACAAATAAATAATGTGTCTGAGTCTAATTCTTTAAAAAAATTAATGCAGAGATGGTTCAAATTAACATCAACAAGTTACCTTTTTACATTGGTCAAGGTTGAAGCAGAAGTAAATCCTCATAGATACTGAAATTAGATTTATGTCAGTTTTTACTAATAGGAGACAGATGGGTAGATCACTTTGCTTCTAATCTCTTGTTACAGATGTTTAGTGAAGTTGTGTAAATTTAAAAATCTATTTTCCCTTTAAATGGTCTGAGCAGGGTTTTCATTTATACATTACATTTGAAATTAGCTTGAACAACCTTTTCAATCCCAGCACCCTGGGTTTTCTTGACTTTTCATTGTTGCCTTTCTATCTCTTTGTATTTACAGTTGGAGGTTGATGCCAAATTTTGTAAAACATGTTCTCTTCCATGCTGAGATCCTCTATGCCAACAATCTCCCTAGAGAGTGTATTTTAGTAATAAGCCCTGAAAATGGGAACTGATAATGGAAATACTGGCAGCCCCTTTACACCAGGGGTGCTAGCCTGTTTCTGTAATTAGGAATGTGATTACAAATAAGAGATGCTTTTGGTCTTCAATTTCAAGCCATGAAATGAAGGGATTTTAGTTTGTCTCACTTTTGGCAAACGGCAAATTTCAGTAACACTTCAGCTTCCTGAGTCTGGCCACAAAAAACCTGTTGTTTGAATGTGTTTTCAAAGCGTCCTAACTGTGCTTTCTTAATCTATTTATAACCACAGCTTTCTTTTTGAAAATAATTATTTCCCTGATTGTCTTCTTAATATTTTTAGGCTTTATTTTCTTATTTCTCCCAACCAATCCCAGAGTTCAGTGTGTTGTCATCTATGACGTAAAATAGCAAAATAATAATAACAATAGTATTTATCAAATAGTTATTATATACTGTGCACTGTGCTAGGTGAATTACATGTATTTTTCATTTAATTTTCTTGTCAGTTCTATACAGTAGACACTATTATTACTTCCCATCTTATGTATGAAGGAAGCACAAGCATGTATCTAAAAAGCGATAGAGCCCCTATTCTCTATCACTGTGCTGTGTCACCACTTTATATTACAAAGTACCCCGATCCACAGGTAACTGTTTTACTTAAGTCAACGTTAATCTCCTTGGTCATTTATTCATAGCCGTCCTCTTTCATTTGGAAAATATTAATTAACACCTACTATGTGCCTGACACTTTGGAAGGCTCTGGGAATATAAGGATGAATGAGTCCAGTTCTTGTCCTTGAGATGCTTACAGATGAGTTAAATAAAATATAACAATACCTACAACCATAAATATCAAAATGGGAACTGAGTCCCCCGATGTACCATTGTAAATGCACAAGGATGCTGTGAAATATTTAAAATTTTTATGGGAAACACAGCAACACCTACTGGATATTACATGAACTACTTTCAATTTATTTGTGTTTTTTGTTTTGTTTTGTTTTGTTTTTTTCAACTGGCTACTAAGTTAATAGGGCATTAATACTTGTGGAATTGTTTAGACCTACTCATTTAATAAACAGAACTGATTCAGATTTCTTTTGGCCTAGAATATTGTGAAAAATATTACTAAGACAGAACTGATTCAGATTTCTTTTGGCCTAGAATATTGTGAAAAATATTACTAAGGACACTATTAACAGAGAACATTTAGGAATCTCTGGCCCAAGGAAAGATGTTTCATATTTTTATCAGAGCAATTAAAGAACCCTTAAACAAAACTGAACTAGGAAAATCTTGTAGGTACCAAGGGTTCAGGAGATCAAAATGGGACTGTGAAACTGGTTATGAAAGTGATATTAAGTTGGGTACACATAAATACTTATGTATTTTACTCACAAAGATATTTAAATAAATCTTATTTTGATGAACTTGAGTTATTTTGAATCCAAATTATGAAAGATTTTTAGGAAATAGGTCAAAACACTTTGAGTGAGCTAATTACATGATTTGGCTTATGTTTAAATAATAAAAACATAATAGGCTATCAATCTTACATTTGAAGATGGCATTTTTGACACTTTATTTTACTGCTTCTAACCTTAGGTAAACTGAATGTACTGACTAGGAAGAGCATATTATGCTGTCACCTTAAGAATATATAATTATAACATCTCAACAGATGGGTAGACATCTCACAGAAAAATAACTGTAAATCTGAGGGAGAGATGTATTTGACAGTCTAACATCTCCACACTTCTAGTTTCCTTTAGTTCAGAATTGCCGCAAGCTTCTCTAGTAATTTGAGGCCTTGAAGCATGTTGAAATTGCTAGCAATGTTTCCCTAGCTACTTTTTTCATGAAAAGATGATTATGTGATGCTAAGAGGATTTGTTGACAAGAGGAAAATTTTTTATTGCACAAGTCTGCTTTCAAGGAAAAAAAAAGAATCAATGGAAAATAGCAGTTGGATCATTTTCTGACAGATTAGAGAGATTATCACTGGGACTTGATCCATCATCTTAGAGCTAAGATTTAACTATACTATTCCTGTCATCAAGTGAAGGACTAAAGGATGAGAAAATATGAAAGCTCCATTAGGGATAATATATCTAGGATAAAATAATATACATGAAATAAATGATGACCCTTGAGGTCTATATATATAGACCTCATGTAATGAAGAGTTTGGTGGCATTATAGAAAATATCACTTTAATTTAGAAGAAAGAATCAGGACCCAACCCTTGTTTCTGCGATTTATTTAGAAATACGACCTTAAACTTATTATTTTACCCCCATTGACTCTGTGTTTCCACAGCTAGAAAAGAACGTTGCAGGAGGGAGTAAATGAGACAATCCAGGCAAAATACTATACTTACGCAGGGCCTTGTATGTAATAAGTACAATGCGTCACATTTGACTGTTGGCAAAAGAGTCACTAATGAAATGTAAAAAATAGAAGCTTATTTATTTATTTATTGTAAGAAACATGTGAAAAAGTTGCAGTCTTCACCCAGTAGGTGGTTTCATAATTTCATTAGCATTCATGTGTTTGCTTCACCATCCCTAACAAAGGACTCTCGAGATCTCATCCCGGTTTAAGCTCTAGCCATCACACTCAGATTGGATACAGGAAGCAGGAGGAAAGGCAAAAAGAAAAGGAGAGCATGTGACAGCTATCTATGATTCTTTAGATGAGGTTTCCTGAAGATTATATTTAATAATTGGCTGCTATTCTTTTTGCTGTAACTTAATGACCTGGCCATGCATAGATAGTCTAGAAAATGTTGCCTTTTAGCTGGGCAAATGGATTTCTGGAATAAAACAGAGCCCTATTACAGGGTCTTCTTAGAATGAAGAGGAGGATAGGCAACTCATGGTCTCTTGCTCTAAATATTATTCATTTAATATGAAACTTTTATTTCTTCACCTCTAAACTAAGTATATCTGTTTTCTTGGATTGATAAAATGATTAAGTGAGATTATATGTGCCTATCAAAGTAATCATTTGTTAATGAAATACAAGAACATTATGTTTAGATTGTAAGGTATCATTTAGCATCTACAGTTGACCGTTGAACAACACAGGGGTTAGGGGCACCAATCCTAATGCAGTTGAAAATCCACATATAACTTTTGAATCCCTCCAAATTTTACTACTAATATAGCCTACTGTTGACCAGAAGCCTTACTGCTAGCAAAACCATCAATTAATGCCTATTTTGTATATGTATGATATACTGTATTATTATAACAAACTAGATAAAAGAAAATGTTATTAAAAAAACCAAAGGAAGATAAAATGCATTTACAGTACTGTACTGATTTATCCATATTGTAAGTTTATGTCATTCGTTTAATAAGAGGAATCATCTGTCTGAAATGATGGGCATCCCTAGGGGCACTTCATATGGGTCCCATGGTGTTATTCAAACACAATGAAAAATATGCAAGAACTGCAAGAGATCACTTTTTACTGGGATACACAATTTACGGAGAGATGAACTGTTCACATGGAGATGATTAGCATCCACAGCATTTTAATCAGATACTTGGGACGCTTAAGCTTACAGCAATAGCAACAGGAAGGGGCTACAAAATTATTACATAATATGTACTACAGTTAATTTATGCAGTTATGATTTAATACTGCACCTTTACATTTGTTTACATTTCTCTGACTGCCAATGGCACCATATACAGTAAGGGTTTGTGTGTATAAGTTAGTAAATTTCAACTTTTTATAATAGATTTGTATATATTTTATGGTACTAAATGATAGACTAGTATATACATGTATTTTATGCATTTGTTACATACCTTTTTCTTATTTTTAAAAATATTTCTAGGCTATTTAGAGATATTTTTAAAATACTTAAATATTTATAAATATTTAAATAAATGGTGCGTCTGTGAGATTTTTTCCAATTGTTGCATATCTGCAAAACATTTTGCAATGTATTTGTTGAAAAAAATGTGTGTATAAGTGTACCCATGCAGTTTAACCCATGTTGTTGAAGGGTCAACTATGTTGTCTCTTTAAATTGCTCTGATTTCTAAGTGTATAGTCAACTTCTTGAATATTTTTGATGCTTTTGTTATCAGAAACCACATAAATTCAGAAATCTTATTAATGGATTTTTATAGAAGGTGATACAGAATCTCCTTCTACCATGTAAATAGGAGCCAATTTACTTTATATAAAACCTTATAAAGTGCAATCCATCCAAAGTTACTTGGAAAGTAGGGCGATCGATTTAGTTGTATATTTGGATTAGCATTATGTTTAACGTGAAATAATGAAAATTAGAATGAAATTCACTTACAATAATATTTTTCCAAGCATTGTTTGAGTTAATGGGTACAGCAAAACAACATGGCACATGGATACATATGTAACAAACCTGCACATTGTGCACATGTACCCTAAAACCTGAAGTATAATAATAAAAAAAATAAATAAAAATAAAAATAAAATATCATTCAGAAAACATATGTCTTATTTTAAGATATTTTTAAATGTTTTACATTTGCTTAAAATTTTACAATTGAGGAAACATTTCTACATCTACATCATATCTCATTTCCTTATAATAATAATTCTGTAAGCTTATACACTGAAAAAAATGGTAGAAAAGTAAGAAAAACTGCTCAAGGACCCACAGGCCATTTTAGAATTATAATATTAATTCTGGTCTTCTAAATTCAGTGCACATTGCATTACATGACAGTCCTCTCCATATTTAGCAACAGAGATACAAATGTTGGCATCGGGGCCAGGCACGGTGGCTCACGCCTGTAATTCCAGCAGTTTGGGAGGTGGAGGCGGGTGGATCATTTGAGGTTAGGAGTTCAATTCCTGCCTGGCCAACATGGTGAAACCCCATCTCTATTAAAAGTATGAAAATTAGCCAGAAGTGTTGATACATACCTGTAATCCCAGCTACTTGGGAGGCTGAGGCAGGAGAATTGCTTGAACCCAGGAGGTGGAGGTTGCAGTGAGCTGAGGTCACAGCACTGCACTCCAGCCTGGGTGACAGAGCGAGACTCCATCTCAAAAAAAAAAAAAAAAAAAAAAGTTGGCAGCATGTGGAGATTGGACTACTCTGATCTTATGTTAAAAACTGTTCATTTCAAAATAACTAATAGTTACTTAGATTGCAAGCTCTAAAAGGTAGGATTACCATTTTCATTTGTAACTTTGAAAGTGCCTTGTTAGTAGTCACTCAAAAATTTTTTCAGTGCTGTTTATTTACTTTTTCAAGCTATTAGCCAATAATAAGCATTATTTGAAATTAAGTAGGTTGTTTGAAACACTTCCATATTGATGTTCACATTGATATTTTTAATTTAAGAAAATTATATTCTGCATTCTCTTTAGAAAGTCTTTTTCTGTTGGTAGCTTTTTCATGCAGGGTCTGAGGTAGTACATGTGATCTAGAATGATCTAGATAATGTCCTCAGAATTCTATTGCTATCTCTCTCTCTCTGTCTCTTTTTTGTTTGTTTGTTTGTTTTTTTTTGAGACAGGGTCTTTCTTTGTCACCTGGGCTAGAGTGCACTGGTACAATCATGGCTCAATGAAGCCTCAACCTCCTAGGTCAAGTGATTCTCCTGCCTCAGCTTCCCAGGTAACTGGGACTATGGGCACACGCCACCACTTCCAGCTAATTTTGGTATTTTAGTAGAGATGGGGTTTCACCATGTTGGCCAGGCTGGTCTCCAGTTCCTGTGCTCAAGTGATCCGCCAACCTCAGCCTCCCGAAGTGTTAGTACTACAGCCATAAGCCACCACGCCTGGCCTATAAGTTTCTTTGATGTAATGGCTGTACAAAGAAAATTCAAATCATTACTTTTTACTTTCTGTGATAATCATATTATGACTAAAAACAAAAACCCATAAAATACTGAAAATTTGGCATTTTTTTCTTTTGAGAACATTTTCTTTTTGTAAAATAACACTAACCTAAAAAAAATCCAAGTGATACAAAACATTTTAGTTTGAAATAAAATATTTAATATATTATAATTTTAAAATCCTAAATACTCAGAAATGTACCCAAAATAATTACCTATTGTTCACTGAAATACATTTATACTTGTGAAAAATGTCCAAGTAGAAGGGAATAGTTAAATAATTGACATTATGTCTATATGTTACCGAACTCTCAAAAATAATGCTTTCAAAGAATATTTTGTAACAAAAAATGTTTACAATATGTTATGTTGAGAAGTGATGCAGAACTATATACACGTTTAATTGCTATTGGGGTTTATAGAAATATTCACACCTGTGCGCATGTACATACTTCATTTGAAAAATACTGGAAGACTGTTCTTCACAATGTTAATATCTTTAAGTTGTGGAGTACAGGTTCAGTCATTTTATCATTTATGCTTTTACATATTTTATAAATTTCTATAATTAAAATGTATTCAAATATAAAATAAAATGGTTTCATTTCACTAATTCAAATATATTTATTGTGCACAACTAGATATTCCTATGCATATGTATAACTATAGATTTTTTTTTTTTTGGGTAATCTGACCAAAATGGGTATCATGCACTGCATTGGATATTTTTGTAATTTACTATCCAATTTCCTTTGAAAAGATTTAGTAATGAGATTTCGGGTCAAAGGGTAGAGTTAGTTTTAATTTCAAATATACTATACAGTGTCATAAAAAATTCTGCCAATTGTGCATGATTTTTTTCACACCCTCAATAATTCTGAATGTTGTCATATTTTTCATCTTTATCTACCTCATAGGAATAGGAACAATTATTACCATTTTCAGTTTCATTTCTTTGGATGTAATGAAGTTGAACTATAATTAATTGACCAGCATTTTTTGATGACTTACCTATTTATGCCTTTGCTTAATTTTTTATTAGTATGTTGGGTTTTCACCTATTGGTTTACAAGAGTTTTTTTGTCTTGAAAAAATAACCCTGTCTGTCAGGTGTGCTCATTTTCCCATTTTATTTTTAAAGTCTTGTATATAGTAACATTTTTCCATATAGATATTACAATTTTTAAGCACCCAAATGTATCAACCTTCTTCATAGTTGTAAAACAGGCTTTCAGCACCTTTAGCTAAAGAGCATACAAAATATTTACTATAATAATTTATTATTGTATTTTAAAGTTTTATTTTCCAGTAAAATTTTTGATCTCTCTAGAATTTATTTGGCTGTATAGAGCAAGAAATGAAAGTGCGCTTTTTCGTTTATTTCCAATGAACATTCAGGATTCTTAATACCAATTTTAGAATAATGGTCTTAAGCTGATATGAGACACACATTTTTTCATGTATAATGTCCCTATATACTTGATAGTTAAAAATACAGATTATTAAAATGTGGATAGTTTACAAAGATGATTCATTTATTCATAAAACTATTAACACCCATTGTCCTATACTCTCATTCTTTCATTCATGCAGTACCAATTTATTGAGACTTTTTAGTACTGGATACTTATGGTTCATGGTCTGTGACCTTAGGGATCTAAAAGTTAAGTCATTTATATTTATGTGCAAAATATTAAGTATGAATCTATCAGATATCTGTAGTATAATAGTATTTTGAAGTAATGGAGCAGCGAATAAATTATTTCAAGAAAGTCTGAAGAAAGTGTTCTCCTAAATAATATTCTTGTAAAGAAAGAAACCTTTATTCCTTAAGTCTTTGAAGTTACATGTCGTAGAGTTGAAAATGATTTTAAAGAGTACATATAGCCAACAAATATATAAAAAAAGAAAACATTCATTCCTTAAGTCTTTGAAGATACACGTCATAGAGTTGAAAATGATTTTAAAGAGTACATGTGGCCAAGAAATATGAAAAGAAAGTTCAGCATCACTAATCATCAGAGGAATGCAAATTAAACCCACAATAAGATACCATCTTACACAAATCAGAATGCCTATTATTGAAAAGTCAAAAAACAACTGACATCTGCAAGGATGCAGAGAAAAAGGAACACGTATATACTGTTTTGGGGAATGTAAATTAGTACAACATCTGTGGGAAACAGTATGGAGAGTTTTCAAAGAACTAAAAATAGAACTCAACTTCGATCCAGCAATCCCACTACTGCATATTGTGTTTTATCCAAAGGAAAAGAAATCATTTTATTACAAGACACCTGCACGTGTATCTTTTTTGTACACTCTTCAAAATAGCAAAGTCATGAAATCAACCTGTGTTCATCAACAGATGACTGGATTAAAAATGTGATGTGTGTAGGCACATGCACACATACACCACGGAATACTAGTTGGCCATTAAAAAGAATGAAATCATGTCTTTTGGAGCAACATGGATGGAGCTGGAGGCCATATTCAATGACTCAGAAACAGAAAAAAGACACATTCTCCTTTATAAGTCGGAGCTAAACAATGGGTATGCACAGCCACACAGAGTGGAATAATAAACATGGGAGACGTCCAAAGCTGGAAGGGTGAGACAGGGGTAAGGGATGTAATACTATGTATTGGGTACAATGTACACTATTCAGGTGAGGGATGCACTGAAAGCCCAGACTTCACCATTATGCAATTATCCATGTAACACAAGTGTATTTGTAACCCTAAATCGACAAAAATGTAAATTAAACATAATTGTTGTTAAGAAAGAAAGCTTAATTCCTCAAGTCTTTGAAGATACAAGTCATAGAGTGGAAAATGATTTTAAAGATGATCTATTTCTGGCTGATACCATTATATCTTTTCATATTCAACAAGTGGCTCCCTTCTGCAGGGCCTGTCCTCATCTCTATTTGAGCTTTTCTTGAGGGGCTTAGCTATTTCTTCCTTCACTGACTTTTACCCACGTATGTATGCGTATGTTACAGAGACTATGTGAGTCCTGTGCACACAAAGCCAATATTCAGCTAAGTATGTAGTTCTTGATAAATGGGCAATAAAATGAGCAATTTTGCCCTGGACCACAAATGACTGATTAGCTTTGGAATTTTGAAGTTGAAAGGGTAGCTTATTAGCGCAATGTTGTGCATAAAGATATTTGGTTGATGTCACTCTAAAACTTTCAACATAATATACCATTTGGGGCAGGTTTATGTATATTATGGCATAGTATTTACTTTTTAATATCTTTCCCATAGTATAAATGAAAGGTAATGCATTATATCTATAATGCTTACTAATGTAAAAACTAAACTACATATTTCTGAAACACAAATATAATAATTTTTCATTTTGTTGATTAAAATACAATATTATTTAATAACACCATTAAATTATGATTTTCATTATTTATCATTTTTTGACTTTCTTTGAAGTCACTACTTAGATATTTAGTAGGTATTTTTGCCTTTTTGAGAAAGGGCAAAGAATGGCTCTTTAATTGGAGTACATAAGAGCACTTTATTTCTCCTGTTTGAGAGAAAACCTGGGTCATACATTTTTGTCATAATTCATAACCAAATGTGAAAATTTTTAAAAAACTCATTTATAAGCTAATATGATTTCTGCATAGATTTATGATATGTTTATGCTTACACAATTTATCCTTACTTTTCCTGATATTTTCCCCATTCAAAAAAACAGGAGTGGAATAAAATGTTCAAACATTTGCATCATGGTTCACGGTTACCTTTTCAGGCTGTATCTTTCTTTATTCTCAACCACTACCTTTGCCAAGGTTTTGACTTATTCCAAATTTATTGGTAAAGAAGTCAGTTAGGGGAGTGAGAAAGGGTTATAAATGATTACATTTATCACTTCAACAGCTTTGTCTATGTTTGCTAAGGAATTTGTCAAATAGAAAGATGGAGGTGAATTACAACAGATTTTGAAAGCTGTAGCCTATATCCAGCATGTCACTACATTACATATTTTACAGTCACCTTGGCTTCAGGTGAGATCTGTCAGCTTGTAAAGCTAAATGAGAGTCTTCCTAGTAGAACCTCTTTGGGGCCAGTTAAATAATTTCCAGTTACCCTGGGTAAAGAATCAGTTCATTCAACCTCCTTTCACTTTCAGAAGGGATTTTGGGTCCATATTTTGCCCTACCTTTCACACACCACTCCAGAAGAGCCTGTCATGGCATGATATTCTTTTGTGTGACTAGTAAAGTCCAGGGAGTAACAATTTTTACTTCCTGTAGATTCTGCACATATTATTATTATCCCTTAGTGGTCAGATTCTGTTTCTCATGATTACATGTTGTTTACTCTATGTGGTCAAATCTTGCTTCTGACTTATTCCATAGATCATAAAGAATAAAGAAAGCATTTACAGTGTATACAAAACAGTTCAGGCAATCTTTCTAGAAAGTTACTTAAGTATATTAACTATAATGTTCCAGTCTTAAAATCTTTACCAACATTATCCTAACCTTCTCACTGTAGTCTATATGAGTGGTGGGAAGAAAATAGTGAGTAGGAAAAGTAGGATCTGCTGGATGATTATTGATCTTTCACTATTCCCTGTAGCTAAGATACTTTTTTGAATTTGGTGTTTTCTGAACTTAATAATCTCTTTCTGTTCTGCAATGACAAAATGCATTCTTCCCATCAAGTTCCTGAAATGTTAACTAATCTTTGCTTGTGGCTCTCATTATTGTTTGAAAGCAGGAAAATAATAAAAGTGGGTATATGTGTTGGTGTAATGGAAAATGGAATTGCTTGATTTTATTTTCCAAATAGACAAGAAATATAGGAAAAAAAAAACAAGACAAATATATATTGCAGAGTGGCTATGTGTACTATTAAGTTTATGTTGTATGAGGTGTGAAGGCTCCAAATAGCTGTAACTTTTCACTATTTTTTTTCTTTCAAATAAAGTCCTTACATAAGCTTAAATATTATGTATAACTTATTTTCTTGTCTCAGCAAATGTTTCATGACATTCAGGTTACTGGATCTGAGAGAAAACTAGCTGTGACATCTGTCAACACATTGATTTCCAGGGTTGATACAGATGGTCTGAGCTGATCTCTTGTCTCTTTTACCACACCATTTGTGTCCCTTCCAGACTTACATGCTCATTCAAAGTGAATAACCTTCTGAAAGAGGATCAGTCATGAAGGGCATTTAAAAGATATATTCCCTTTCTGCAACTTCTAGACATGTTCATAATTTATTCAAAGATATAAATCTGTAGAACAAAATAGACAACCTTTGGTTGGGGTGAGTCTTTTATTGAGAAGCAGTGTAGTGAATAGAGGCTTGACCTTGGGAGTCCGCAAACCTGCCTGAGTAGTTATTTGCTTTATGACTTTTCAGCCTTAGTTTCTTCAACGAAGTGGGTTAATACTGTCTTAAAGGATTGTTTAAAAACACTAAACGCGTTCAATAGACCAACATTTTTGGGTACTGACTATTGACCATGCTCTATCCAGGCTTTGAGCACTAAAGAAAGGAGTTTTAAATAACTAATAAGCAAATAATTAAAATAGTCATGCCCTCACGTTGATGACATTAAAGTTTGGGGAAATAGGCAATAAAATACATTTGTAAAATATATACTATGCTTAATGGTAATAATATAAAAGCAAAAAATAGAAGGAACTACAAGATAAAATGCTGAAATGAGGCTTGTAATTTTAAGTATGTTGATAAGGAAACTCTTTATTGAGGGTTCATTTTGGGCGAAGACCCAAAGGAGGTGAGGATAGGCAATAGATTTCAGGAGGAAGAACAATAACATTCAATGCTGACACTTGTTAAAAAAAAATCAGCGCAGGCTGGGTGCAGCGGCTCATGCCTGTAATCCCAGCACTTTCAGAGGCTGAGGCAGGCAGATCGCGAGGTCAGGAGATCGAGACCATCCTAGCCAAACATGGTAAAACCCCATCTCTACTAAAAATACAAAAAATAGCTGAGTGTGGTGGTGCGTGCCTCTAATCCCAGCTACTCAGGGGGTTGAGGCACAAGAATCACTTGAACCCGGGAGGTGGAGGTTGCAGTGAGCCGAGATCGCGCCAGTGCACTCCAGCCTGGAGACAGAGCAAGACTCCGTCTCAGAAAAAAAGGAAAAAAGAAAATCAGGGCAATTGCTGGCTTAAAGTACAGTAAGTGCTTAATGAATGTTTATTGTTATAAATAATTTTGGTTTTAAAATGAGATTTTTTTGATATTAAATTTGTTATTTCACTTTGTGATCATGGAAATAGCATGTGACTGAGTTGATACTGCCAGTATTTGGTTGCCTTTCTTTTTGGCTTTTGACATGTAAAAACATAATCCAGAGAACAAAAAAAACCAGTCTTAAAATCTTGTGTTCAGGAAGATAATTTGCTTGTTTCAGATACATTTATGTTTTTTCCGAAACTTAAAAATATAATTATTCCTTAAAAATTGAATCAAAACTTTTTTTTTTTTTTTATTATACTTTAGGGTTTTAGGGTACATGTGCACAATGTGCAGGTTTGTTACATATGTATCCATGTGCCATGTTGATTTCCTGCACCCATTAACTCGTCATTTAGCATTAGGTGTATCTCCTAATGCTGTCCCTCCCCCCTCCCCCCACCCCACAACAGTCCCCGGAGCGTGATGTTCCCCTTCCTGTGTCCATGAGTTCTCATTGTTCAATTCCCACCTATGAGTGAGAACATGCGGTGTTTGGTTTTTTGTCCTTGCGATAGTTTACTGAGAATGATGTTTTCCAGTTTCATCCGTGTCCCTACAAAGGACACGAACTCATCATTTTTTATGGCTGCATAGTATTCCATGGTGTATATGTGCCACATTTTCTTAATCCAGTCTATCGTTATTGGACATTTGGGTTGGTTCCAACTCTTTGCTATTGTGAATAGTGCCGCAATAAACATACGTGTGCATGTGTCTTTATAGCAGCATGATTTATAGTCCTTTGGGTATATACCCAGTAATGGGATGGCTGGGTCAAATGGTATTTCTAGTTCTAGATCCCTGAGGAATCGCCACACTGACTTCCACAATGGTTGAACTAGTTTACAGTCCCACCAACAGTGTAAAAGTGTTCCTATTTCTCCACATCCTCTCCAGCACCTGTTGTTTCCTGATTTTTTAATGATGGCCATTCTAACTGGTGTGAGATGGTATCTCACTGTGGTTTTGATTTGCATTTCTCTGATGGCCAGTGATGAGGAGCATTTCTTCATGTGTTTTTTGTCTGCATAAATGTCTTCTTTTGAGAAGTGTCTGTTCATGTCCTCTGCCCACTTTTTGATGGGGTTGTTTGTTTTTTTCTTGTAAATTTGTTTGAGTTCATTGTAGATTCTGGATATTAGCCCTTTGTCAGATGAGTAGGTTGCAAAAATTTTCTCCCATTGTGTAGGTTGCCTGTTCACTCTGATGATAGTTTCTTTTGCTGTGCAGAAGCTCTTTAGTTTAATGAGATCCCATTTGTCGATTTTGGCTTTTGTTGCCATTGCTTTTGGTGTTTTAGACATGAAGTCCTTGCCCACGCCTATGTCCTGAATGGTATTGCCTAGGTTTTCTTGTAGGATTTTAATGGTTTTAGGTCTAACATATAAGTCTTTAATCCATCTTGAATAAATTTTTGTATAAGGTGTAAGGAAGGGATCCAGTTGCAGCTTTCTACATATGGCTAGCCAGTTTTCCCAGCACCATTTATTAAATAGGGAATCCTTTCCCCATTTCTTGTTTTTGTCAGGTTTGTCAAAGATCAGATAGTTGTAGCTATGCGGCATCATTTCTGAGGGCTCTGTTCTGTTCCATTGATCTATGTCTCTGTTGTGGTACCAGTACCATGCTGTTTTGGTTACTGTAGCCTTGTAGTATAGTTTAAAGTCAGGTAGCGTGATGCCTCCAGCTTTGTTCTTTTGGCTTAGGATTGACTTGGTGATGCGGGCTCTTTTTTGGTTCCATATGAACTTTAAAGTAGTTTTTTCCAATTCTGTGAAGAAAGTCATTGGTAGCTTGATGGGGACGGCATTGAATCTATAAATTACCTTGGGCAGTATGGCCATTTTCACGATATTGATTCTTCCAACCCATGAGCATGGAATGTTCTTCCATTTGTTTGTATCCTCTTTTATTTCATTGAGCAGTGGTTTGTAGTTCTCCTTGAAGAGGTCCTTCACATCCCTTGTAAGTTGGATTCCTAGGTATTTTATTCTCTTTGAAGCAATTGTGAATGGGAGTTCACTCATGATTTGGCTCTCTGTTTGTCTGTTATTGGTGTACAAGAATGCTTGTGATTTTTGTACATTAATTTTGTATCCTGAGACTTTGCTGAAGTTGCTAATCAGCTTAAGGAGATTTTGGGCTGAGACAATGGGGTTTTCTAGATATTCAATCATGTCATCTGCAAACAGGGACAATTTGACTTCCTCTTTTCCTAATTGAATACCCTTTATTTCCTTCTCCTGCCTGATTGCTCTGGCCAGAACTTCCAGCACTATGTTGAATAGGAGCGGTGAGAGAGGGCATCCCTGTCTTGTGCCAGTTTTCAGAGGGAATGCTTCCAGTTTTTGCCCATTCAGTATGATATTGGCTGTGGGTTTGTTGTAGATAGCTCTTATTATTTTGAGATACGTCCCATCAATACCTAATTTATTGAGAGTTTTTAGCATGAAGGGTTGTTGAATTTTGTCAAAGGCCTTTTCTGCATCTATTGAGATAATCATGTGGTTTTTGTCTTTGGTTCTGTTTATATGCTGGATTACATTTATTGATTTGCGTATGTTGAACCAGCCTTGCATCCCAGGGATGAAGCCCACTTGATCATGGTGGATAAGCTTTTTGATGTGCTGCTGGATTCGGTTTGCCAGTATTTTATTGAGGATTTTTGCATCAATGTTCATCAAGGATATTGGTCTGAAATTCTCTTTTTTGGTTATGTCTCTGCCAGGTTTTGGTATCAGGACGATGCTGGCTTCGTAAAATGTGTTAGGGAGGATACCCTCTTTTTCTATCGATTGGAATAGTTTCAAAAGGAATGGTACCAGTTCCTCCTTGTACCTCTGGTAGAATTCAGCTGTGAATCCATCAGGTCCTGGACTCTTTTTGGTTGGTAAGCTATTGATTATTGCCACAATTTCAGAACTTGTTATTGGTCTATTCAGAGATTCAACTTCTTCCTGGTTTAGTCTTGGGAGGGTGTATTTGTCGAGGAATTTATCCATTTCTTCTAGATTTTCTAGTTTATTTGCATAGAGGTGTTTGTAGTATTCTCTGATGGTAGATTGTATTTCTGTGGGATCGGTGGTGATATCCCCTTTTTCGTTTTTTATTGCATCTATTTGATTCTTCTCTCTTTTCTTCTTTATTAGTCTTGCTAGCGGTCCATCAATTTTGTTGATCTTTTCAAAAAAACCAGCTCCTGGATTCATTAATTTTTTGAAGGGTTTTTTGTGTCTCTATTTCCTTCAGTTCTGCTCTGATTTTAGTTATTTCTAGCCTTCTGCTAGCTTTTGAATGTGTTTGCTCTTGCTTTTCTAGTTCTTTTAATTGTGATGTTAGGGTGTCAATTTTGGATCTTTCCTGCTTTCTCTTGTGGGCATTTAGTGCTATAAATTTCCCTCTACACACTGCTTTGAACGTGTCCCAGAGATTCTGGTATGTTGTATCTTTGTTCTCGTTGGTTTCAAAGAACATCTTTATTTCTGCCTTCATTTCATTATGTACCCAATAGTCATTCAGGAGCAGGTTGTTCAGTTTCCATGTAGTTGAGCGGTTTTGACTGAGTTTCTTAATCTTGAGTTCTAGTTTGATTGCACTGTGGTCTGAGAGACAGTTTGTTATAATCTCTGTTCTTTTACATTTGCTGAGAAGAGCTTTACTTCCAACTATGTGGTCAATTTGGGAATAGGTGTGGTGTGGTGCTGAAAAAAATGTATATTCTGTTGATTTGGGGTGGAGAGTTCTGTAGATGTCTATTAGGTCCACTTTATGTAGAGCTGAGTTCAATTCCTGGATATCCTTGTTAACTTTCTGTCTCGTTGATCTGTCTAATGCTGACAGTGGGGTGTTAAAATCTCCCATTATTATTGTATGGGAGTTTAAGTCCCTTTGTAGGTCACTGAGGACTTGCTTTATGAATCTGGGTGCTCCTGTGTTGGGTGCATATATATTTAGGATAGTTAGCTCTTCTTGTTGAATTGATCCCTTTACCATTATGTAATGGCCTTCTTTGTCTCTTTTGATCTTTGTTGGTTTAAAGTCTATTTTATCAGAGACTAGGATTGCAACCCCTGCCTTTTTTTGTTTTCCAGTTGCTTGATAGATCTTCCTCCATCCCTTTATTTTGAGTCTATGTGTGTCTCTGCACGTGAGATGGGTTTCCTGAATACAGCACACTGATGGGTCCTGACTCCTTATCCAGTTTGCCAGTCTGTGTCTTTTGATTGGAGCATTTAGCCCATTTACATTTAACGTGAATATTGTTATGTGTGAATCTGATCCTGTCATTATGATGTTAGTTGGTTATTTTGCTCGTTAGTTGCTATAGTTTCTTCCTAGCCTCGATGGTCTTTACAATTTGGCATGTTTTTGCAGGGGCTGGTACCGGTTGTTCCTTTCCATGTTTAGTGCTTCCTCCAGGAGCTCTTTTAGGGCAGGCCTGGTGGTGACAAAATCACTCAGCGTTTGCTTGTCTGTAAAGTATTTTATTTCTCCTTCACTTATGAAGCTTAGTTTGGCGGGATAGGAAATTCTGGGTTGAAAATTCTTTTCTTTAAGAATGTTGAATATCGGCCCCCACTCTCTTCTGGCTTGTAGAGTTTCTGCTGAGAGATCAGCTGTTAGTCTGATGGGCTTCCCTTTGTGGGTAACCCGACCTTTCTCTCTGGCTGCCCTTAACATTTTTTCCTTCATTTCAACTTTGGTGAATCTGACAATTATGTGTCTTGGAGTTGCCCTTCTCGAGGAGTATCTTTGTGGCGTTCTCTGTATTTCCTGAATCTGAATGCTGGCCTGCCTTGCTAGATTGGGGAAGTTCTCCTGGATAATATCTTGCAGAGTGTTTTCCAACTTGGTTCCATTCTCCCCATCATTTTCAGGTACACCAATCAGACGTAGGTTTGGTCTTTTCACATAGTCCCAAATTTCTTGGAGGCTTTGTTCATTTCTTTTTATTCTTTTTTCTCTAAACTTCCCTTCTCTCTTCATTTCATTCATTTCATCTTCTATCAGCGATACCCTTTCTTCCAGTTGATCGCATCTGCTACTGAGGCTTCTGCATTCTTCGCGTAGTTCTCAAAACTTGGCTTTCAGCTCCATCATCTCCTTGAAGCCCTTCTCTCCATTGGTTATTCTAGTTATCCATTCTTCTAATTTTTTTTCAAAGTTTTTAACTTCTTTGCTATTGTTTTGAATTTCCTCTCGTAGCTCAGAGTAGTTTGATCGTCTGAAGCCTTCTTCTCTCAACTCATCAAAGTCATCCTCTATCCAGCTTTGTTCCATTGCTGGTGAGGAACTGCGTTCCTTTGGAGGAGGAGAGGTGTTCTGTTTTTTAGAGTTTCCAGTTTTTTTGGTCTGTTTTTTCCCCATCTTTGTGGTTTTGTCTACTTTTTGTCTTCGATGATGGTGATGTACAGATGGGTTTTTGGTGTGGATGTCCTTTCTGTTTGTTAATTTTCCTTCTACCAGACAAGACCCTCAGCTGCAGGGCTGTTGGAGTTTACTAGAGGTCCACTCCAGACCCTGTTTGGCTGGGTGTCAGCACTGGTGGCTGCAGAACAGCGGATTTTCGTGAGACCACAAATTCAGCTGTCTGATAGTTCCTCTGAAAGTTTTGTCTCAGAGGAGTACCCGGTTGAATGAGGTGTCAGTCTGTCCCTACTGGGGGGGTGCCTCCCAGTTAGGCTGCTCAGGGGTGAGGGACCCACTTTAGGAGGCAGTCTGTCCGTTCTCAGATCTCCAGCTGCGTGCTGGGAGAACCACTACTCTCTTCAAAGCTGTCAGCCAGACAGGGACATTTAAGGCTGTGGAGGTCCTCGCTGAGTTTTTGGTTGTCTGTGCCCTGCCCCCAGAGGTGGAGCCTACAGAGGCAGGCAGGCCTCCTTGAGCTGTGGTGGGCTCCACCCAGTTCGAGCTTCCTGGCTGCTTTGTTTACCTAAGCAAGCCTGGGCAATGGCGGGCGCCCCTCCCCCAGCCTCGTTGCTGCCTTGCAGCGTGATCTCAGACTGCTGTGCTAGCAATCAGCAAGACTCTGTGGGCATAGGACCCTCCGAGCCAGGTGCGGGACACAATCTCCTAGTGTGCCGTTTTCCAGGCCCGTTGGAAAAGTGCAGTATTAGGACGGGACTGACCCGATATTCCAGGTGCCGTCTGTTTCCCCTTTCTTTGACTAGGAAAGGGAACTCCCTGACCCCTTGCGCTTCCCGAGTGAGGCAATGCCTCGCCCTGCTTCGGCTCGCGCACAGTGCGCTTCACCGACTGTCCTGAACCCACTGTTAGGCGCTCCCTAGTGAGATGAAACCGGTACCTCAAGCAGAAATGCAGAAATCACCCGTCTTCTGTGTCGCTGGGGCTGGGAGCTGGAGACCGGAGCTGTTCCTATTCGGCCATCTTGGCTCCACCCCCGAATCAAAACTATTCTTTAAAAACTGATACAGAAACGGATAAAGCCTTTATGTTTTTATTAGAAGAGTCTTTTAAAACACTTAAAGCTTTGTTTTACCTTATTATTGGGAGAAAGCTAAAAATAGATGAGCCTGAAACATTGACTTTTATCCATTTTGAATTTCATGGAGCATCCAGAATGATACATCTTTCCCTTCAAATATTTATTCATCACTTCCAGACAAGTAGTGTATGAGGCAATAAATAACAGATAGCTAGAACAGGAGAAAACAGTTTTTTAATGCCTTGTGCTTAAACTGTCACTCTGCCAGGAAGTAATAACTGAATGCTGCATTATTTAAGGCAAGGTAGTAGACTCCTTCCTTTTAGAGGCAAATTACTTTGGGATCTGCTACCTTACTCTCAGAAGCCAGGGTTTCCTCAGTGAAAAACCGGAGTTGCTAGATTTGATGTGATGTGATTGACTACTGAATCTTAATGCTTTAGATACCAGAAAAGAGTTTGCTTTTCTTCTGTCCATGATTCATCATTAAATGAAGAGTCTTGCCAAGTGCAGTTTTTCCATAGGGGAGTTAGTAGGGTGCATTGTAAGGATCATAGACCTGAAGCTAAGATGCTCTGCATTTGACTCTATTACCCAGTAAATTGTATGATTTTGGATAAATTATCTAATGTCCTTAAATATTTCATTTTGTTACCTGTAAAACAGAAGTAATAATACTAACTTTATTGAATTGCTGAGATGATTAAATTATGTAAAGACCTGGACTTTATTTTTTGGTGCCAACAAATACATATTTGTTACTTGCAGATGAATTAAAGATCTCAAGTTTGAAGCAAATGTGTAAGTTTAGCTGTTGAGTTTTCAGAATAGGTGTTGCAATTCCTATGGCTGTTATATAAGGCACCTAGAAAATATTAATACCCTTTCCTGTTCCCTCTCTTCTTTGACTTTTTAAAAATCATAAAGTTTGTGATCCAGAAGATCATATTCTACTTGAAGGCTGTATATTAAGCTTCTACCTCCACAAATCTTTGTGTGTGAAATGTCTGTCCAGTTTTAAAAATCATCTAGTAAATGTAAGAGAGCAGAGTTATAGATCAATACTATTGTGCACAGTCATAGAGTTGGTTGACAGAGTTTGGGCCTATTTAAATGCCACTATTTTAAAAATGCAACTTCTACTCAGTTGAACAGTTGCATTTGATGTAAAAAAAAATCAACTATTGAATATACCCTACTCTCAAATACACTTATTTACATATTATTGCAAATTTACTTGCTTTTGGATGGCAGTCATGACAGATCCCCATCATAACCTTAGAATATAAGACTTTCATATTCTCTTTGTAGAGGTGTTTATTATGTGGTCTGTAGGATAATAGGCTAAAGTGGACCAATGACTAGAAAATAAAATTAGTTGTATGCTTCTTCACTTTTTAATTTCTTTATTTTGGATAGATACACAATAGATGTGTATTTTCATAAATGATTCAGTTTTACTTTTTAACTTTTTTACTCCTTATTAAAATAATTTTGTCATTTTTTGATGGGATGTGAATTTAAATATGACAATGTTTATAATAGTGTTTCAAGTTGTTATAGATATAAGCAGTGTTATTTTCTGTATTTATTGAGATTTTAATCACTAGAAAATTTTAATTAGTAGGATTTTTAAACAGACGTACTGTTTTTGGTTTCTCCTGTTAATACTATTTTGATATTTTAAACAATATTGACAAAAATGTGATCTTGCTTCAAATTGTTTTATGGTACACATTCCCAAACACACTAATCTTTGAACATGTAAACATTTGAACATTTGTATCTTAATTATTTTGTGTAGTGGCCTTCTCATTCTAAGCCCAATACTTGTTTCATTCCATGGCAGTCATCTTCATTTTGAACATCAGGTATATATTCATTGGCATCGTATAGAAATTGGAGTGTACTGACCATCTGTTATTAACCTAAGTAGCTAATTTTAGAGTACTTAATCATTACATGGATTTCCAGCTCTAAAAGGTAAGGATTCTATTTTTTTCTTCTCTGTAGCTTTGAAAGTGCCTTGATAATAGTTACTCAAATGTTTTTAAGTGCTATCTACTAACTTATTTTTACAAGTTATTAGCCATTAAGTAGTGTTATTTAAAACTAAAATTTATTTGAAACTGTTAAATTTTGATATTCACATTGTTGTTGTGGTGGTGGTTATTTGTTTGTTTGTTTATTTATTTATTTATTTATTTTGAGATGGAGTCTTGCTCTGTCACCCAGGCTGGAGTGCACTGGCGCGATCTCGGCTCACTGCAACTTCTGCCTCCCGGGTTCCAGCAATTCTCCTATTCTCCTGCCTTAGCCTGTCAAGTAGCTGGGATTACTGGCATGTGCCACCATGCCTAGTTAGTTTTTGTATTTTTAGTAGAGACGGGGTTTCGCCATATTGGTCAGAATGGTCTGGAACTCCTGACCTCAGGTGATGTGCCTGTTTGGGCCTGCCAAAGTGCTGGGATTACAGGCATGAGCCACCACATCCAGACGATATTCACATTGTTATTGTTTACTAAATGATACTATTTTTTGCAGTCTCTTTGGGAAGTCTTTACCTATTGATGACATTTTTATATGTGATGTGAGAGATAGACATAGAAGGATCTAGATAATACCCTTAGAATTCTATTGTCTTAAGTTTTTGTGATTTAATAGTTGAAAATTCAGATCATTTCTTTTACTGTCCATAATATTCATACCATGACTCAAAAATAGCCAGAAAAATATGGAAATGCAAGTGTTATTTTTTTTCCGTGTTGAAGGCTGAAGAAAATACTCGAGTGACACCCCTCTCTTCAATAAATGCTTAAAACTGGATAACCATATGCACAATAATGAAACTGGACCCCTATCTTTCACCACATACAAAAATCAACTCGAGGTGTATTAAGGACTGAAACATAATACCTGAAACTATAAAGCCACTAGAAGAAAACATAAGGAAAATTCTGAAGGACATTGGTCTACTCAATGATTTTATAGCTAAGACCTCAAAAAGCACAGGCAACAAAAATAAAAGCTGACAAATGAGACTATATTAAACTAAACAGATTATGCACAGTGAAAGAAACAATCTATAAAGTGGAAAGACAACCTACTGAGTGGGGGAAAATATCCCAAATATACGAGGAACTCAAACAACAGTAAAAATATACAAATAATACCATTAAAAACTGGCCAGTGGACATGAACAGATATTTCTCAGAAGAAAACATACAAATGGCCAACAAGTGTATGAAAAAATGCTCAACATCACTATTCATCAGGGAAATATAAGTGAAAACCACAAGGAGATATCATCTTACCCTAGTTAGAATGGCTAGTATTAAAAAGTCAGAAAAATAATGGATGTTGGCAAGGATACAGAGAAAAGAGAACTCTCACACACTGTTGAAGCAAATATAAATTAGTACAGCCATTATGGCAAACAATATGGAGAGTTGTCAAAAAAGTAAAAACTAACTAAAAGTAGAACTATCATGTGATCCAGAAATCCTACTACTAGGTATTTATCCAAAGGAAAATACATCAACATGTCAAAGACATAACTGCATTCCCATGTTTACTGCAGCACTATGCACAACAACAAAGATATGAACTCAACATAAGTTTCCAGCAATAAATGAATGGATAAACAAAATGTGGTATATATACACAATGGAATACTATTTGGCCATTAAAAAGAATGAAATCATGTTATTTGCAGCAACGTGGATGGAACTGGAAGTCATTATGTTATGAAATAAGCAAGGCACAGAAACATAAGTATCACATGTTCTCATTCATATATGAGAGTGAAAAATGTTGATCTCATGGAGATAGAGAGTAGAATGATAGATACCAGACAGGGAAGGGTGTATTGTAGGTGGGGATGGTGATAAGAAGAGATTGATTATGAGTACAAGCATACAGTTAGATACAAAGTATAAGTTCTAATGTTTTATAGCAGAGTAAGGTAACTATAGGTAACAACAATGTATTGTATATTTCAAAATAACTAAAGGAGAAGGCTTTAAATGTTCTCATCACATATAAATGATGAATACTTGGTTGATGGATATCCTAAATATCCTCAGTGAATACTTATGCATTTGATGAATTTAATAATATTTCACTTGTACCCCATAAATATATACAAATATAGTGAATGTATCAAAAGAAATTAAAAATAAAAACTGCCCAACTGGTTAGAAAAAAAATAAAACAGCAATAAAAGGATTTTTAGCCTAAATCGTCAGAATGATGTACAAAATTCATAATGTTCACTGAAGAATATTTTTGTGAAGACTGTCCAAATATAAGAGAACAGTTAAATAATGGAAAGCATATCTATATATTGAACATTATGCAAGTTTTCAGGACATTTCACGAGTTTAGGATAGAAGAAATATTCACAATATAATTCTATGTTAAAAATACAAAACGGTACATTTATTTTGATCTAATTTTCATTTATAGAAAAATACACATGTATATCTGTATGTAGGGATTTCATAAAGCCAAGTCTTGATTTCCTCTGCTAAAACTGTATTTTTTTTCAAGTCATGTTTACAAAAATATGGCTTTGTTGCAATAGCTTGGTGATTTATGAGTAGGGTGTCAGAAATAATCTAAATGGGTAATCTATCCTTACATTTCAGATATTCAAAGTGTTCATATTTATTTAAAATAAAGAAATAAGTATCAATGAAATGCACCAATAGTAGCATTTGCAAATAATATCATAGTAATAGGCTGATGATTGAATTTCACACCTTCAAATAGACTGCCTTTTATTGCGTGTGGATATAATTTAAATAAAAATATTTACTGTGTTTTTGCTTATTAAAATGCACAATATGAGCTTATTGTCTTATTGTAATCACAATGGCAAGATTTTAAGACTTTTCTGCATGGCCTTCATTCAGTAGGTAATTATGGAGTATCTAGTTTATATAGGCTTTTTGGTAGGCCATGGAGATAACAAAAAGAACAAGAAATGTTTTTGTGTTGTTAAGAAACAGAATTTAGTGAAGACCAATTTTACAATATAGTATTTCATTATTAATGTAATAGAGGCACACATAGGGAGCTGTGGGACAAAGGACCCTAACTCTGGCTGGACTTTGTCATGAAAGGCTAAACAGATTGATGCATCTGAGGTGAAGCTGGAAATGTCAGTCAAGGATGAAGTAGAGGTAAACAGCCTTTTGCACATAGAAAATAGCATAACTAGAAGTATAACTATGGCATAGGAGATGTTGAAGAAGGAGGGTCAGGTTTTTTTTAAAAAAACTTGATAATATTATGTTAACACTATGAATATAATCAATTAAGAAGACTAAGATTTTCAGATGAGAGACATAATAAAGGCAACTATAAAAATATGCTTTCGCATGCTGCATATTAACAGTATTCAGAAAAATTGGTGAAGGAATTTTTCCACATCAGTTAATTTTCCAATAAACACTTAGGGAGAGACACTTTAATGTATTCATTCTTGAGAAAGATGTTTTTCACTATTTTATTGCTTCATTAAACCATGTGTAAAGAACATGTTTTTCCCCCTTTACTGCTTTGCTTCTCGAAGAGTTTTTGAGGTTGGTATAATTATCAAATACCTATTTTGCTCTCTGCTCTAACACAAGCATGTCTTTCTAGACGATTTGGAGAGCTAGAACTCTTTGCCCTTTATTTTAATGGCCCTGGATTGCTCTGACTTTTTGAATTCTTGTGATTGCTCTTTTTGTCATCTCTTGTCTCTCTCTGGGTGATGAGTTCTGTACCTGTTTCTAGTTAGCTCTTCTTTCAGGTAGCACCTTTCACTTACTCAACTTTTGAATTTTTGACAGTTCCTTTGGCTAGTTAAGAATTTCTGTTATTTATTTTCTGGTTGGCTTAATTAAGGTTGTGTGGTATCATGGTATACATTAATTCTAAATAACTTAAATGCTTTATACAAAAACTTTGTTCACCTGTATGTTCATTTGTTATTGAGTCCTTTCAATGTAATGGAACTTTCCATATCATAAAGTCAAAGAAAAATCAAACTAAGACCCAGGAGTGTATGGGAGCTGTTTGGCACCAGGTGGCTAGACCTTATTGTGAGTCTTTGCCCAACTTTGTGCAGAGTGCCTTTGTGTTTAGTGACATCACATTGGGAGTTTGAAATCAGATTTAGTAGTAGTAATTACATCGCTGCAAAAGCTACAAATTAAGGCTTCCTGACTGTCTTTCCTTTCCCCCTCCAGAAGTGGTGGTTAAACCTTTATCAGCACATACCACTGGACTTGCCTTTCTGCGAGCTTTTTAAAAACCTGATTCTTAGGCTCAGCCTCCAGGGAGAAATGAATATTGCATGCAGTCCAGTGATCTACAGCTGCTTTTGCTCATGTACCTCCGAAAAGAATTTTGAAAAAGTCTGTACCTTCTTGCATATTTTAAAAATCACACCTAAACTTATTAATGTTTTATTGTTGCAAATGTAATTTCTGCTAAATCTTGTTAATGTCATTAACTGCATCCAGTGGGATATAAATATTATAATAATTTGATACCAACCACCGCCTATATTAAATACTTAATCAAGTTTTTTTAAGCAACTGGAAAATTTGCGTCATTTTTTTTCTGCTAGAACTCATGTTAGGCAACTGGTGTTTAGAAGTTCTGAAGTGTTTTTGCTTACTTTCCCTCCGTTACCTCTCAGGCTGTGTTTTGTAACTTGTAACCTCCTCCCAAAGTTAGCTTGTTATTTGTAATGCTTTAAATCCATGTTAGGGGGAGGGAAGCTTGGTATATAATTATTTAGCCTAGAAATGCCAAAGCGCCTGCAGCGTTTCTCAATCATGGGTGCCCATCAGAATCACCTGAGCTGCAGCTCCGCTCCCAGACTAATGTTCTTAGCTCCTGCCCTTAACTGCTTCTCATGTAGGCAAATGTTTGCTGGAGGGAACCCAGTGGGAAAACAGGGAGTTAGTTCCTCTTTAGCTCTGCCTCAAAGGAGAGGTTTAAAGGGTGTCCAACCCTTAAAGGCTGTGTGATCCCTGGGAATCCTGGTAAAATGTGTCTGAAGAGCTAATCTCCAGCTGTCTATGATATCTTTAAACTGGCAAGCTCCCCAGATCAATTTTATAGAAGATTGATCAGTGTGTGGAAGGGGAAAATGGGAGAGAGTCCACCTCCACCCAGGGGAGCCTTACAGGATGGACTTCGGCCCTCCTCTCCTCTCTTAGCCTTGGCAATGTGGGCCAGCAAGCCAGGCCAAGCCGGTAAGGTACTTGGCCCAGGGCTCCATTTAGGACCAGAAACCTCAGGAGGGCCTGGATAGAGCCAATCTGGCCAGCGTGTCTGGCCCTCGGGGTCTTTTTGCCTTTAGCTTTTCTGATGCCAGGGCCGGGCCTTTGCATCTGCATGAGCTGGATTTTGCGTATGGGTTTGAGGCATAGAAAAGGCAATTGCTGGGGCTGGCATTGCTTGCTGCTAGTGGCAGACTAAAAGCCTGGGATGATTTAGTTATAGGAGAGGGCATTCCATTGTTGAGAGCATGGACTCCGGTTTCAAATTCTGATTCTGCCATGGAAAAAAGTCACCTGAGGAGGAACTATTAAAAATGCGTGTTGTGCTCTTTCCCGGAAGCACCGAGGGAGGTAGCAGAGACCGCTCCATCCCCTGGGGCTGCACCCTCCCCTGCAGGCGAGGATGGGCGCCCCAAAGGCAAACCCAGGGGCTGGTGGGGCCAGAGCAGGTGACTTGGAGTTAATCATAAGGGAGATTGACCTGGGCGGGCCTGGCTTGCTCAGGTGCGCCCTTTAAGAGGCTGGAAGCTGCAGAGCCGCCCCCTCCTGCTGCCAAAGAAGCAAACGGCCAGGGTCTCCACAGCTGCAAGAAATGGATTCTGCCCACAACCACGTGCGCTCGGGGGAGGACCGCGGGCCTTGGTTGAGATCCCAGCCCTGGCTGACAGCTTGAGCGTAGCCTGTGAGGCCCTGAGTGGAGGTTCAGCAGCCCCTGGACTCCTGCTACACAGAAGCCATGTGGTGACAAGTCCTAGGTTTGGTGATTTCACTAGAAGGACTCACAGGACTTAGCCTGTCATCATACCGTGGCTAAGATTTACTATAGTGAAAATCGATGCAGAATTAGCAACAGGAAAATGCATGAAGTCTAAAGGAAACCAGCTGACAGAATCAAGGACACACACCTTGTTAACGATGTCCTCAAGGCTGCGAGGAGGAAGACAACTGGTGGAGTGACGCTGGGAATTCAACACATCAATCTACTTGTCCCTGGTAAAGTAAGTGACTTGAGATCCTAAGAGTCAGTCTTCAGCTGCTGTCATGGAAAGTACTGGGAGTCAACTAGACATCAAAGATGAGAGGCCAGGCCCCCAGCACAACTTCTTGTTTAAGCCAAATAGTGACTTTCTCAAAGAAATCCTTTTTTCAGAAATATTTTTTGTAGAGACAGGGTCTTGTTCTGTCACACAGGGTGGATTGCAGTGGTTACAGTCATGGCTCACTGCAGCCTCAACCTCCCGGGCTCAAGTGATCCTCCCACCTCAGCCTCCTGAGGAGGTGAGACCACAGGCATAAGCCACCACGCCCAGCTGACTTTTAAATTTCTTTTTTAGAGACAAGGTTTCACCATGTTGGCCAGACTGGTCTGAAACTCCTGGGCTGAAGCCATGCTCCTGCCTTGGCCTCCCAAAGTGCTGGGATTACAGGTATGAGCCACTGCCTGGCCAACTTGGATTTGTTTCTGTTTTACAGGACATGGTCCTTAATATTCACATGAATGACAGTGAGACACACAATGCTTTCTAAAGACTGGTTTTACATTCTGTTTATGTGAAGGAAACCCATTTTCAATAAAATTAATTATTGTAAAAAAAAAAATGCATGTTGTTTTCCGGGCGCAGTGGCTCACACCTGTAATCCCAGCACTTTAGGAGGCTGAAGTGTGTGGATCACTTGAGGTCAGGAATTCAAGACCAGCCTGGCCAACATGGTGAAACCCTGTCTCTACTAAAAATGCAAAAATTAGCCTGGCATGGTGGTACATGCCTGTAATCCCAGCTACTCGCGAGGCTGAGGCACGAGAATCTCTTGAACCTGGGAGGCGCAGGTTGTGGTTAGCTGAGATCGCGCCACCGCACTCCAGCCTGGGTGATAGAGCAAGACTCGGTCTCTGCGGGGTGGGGGGAGGGAAGCATGTTGCCACACATGGCATCTATCCCTCAGTCTAGGCTCTCTAAATCAGGATCACTTGCACAGTGTACACTACTAGCTCCTTGTGTTTCCTCTTTCTCTTCCTTGGGCTAATAAGAACCATTGTCAGAGACCTCTTGCAGTCTTGGTTGCTTGTTTCAAGTAAAAACATTAATATTGTGTGACTTTAGACTAAAAAACATATATATGTGTTTTTTTTTTCATGAAACTGGATCTCACTCTCTCGCCCAGGCTGAGTACTGTGGTGCAATCACAACTCACTGCAGCCTCAACCTCATGGGCCCAAATGATCTTCCCACCTCAGCTTCCTGAGTAGCTGGGACTATAGGCACATGCTACGACACCAAGCTAATCTTTTATTTTCTGTAGAGTCAGGGTCTCACTATGTTACCCAGGCTGGTCTTGAACTCCTGGGTTCAAGCAATCCTCCTACCTCGGCCTCCCAAAGTGTTGGAATTACAGGCATGAGCCACCAAATCTGGCCACAAAAATATAATTTTAAGCAAGAAAAGTGTTGGCTAATGACACTATTCACTTGTTCAAGATTTATTGAGTCGCTCTTATAATGCCAGACACTATTTTCAGCCCACATAGTAGTCCCTGCTCTCATAGAGCTTACATTCTAGTGGCAATGGGGTGGCTGGATGGATATTGGTGAAGGGACAATAAACAAGCAAATACGTGAATAAGATAATCATAGATCATGGTTTGAAGAAGGGAGAACAGAGAATGACTACAATATATTGATTTTGGAATATTAGAAATTTTCCAGCCAGGTGCAGTGGCTCACGCTTGTAATTCCAGCACTTTGGGAGGCTGAAGCCGGCAGATCATGAGGTCAGGAGTTCGAGACCAGCCTTGGCCAACACAGTGAAACCCTGTCTCTACTAAAAATACAAAAAATTAGCTGGGTGTGGCGGTGGGCGCCTGTAATCCCAGCTACTCAGGAGGCCGAGGCAGGAGAATCGCTTAAACCCAGGAGGCAGAGGTTGCAGTGAGCCGAGATCATGCCACTGCACTCCAGCCTAGGCAGTAGAGCTAGACTCCCTCTCAAAAAAATTTCCATATGGTGGCTTAATTTCCTTGCTTGTACATTGCTTTTGGAAATACCATTTTGAACATGCAGAATCAAAATTGAAAGCTGACTCCATGTTTTTGGTATCTAATTGTTGCAATATCATATTGTTATTTACATACAACAGTGAAGTCACAGAAGACCTAATAATTATAGACCCTAAACCTAACAGCAATTGATGCAAGAAAAATACATAATAAAAAATACATGGAAGGAAGACGGAAAAGATCCTGTATTTCTTTTATTATGTTACAGATAGTAGAGACTTCTCTTTAACTCAGTTTATGAAAATGTGTTAAATTTAAGGTCACTACCACAGTAGTTTATTGTATAATTTTGTTTTATTTTAAACCAAAGAGATCCACTCATGTTAAAAATCAGTTCAATAAGATTAGCCTTTTAGGAGGTGAATCATTGTCTAACATTTATTCATTTATTCACTAAAAATTGATGAGATATTGGTATGGGTTAGACAAAGAAAAATGATGCAAGATTTCTGCTTTCAGAGAGATTAGAATCTGACAAAGAGTATGCAATCTGCAAGCCTACTGTTGATCAGAAGGCTTAACAATCATATAAACAGTCAATACCTAACTTGTATGTTACATGTATTATATACCATATTTTTACAATAAAGTTGGCTAAAGAATAGAAAATACTATTATGAAAAGCATAAGGAAGAGAAAATGCTTTTACTTTTCATTAAGTGGAAGTGGATCACCTACTCATTGTCTTCATGCTGAGTAGGCTAAGGAGGAAGAGGAAGAGGAATGGTTGATCTTGCTATGTCCAGGGTGGCAGAGGTGGAAGAAAATCTGCATATTCATGTAGATTTAAACCATGTAGTTTAAACCCATGCAGTTTAAACCCAGGAGCCATGCAGTTTAAACCCAGGTTGTTCAAGGGTCAACTGTAGCATTAAAAACTTTGGGAAAGGTTAGCTGATATTATGGAGACCTCAGGAATATCCCCAAGTGGAGCCTGAGACCCTCTGTGTAATGATTTTTTTTTTCTTATGAGTTGCAGATGGGATTTAAAAGATTATGAGTATTATCTGTTGTTTTTAAGCAAGGTTTTTCAAGATATTTGTGCCTCTTCTCAAAGATAAACTGCATGCCTACAAAAAGACTGTACAACAAACATCATTTGTAAATTCCATATTGAAAGTACCTCTTGGTTTAAAAATTATACTTGCTTTAAAAATTCTGTTTAAAAATTATTATTTCTGAAAGAGCATGATGCGATACCTAAGAGTTGTGAGTAGATGCCGTGAGGGAATATTTTCTCTGCCACTGGCAAAGTAGTGAAAGGATGAGAACACCTTCTTTCTTACTTTGCCAGATTCACAGAGGCTGGGTTCCAAAGCAAGGGCAGCCCTTAGCTGTTTCCTGATTGCAGAGTAAACAGCTCCTGGTCTAGGGCTAATTTCATACAGCTGGAGAACTCCAACTTCAGGTAGCAGGTAGGAAAGGTACCAGGGAAATCTGGGCATTATTGTATACCACATTGAGGAAAGCATAAATAGAGAGTGAAACACATCTCAGTGTCTTAGTGGCTTGTAATTTTGACTTTGTTGTAATAAACAATTGAAATACTGTGTGGCCACGGTAGTCCCTAAAGTAGTTGGAGGTCAGATTTTACTGACTTTTAATGTTATACTAAGGAGTTTCAGCTTTGTTTCAACAAAAGCTCGGAGGAATAGGCATTTTCTGTTGATGCTGTTGTTTTGGTTACAAAAATGAATTGCTCAGAGTTGTATATTAAAGTGTACTTAATGTTTATGTGAAAAATAGAGGACAAACTTCAGGGCTTATGCCCATGTAATTGGTAATATTTTCTCCCTACAAAGAGGCCATGTTTTCCCCATAGAAAGATAATTTTTTAATGTGCTCTACAACATTCAAAGGTAATTTATTTTTCTGTAAGTTTTTTTTTCACATATATATGAGAAGATCTTGGGTCGATTTAAATGTATTTTTCTAGCAAGCCTCTCATAAGTTAAATAGGTGTATTTTCCAATATCCACTTGACTAAGCATGTTTCAGCCATGTGTACTGTGACTGGAATGTGTAATTCATGCATATATTAAAGAGAATTACAGTTTAGGATGGATTCATAATGATATTGCCATCAAATTTTATGGATCAAATGGTGATTATTATATTTTCTGGAGTCATGCTGTTCTTATAAAGTCTTTAGGTATGGAATGAATATCTCATTTCCTTTTGCTAATCACAAGGGTCTAGATAATGGATGACAGGTAACACAAGCTTTCATGTTACATTAGTCAGTGTGGAAAGGAATCTTAGAAGCTTTTTCTATTCCTAAATATGTTTATTTCTTAATGAGAAAGTTATAATGTGGTCTTTCAACAGTCTTTCTGTTAGATAAATTTAAAAATCAGCTTATCAGCATTCAGCTGAGACTACACAACAAATAAAACACTAAAGTGATTCCCAAAGAGATTTATAATTTGAAATAACTGGGCAGTTGAAAAAAAAAATTCTTGAGCAGGACCATTCAAAAAGCCTGATTCTGTAGTTCTGGTATGGCTTTGAAATCTGAAAACAGATTTCAAATTTAAAATAAAACCAGGTTTGAGAAACATTGCTTTATTAAGTCATGGGATAGTATAAAATAAAAATAGATATACATAATAGAAAATAGAAATAGAGGCTTTCCCTCTTATTTTGCTTTCTAGTTTGGCTGAAGGAATGCATGAAAACACTAAGTGATACTTTAAAAGCTAGGGCATGACTATGTGTTCATGTGTGTGCACATATTTTATATGTGCACATATTAACATATATTAATTTAGCCATCCAAGGGAGAATTTGGCTGAAACAAAAACAATCTCAATAAACAATACAAAAATTCATTTAAAATTAAGAATTCTTTTAAGATAAACTTTAGATAACAGAGTGATATTTCAATTTCAATTTTATAATTCTGTATTATAAAATTACTTTCAGCACAGTAACTTTTATTTATGACATTTTAAAAATTAAATGTCTTTAAAATTGATTATTACTCTTTTATGCTGAAAGCAAATATTTATTTTATAGATGAGCTGGGAATAACTAATGAAAATATTTATATATTCTGTCTGCCCTGTAGTCTTCATTTTAATAAAGTAACATGACCTTATTTTTTCTTAAATAACAATACATTTGATTAAATTATTTTAATATAAGTGTATTGGACAAAAACAGCCCCAAGTCTGAAGACATATTCTCTGCTTGCATTTGAATATTCACCAGTTTTTAATGGTACATCTAATTCACTGTTAACATTCATGTTTTCTTTTCCTACTTATTAATCTAAGGGTTTTCAATGTTGTTTAGAAATATAATTTACAGATGATCACTTTTTTACTTACTATAGTTTTAATAGCAAATATAATACTACTTTATATATATGAATTTTAGAGTTAACAAAACCTTTATACAATGTCATTGACTTCTCACAGCCACACTATAATGTAGTAGGGGATAACTTTCACAGATTCATAGGTGGTGAAATTAGACTCCATGAAGGTAAATTACTTGCTGAAGGTTGCATTGTTAGTAATTATCAAAACTGAGACTTGGTCTCATTGTTAAAATTGGTTTGTGAATAACAGAAGTTATAAAATCAGATGCCTGCAGTGGCCTCGGAATGAATGTATATGAGCGAAGACTGAGCACAAGTCATAGGGGAGTGAAGTGGTGAACTGGAAAACATGTCTCGTCTGTAGGGAGCAACAGGATTTTGATGTAACTTGGTGTTGGTTTGAGCTACTTTGGGCATAGTGTGGCCAGGCTTTTGATTTTTTGAGACAATTTCAAATTCTAAATTTTATGTGATATGCCTTTGTTTTTAATGTTGGCAACTAATTGAAAAAGTTGAAAGAAATGGTCTAAGCAAGACATATCTGAGAGCCAGTGCCATTGCCAATTTACAGTGTGCGTGGGGAATCTGACTATTCATAGAGCTGTTGTGCAGTGACAGAGATCTAAATCCTCTTCTCTAGAATTGACCCAGAATCTATGACCCTAAGGAAGTATTCAGTGACAGATCTTTTTCACTTGACTCTGATTGACTGTTTCTTCTTTCATTTGTTTAACCCAAATATACTGTATGCCAACCATGCACTTGGCACTGTAATGCAAAGAAGAATATCATATAGTGTTTGCTCAGAAGTCTCATCCCAAAACATTCTAGAAGGCAGTACAAAAGGAAGGGTTGGAAGCAAAATAAAAAACTTTACCGTGAAGGTGGCATTTAAAAATGCATTTTCCTATGCAAACTATAGTCCTGTTATGCAAAGGTTAAAGGGTCTTATGTGGGTGTGTAAATACAAAAGTTCCCACTGTCCACTGTTTCAGTTACCTATGGTCAAAAAGAAAAAGGGGAAGTACAGTATAATAAAATATTTTCAGAGAGAGAGACCACATTAATATAACTTTTATTACACTATATTGTTATAATGTTCTATTTTATTATTGTTGTTAATCTCTTACTGTGCAATCCCAGCTACTTGGGAGGCTGAGACAAGAGAATCGCTTGAACCCAGAAGGCAGAGGTTGCAGTGAGCCAAGATCATGCCATTGCACTCCAGCCTGGGCAACAAGAGCGAAACTCTGTCTCAAAACAACAACAACCCCCCTCCCCTCCCCCAGAAAAACCTTTCTCATAGCTATGTATGCATAGGAGAAAACTTAGTAGAAATACTGTTTGATACTATTGGCAGTATCAGACATCCACTGCAGTTCTTAGAACATATCCTCTGCAGATATGTGAGGGGGCTACTGTAAACAAAAATCTATGCTAAGTATATATTTTTATGGTTCCATACAACTCTTCCTTATAATATAGACAACCCTCAAAAGAAAAACGTTACTTTATTTATGGTTTCCAGTATAGCACTATCTTATTCTTGGGCAGTTAGAATAATACTAGATTGAACATTTAATATTTCATCCCAACCTTGATTTTTCTGAATCTGTGTATTTTCTAATCACAATTTTAATATTTTTTATTACTTGATGCCACAAAGAGCTTTCACACTCTACTTTTATTGAAAGATATACTTGCTCTTTGAAAATATGAATATATTAAATGAATAATAGATTAAAGCTTGAAATTATTTATATTTAACTTTTGCATGCCTGTGTCTGTAGAGATAACACATACGTGTCAGTATGTGTATGTATGTGTTGAGAGAGAGAGGTTGGTTTTATATCATTTGATGAGATTCTCTAATCAGGAAAACCTGTTTTTTTTTGGTTTTTGTTTTTGTTGTTGTTGTTTTGAGATGGAGTTGGAATTTCGCTCTTATCGCCCAGGCAATGGTGCTACCTTGGCTCTGCCTCCTCTGCCTCCCAGGTTCAAGTGATGATTTTCCTTCCTCAGCCTCCCAAGTAGCTGGGATTACAGGCTACCAGGCCCAGCTAATTTTTGTATTTTTAGTAGAGACAGGGTTTCACCATGTTGGCCAGGCTGGTCTTGAACTCCTGACCTCAGGAGATCCACCTGCCTCGGCTTCCCAAAGTGCTGGGATTACAGGCGTGAGCCACTAAGCCCAGCTGAAAACCTGTTTTAACTCATTGTATTACTCTCTATGACTTGTCAGAGAGTTCACAGATGAATTCGATATATAGTCTTAGAAATTAGATTAGCATACATGCAGTTTTCTTGTCCTTCTTTCTGATTTTCTAGTTATATAAAATACATATATATACCTTTATATTATATACCTTTCCATTACATGTTTATGCATAGCTTATGTTTAGGATTTCTTTGCTCTTCATTTTATTTTTACTCTTCATTTTCAATACTCTGAAAAGTCATGCATATCTTTCCCTCTAGCCTGTTTCCAGTATTTGAAAACTACATGTATGCTAATCTAATTTCTAAGACTGTGTATCAAATTAGTCTCTGAACTCTCTGACAAGTCATAGAGAGTAATACAATGAGTTAAAACAAGTTTTCATGATTTCTAATATTGGAAATAGGCTAGAGGGAAAGAATAGCAGAAAGAAATATACCATCCCCAAATTCCTTTATACATACACACACACGCACACACACACAGATAGTTGAATGGAATATAACCTAGCCTAATTTTTCTCAAGTGGCAGAATGAATTCATGTGCAAGCTGAAGATGAGACATAGGGTTCCTATTTCTTATATCTCTTCTGGTAATAAATAGTACATTGTTTTAGACTGAGTATTAAAATCTTTTTATATCTCTCTGGCAAGACATTGCTCATATCTATCTTATATACAACAAAGCATTTCTTGCACTTCTCTTGAGAAGTAGATGTATTAGAAAGCACATAGATGAAGGAAAATTTATAAATCCACTTTTATAAAGCTATTTCAATATAAGTGGCAAGTCATCAATAATAAGAGAATAATAGCTATACATTTGTTTAAACAAATTCATTTTTTATTCATCATGTGCAATAAACTTTACCTTCAGATGATGGTGAAATGTGGGTTCAGGGATTGGGTAGCAGATTTTAACCTTAATCCAAAGTTACCTTCTAATAAGAACCTACTTGTGTGTGTCTCTTTGTCATTTAAATTGCTATGAGGGATATTGAATGTCTATAAAATATTGTTTCTCAAATACAATTCATCATAATGCTCCATGGAAAAGGTGATCAAATAAGTAGGCAAAACACTGTATATCCATTTCTTTTCTTAGAAATCCACAGCTTATGTAAGCATATTAAAGCCTCTCAGTATGCCAACTAGTATGTTAAGATGCTATTGAAGGTAGTTTAACCCAGTTATTTCCCTGCATTATTTGACCATTGGCCCCTTTTCCTCTAATAGCTGCGTCAACATCTATTTACAACTAGTGTTCAGAAGACATTAGTTAAAAACAAGTTTTAAAGATATGGAATTCATCTTAAGAATTTTTGTTTTCCTTTTAAGTGTTGCTGTAACAGCAAATCAGTAGTTACAGTCATAATTGTTAACTGTTGATGAGAAATGAGTTTATATTATAGGAAATGTGAGTAGAGAAAGCTCATTTATTTGTAGAGGAAATTAACAATGGAAAAATTAGGATGTAGAATATGAAGAGACATATTAGGATGTAGAATATGAAGAGACAAATTAGGATGCAGAATATGAAGAGACAAACAGAAATGCCTCAACATGCCAGGCTTCAATGAAGTTGCATTTTCCTCTATAGATTTATCCATGATTGATTTATGATGCCTTGTGAAAGTAAATCTATGTTAAAATAATTTATTGCCTTTAGCCTAATTATCTTTTCCCTGTGAATTTGGTCCTATTCACTTAGTTTATCTTTACTAGGAGAACAACTTTCCAGGCTCTTTAATATCTCTGGTGTTCCTTTACCTCCTTCAGGAAAAAAATGATACCCTTCTACCTCATGTAAGTTCTGCTCACACCTCTTATTTTTATTTTTAGCTTTCCATTATTCTAAAATTGTGCTATCATTTAGAATATGATTTGAAAACTATTGCTCATGGAATTTGATGATATGTTCACATGTTATCATTGACCCCCAAATTTTCTGTTGCATTGTTATCAGTGCTTGTAATTAAGTTCCTTGGTTACCAACACAATTGCTGCTTAATGCCTATTTTAGCTTCATCTAGGCTATTGGCTTTTAGAAAGTTAACAATTGAGGAGGACAACTCTGTTTATTATGTAATGTATTTGAGGACCGAACAAAACTTGGAGTGGATACATGCTACCTGTAGTAAAGTCTGTTTTGTGCATGTGGACGAACAATATTAAGAAAAGGCATTGAAAGAAAGTTGAAAAGCAGCTTTTGAGCATCTTTTACTAATAATTCTTTGCCTTTATACAGCACTTATTAAAACCTGGCTATATAATTGCTTTCTTTTTTTCAAATAAAAACAATAACTTAGGCTTTATTAATATCATGTGGTTAATAAAGGAACAGAGCTCAGACGAGATATTTTTTCTAACCTTCCATTTGTGCTTTTCTGTAAAGTTAAGGTTTCATGTGCTTCAAATCATAGGCAAAGAGCATATTCTGTTTTCTAATAACTGCCTACTCAAAGTTTGAATTACTGGCTTCTGCCCCCTTCTTTATTTTTAAATGGAAGTTTAAACTAAACTTACTTATTGAAATATAACACGTATATACGGAAAACTTAAAATCCTATGTTTAAAACTCAGTGGAATTTCACAAAATGAGCAAAACCATGTAATCCACCACCCAAATCAAAAGAGAGTATATTACCAGCACCCTAGAAGCTCGTCCCATACCCAGCCCAGTCAATAGACCTAGGGAAGGAAGAATTGGGTGGGAAAATATTAGACTGCTCTAGTTCTAAGAAAGTTCAGCAAAGCTGATGGAGTCCTGCAGCCAAACCTACCCATCAAAGAGTCTCACATCTCCCAGAACAAGGCCTGCCTTAGTATCCTCGCAGCACTCAGTCAATGGCTGGGAGAACACAATGGGAATTGTGGCCTCTGAACAGAGTGATAGATTTTAGAGTGCAACAGCTGAGCTGTCAGTTAATTATAGTCTGTGAAGTTAGAAATCCATGGCCATGACAGTGAGGACATGACATGTGAAGGCAGTGACAGTGAAGACAGTGACATGAAGAGGGATATCTTCGTGACTTTGTTATTCATAAAGGTTTCTTAAATGGGACACAGAAAACACCAACCATAATGTATTAGTGTGTTCTCACACTGCTATACAGACATATCCAAGACTGGATAATTTGTAAAGGAAAGGGGTTTAATCAATTCACAGTTCCACATGGCTCGGGAGGCCTCACAATCATGGCAGAAAGTGAAGGAAGAGCAAAGGCATGTCTTACATGGCAGCAGGCAAGAGACTATGTGCAGGGGAACTGCCCTTTATAAAGCCATCAGATCTCGTGAGACTTATTCACTATCACGAGAACAGCATGAGAAAAACCCACTCCCATGATTCAGTTACCTCCCACAGGTCCCTCCCACAACACATGGGGATTATGGGAGCTATAGTGCATGGTGAGATTTGGGTGGGACACAGCCAAACCATATCACATAAAGTGGAAAAATCCTATTATATTCAACTAAGAACTTCTATAAATCAAAAGACATCATTAAGACAGAAGGAAAACCACTGAGAGAAGATATTTATAATACAGATTTCACAAAGGGCACATAGATAACAAATATAAGAATCTCTACAAATCAAAAAGAAAAACCCAATGGAAAAATAGGCAAAAGACTTAATAGGTGGTTTATGGAATATCTAAAGAGCCAGTAATCATATGAAAAATTGCTCATTCTCATTAGTTATCAAGGGAATGCAAACAAAAGCAAATTAAAATGCCACACTATACACTAACTATAATGATTACATAAAAAAGACTGACATGTCGGCATTCATATGGACCAACTAGAACTCTCATGCATGCTGATGGATATGTAAATTAAACCATTCTGAAAGACTGGCAGCATCTGTTATAGATGAACATACACATACTCTAGGTTCCAACATACATATTTTTCCTAAATGTCATGTACAATAATGTTCACAGCAGCATCATACATATAGTAGCCCCAAACTGGAGTCAACCCAAATGTCCATCCACAGTAGAATGGATAAATGAATAATGGTAATTCATACAATAGAATGCTATAAGTAATAAAAGTAAACAAGTGCTTCTTTCTTTTTTTGTGTGTTCATTATCTTTGAGCTTTTGTTCTTCATATTCATGTTTCTGTCTGGTTTTCTTTTAAATCAGTAAAGCAGGCACTGGAGTGGAATAAATGCAAAGATTTTTGTCCTTTGGGACTTTACAATTTAGTAGGAGAGAAAAACATGTAAAATAAATACTTTAATTTCAAGTATAATGTGTCACGAGCTGAGAGGCTGGCACTCATGGTCTATGATTTTAGCACAGAGGTAATTTTTGTACTGGTAGTGCAAGGTAAGGTTTTAGTGGAAGTAGGATATGAGCTAATTCTTGAATTGATAATAGGATTCATATATATGGACTATGGCAGTGTAGCTAGAGTTTAGGGAACTGTTCAACAAAAAAACTTGACAAGTATTTGTGAACAATATTGGAAGGCCTTATAATGTCATTATCCAAAAATTCATAAACTTATGTAAATTGAAGTACTAATATAGAGAAAATATTGATTTATAATTTTAAGGCCTGTGCACAAAGTCATGTTATTCTTCTTTCCAAGTTTTTCTCCCTAATCTCATTGATACTTTAGAGTTCTGAGCTTCTGTGAGTCTGAGAAATGCATTGAAAACACAAATATTTTCTACTCGCTTATTTTCAGGAAAACAGCTGCAGCTTATCTCAGGATTTATTTTATTTAGACTTCCTCTCTTGGTTTGTCATAATATTTAGTAATGAGATGGCTTTGTGTGTGTGTGTTAGAAATGTTGTTTACATAATTTATATCCTTGGCTAAATTTCTCTTGGCATAGAAAAAAGGAGAAAGTGGTCAAACCCATTTGTTTGCATTATACTCTGCTATGCTTTTGATAAATCATAAAATTGTGTTAAGGTCTGAGTGTGTGCCACAGTTTCTCTAGAGTTAGTGAAGTGTACTTGGGTACTCAATACATATTAAATGACATTTGACTTTTCAAAGCTGTCTCTTATTTCCTGATTTTAAAAATAAAGATTAATTAGAGATCATAATAATGAAATCAATGATTCTTAAATTAAGAATCTTGTTTTCTGGTAGCAAATTAGAAAGGGCTATCTTGACATTACTAGGGAGTTTTCTTTTTCTCAGGTGCTATAATTATCCCACAAAAATAATTGTCAGATAGATGAGATCTGGCAAAAAAAATCTTTATATTTTAGTAAGCATGTCAGAAATTTATGTATAAGCAAGAGCTGTCACTCAAAAAGCTCAAACTGAGAAGCTGCTCTCATGTTCCCCTGCACACAGGCTGTTACCTGCTGCCATGTTTTCTTTAGCACAAATGTTTTTGGAAGTGCTTCACTTTTGAACTGATTTCAGAACCAGTTTATGAGCCTTGTCATAAAATTACCTATTTTATTATTTATTTATTTATTTTGAGACGGAGTCTTGCTCTGTCGCCCAGGCTGGAGTGCAGTGGTGCCATCTCCACTCACTGCAAGCTCTGCCTCCCGGGTTCAAGCCATTCTCCTGCCTCAGCCTCCTGAGTAGCTGGGACTACAGGCGCCCACCACCACGCCCGCCTAATTTTTTGTATTTTTAGTAGAGACGGGGTTTCACCATGTTAGCCAGGATGGTCTCAATCTCCTGACCTCTTGATCTGCCCTCCTCGGCCTCCCAAAGTGCTGGGATTACAGGCGTGAGCCACCGTGCTTGGCCTATTTTATCTTTATTTTTAACCAAACCTTGTACTGCAGTGTGACTGCATGCATATTTATTTTTTAGAATTAAAAATTAATTACATTAATGAATTAAAAGGAATTGTTATCTGTGAAGACATTGTAAAATAGTAGTAGCTAACAAAGGGTAAATTCTTAGAATACTGGATAAATATTTGGAACATGAACAACAGTCATTTAAATTATTTTGCTGCTGTTGTTGTTAAAGAATATGTGCTTTAAGCCACCACCTTAAACTAGATAAGCCTCAATATGTGTCCTCTCAAAGATGATTTTGAACTTTTTTTCATGTGATAATAAGAAGATTCTGTAAATGTTACATGGCAGAAGTTAATAATGAAGCACTTCGATAAATAGCAAATAATCAATGAGTGTTAGCTGTTATGTTTTAATATCCCTTTGAATATTTTTACCAAATTAAAGTATTAAAGTTTCTATAATTTATCTAAAAATACAAAAAATTAGCTGGGCGTGGTGGCGGGCATCTGTAGTCCCGGCTACTAGGGAGGCTGAGGCAGGAGAATGGCATGAACCCAGGTGGCGGAGCTTGCAGTGAGCCGAGATTGCGCCACTGCACTCCAGCCTGGGCAACAGAGTGAGACTCCATCTCAAAAAAAAAATAATAACTATAATATAACATGGATTTAAAATGAAAAATGGAATAATTTAGATAATTTAAAGTGACTTTCTTTATATTAGAAACATACTGTCTATATTTAGCTATTAAACATACCATTAACTAAAAAAGAGAATTTAAATTACCTTACTTTATCAGTTTTCACATACAAAAGTTTTAAAACACATTTTAACATCTCCGAAATCAGAACATTGCCTACTATCAAGGGTGTGTTAAAATCTTTAGGATTCAGGTAGGAGTGATATTGTTCTTACCAGTGGATACATAAACTTAAAATAGCTATTTATGTATCACTTTAAGTGAGTTATGTGTATCAATGGTACTTTACACATGCTGAGTTTAATATTTGTTTAAAATGTCTTCTAAAATATTATAGTATGTTTTGGCATTGAAATGAAAAGTTATTGTATACACAGAAGGGCCTGGCAGAAGAGTAACTGAGCAAACATTTTATATCAATGAAGCAAATATCCGCTACTGGAGGAAGAACCACAGCAAACAATCAAATATTTTACATGGACCAGTAAAGAATACCCTGAAGTAGGTGAAGCTCTGTTACATTCTGTTACTAAGATTTCCGCAAAAGAATTCCCCATCATGCAAAGAGAAACAGAACTGAAGGAAAGAGAAATTGCCAAATTTCCCAAAATAGACAAATTTCATAGCAGACACTCTAGTATGACTGCATTCATTGTGCAAGTTGTTGAACTTCTTTTCAAAAAACTTCCTAAAGACTTTAAAGAAGCTTATTTCCAGCAAGATATGATTTAATTGAGAAAAAATGAAAATATGAGTGTTCTCAAATGGAGAAGTGTCAGCCTCAAAACTCACAGAATTGGTATTAGCAACTTAGAAGAAAATCCTGGAGACAAATGGAGCATTCTTTTCAGAAGTGTTTTTTTCACCATTACTTTTTTTGTTTAAGGTTCCAGATTAAACTGTTTAGTATTTCAAGGACATGAAAAGCAGGTCAATACGGTCTTTGCTAAAATTATTATTTAAAACTACATTATAAAGCATCTGCTTGCTGTTTCCATTTTATTTTGTCTCTTCTGACCCCTCCTTTAAAAATTTTTACTCTTTGTTATGGAAATTTCCAAACTAAAAATAGTAGTATGGTGAACTACCATGTACACATCACCTAGCTTCCATAATTATCAACATAAATAAGGCCGGTCTGTTTCATCTAAACTTTCTACCTCACCCCACTTTGTTTTGGCATCTCCAAAAGAGTAAGTTAGAATAAATCTTAAACATCATATGCTTTCATTCATAAACTTATAACTTAAGAGATAAGGGCTTCCCTCCCTCCATCCCTCCCTCCCTTCCTTTCTTCCTTCCTCTCTTCTCTCTTTTTCTTTTCCTTCGTTTTTTTTGTTGTTGTTGTTCCGTTGCCTAGATTGGAGTGCAATGGTGTGATCTTGGCTCACTACAACCTCTACCTCTTGTGCCCAAGCAATCCTCCCACCCCAGCCTCTCTAGTAGCTGGGTTTACAGGCACATGCCACCACTGGCCACATTTTTGTTTTTGTTTTTGTAGAGAAGAGGGTTTTGCCATGCTACAATGTTGCTGGTCTCGAACTCCTGGTCTCCTCAGCCTCCTGAGTAGATGGGATTACAGGAACCTGAGGAAGCTGCCACTATGCCCAGCTAATTTTTGTAGTTTTAGTAGAGACAGGGTTTCACCATGTTGGCCAGGCTGGTCTCAAACTCCTGACCTCAAGCAATCCACCTGACTTGGCCTTCCCAATTGTTGAGACTATAGGCATGAGCCACCCTGCCCGGCCACAAAAAAATGTTTTAAGACGTTATGTTTCAGAAATTTTAGGTTCTCAGAAAACTTGAGAGGAAGGCATAGAGATATCCCATATGCCTGTGCCTCCACACATGCACAGCCGCCCCCACTATCAATATTTTAGTTAGAGTGGCATATTTGTGACAATTGTATCAACATATCATTATCACCCAAAGTGCATAATTTACATTAGGATTCACTCTTGATTTTGTATGTTCTAACAGTTTGTACAAACTAATAATATCATGTATCCAACATTATAGTATCTGTCATACAACAGTACTTCCACTACCCTAGAAACCCTCTGTGTTCTACCTATTCATTTCCCTTTCCTTTTAACCCCTGGCTACTACTCTTTTTACAGACTTCATTATTTTGCCTTTTTCAGAACATCATATAGTTGGAATCACACACTATGTAGCCTTTTCAGATTGGCTTCCTTCGCTTAATAATAATATGCATTTACATTTCCTCCATGTATTTTCATAGCTCATTTCTTTTTAGTGCCATCTAATTCATGAATAATAGCCCACTTTCTTGATATACTACAGTTTATTCATTCACCTATTGAAGGATATCTTGGTTGCCTCCAATTTTTGGCAATTATGAATAAAGCTGCTATAAACATGTATGTTCAGTTTTTTGTGTAGATGTGTTCTCATTTGTTTTGGATAAATAGTATGATTGTTGGATTGTATGTAAGAGTATGTTTAATTTGGTAAGAAACCACCAAACTGTCTTCCCAAGTGGCTGTACCATTTTTGCATTCCCACCAGCAATGAATGAGTTCTTTGTGCTCCGTTTCTTCACCAGCATTTGGTGATGCCAGTGTTATGCATTTTCATCATTCTAGTGATGTATAGTAGTATATCTTTGTTGTTTTAATTTGCATTTCCCTGATGACATATGATGTGGAGCATCTCTTCATATGCTTATTGGCCATGTGTGTATCTTCTTTGGTGAGGTGTCTATTAAGGTTTTTGGCTGATTTTTTAAATCAGCATTTTTTATTATTGAGTTTTTAGAAAATTCTTTTTATATTTTGTATAAGTATGTTTCCAGACATGTCTTTTTGCAGTCATCATTAGCTTTGATAGTACAGAACACTGTGTGGAAAATTCGAGATGTTTATGAGTAGGAAGAAATTCAAATTTGGCTTCTGAAAGTGGGAAATTTTACCTTAACACTTATTTAGCTTATACTTTACTTTTAATATTTGGCCATATTAATATGTTATAAATGTATGCCTAAATAGTAGTGTTTTCAATAAATATAGAGTAAAAATTCTAAGTGATAAGAAAGCATTTTATAATGGTTTGATATTCATTTCTTATTTTTCTACTGGTACAAAAGAAATGGTGCATCTGCAACTAATGGTATCTTGGAGTTGATGAAATACACTGTTAAGAATAACAAATATGTATAAATGCAGTCTCGGCGCCAGCATCATTCTAAGACCCCACTCTTGTCTCTCACTACACTATATTTCAATTTTCTACCTTGTATTGATCTGGAAATAATTGATGGTCTCCTTTTTCTTTTTCTAACTTTAGTGTACACAGTTATTCGTGTAGATTTCTCCAAAATTAGAGTTAAGGGTAGTGATTAATACTAATGTTTATATCCTTACTTGGTCTGTGTTTGTTGTATTATCTGAGTAGTTATGATGTGGAAATAATAAGGACAATTCCTTCATCCAAATATATGACACTTTATTGATGGCTAATTAAATTTTTCTTGGAACTAGTGCCATTAAACCTTGAAATCCAAACTATGTACCCTCATTTAGTTGTATTACTATTGTTTATATGATGTTTATTAATATAACTTAGAAGCAAAGAGAAAAATAACTTGTTTTCTGAATTTTTCTGTATGAATATAGTAGAAATGTCTAAATGTTATTTTCAATTTGAGATCTAGTTCATAGTCTTTGCTACGTGTATTTGAAAGATAGATAGCTAAAGAATTTACAAGACTGAACCCTTAAAGGTTAGGGGCAATAGCAGACTCATGTTTATCTTCTCGGATCCACCTAAATGGTTATCACAGATAACTGTGCTGATTCTTTCCTTTTTTCCTCTTTAGATTCATTCTCCTTCTCTCTGCCCTGCTGTAATCCCTGTAAGGTCAATCTTAATGAACTGCGTCTTCCGAACTCCCTGGTCTTCTAATCTCTCCTGGATTCAGCCAGTGGGGGGCATAAGCTATTGTGGAGAGTGAAAGGGAAGAGAGGTCAGGTTATTTATCCCTACTTCCCTGGGGCTATGTCTGATAGATGGCAACAAATCCGTCTACCCATGGTCACGTCTCCCATCATGTGGTCGTTTTTTAATAGCTCCCGCTCTTACTGTAATCCTGCCCAGTCCTCCCACCCTCTAAGACCAGAAGCTTCCCATTGTAGTTAGACCCTGGTGCTTCATCATCAATTCCCTTAGCCCTGCCCTCACCTCTCTTTGAATGTGTCCTTTGTTTACTTCTGGGACCCCACTTCAAACAGTTCATATTCAGTTTTTCTTGAGGCAAAATTTTGAAATGAATGTAAGAATCTGAATATGCAGAATATAGTAAACACTTTTATTTTTAAAAAGACAATACAAGAATGTGTGCTGTACATTATAAGCCATGACAAATTTAATATGTAGCTACTGTTCTGGAATATTTTCCAATTTTATATTCATAAATATGTTTATAGTAGGAAATATGTTTTTATTCAAAAATATTAATAGAAGAAAGATTTATTATAATGATTACATTTGCAAATTTAGTTAAGCTAGTCAGATGCCTCAACTTTGCCGATGATGTTTGCTATCCTTTTCAACTGACAAAATGCAATTTTCGCTGAATAAGATTAACTTATTCAGTGTTAAAATATTAAGTTTTTTCATGACAGAATTTTCAGATACCGTATGATTGGTTATCTTTACATTGGAAAGTTATTATTTGCACAGGTTATTCATTAGATACAGAAAGTTAAATCACCAAGATATAAAGTGATTTGTTCACAATCATAATATTTCTTAAAAATTTGTAGGTTGATTTTGAACCTCACTTTTGAAAGATCTTGAGTCCCGTTTTCATATAATAACAATATGCTGCATCTCTGAGGATATGAAAGGATGATTTATCAAAAATGTTGTGTACAATTTTGAAAGTTAATTATTGGACTTATTCTTTATGCCTTTATCATGATAAATTTATCTTGAATAGTAATTTTCTTCTGGGAAGTTCTTTTTGAAAAGGAATACATTGTACTTTTTAAATAAACAACAAGAACATAATTTTTGCCTTATTAAAGCTGTGAAAGTACATTCATTTTTGGAGGAAGGGCAATAATATTTTGTGCTAAATAAAAGCCATTGACCCAGAGTACCTTTTACAAATATAATTAGTTTGTCCTAAAAGATACATTATGTTTGAGTCTGTTATTTCTTTCAGGGTTATTAATAGGAAAGCATTATTGAGAACTGCCAAGAAAATCCATATTGAAACACTTACGTACAAGGTAAAAAATGGTACATCATTATTGATGGTTAATAGGGAAAAGTATAGCCACTATGTATATAGAGGCCTTACTCTCGATTAAAATGCTTAAATTAAAAGTTCAGCTTCATTAAGGTCTTTGGCAACTAAATTGTTCATTTGTTTGGGATTGGAATACGCCTGTAATTATTTCTGAGGAAATCTTGGCCAGATGGGTTTTGACTGAAAGGCTTTAATGTCAACCCCAGAGTCTATCCACTTGATGTTATTTTTCATCAATAACAGAATATTGGCTTCCATTCTTAGAAAATATTATTACTCAACTCATAACTGCCCAGTATTTTGAATAGTTTTTATAATTAATATTAAAGAAGAATTGTTTGAAGGATATGCAGTTTATTAATTATTCCAGGCTCTTAGTTCTGATTCAATCAGTTTTCTTACCTGATACACCCAAGGGATAAAACATTCTTTAATAACTTTTTACTATAGTTACTTAGAAGGAGGAACACTACTTAAAAAGGACATATCTGAATATTGGGTGCATGTATAGTTCTTGCAAATGACACTGATGCTTCTTCTTCTTCTTCTTTCTTCTTTCTTCCTTTTTTCTTTTTTGTAATTTGTATAAATTTAAGTGTAGTTTTGTTACCTGGGTATGTTGTGTAGTGGTGAAGTCTGGGCTTTTAGTGTAACCATCACCCAAATATGGAACATTGTACCCATTAAGTAATTTCTTTACCCTCACTCCCTTCCCATCCTTCCAGCCTTAGAAGTCTCCAATGAATACTATTCCACACTCTGTGTCCACGGATAAAGAAAATGTCGTATACACACGCGCGCACGCACACACACACGCGCTGTAAAAGTGAAATCATGTCTTTTGCAGAAACACAGATGCACCTAGAGGCCATGATCTTAAGAGAAACATCTCGGAAACAGAAAGCAAAATACTGCATGTTCTGATTTTTCTTGATGGTATTTTGCACTTCTTCCAAGGTTGAGAAGTAGTGAAGACATAGTGATTAGGATGAAGTTGAGAAGTAATGAAGACATAGTGATTAGGATGACATAAGCTATATAGCTCAACCTCAGAGATAGCCTCAGTTTCGGTTTCCTCATCTCTACTGTGGGATAAAAATAAAACAACATTACGAAGTTATTTTGAAAATAAAAAAAAATTTATCTAAATCTCCTAGCACAGGCCCTTGTAAAATATATGCTATCAATTATTATTATTTTGTAGCTAATATTGTTATAAACTTTAGCTCAGATAAAGCTGTTTTCTTTTAGAAGTACTTTTACTGAACTCTTTGATCTTATTACAACTTGGAGAGTATAAGCAGTATGAAATTTTGCTTCTATATTCATTACATAAAATTTATTAAGGATATTATTAAAATTAGAGTGTCTCCTGTATGAGAACTCATAGGGGAAACTTTTGAACAACTTAATCAAAAACTTGCTTTCCTATTTATTCAGAAAACTAAAAACATAATTTAAGCTTTCGTAGCTGACTCATGGTTATTAACAGCATCAACTATTTTTCGTTTGTGTTCTGAAGTCTGTTGAGATGCAAAGGAAAATTTGCCCCAACAGGGAGATAAGTAAGGCAAGATAACTTGATCAGAGTTAATAAAAGCATCCTTGTTGAAAGAAAAGTTAGGAATAGAGAAATAAAAACTTTAACATGATGAGATGATCTGCATGAAAACAAACAATCCTAATTTTATCATGTGCACATAAGTTCCTTTCATAGAAAATGTAGCTTGTCTATGATATTCTTGTTATACTTGGATTACTTGCTGTGGTGCCTATTTACGGCCAATGCATATGGCTATGTTGGGTATGCTCTGTGCTACCATAATAACTGGGCTATTCATAAAAGCCAGGAAGTCAGTGACACCTCCTGAAATTGTGCAGAGCACAGTCTTCATGATGTTATCAGTGGGTCTGTATTTATTATGTATTGAAATCTTACTTATTTTACATAGATGACATTCATCTATCAAACAAAGCAGAGAGGTTTTTAGTGTAAAACCATATTAGGTATTATTTATCTATTTTTTTGTAGGGAATTTTAGTATTAGATAATGTAACATTTGTTTACAAAGCATTATATTCTATTTTAATGTAGATGAGTATTGTTTAAAAATATATTCCATTGGCGTTTAAAAACAAATTTACTTGAAAAAGGGAAAATTAAATATTTATATAAATATACTAGTGAATAATTGGAGAAAACTATGTTTTGTCCGTTGATATTATCTCAGTTTCTTTTGAAAAGTGGATGACAAAAATAACATAAAATGAGTTTAAAATATTTGTAGATATGAGTGTTTAAAGGTAATATGTACCCAGCTGTGAAAATAATAATTGTCTTAGTCTATTTGCATTGCTATAAAGGAAATACCTGAGGCTGGGTAATTTATAAGAAAAAGAGGTTTATTTGGCTTCCAATTCTGCAGGCTGTACAAGAAGTATGGCAGTGCTATCTGCTTATGGAGATGGACTCAGACAGCTTCTAGTCATGGCAGAAAGGGGAAGGGGAGATGGCTTGTCACAGGGTGACAGAAGGAGCAAGACAGAGGGGAGAGAGGTTCAAAACTCTTTAACAATCAGATCTTGAGAGGACTAAGAGTGAGAATTCACTCAATCCTGAGATAGTATCTCCAAGCCATTCATGAGGTATCTGCTCTCATGACTTAAACACCTCCCACTAGGCCCCATCTTTAGCATTGGGGATCAAATTTTGACATAAATTTTGTAGGGGACAAATATCCAAACTATGTCAGTAATAGAGACTTTCGTTTACTATATTCACTGGATTTCTTTTTTTTTCTTTTTTTTTTGAGACAGAGTTTTGCTCTGTCACCCAGGCTGGAGTGCAGTGGTGTGATCTTGGCTCACTGCAACCTCCGCCTCCTGGGTCCAAGTGATTCTCCTGCCTCAGCCTCCCGAGTAGCTAGGATTACAAGCATGTGCCACCATGCCCAGCTAATTTTTGTATTTTTAGTAGAGAGGGAGGTTTCACCATGTTGGTCAGGCTGGTCTTGAACTCCTGACCTCAGGTGATCCACCAGCCTCGGCCTCCCAATGTGTGGGGATTACAGGCGTGAGCCACCATGCCTGGCTATTCAACTGTATTTCTTGGCCAACTGCAATTCTGCCAACCCCTCTGCAATATGACAAGCAAGAAGTATACCACTGCTGAGAAAATATCAAAATCAAAAATAGTAGTTTTAATTAAATGAAAATACATGTACAATTTAAGCTTGAAACAATTGGTAAATGATATTGCTTCTTCATAATTCTAAAGCATTTTAATACTGAACAATTAATGGCCTTCTATTACATATTCTTATAGCGATCTGACATATTGCATGAAGGATAGCCAGATTTGGGCTAAACAAATAGTCTCACATTGACTGTAATACTTTACTAATGCATAAATCATGAACTATGAGAATCTTTTTATGGGGTTTTTAGAAGCATTGGGTCACATACCAATAAGCAATTAATGACTTTTTAATGACTGATTTCACTACTGGCATCAATTGATGTTGTCATAAATATTTCATTCTTTGACATTGTATTAAAAATAGAGTGCTTTCTTGGTGGCATCAGTTAAATACATTATGTGTTTTTAAATGTATACATACCTACATATGTTTTTGTGATTATCCAGTCAGAGTGTTGTGATGGGCAGTTTAATGGTCTGAACATTTAGTTTCTGGTATTTTGTGCAAATGATAATTCTGGTGGGTGCTCTTATTCTGGCAAGTGCTGTGCTCCTGTGCTTGCTACTTTGTCTCATAATTTAAAGGGAATGTTGATTTACTATCTCACTGGTTTGAATGTGTCCAGCATTATACATGCCAAATGATCCAAATTTTGCAGGTTTCCTGAAGTTACTTGATAGATCACTGGAACCAACAAAGTCCCTTAGGTCTTCATTCTGTCTTTCAAATCTTAAGATGGAAGGATTTTCAGCATACCAAGCAACTTGTGCCAGAGTGGAACATTTAGTTGCTTAGCCACAGGCTAGCTTGCTATTTTTCATTTTCTAAATATCAGATCCATTTTTCATTTCAAGGTAGACTCTAAACTCAGTCTTCTGGAAATTGTGTCCATGTCCTGACCATTGATGCAGTACTTCTCAGCAGACTTGAGAAAGAACAAATTATACCTGTTTGAGCCACAAATTAAGAGAAGAACATTTCCTTGGAATTATTATGAGCATTACGTAGAGATTTTCTGCCAACAGTAGGGGGAAAAACCAAACAGCCCTAAGAAAAATAGGGAATAAATTAGAGAAATCCTAGATTTCTAATGTAGAGGTAACACATTGTACATGGAATCAGGTACTTGGGTTCTGGGCCTGGCTCTGTGTCAAGCTGTTGATTTACTTTAGGAAAGACAGTTTGTTTGGTGCTATCGAGTGTGCTGCATGCAACCTCAACTCTGATGTTAAGTGTTACTACCTTTATTATTTGTAGTGCTGTTATCATGTGGCAGGTTCTGGTCATTACATGTTATTGTAATTTATTTATTGAATTGTGACAATGCAATTACTGAAGTTTCACAGGAGAAAATGGATGTCAGAGAGAATAAGTGTTCAGAATAACACTGCAAGTAATCACTGGGGCAAGATTTGAATCCAGGTTTGCACTGCAAAACTGCAATCTGATGTTCCTTCATGAAAATTTTGCTTCCTCATATATGCACACGTGTGTTTTGTATTAGTTTCCTATGGATGCTATAACAAATATCACGAATTGGCTAAAACAGAAATTTATTTTCTCCCAGTCTGGAGGCTACATATCTAAAAGTTGTTGGCAGGGTTGGTTCCTTCTGGAGGCTCTGAAAAATAATCTGTTTCATGCCTCTCTCCTAGTTTCTTGTACTTACCAGTAATCCTTGGTGTTGCTGACTTGTATATGCATTACCCTATTCTCTTACTCAGTTTTCACGTAGCATTCTCCATTCTTTCTGTGTCTGAATTTTATTTTCTTATAAGGACAACAGTCATTGGATGTATGGTCCATCCACCCTAATCCAGTATGACCTTGTCTTATTCTGATTACACCTACAAAGACTCTATTTCCAAATAAGGTCACATTCATAGGTACCTAGGATTAGGATGTCAACATATCATTTTTTGGGGTGTAGTTAATCCATGTCTATAAACTGGAAAAAACATAATACACACTTACTTGTATCTGGATATACTTATCATAGAAGCATAAAATAGCATGTATCAGATATTTCTATTAAGTCAAAAATAGATTTTGATAATTAATATTCTCATTAAGCTAGGCCTGTGCAGTAATCATAAATATACTACAGTTGCCATAGATAACAGCACAAACCAAAATTATTTCTTCAGCTATTGCAAACACCAAGCACGAATTGTATGAATTACTTACATTTGTTGAATTGTTATTTCTAAAACAACTATATTATCTTCTCTAATTTAAAAATAGCTGTATCTTAGCATAAAATTTATTATAATTTTTAAGAAGTCAATTTTTATACAGATGATTTTCCTTGAAGTGTGGTTTAAAACTTAGGCTTCGATTATCACTACATAATTTTATTTGGGCATAGTTTCTGTTTTATTTAAACATACCAACATGAAAACAGTGCATGCAACCAGCCATTGAAAGAACAAATATTCATTTGTGGATACAAATTTGTGCCACTGCATAGCTACAGCTATCCACTTTTAAATACTTTTTTAGTGGTGGTAAAATATGCATAACATAAAATTTACCATCTTTACCATTTTTAAGTCTACATTTCAGTAGTGTTAAGTATATTCACATTGTTGTTCAACAAAACTCTAGAATTTTTTATATTTCAAAACTGAAACTCTGGGCCCATTGAACAACAACTTTCATTTTTTACAACCTCCAGCCCCTGGAAACCACCATTCTCCTTTTGTTTCTATGAGTTTGACTATATTGGACAGTTTATGTAAGTAGAATCATACAGTATTTGTCTTTTTTTGACTGGTTTGTTTCATCTAACATAGTGTCCTGAAGGTTTATTTATGTTGTAGCATATGACAAGATAGCCTTCTTTCTTAAGGCTAAATAATATTTCATTGAATATATTTACCACATTTTCTTTATCCATTCATCCATTGATGGACATTTGAGTTGCTTCTACCTCTTGGCTACTGTGAATAATGCTGCATTGAACAAGTATATCTTCAAGATCCTACTTTCAGTTCTTTTGTATGTATACCCAGAAGTAAGATTGGTGGATCATTTGGTAATTCTGTAAGCGAAATGCAGGTTTATTTGCTTGCTGCTTGAGGAGTCCAATTAACAAGAGCGAGATCTGGTATAAAGAAAAGGACTTTTTATTCCAAAGCTAGCTGAGGGAAGAAGCAAGGGTTTCCTGCTTTCAGGGCACTGCTTTGATTTTGGAGCAGAAAGGGGGCACTTTTAAAGGGGTCTTATCATGAATGATACACAGGGGAGGAAGTGAGCAGGTGGAAGGTCCACATGCTAGCTTTTTGCCTTATCTACCACGCAGTTGAGTTGGCATTTTCATGGGCAGAAATGAGGTAGAGGTGGCTGAAAACTCTCCAGATGGGAGAGAGTTTTTTTTTTTTTTTTGTTTGTTTTTTTTTTTTTTTTTTTTTTTTTTTTTTAATAGCAAGGCTTTGAGTTGTAATGTTGCCTCTCAAAGCCGTCTCCTGGTGAGTGAGAGTTTTATAGTAGGCATACTTTGGGTTGTAAATTGACTGTTATCTCTTGAGGCAATCTCCTGGTGGGTGAGAGTTCTGCTCTGGAGCTTCTAAGCTCATAATTAGATGAACTTGTCCTATAGGAAGTGTCTGGTGAAGGGGAGGTTAAAGGTTATAATTGTATTTCTAAAGGAATAAGTAGGAAGTGGAGAACAGGAGGAATTGGAAAAAAGAAGAGAAAATAACAATGTTTTATTTTTTTAAAAATAGTAACTCATTCTATTTTTCTTAGAAAAATGGGGGTACTCAGTGAGAATTCTACTTTTACTTTTTTGAGAAATCTTTATATTTTTTATGATAGCGGCTGCACCATTTTATAATCCTGCCAGCAATGCACCAGGGTTTCATTCTCTCTACATCCTTGCAAAACTTGTTGTGTTCTTATTTTTGCAGTGGTTACTCTAGTAGGTGTGAGGTGATATCTTCTTATGGTTTTGATTTGCATTTCTGTAATGATTAGTAATGTTTGGCATCTTTTCATATTCTTGCTGGTTATTTGTATGTCTTCTTTTGTCTGTTTAATTCCTTTGGGCATTTTTAAATTGGGCTACTTTTTGTAGTTGTTGAGTTATAGAAGTTCATTGTATATTCTGGATGTTAGCCTCTTATTATATATATATGATTTGCAGATACTTCCCCTTTCCATACATTGCCTTTCACTCCCTTGATTGTGTCCTTCAATGCCCAGAAGTTTTAAATTTGATGTAGTCTGATTTGTCTATTTTTGCTTTCTATGTTTTCCTCTGGGAATCTTATAATTTGAGGTCTTTTATTTTTTATTGTACTTTAAGTTTTAGGGTACACGTGCACAACGTGCAGGTTAGTAACATATGTATACATGTGCCATGTTGGTGTGCTGCACCCAGTAACTCGTCATTTAACATTAGGTATATCTCCAAATGCTATTCCTCCCCCCTCCCCCCACTCCACAACAGGCCCTGGTGTGTGATGTTCCCCTTCCTGTGGCCATGTGTTCTCATTGTTCAATTCCCACCTATGAGTGAGAACATGCAGTGTTTGGTTTTTTGTCCTTGTGATAGTTTGTTGAGAATGATGGTTTCCAGCTTCATCCATGTCCTTACAAAGGACGTGAACTCATCATTTTTTATGGCTGCATAGTATTCCATGGTGTATATGTGCCACATTTTCTTAATCCAGCCTATCATTGTTGGACATTTGGGTTGGTTCCAAGTCTTTGCTATTGTGAATAGTGCTGCAATAAACATATGTGTGCATGTGTCTTTATAGCAGCATGATTTATAATCCTTTAGGTATATACCCAGTAATGGGATGGCTGGGTCAAATGGTATTTCTAGTTCTAGATCCCTGAGGAATCGCCACACTGACTTCCACAATGGTTGAACTAGTTTACAGTCCCACCAACAGTCTAAAAGTGTTCCTGTTTCTCCACATCCTCTCCAGCACCTGTTGTTTCCTGACTTTTTAATGATGGCCATTCTAACTGGTGTGAGATGGTATCTCATTGTGGTTTTGATTAGCATTTCTCTGATGGCCAGTGATGATGAGCATTTTTTCATGTGTCTTTTGGCTGCATAAATGTCTTCTTTTGAGAAGTATCTGTTCATATCGTTCACCCACTTTTTGATGGGGTTGTTTGTTTTTTTCTTGTAAATTTGTTTGAGTTCATTGTAGATTCTGGATATTAGCCCTTTGTCAGATGAGTAGATTGCAAAAATTTTCTCCCATTCTGTAGGTTGCCTATTCACTCTTATATTTAGGTCTTAATCCATTTAGAGTCCAATTTTTTTAATATGATATCATGTAAGGGTCAACTTCATTCTGTTACATGTGGCTATCCAGTTTTCCCAGCACCATTTGTTGAAGAGACTTTTTCCTCTTCATGTGGTCTTGGTACTGTTGTCAAAGATAATTTGACCATATATGTGAAGGTTTATATCTAGGTTCTTTATTCTGTTTCATTGGTCTATATTTCTGTCTTTATGCCAGTACCACATTGTTTTGAGGACTGTAGCTTTCTGCTGTATTTTGTAATTAGGAAGTGTAATGCTTCTAATTTTGTTCTTTTTCAAGATTGTTTCAGTTATTTGGGTCCCTTGAGATTACATATGAATTGTAGGATTTTTTTTCTATTTTTGCAGAAAATGCCATTGTGATTTTTGATAGTGAATTGAATCTGTAGGTAGCTTTAGATAGTATGAATATTTAACAATATAATGCCTTCCAATCCATGAACACAAATGTCCTTTCACTTATTTGTGTCTTCTTTAATTTCTTTCAACAATGTTTTCTATCTTTTAGGGTATGTGTTCTTTGTTATCTCCTTGGTTAAGTTTAATTCTAAGTGTTTTATTCTTTTTGATTGATTGTTAATGAAATTGTTTTCTTGATTTATTTTTCAGATTTTTCATTGTCAGTGTAGAAATGGAACTTATTTTTGTGTGTCAATTTTGTATCCTGCAACTTTGCTAAATTTCCTTATTATTTCTAACAGTTTTTTTGTGGAAACTTAAGAGTTTTGTACATATAAGATCATATCATCACAAACAGAGATGAATTTATTTCTTCTTTTTCAATTTAGGTACCTTTTATTTATTTTTTTTCTCCTAGTTGCTCTGGCTAGGACTTATTGTATTATTTTGAATAGAAGTGGTAGGAGTGGACATCCTTCACATACACCCATTATTGTTTTGAAGTGTTTAATTACCTTTTTAGCTACATTTTTGCAGCTGAGTTTAGAATGAAAACCACAAGAGTTTTATTGTTGGCTGTACTTTTCTTTTTCCATTGATAAATTTGTCTTTCCTATTACTTATTTTTTAGTTTATTTCTTTGTGTTTGTAATTTGTTTATTTTTTTCTTCCCAGACTCAATAATCAACACAAATTTATTAAGTACTAAAAAGGTTCCTGGTAGTGTTGAAAGTCCTCTTTGGTAAGCTCAAGAGGCAAGACATCCATTTAAAAAGAGATAATGAGTTATCATCAAGTCTTTTCAATCTTGATTTTTCTGTGAATTGAACTGTAGGAAATTATTGATTTTTATCTTTAAAAATAATGAATAATTATATGAAATAATAATTTCATATAATTCAACATAATATATTCTGCTTAACTTTAAAGTCATTTTGTCCCTTTGTTTAGCAGTGAACTGATACTTTCTAACACCTTATATGGTTTGAATCTGTGTCCCTGCCCAAATCTCATGTTGAAATGTAATTCTCAATGCTGGAGGTGGGGCTTGGTGGGAGGTGACTAGATCATGCGAGTGGTTTTTCACTGTTTAACACCATCCACCTTTGTACTGTCATCACAATAGTGAGATCTGGTGGTTTAAAAGCATATAGCACCTCCCTCTCTCACCCTTTATCCTGCTTCGGCCGTGTAAAATGTGGCTGCTTCCCCTCTGCTTTCTGCCATGATTGTAACTTCTGAGACCTCCCCAGAAGCTGAGCAGATGCCAGCATCATGCTTTCTGTACAGCCTGTGGTACCGTGAACCAATTAAACCTCTTTTCTTTATAAATTACCCAGTCTCAGGTATTTCCTGATAGCCATGCAAGAATGGACTAATACACTCAACCACATATTGTTTATATACCGTTAATGAGGGGAATTTCCACACTTATGAGGTAGTTTATTCCAATGACGGTCAGAGTGCAAGGAAGTTCTGTAACTTATATTAAGTGAAATGCTATCTCTTGGTAATGTCCATTGTTGGGGTCCTAGTGAAATCATTTTTATAAAAATTATTAATTACCTACTTTGTATGAAGTATTCTCACAGATATTAGAAAAAACAATGTGGGAAAGATAGACACAACCCCTGCACTCTTGGGGCTTAGTTAGGACCACTGAAAATATGTGGTGAGGGAGAGAACAGGAGGAACTGTTTCTGTCCTTAACACAGTTTCCCCAAATCATATTCTTTCAAACATTAGGCACAATGATGTGACGAATTTGAAGACTAATGAAAACATATGAAAATATGTCAAAAATACTATCCAGGAAAAATCCATTGAATATGAGTAAACAGATTTCATGTCCCTTTACCCCCTCACCTTCTATTCTTTAGGTTAAAACATTTACACTTGTCAGAGGTTCCTAGCATAGATTTTGGAGTTATAGGAACCTGGGTTTGAAGCCCAGCATTTCTGCTTTTGGCGCTGCAAACTTGAAGCTCAATGTCCACATATGTGAAAATGAAGATTTCAGCATTTCTGACCAAATAAGGTTCTTTGATGGTCAAATGAAATAATTCCTACAAGGTTCTTAGTGAAGTGTCTAGTTCAAGAAATGTTAACTGCTGTGATGATGATGACAGTGGTGATGATGGCATTGTTTCAAGTTGTTCTATAATCCTAGGTAAGTATTTCTGAGTAATGTAATGTGTGGATATACATTGCCTAAATTCTAAACTAAGAATATGCTAAACATCCTTAACTGATTAAGGTAAGGCAAGAGACACCTATGATTCACATTTCCTCTGCCCTTGTGTGATTTTGCTGCCCTAGCACAATGCATTTCAATGTTTAGTTTTTTTCTTTCCCACATTGGGACAATAGCTAAACTTTGGTTCTCTATACTTCATATTTGGAATATAGCTATTTATTTTTGTAAAAAGTTTAAAAGTGAAACAAATTTGTATTTGGCTACAAATACCAATAAGAATTTTTTATCTACTCAGAAGCACTCACTTTGCCAAAAGATGTGTAGAAAATTGTACTGATCTAATCAACATTCAGTACATGTTTATTGAGGGCCTGTTATGGGGTCAGGCTCTATTCTATCATATGGAAATAGAACATTGAGCAAATCAGATAAAAATTCCTGACCTTCTGGAGCTTATGTTCTAGCAAGATAAGTAAATAAATTAATGTAGTATAAGATAATATCTATATGGTGATGGTTATGATGAAAATGGGATGTGTGTATTATATGTTAGGCTGAAATACTTTCTAATGAGAAGTAGAATAGGAAGTGTCAGGGAGCACAGTTTTATAGAAGATAGGCTAAGAAAGGTCTAAGGGAAGTGATTTTTGAATAAAGATCTGAAGGTGCTCAGGGAGTAAACCATGTGATTATTAAAGAGAAGAGTATTCCAGGCCTTGAGGACAGCAAGTGCAAGGTTCCTAAAGTGAGAGAAGCCTAGTGTGTTTGAGAAGTGGTGAGGAGGTCACTGTAACTCAAATGAAGGGGTAAGGAAGAGAGTGAAAGCAAAGAAAGTCAGCAAGGTCATGGAAATCCTAGGCCATTATAAAGATTGTGGCTTGTACTCTGAGTGAAAGGGGAAACTGTCGTGGGGTTGTACACAGAGGCATGTCTCATTCTGATGTATATTTTCACAAAATCCCTTTGGCTGCTCTGTTGATTAAAGCCTACATAAGGGAAGTTCCATCTAAGTTTATGCGATGTGTTGTTAAAGAAAGAAATAGAGAAAATAAAGAAAAGATACATTTTCAAGTGTGAGAATTAGGCCAATGGAATACTTTCAGCTGGAATAATTTCAACTTATTCAAAAGGTATTCACTAAATATCTTTTACAAGCTCACTTTATGCAAGACATTGGGCAAGGTGTTGGGACTAACAGGTAACTGATAGCATTTCTTTTTTTCAAGGAACTCATGATGTAACTATAATAAAAATTAAATTTTATAAAGAAGAATAAATACATAGGAACTTGGAAGCAGAAACATGTATTTTAGACTGAGAATCTGGGACAGCCTCATACATGGAAATACATTTGCTATGGGCCTTGAAGTAATAATAGATAATTGGCAGGCTTAATGAATGGATAAAGATGATGTGGTATGTGTGCACAATGGAATACTGTTCAGCCATAAAAAAAGAATGAAGTCTTGTAATTTGCAGCAACATGGATGGAAATGTAGATCATTGTGTTAAGTGAAATAAGGAAGGCACAGAAAAACAAATATTACAAATTCTCACTCATATGTAAGAACTAAAAGCTGATCTCATGGAGGTAGAGAGTAGAATGATAGTTACCAAAGGCTGGGAAGGGAGTGTGTTTGGGGGGTGAGAGGATGAAGAAAGCTTGGTTAATAAGTACAAAGATACAGTTAGATAGAAGGAATAAGTTACAGCATTGGCTAGCACAATAGGGTGACTATGCTTAAAAACAGTATACTCTGTATTTCAAAATAGCTTGAGGAGAAGATTTAAAATGTCCCCAACACAAAGAAATGATAAATCCTCAAAGTGACAGATAGGCTAAATACCCTTATTTGATCATTACACAATGTATGCATGTATCAAAATATCACATGTACCACATAAATTTGAACAAATGTTATGTATTAATAAAAAATAAAAAATTTGGCAGCTGTGTTAGGTAATTCTTGCATTGCTATAAATATGTTAATTTGGACAGTTTATGACGAGAAGAGGTTTAATTCACTTACAGCTCTGTAGGCTGAACAAGCATTGTGCTGGCATCTGCTTGGGTTCTGGGGAGGTCTCAGGGAGCTTTAACTCATAGTGGAAGGAGAAGCGGGAACAGACATGTCATAGGCAAAAGCAGGAGGAAGAGAGAGTGAGGAATGAGGTGCCACACACTTTTAAACAACCAAATCTCGCGTGAACTCACTCATCACCAAGGGGGATAGCATTAAGCCAGTCATGAGGGATACACCGCCCATGATCCAAACACCTCCCACCAGACCCCACTTCCAACGCTGTAGATTATATTTCAACCTGAGATTTAGTGGGGACGCAGATCCAAACCATATCAGCATGTCTAAAAGGTGAGGAGACAGCCATTCCAAGCCATATATGTCTTGTCATTGTATGTATTGAAAACCTACAAATATTATGAAACGGAGCTTCTTTGTTTCAAGGCATGATGTTCCATTTCTACTCAACCACTCTTTCTTTTTTTTTTTTTCCACCTATCTTTATGTAGTCTGTATTTTGAAAAGGGTTTTCCACATAATACTGAAAATATTTGTTGAATTTTAGCTTTTGGTGGAAATAATTCCTTTTTTTTAAATATTATAACATTTATTAAAATTGCTTAATAAAATGAGAAAACATATACAACATATTGTTGATTTTAACAGCAGGTTATAAAAAAGAATATGCAGTCTGCTTTTAAAGTTTTTTGTTTTGTTTTGTTTTTATTATACTTTAGGTTTTAGGGTACATGTGCACAATGTGCAGGTTTGTTACATATGTATCCATCCTTTTATTGGGCCTAAAGCTGGTGCGGGAAGAGGCAAATTATTGAAGCTGATGAGGAAACAGGGTCTATTTTTACACTATCATTTTCCCTGCCTTTTTACTTCTTTTCTCCCTTCACTCTTTGTATGTTTTTTTCTGACTTTGTCTTCTCATCCCAGAATCTACTCAATGACCTTCATAAAATGCTTAAATATGTTATTTAGGCTTATAACTGACTTTATTTATTTTTAAACCAGTGAAACAATTTATAAATTTTCTACTTTTTTAAAAAATTGAGTGTTCTCAACTTCTGTTTTCTGCTATTCGGTAGTCTTAGATAAGAAAATGTTTCTCACCTTAGTTATAGGTTATATACATTATTGATATTTGACTGAATGCCACTAGTTTTCAAGATGTGATGTAACTTTTGGTCTAACCTAACCTTTTCTTGTTTTAATGGTTTCTGCTGTGAATTAATAGAAATATATATTTGCTTTATATTAAATGGCAATTATTGAGTATATAAATATGAACCTCAAGAGATGGTTTGTTCCTTTAGCAACTTTTGGAAATAAGTATTTCACTTTTAAATTTACCAGTTTAGTGGGAAACACACTTAAAGGAGCTTTGAGATTATTCCTAGTTTTGAAATGTGACTATTTAGGGATGACATTTGCACTTGAGAGCTGCTGCAGAAATGGGTTCATCTAGTTAACCTTCATCTGAATTGTCACCCTTTACTTTATCCTATGAAACAACTGGTGAAGAGAAAATGTTAATTAGGAAGCTTTTCAAGAGTAATTTTTTTCATTTTCAGAAAGTGAAGTGTTCACCACTTTCCATGTTAAATAAGGTTCCTCGCTTGGCAACATAGGCTTTGCTGCAGTAATTGTGTGCTCACAGCAAATACTTGATGGTAAAAAAGACAAGTGCAAAAAGCAATTTTTGCAACAGCCAACCAGAAAAGACTGTTCTGTTCCCAATAAATTAATGGATTTAACCTTGCAGCTGTAGCAGTGTTATTATGCAAATATTCTCTGAGTATTATGAAAGCCAAGTGATTCACTATAGAGAAAGTTGTTTCTTTCTTCCCGAGAATTCTAAGTGACTAGATAATTGACACATTGTATAACCATGTTAAGTGAAGGACAAAAATATTTTCAGTAAGTCTACTGAGTTTGATTTTATGTTCCAATGTTTTCAGCAATTTATTGAGGCTTTTACTGAGAACAATATATTTAGCATAGTAAATTCCAATGTCCACAGACAACCTCCTAGAAAATGAAGAATTGGAAATAGTAGATAGCTCTTTACGTTGTTTTAATTTAAGCAGAAATAAAAATTTCCTTTATTTTTATTCAAGTATAGTGGTCTGGTCATGCTGAGTGTCTTCAAAGCAATAGATTTGCATTTTGATTCATGATGAACTAGAAAATTGTCATCTAATTATTTGATCAAGTTGATAGCCACTTTGGTTTTTGAAGCTGGTCTTAGATTTATACCACATATGAAACACTTAGCATTGAAGGTTCACTCTTGGTAATTGACCAATTGTGAAGATCACTCAAAGTGCTCTTCACTAGATTGAAGTTTCATGGCTAAATGAAATCTTTGATGATTTAAAAATATTTAAAACAGGAAGTATAAGTGTGGGAACATTGGCGGCTTCATTGTGGTAAGGCTTTAGTCAATGAATGGGAAAATGGTAATCTTTGGAATTAGTTCAGCCATTTTATATGAACAATTTGCATATATTGTTTTTGGTTTTTATCATAGCCAGTATTAATTCTATGTGAGCTTTATATTGTTAGGTCATATAAAATCAAGTGTCTATTCAATGTATTCCAAAATATTTTGTAAACCATTACTTAAATATACAAACATTAGGGATTATAATAGCTGTAGTTGTATAATTGAAAGAACACTAGATTTGGAATCTGAAGTCCTACAACTATGCACTTTGACTTTTTTGTAACACCTTAAAGATTTTTCTTCATCTATAAGTAATAACATTTTAGAATAGATTTATGTGAGACAATATATGTATAGGAGTTGTATAAACTTTACCTCACAAAATAAACATTCTTTAATGATATTAGTATATATTTATTGTCATCTTTCATCAAAGGTCTTTATTAAGTAACATTTACCTCAAGTTAATAATTCTCAGATTTGCATTCCAAACAAAATGTTATAAATTTCTATAAGTTATTTTAAAAATTTTTATCATGTACTTAGTGAATAAGGAAATATATTTATAAAAATGAATAATGAACTGAATTTAATAATTATATCATTGCTGTTACTTTTTAAAAAACCCTGGTATATATAATTAGATTCATCAAAAGTATTGATTCGTGACACAGTTATCATTTATCATGTATACCTCTTGGCTAGCTAGCTATCCATTCTTTTTTCTCATATTTTAATAATATCCTGAATACTGTACCTACTTTTCAACTTGTATCTGTGTAAATGCTTACTAACCTCTATCATATCTATCTGTCTGCCTTCTTTTGGCTCTGCAGTGACTCTAATCCAAGTTCGGCATTTATAATTTCCTTGCTTTTAACCATCATCATTTGACACATGTTTGTGTCCTTAAACAATATATTGTTTAGTTTTGCACACTTTTGGACTTAACATCATATTTAAAGTCCTCTCCTGGGACTTGTTTTTTCACTCAACATTATGTTACTATGTCATTCATATCATTGTAGCTGTAGTTACTTTTTACAGCTGTATTATGTTTCATCATGCGAATACACGATTATTGAGTTACTTTTTATTCTGTCAATAACATTTGGTATTTTTTCATTTTGTGTTTCTAATATGACAGTGCTTCTGTGAACATTCTTTTATACAGTCAATTCTTACTATTCACAATAGTTATGTTCTATGAAGTCAAAGAGAACACTGAATCTGTGAATAGTAAATCACTGTGCCTAGAAGAAATACAGCATTCACTTCATGCAAACCTCTAGTCACAACATTTTTATACATCAGTCAATCCATAACCTTGTTTTATGTGTGTTTCTGTTTAAAGAGTCTTTAATTAATAATGAATATTGTTGATTCATTAACACTGAACTCATGGTCGACAGCATTGTAATTCATGCCTGAATGAAGCTTATCTAACATGCATTTTCTCCATGAGGAACATCAGAGCCGTCTTGCATCTAGAAATACTAGACAGCACTTCAGCACTATGCTTGGGGGCAATGTTAGAGAGCAAGATCACCAAAAAGAAAAAAAATGCAAAAAATGTAGCAATAAATAGACTACAAAAGGACACTTGTTTATAATATGAGAGCTGAATTAAGAAGGCAGAGCATCTCTTTGTTCAGCTCTTGTGGGAGAACTTGAATTTTTGCCACTCTGCACATGCACACATCTGTGAATAATGGCAAAAGAGCATCATTTGGTGTTACAAAAAATTTTAGTGAGTAGGTGAATTCACAAGGACAGGCTATGAATAATGAGGATCAATTGTATGTCTCTTACTGCTTTACACACACTACCTTGCATAAGAATGACTTAGAGAGCTTGGTAAAAGTCAGATTCCTGGAGATACTGATTTAGGTCTGGCGCTGGGCCTGAGAATTTGAATTTCTAACCAGCTATTAGGTGATGCTGATAATGTGAGTTTATGGAACACACTTTGCAGAGCTTTTTCTTAGTAAACAGGTGTAACAGTTATCTAAGGTATGTGCTTTCCCTGAAATCACCAGTTTAAAGGCTGTGTTAAATTGCCCAATTATACTTTATGCTTATCTTCAACTTTACATGTAGGATGCCAAATTTTTTTCTGAAGTGGTTGTACAAATTTGCATTCCACATCACCAGTGTTATGATTGTTTCATGTTATTACCGGTATTTGATGTAATCACACTTCTTCATTTATGCCATTTGATTTTTATTTACATTTCAATAATCACTGAAACGTTTGAGTACTTTTCCATTATGCATATTTTCATTACACATTCCTCTTGTATGATAAGCCTGTGAAAATGTTTTGTTAATTTGCCATTGGGGTATTACCGGCTGGCTATATTATATTAGTAAGTTCACAAAAGTTTAGAATTGTTATATTCCATTGGTAGATTGTATCGATTATTATTGTATACCGACCCTCTATATATTTAGTTTAAATTTGTTTGTCATGTATTCTAAGTTGACAGTTATTTTCTCCCAGCAAATCACAAACGTTGGTCAATTTTTGTTGCCCTGGAGAAGTCAGCTATTTATTACCTTAATTGCCATTTATTTAAAGTTTATCTACTTTTCTCTTTGGCTGTTTTAAGATAATGTCTTTCTTTTTGTTCTGCAGATAATATCTTTGTTTTTGTTGTTACCGCGCTGTGTCTAGATATGAATTTCTGTTTAATTACGCTGCTAGGCTTCATTGAGCTTCCCAAACTTTGCACTGGTATCTTTGATAAGTTCTGACAAATTCTCATTGCTTGTCTCTTCTGACGTTGTCTGTCTCTCACTTGTCTGTCATTCCAGTAGAACTTTATTTGACTTTCTTTCTTCACCCTCTAAGTCTGAACTTCCATTCTGCATATTCCATGTCCTTGTCTTTCTGTGCACTACACTGTGGATATTATATTTATATATATTTTATAGTTCACTGTTTCCCTCTTCAATGATGTCTAAACTGGTATGGAAACTTAAGGAGTTTAAAATTTAATTATTTTATCTTTAATTTTGGAATTTCTGCTTGGTCTTCTTACAGTTATACTGATTCAATATAGATTTTAATCTCTTTTTATATACAATTTCTATAAACATGTTAAACATTTTATATTCCATGTCTGATGACTCCAACATTAAATTATGTATGGGGGTTACATCTGTGGCTCACATTTTATTTCTGTTGAATATTGCTACTGTCATGGGATCTTTGGGGTGTTCCTATAACAGCAGAAACCTCTGTTGCCAGTGGCACCTTTGCCTGAGTTTTTACTCATGTCCACTGGGCTCGTTCTGCCCACTTGGCTGGAAGGTTGGTGTTGGCTTCTGCTGCTGGCCTGAATCTCATGCCTGCCAAGGGCAAGCCAGGCTTGGAGCAGTGAGGGGTGTGTGAGCAAGTGTGCGTGTGGGCTGCCCACTGCATACAGCTAGGCATGCTGGCTACAGTGGGGTGGACTGCTCCAGGCACCAGCACATGCTCTGCTTCCCTGCAAGGCTGTGGCTGGACCAGGTGTACCACAAGCAGCTTCCATGGCTGGTACTGGGGAAAGTGGTGGTGCCCAAAAGCTTGGAGACAGCAGGAATCACAGAGCCCCAGTGAGAGGGTGTCACAGCCCTGGCTTGGGGACCTCCTAGGTCTGGGCTCCTTGAAGGGCCACAGCTATTCTCTCCTTCTCTGTTCTCTCCTTGTAGCCCACAACGTTGCGAGCAAGGGGTGTGTTTTAGCCTCATTTGTGTTACAGCTCTTTTAGCCCTACCATTCAGTGGGTCCTGAGTTCTCATCCTGCATCCAGGAACAATGAGGTATGCAGACAAGTGGAGGGTGAGCAAGGTAAGGAGGATCTTTACTGAGTGACAGAACAGCTCAGAGGAGACCCGCCGTTGGTAGCTCCTCTCTGTAGGCCGGTTGTCCCAACAAATGTTTGGCTCTCAGCAGAGAGGAGGCTCATAGGGAGTAGCTTTCTCTCCACAGTTAGGTTATCCTGACGAGTGTTCAGCTCTCAGCAGAGAGGAGACCCTGGAATAGGTAGCTCCTTTTCGTAGCTGGTAGTTCCAACATCTGTGTGAGGCTGGCTGGGTCTAGGGTTTTTATGGGCTTCAGAGAGGAGGAAGTACGTGCTGATTGGTTCATGGGTGGCCATGGACAGAACTGAAAACAGCACCATAAGTTCTTATTCTGGTCCATTAGCCTGGCCCCCAGGCTTCAGGCCATCCCTGGCTTGAAGGTGGGGTTCACCAGGGACCCACCCCTTTCCAGCCAGGAGCCTGTATGCCTTCTGCTGTCACCCAGGCTGTGTGGAGGGGCACCTAGAGGCCTGTGCTAGGCTGCCCTTAGCATCCCACTTGGCCTCCCTCCCATGCTTGTCAGTGTCCAAAGTTTGTCCATGCTTGTCGGTGTCCAAAGTCTGGAGGGTGCCTGGCTGATGACAGGGGGCTGGCATATCAGCACTGCCTTCAGCCTACACACACTCTGCTGGGTTGCAGTAGCACCTGAGCTCAGTCTCAACTTTGCTCCAAGATCAGAGTGGGTGCTGGGGGCAGGGAGAGGTCAGGCAGTGGGAGCAGGCACTTCTGAGCCTGTGGGTCAGGGGGCCAGGCTTCCTGGGCCCTGAGAGTGCAGAGATGCCTGGGTTCACAGTCACGGCTTGGACAGCTACAGCAGCACCTCGGAAGGTGGAACTTCTGCCTGCTCCGTGGAGCATGCTGCCCTGGCTGCGCCTCCCTGCTGCAGCTGGTGTCTTCTCAGCAGCTGCTCCAGTTGGGCCACTGCTGCCATCACTACTCTAGCATTTATATAACTTTCCAGGATCATGAGATAAAGGAACAAAATAGAAGGATTCAGGGAACCCATGATCAAGGACCAGATCTGAATAAACTCCCTTATGTCTTTACTTGGGACGGAATTCTCTCTTATATGAGGGACAAGCAGATGCCGACTTGAACACAGATAATATATTTATAAACACATATTTAACTAATAAACTATCAGGTCATTATTTCATGCTATGAAAAATAAAGCAAGGTGGGGTAATAGAGAATTATTGGAGGGATGAATGGATATTTATGATAAATTGGTAAAGGAAGGTCTCACAGATGAGGGCACATTTCAGTAGAAATCTGAATGAAGTGAGGTTGATGTCACATGACTATGTGGTGGCAGATATTCCAAAAAGACAGAATAGCATATGTCATCAAAAGGTGGGAAAAGTAGATTCTCACACAGCAGTTCGAGAAATGTGAATTTTAACAATTATTGAGAAAGTGTTCTGAAAGTAATTATTAAAATAAAAAAGATATAAACTTATGTCTCACAATTGCACCTTAGGAACTCTATCACACAGAGAAAAAGCAGTAAGTACATGTATTATATATGTATACTGATGGTTATCGTGGCAGTGTTTTTAATGGCAAAATTTGGAAGCATAGTAAATGTATTGATGGAAGTGGGTGACAGAATAATGAATACACTACACAATTTAACATATAGCCACAGAAATAGGAAATATAGCCTTAATTATTGATATAGGAGACTTCCATGTGGCATTTTTGTGTAAGAAAATCAAAATGCAGAAAACCGTATATTAGGATCTTATTAATAAACATATACAAAATAACTTCATAAAATGAGTAAATGTATAAATTTAAAAATAAATACATCTAATTTTATCACAACAGAAAAAAATATGAAGTTTATGGATTGGCTTGTTGATGTAAATCAGATGGTTAGAGGAACAAACTAACAACAAAAAGGAAAAGAAAATTTAACACATGTTGGGGGAAGTCAGGGACCCCAAACGGAGGGACTGGCTGAAGCCATGGCAGAAGAACATGGATTGTGAAGATTTCATGGACATTTATTAGTTACCCAAATTAATACTTTTATAATTTCTTATGCCTGTCTTTACTGCAATCTCTAAACATAAATTGTGAAGATTTCATGGACACTTATCACTTCCCCAATCAATACCCTTGTGATTTCCTATGCCTGTCTTTACTTTAATCTCTTAATCCTGTCATCTGGTAAGCCAAGGAGGATGTATGTCACCTCAGGACCCTGTGATAATTTCATTAACCACACAAATTGTAGAGCATGTGTGTTTGAACAATATGAAATATGGGCACCTTGAAAAAAGAACCAGATAACAGCAATGTTTAGGGAACAAGAGAGATAACCTTAAACTCTGACCGCCGGTGAGCCGGGGGGAACAGAGCCATATTTCTCTTCTTTCAAAAGCAAATGGGAGAAATATTGCTGAATTCTTTTTATCAGCAAGGAACATCCTTGGGAAAGAGAATACGCCCCTGAAGGTGGATCTCTGAACTGGCATCCTTGGGTGTGGCCGTCTTCTATGGTCGAAATTGTAGGGGTGAAATAGACCCCAGTCTCCCATAGCTCTCCCAGGCTTATTAGGAAGAGGAAATTCCAGCCTAATAATTTTGGTCAGACTGGTTGCTCCCAAACCCTGTCTCCTGATAAGATGTTATCAATGACAATGGTGCCCAAACTTCATTAGCAATTTTAATTTTGCCCCGGTCCTGTGGTCCTGTGATCTTATCCTGCCTCCATTTGCCTTGTGATAGTCTACTACCTTGTGAAGTACGTGATCTCTGTGACCCACACCTATTCGCACACTCCCTCCCCTTTTGAAAGTCCCTAATAAAAACTTGCTGGTTTTGCGGCTTGTGGGGGTATCACAGAACCTACCCACATGTGATGTCTCTCCCGGACGCCCAGCTTTAAAATTTGTCTCTTTTGTTCTCTGTCCCATTATTTCTCAAACCGGCCGACACTTAGGGAAAATAGAAAAGAACCAACGTGACTATCGGGGCAGGTTCCCCGATAAACACATTATAAACTCTCATGATATGCTCACATTTTTCAGCTTTGCAAAAGTGTGTATGCCACCTAAGTACACAAATCAACATTCTCCTATTTTTTAAATTATCTAACATTTATAATGCATTTTTCATATCAATAGCTTCAAGGGGACAAGTGGTTTTGGTTACATGGGTGAGTTGTATTCTGGTGAAGTCTGGGCTTTTAATGTACCTGTCACCTGAATAGTATCCATTGTACCCAATAGTTAATCTTTCATTCCTCACCCCTTTCTCACCCTTCCCCCTTAAGAGTCACCAGTGTACATTATACTACTCCATATGCCTTTGTGTACCCATAGCTCAGCTCCCACTTATAAGTGAGAATATGTGATGTTTAGTTTTCCCTACCTGAGTTACTTAGGATATTGGTCTCCAGTTCCATCCAAGTTGCTGCAAAAGCATTATTTTACTCTTTTTATGGCTCAGTAGTTTTCCATGGCATGTGTGTGTGTGTGTGTGTGTGAGACTGTGTGTGTGTGTGTGTGTATATATATATATATATACATTCTTTGAAAAGCATGAAAATTGAGGGTGCCCAATCTTCAGAGTATGGTCTTTAGCTGTAGGCATATCATTTGACTTCATCAGTTGGTATTGTGTTTTTCTTCATATCAAAATGTGTTTTTATTTTTGACACACACTAGGAACTTAAGAATATAACCAGGTATTTTGTAAAAAAAAAAAAAATGAGTTCATAATTAAAAAACACTTTTTAGCAATTTCTTTGACAATTTCTCAAAATGTTGTTGAAACTTGGTTTTGTTTCTTCTCAGTAGATTTAAATATACCTTTGATTATGTAATTTACAATATATATTTAGCCTTTAAGTTAATATTCACTTTTGAAAGTACCTGAACATTTGAAAGGAAATACATTTTCTTTTCAAATTCCAGGTCCCAAGAGCTAGATAATCTCATCAATGTTGAGTGCTCCGTCATGACTACTGCTTTTGACAATCTTTTGATCTGTGACTTTTCTTATTTCATTCCTCAAGCATGTTGCAGTGTCTCTTGTCACAATGAAGCTTACTCCCACATAGAATGGCACTACTTTAAGTATCTTTGTTTTTTATTACTTTTTGGTTTTGTTTTGGCATTTATCTGAAAACAAAAATTCCAAAAGGAACTTTTGATTTTATCCAAATAATTATAGTTTTACAAATTACTTCACCACCATTTTATGGAAAAGAAGTGGCATTTTTATAGTTTATCTCATTTTCTTTATTTTCTTTAAAATTCAGAAGTCCAAACTACAACGACAGCCTTTGCTTTTGGATATTTTGTGCCATGTTCAAGATTGCTTCTCTAAAGACTTAAAAATACATAGTAGTGACATGCTGCTTAGAAAATTAGGAGAAGGAGGAGCAAGATGGTCAAATAGAAGCCTCCACTGATTGTCCTCCCCACAGGAACACCAAATTTAATAACTATACACACAAATAAATACCTTCATAAGAACTAAAAATCAGATGAGCACTCACAGTTCTTGGTTTTAACTTCATATTGCTGAAAGATACACTGAAGAGGGTGGGAAAGAGCATCTTGAATTGGTGACACCACCCTTCCTCCCCAGCCTCAACAGTGGCTGTGTTGCGTGGAGACAGAATCTGTGTGCTTGGAGGAGGGAGAGTGTACTAATTGCGAGACTTTGCATTGGGAACCCAGTGGTGCCCTGTCACAGCAGGAAGAAACACTGGGCAGAACTCAGCTGATGCCTGTGGAGGGAGCAATTACACCAGCACCCAGCCAGAGGGGTATCACCCATCCCAGCAACTGGAACGTAAGTCCCAGCAAGCCTCACTACCACAGGCTAAAGTGCTCTGGGGTCCAAAATAAACTCAAAAGGTAGTCTAAGCTGCAAGTGCTATAATTCCTGGGCAAGTGCTGATGCTATGTTGGGCTTGAAGCCAGTAGACTTGGGGGCCACATGACCTAGTGAGACATCAGCTGGGGTGGCCAAGAGAGTTCTTGTACTAACTCACCCCCAACCCAAGGCAGCGTAGCTCGCAGCTCTGAGAAAGACACCTTCCCTCTGCCTGCAGAGGAGAGGGAAGAGTTAAGAAGACTTGGTTTTGCAACTTGGATAGTAGCTCAATCACAAAAGGATAGAACTCCAATCAGAAATGTGATACCCCCATTCCAGGCCCTATAGATCCTGGACAACATTTCTGGACACACACTGGGCCAGAAGGGGACCTGCTACCTTAAAGGGAAGAATCCAGTTCTGGCAGCATTCATTGTTTGCTGGCTACTCGCCATGATCCTTGAGTGAGACTCTGAGAAGTGCTGGCTTCAGGTGTGACCTACCACTTTTCCAGTGTTGGTAGCTACAGGGAGAGACTTTAGAAAAGCAGAGGGAAATGTGAATAGGACACTGTCTTACAGCTCAGATACCAGCTTGGCCACAGTGGGGTAGAAAACTAGTGGACTTATTGGGTCCCCGATTCCAGGCCTTGGCTCTTTGATTGCATTTCTGGACCTGCCCTGAGCCGGAGGTGGGGACAACTGCCCTGAAAGGCAGTGCCCCAGACCTAGCAGCATTCACTACAAGCTAACTGAAGAGCCCTTGTACCCTGCGTGAACATAAGTGGTAGCCAGGCAGTACTCACCGCACACTTGTGGCAGTGGTGGCCGTGGGGAGAGTGCTTGTACAACTCACCCCCAACCAAAGGCAGCACAGCCCACAGCTCTGGGAGAGACACCTTCCCTCTGCCTGGAGAGAAGAGGGAAGAGTGAAGAGGACTTTGTCTTGCAACTTGGATACCAGCTCAGTCACAAAAACGAAAAGTGCGGGAAAGACTTTGTCTTGTGGCTTGGGTGCCAGCTCAGCTGCAGTAGATAGAACATGAGGGAGTTTCCCGAGGTTTCCAGCTACTGGCTATGGCTTCTGGACAGCATCTCTGCATTCATGTAGGCTATGAGAAATTTGACACAATGAAGGGAAGGACACAAGCCTGGCTGGCTTTGCCATCTGCTGATGATAGAACCCTTGGTCTTTGAGTGAACTTAGGTGATAGCCAGGCAGTGGTTACCACAGGCCTTGGTGAAACCCAATAACATGCTGGTTTCAGATATGACCCAGTGCAGTCCCAGTTGTGGTGGCCACAGGGTGCTTGTTTTACCCCTCCCCCAGCTCCAGGCATCTCAGCACAGAGAGACTATTTGAGAGAAAGTAACAGAAGAAAACAAGAGTCTCTGCCTGGCAATCCAGGGAATTCTTCTGCAACTTATCCAAGACCACCAAGGTGGTACTATAAGTCTGCAAGAGCTACAGCATTACTAGGCTTGTGGTGGCCCCTAATGCAGATGTGATGGCAGTGACCAAAAACTTAGAGTACAGTGGTCAAGACCCTTAGAATACCTGGAAAGCCTTCCCAAAAAGATGGAAACAACCAAGTCCAGACTGTGAAGACTATAATATTAATAAATACCTTATTGTTTGATGCTTTGTCACTAATGAACATCCACAAACATCAAGACCGTCTGAAAATATGACTTCACCAAAAAAACTATTTAAGTCACCAGTAGCTAATTTGGAAGAGACAGAGATATGTGACCTTTCAGACAGAGAATTCAAAATACCTGTTTTGAGGAAACTCAAAGACATTTAAGATAATACAGAGAAGGAAATCAGCATCTTATCAAATATACTTAAGAAAGAGATGGAAATAATTTAAAAGAATCAAGCAGAAATTTTTCAGTTGAAAAATGCAATTGACATACTGAAGAATGCATACAGCATAATTGATCCAGCAGAATAAAGAATTAGTGAGCTTGAAGACACACTATTTGAAAATACAAAATCAGAGGAGACAAAAGAAAAAAGAATAAAAAACAATGAAGTGTGCCTACAGGACCTAGGAAGTAGGCTCAAAAGGGCAAGTCTTAGAGTTATTGACCTTAAAGAGGAGATAGAGAGAGATAGGGGTAGAAGGAAGCCCAGTGTCCATTTAAATAAAAATTCAGGATTAATTGAAATTGTACCACCGGTGAGAATGCCAAAATTAAACATAACCACTTTTTTGTAGTTTTAGTATGCTTTATTTAAAAACTGTATATAATTAAAATATCAGAATAATTTACAAAGAAATAAACCTAATTTAAAAACTATGAGAAGTATCAAATACTATAAAAACTTTAGTTCACTAATATAGTTGTTATAGATAGATAGATAATAGATAAATAGATTTTAGGTAGATAGAGTAAGAAATTAATAGAACTTTGTGCGTGTGTGTGTGTGTGTATGTGTGTGTAATGTATATGTATTTTTAACCATTTGGAATTTCTGGAACCTTGCCCTGCAACATATAAGAGAAGAATGAGAAGAAAATAAATAACTTTTACAAAAGAAAATGTTAGTTCAACTTGATAATTTTTCATCTTGCTTTACTACTATTATTTATCACACTGTGCATGCAATTTAAAGTGAAAATGAGAATCTATTTTTTCAGAGCTACAGAGTGTATAATATGCAGGCTATTTAAAATAGCTTAGGTTTTAGAGATTATATTAGGGAAAGTTTTAAAAGAAACATTTATGTTCATTTAATTTTTAATTTAACTTTTATTAGTTTTCTATGCATCACATTTAGGGAATATATAGGATTCAACTTTTTTCTTATTCCCTCATGTGCAGATTACTTATTAAAAAAGGTTTGGCATTTCAGCCAATCTTTTTTGTGTTAAAATGACACACCCTCCTTACTTCCTTGTATATACTAGATTCACATTTTTCTCTCTAATATTAAAATCTTAAAATTTAAAATAGTTTTACTTATACAATTATTGAACCCTTATACTTCATGCTTTTAGAATTTGTAGATTCAGGTGGAGTAAATAATAAACATTTTCTTTACTTGATCAACAAATTGCAGACTATTTAAACATGACTGAATGGGTATTCAAGATTATTAAAAGAATAAGTAACCATAAACCCTTGCAAAATGTGAGTTTACAAATATACCTTTTATAAGTTTAACTCCTTTATTCATTGAAATTATTCCCATAAGTGTCTGTTAACCTCTTTACAAAATTGAATTTAATTTTTTCAAGCTAATTTGAGTAATTGCATGTAATCAGAAGGAATATAATTGACTTTCTTTAAAATACTCAAACTTTTTGGTTATTTTAGACATCCTTGCTGAGATTCATGAATTTTTCCATACTTATTTAAGTAAACTATAATCAGGTTAATCAGTGTTTCATGTTTTCTAATACTTTTTCTAGGACTAATTTGACAGTTCATTGAAGAGAAACTATCCTTTATGATTGTGTCCTATGACATATGACAGGCAGTTTTTGATTAAATGTGTGGTTCCTTTAAAATTCAGAAGAGTGTTCTGATCAAAATTATTACAAAACTGTGAATGGAAGTTGACATCCTTACAGTATTAAGGAGCCTGATGCCAACCAATGAGCTATATTATATTTAACAACAATACACTTGATGAACTCTCATTAAAATGAGGAAAAACAAAGACAAGGGTTTTCTTGTCACCTGGCCACTGTGATAAAGTAGATTTTCTGCTTATGTCCTCATTCATCTTCTTGTCTGGTTCCTCTCATCTCTTTACCTTTTAGATACTGGGAATGACTTGGTTCTTATTTTTAGGGATCTTTATTCATCTGCACTCACTTTTCTGGTTAAGCTTGCCTAGTGTCATGGTTTTAAAAAACTGCTATTCCCTGAATGGTCCCAAATGTATATCCTATGCTCAGATCTCTCCCCAAAACTTCCCTAAAATAAGCTATCAATTGACATAAGTGCCTAATAGACATCTCATGTGATCCAAAACTGAACACAGGATTTCTATGTTCCTTGGTCTTCCTTCAGTTCTTTGCCTCTTGGTAAATGGCAGCTGCATCCTCCCTTTGTCCAGGCCCAAATCTCATCATCATCTTGATTCTTCTCTTTCTCCCACAATCTACAAGCAATCTGTTGTCAAATTCTGAAAAATTTATCCAAAATGTATCTAAAACTCTACCAATTCTTACCACCAACTGCTCTCACTATGTTTAAGCCACAGTTGATTCCAAACTTCTCTTCCATTTTCTGACTATGCCCTTTTTCTGTTTATTTTCATGGAGCAGCTAGAGAAATTTTTTTTAATGACAGCCATTTATGGAAATGCGCAGAATGAACACCTAATCTGAGGGTTTGGTGACGATGTTATAACCTGGCCTTTGACTTGGCTCCATCCTCCTACACTGAAGTCATTGGCTTTTTGGCCTGTGTTTTATTTTATCCGTTTACTTTTATTTAACTTTTATTATAAGTTCAGGGGTACATTTGCAGGTTTGTTACATAGGTAAACTTATGTCATGGGGGTTTATTGTACCGATTATTCATCACACATGTATTAAGCCTAGTACCCATTAGTTATTTTTCCTGATCTTCTCCCTCCTCCCACCCCCACCCTTCCATAGGCCCCCGTGTGTGTTGTTCCCCTCTGTATGTCCATGTATTATCATCATTTATCTCCCATGTATAAGTGAGAATATGCAGTATTTGGTTTTCTGTTCCTGTGTTAGTTTGCTAAAGATAATGGCCTCTAGCTTCCATCCATTTTCCTGCAAAGGATATGATCTTGTTTATTTTTTATGGCTGTATAGTATTCCATGGAGTATATGTGCCATATTTTCTTTATCCCGTCTGTCATTGATGGGCATTTAGGTTGATTCCATGTCTTTGCTATTGTGTATAGTGCTGCAATGAACATATGCATGCATGTGTCTTTCTGATAGAATGATATATATTCCTTTGGGCATATACCCTATAATGGGATTGCTGGATTAAATGGTATTTCTGTCTTTAAGTCTTTGAGAAATTGCCACACTATCTTCTGCAATGGTTGAACTAATTTACACTCCCACCAACACTGTATACATGTTCCTTTTTCTCCACAACCTTGGCAGCATCTGTTATTTATTTATTTTCATTTTCAAAAGAGGTGAAACATCTGTTATTCTTCGACTTTTTAATAGCCAGTCTGACTGGTGTGAGATGGGATCTCATTGTGGTTTTGATTTGCATTTCTGTAATGATTGGTGATGTTGAGCTTTTTTCGTATGTTGAGATTTTTTTTCACATGATTATTGGCTGCTGGAGGCATCATGCTACCCACTTCAAACTATACTATAGGGCTACAGTAACCAAAACAGCATGGTATTGGTACAAAAACAGACACACAGAACAATGGAGCAGAATAGAGAACCAGAAATAAGGCTGCACACCTACAACAATGTGATCTTCGACAAACCTGGGAAAATCAAGCAATGGGGAAAGAATTCTCTATTCAATAAATGGTGCTGGGATAACTGGCTAGCCATTTGCAAAAGACTGAAACTGGACCTCTTCCTTATGTCATATGCCAGAATCAACTCAAGATGGATTTAAGACTTAATTGTAAAACCCCAAACTATAAAAGCCCTGGAAAACAACCTAAGCAGTACCACTTAGGACATAGGGATGGGCAAAGATTTCATGATGAAGACAACAAAAGAAATTGCAACAAAACCAAAAATTGACAAATAGGATCTAATAAAGCTAAAGAGAAATTTTTTTAGTCATTACATCAGGTCATGTCACTTTTCTGCTCCAGTCTCTCTTATGGCTTCCAGTCCCACCCAGAATGAAAGCCACATTCCTCACACTGTCCTACAATGCTTGTACAATGGAATAGCTGCCATTCCTCTGACTTTATCTCCTAATCCTCTCCATCAACTTTTCTCATTTCTTTATCACAAACTTGGTTAGTCTTCCTGATCCTAGAAATCACTGGAACCCTCCTTTCTCGAGCCTTTTGTAATTTCTAATCCTATAATTCACTGTTCCTCCCATATTTATGGATTGTGTTCTTATCTTCTTCAGGTATCTATGCTTCCCTTAACACCTTGAATTCAAAAGTGACTCACAACCCTACCCAATGCACTCTATCCCTCTTACCATAATATGTTTTTATCTTTTGCACTCAACACATTAGTATATCAAATGTTTACTTGTTTATTATTTGTAATGTGTGTTTTGGCCTATTGGATTTAGAGGCGATTCGCTTACAATATACTAGGGGATCCAAGAAAAAAAATGTATCTAACTAATAAAATAGAATTAGCTAGCCATACATAGTGGTGTCCTGGTAAATGTTAACAACTGGCCTTATGGTGAGAAGGGGGCAAAAATAAATAGACAAGTGCAATAAAATAATTAGGAAGTGATGGGTTTTGAGTATTTATTACATTTGTTTCTAATACAATTTCTTTAATTTTATTTATGTTAATATAATTTGATATGGTTTGGCTGTATCCCCACCCAAATCTCACCTTGAATTGTAATAATCCTCATGTGTCAAGGGCAGGGCCAGGTGGAGATAATTGAATGGTGGGGGCAGTTTCCCCCATACTGTTCTCATGGTAGTAAGTAAGTCTCCTGATATCTGATGGTTTTATAATGGGAAGTTCCCCTGCACAAGCTCTTTTGCTTGCCGCCATGTAAGACGTGCCTTTGCTACTCTGCCTTTCACCATGATTGTGAGGCCTCCCCAGCTATGTGAAACAGTCATTTCATTAAACCACTTTTTCTTTATAAATTACCCAGTCTCAGGTATGTCTTTATTAGCAGTGTGAGAACAGACTAATACATAATTTTACATCTTATGTAATTTTAGTTATAGATGTGTTTAGTAATTTGCAAAATTCCTGAAAATTTAGCTGTTGGCTTTTATAAGCTGGTATTAGCCAGTCCCTGCCACTAAGTCCTGGCTTCACCATATGTAAAATCTGTTGTCTTGGATAAACCATTTAGCTTATCTTTATCTCAGTCTTTTCAGATGTAAAACAGACCTAATTATAGTTACCACCTCAATGGATGATTATGAAGATAAATTTAATAACATAAAGCAGTTACCTGATAGTAAGCAGTTTGTAAATGTTAGCTATTATTATTAGAATTATCATTATAAATTCTTAATATTAAAATAATATAAAAAATATAAACATTCAATAAGTCACATAAGGCAGAGTAAATATGAGAAATAGTGTAAAGATTAATTAAACCTATCTCATATAGTTGTTGTGAGCTTTAAATGAGTTAATATACACTAAGTTCTTATAACAGTATCTGGCATATAGAAAGCAGTATCTTTCTATTGGCTGTTATTCTTCTTCTCAATAAAAATTTAGAAAACCGAGAAATTGCAGTAAATATTTGAAAAAATGAAGAGACATTTTACCTTTCTGTGGGAGGACTATATATTGTAGTGATACAAATTAATTTATAAATTTAATGCAGTTAAATAAAAATAGCAATTGTATTGTTTTAAGGGAGAGACTAGAAGCATAACTTATTATATAAAGTCTTCTTTTAAGATAAAGAGCAATGATAAGGAAAGACTTGCCTTGGTAGATGTTAAAGTATGCTTTTGTTCTTAAACTATAAATGGTTACTAGAGATGGTATTTTGTGGTGCCAAAAAATTAATTTTGGAGTTTGAATATAACACTTAGTAGCTGTTTAATTTTGGTCAAGACAATTAAATGTTATCTTCAGAATCTTTGTCTGTAAATAGGTTACTACATCAGCAAAAACAAAAATTTATGTAATAGAGTTGTTACAGGAACATTCTGATAATAGCAGATATGAGAACTCTTTATATATGGCAAGTCAATAATAGACCGTGTGATTTTTAACATGAATAAAAACAGTAAGTATAATGTTTATTTTTTATTAATTACGAACCTGTTTTATTTCTCTCTCATGAAGATAACTTTTATATGCACAGGGCATAAGCTCACTCTGTCTAGATATTTTTCTATGCTCAAGAGCCTAGATATATTTCTGTTAGTCTTTTTGCTATGCCTGGATTGCCCTTTTCTATCATCTCTGTTAATTGAAATAGCCCTCAGCCATCAAGAGCCAGAAGAATACCAATTGTTCCATGAACTACTGCCTAAATCCCCTTCCACCCCGTGCTTCACCTTTTTTACCAGTTTGAGCAATGGGTCACTTCTGCTTGTCATGGATCATCTTCCATTTTCCTTTTCTGTTATCCCATTCAATCTCTGAATCCCTTGCCTCTTCAGAATAGTCTGGGAATCGGCTGTATGAACATCATTGGGGAGCTTGTTAGAAATGTAGAATTCCAGGCCATACCCTAGATGAAAATCTCCAGGTAGTTCTCCTCTATATTATAGTTTGAGAAGTGCTCTTCTAATTAGTCGTGAACTTCTTGAGTGTTGGGAAATGGTGAGAGGAGAGTTGCTCCATCTTATCTTGATACCCTCTACAAGGCCCAGAATCTTTCAATGCTTTGCACATAGTCGGTATTCAATTGGTGGGTGTTGAATTGAGTTTTAATTTTAGTATTTTGAAGTCAGGAAAATACAGTTTAGGAAAACTTAAATGTTAGGAAAGAATGTTCTAAAGTCAGAGCAAGAGTAAAGCTACTCATTATTGATACTACTCACATCAACTAATCAATATTTCTTGGTCATCAACTACTACTGTACCTTTGCATGCATAAAATATTTTTGTAGATCCTTGATCTTGTAAAAAAAAGATCTTGAATCTAACCTTTATCTTCAAAGAATTTATTTAGATAACTAAGTCAAAATGTGGTTGCTTTGTCATCCTTGTAAATATTTAATATATGATATTAGAAGTCATGACAGAACTGTAAGGCATTGTGCATCCAAAAATGACTGGTAAATATCAAGATGTGATTTCATTAAATTATTTAAACAGATCAGTTTATCATTTGTTTTGATTGTCTAGAAAATGGTGAACAAAACTATAAGCAACAATTTTTTATGATTAAAGTAGGATGATTATATACTGTAAAGAATTTTATTTTCCAGTGTATGATTTTTAGATAGTGATATTTTCCCTTTCATACTTAATTTGTAGGATTTTTCTGTCAAGAATTTTATCAACATTTTAAAAGTGTTATGAGTATCATTAATTAACATTTACCTGTCTGGATACACTGGATACACCTGTCTGGATTAAATTAAGCATATCTTAAATTGTAGGTGGTCTCTTTCCATTACCTAGAAAGTTGCAAGTCTGCTTCTCTCTGCTATCAGCTGATATGTGCTTAGGGAACAGAAACTAATTTAACATTAACCTACGCAAACTGTAATTAGGAAGCTAATCTGCTGAAAAATACCCCCAGCAAATTCTATTTTTATGCAATGCCATTTTAATGGAAATGGCATTTTTATGAAATGCAAGTGACAAAGAACTGAATGATGCCTGTGAGCCTTTTATTTAATTTTGTGTGTTCTGTAATTTGTTAATAAAAGGGTGGAGTAGGAGAACTCCACTCCTACCATTTTGGATATGGAATAGATTTGCAGAGTAGAATATTTAATGTAAATATCCACTTTTAGTACAAATAATTTTTTAAAAATATGCCGTAATTGATGCTCTAAATGGGTAGCGTGTATGTATGTGTGTGAACGTATGGCATGACAATCGTAAGCAGAAGGGCTTTGGAAATTATTTCATGTTTCTCATCACTGCCCCTTTTCATCAAGGTGAATAGTTAAAATTGACTTTGCTTGTATGACTTTCCTTTCCATGAATTTTCTGCTTTCCCAGTGCATATAAAAGTTATGTTATGCTATATACCCATCTACTGACTGTGCAGTACCATTTTATCTAAATAAACAATGTATATATTTTAATTTAAAAATACTTTATTGTTAGGCCAGGTGCAATGGCTTACGCCTGTAATCCCAGCACATTGGGAGGCTGAGGTGTGTGGATCACCAGGGGTCAGGAGTTCGAGATCAGCCTGTCCAACATGGTGAAACCCCATTTCTACTAAAAATGCAAAAATTAGCCAGGTGTGATGACGTGCACCTGTAATCCCAGATACTTGGGAGACTGAGGCAAGAGAATCGCTTGAACCCGGGAGGCAGAGGTTGCAGTGGTCCGAGCTCGCGCCACTGCACTCTGGCCTGGGTGACAGAGTGAGACTCTGTCTCAAAAAAAAAAAAAAAAAAAAAAAATTAAAAAAAAAAACCCACAAAAAAAAACTGAATTGCTAAAAAATGCTAACAATCATCTGACCCTTCAGCAAGTCCTAATTTTTGTTGGTGGAGAGTCTTGGCTGAAGGTTGATGGCTGCTGACTAACCAGAGTCATAGTTGCTGAAGACTGGGGTGGCTGTGGCAATTTCTTAAAATAAGACAACAGTAAAGTTTACCACATCAATTTACTCTTCCTTTTACAAAAGATTTCTCTGTAACATGTGATGCTGTTGGATAGCATTTTACCCATAGTAAAATTTCTCTAAATACTGGAGTCAATCCTCTGACACCTGTCTGCTGCTTTAAAAAGTAAGTTCATGTAATATTCTAAATCCTCTCTTGTTATTTCAACACTGTTCATGACATCTTCAGAAGTAGTACGTTTCATCTCGTGAAATCACTTTCTTTGCTCATTCATAAGATGCAGCTCCTCCTCAGTTCAAGTTTGATTGTAAGATTGCAGCAATTCAGTCATATCTTCAGACCCTATTTCTAATTCAATTTCTCTTGCTACTTTTACCACATCTGCAGTTACTTCTTCCTCTGAAGTCTTGAAACACTCCCAGTCATCCTTGAGAGTTGAAATCTACTTCTTCAAAACTCCTGTTAATATTGATATGTTGACCTCCTCCCATGAATGTTCTTAATGGCATCTTGAACGGTGAATATTGTACAGAAAGTTTTCAATTTCCTTCACCCAGCTCAATCAGAGGAATCACTATCTATGGCAGCTGTACCCTTACAAAATGTATTTCTTAAACAATAAGACTTGAAATGACTCCTTAACCTATGGGTTGCAGAATGGATTTTGAAATCAAGTAATGGAACGCCTCCGGCTTTGCTCTTCTTGTTTATGATTGTTTTAACATTTGGGTTTCCATGTAAATTTTGGGATCACGCATAGTGAGCTCAGAGGAGGGAAGAGAAAGAACAAATTATGGCTCAAGTGCATTAGTCTCTGTTCTTACTGAGATTTAGTAGATTTTTTTAAAATAAATATTTCCATTTTATTATACAAACTTGAAACAATTTCCATAAACTTTGGCTATTTTTTTTGTAATTTTTCGGTTGTTATGGTTGTGCCATTGGGATGAGAGTGTGAAGAGCTCCTCATGCTGCTGTTCTGGAAGCTGTATTTTAAGTCTTTTGGCCTCGGGCCACTATGGATATATTTCTGAGATACTAAGGGTACCACCAAAAAAGAATGTTTGGAAACCTCTATACTAGGACAAATTACTAAGCCCATTCATGTTTCAGAATTTACATCTTTAAAATAGATGAAGTATATCCTGACACATAAGAAATCAATAACAAATTTGGCTATGTGTTGTTTATATTTCATATGCTTGTTAGGAGGAAGTATATATGTAAAAATGCTGTGTAAAATATTGCAATCATTATTGTCACTTTTAAACAAGCTTTCATATTTTACTTCATTTTGTTCCTGAATTCAACTTGATAATAAAATTATTGGTATAGATGGTTCTATTTGTAGGGACCCATATGAACTCATACCTTTATTGAGATTCAACATACGGAATATAAATATCAACCAGTAAAATAATAAATGATAATTAATTCCTCTGCACCACTTTAAGTCTGTGATCAAAGTAGAAGTCTAATTTCATGATATCTCTTGTGGATTAAGACTCAGTAGGCACTGTTCTTCCAGTACTGCTCTTAGGGCCATCAGGTATTAAATCACTATTCACCAGGATGTTCTTGGCTTTAATTATTATTGCTTAACTTTGGTTCATTTAGAACTGAATGCTAAGTCCATGCAGCTTGAGTGTATGAAAACCTGTTTTATGACATGGAGAGTTTACTGCATTCACTTTTCTTAATTCATGTCAAACTTTCAAATGTTTTACTTGGTAGAAGTGGACTATAGGGTGTTGTTGCATCTTTCCTAAAACACAATTTATCTGGAAGCATCATGAAGGAATGTTTTCTTAAATGCTTTTTGGAAAATAAATTGTTCATCTTTTGGTCTTTATTTTACTACCAAGAAATTTTCCAACTCCAGTATTCAGGATCTATGACCAGAAAGCTAATACAAATTTTATTTTGTTTCTTCCTGGCAAAAAATATGCCTAAACAATTCAATTCAGAGTATGATGAAAAGGCTTTTGCAACATATCTTTGAATTGCCTTTAGGCACGATAAAAATAGTTACTGCAATTTAGCGAGTGGAATTGAAGAAGGAAGAAAAGGAATACAACTGATCATTAGTAATATGTTGGGGAGAGGAGTAAGAGGCAAGGGATACAGGGAATAAACAATGGAAGATAGGGAGGAAAGTTTAAAAGTTAATGTGGCATGGATAACAATAATGACATTTGCATGGTTTATAGAGAGTGTGTACATATGTAATTTGCATGCCACTCTCCCTCTTCTAGTCACAGATCATTTAGCTGAAGAAAGGGGGCACTCATATGCACTCTAACTACAATGTAAAGGGAGTTCATTATAAGGATCCTGAGGAATATCAAAGAATCCATTTGCCAGAATTAACATTGGAACTGGAAAGCTGTAGTTTCTTCTCTCTGACTTCAGGGTCATATATTCTTTTCTGCTAGTGTCTTTCTTTCCACAAGTCTTCCATACACCTCTGCAAATAGGTTATCTTTGCAAGACCCTCAGACCCTTTCCCTTTGTAATTTCAGCCATGTGACTTTATCTTGCACAAATGCCAACTCTAACTCTCTTTTGCCATACATTTTCCTATCCCTTCCTCTTCATGCCACATTGAGTCAGAATTAGAGACCTAATTCCAAATTCTACACAGAGAGAATACAAATGGCTGAATTTGTATAAGCCATCTGTTTTTAGTTTAGTAACTACGGCTGAAAAAATGAAGCCTATGTTATGTTGGACTGTTCCTAAGAGGGTCATAGATGGACCTGATTCTCTAAGACGAGGATAGAAATACAGATATAATAATGGATATGTATCTTTGCATATCTATTATGTAATTTCTGGTAAACTCTTTGAGAGAAGAAATCATGTCTTAGGTATTTCTTTTCCTAGTACCTGGAACAATGTCAAAATGAATGTTGAATAAAAAGTCTTCACTTTGAGGGCAGTTTGAATTTGTACCTCGGGGGCATTGTTACTGATGTAATGAAGAAAAGATTCTAGGGCCTTCATTTTTGCTGGATGTCATCAAGGTAACTTTTGCTTTGGGGAAGTTGTTAATATTCTTTGGAAAGCAGACTTCTTTGAGCAAACTTCGAAGAGACTCTTTATACATGAGAATGGAGCAGTAATCTACCACCTATCCATTTTTGTTAACTAGTATTTCACAAAGTATTTTTAGTGTGTTTTTATGATAAATTTTACACAGAACACAAATAAACTATATTAAAATAGAATGCATGTTTATAGCAGGTGTAAAAGGATAAGTGCTGCCCATTAATATTCTTTCTTCCATGTAGCTGCCAATAAGCCCTTTCCCAAATCTTGAGGCACCTCTATAAAATTCCAAGGGCTCTAAAGTTTTAAAACCACCACTTCTAGATTAGAAGCAAGGAATTTATTGTCTAACTTGCTTAATGCTTGAATATATTTATAATTTTAAGTACATAAGAATGTGATACAAAATATTATTAAGAAAGAAAGGGATTTTATTGTCTGTTTTCTTCCTCTTGCTGCCATGTCACTTAGGTATAAGATTCAAAAGCAGAAATGTATTTATTCAATAAACATTAACTGACCATTGTTTGCTACATTCTTCATTTGACATAAAGGTGTGAATAAGACCTCTGTTATCATGTGTCGAGAGTTTGTTAGAATTTTATGTAATGAGAACATTTTAATTTCATTATACTTAATACAAAATAGGCAGCATACTTAGAACCACCAATGGCAAATGAAATAGTAGATATTTTAGTATACAGGGTAAGTACAGGAGTTCAGATTCTTTCATTCTCATCTTTCTCCTGAGCATAAGATCATTTTTTATATAACCAGTAACTCTTCTGCTTTCTGTTGTCCTTTTGAGTCTCTCTCTCTGTTCAATATGACACAAAACACTAATTTCCCAAAAAGAATGTCAAAATGTCTGAATATTTTAAATTTTATGTCACTAGATGAGTGTAACAGTGTTGTACTGAAAGAAATACATAAGCTTATATTAAACAGTATATTATTGGATTGGTAGGGAGCATACAATGCTGGAATATCAAAATATTTTTATGATCAAATGAGTTTGTCTAAACCTAAGGCATCTTCATAGAACTACAGACATTAAAACTGAAAAGGAACTTAGAATTTATTGTAAGCAATGCAGTTTCCTACCATATATCACTTCTTAATTTGCAATAAAATTTCAGGTTTTTCAGGGTGAAAATATGCCCAGTTTCATCCAATGAATCATAGCCTGCAAAAGTAATATCCCTCTAGTGGGCATTTAGAAATATTTGAGCAGATTTTGGACTGTCAAAGGGCTAAGAGATACTATTGACATTCAGTGATCCTGGGCTATGGATGCTATATGTCCTGGAATATACAGAATGATGCTGCATAACAAAGATTTTTCCAGGCTAAAATGCTCCTGAGATCTCCAGTAAGAAACACTGGTTTAACCCAATCCCGATAATCACATTGCCCTTTTAATCGACCTTACTTTTAAATTAGTTTGGATATGTTACCTAATTCTGGATAGTGAGGTGGAATGGGAAGTATCTTATAGGAAGAGTGTGGTGGGAGGCTTCAGTACAAAATAATATCTCTTCTTATTATTACTTATAATATAATAAATTAATATTATAAAGTAGACATCTGTGACTTGTTATTTACTCAATTATATGCATAATGCTTGGATCTATGGTGGCTTTCTTGCATCAAGGAAGACTAAAATCCACTGGCCAAATTTGAAGAGTAGACATGTGATAGCACCTGGGTGTCTATTGATGTACATAATTCACATTTCTTGTTGTATGAGTGCTAGACTTACGTGGGAAAAATAAACACCTTGGTTGTTTAAGTAATTATCAGTTTAATTTTCAAATACCTATGGTTAAAAACATTCTTGACTGATACTGCTATCATTTATTAATTACCTTACCTTTTTCTCACCTCCTTTATTTTATCTTTGAAAAAAATTAGGGATCAGGCAGGTGTAGTTATCTAAAAAAAAAAAAAAAAAAGCCCTACTTATTTAATGGCAGAGTAGAAGTACAGATATATTTTTTCTGTTACTGATCTAGGATTGTTAAACCATGTTGTATGCATTTCTTTGCTTTAATTTCCTGAAAAATAATTGTGTATTTTGTAACTGGTTTCATTTGAAATATAAAGATATCTGAGAAAAATAATAAACATGCCAGTTCATTAAAAATAATATTCTGAATGTGTTTTAAAGTTTAACTCCTCAACATGGTTCATGCATCCTTTGATTTTTGAGGGTTATAAAAATAGCCGTTCTTAGCAAGTCTTGCTTAATTCTGGTTCAACAAGTGTAAAATTCAAGGCAGCTGGTTTTAAGCAGAAAAAGAACAAGGCAAATCTTCTAATCAAGTAGACTCATACAAAAAGAAATATTGTAAAATATAAAATATTTTAAAATGTAAAAGCATTTCTCATTTGCCAGTTGTTTGGCAAATATGTAATTGAACAAACTTGGAAAATATTTTGTATGGCTCTGGCTTTGCAGTAAAAAATACACATAGAAAATAAAGCATCTTGATGATAGCAATGCCATAATTTTACTTATTCTTAAAGAGTTTATACTATGGAACAATCATTGCCTCTTCTGGGAAGATAATAGGACAGAGAGAAAAGTCAAAATATGATATTTTCTTAGAAAGATGATCAAAAAACAAGCTTATATGGAGTTTTTAACTTTGTATACAACATAAAAGGCATAATCACTTAAGCGTTTCCTATGCCTGGAAAATTCTGTTAAAAGTAAATTGTTATGCTTGCAGAAGTGTAATATCCCTTAGAAAACCTAACGGAGATAAATTTGAAGCCTTCCAATAAGTCACATTAGTTCAGATTCCTGAAAGATTGAAGGGTGCTTCTTTTTTCACACACAATAAACAGACTTAATGACAGCAAGATACAAGGGTATGTTGAAGCTGACAAGGTAATGACACGTAATATGATTGATATAGAAAGGAAATTGTAATATTAGAACTGAGGCAGGTATGAGGGATTTTCAAGTTCAGTGTTTATCATTTTTAAATTGTTTCAGTGACTCCCTTAAATACAATGCATCATGGCCCCTAGTTTTCACTTATATTTTTCTTATTAAAAATAAGTATGTAAAAACTTGAAACAAATATACATTTCCAAAGCTTAAAGCTCTTATATACCCATAAAATAAATACCAATAAATGGCTGGATGCGGTGGCTCATGCCTGTAATCCCAGCGCTTTGGGAGGCTGAAGTGGGTGAATCATGAAGTCAGGAGATTGAGACTATCCTGGCCAACATGGTAAAACCCCGTCTCTACTAAAATACAAAAAAATTAGCTGGGTGTGGTGGCACGTACCCGTAGTCCCTGCTACTCAGGAGGCTGAGCCAGGAGAATTGCTTGAACCTGGGAGGCAGAGGTTGCAGTGAGCCAAGATCGTGCCACTGCACTCCAGCCTGGTGACAGAGCAAGACTCTGTCTCAAAAAAATAATAAATACCAATAAATACAAAACCGATAAAAATAAATGTATTGGCCGGGCACGGTGGCTCACGCCTGTAATCCCAGCACTTTGGGAGGCCGAGGTGGGCGGATCACGAGGTCAGGAGATCGAGACCATCCTGGCTAACACAGTGAAACCCCGTCTCTACTAAAAAAAAATACAAAAAATTAGCCGGGTGAGGTGGCGCGCGCCTGTAATCCCAGCTACTCGGGAGGCTGAGGCAGGAGAATGGCGTGAACCCTTGGGAGGCGGAGCCTGTAGTGAGCCGAGATCGCACCACTGCACTCCAGCCTGGGCGACAGCGAGACTCTGTCTCAAAAAAAAAAAAAAAAAAAAAAAAAAAAAAAAAAAAAAATAAATAAATAAATAAATAAATAAATAAATGTATTGTGTAATATATAATGTTATTTTCCTGAGAAGAAATCATTAAGTTTAATACTAGAAAAATATAGTTTTGGGTAGGATTATTTAGTTAATGTTTCCGTATTTTTTACCTGACATGGCAGTTTATAATCACATGTTGGTGGTAAACTCTCATAGATTTTATCTGACACTGTTTTAATTTTACCCTAATTCTTGAAAGATAATTTTACTAGTTCTGTGATTCTAAGTGGAGAGACATTTCCTCTCAGGATTTTGAAGATAATATTCTACTCTTTTCTGGCTTTCATAGTTGCCATTAAGAAGTCTGCAAGGTAATTAGCAAACTACAATAGATCTGTCTTTTCTTTTTGATGGCTTATAAATATTCTTTGTTTTTGAGATTCTCTAGTTTCCTTGTTTTGCTGTAGACTCCTATTTATTTTTAAAATTTCATTTAGAATCTATTGTGCTTCATATATGTATATATATTTATATATGTATGAATGTGTGTGCGTATGTGTGTATATATATATATATATATAAATTTCTTTTCATCAGTTTTGGAAACTCAAAGCTGAATAGTTATTTAAATACTGCCTTTTCTTAAATCTCTTCTCCTGTGAGTCCATGTAGATCAATAATGGACCTTTACATTCAATCCTGCAAATATTTAGTACTCCATAAATTCTGCATCACATTTACTTCCTTTGTAACATTATGAGTAATTTCTTTATCATCCACTTATTTTATTCTTAATTTAGTTAAATCTAAGGTGGTGGGCCGGGCACAGTGGCTCATGCCTGTAATCCCAGCACTTTGGGAGGCCAAGGCAGGAGGATCATAAGGTCAGGAGTTCGAGACCAGCCTGGCCAATATGGTGAAACCCCATTTCTACTAAAACAAAAATGAGTTGGGTGTGGTGGCACATGCCTATAGTCCCAGCTACTTGAAGGCTGAGGCAGGAGAATCACTTGAATCTGGGAGGCGGAGGTTGCAGTGAGCCAAGACCACACCATTGCGTTCCATCCTGGGCAATAAGAACGAAACTCCATCTCAAAAAAAAAAAAAAAAATTCTAAGATGGTGTTTAGCCATATATTTCTAATTTGACCAATTATATTTTATTACTCAGTTTGATATTTAATTTGATTCAATTCTTCCTGGTAATTTTTGATAACAAAATGTTGCTAGTTCTTATTTATAACATTATATTTATGTAAACATAGTTTTATGTATCTATCAGTAATTCTATATAATTCCCTTGCTGGTATAAAATATTATTTTGTTGTTTCTGCTAACTTATGAGGTCTCATTTTTGTGGTGTTTCTAAGCATTCTATATGAATTCATATGTGGTTAATTTTAATCTGTGGAAAAGGGATTAAGGCCCTCATTTTAAGATGCTTTTTTTTTTTTTTTTTTGAGAAGATTGTATATTTTTTTCTGCTTAGACTTTTGGGGAATTACTGATCTTAGGGAAACTTATTCCCCTTTTAGGGTCCCAGGTAGTTTCTGGGAAGGTCAGATTTAATTTTTTCTCTCGCATAGCCATTGCTGGAAGTGTCAGGTTCAATTCTCCCTCTTGTCTTTTCAGACTAGTTACTGTGTTTGTTTACTTACTTGTTGGTTTATTTGGCTATTTGAAGATTTCTTTTAATTATTCTGAAAGCGTTGATCTGAAAAAAAGATATATATTTGCTGCAAGATCTAGTTCTACTGAGGAAGTGCCTCAGGGTTATTTAATCTACCAAATGGCTGAAAGTGGAAGTTCCATAGTTTGTAGATTTTTTGCCACAGTTTTTTTCTTTTTTTTTTTTTAGCGTAGAACTGTAAGACTATGGAAATAAATTAGTAAATAATTCAAGTTTTAAAAATAGTACTGCTTTGAAAATACATGGGCTAAAATTCAATTTACTTAATTTTATATTTCATGTGAAATATGTTGACATCTACTCATTGTAATCTTAGAATCAATCTATTTTAATGGCAAAAATTATGATGGAACTATTCTTCCAAAGCTAACCGTTTAAAATCAGTATAATGCTCTCCATGGGACAGCCATGAGAAAACAACCTACCTATTAGCAACCAGGCTTGCTTACCACACAGAATATACTGTAGTACTTAGCTTTTCCTTTATTTCAGAAAAACAAAAAATGTATTTTTTGTATTTCTGTATATTTCTGTGTTTCATGCATGTTCTAAGCTTGGTGGTTAAAAAGGTTAACACAAAGTTCATGGCCACATTGTAGTTACATTCCAGTGATGGAAGTCAGATAATATACAGTAAGCAAACAAATAAATAAATAGGACAAATTTAGAAATAAGGGCAATGAAGGAAATAAAATGGATTTATGTGATATAGAGTGACTTAGAAGGAGTATGACTGACTATTTGGATTGTATTATAAGTGATGGCTTCCCTGAGGAGGTAGAAATTGAGATGATGAGCTCAGGGAGAGGGATTCTAACAAAGGCTCAGCAAGTGCGATGGTCCTGTTGGATAATGGAGCTTAGCATTGTAGGAGGAACAAAAGAATGCCAATCTGACTGCAGCATCGTGATCCACTGTTAAGAGTGTTAAGACCGGGGACTGTTGTGGGGTGGGGGGAGGGGGGAGGGGAGAGGGACAGCATTAGGAGATATACCTAATGCTAAATGACGAGTTAATGGGTGCAGCACACCAACATGGCACATGGATACATATGTAACAAACCTGCACATTGTGCACATGTACCCTAAAACTTAAAGTATAATAAAAAAAAAAAAAAGTGTTAAGACATTAAACAAACAGTCATGAAGGGAGATTTCAAAACCTTAGTAAAGAATTTGGATTATATTTTAAGTGCAGGGAAGGGACCTTAGAGAGTTTCAACAATATGAGTGATTCTTTATATATTTACATTATTCATGTAATATATATTTATATTATAATTCATAATCATAAACAATATTTAATATTTGATAATTTTATAATTATATTTCAAAATAGTATAAAATTGTTTAAAATATATTTATAAATATCTTGTAATTATTATATCAAATTATATCTCATATGAACCTAACACCTAGCACTGAAAATTGTTGAGCAGATGCCAGAGAAGGGAAGGGGTGTTACGAGCTAATTAAAAATCTGAAATGATATCTCTTTATAGATCATTTTCACCAAATAATGTAGACTGATAAATTATTTCAAGAATTCATTAGCCTATCTTTTTGAATATTTTTATTTAGGTAAAATTGATATACAATAAACTACATATTTAAATTGTGCAATTTGAGAAGTTTTGATGTGTACATTTGTGAATTCATCATTACAACATAATAAGATATTCATTACCCACAAAAATTTCTTCATGACTTGTTTTCATTCCATTTTCTCACTCACCTTTCTAATCCCAGGTTACTACTGATCTGGTAACTTGTACTGTTGATTAGTTCTGTCACTCTAGATAAGAATTTTATATGAATGGAATCACTCAGTATGTACTCTTTAGTCTGACTTCTTTTGCCCAGCATCCATCCATGTTGTAGCAAGTTCAAGAGATTGTTCCTTTTTTATTGTTGAGTAGTGTTCCATTGGAAGGGTATATCACCATTTGTTTATTCATTCATGTGTCGGACATTTGGATTGTTTTCAGATTTTTGCAATTACAAAAAAGATGCTTTTAACATTTGTGTACAAGTGTTTGTATAGACATGCATGTTTATTTCTCTTAAATAAACACATAGGAATAGAATGTCTGGGTTATTACTTTTTAAGAAACTGCCAAACTGTTTTCCAAGGTAGTTGTACCATTTTCATTCCCATCAGCAGTGTATGAGAGTTCCACTTCCTCTATAACCCCAACGACACTTGGTATAGACCGTCTTTTTAATTCTGGTCAATCTGCTAAGTATGTAGTGATATCTCATTGTTATTTAATTTTTATGTCTTTATTCACTAATGGTGTTGATCTTTCTTATGTGCTTATTTGTGATCCATATATCTTCTATGGTTAAACATTTGTTCAAATAATTTCTTTTTTGTTGTTTTAATCAATAGGCAATGGTGGCTTAGTATCAGATATTACAATAAAAGAATAATCTTTTTTATTTTTATTTTCTCATTCTCTCTTAGCATCATTTATTTATTAATCTATCCATCCATTATCATGACATAAATGGGCAATTACAAAGTTTCAAGCACTGGGGATACATTGAAGAGTGAGACTCTGTACCTGCTCTCAATCAGCAGGTACAAAAAAAGTTCATTAAAATCTAATGTATGATCATACATCACTTAATGACTGAGAAACATTCTAAGAAATATGTCATAAGGCAATTTTGTTATTATGTGAACATCATAGAGTGTACTTACCCAAACTTAGATGGTATTGCCTACTACACAGCTAGGCTATGATATAGGCTGTTGCTCCTAGGCTGTCAGCCTGTAAGCATGTTACTATACTGTACTCAATACAGTAGACAATTGTAACACAATGGTAATTATTTGTGTATCTAAACATAGGAAATATACAGTAAAATATGGTATTATGATCTTACGAGACCACTCTCGTATATGTGGTCCATCGTTTACCAAAACATCGTTATGCAATGCATAACTGTCATTATAATGTATTCCCTTGGCCTAGTATTTTGTAGTTTATGATTGATTTATGTGGATGCTTCCTATAAGGGAAAAGATTAAGAGATGATGTTATGCTACATAAGATTCTGCCTCAGCGTTCAGAGTTCACACTGCCCTTGGGAAAGAAAACAAAGAGCTGAAAAATATTGTAGCAGAAAGTAAGTTTGAAATAGAAAGTATTAAAAATAAGTCTCTGTCAATACAGAGGATTTCCTGGAGGCAGTGGGACTTTTGGATTTGGGGAATTGATAAGATTTTTTAAGGCTTTTAATCTTTTAATTTAATGTAATTTAATTATTTTTAGAGACAGGGTCTCACTTTGTTGCCCAAGCTGGAGTGCAGTGGTGTGATCTTGGCTCATTGTAGCTTCGGCCTGCTGGGCTCAAGTGATCCTTCCACCTTAGCCTCTTGAGTAGCTAGGATGACAGGCACATGCTACCATGCCTGGCTTTTTTGTTTTTTTTTGTAGAGATGGAGTCTCACTATGTTATCCAGAGTGAAAATATTTTTTCTAATACATGAATAATATGAAGAGATATGATGAGTGAGGTGAGGAGCAGCAATATTTAAGTTTTTGAAGAACAAGAAAATGCTGCGCCATTTGGGCTGACTACTTTCCTGGGAATCATGAGAGTTTAGGATACGTAATGTTATTCTGACCACAGACATGATAATAAGTGGGTCGTCATCTTATTTCAGATCATAGATGCCTCTGAAAGACTTATTAGTGAAGTATATAATTAGACGATCTTAATCTTCTCAGAAATCATCATCACCTATAAATGCATGGTCTGAACATGTTTTAATAGCTTAGTGGGATTTTTAGCTACACCAGATTATCATTTAGATTTTATAACCTCGTTAAGGTACAGTGCTCAGCATAGAAACCAAGACAGGGGACCGAGTTTCCCACTAAAATATTTATTTTTAACCTTACAGACATTTTTACACTCTACTCTGCTCTAAGAATTTTACTTTTTCTTTTGCTTCACCCTGTGATACCTGAAACAACATTCTGAAATGCTAGGGAAGTACAAACTCTGGCCTGTTAGGGTAGGAACATTTTTTCAGTCTGTGCATGCTCTATGCTGGACTGAATGCTAAGTGCTTTACCGTACAAACTTGCTGGAGAAAAGGAGAATCTACTTTATCTATCAGTTCAGAAAGTCAGAAGACATGGGCTATGTGATCCTAACAATATTTATTCTAATGGAATAGGCTAGGAGATACGGAAGCTTTAAGGTGAAGGTCACTCACTCACTAATATTTAGGGATTTTTGTTGTTGTTATTTTGTCCTGTTACTTCCCTCTGTCTCTCTTTTTTTCTGGTGATATGATAAAGTGTTCCAGTGCTATCAACTCACTACAACAGTAGGACCTTGAAAGAACAAACTACAGAAAGAAATAATTGCTTATAGCTTCCTGTTTTCTGCAATTTCAAATATAGACTTTAAAAAAGATTATAATCAGACAGTATTCTATGGTATATCAGTATGACAAGGGGTTTCTATTATAATTGATGACAAATGTTCACTCGAAGGAAGAAAGCTTATTACAAGCAACATATTTATTTTAATATTTTAAATTAATGTATTTTAATTTGGTATTTAAATTAATACTGAATTTAATTTAATTTTGAATTATTAATTATAAATTCATACAAATAAATTTGTTCATAATAACAAAATAACTAATGCTGGAGGATAAATGAGACAAGTTTAGAAAGATATATACAGGCAGATACATACCATGTGATGGAAAATAGATAAAAAACTTCCCAAGGTATGGGAAAATATTATCAATTCATACCCCATGGATTAATTGGATAATATCAGAACAATTCATATCATAGAACAGTAAGTCCTCTCTTAACATAATTGATAGGTTCTTAAAAACTGTGACTTTAATGGAAATAATGTATAAAGAAGTCAATTTAACCATACACTAATTGATATAAACAAGATTTAAGTTCCTGCAGCATAATTTTGGTCACAAAAACATCACCAAATTCTAAATAAAATCTCTAAGCACTTCTAATATTAAACAATAAAATAAATGTGAGCTATACATACATTTAAGAAAGATTAATAAAAACAAGCAAAATCATTATTTACCCAATTATTACAGTTCGGGGTCATGGGTGGCTGTTGTTTATTCCAGCAGCTCAGGGTCCTAGGCAGGAACCAGATCTGGACAGGATGCCATTCTGTCACAGGGCACACTCACACACACACCCCACTCACTCATACTAGGGCAACTTAGACATGCCAATTAACCTAACATGCACATCTTTAAGATTTGGGAAGAAATCATAGTACTTAGAAAAAATCCACGCAGACATGGGGAGAATGTACAAATACCATACAGACCGTAGCCCCTAGTAAGAATCAGTTTGTTCTCATTATAATAAAATGGATGCTATTCGAGAATCTGTGATAGTTATCTTCTGAAGAGCATAATTTGTCCTGTGACATATCTAAGTCTATGCATATAACTTATCATTACACAGTTCCAATATATTCCAGGACACATTCCCCATGAAAGAAATATTCCTTTAAAAATTCCAGTTCTGGGTCTATTAAATTATCAGTGTTGGGTAAGATGAGCGTTGGATATGTGATCCAGTTTTAAGTAATTTCCCAGGGTGATGCATATAGGTATTGGCAAAAAGTCTAGAATTCAGGTCTCATGATCCCTACTTTGGTGTTCTTTTCATTACAATACTCCTGTTCCCAAATTCTGTTTAATCCCCATTTCCACTTTTATAATTTCTCCCTACTCAATCAACAAATAAATTCAATACAGAATTAAATTTAGCCAAAGGAAGTGCTTGCTATCTGAAATAATTTGTATTAGTAAAAGCTTAATGTAAACACATGTAAAACAACAATAAAAATTTTGTTATAAAACCCTCACATACACAATCAATCGTCTTTTGACAGAAATGAAAATAATGTTTAATAGGGAAAGAATAGCCTTTTCAAAAAATAATGTTTAATAGGGAAAGAATAGCCTTTTCAAAAAATGGCAACTAAATATCCATGTGCAGAAGAATGAAGATTGATCTCTACCTCATACCATACACAAAAATTAACTCAAAATGTATTACGGGCCTAAATTTAAGAGCTGGAACCATAAAACATTTGAAAGAAAATGTAACAGTAGGAATCGTCATGATTTTGGGATCTACAGTAGTTTCCTAAATTTGATACCAAAAGCACAAACAACAAAAGAAAGAATAGATATATTGTACAATATCAAAATTAAAATTTTGTCCTCTAAAGAACAGTATCATGAAAGTAAAAAAGCTCACTTAGATTCTGGATATTAGCCCTTTGTCAGACGAATAGATTGCAAAAATTTTCTCCCATTCTGTAGGTTGCCTGTTCACCCTGATGGTAGTTTCTTTTGCTGTGTAGAAGCTCTTTAGTTTAATTAGATCCCATTTGTCAATTCTGGCTTTTGTTGCCATTGCTTTTGGTGTTTTAGACATGAAGTCCTTGCCCATGCCTATGTCCTGAATGGTATTGCCTAGGTTTTCTTCTAGGGTTTTTATAGTTTTAGGTCTAACATTTAAGCCTTTAATCCATGTTGAACTAATTTTTGTATAAGGTGTAAGGAAGGGGTCCAGTTTCAGCTTTCTACATATGGCTAGCCAGTTTTCCCAATACCATTTATTAAATAGGGAATCCTTTCCCCATTTCTCGTTTTTGTCAGGTTTGTCAAGAACTCAAACAAATTTACAAGAAAAAAACAACCCCATCAAAAAGTGGATGAACGATATGAACAGACACTTCTCAAAAGAAGACATTTATGCAGCCAACAGACACATGAAAAAATGCTCATCATCACTGGCCATCAGAGAAATGCAAATCAAAACCACAATGAGATACCATCTCACACCAGTTAGAATGGCCATCATTAAAAAGTCAGGAAACAACAGGTGCTGGAGAGGATGTGGAGAAATAGGAACACTTTTACACTGTTGGTGGGACTGTAAACCAGTTCAACCATTGTGGAAGTCAGTGTGGAGATTCCTCAGGGATCTAGAACTAGAAATACCATTTGACCCAGCAATCCCATTACTGGGTATATACCCAGAGGAATATAAATCATGCTGCTAGAAAGACACATGCACACTTATGTTTATTGTGGCACTATTCACAATAGCAAAGACTTGGAACCAACCCAAATGTCCAACAATGATAGACTGTATTAAGAAAATGTGGCACATATATACCATGGAATACTATGTAGCCATAAAAAAGGATGAGTTCATGTCCTTTGTAGGGACATGGATGAAGCTGGAAACCATCATTCTCAACAAACTATCACAAGGACAAAAAACCAAACACCGCATGTTCTCTCATAGGTGGGAATTGAACAATGACAACACTTGGACACAGGGTGGGGAACATCACACACTGGGGCCTGTTGTGGGGTGGGGGGAGGGGGGAGGGATAGCATTAGGAGATATACCTAATGTGAATGATGAGTTAATGAGTGCAGCACACCAACATGGCACATGTATACATATGTAACAAACCTGTACGTTGTGCACATGTACCCTAGAACTTAAAGTATAATTAAAAAAAATAAAAAAAAAGGACATCAAAATTGAAAGTCCAAAGCTCACACACAGAAAAAGCTCACTTAACAAGGGAAAATATTTGCAAATCATGTATCTGGTAAGGGAATATGAAGAAGTATGTATTTATAGACATAAATAGTTTTATAAACATGGATAGTTCCATAAACATACTAATATTTAGTGGGAAGCTGGCTGCATTCCATTTCATCACTTTCTTTTACTATCAATATAAGAAAAATCTCTAGCTTAACATTCTAATAATTTTAAATTATCCATAATCTAAGGAGCCATAGACAATTTGCCAACAATTGCCATTTGGAAAGATATAGATAAATCAGTGATTATAACTAGTTTGTATGGTTTGACTCATGTTATTTCCTGTCTCTTTTCTACCTACGTCTCTACCTCCCCTTACCTGTCAATGGGAAGCTATGGGTATGGTAAATGGAAGAGACAAAATGAGAATTTAGCTCAATTTAGCAAAGTAATGAGACTTTCCATTGGGAAACTCCCCTCAATCAAACAGAATATTATTTAAGTTATTTTACATGCATAGTTTATTGCTTGCCAATATGTTTGTTTCTTTGAAGTTTGCATGCTTGATCCATTGGAGAACTAAGGAATTAATGAGTGATATATCATTTATTCCATTTTTTAGATAAACATTTTATGCAGATTATGATAAATTTAAATCTGTAAAGCTGATCTTCTGAGAAATTTCAGTAATTCTTTAGGGACCATTATGTTTGTGAACTCGTAATTATAAAATTATATTTTGTAAATGTTGAAACTCAAGTTTATAAATTTTATGAGTCAAATGCTATAAAGATAGTTTATGTTTGTTTGTAAATTTGTCCTTCAATATAGATCTATGTTGGTCAAGAGAAATAGGGTTTTTGACTTACCTTACATATGAATTCGTTTTACAATGACCTTTTCAGGTTTCCTTGAATTAATAGCATTTTGTCCAATTTTCTTGTGTTTAGACCTAGGAATTTAAAGGAGTTAAAATTTGAACTTTAAATGAGGCATCTTAGAAATATTGAAGAGGAAAGGAATTTTCCATGATTAAATTTTCATTCCAGTGGGTTTTGCCTAGGAATGATTTTAGTTTTTAAATAAAGTACATTCTTTGAATCAGATCTTTTGGAATATTTTTCTCATTATAGTGGAGAAGACCTAGTCCTTAATCTTTACTTCTCAACCCAACATGATTCAAATTATTTTATATTCCCCAAACAAAATTCAGGCATTCATAATATAGGTACAACATCATATGATGCTTGATGTATATAGGTATTTATTCCTTTATTTAAATATAGCCTCATTTGCCACAAGATTTGAGATAACTTTGGACACAGTGTCAAGAACAAGGAATATTAGTAGAATAGAAATACAGACACGGTAAAAGAAAAATACAAACTTGCTGTCCCAAGGTCAGACTTATTCATTATAGTTGATAGTTGAATTTGGCTCTGAACTTCCTTGCAGTCAAAGTAAGAAAGAGTACTTTGTGTCTTTCATCATGTTCATTGCTATAATATAAAAATATATCCACTGCTAGCTCTTAATTCTCAAAGTAATTTCTCATAGAGAGCTTTACACAGGAACTGGCAGATGATATAGTAATGAATTTTTTGTAGTGACAAATTTCTTTAATTAAAGAAGGCCTAACACTGAAAAACAACTCCAAGAAGATGATTCTGGCTTTCTAAAGTTAATATTATCAAAATTTGTATTCTTAAGGTGATATGGCTTGATCACTGGAAATAATATAGAACATATAGAAGAGTGGCTAGGCTTTAGTTTCTACAAATCATCTTTCATAAACCTAATTTATCAGAGAGATCAAAAAAATGTTTATAGACTGGAGACAGATATCATAGATAAAAATCTTGATATATTAGCAATTCTGGTAAGCTTTAATATTATTTGCAGAAACTACTAGACACTAGCAACCATATTTACCTCCTGGAACTTTTCAGTAGCTAGTTTTGGAAAAAGAATGTGAATATTCAGAAATGTTAAGATGGACTGGCTACTGTTCTTTCTCAGATGTTGGAGGGCCGTATGGTGGAAATTTGTTCCTTTTTGTAATGAATCAGTGTTCTCACAAATAGAATGTGACTACATTGTGTGTGTCCGTCCATTCAAGGTGTATATCATTTATAAGGCTTTTGTTTATAAATGGCAGAGAATGTGATTCACACTGATTTGAAAATTGAAGTGAATGTACTGGCTTATATGGTAGGCAGAATTCTAAGAAGATATTCTGTGATTCTTAGTCCTTGGTGTATATTGTCTCCTAGTTAATTGGTTAAACTGGAATCTAGGTACTGCTGTGAAAAGATTTTGCAGATATAAGTAAGATCTCAAATCAGTTGACCTTAAAATAGGGAGACTATCTGGACTGTAGTCAACTAGTCATATGAGCCTTCATTTTTTTTTTTTTTCTTTTTTCTTTTTTTTTTTTTTTTTTTGAGACGGAGTCTTGTTCTGTCGCCCAGGCTGGAGTGCAGTGGCGTGATCTCGGCTCACTGCAAGCTCCGCCTCCCGAGTTCACGCCATTCTCCTCTCTCAGCCTCTGGAGTAGCTGGGATTACAGGCGTGCACCACCACATCCGGCTAATTTTGTATTTTTAGTAGAGACGGGATTTCTCCATGTTGGCCAGGCTGGTCTCGAACTCCAGACCTCAGGTGGTCCACCCGCCTCGGCCTCCCAAAGTACTGGGATTACAGGCATGAGCCACTGCCTCCGACCCTCATATGAGCCTTTAAAAATTTTTTCTCTGCCTGATTGCAGACGAGGAAGTTAGTGATGAGGGACAAGAAAGATTTCAGGCAAAACTGCCCTCTTGAAGATGGAGGGGGCCATCTGGCAAAGAATGCAGGCAGCCTCTGTGAGCTGAGAGAAATTCCTAGCTGATAGCCAGCAAGGAAATAGGGACCTGTTTCCTACAACCACAAGGAGCTGAATCCTGCCAGCAACAAGAATGAACTTCTTGTTGATGAAATGCATTTTTTCCTAGAGTTTACAGAGAATAACAGCGTAGCGAGAGCCTTGATTTCAGCCTTGCTATTTACTGAGTATGATGTTTACACTGAATTTTTGATCTACAGAACTGTGAGCTTATAAATCGGTTTTGTTTGAAGCCACTATTTGTGGTAATTTGTTATGCAGCAATGGAAATCCAACACAGCTATATCAAAGAAAATTCCAGTGATAGGGTGATTTTTCAATGCAATTTATAAAAGTTCTGGCTCCTTTCCTCTGAAATTCTCATGTCTATGTCCCCATGTTTTCCTCTTGGGGGAAAACTGGCTGTAGGAGCTCTGGTTTCAAATCCATATACTACACTTCCAGAAGTAAAGAGATAGCCTTTTCCCTTATTCAGCACATATTATTCCCCAAGTCACCTTGATGATTCAGACTGGTCAAACTAATGAGAAACCTGTCACTGGATTATAGAGACAACATTGGAAGCCACATTTTGAAAAGGCCATTTGAGTGAGCTTGTATCAAATTTTATACAAAATTTTCTATCCCTCCACCCACCTCCGTGCAGGTAAAAGCTGTTCTTATGAGAGGAGCCTGTTTGTATTTACTAACTCCATAATAACAGGAGAATTATGCTTCCTACCTACACTTCCACATATATTTAAGTAAGTAGAATGCCTAGATTTTCCATCTCCAGGAAAGTACAAGGATTTTATTTCAAATACTTGGCTCTGGCCTTTTCTAATTTCTTTACTCTTTAAGGGTAAACTTCCAAAGTGTGTTCATTTCAGATTAAAATCAGACTTTAGTCCTTTCTATTCTTCAATGGCAATCTTTATTCTCCTCAAATTATAGACCATTTAGTTTACTAGATATTCTGTCCAGACTATGTATTTTGTTTGTTGGTAAATCACAAGCATTGGATTCTCAGGCTAATATTCTGCATGAGGTTTCCGTATCTCTGTATTTTATTATAGTGCATGGAACATTTCAAGGTAAACATATGAATTTTTGTTTGTTTTTGAGAAAGTCTCTCTTTGTTGCCCAAGCTGGAGTGCAGTGGTGTGATCTCAGCTCACTGCAACCTCTGCCTCCTGGGTTCAAGCGATTCTCTTGCCTCAGCCTCCCTAGTAGCAGGGACTACAGGCGCATGCCACCACACCTGGCTAATTTTTGTGTTTTTAGTAGAGATGGGGTTTCACAGACTTGTCTCAAACTCCTGACCTTGTGATCTGCCCACCTCGGCCTCCCAAAGTGCTGGGATTACAGGAGTGCGCCACCGCGCCCTGGCCTAACATATGAATTTCTTTTGCAGATCTGATTGACTTCTGTCTCACCCTTGTCCCCAAACATAAACTCATTATTAGCTAGACTGGATGAGTTATTGATTCTCAATATAATCTTAAAACTACCTTGAGAACCTAGATTTGTCTGAGTGGTATCTTGATAGATTATTTAATAATTTCTAATGGGATAAATAAGGGTATGTCTGGCTTCTCTTATTAACGTATCCTAATGCTATGATAATAATTTCAAGAAAGGTCTACTCATATGTTCCCTATTAACAGTCTCACTTCTCCTCTTTTTTTTTTTTTTTTGAGACAGAGTCTTGCTCTGTCACCCAGGCTGGAGTGCAGTGGCGTGATCTCGGCTCACTGCAAGCTCCACCTCCTGGGTTCACGCCATTCTCCTGCCTCAGCCTCCCAAGTAGCTGGGAGTTCAGGCGCCCGCCACCAGGCCCGGCTAATTTTTGTACATTTAGTAGAGATGGGGTTTCACCATTGTAGCCAGGATGGTCTCAATCTCCTGACTTCATGATCCAACCCGCCTTGGCCTCCCAAAGTGCTGGGATTACAGGCATGAGCTACCGCGCTTGGCCTCACTTCTCCTCTTAACCCAGCAGTATTTCATGTAAAAGAAGATATTCCTTTAATTTCAGAACAATGACAATTTTTATCTTTAATATTTTGGTGTATTTCTTTCTTTCTATTTATTTATTTTTAATTATACTTTAAGTTTTAGGGTACATGTTGTCGTGCAGGTTAGTTACAGGTGCAGGTGTGCTGCACCCATTAACTCGTCATTCACATTAGGTGTATCTGCTAATGCTATCCCTCCCCTCTACAACAGGCCCCAGCATGTGATGTTCCCCTTCCTGTGTCCATGTGTTCTCATTGTTCAATTCCCACCTATGAGTGAGAACATGTGGTGTTTGGTTTGTTGTCCTTGCGATAGTTTGCTGAGAATGATGGTTTCCAGCTTCATCCATGTCCCTACAAAGGACATGAACTCATCCTTTTTTATGGCTGCATAGTATTCCATGGTGTATATGTGCCACATTTTCTTAATCCAGTCTATCGTTGTTGGACGTTTGGCTTGGTTCCAAGTCTTTGCTATTGTGAATAGTGCCGCAGTAAACATATGTGTGCATGTGTCTTTATGGCAGCATGATTTATATTCCTTTGGGTATATACCCAGTAATGGGATTGGTAGGTCAAATGGTATTTCTAGTTCTAGATCCCTGAGGAATCACCACACTGACTTCCACAATGGTTGAACTAGTTTACAGTCCCACCAACAGTGTAAAAGTGTTCCTATTTCTCCACATCCTCTATAGCACCTGTTGTTTCCTGACTTTTTAATGATTGCCATTCTAACTGGTATGAGATGATATCTCATTGTGGTTTTGATTTGCATTTCTCTGATGGCCAGTGATGATGAGCATTTTTTCATGTGTTTGTTGGCTGCATAAATGTCTTCTTTTGAGAATTATCTGTTCATATCGTTCACCTACTTTTTGATGGGGTTGTTTTTTTCTTGTAAATTTGTTTGAGTTCATTGTAGATTCTGGATATTAGCCCTTTGTCAGATGAGTAGATTGCAAAAATTTTCTCCCATTCTGTAGGTTGCCTGTTCACTCTGATGGTAGTTTCTTTTGCTGTGCAGAAGCTCTTTAGTTTAATGAGATCCCATTTGTCAATTTTAGCTTTTGTTGCCATTGCCTTTGGCGTTTTAGACATGAAGTCCTTGCCCATGCCTATGTCCTGAATGGTATTGCCTAGGTGTTCTTCTAGGGTTTTTATGGTTTTAGGTCTAGCATTTAAGTCTTTAATCCATCTTGAATTAATTTTTGTATAAGGTGTAAGGAAGGGATCTATTTTCAGCTTTCTACATATGGCTAGCCAGTTTTCCCAGCACCATTTATTAGATAGGGAATCCTTTCCCCATTTCTTATTTTTGTCAAGTTTGTCAAAGATCAGATAGTTGTAGATATGTGGCATTATTTCTGAGGGCTCTGTTCTGTTCCATTGGTCTATATCTCTGTTTTGATACCAGTTCCATGCTGTTTTGTTTACTGTAGCCTTGTAGTATAGTTTGAAGTCAGGTAGTGTGACGCCCCCAGCTTTGTTCTTTTGGCTTAGGATTGACTTGGCGATGCGGGCTCTTTTTCGGTTCCATATGAACTTTAAAGTAGTTTTTTCCAATTCTGTGAAGAAAGTCATTGGTAGCTTGATGGGGATGGCATTGAATCTATATATTACCTTGGCAGTATGGCCATTTTCACGATTTTGATTCTTGCTACCCATGAGCATGGAATGTTCTTCCATTTGTTTGTATCCTCTTTTATTTCATTGAGCAGTGGTTTGTAGTTCTCCTTGAAGAGGTCCTTCACATCCCTTGTAAGTTGCATTCCTGGGTATTTTATTCTCTTTGAAGCAATTGTGAATGGGAGTTCACTCATGATTTGGCTCTCTGTTTGTCTGTTATTGGTGTATAGGAATGCTTGTGATTTTTGTACATTGATTTTGTATCCTGAGACTTTGCTGAAGTTGCTTATCAGCTTAAGGAGATTTTGAGCTGAGACGATGGGGTTTTCTAAATATACAATCATGTCATCTGCAAACAGGGACAATTTGACTTCCTCTTTTCCTAATTGAATATCCTTTATTTCCTTCTCCTGCCTGATTGCCCTGGCCGGAACTTCTAACACTATGTTGAATAGGAGTGGTGAGAGAGGGCATCCCTATCTTGTGCCAGTTTTCAAAGGGAGTGCTTTTCCAGTTTTTGCCCATTCAGTATGATATTGGCTGTGGGTTTGTTATAGATAGCTCTTATTATTTTGTGATATGTCCCATCAATACCTCATTTATGGAGAGTTTTTAGCATGAAGAGTTGTTGAATTTTGTCAAAGGCCTTTTCTGCATCTATTGAGATAAACATGTGACAATTTTTAAGGTAAAAAACTGGAAATGGCCCTTATTAGTCAATCGGCTTTTATATATGATTGCTGCCTAGACAAAAAGATTTAAGATGCATCTATCCAAATCCAAACCAATCCTGGAAACTTTTTTTCAATATATCACCTAGTTATACCTTCCAACTATTTTTTTTAGGCTAGTTCTTTTAGATATATAGGCACATATTTTACAACCATTTTTTTTTAGAGGGTTCATCAGAGGTTATATTGCATAAGGTTAGAAATTGTATGGGTACAATATTGTATATATGTTAATTATATGTGCTTCTAATGTTTTACCTGATTAAAATAATCAGTATTACTTATTCATTAATGGAACAAGCCCAGGATTCATTTCTTAAGATAATACTGGTTGGTGGTAGACTCACATATTTCATTAACTTATCCCTGGGCTTAGATTGAGAAGCCTATTTAAATATGGGTAGGCATTCTCACATTTCACTGGAGAACAGGTTTCCTCTTTTCAGTCTTGCTGTCAGTGGGACATATTAAATCTGTCTGTCATTTACAGCCGATAATCAGCAAAAGCCCAGTTTCAAGAAATGCTGTTTATAATTGAGGACTAAGTCAAATGGTTATAGAAAGCATTCTCGCCTTGCATTGTTTGGGGTTTTTCCCAATCCTTTAAGGATGAATGTGTTAGAAGGTATTATACTAAATAGACTAACAAAACATGTTACTGTACTTACTTTGTATCTGGGATAGAGGGGTGGTGTGGGGTGAGTGTGTTGTGGATAGAACTTTTCACACCAGGCTTATTACAGGTATTTCTTTAGGTTTCAGTTCTGGGAATATCTGCAATTTTCCTAAGCAACTGGTTTGTTTTATTTTTTGTAGAATATGAATGGCATAATTCATTACATTTTTTTCTTTCCTTTGATTGCTAAAATGCTCAGAGTCTAATTTTTTGTTCTCCTCTTGTTTGCATGCATCTTACTTTCAATAGTTTACCAGTTTTAGTCCTAGCATTTGACATTTTTTACTTTTATTCTTCCTGTGACTCCATTTACTCATTCACTTTTTATCTCTTCGTGTAGAATATCTTTAACAAATAGAATATCCTTAATTATATCATCCTCTATTGAGAAAGATCATATTCTCTGATGAAGGGCACAGCTCTAGAAACGCTGTCCATTGACAGGTAAGTCAGAAAGGCATACCTGTTTGACCAGCCAGATCAGCCAACTAACCAGATATGCATGTATCTAAGGAAGACTACTATCACATCTAGTAATCATTGTATTTGTTTGCTTATTTTGTTTTGTTTTGTTTTTCCACCAAAGAGGGCTAGTCTCACACCCTTTAAATAATGAGGCCTTTGTACAGGGTTCCAAATATGATAATATGCAATTTTGGTGTTCCAACTTAATACAGTCTATATCAGTAAAAGAGAAACTCTCATTTTTGTTACATTTGTAGGTTTATATAACTATATAGCAACTAATATTTAGGTGCATGTATTTTTCATTGCATTATAATAGTGGGGAATACATTAATAGAATTATTTTCCACCTTAGGGCTTTACAAAAAAATATTCCAGGCTAAGATTAAAAAAAAAATAGACCCTGTCCCAGTTCCGTGTAATTGTAACCTCTTTGTGTACAGGCTGGGCATGTGTGTATATACATATATATCTACACACACCTAAACACATATATACTATAATGTATATAAAATCTCCTTAGAAGATTCTAATGTACAGTTCGGTATGAAAAATACTTTGTTAATAATGTATTATTATATTGACATATAATCAATATGTTATTGAAAGCCTAGCTCCAGAAGACAGCTTCATTTCTGAATTGTTGAAGGAAAAATACTTGTAGTTCTATGCATAGTTGAGACATATTAATATTCTCTAAGACACAAGTAAAGAAAATAAGTGTAAAATTAAAAAATTTTTTTTTCCAAAGACCTTGTTTTGTATAGAAACAGAGAAAACTGCAGTACATTTGTTTTTGTAATACGGGATTTGAAAATGACTTTTCTTCCTCAATGTTCTGAAAACCTAGACTGTTTAAGACAGATATCATCTTTAGAACTGAGATTTTAGTTTCTGAATACTAATCTGAAGAGTTTCGTGGTAAGAAAAGGGAGGAAAGAGAACGGATCTTAAAGCCTCATCTACCTCTCTCTTCCTGGTGACTCTCTATTTTTTTAATTGTGTCAATTCCCAGAGAGACTCATTATAAAGCTGAGAATGAAGGAAGTAATTAATTCAGGAAGGTTGATACTGGTTTTGATGCACCAGAGACTTTCAGTTTGTCTGCTGAAGTGTGAAAATAATGCTGTGGACTGCAAAATAGGAGAGAAAAACGTCATGCCAGCCTTTTTGTACACATCTAACTATGTACACATTTTAAAATACCTTCCATTTGTAAGAAAACCAATCTTAATTAGAAGAAGACTGGAAAAAGATCAAGTACTTAATCCTTCAGTTTAGTAGGCCAAATGTGTGCTTTCAGAGACCCATGACAAAAGGTGGCTAAGATTTTTTTCTTACAATTCTAGACTATAGTCTCAGTATAGTAATTACATTTTAAGGATCTGTATTTCATGTATCAGTAGCAACCGCCTCTTCGAAATGATTTCGAATGCTCATGATTTCCTTCCGGAGTATTAAATATGTAGTAAGAAATGATGCTTAAGAGCATTTCCTTGTACATTTAGGAATTGTAGAGCATTTTTTTTTTCTCCTGAGTCCATTGATATATGTGCAATTCACTTTTAAAAATACCTTTCACAAGAAGTTGCCTCCTTGGCCAGGCATGGTGGCTCATGCCTGTAATCCCAGTGCTTTCGGAGGCTGAGGCAGGCAGATCACCTGAAGTCAGGAGTCCAAGACTAGCCTGACCAACATGGTGAAACCCCCATCTCTCCTAAAAATACAAAAAAAATAGTCAGGCGTGTTGTCAGGCACCTGTAATCCCATCTACTTGGGACGCTGAAGCAAAAGAATCGCTTGAACCCGGGAGGTGGAGGTTGCAGTGAGCACTCCAGCCTGGGTGATAAGAGCGATACTCTGTCTCAAACAAGCAAATAAACAAACAAAAAACGAAACAAAAAGGAAATCTCCTCCTTTAATGATAAGATATGCCATTGAAAAATTCTGCAACGAAGCATTCTATTTTGGGGGCTTATTTATCCTTCCCATTTTTTATCTGGATGCAAGATCACATATTATTTAAATGTTTACAATTATTTTAACAATTTATATCATTGACCTTGATTGAAGACCATTCTGCAAGTAATGTATTTGAGATTATTACAAAAGCTAAAATAAGAGGTTACAGCCATGATCTGTACAACTCTAAATGAAATCATAGACAGTAGAACTAAGAGTTCATACCTTCATTATTTTATTGACACAGAAGCTGAGAGTCAGAGAGGTGACATCATGGTAACGAAGCAATTAATAGCAGAACTAGGGTGAGAAACCATCTTCCAAAAAGTAGAAGAAAAGAACCTAACTTTAATTGTGTCCAATTTTTGCCCTAGGAGACTGACGTTGTTCTCTCTACTTAACAAGATAAGGAAACTAAGGTCCAGAGAGGTTAAGCAACTTACCTAAGGTTCCCAGGATGGTGAATTTCAGAATTTGGATTAGATCCATTGTCTAAATCCAGGGCTATATTTTCCCAAAGCCTACAAAATAGCAATTCTCTTCCAATCACAGTACTTGCAGCTCCCTTCAGTCAGCACAAATATCAGTAGAAGGCAACAAATGATATTCTTTTAGGCAATAGTATTAAATAAGTCAGCAGATTATAATACTTGGATCCAATGAGAGCAGTAAGAAGTTATAGGAAAGAAAATCATTGGAAAAGAAATGCAATCTGTTTTCCTTATCCTTTAAAAAAATCTTTTCCTGCTTCTGGTTGTTCTTGAAGCCATTCTGTACAGGGAATAATAACCATCTACACCTGAGAAATCTCTGATGTTATCACCCTATAGACTGTTGCTGCACATGAAGATGACTTCTCATTAAGAAAGGTGGTTTATATTCACCATGCTTCATTTGCTCTAGCATCCTGTAATTTATTGAAACTAATTTTATAAAAATGTTAAAACTCATATTTAAAAATATTCAGGTTATTTGAGAAATTAACATTTGTACCACCTCTCTCATACAGATTGCACTAGATAACATTAATAGTTGGCATGCATGAACTTTGTTTTGAAAAATATCCCATCTCTTTATACTTTTATGTGAAAAAAATAGAGGTCAAAAACATATTCTGTTTGTAAATGGCCATATGCAGGTTTTCTTTTTCTTCAAGCCATAAGTTTATTACAATTGTGATTTTAAAAGTTGTAGATTTTCTTGATTTCAAAAGAGGTATATAACTTTAATGCCTATGTGCTACAAGTTCATGAGTTCTTATGTTTCCTATATTTTGTAAATGAAGGACTTAGCAACCAAGAAGGTTAAGTGACTAACAAAGATTTCACAAGCTATAACTCAAGTATACTCCCTAATATTAGCATGCAAGTGTTGTTAGTATATATCATGACTGTTTGTTAAATCTTTTGATTATTTATTCACTTTTAATTTTAACCGTAAACACAGTTAGGAGACAAAGTGAAAAAGAAGCAATATCCTCCAGAATTTGAGATGTTTGAAGCAATATTACATTTAGACAATAGAGTGTATGTTAATACATTTTGTCAGTAAAGCTGACTGAATTTGGCAGTAAACTTGTTTCATTTATTTATTTATTTTTGAGAGGGAGTCTTGCTCTGTTACCAGCCTGGAGTGGAGTGCCAGCCTGGAGTGATCTTGGCTCACTGCAACATCCACCTCCCAGGTTCAAGGGATTCTCCTGTCTCAGCCTCCCGAGTAGCTGGGACTACAGGCATGCACCACCACGCCCAATTAATTTTTGTATTTTTAGTAGAGACGGGGTTTCACCATGTTGGCCAGGATGGTCTCGCTCTCTTGACCTCATGATTCACACGCCTCGGCCTCCTGAAGTGCTGGGATTACAGGTGTGACCCACCGCTCCCTGCCTAGGCTGTAATCTTATTAAAAATATCAAGAAATAATTTGCTTTATGAAAGACAATCCAGTTTTTATTTTACTTCAAACAAGGGATTATTTACACTTTAATGGAAGTGAAAACTTTTATTAAAGTAACTTTTAAAATGTAATTTATTTTTTAAAGGCATAGTATTGGTTTATTATCTTTTTAAAAATAGATTTCAATATATTTGTGACTTTTTAAGAGGAAAAGACACTGACATGGCCATTAATTAAACATTTCTTAGTAACAAAAGTAATAACTAATTTATTTTGCATAATGATAGGTAATCTAGGATAAATCAGTCATATGTACATTATATGATAGCTATATAGAGAGATATAGCTACAGATATGAATACAAAAACAAAAATATTGATGGAAAAGTACTTTGTTATAATTTGGACAACTGTTAGTATAAATTTATATAACACCATGTATTGTAAAGACTGAGACAGAATAGAACATTTTACAATGAAAGCTATGGAACTAAGATTTGGGAACCCAACCATGAGATGTTTATTTGTCAGCAATGTGTAAATGAAAAAAATATTATTGTTACACAAGTGGGCATTGGGAATGCAGATGGGACAGCTGTTGTTCCTTAATTGTGACTAGATTAATAAAATGCAGTTTTTACAATCCATTTAAAACATCACTAGGGAATACATTTTACTACCAGTTTGGGTATCCTTTGGTTAATAAATTCTTGCCGTTCGAATGTAAGTATTTGGCTTCAAATCCCAGATACAAATTTATTAAAAATTGTAATAGTTCTTAGAGACCATAAAATGAAATGAAGTGCACAAAATGTGTGTTTCTGGTGCTTGACTTTAAAATGATTTTTTACATGACTAATTTCAATATTTTCAACTTCAGCAGACTGTTGTTGAATTTAAATGATTATTAAATATTGAACCAGACATACTGATAGAGATAATATATAATTTTTGAGTAAAGTTTTCTTTCAGTTTCTTGGGAGTGTTTTTAATAATAAAATAAGATGAGTGCCCTATATTAACATGTTATGCTAATAATTATGAATTCAATATTTATGTGAAATAGGCTGTAACTTTAAATCTGAGTTATAATAAAGCATAGTTAGTGTATATAATATTAAGAGCTATGTGAAATATTCTGCTGAAGGATTTTTAAGAGGTGATAAAAATACACTAATTTTTAATGAAAGCATTTGGAATATGACAGTGAGTATTTCTACATTTAGTATTATTCTACTAGATATTTCCTTTCATCAAATAAGCGAATGGAAGAGGCTGCTTAAAATTTATGTTAGTGAATAGGCTACCCTCCTGAAAATTCAGGTTTATTGCCAGTGAGGTGAAGACTGTGACGCAGCGAGGCAAGAGCACAGTGGACAAAACCCTGAATTCCGTAATTTTAAATGGCGACTGACCTTAAAGGAAGATATGGCTCTGTTGGCATTTCTCTCATCTTAATAAAATAACGTTGGTATCTGAACAAAATAAGTTTGATGTTATGGAGGAGATCTCGAAGCAGCAGAATTCTCACTGAAACACCTATGTAAGCTAATACGTGTGTCTACCAGAGTTCCATGGATGTTGACATAAAACAAAAGAATCCTGGCTTTACTCACAGGAAAAGCAGAAACCAGATTAGTTGTGCTGATTCTCCCAGCCCGGAATACTGTAGGGTCACGTGGAGCACCAGCTGGAGTGTTCAAGGGTGACTGGTATTCCTCTGGAAAAGTAATCTGAACTCAGGAGATCCACTGCTTTTACAGCCATCAGTAAGCAAGACTGATTTTTGACCAGAGGGGTGCAAGACGCATTTCAGGACTACCTAGTACATTCAGTTAGGTGTTACCTTACTGCCCAGAGCTCCAGTTTGATCAACAATCCTGAAAAATGGCGTGATTGAAATAACAGCCAAGACCACGAGCTCAGCAAGATGGTGGGAGCAAAAGAAGGCTATGGTGGACTGCTTTCCCACACTTTTCTCCTTCTTTAGTTATTTAGGGCCCTTTCCCATTTTTCTTATTTACCTGTAACAGTATCTCCTCCATCACTCAATCCAGTCCCATCCTCTAGAAAGGCAAATCCTCCACGTTCTTGGAAATGCTGTAGTCCCAACTCATGTTTGTCCTTTTTCTCTTCGGCGCATGAAGGTATGGGTTGGTTTACAGAATCCTTTTCATTTCCTGAGAGGTCCAGTATATTGCTAATACCCACTGTACCATTTCATTTCCTTCTTTCCAAGGAACTTGAATTTTTAAAAATAAAATTATCCTAGTTTAACCCTCCTATTGCTTAAATAAAGAGTGATTAATAAGGTAGGGTGGGCTGGGTGTGGTTGCTCATGCCTATAATCCCAGCAATTTGGGAGGCCAAGGCAGGTGGATCACGTGGTCAGGAGTTCAAGGCCAGCCTGGCCAAGATGGTGAAACCCCATCTCTACTAAAAATACCAAAAATTAGTCGGGCGCTGTGGCAGGTGCCTGTAATCCCAGCTACTCGGGAGACTGAGGCAGGAGAATCTCTTGAACTCAGAGGGCGGAGGTTGCAGTGAGCCGAGATCGCGCCACTGCACTCTAGCCTGGGCGATAGAGTGAGACTCCATCTCAAAATAAATAATTAAATAAGGTAGGATGGAAATGTTTAAAAATTGTTAATAGAATCAATTGGCATATGCAAATATAATGAAACAAAATGTTAAAATTGTTTCTTTGGCTTTAAATTTAAAAACAACGTAATTACCTTGTTTTTAAAATCACCAATTCAGTAAATTAAGTAGCAGGATCCTTGGTCTGGGGTCATCTGTGACTCTAAAGACAAATTTGATTGGTTTACATGGCTAGCAGATACCATCTTTTTTACGTTATTAATTCATGGCTGTATTCTGTGTAAAGTCAGTGCCTTGTTGAAAAGTCTTACTAAAACAGACATTTGTGTATTTAATACTTTTTTCATGGTGAATAAAATAAAAAATAAATTCCATATTGTAGTTGGAGAGAGACAGAGAGACTGAATCATTATTTTCTGATTTTATGTTAAGTGAACTGAGGGAAATTGAATGGGCATCATATTTAAAGTTTTGCCTCCTAAAAATTGCCTGCCTGTGATTAAGTTAATTCACCTTTCTGAGCCTATTTCCTAATCTATGAAACTGGAATGATACTAAATATTTCATGGGACTATGATGATAACATTTGATGATTTGTGGCAATTTCTGTCAAGCTTCTAAAACCCAACCTACTACTTTAAATAAGTTTAATAAATGGTGACTGTTATTATTGAAATGATCCAACAAATTAGAAAATATTAAAGGGAATAGAAATGCCCAAATAGGGCTGGGCGTGGTGGCTCACACCTGCAATCCCAGCACTTTGGGAGGCCGAGGTGGGTGGATCACAAGGTTAGGAGATCCAGACCATCCTGGCTAACATGGTGAAACCCCGTCTCTGCTAAAAATACAAAACAATTAGCCGGGAATGGTGGCCGGTGCCTGTAGTCCCAGCTGCTTGGAAGGCTGAGGCAGGAGAATGGCGTGAAACTGGGAGGCGGAGCTTGCAGTGAGCAGAGATTGCACCACTGCTCTCCAGCCTGGGCAACAGGACAAGACTCCGTCTCAAAAAAAAAAAAAAAAAAAAGCCTAGCTAGAAGTACAACTTAAACTATACTGGAGGTTTTTAGGATTTACGGTAAATTGAGAAGGTGGAAAAATATTAGTTTTTATAAGTTGATCTATAATAAATTAAAGGTTTGGCCACTATTAGTATGTATAGTCATTGTGTAAATATGCAATCCCTTGATGAGGTCTTTGAGCAAATATATATGTGTTTGTTCATAAGTTTTTTTGAGTCTTAGAGGAAATCCCTTAAAATAATGGGATTCCTATTTGGAGATGACTATTTTGCTGTGATGATTTCTTTCTCCATATTATTCTCTAAGACTGGCTACATCCCTTGTGACACTAATGCTAATTCTGAGGAAATAATTTATTACATAATAAACTAAAATATGAAAGTCTTGCTCAAATAAAGATCATGCCATATAGAGTTTCAATTAAGAGTTACTAATTAAGAATTTTCCTTTTAGAAATTCACCTCCATAGCTGCAGAGCAAGGTCGAATTTCTCAGTTTGGTTATAGATGAGCATATATATCTACAGATATGCCATAGGCTGGGTAAACTTATGTGCTTTTATATTTTGAAATAGACTTCATGTTAAATAATTGGGTAATTTTGAGATAATCTCTAAAAACTGTAACTTTTAAATGCTTTAGTAAACAGATATTGGTAGACTAATATGGTAATCCAATGTTTATATATATTTTGCTTTTTTAGGAGAATATTGCTATTTTAGGAATAGGGAAATAAGAGACTGGAAAATATTTGAGTTTTGAAATAATACTCCAAATAGAAAGGGATTTAGAAAAGTCATATTTAATGCACATATTATAAGCTCCCTAGGGATAGAGAGTTTTTATATTAGATTTATTTATTGCATATAGTAAACATTCAACTTATTGATTATATTTTATTTGCTATCTGCAACCATTGAATACACTATGTTTTAAATAATTACCACAGCATCTGTATGATACTTCTGATGGAATAGTAGATGTATTTTGCACTAAATTTCCACTATTAGATCTGTCATGTCTAAATGGTAGAGTGTATACTATAAATGGATTATGTATTATATCATTTTTAGTGCTTCTTTAAATGTGACAACTTTGAGAATTACTTTGGGATGTTTGTCAAAAATGCAGAGTCTGGAGCCCACCTATTCAGATTCTGTTTCTGGTGAGACCAGGAACCTGACTTTTCAAAAAAATCTAGAGTTGATTCGTGGAGGTAGTTTCAGCATACACTGAGAAGCACTGCCTTTCAATATTTGAAGAGTGACATTTGCTAAATTCTAATATGTTTCCTTACCCCACAAAGGGGCATGTATTGGATTAACTCCATCTTGGTAAGACGTGTCCCTTGTAGGTACTCTTCTAGTTCCACTTCCCATAGCGGAAAGCTTCTTGTCTACTTTTCTCACTTAACCATGAGTAAAAAGATAAGTCTTAGGAGAATCCTTTGGCTTGGTAAAACTATAACATAACCTAATTCATTAGATGTTAGCCTTTTGAGATTAGTACTACAAAATAATTAAAAACATGGTTTTTTAAACTTATTTAATTCTGTTTTAATTAGAAACCATCCCACTTTTATTTACCTAGTACTGCTTCATATTTCATTGGTATTAGAGACTATTTTAGTGGGTCATCTTGAATATGTATTTGTATTTGCATATTCATACCGGAAAATTCCAAGGGTAATGACGTAATTAAGTTTCGAGGTGGCTATACCTGAAATTACATTTATAAACCATTTCGTAATTTCTCCTGTAAGATGTCTGTGAATTTAAAAGGTCAACAGTGGAGATCTACTACATGATTCAAACTGAATCTGATATTATTGCGAAATTACTTTTGTTAAAGTTAGCAGTCATCCAAATTTCTAGAGAACCATTTTTTATAGAGATGATTCCTGGGATGTGGTATGTTTGGGAGAGAGGCATGACAACATACATGGTGCCAGAAACATTTCAGAAATGTCCTAATTTGAACCACAGTGATATTGCTTATAGCAAGAGCCATAAGTAGTCAACCTAAAGCCACAATGAAGATAGTTGTCTCTAAAGCGGCACCATAGGAATGACCAATTTGGTTTTAACTATACTTTTGCTTCTCTTTAGATAGATTTCAGGAGATCAGTTTGAATAAAGGAGCAAGTGAATAGTTGTATTTCTCATGGATTATCTACCCTCTACTCTTAAATATCTCTGTTTCTGTTTCTTTGTCTTCAGCCTAATCTCTCTTTAATTAACTGCAGTCTGGTTTCTCCTTTCACTACCACATTGAAACTACTCCCATTAAGTCTCTGATGGCTTTCTAATTGCTAAACCAAGTCTCAAGTCTCAGTCAGTACTGTGCCAGCCCTTATCAGAAACTGTGGTAAAAGGAAAAGGCATCCCTCTATATACATCTATTAAAAAATCCTCCCATATTTTCAACCAAGTGGAAAAGTTAATAAAAGTGCTATGATGAGAAAACACACATAAAGCCCTAGGTTGCCCAATCTATTGGCACATCATTGTCAACCCCATAAACATACCCAGTGGAAAAGCAAAGGCTGTGCAGGTCCAAGAACTACCAGCGGTTGTGTTACACAATAACACATGGGCATACAACAACCTGTCATTAGTTATAATTTTGATATTTTGCTCACCATGGATTCTTTGCACTAATTGTAATTTTTAAAATAATGTATTTAAATATTGTTTGTCTTCTGAGTGAATTTTTTGATGCTCCTTTACATTTTTTTGCCCAAGGTGAATGCGTAACTGAGCCCATTCCGAATCCCGGCCTTGTTCATAGTACTTGGCTTCTTTGCAACACTTGATACTATTCTTTCCATCTATTAAATCTGTCTTCTCTGAGCTTCTGTGACACCATTGTCTTATTTCTTCCTTCCCTCATCATCAAACATTCCTTCTTGCTAACTTTCTTAGGCTCTTCTTTTCTTCTTGCCCCTCAGGATTTCGTTTCCTCAGTGGCTCATCTTCACTGCTTAAGGCATGGTGTTGTTTACACTTTTCCTGGCTGTGTTCACGCGTTTCCACTGCTATTGCTTTCTTCTATGTGCTCGTTATTTCCTAGCTAGACAGTTGCAGTAGGCTCCTAATAAGTCCGTTTTATCTCCATGCTAGCTCCTTTCTGATTCACAACATAGGCAGAATGATTTTTCTTTTGTAAAGAGAATATGTGGTTCATTTATTTATTAACCATGTATTTATGTATTTTTGGGTATCAGATATTGCCTTAGATTCTAGGGATGAATCAGGAAATAAAGGTCATTCTCTCTTGAAACTTATATCTTAATTTTTATTTGAATATTTCTATGGCTTTATTCAAAGAGTTGTATATAATTTTTATCTAAATATATGTTTGCCTGATGTATTTGTGTGAAAAAAATGTTGTTTTCTTGTTTTTTTTTCAATATTTTGACTATACAAAATTTTCGATTACCTGTGTATGAAGTAATGGAAGCCTGAATTCCACTTTCTAAAAAAACATCATATTGCTAATTCTGTCCCAAGTCTTGGAGCATGGGTACTGCCATATTCTTTAAACAAACTGTATAATCTAGTGGCCAAAAGCTCAAATCCAGCCTGGTAATAGGTTTTGTTTAGCTCACACAGTATGTGTGTTTTAATTTTATTCATTTGTTAAAAAAATTAATATTTTATTTTTATAGCAGTTTTAGGTTCACAGCAAAATTCAACAGAAAGAACAGAGTTCCCATGTATCCCTCCCCAACCCCAAAGCACAACCTCCCCTGGCATCAACATCCTGCACCAGTGTGATATATTTGTTACAATTGATGAACCAACGTTGACACTTCACTCTCAACCGAAGTCCATAGCCTGCATTTGGGTTCACACTTTGTGTTGTATATTTGATGAGTTTTGAAAAGGTATAGTGGCACATATCCACCATTAGAGTATCATATGGAATAATTTCACTGCCCTAAAAATCCTCTGTGTTCCACTATTCATCCCTACTGTCCCCTAAACCCTAGGTGACCAATAATCTTTTCACTGTTTCCATAGTTTTACATCTTCCATAACCTAATATAGTTGGGATCATAGTTTGTAGCCTTTTCAGATTGGCTTCTTTCACTTAGTAATATGTACTTAAGGCTCATTCATGTCTTCTTATGGCTTGATAACTCAATTCTTTTTAGTACTGAATAATATTCCATTGTATGGATGTACAACCCTTTACTTATACATTCACCTCTAGGACATCTTGGTTGCTTCTAGGTTTTGGCAATTGTTAATAAAGATGCTATAAGCATCCATGTTCATGTTTTAATGTGGACTTAAATTTTGACTCCTTTGGATAAATACCAAGGAGCATGATTTCTGGATTGAAGCAATTGTTGGGGTATGAATTGTCCCCAAGAAGCCACAGAAAACATCAAGGGAATATGAACTTATAATAAGCATTTAAAGGGAATGATAAGTCTCAAATTTGAAAGGGCACTGATAGCTGGAAGGAATGGAAGAAGTTATGTATTAGGATACACATTGAGAAGCTGGAAATTATATTCTAATGATGCTATTAAAATGGTAATAGCTAGCCTTTTTGTAAGGACTTACTAAAGCATAGTGAGGCTAAGTAAGGTGCACCAGTACACACAGCTAGTAAGTATTAGGGTGAGCATTTAAACCCAGATAGTCTCTCACCAGTGTACTTGAAAGCATTTTTCATGAGTTACTTGATTTTTAGTGCTCAATATAACCCCATAAAATGATATGATTTATGTGTTTTTTTCCCATTTCACGTATGAGGAAATAAACCTAAAGTTTAACTTGCTCAAAGCCACAGAGCTCATCATACTGGAGCTGGGACTGAAACTCAGATCAATCGGATTATAACTTACATTTATGGTCTTAAAAAAGTTATTCGACCGAGAAGCAATTATCCTCGAAACCACAGACATGAGTTTACATTTATGGACAGCTGATGGAGCTGGCATTGTAAATATGAAATCCAGAAAAGCACAGTAGTCTATTGTTTTACTAATAACTCGCTGGACTGCGTCATCGAGGTCAAGAACTTGACGTACGGCACAAAGCCTAGAAGGCTAAAGCTAAGTAACCATTAGTGGACTGAAATAGTCTGTAAAGGAAGAGCCAGGCTTCCTTTAACTTGGATGAGAATACCATTTATTTCCGTATTCAATCTTATTAAAATCAACTCACTTATTTTTAGAGTGTATTAGTAAATGGGCCACGTTCTAAGAATCTGTGTAATGTCTCCTGGCCTTTCTAACATTTTCTAGACTAACATCCTGATGTCTCCTATCTGATTGGTTACCATGCACACTGGTGGCCGTTACTAAGAATGATTTCTCACCATTACTGAGGCTTACTATGTAATAGAGTCTGTGCTTTACTAGTATTAACTCATTAATACTTAGAAAAGGTCTAAGAGGCAGATGCTATTGCAATCTCTCCTCATTTTTCAAATGTGAAAACTGAGACATGGTGAGACTAAGCAACTTGCTCAAGGACACACCGTTAGTAAGTAGCAAGACCAGACTTTGAGTCCAGGTAGACTGGGTTGGATTTAAGTAATTAATGAATACAATTAACCTACATCTCAGGGCCATAAACCCTAGAAGAGACAGTTTCCAGAGGAGGGGTATTTATTATTCATTCATTTAGTATTTATTGATTATATACTTTGTGTTATACATCATTCTAGGACATTGTTGGGTAATTAAATATGGTCTTAACTATGCAAATTTTACAAAGCTATACTCTATCTTTTAATACAACTTTTCTTTGAATTTAATATTTTGAGTGGACTATTCAAGAGTAGGACTTACGTCTTAATTATTTTATCCCATCTTTCCTCTTGTTTTGAAAAAAATTAAAAGAATGAGTTGATATGATAATAATAGTAACATAATAAACTCCAGAGCATTTTTATCTTCTCATTATTTTTTAATGTGTGTGAAATCATGGCAATTAGATATGCAAAAGATGAATAAAAGAAAAAAGATAGTTCATTTAGTACATCCCACTAGCATTGGATAATTCCCTATGGCATTTGGCAAAGACAGGCTCTTGTCTAATTTTAAATGACTCAATTGAAGCATCTGCTAGAGGTTGATTCTAGAGGACTTTCTATGAAAGGTTTATAACATTTAGCCTAGTTTTCCACTTCTCAAAATTTCAGAGCCTTACCCTGAATTACATTCTGTAACTTTCTTAGCCTTTACTGACTCCTTGTTTCATGCTATTTAGTGACTTACTGTCCTTCTAAGTAGGTATTATGTTTCCCCATGATTAATTATTTCAGGGTGAAACATTTTTATCTTTACATGCGTTGGTTTAACCCTATAACAAGATCATTGTGTATTCTTCCTCTTTGAATTTGTTCTGTGTTATGTGTGTGTCAATTTATATACTCATTAATTTGTGGTTTAAATTTGTGAATTTTAAGTTTTTGTATCAGAATTCTAACAGATCATTGGAACAGTGGTCAGTCATTTGCTAAATTCATGGAGTAACATCCAGGCCCGTATTTTCCATTTATGCTATTACACAGCATGTCTGAACACTTTTCCTATATTCTATAGATATATGTCAAAATAAAAGAACTTTTAAAAGAATATTGAATAAAATGTTCATATACATTTTAGGCATATGAAATTTATGTGTCAACTTTCTATAGAGAACTAATGGATATATTATTTTGTAGAAACATAACTTTTTTTAAGACTAGGAAATAATGTGAAGTTTCTGGAAGCTGTCAATCAATAGTTTGATTGATTTTTTTTAACCTTTATGTAGAGACTCTTCAATAGGTTAAATAATTTTACTGTTTGTTTCTTGAAATAGCTGCAAAGCTTATACCATTAAAATATAAAAGACTGAGACAAGAGTCTTTTAAGAAGTAGTTTTTTTTATGCTTTCCACTTATCAATAACTCTCCATTATTTTTGGTACATTACAACCCTTTCATATCATAGACAAAGCTGCTGGTGTTAGTCTGTATTTTAGAGAAAAACAATGAGGAAGTGAGAATTTATCGTAAGTTTGAACATAATTATTTTGTGAAGATTGTATATATTATAACAGAATCATAAATTTTTTTCATAGGGAGTGCTAGCTAGTTATTACCATGCACAAGGCATGGTGGTGGTATTCCTGTTTCTACCCACACACTATCATGGAAAGTGCTACCCACACACTATCATGGAAAGGCAACATTTATGACTTTGAGCTGGGGATATGCATGTTGGAACAAATCCTTGATTATCAGAGTCTCATACTGAGCTGCAATGCTGCTTCTCCTGTGTCCCTGCTGAGAAGCATTGTGCAAAGGTTTGTCTTGACAGGCAGTCCGATAAAAATTGGAGCTTATCTGCTCTATTGCTTTGATATTTCAATCTATTTTTGGATAGGTTTTACACTTTGGCACTTGGCATATTGTCTTTCCTTTGGATATACAGCTGGTGGCATTTCAGCATTTACTAAAAGTGCTATAGCAATTCCCACATCAAGATAATCCTGTTCCTTCATGTTCTTTCAGAATAAATGCAAGGTGTCTTATTTCAGGACTGGCGAAACATAATTAATATATTTTCATAACTTAGAATATCTTTAAAGAAAATGGATCTGCCATAGCCAGGCCAAGTCATCATGGTCAGGTGTTAATAAATGTTTCTCTGTTTAATCCAACGATTCTCAAATTTTAGTGTGAATTGGAATCAGTTGGAGGGCTGCTAAAAACACAGATTGCTGGGCCCTGGCTCAAGAATTTCTGATCTGTAGTCTGGAATGGTGGCTAAGATTTAGAATTTCTATCAAATTTCAATGTGATGCTTATACTGCTATTCCAGAAATCACCTTTAAGACCCACCGGGTTATGTAACATTATCAAACCACAATGCTTAAGAATATGAGTAGGCCAAGAAAATATGGGACCCACACTGGAAAACCGCTGATCTCAACTACTAGTTGGCAAACTTATTTTGTAGTAGACCAGAGAGTAAATATTTTAGGTTTGTGGGCCAAATGGTCTCAACTTACTGTTATAGCAGGAAAGCAGCCATAAACAATACATAAATGAATGGGTGTGGTCGTGTCCCAGTGAAATTTTATTTATAAAAACAGGCATCAGGCCAAATTTGGCTGATAGACCATAGTTTGCCTATCCCTGATCTGATTCATCAGTAAGAGACCTATATCTTTTCTCACAAACCATCTGTATCTTATATATTAACTAGCAATGTTCCCAACTTAGAGCTATGACCTGTGGAGGATATATAAGAAGTATAAATATGATTTTTTGACTCTCATTAGGAGAGTAGAGTTCACTGTAATATAGTCTTGACACAATTTGAGAGAAATGAAGTGCTTAGGCTGGAATAGATTTTATGAAATAAGCGAATCATTGAAAATAAGTAGAAACTAGGCAAGAGAGCAGAACAAATAGAAAGGACAAGAGAAAAGACATGAAAAGAGTACATAGCACATTTTTTGAAGGGATGGTGAGGATATCCATTATATGAAAAGGATTGTAGAAATCTATAGAAATGTTGAGTAACAAATATCATTTATTAACATTTATGGTGAATATTCTATATATTAACACAGTGATAGATCCTGAAGACACAGCTAACGTAGTCCTTGCCTTCAAGAGGCTCAGAGGTGGATCAAAATATTAAAGCATATCAAAACCTTGTACAAGTATTTGAAGTTGATAGGCTTAACTGATGGTGGGTTTTCAAGAAATGTTTAATTAAAAATGAAATTTATATGATTGAAAACAGGGAATTTTTATTAGTTATTGATCGGTAAAGTGTCTTGAAGAAGACTGTTTTAGAAAAAGGAGATAGCCATCCTGTATAAGTTAATAGAATGGCAACCATAAAATATGGCTATTAATAATATTCTATTAATCACACAGAAACTTTGCTAAGTTGGACGTAGCATGTGTTGCATTGGGTTTTTTCTTTTATATGTAGTGCTTAGGAAAAGCCAAAATACATGTATTAATATGTGTGTATTAAGCCACCATCAGAATTACAGACAATTTCCAAAGAATTATACCATTTTGTCCTTCTAATATGAGAATATACCATTTAAAAGTCTATGTATAGAGAAAAACATCCTCCATAGTTGAGTGGGCTTTTTATTTATGAGATTTTATTGTTAAAAATTGTATATATAATCTGGTTGGAGTTTATTATGAAATAAAACATCCAGTGGGAGCTACTGGTAAATGTTGGTGTGACACTTAAGTGACATAATCATTAAGTTTCTTCTAGTCCCAGTATTCTGATTTTAGGTAATGCTTAAAGGTCCACAAAGAACTAATTCAGGCAAGTTATTCTGCAACCTAAGGAAAAAAAAATCACATCTTTAGAAACAATGAATTTCAGTATAAGATACTAGAGTTCATTTCATTTAGTAAAGAGAATCCTTAATGTGGGGATAGGAAAAGCAAGGATCAGTCAAAGGCATTATGTTAGACAAGATGACATGAGTTTTCATCTATCTAACTCAATCTATATGGTTTGATTTTTAATCACATGCATGGATGCAGATGGCAATATGCCATTTTAATCCAGTTAGATGCCAAGAGAAAGGTTAGGAAAAGAGTCCCATGTGGCTTAGCATTTCTTGTGATTTGTAGCTTGAAGACTTGAGCTTCTTTGTGAACATGTCTCTGCCTTTTTTGCCATGGCTCCTTCTGTTACCGAAACACTAGGGGTTCAGTTTGGGTTCTGCTGCTTCCCACACAGAAAGTCAATTACTAACACAAGTATTGCCATGGAAGAAGGATTGAATGGGGTGCTGCAGCTGAGGAGATGGGAAATCAGTCTCAAATCCATCTCTCTGACCTACTAAAATTAGGGGTTTATGTCGCAGGGAAGAAATGTAACCATGTGTGGCAAAACAGGAACTTGGGAGGGTTAAGAGCAATCATGATGAATGAGGGGTCTGGCCTCGCACTTTCTGGATGTGGTGATCTGGTAAGTTTCAGTTCTTTGATATGTTTTGAGAGGCCTCGTCGGGGGTCCTTTCCTGATGGAGAAACTCAGGTAAAAATGTAAGCTTCAAGCTTTAAGACCAGAAGGGTCAATTTCTATGATTTATCCAAAAAAAACCCAAAATCTGTCTATGGGACCACTGGGTTAGTTTCACTTCTTCATTTTCAGTGTTGAGGGGGAGCAGAAACCCACATTTGTACTAAAATTATCGTTAATTTCTTGCATACCCTTACCCATGAATAGAATCTTGAGGCACTTAAATAAAAGTTGAGAATTAGGTAGTGATTTCCAATCCTCCTCATTCCATGTTTCTTTTATTCTTCACAGATGAGATAATATTAAATGTCCTGAATTATGTGTGTGTGTAGGCAGGTAGGCACATGTGTGTGTCCATACTAATGTGGTAATAGCATTCTTGAACTAAAGAGTTTATTTGAAGCTTGAGCTGCTATAGCAAAATCCCACAGGCTGGGTAGATTAAACAACAGGAATTTGTTTCCCCCAGTTCTGGATACTGGGAAGTCCAAGATCAAAGTTCCAGCCAGTTTTCAAGGGCTCTCTTGCAGATAGCCTCCTTCTTGTTAGGTTCTTACATGGTAGAGAGAGAGTGTGCAAGCTCTCTGGTCTCTTCTTTTTAAATCACTAGTTGTAAAAGGACCCGCCTCCAAATATTATAACATTGGAGATTAGGGCTTCCACATATGAATTTTTGGAAAACACAAACATCCGGTCCACAACATTTGAGGATAGGTAAGTCTAGGATGCATTTAATTCATGTATTAACCTAGTTAGGTTATCCTTATCAAGAGGTTCTTTCTTTGTGAGAAAAGAAAGAAGATTTAGATGGCACTTCTAAATTGGTGAATCTACAAGATCTACCTTAAGCACCTTTTTCTCTAAAAGCAGAAGGAATTTAAGACAAAAATTCAGAATTTTTTTTTATTCTGTATTTTGGTAATTGAGAAATTTATGACACATTATTATTTCTTATTGAAAGCTTAAGGAAGATGGAAGATACTGAAATGAGTGTTAAAAACTTAGGAGGAAGTAAACTAACTTAACAGGGTAAGAATTTTTTTCTAGTCACAAGCTTGTACAATACTACAAGTTAATCTCGATAGAAGAAAATAATAGCTTATTTTGGGTTAAGTAATTTTGAAAGGAGTATAAGAACACTTTATAGCTTTCAAGTATCTCAAAACTAAGATAAAAATATTACAGTAGAGTGAAGCACAAATAAGTAGCTTCATAATTCATAGCATTATTACTTAATATCACAGCCTGTTAATATGAAATGTAGAATAACCAATCTTGGTATTGGAAGATATAAAAGGAAAAGACTCAATGTCTTAAAATAGCATATAATTATATCAGTAATTTATTGAGCACCTAATACATGCTGGGCAATGTGTGGGGCACATTACATACCATGTCTCTAATTCTCACAATAGTTCTGCAAGTTTCCTGTTTTCATTCTAATTTTAAGGTGAAGTAATTGAGACTTAAGGAGATTCAGAAATTATCCAAGACCATACAGGTATGAAGAGAGAAGCTTTCAGTCCTAGATATGCTCTTTCTAATACACATTTCTTCCTTCGTTTAATCCTTTTTTCCCAAAGACATACTAAGTTACTTCCTTTCAGTTATGTATTTTCTGCTTCATCTTTTTTTGTTGTTTTGTTTCTGAGGCAGGACCTCACTCTTGTCACCCAGGTTGGTGTGCAGTGGTGCAATCACAGGTCACTGCAACCTCTACCTCACAGGCTCAAGTGATCCTTCCACCTCAGCCTCCCAAGTAGCTGGGACCACAGGCATGCACCATCATGCCCAGCTAATTTTTAATTTTTATTTCTTGTAGAGACAGGGTCCCACTGTTACGGGATCCTCAGGGTGATGCTTTTCTGTTTGGAAACCTCTGTGGCCAGCAGCACCTTTGCCCGAGTTTTGCTCAGGCCCACTGGGCTTGTTCTGCCCACTCGGCCTGGCAGGCTGCACTTGGATCACACTACTGGCCTGGATCCCATGCTCGCCAAGAGTGAACAGAGTGGTGAGGGGTGTGTGAGTGAGCAAGCATGGGGTCTGACCAAGCACACTGGCTGCAGTGGGGTGGGCAGCTCTAGGCACTGGCCTGGGTGCTGGCTCCCTGTGAGGCTGCAGCTGGATCAGGTGTACTGCAAGCAACTTCCACGGCTGGCACCAGGGAACACAGTGATGCCTGGAAGCTTGGAGATACCAGGAACCTCACAGCCCCAGAGAGATTGTCACAGCCCTGGCTCAGGGAGTTCCTAGGTCTAGGAGGGCCACAGCTCTTCTCTTCTTTCTTCTCTCCTTCTTGTTGCCTGCAATGTAGCGAGCAAGGGGCATGTTTCAGCCCTGTTTGTGTTATACCTCCTTTACCCCTGCCATTCAGTGGGTCCTGAGTTCTTGTCCTGTGTCCAGGTAGAATGAGGTATGAAGACAAATGGAGGGTGAGCAAGGTGAAGAGGAGCTTTATTGAGCAGCAGGACAGCTCAGAGAAGACCCACATTGGGTAGCTCCTCTCCACAGGCAGGGTGTCCCAACGAGTGTTCAGCTATCAGCAGAGAGCAGACCTGGGAGTGGGTAGCTCCTCTCTGCAGCTGGTTGTCCCATCATCTGTTCAGGTTTCAGCAGAGAGGAGACCCTGGAGTTCCTGTCTGTAGGCAGGTTGTCCTCTAATCTCCTTGAGTCTGGCTGAGTCCGGGGTTTTTATGGGCTTCAGCGGGGAGGAAGTGCATACTGATTGGCTCATGGACAGCCTTTAGTCGGCCTGGAAAAAGCACCATAGTTCCCATTCTGGTCCATCAGCCCATCCCTCAGGCTTCAGGCCATCCTGGTTTGAAGGTGCAGTTTTACTGGGGAGCCGTCTCTTTCCACCTAGAAGCCTGTCTGTCTTCCCTTGTCATCCAGGCTGTTTGTGCTGAGGGGCCCTTGCAGTCCTATGATGAGCTTCCCTCAGTCCCCTCTCAGCCTTCCTCCTGTGCTTGTTGGTGCCCAAAGTCTGGAGAGGGCCAAGGCAGCAGGGTGATTGTGTGTCAGTGCTGCCCCATGCCTGCGCACACCCAGCCAGGTTGCAACAGTGTTGGAACAGTGAGGCTCAGCTTCAACTTTGCTCCATGATCAAAGCATGGGCAGCTGCAGCTGTGACTGGAAGGGTGGGGGTCCTGCCCTGCCAACTCAGGAGGGTGGACATTCCACCTGTTCCTGGCTCTTGCCAGGCCATGGGGCATGCAGCCCTAGCCACGCCTCCCCTACTGTAGCCAGTGTCATGGCAGCAGTGTCTCCAGATGGGCTGTATTCCCCAGGCAGGTCTCAGAATCCTGAGCTTAAGCAATTTCTCCTGCCTTGGCCTCCCAAAGTGCTTGGATTACAGGTGTGAGCCACTGTGCCTGGCCTGCTTTATCTTTTATTATGTTTAGTAGTGTGTGGCACAAAGTAAGTGTGCAATTTATGCTTGCTGAATTGATTGAAATGTAAACATGGAAAAATGAAATTAAGGGAGAAAAGTATTTGTGTGTTTGTGTATACATTTGTTGTTAAGGTAAAATGGTATGCTTTAAAAATAAAAAGTCTATACATTGTTGACTTCCAAAAGAAATGAAAAATTTGTCTGCTTACAATAAAAGGAACTGATAAAGTTATGCTAAGAAGCATTAATCAAAGAACAAAATTAAAGAGACAATAGATAAATTATCTGATGAGGTTCCCAATTTAACTCTGGTTTTTGATTTATGAACAGGAAATGAGCTTTGACTATTAGGCACCTGGATGAAGAGCCCTGGGTTCAGATTGTCAGTCTCCTGTAACCTGCAGAAGCCCTCCAGTTGCACTAGGAACATTCAATTGAAGTAAGACCTAATTATTTTAATTAGATTGTAGGACTTTCATTCTTGAATCAACTTTTAATAAGGTGACTTCATGTATTTCTGTAGTGTGCCAATAGCTGCTAATTTTGAAAAAAGAATGCAAGCATTATTCTGTGGCAAAGTTTTATGTATTCCAATTTTTATTCATCTTTTATTTCATGGGTTTAAGCCCATTTTTCTTTGGGTAGCATTATATAAATATTTTAATTTCTGTGTGGCTGTTGAAATTGGTACAACCTTCTTGTCTTGGTGTGTATCAATTCTCTGTCTATAATTGTAAATGTTATAACTAATCAAATTAAGTTGTGTTTTTGGTTTAAGTCAGCCTAGTGATTTTTATTGAAAAAATCACAACAGTGCAGTTGGTGCCATGATACCACATGGCTTGCATAACTTCTTTATTCCAAGTTCATACAGATTTGTTGAGCTTTTGGAACACTTCTCAGTACATGGCCATATATAGACTGTGAACTTCTGTTCATACATTATGGCTTAATATGTATAAAACTTTAGATGATGTGGGTAATGGAAAGGCACAAAATAATAACATAGAACCAAGAGCTGAGACATTTGAGCAGAGCCAGTATAACCACCAACACTCTTCAGGAACACAGACGAATCTTCTAACTTTTCTGAGTCATCCCTTGCTTTCAAATGTAAGGAGTTAGATTAAATAAGGGAAAGGTGGCCAATTCCTGTGCCATGGAGGGTCAGGCAAGTAATGCAGATTTAGGAAGTGGTTGGGTGTGAGACAGTAAAAACTGGTAGGCCTATGGGAAAGAGACTGTGCCTCTTATGAAGCCATTAAGATTCAAGCGTTTTTTTTTTATTTTTTATTTTATTTTATTTTATTATTATTATACTTTAAGTTTTAGGGTACATGTGCACAATGTGCAGGTTTGTTACATATGTATACATGTGCCATGTTGGTGTGCTGCACCCATTTAACTCGTCATTTAGCATTAGGTATATCTCCTAATGCTATCCTTCCCCCATTTCCCCACGCCACAGTAGTCCCCGGAGTGTGATGTTCCCTTTCCTGTGTCCATGTGTTCTCATTGTTCAATTCCCACCTATGAGTGAGAACATGTGGTGTTTGGTTTTTTGTCCTTGCGATAGTTTGCTGAGAATGATGGTTTCCAGTTTCATCCATGTCCCTACGGAGGACATGAACTCATCCTTTTTATGGCTGCATAGTATTCCATGGTGTATATGTGCCACATTTTCTTAATCCAGTCTATCGTCGTTGGACATTTAGGTTGGTTCCAAGTCTTTGCTATTGTGAATAGTGCTGCTATAAACATACGTGTGCATGTGTCTTTATAGCAGCACGATTTATAATCCTTTGGGTATATACCCAGTAATGGGATGGTTGGGTCAAATGGTATTTCTAGTTCTAGATCCCTGAGGAATCGCCACACTGACTTCCACAATGGTTGAACTAGTTTACAGTCCCACCAACAGTGTAAAAGTGTTCCTGTTTCTCCACATCCTCTCCAGCACCTGTTGTTTCCTGACTTTTTAATGATCGTCATTCTAACTGGTGTAAGATGGTATCTCATTGTGGTTTTGATTTGCATTTCTCTGATGGCCAGTGATGATGAGCATTTTTGCATGTGTTTTTTGGCTGCATAAATGTCTTCTTTTGAGAAGCGTCTATTCATATCCTTTGCCCACTTTTTGATGGGGTTGTTTGTTTTTTTTCTTGTAAATTTGTTTGAGTTCATTGTAGATTCTGGATATTAGCCCTTTGTCAGATGAGTAGGTTGCAAAAATTTTCTCCCATTCTGTAGGCTGCCTGTTCACTCTGATGGTAATTTCTTTTGCTGTGCAGAAGCTCTGTAGTTTAATTAGATCCCATTTGTCAATTTTGGCTTTTGTTGCCATTGCTTTTGGTGTTTTAGACATGAAGTCCTTGCCCACGCCTATGTCCTGAATGGTATTGCCTAGGTTTTCTTCTAGGGTTTTTATGGTTTTAGGTCTAACATGTAAGTCTTTAATCCATCTTGAATTAATTTTTATATAAGGTGTAAGGCAGGGATCCAGTTTCAGCTTTCTACATATGGCTAGCCAGTTTTCCCAGCACCATTTATTAAATAGGGAATCATTTCCCCATTTCTTGTTTTTGTCAGATTTGTCAAAGATCAGATGGTTGTAGATATGCAGCATTATTTCTGAGGGCTCTGTTCTGTTCCATTGATCTATATTTCTGTTTTGGTACCAGTACCATGCTGTTTTGGTTACTGTAGCCTTGTAGTATAGTTTGAAGTCAGGTAGCGTGATGCCTCTGGCTTTGTTCTTTTGGCTTAGGATTGACTTGGCGATGTGGGCTCTTTTTTGGTTCCATATGAACTTTAAAGTAGTTTTTTCCAGTTCTGTGAAGAAAGTCATTTGTAGCTTGATGGGGATGGCATTGAATCTATAAATTATCTTGGGGCAGTATGGCCATTTTCACAATATTGATTCTTCCTACCCATGAGCATGGAATGTTCTTCCATCTAGGACTGACATCCAAGAATAAAACTAGCCTGAAAATTGCTGATTAGCAGCTTATTTCTTAATTTGTGTTTTCTTTTTATCAACATTCTAATGAGAATATTTCTTCATATGGAAAAAAATTAAATTAGTAGCTTAAATAGGTATATTTTCTAGCATAATATTCTAACTTCATCAACTCTTACACTTTTATTTTCCTTTATTTTCTTTTTTACAGCAGTGGAATATATTTTTTTTTTCACATTTTACTGCCTTTTGAACCTATATTTTACCTGAGAAAATAAGTACATTTTATCAGATGGTAATGGCAATTAGGCAACAGGCTTAGTGGAAGATGGGAAGTTGGCCAAGACAGTATACTCTTACAATCTTGTGTAATGTTTTGGCTCAGTTCAGAATTTATGTCTACAACAAAATTGGACGAAGATTTTAGGGAGTCACATGTGTTATTCTAATGATAAAGAGAGAGTTATAAGGAGCTAGGATCTCTATGGTTTCATTTGGGCCCTTCCATTGTATTCTTTTTTCTTACCTTTATTACTTATAGAGCTTTTCAGTTCATGATCATATGTAGACAGATTTGAGTTACTTCAAGTGTGATCATTTTGAGAACTGAGTATATTATATAAAGCATGCAATGTCTTTTAGGTGGGTTTTTCCATGTGTTAGTAGAAGCTGTTACTGACATATATTCCCCAAATAACATTTTAAGAGCCTTTTGCTTTGGATGTTATAATCCAGCCATGTTGTAATGATTTTGAATATTTGCTATCCAGTTCTTTGATAGCCAAGCCAACCAGGAGAACTTCAGTATTAATGTGAAACTGATCAGAAGTGGTTACATCTATTTCTTGACTGACTTACATCTTGTATTAGCAAAAAGTATTAGCTCTTTTTAAATAAACATTCATTCTGTCTTCCAAAGATTCCACACATTGTGGAAAATAACAATAAACATATAAATGAAGTGTTAGCAGTTAAAGTAAAGCTATTTAAGGAGGCTTTCTAGTGATGCCAACTTGTATCTTATTACCTTGTTTTATAAAAGCATTTTGTAAAAAAAAAAACAAAAAAAAAAAAACTTCAAAAAATACCAGTGTGATTTAAGCATTTCCTTTAAGAAATACATTCATATGTTGATTTTCAATATTTTGTTAAAACATAATGCATGTGGGCAAGGTGGACATGTAACCAACAAACCTAATTTTTTAAAAAAATTGTCTTTTGAGGCTTAGAAAATTAAGGAATGCCTCACCCATTGAACCCATTGCTGAGCTTGCTGATTCCCAACATGAAAATAAATTAACACAAGCATCTAGATTGAGGTAGTTAATTTTACCTTTCTTGTCTGTACTCCTTATCGGTGATTGTAAAACTAAAAACCCTGAGACCTGATTTCCTTTCATGCTGTGAAAAATCTTCTCATATCCATTTAACGTAAGTTCACCTTTAGCATTTGACATTTATTAGTCATGGCTTTCAAATGAAGTGTTTAATTAAAATCAAAGTGCCATTGTTTTTAATAATCCAGAAAGAATGAGTATGAATTAAATTTAGAAAACTATGACAGTGGCTTTAAGAGTACTGTGACTCCTGTGTGAATATTGCAGTTGTTTGAAAATTTTCATAAAATACTCATTATCAAAATCTAATTTAAAGTTTAATGAGGCAGTAATGTTGAGATATTCACAAAGAAACCAGAATAATAATGGTAAAAATTTAGCCATAGCTAAATATAATCTGAGCAAAATTTTCTGGTCAGTTAGCTTTCATTGTGCTAAACAGTGACAAGCTACAAAAGTAATTAGAAATCACATATTAGTGAGTGTCTAGATGCTGGGGCTAGTTAGAGCATTTTTATGCTGCCAGAGATTTTCTACCACTTCTTCAGTCTCTTTAAACTAGGGTAGCTTAAATTATAGGAATTTTTATTTTTATGAAAAAGTTCTCACTAAACTATCCAATAAATTTGATTTATCTCAGAATTTACTGTTTGCTGTTTTATTTTCCTTAAGAGGTAGACTTTGCTTTGGGTTCAAACCAGTAAATAAATTGGAACAGTTAAATGGTCTAACGGTGGTAATTCAATAGGAAAATCAAATCTGGTTTCATATACAATCTTACAGCACTCATGATCTGTACATTTCTGAACCAATGGATTTAAGTAAAGACTCTTGCTGATATTCTAAGTCTTATCCAAATACAGAAGAAAATATAGAAGAAAACTGATGGCAAATCTCTTGAGGTACTTTTCATAATGTCCTTAAGTTCATCCCTCCCTCAATGTAATTTTACCTAAATAATGTTTTCTGAAGTGAATTCACTCATCATGAGATTGACTTTATTAGGAAGACTCAGTCTTTTTGTTTAAAATGCATTTTCATAAAATCACTGAAATATTTTTGGCTTCAGTTACATAATGCATTTAAATAATATACAAAAAGCATACAACATAATTAGCTAAAATAAATATTTAAATGTAATATACTATTTCAGGTAGAAATGGTAATTTTTGTATCATTATAACCTATCCTTGAAACTGAAATTATAGTTATTTTTTATATTTTTTAAGAATCTTGTGTCCCTCTCAGAGGACAAGCTTGTAGCAGTTTTCTTTCTAAAGATATAAAAGAAAAAACAACATTCATACAGTGAATAAAAAGCCATGAAGAACTAAGTAATATTTTAAAGGGGAAAAATTCCAACTCATCAAATTTTTAGCTTTATATAGATAAATTGTTAGCTGTCTCTTGCCTAATTTTGTAAGTTTTTGAAGATCTTTGCATATAGCTCTTGCTATAAATTTCAAAGATACCAACTTTTAATTGTATTAATAAGTTTGACAGCAATTCATTTAGTACTTGATGCTGAAAACTATCTTTACACAAGTGGTTTCCATTTCCTTATATAGCTAGAATAAATCTGTAGTATTTCATTTGCAAATATGACATATAGTCTCTTGTTAACTTACATGGAATGAATTTTATACTTTTTGTGTATGCACTGCCTTCTTGTCCTTAGAACATGTTTTTATATTATTCTTTCCAGAAGAACAGTTTCTAAAATTGATTTTTTTCAAACTGAATGTTCACCTTTTAATTCAAAGTGGTACTGCTGTAAAACTCGCTCTTATTTCTCTCTTTCATAATAAAATATTTCTACTATAGGTAACATACTAACATTTTAAATGAAACTCTTTAAAATTTTTCAAGGACCATTTAATAAAAATATTTATGGTGAGCCTATTATGTGTGAAGATACTATTTTGGGTAGTAGCAGAATAAAGATGAATATGCTACCATACTTTTCCTCGGGATGTTCACTGTCTAGTGGGGGATACAAAAACATTACAATACAGAGTCATATTGTAATGGTAAATAACTGGGAATAAAAGAATTCTTAGGTAAGATCATTGTTTTTTACATCAGTTTATTTCCAGCCCAGATCAGTCATGGGCTTCAGGTCAAATACTAGTGTGGTCAGTTTTTTAGAGCCAACCTAGTACCTATCCATATCATGTCAGACCAAAAAAGTCAACATATAACAAATAACATATAATAAATAATCATATGCATATGCGATACTTTAACATTTAAATCACAAAAAAGAGTATTTATTGAAAGTATGTATTATTTCATATTTACTTTTACATAATTGCTTCTATTTAAACAAAATTACACTAGGATATTTAAAAGTGACACATATTAGTAATTAACAGGAAGACTAAACAAGTGATATGTGTGAGAAAAATATAACAATATTTTAATGATGTTTCTGTTTTTTAATGCATTTAAGTATTTAAAACTTTTATTAGATACTTAAATTTTGTAGGGTGTATTATGAATTTTTAAGATAGACAAATATGAGAATATAAAACAAGAATATAAATACAAAAGGACTAATATTTAATACAAAATAACAATGATGTGTTTTTTTTCTGTCTCATCATACAATAGGATATTTTTATTCTTTGTGTTGCTCTGAACTGCCTGCAGCTTCTGGGTCATGCTTTTTTCCTTTTATGTAATAGTAAAGGTGAATATAGTCAAATATTTAATTCACTTTTATTTGTAGCTCTGTTCTTATCGAGCCCACATTCACTAATTCCTGGTATCAATCTGATGTGATAACATCAAAGTAAATATCCTGTCAACGAAATAAGTTGACTGCTTAGGATTTTGCTTCCGAGAAGTGGCATATGTTTAGACTTGTTGGAATTAGAGTCCCGATCTGTCTATGCACTTTATATCTCCAGGCTTCTTTCAGTAGACCAGCTGTTTCTCAACCGGGTCCTTTGTTTCTATGAATTTATCAAATGGATAATCCCTGTCTAAAATATCTATCATTTAAATGTCTCCAGAGCACGTTTTATACCATTGTAAGTTAACTCTGTTTTTGAGAGATGGTCTTAAAGCACACAGGTCATTTGAACTTCTAAAATCAAATTGGATTCCAGATGAAATTATAGTTTTAGTAAAGAAATAATGAAAACGTCTTCTAACTTGGCTGTACTTTTCTGGTAACAGTTTTGCAGTTTTGAATCAGAATATGTGTTTTCGCCACAATTTAACCTCAAACAACTCAGATGTCATTAGTTCTTTCTTTTCTAGATTCCGTTATTAAAGATTTGTTAAACTGTTTTAGAGAAACAGCATATAATGTCTATTTTATTTTAATATTTTTCTTCATTATTATCCTCAATGTATTTCCAAATTAGAATAGAATATTATTTTTAGTTTCATACTTTGAAAGTGAATTATGACTGGCCAACGTTTTGACACCTTTTCTACAGCCAGTAATAATAATAGCCATCTTACAGGCACAAGTCTAAAGAACATATTTTTTTTCATTTATATCAATTTAGAATCTCATCATGTGCTTCTGCACATTTTGAGGAAATTGAAACATGAATAAAAGCTTTCATTATGTAATTCTCAATATCGCAGGTAGACAAATCACTCCCCTTTTAGCAGTGTTGTATACAAGGATTGCAAGGTATTTAGCAAGAGATATTTTTTGTATTTTCTTTGGTCAGAAGTTTATATATTGATTAGGTTTGTCAAAATTTATACTCACACTGTCTGCCAAACCTGCAGATAGATGAGTGTGGCAGGCAGAATAGTGGCCTCATAATGATGTTCGAGTCCTAATCCTTGGAACCTGTGAATATGTTATGTTACATGACAAAGAGAGATTAAGGTAGCAGATGGAATTAAGGTTGCTAATCAGATGACTATAAAATAGGAGATAATAGCCTGGATTATCCAGGTGGGCCCAATGTAATTATAGGGTCCCTTAAAGAGGGAAAGAGAAGGCTTATGTCAGAGTGATGTGATATATGAGACTCAAGCAGCCATTGGTTGCTTTGAAGATTAAGAAGGCCACTAGCATTACATAATAGTGAAGAGATCAATTCAACAAGAAGAACTAACAATCCTAAATATATATGCACCCAACACAGGAGCACCCAGATTCATAAAACAAGTTCTTAGAGATCTACAAAGAGACTTAGACTCCCACACAAAACATTGGGAGATTTTAACAGCCCACTGTCAATATTAGGCAGATCATTGAGACAGAAAATTAGCATTAGGATATTCAGAACTTGAACTCAGCTCTGGATCAAGTGGACCTGATAGATATCTTCAGGCCTCTCCACCGCAAAACAACAGAATATACATTCTTCTCAGTGCCACATGGCATTTTCTATAAAATTGATCACATAATTGGAAGTAAACACTCCTCAGCAAATGCAAAAGAACTGAAATCTAACATATGATCTCTCTGACCACAGTGCAATCAATTTAGAAGTCAAGATTAAGAAACTCACTCAAAACCACACAACTATACGGAAATTGAACAACCTGTCCCTGAATGACTCCTAGGTAAATAATGAAATTAAGGCAGAAATAAATAAGTTCTTTGAAACCAGTGAGAACAAAGATACAATGTACCAGAATCTCTGGGACACAGCTAAAGGAGTGTTAAGAGGGAAATTTATAGCACTAAATGCCCACATCAGAAAGCTAGAAAGATCTCAAATCGCCACCCTAACATCACAATTAAAAGAACTAGAGAATAAAAAGCAAAGAAATCCAAAAGTTAGCAGAAGACAAGAAATAACTAAGATCAGAGTGGAACTGAAGGAGATAGAGACATGAAAAACCCTTCAAAAAATCAACGAGTCCAGGAGCTGGTTTTTGAAAAAAATAATAAAATAGACCACAAACTAGACTAATAAAGAAGAAAAGAGAGAAGAATCAAAAAGACACAATAAAAAATGATAAAGGGCATATCACCACTGACCCCACAGAAATACAAACAACCATCACAGAATACTATAAACACCTCTACACAAATAAACTAGAAGATCTAGAAAAAACTGGTAAATTACTGGACACATACACCCTTCTAAGAGTAAATCAGGAGGAAGTCGAATCCCTGAATAGACCAATAAGTTCTGAAATTGAGGCAGTAATAAAGAGCTTACCAACCAAAAAAGTCTGGGACCAGATGGATTTACAGCAGAATTCTACTAGAGGTACAAAGAGGAGCTGGTACCATTCCTTCTGAAACTATTCCAAACAATCGAATATTAGGGACTTCTCCTTAACTTATCTTATGATGGCAGCAGCATCCTGACATCAAAACCTGGTAGAGATACATCAACAAAAAAAAGAAAACTTCAGCCAATATCCTTGATGAACATTGATGTGAAAATCCTCAATAAAATGTGGGCAAACTGAATCCAGCAGTGCATCAAAAAGCTTATCCAATACAATCAAGTCAGCTTCGTCCCTGGGATGAAAGGCTGGTTAAGCATACACAAATTAATAAATATGTCTTCACATAAACAGAACTAAAGACAAAAACTACATAATTATCTCAAAGGCCTTCAATAAAATTCAACCTCCCTTCATGTTAAAAACTCTCAATAAACTAGATATTGATGGAACATATCTCAAAATAGTACGAGCCATTTATGACAAACCCACAACCAATATCATACTGAATGGGCAAAAGCTGGAAGCATTCCCCTTGAAAACTGGCACAAGACAAATATGCCCTCTCTTACCGCTCCTATTCAACATAGTATTGGAAGTTCTGGCCAGCACAATCAGGTAAGAGAAAGAAATAAAGGGTATTCAAATCGGAAGAGAAGAAGTCAAACTGTCTGTGTTTGCAGATGACCTTATCTTATATCTAGAAAATCCCATTGTTTCAGCCCAAGAGCTCCTTAAGCTGATAAGCTACTTCAACAAAGTCTCAGGATACAAAATCAATGTACCAAAATCACAAGCATTCTTATATACCAACAATGAACAAACAAAGAGCCAAATCATGAATGAACTCCCATTCACAACTGCTACAAAGAGAATAAAATACCTAGGAATATGGCTAACAAGGGATGTCAAGGATGTCTTCAAGGAGTACTACAAACCACTGCTCAAGGAATTAAGAGAGGACACAAACAAATGGAAAAACATTCCATGCTCGTGGGTAGGAAGAATCAATATTGTGAAAATGGCCATGCTGCCAAAGTAATTTATAGATTCAGTGCTGTTCCCATTAAACTACTATTTACTTTCTTCACAGAATTAGAAAAAAAAAAGCTTTAAAATTTATATAAAACCAAAAAAGAGTTGATATAGCTAAGACAATCCTAAGCAAAAAGAACAGAGCTGGAGGTATCCCATTACCTGACTTGAAACTATACTACAAGGCTACAATAACCAAAACAACATGGTACTGGTATAAAAGACACATAGACCAATGGAACAAAATAGAGATCTCAGAAATAAGACCACCTATCTACAACCCTTTGATCTTTGACAAACCTGAGAAAAACAAGCAATGGGGAAAGGATTCCCTATTTAATAAATGGTGCTGGGAAAACTGGCTAGCCTTATGCAGAAAAGAGAAATTGGATCCCTTCCTTACAGCTTATACAAAAATTAACTCAAGATGGATTAAAGACTGAACTGTAAAACCTAAAACTGTAAAAACCCTACAAGAAAATCTAGGCAATACCATTTAGGAAACAGCACAGGCGAAGATTTCATGAGAAAAACAACAAAAGCAATTGAAACAAAAGCCAAAATTGACAAATGGGATCTAATTACACTAAAGCTCTTCTGCATGGGAAACGAAACTATCATCAGAGTGAAGAGAAAACATACAGAATGAGAGAAAATTTTTGCAATGTATGCATCTAACAAAGGCCTAATATCCAGAATCTACAAGGAACTTAAACAAATTTACAAGAAAAGGCCAAACAACACCATCAGAATGTGGGCAAACGACATGAACAGACACTTCTCAAGGAATACATTTATGTGGCCAAAAAACATATGAAGAAAAGCTCTACATCACTGTTCATCAGAGAAATACAAATCAATACCACAGTGAGATAACATCTCATGCCAGTCAGAATGGTGATTATTAAAAAGTCAAGACCAGCCTGACCAACATGGTGAAACCATGTCTCTACTAAAAATATAAAAATTATCCAGTCATGGTGGTGTGCACCTGTAATCCCATTTACTCAGGAGGCTGAGGCAGGAGAATCATTTGAACCTGGCAGGTGGAGGTTGCAATGAGCTGAGATTGCACCATTGCACTCCAGCCTGGGTGACAGAGTGAGACCCCATCTCAAAAAAGAAAAAAAAAGTCAAGAAACAACATGCTGGTGAGGCTGTGGATAAATAGGAACACATTTACACTATTGGTGAGAATGTAAATTAGTTCAACCATTGTGGAAGACACTGTGGTGATTCCTCAAAGATCTAGAACCAGAAATACCATTTAACCCAGCAATTCCATTATAGGGTATATACCCAAAAGAATATTAAATCATTCTATTATAAAGACACATGCATGTGCATGTTCATTGCAGCACTATTCACAACAGCAAAGACATAGACTCAACCCAAATGCCCATCAATGATGCATTGGATGAAGAAAATATCGTATATTTACACCATGGAATACTATGCAGCCATGAAAGGGAACAGGATAATGTTCTTTGCAAGGACGTGGGTGGAGCTGGAAGCCATTATCCTCAGCAAACTAACACAGGAACAGAAAACCAAACACCACATGTTCTCGCTTATAAGTGGGAGCCCAACGATGAGAACACCTGGGCACAGGGAGGAGAACAACACACACTTGGGCCTGTCATGGGGGTGGAGGGAGGGAGAGCATTAGGATAAATGGCTAATGCATGCAGGGCATAATACCTAGGTGATGGGTTGGTAGGTGCAGCAAACCACTATGGCACATGTTTACCTATGTAAAGAACCTGTATGTCCTGCACATGTATCCTAGAACTTAAAAATAAATTACATTTTTTTTTTAAAAGGAGGCCACTAGAAGGTGGCCTCTAGAAGCTAGAAAGTCAAGAAAATCTATTCTTATCCTGGATGCTCTAGAAAGGAACTCAGCTCTTCTGGTACCTTTATTTTTAGCCTTGACCCCTTGGTTTTAATCAAGTGAGATCCATTTCAAACCTCTGAACCCCAGAACTGTAAGAGAATAAATTCATGTTGTTTTAAGCCACTACATTTGTGGTGATTTGTTACAGTAGCACCAGGAAACTAATACAATGAGCAAAGTCTAGTTATTATTTGGAAAAGATGCCAGCATTGTTTTGTGTTTTCGGTAGTTTCATAAAATGTTACGAGAATCTAGAAGATTATATGAAACTCAGTTTTTGATACCAGAGCCCCCAAGAACCAGGGTGAGCATTTTTTCATTATTGAGATACCTCTTGATATAGTGTAAAAAGCATGATTGTTAACAAAGTTTGACTAAATCAGGTCTACAATGCAATAAGCCAACACATCTGTTACCAACATTTTCTTATTTGCTTTCTTACATGGTTGTAACCTCTGAATTAGTAAATGTAATTTTATTCATTTTTATTAAAAAATAGTCGAGTGTAGCATGCATATTTGTTCTTAAGGTATACCCATAAACTACTTCATTGGTTATTTTCAAAAATATTGGTATCTCTGATGGAGATAATAATAATAAACAACCTTTAGCTAATTTAGAAAACTTGCCTGTTTCATCCAGGACTTGTAACATTTAGTCTCCCTGTATGCTTTCACATCCCCTCTTCCACCATGCCTAATCCCAATTTTCTCTCTGCCTATTGTGTGGGATGCTTTGTTGTGGTTACTTGCCTCTCTAAACCAGTTACGTGTATCTTTCCATACATCATTAAAATAATACGGTTGCTTGGGTGATGCTAGCATCTGTTTTGTAATCATTCTCATTTTCATTATTTGAACTCTTAGAAAACATAGCCACAATATTCACAATGTTAAACTAGCATTACCTCAAGACAAAGCACATAGTAAATCCACAGGCAATGCCTAAAATGATTGTTAATGCTTATGATTAGAATGCACTTAGTTGAATACATAAATCACATCACTCACAATGATGCAACAATGGATTTTCCATTTCTATGAACTGCAAATTATGGTTGCCAATGATAGTAGTTAGAAAAAAATACAGCAAAAGAGTGGATAATCTATGACATATCCATTTGAAGCTAAGTATGATAGAATGTTGCTTTTAGCCTCCATACTTGGGCTGTCATATGGGTTTTGTATTTTCCCTTAAGGTTCTGCATCCATTGCTGAAAATTGTAATATTTTGCATTTTGAGGTGGGTTGGGTTTCCCAGGATGTAGGAATGTTAGTGCTAAAATCTGGACAATGCCATACAATCCTCACCCTAAGACTGGTAGATAGCTTTAGGTATAATTGGCACTCAACATACCTAAGATGTAATTTTCTTTCCCATATCTGTGATTAAAATGTATTTTCTGTATTGCCATAGTGCACTAAGTTGATCAAACCAGAAACATGGGAATCATTATATTAATGTCTCTTTCTCTAAACCCCTTTTCCAGAAATTCATGAAGTCCTATGAAATTTTTAAAATTCTTCTTTATTTTTCATTTTATTTTCTGAACATGGACTGCCTTCCCATGGTACCAAAAATTACAAATATGAATAGGTTTACAGAAAAAAGCCTATTTTCTTTCCACCATGCCTCCAGTCTTTCCAGTTTTTGCCCAAGCTAAAGCAGTAATTACTATTGTTAGTTTTATATGCATCTTTATGGACATACATGCAAATATAGACTTAAAATTTTGTCCCACTTGGCAATAATCGCTGCTATTTATAAAAGAAGAATGGGCACTATATAGCAGTAAGAGATCTTTAGCAATTCTAAATTTTATCTGGGCAAATATTGCCAGCCTATTGTCCTAAAGTTAGGAAAATTACCTTGAATTAGGTCCTGGTTCTGCTCTTTGGATATAGCTTCCCAGTTTTTGTGCACCATGGATCTTGGCTTTATTCTCTTGAAGGATATTTCATTTCTATTCTTCTTCTTCTTCTTTCTCCTTTCTTCTTCTTCTTCTTTTTTATTTTATTTTTTGGAGACAGACTTCTGCTCTGTTGCCCAGGCTGGCGTGCAGTGGCGCGATCTCCACTTACTGCAACTTCCACCAGCCAGGGGGTTCAAGTGATTCTCCTGCCTCAACCTCCTGAGTAGCTGGGATTAAAGGCATGCACCACCATACCTGGCTAGTTTTTGTATTTTTAGTAGACACAGGGCTTCGCCATGTTGGCCAGGCTAGTCTCGAACTCCTGACCTTCTGGTGATCCACCTGCCTCAGCCTCCCAAAGTGCTGGAATTACAGGTGTGAGCCACCGCACCTGGCCTATTATTCTTCTTAATTATGTAAATAAAACATTGGAAAGTATCCACTCATTGCTCTCTTAGCAGCTTTCTCAATCTACTTCCTGCCAATAGCAAATTGGGAGCTTAGAGATCTTTCATATATCTCATACAGCTGCAGTCACTTTGCAAATACAGCTCTCTCAAAACCGTTTTTTCTCTCAGTGTGTTTGATTCCAGTCAGCCCTATATGCCAATTGTATGCATATATTCACATATATTCTATAAGTGCAATTATATTTTTATGTTGTCTTCAATTAGTAATAGTTGTACCTCTTCCTTTCCAAAATATATAATTTTAAAATCTTATTTATTTTTGGCTGGTATCTCCAGTAGAGTGTCAAATAATAGTGATGATAGTGTGCTTTTGCCTTATTTCTGGTTTTGTTGGTAATGCTTCTAGTGTTGCTCCATTAAGCACAACAGCAAATTTTGGGCCAATCCAGATATATTATATTATATAAAGGAAATTCTCATCTAATCCTATTTTATTATATATTTTAGTCCAAAATGGTTATGAAGTTTTGACAGATTTTCAGCATATATGAAATATTTTTGCCAGGGTCTATTAATGTTATAAAATTATTAATGTAAATTAATATCATAAATGTTTATGGCCCAGCGCGGTTGCTCACGCCTGTAATCCCAGCACTTTGGGAGGCCAAGGCGGGTGGATTACCTGAGCTCAGGAGTTCGAGACCAGTCTGGCCAACATGGTGAAACCCCGTCTCTACTAAAAATACAAAAATTAGCCAGGCGTGGTGGCACACGCCTGTAATCCCAGCAACTGGGGAGGCTGAGGCAGGAGAATTGCTTCAGCCCGGGAGACCGAGGTTGCAGTGAGCCGAGATCGTGCCACTGCACTCCAGCCTTGCTGACAGGCGAGACTCTGTCTCAAAAAAAAAAAAAAGTTATTAATGGATTTCCTAGTATTGGAAATTCATTAATTCTTGGAGTAAAGCTCACTTGATCATGACACATATCTAATAACTTTCATGTATGCTTACATTGTGTTTGCTAATAATATTTGACTTAGGATATTTCCTTTGCTATTCATAAGTGATATTGACTTTAGAGATTATTTTAGAAGCATTGAAATTGCCAGATCTTTAAAGGATTTTTTTTGTTTGTTTGTTTTAGACAGTCTTGCTCTGTTGCCCAGGCTGGAGTGCAGTGGCACGACCTCGGCTCACTGCAACCTCCGCCTCTGGGGTTGATGCCATTCTCATGCCTCAGCCTCCCGAGTAGCTGGGACTATAGGCGCCCGCCACCATGCCCAGCTAATTTTTTGTATTTTTAGTAGAGACAGGGTTTCACCGTGTTAGCCAGGATGGTCTCAAATCTCCTGACTTCATGATCCGCCTGTCTCGGCCTCCCAAAGTGCTGGGATTACAAGCGTGATCCACCGCACCTGGCCCAGATCTTTAAAGGTTTTAAACAATTTTCTAATGAGGCCATCTTGGACTGCTGCTACTGCATTTATTAATTGACAAATTTCTCCATTTCTTCTATGTAAATAAGTTTTTAGGTTTTTATCTCTTTTGAATTCAGTTTTGGTAAAGCACATTTTCTTAGAAAATTATCTTCAGTTTGGGTTTTCAAATTTACTTGTATATTGTTTAGCAAAATAGTTGATTATTACTCTTAACTCTGTGGGTTTCTTTAATCGTTTATAATTTATTTTTGTGTATTTCTACTTTATTTAAAAAAATATGCCAGTGATTTTTTTTTATTTCAAATAACCAGCTTTCAGTTTTCTTCTTATCTCCTTTTCTTTTTTATCACTTTATTTTGGCTTTGTTTAGTGTAATATCCCATTCCTTTTCTCTCTTGAAGTTAGCTGTATAATTTATTTTTGTTAATTTTTTTATGGATAAAATACTTAAGAATAGTAATTTCCTGAGCCATGTATTTAACTTTTAAGAATTGCATTTTGCAGGAGTCACATATTTCATACAAAAAATTTAGTTATGTGTAAAGGTATAAAATATCATGGCATCTTTTGCTAGAGCTGAACATTTGAATGGGATACTAATAGTAGATTAAACTGAGCCAGATGATGGAAGGCCTATACACATTTAATAGTATGTATTCTGATAGTAACTTTTTCTATGCATATAAGACTTGTGACAGATGTATGATTAACATTTTTATATTTGTGCATGTGTATTTTGTGTACGTATCTCTAATAATTTGCTAACAAATTTACTTTCTTGTTGATCCCCTTTTTGCTTTCTTTTTCTTTTTTTTTTTTTTTTGAGACAGAATTTCACTCTGACACTCAGGTTGAAGTGCAGTGGCTTCATCTCAAGCGATTCTCCTGCCTCAGCCTCCCAAGTAGCTGGTATTACAGGCATGCGCCACCATGCCTGGCTAATTTTTTTGTATTTTTATTAGAGTTGGGGTTTCACCCCATTGGCCTGGCTAGTCTCGATGCTCTGACCTCGGTTGATCCACCTGCCTTGGCCTCCCAAAGTGCTGGGATTACAGGCATGAGCCACTGCTCCTGGTGATCCCCTTTTTTCTTAAGGATTTTATTCTAAAATTAGTCAGGAGGATTAAATGACCATGGTAGTTTTGAATGTCCTTACTCTTTATAATCTTTAGCTTTGTTTCCAAGTTTTACATTGGTGGCTTTAATTCTTTTAGTTTATTGGGATATAGGCCAATATTACATTTCAAGATCATACTTTTTAAAGTAGGAGTGATCTGAGAGACCAGACAGCTATGCAACTTCTGTCCACAGTGGGGAGGGGGTGGGGGGTAAGAAGGAATTAATGGCAGAATTGAATGGTATGTGTGAGAGAAAGCTTAGAGGTCACTACACCTGCTCTCTACCCAGCCAGTGGTCACCCTTTGTTTGTTCCAGCAAAGTGGCCACTATGCACCGAATTGTGTCCCCTCCAAATTCATATGTTGAAGCCCTAACCCCCAATGTGATTGCACTTGGAGATGAGACTTTTGGAAAGTAATTAGGTTCAGATGAGGTCATGAGGGTGGGGCCCTCATAATGGGATTAGTGTCCTTGTCTGAAGAGACATCAGAGCTGTCTTTCTCTTTTTGAGATGAGAGGCCAAAATAAGAAAGTGGCAGTCTATAAACTAGGAAGAAAGCCCTCCCAAGAACCCAATCATGCTGACACCAGATCTCAACTTTTATCCTCCCAAACTGTGGGAAACAAATTCCTACTTTTAAACCCACCCAGTCTATGGTATTTTGTTATGGCAGCTTGAGCTAAGACATTAAATTTCATGTATGGAAGCCTCTGCTAACTGTTACGTCTTTTTTAAGGTAGTAAAAAGATTGTAGTTACTACCTTGATAGGGATTCTAATGAGAAACTGGAAATACTCAGAAAATATTTTTTCTATATTTTCTTTAAATATGCATATATGTTTTAAAAATGCATATCAGGAAGGCTACACAGAAGTATAATAAAATATGAATTTGTAAAATGTAATGAAAATATTTTATGGTTTCAATGCAGAAATTATTTCATATTTAAATAAATTCTTAAAAATTCATTATTTTTTGTGAATGAAGATTAACAAAGTATAAAATAAGGAAAGCATATTTCCACGTATGCAAAATTACAGATCTTTTTTTTTTTTTTTTTTTTTTAAAGAAACAAGGTCTTACTCTCTTGCCCAAGGTGGCCATTGTAGTTCATTGTAACCTCAAACTCTTGGGTTCAAGTGATCCTCCAGCCTTGGCCTCTCAAAGCAGGCTATATCATGCCTGGGATCAAAGGAATGAACCACTGGATCCAGACTATGAGCTATTTTTTAAGATTGAGAATTTTGATTTGCTTGCTTAACATTAAGATGTGTTGTAGAATGGATTGAGTTGGAATATGAATGTTATTAAAAGAGCTTACTTTGGGTTAACATCTATCATTGTGGTTTTTAATCTTTCTTTCAGTCTCATCCCACTGAAGAGCTGATACTGTCATTAATAATGGCAGCTAAATGCTTTATATCACTTAGTCCTTGCTACCATTCTTTGTGATAGGTTTTATTGTTTTCATTTTGCAGTGAGAAAACAGAGTTAGAAAAGGTAAATACCTTTTTCAAGTTTATATAACTAGATTGTGGCAAAACTAAATTTATTCATACTTCATATGGTTAGGCTTTGTGCCCCACCCAAATCTTATCTTGAATTATAATCCCCATAATCCCCACGTGTCAAGGGAGAGACCCGGTGGAGGTGATTAGGCCATGGAGGCGATTTCCCTCATGCTGTTCTCATAATAGTGAGTGAATTCTCATGAGATCTGATGTATTTATAAGTGTTTGGTACTTCTTCCTGCGTTCATTCTCCTTCCTCTGCTTTTGAAGAAAGTGCCTGGCTTCCCCTTCATCTTCTGCCATGCTTGTAAGTTTCCTAAGGCCTTGTCAGCCATGCTGAGCTGAGTCAATTAAACCTCATTTTTTAAATAAATTACCCAGTCTCAGTGGTATTTCTTTATAGCAGTGTGAGAATGGACTAATACAATACTCATAAGCATTGAATTAAGATTTTATAAGTATGTGGCTAATGAATGTCCTCATTTGGTCAGAAATCTGGTCAAACTAATATGCAACAAAGTTTTGTTTTTCCTTGATATTAACCTTGATACATTTCTGTGTAATAACAAATATACTCTTTAATAAAAAGTTTTGAGCCACCTCTGCTTTGTCCTTAACACATATATAGCTTGCCTTTTGAATACTCCAGTTCTGCATATTGCCAAATAACTTCATAGAGCAAGCCACACTGTAGTTTCTTGAGAGAAGAGGGACACATTTCCTCTTTCCCAAAACTATTAGAATTTATTTCCTTATAACACTCATTGCATAAAATCATAAATCAAAGAGTTCATCCTTGACTTCAATAAACATCTAAGAGATTTAATCAAATTTAAGATGCTTACCTGATACATAATAGTTACAACTTCTATTCAAAATATCTACTTCTCCATAGTTATCTTTTAATGTCTATAATTTCACTTGCTAATAGGTTCCCAATATGAATCTGCAAGGCTGGCTCTTTGCTTTTGCAATTTCCTTGTGCAGAGGTCCATTGTGTAGGCAGAGGTTGTAAGCCCATAGCCTGCTGTGTTTATTGATCTATTTCTTAATAATTCCATATCAGGCAATCACACAATTCATGAACGGTCTGGGAGGGAAGAAACACACACATTACTATCAGCAGGAGACTGAAGTAGCCATGCATTTAGAGGATCCACTAAGAAATTTAGCCTTGTCTGTATTACGTACAATGATTGTGAAGCCCTGCAGTGAGACTTTTAAACAAATCAAAATTATAGCTTTCTTGTTCTAAAATATAAATGTTTCTTTAAGGAATCATTTTGGCATTTGCCTCAGGTTGTTTTCTTCTTCAGTTTGAATAGGATGTGAAATTTTCTAAGTCCAAATCAGCCAACCGGTATTCAGTAATGTTCTGTCTTTGCTCTCAAATGTGCTTTTTCTATTTTGTGGCTCTGCTGAGTGTCTGGACTTCTCCTATATATTCTAGACCAGGCAATATTCAACTATTCCAGTGTCACCTCTGCTGTATCTACTGGAATAATTATATTTACTATGTACACTCTTTAGCAAAATCATTATTTTTATAATGGCTTTAAAAAAATTTCTGCAAAGCATGCTGCCAAATAGTATTAAGTTATTTAGTTAAATTGAGAAATCTCAGAGCAGAATTAAGATGAAACTATTAAATTAATCTTATGCAGTTTTGCCTAAATATATGCAGCCTGCACAGACTTCTGTCATGGACAGATAGAGATCTGCTTTGCACTGAGGGAGAAGCAGCACATAAGGTCAGAGAATTAGGTGAATTTTGAAATAAAGCTGGTACACAGTAAAGATCTTCAGCATTTGACTTGCTCTGATTCATGATCTCGCAGCCACAGTGAGCTATTTGTTCTCATACATGCTCTGGCTTCTCATGTCTTCTTGCCTTTGCGCATGTTCTTCTTTCTTCTTAGATCCCCCTTCTCAACCATCCATACTTGAAAAACTTCTTTCTCCATTTTATAAGATTTTAAACCGTTCCTTTTACATATTTCCTGACATCTATAGACCAAAAAAAAAAAAAAAACAAAAAAAACTCACGTTTTGGTGTCTCTATAATGCCTCCAGTTTATTTCCATTTTAGCATTAATCGCAAAATAATTGTCAGTATGCAGTATTCATATCTATCTGCCTTTCCTTCTAGACTCTAAACTCCTTGAATGCAACAAAATTTTGTGGTTGACATTAATATTGTTGTTAGTTACCATTAACTGCCTTTGCTAAGCAGAAGAAGTCCCAATATTTGAAGATCATTTTGCTTGCAAAGTTCTTGGACTTATGTACTCATGTCCAGAGAAGGTAAGAAAAAGCATATTTGTTCTGCATAAAAATATGTGAAAGATTTTGGGTAGGTGGTAGCAGTGAGACCAAGTACAGGGATATCAGGGCTGAGGTAGCGAATGAGCAAGGCTGGGGCATAATTGAGATGAGGAAGTGTTAAAGTGAATGAGTACTCTGGTTAGATGCTCAGCCAGAGACTTGAACAACTAAATATGACTTAGAAGCATTGGAAAACAAAAGAGATGCTTTGGTTTTCCTCAAGGTTGGCCTGAGATGAAAACAGAGATAACATTTTTTTTTTTTTTTTTGAGATGGAGTCTCACTCTGTCGCCCAGGCTGGAGTGCAGTGGCATGATCTCGGCTCACTGCAAAGTCCGCCTCCTGGGTTCCAGCGATTCTCCCGCCTCAGCCCCCCAAGCAGCGGGGACTACAAGTATGCACCACCACGCCCAGCTAATTTTTGTATTTTATTTTATTTTTTTTCTGTAGAGACAGGGTTTCACCATATTGGCCAGGCTGGTCTCGAGCTCCTGACCTCGTGATCCACCCACCTCAGCCTCCCAAAGTGCTAGGATTACAGGCGTGAGCCACTGTGCCCAGCCTAGAGATAACATTTCTATTGATAGCCAGGCATCTAGTTTACGGCAAAAACCTCAGGACTTGTAAAATACCTGGAACATAATGATACTTAGTGAATGAATGAATAAAGGTATGAATGATGGCTTCTTAGCAAAGTACAGGAATAGTCAGTAAAATAGTTGATTTTAACTTTTGTTTTCCAGAACTTGAAAGGCCTTTAAAATTAGCAAGGAAGTGAAAAGGCTCATATGAGCCTGGAAAGTTACCAACACTATTCTTTGCAGCTGCAGGAAGCAGAGAACTGCAGGTCATAAGTGCCAATCATTTGCCTTAAGACCCTCAGCAAAGACCCCTGTCCTGGCTCCCTTCAGTACTCAAAAAGAGAAAACCATAGCATCTCCCTTCCACGTTTTAGAATATTTTCTTTCTTTCTAGGTAAAACACAAATTATGTTATGTATTTTACTTTTTCAAGAAGGCAGCAGGATTTAGTGAAAGGAGGTCAGATGTTTGGAACCCTGTGCCAACATTTTCTCACCTTCATTGATTACCTTCAAAGTAATTAATGAAATAACATATAAAACTAGCATAGAGTCAAATAAATAGTAAATGCTCGGTGATCATTCTCTTTCCTCCCTTAAATGTCATTGTACCCTTGGAATATGAAGTCATAAGCAATATTCCCAAGGGTAAATGTTGATAGAGTAGGTTAAGTACATGCAGAAGTGTTTGAGGGGAGCATCCTGAATAGAGGATGAGTGCTTGTGAAAGGGAAGCCTCAGGCTTAGAAGACATTTTCCCCCTTCTCAGTTTTGCCTTAGGCTTGCCTTTGGAGTAGCCTTTTGCCTTGCAATCAACTGTGGGGTAGCAGAAGGAAACCTGTCCAGGAATAGAGCTCTGTGCTTTTCCAGTCCCCCATTAAACTGCGGAGATGTACCAGTTTGTTGAGCTTAACAATCTTGTAATGTAGATGAATGTTCTCTGTCTAGGATGGGATAACAACTTCTTTTCACTGGATCATGAGAAAGCACATACTTTTTTTATACTGCTGCATCCCTAGTTTAAAAAACAAATTTTGAACATTTTACAATGAGATTAATTACTTCTTTCCTAGTGGGCCTTATTCAGACTGTTTTTAAATCTCTAAAATGGTTATGTCTATAATTTTTAACAGGTTTAAGAAAAATATGTGTATGTAAATAATTATGCCAGCAAACATTCTATCTAGTTAAGTTTGAAGTAGTTTCATCTACATATTTTTTTTTCTTTTGTCGGTAGAAAGCATAAGATTTGTTTCTCCAGAAATTTAGAATTAACTAGAAGAAATCTGTTTTGCATTTATGCTACCAAAATTATTTGTGTATTTTGGCATCTGGAATTAGTCTCCTACTTGCCTTATTTTATAATGGCTGCACTGAATGCTGTGTTGTTAATTTGCATTCAGACACTTTATCTGGAGTGATTCAGATGTTTTAAATGAATTTGTTTTTAGATAGGAATAAAAAATCATGTATCCTTTTCACAAGTTACATGAAACACCCAGATACAAATTTGTTTGCCTGTGCGAACTCTTCCCTTGCTTTTTAAAAGACAAAATTCTCATTTCCCACCTAGATTGATTTGAACACGGTGCATTGCCTTATTAATTGGTAAAAATGCAGATCTAACAATGCTTGTGTTTCCTGCTTAAAGCATTTTTGTTAGCTCTCGCAAAAGAGGAGTATACAAAATGTAGAAGCAGGAATTATCTGTATTATACACTTTGATGGATTAGAGGTTCATCGAAGATTAGTTATCAATTAAATATTTATCTTCAGTGAATAGATCTGTTAGTAGAAGCTTAGAATTAGTACCAACCCAAATCTCCTAACATGTTTCTTCTCTGATAATATGAAATACAATACAAATCAATTTTTTTTTTTTTCGAGATGGAGTCTTGCTCTTGTTGCCCAGGCTGGAGTGCAACGGCATTATCTTGGCTCCCTGCAACCTCCAACTTCCAGGTTCAAGTGATTCTCCTGCCTCAGCCTCCCGAGTAGCTGGAATTACAGGCACCTGCCACGACGCCCGGCTAATTTTTGTATTTTCAGTAAAGACAGGGTTTCGCCATGTTGGCCAGGCTGGTCTCAAACTCCTGACCTTGTGATCTGCCTGCCTCAGCCTTGCAAAGTGCTGGGATTACAGGCATGAGCCACTGCACTTGGCCCACAAATCATTTTTATTTGGCTAATGTTTCACAGTACACAGAACATTCACATGGATCTTACTTAATCTTTCCAGTCTCCTGTAAAGTAGATAGAGCAGGCAGTAATTTTCTTCCCATTTTATATATGCAAGGAAACTGATTGTCTGAAGTACGAAGCAGCAAAAAAAACAGTGGAAGAGCCACAATGGGTACCCATAGGCCTAGTCATTCAGATGTCTCCTCCGTATCTCCATGCTGGTGAAGACAGTTCATGGCACCACACTGCCATCATTCCTCTAGTTGTTTGCAAAGAAACCTTCCCACCGAGGAGGAGTGATAGTAATTTTTCAGTGAAATATGAAAAGCCAGTTGAACTTCTTAACCTAATGCTAAATTTTCCAGGTCAGTCAATACATAATAGAATACATTGGCTGGATTTGCTCATACAAAGGAACCATTTATTCATTCATTCATTCAATGCAATACTGCAATAGGGACTGTGGACAGTCCAGACAAGGAAGTCCTAGATTTAGTGGGATTCTTTGATTTGTTTTTAGATTTATTCATGTTGGAGAATTTAATTACTGATGTGTGATAGCATCACTGAGAGCAGGCAGCAGGATTTGTCAGGAAGGCAGGTCTCTACTGGATGGCCACTGAATGGCCTCTGCTAGGCTCTTGCTGTCCTTGTTGCTGCTCTCTTTGTGCATAGGTTAAGTTTATGATTCGGCCATTTGTAATGTGTTTGGCTGTGACTCGGAGTTGGTAATGTAATGAACATTAGCATTCATTTCTGTCTGAGAAGAAATTTGTCTTTGTCACAGCTAGTTAAACCAAACACTTGTTTTGAATTCAGTTCAATTACCTTTGTTGTTTTTTTCAATTTACTTCCAAATTTATTCTTTGTGATTTTCCAAGTCTAGCAAATGGGGGACAAAGAGAAAAGAAATTGTCTTTTTTGGGCAAACCTAGTATGTGATCTTTTAATTCCTAATGATCCCCACACAGCTGATGCAGTACACAAGGATTATTCATGGGCCCGTTAAACTTAACTTTCTCTTTGCAACCTCAGATCCAAAATCATTTCCATAGTAGTGCACCCTGTAGTCTATTCCCTAGTCTCACATGTCATATTGACTTTAAACCCTTCTACTTCTAAAGAAAATAATTGTTCCAAGTGAATGGTTCTGTATCAAAATCTATTTCCGAGTGCCTAGCAGTATCTATCTTATAATGACAATTACATTTGATTATTCTGATTTGGCAATTTTCATGGAACCCCTAATTATGGAATATCTTTTTAAAGATTTTTAATATTTTCTTCACATAGATGATAATTTGAAAAACTAACAAAAGTTTGAATAGTAACTAGAAAACAGAAAGCTCTTATTTTAAAAGAAAGTCTTAAATGTAAAATCAAATATAATTTAATGTCTTACAGTAGAAAAATAGTATATTAACTCCATATTACATGATACATGAAAATGGATCACTTACAATTTTCTAGAAGCAAATTTCAGGAACATAGATCACTTAGATTATCTGTGTAAATGGTCATATGTTTTATGCTTAGCTAACCAAGAGAGTATAAAGGATCCTATTAGGTTGGCACAAAAGTTTTTGCAATTACTTTTAGTGGCAAAACCTGCAATTGCTTTTGCACCAACCTAATGTTATATTTGAATTCTCTCATCTGTGCTGCTCTTTACAGGCAAATAATGTTTAATATTTTGGAGTTTTACATCTCTGGGCTTATATGTTCAATGTCATGCCTTCCAAATCCATAGTTACATATATCATGTATTTTTTTAAAGCTATATTGATATTGATTTTTTCTATTTTTTAATGAAATGAAACAATGTATCTCTCGGGAAGTGACTTTTTCTATACATTTTCTTTTTTTCTTTTTTTTTTGAGAAAGAGTCTCGCTCTGTCACCCAGGCTGGAGTGCAGTGGCGCGATCTCAGCTCACTGCAAGCTCCGCCTCCCAGGTTCACGCCATTCTCCTGCCTCAGGCTCCCGAGTAGATGGGACTACAGGCACCTGCCACCACGCCTGGCTAATTTTTTGTATTTTTAGTAGAAACGGGGTTTCACCGTGTTAGCCAGAGCGGTCTCGATCTCCTGACCTTCTGATCTGCCCGCCTCAGCCTCCCAAAGTGCTCAGGCATGAGCCACCATGCCCGGCCTCTATACATTTTCTTCTAATTTATTTGAGACCATTTCATATACACGGTTGAAAAATTTTAAATGACTCCAAGGTCACTTATTTCAGAAAAAGCATTAATCATTAAAAAAAAAAAAAACCCTGACATTTAGCATGTAGTAATTAGGAAATAAATCTTCTGTAATGATATTTAGAAAGAAAAACTACTGGGACTGGGACATATTTTTGAAAGAAAATAATTTATAATTTTTTTTTTTGAGATGGAGTCTCGCTTTATTGCCCAGGCTGGAGTGCAGTGGCATGATCTAGGCTCACTGCAAGCTCCGCCTTCCAGGTTCGTGCCATTCTCCTGCCTCAGCCTCCTGGGTAGCTGGGACTACAGGTGCCCACTACTGCACCTGGCTAATTTTTTGTATTTTTATTAGAGATGGGGTTTCACCATATTAACCAGGATGGTCTCGATCTCCTGACCTCCTCCCGCATTGGCCTCCCAAAGTGCTGGGATTACAGGCATGAGCTACTGCGCTCAACCAATAATTTGTAATTCTTAATTGGTAAAAAAAAATCCTCATGCTTTCTTTTTTCTTTTTTTTCTGTTTTATGGGAGGTGGTAAATGAAGAAGAGAATGGCAAATTGGGAAAAGAATGGGGGAAGAGTCACATAGTTGAAAAATTCTTAAATTCAATCCATTTGAAATAGAAAGCTCTGCTAAAAAAGGTTAGGAGTTAAGTCAAATAACTCTTCATATTTGCTTAGTATTTAAATGCTGAGGGATATTATTATTATGCAATTGTAGTAATATAATCAGGTTACAGGGTCATTTTTCTTTCATTCAGATCTTGAAATGATTATTTGGGCTTCTGTAATTTCATGGATAGACAGTTACCACTTTTCTTTGTTGGCTAGATGATCTGACAAAGTTCAGCTTAAGCTTTTGATATTTGCAAAAATATGACATTTGGCCTGTGTATTTCTTTTTTGCAAAACATGGAAAGTGCTAGGCAGAAAATGGACAGTTTGAAGATATTTTGAAATCTTTACTGCAGATAGTATATCACAACAATAATTTATTTATGCTTTATTCATTTGTTATTGTTAAACAAGGCATGATATGACCTTAGTTTGTCTTCCTGAACTTTTGAGCCAAATTTCTAAAGCTTGGCATGACAAGTATACTTGAAATAAACATCACTTACGTGTGCAAATCAGTTAATTGCTCACACAGCTACCTACCAATTAGTCACTTATTGATGCAATTAGCTAGATGTACAGCCAATTTGGGGTAAAGAAAAAAATGTCTCAGTTCAGAATGACAGTCTAAAATCTAACTTAGTGGTTAGATTAAGTTGGGGTAAGAAATCCTCATGCTCAGGTAAATATAGTCGGCCCTTCTCAGTGGGTTCCATCGATATTCATGGATTCAACCAACTTCAGGTTGAAAACATTTTTTAAAAATTGCACTCTCTACTGATTATGTGCAGACTTATTTTTCTTATTTTACCCTTGACAATATGGTATAAGAACTGTTTACATAACATTTACATGGTATTCTGTATTATAAGTAACCCAGAGATGATTTAAAATATATGGGAGGATGTGTATAGGTCATATGTAAATAATTTCCTTATTTGTAGAACAAAGGCTTACGAGGTAATTGTAAGAATTAAATAACAAATCAAATAAAGCATAAAACAGTCATATTAATTGCTAGCATTTATTGACCCGTTTACTGAGTACTAGGTACTCCACTAAATAATTCGGATACATTACATCATTTTCATCTTCTCCAGAACCCTTTTAAAAGATAATCTTTTGTTTCCATTTTTCAGATTAGGAGACTGAAGTTTATAGTTTACCTGATTTGCCCATGATCACATAATGGTAGAAGTTGCATTCTAACTTAAGTTTCACCAACTCCAGAGGCCAGCATTCTTTTTTTTTTTTTTTTTTTTTTTTTGAAACAAAGTCTCGCTCTTTCACCCAGGCTGGAGTGCAGTGGCGCAATCTTGGCTCACTACAAGCTCGCCTCCCATGTTCACGCCATTCTCCTGCCTCAGCCTCCCGAGTAGCTAGGACTACAGGCACCTGCGACCACGCCTGGCTAATTTTTTGTATTTTTAGTAGAGATGGGGTTTCACCATGTTGGCCAGGATGGTCTCGATCTTCTGACCTCAAGATCCTCCCACCTCGGCCTCCCAAAGTGCTGGGATTACAGGCGTGAGCCACCGCGCCCGGCAGCATTCTTAAAATATACTTGTTACCATGTTCTGTATAAAGCAAAACTTGACATTAAACATTTGATTCCATTAAATTAGCTCCTTTCCCTTCTTCCTGGGCTAGGATTAGGTCAATCCCAGCTATTTATGGAAAGAAAGGAGTGGAAAAAAATATTGAAATACTTGGAATTTCAGAGTGTTCTAAGTCAGACTTGGGGCCCCATGGTGGGTGATGTACTTCAAAATATAAAACATTGCCCCAGAGTCATCCTGAGGCAATTCTGCAGCATCAGCTCCTAGCATACTAAAACTTACTATTTAGAAAATCAGCATGATGGGCATACTCATGAAATACCAAATAATAACTTTAATATTTGCAACTACAGTGCGAATAATAAAAAAAGCTTAATTACATGGAGCTTGAAAAATTAAAACAATCGAGAACTTTTTTACAAAGGTATCTTCTTAATAATTGAAATGTATCATAATGTATAATTTACAACATAATATGTGTTATTGACAATGTAATATTTGAAGCTTCTTGATGTAAGTGGGAAGTTACAAATAATAACTCTAAATAAAGGAGACAGAGCCACAATTTCAGCAAAAATTAATCAATGTACAGTTACTTTGTTCCTCGTTGTATTTCTGGTGTTTGAGTTACCTCATTGGATTATGAACTCACTAAAATATTAGGTTAACCTTATTTTACTAAAAAAAAAAAGTTCTGTATTAACCTGTAAGTTTGACTATATCCTGAAAATAATTATGAATTGAAATTTCCAATCCTGTTCCGAGTGATATATGAATATAATAATTAGTGTGATGAAGTCTCACAATTTTATGTACTGAAGAAGATTATTAAGATACAAAAATGTTGGCCGGGCACAGTGGCTCATGCCTGTAATCCCAGCACTTTGGGAGGCTGAGGCGGGTGGATTACAAGGACAGGAGTTCAAGACCAGCCTGACCAACATGGTGAAACCCTGTCTCTACTAAAAATACAAAAATTAGCTGGGTGTGGTGGTGCACACCTGTAATCCCAGCTACTTGGGAGGCTAAGGCAGGAGAATCGCTTGAACCCAGAAGGTAGAGATTGCAGTGAGCTGAGATTGCGCCACTGCACTCCATCCTGGGCTACAGAGTGAGACTTCATCTCAAAAAAAAAAAAAAAAAAAAAAAAGACTAAAATGTTGAAGTAGCATTTCTCACCAACTCATTTTTTGATTGCAGCAGAGAAAGTTCAGTGAATTTGCAATGTATCTAGTGTTAATGGGGTAGAAAATGAAAAATAACCATAAAAATGGTCAAGCTGATGAGAGTTGTAGAGTGAAATGATTTGAAATTGGATTTATAAAGGTCTATACGTCAGTTTTCTTTTCTGGTTAGAAAACTAAAAAAAAAAAAAAAAAAAACAAAATTTAAAAAAGATTAAAGTCCCAAGCAGTTTTAAAGCCATAAAATTTTAGAAATGGTGTGTAACCAAAGTTAACCAATCAACCTTCTTCCTCTTCGTATTTTAAATGAGGAAACTGAGGCTGAGAATGAGGAAATAAATCAGAGTTTTTAAAGAAAAGACTGTGAAATCATATAGTTCAATCTGCTCTTTGTGATTCAGTGAGATTGAAAGATTTCAAAGGAACACAAAGGTATTTACTGCCCAAGCCAGGACTATCCACTGGCCACTTTCTTTCTGCTATCAACTATTTTTTAAACCAAAATTTGGATTAAACATGATTATTCACTCACATGCTGGGTCCTGAGTAGAATGACCAAATGATAATTATTGTACCACAGTATGTACCTGTACCGCAGTTCATGATCTTTTGCTTCAATTCATAGTTTTAAGCTAGGTAACTTTTGTGTACCAAATGTACAATTCCCTTTCTTGGGACTTAGAAATAAAAAGCAAAAGGGGCCAGGTGCAGTGGCTTATGCCTGCACTTTGGAGGCTGAGGCAGGTGGATCATGAGATCAAGAGATTGAGGCCATCCTGGCCAATATGGTGAAACCCTGTCTCTACTAAAAATACTAAAATTAGCTAGGTGTGGTGGTATGCACCTGTAGTCCCAGCTACTTGGGAGGCTGAGGCAGGAGAATTACTTGAACCCAGGAGGTGTGGGTTGCAATGAGCCAAGATCATGCCATTGCACTTCAGCCTGGCTACAGAGCGAGACTGTCTCAAAACAAAAACAAAAAGAAATAAAAAGCAAATGAAACAAAAATCACACTGCTATTTGAAGATCAAGATTGAAAGATAGCTCTTGAAGATGTATTTATAAAAACATTGATTATTAATAAAATTGGCTACCAGGTAATTTTTGGGTTAGATGAGAATAAGGACCTGTACTCTGGCAGTAGTTGTGGGATAGAGAGGAGGAGAGAAATAAGACAAATCATTAAACAGAAGTAGAAGAGAGATGGACTTTTTATAGTATAAGTCCAACTAGAAACAACCAGGGAAAATTTATTTGTATGCTGAAAAATAATCTGAAGCAATTAGAGACAAACATTGTGACAGAGAACTTGGAAGTTGTACATGTACGTGTTACTTTCTACCTGTCTTTGTTTTTTTCTATTTCTGTGACAGCATGAAAATAATACAATGAGGCACTAAATAACCAAGAAAATAAAAGTTAACCAAGTGATTTCATTTAGACTGGATAAAATACACACAGAAATACACACACACACGACAGAGAGAGAGAGAGAGAGAGAACGAGAGACAGACAGTGGTTGATTATTATAAAAGCTCAGTACTAGAACCCACTTAAAGATATTAGCTACTGCACCAAATTGGGAAGGTTGTTTAAATAGTTGCAATGAGGAATACACACATTTTTTTTGTGAAATATTAGAACTTATGTTGTCATCTAAAGTCTAGTAAGAACAAGTTTCATTACCAGCATAGAGAGAAAATGTTTAGTTTTATATTTATTACTAAATAAGTAATAGCATTCTTGTCTTCTTATCATATTTATCTCCTCTACTACCCTTGTCTCCTTGCACTTGGTTTTATGTTAGGTGGGCAGTTTCCTGTAGTTTTCAAGTTTTCAAAAACTTGCCATTTTTACTATGGGCCCTGAAGAGGTAGAGTATGTATGAATACCAGTCATATTTGTTTCTTTTCTAAGTTAATTGACAACAATGTTGCTTATCTTCAAGATCCTTAAGAGTGAATCCTTGTTATTTATTTTTTGAATATGGGATTTATTTTTTGAATACAGGATTTAGGGCAGCTTTGCAGATAATACAGGTTTTTATATTATTCAGTAGAATGCCATTTATTGACAAAATGATAGCATGAGAAATCATTTGCATTATTTTTCATCACTTGAATTTTCACACCATACAACAGCTGCCTGTCAAAATGAATGTGATATCCTCGCCTAACACTGTGCCAGTAAAAGAAATGATAGAGGAGCAAGAAAGTCCCCGTAGTACTGTGCACCAAACTCTATGAGTAAATGACTGTTGCCAGCTTGAATGATACACACAAAACCCTTGGAAACAGCAACCTTATTTTCACTGCTGGGTCTACCTCAGGACCATTTCAGATAAACACCCCTCAATAATTTTAAAGATTTGGCATTTTGTTCACAAATTTCTAGATGATTAATGTGTTTCATTGGGAGCTCTAAAGGAAAGAGACTTCTTCTTTCTCTGGGGAATGCCTCTTTATACCACCTTTCTCTTTCTTATCCTATTTGGATGTCATTATTCAATGTTTGCATTCACTTCTGTTATCATGTTACCTTATTGGGCTGGTTTTGTCTTCCAGAAATCAGTCACTGTACTTCCTTTGATGTGGCTGTTGACCCACGAGGCATGGAATTTTAAAGTGACCATTTTGAAGTAGTCATTTTAATGTGTCCTGACAGCTCCTAGCATTTTTGATCTTCACCTTATCTGTCACTGGATCCTTGAGGGTCAATGCTTTCTTCAGTTTATCGCTCAGGCTCTTGCGAGGTGTGAGTCAGAAATGAAATACAGGTATGGTATGGGTGAAGGTGTCTGCTGTGCACATTACGTTTCAAGAAGCAAAGCTATAAACTTAATAGTTTCTTTTTCAGGCAACATCAAAGGGCACCTTCTTCAAAAGAGCCTTAACAAATGCCTGTACCATGTAGGCTACTAATATGACATCTGTTTTTGTTATTACTTCTTTTCTACTATTATCTTTATTTAAACACTAACTGCTTCTCTGTTATAGAATTAGAATCTTTTTATCTGTTCTGGATTTAGAGTCCTACCTTTGCCTTCTTTATTTAACAAATAGATTTAGAGTCCTACCTTTGCCTTCTTTATTTAACAAATATTTATTGAGTAACTACCTTGGAGCAGGCATTATTCTAGGTAGTTGACACATATCAGGGAACATAACCAACAAAATTTCTTGCCCTTTGGGAGCTTACATTCTAGTAGGGGTTAGATATACAATAATATCTTGAGGACTAAGCAGGCTGAAATTTCTTTACTATCTGCGGGTCTTGGGCAGAGCCTGCATGGACAGCTGTGCATTTTGTGCACTACACAATTCCTGGGTGTGCCACTCACCTATTGTCCATGTGAATGGTACTGCCTAGAATTGTGTCATGGACAACCTGTGCAGCCCTGGGTGGTAGCCTTGGTGTTGCACTAGGTTTAGGCAGAGGTAACAGCCTTTGGTTCAGTCTCATATGGCCTCCTGAGAGTGAATAGGCCTGAGTTTTCTGAGGGATTTGGTTTAAAGATTGGTGAAAAGTAGCACGAATGAGCATTTCAGTGGTTACAACTAATATAATTAACAGTTGACTGCAATGAAGCACAGAGTCGATTTAATAATAAATGATATCAGAGCAGATTAGACCTTTCAAATCTTCCTATATCCTGTTAGGAAACATAATCAAGTTGGTTGCATGGTTAAGTTTTCTGTCTAGTGTGAGATTCTTTTATTAATAGTTGCCCTTACCAGACTTTTACCAGGAAACACATCACTCTAAACTTAATTACAAAACTGCCTTTATCAGGCGATATCACCTGGATCTAACATTCATGTTCTGAGGAGAATTTCTTATTGCCCATTAAATATCATCATGCTGTAGCACTCAAACGTTGCATGGTGTCTACTAGATAGGCTCTTGCCAGTCACTGTCCGCTGATGTTATGCCCACAGGAAGCTATTCTCTGGCTTACCCACGCCAGAAGGATTGACCTAAGTAGTGTGGCCATGGCTTACCACATTTGCCTACAAGAGACAGTGCCTGATATTGGGACATGTTCATGTGAATGAACTTTCTCTTGACGCTTTTATTTTCTGGTTCTATTTTCTCAATTCTCCAAAACTAGATTATCAGGAATATCTAAACTCAGAACAACTCCTTATCCTTATCCTTTCTTATATATTTATATGTTTGTTTTCCTGTGAAGTTCCTCATAGAGAGTTGAGTGAATGAGCAAAGAATGCAAAGAGAGTTGTTCCATTGAATGCGAAGTACAGAGGTTATGTCGCTGTTCAAAATTGAGAGGTTTGTGGTTACAATCTAAGCAAATAGGGTAGCTGGAAATTTAACAGAAGTATGTAAGTGAAGAGGCCTATTAGAAACTGTTACCTCAATTCGAATGTGTGACATTTTGATGTAGGTTAAGTAACCGTGCTAGGAGAAGCAAGTCACCCAAGTAAGTTGGTGGAGGTGGGGAAAAGAGGTTTCAGAGAACACAGAAACCCTTTCTGGCAATTGTAACTTATTTACTTTAGTGTTAGTAATTTCATTTTGCTTTCTTTGAGATGGAGGATGACAAATTGTTTTGGAGAGGAAGTGTTTTTCCTGGCAGTCAATTCAGTGAGTAAATCATATCATGAATTCTTTTATACTTAAGTATAATTGGATAATATATAATAATATCTTTAGCTGGGAGGCAGTACAACTTAGTGGTTAAGAATATAACCTTTTGAGTGAGATAGAACTGGGTTTGTGCTTTAACTCTGCTAGTTATTTTTGATTACCTTTGGCATTAACTCTGAGCCTAGTCTTTTCATTTATATAGTAGAAATTTTAGTCCATAGTGCAGGTATGTTGTGTGGATGAAGTCAAGTAATATAAGGCACCAACTCCAGTGCTTGACTCAAATGACATGTTAAGTTGTTGCAATTACAACTGTTTACTTATTTCGAGATACATTTAGTAGTTTTAAAAATTCTGGATACTTCTCTTTGACCACTTAGAAGAGTTACAAATACATACTACCAGTCTATGGTCAAAAAAAAAAAAAAATAATAATAATCCCTTTTATCAAAGAACAAATTAGGCAGATTATACCTTTTTGTCTATGACATGAGCAGGTTATAAAATATGGTTAAAAGTTTGAACAAGTTTGCTAATCAAACAAAAAGGACTGGTTTTTCTTGGTGAAAAGAGTTTTTTAATAGTTCTCTTAATTATTGTATTATGCCAATATCAGATAATCATACATTTGATTGAACTTTTGTACTTTATTGTCATATAATTGAACTTTTAGAAGTGCTTGCTTATTATATCTCTATTTTGATTTTTAATTTTGCCACTGATTTTTTAAGTCCTTTGTATTCACAATTTAATGCTATTATACATTTAATAAGTTAATATAGTATGCCTTTAATTTCATTAACTTATCCCTATGGGTTGCTTTTCTTTTTTTCTTTTTAAAATTTCAGGTTGAATGGTTAAAATTGATTTATTTTTATATTTATTTTAAAATAGAAGCAGTTAAATATATAAAATAACATCTAAGTTTGGTTCCTTGAATAAGCATTGGAAGATAATTTTTTAAATGTTCCATTTTTCGCTAGTCTGTATTATTTCCTTTGATGCCTTATTTTGTGGTTCCTATGGTTTTATTGTTATTGTCTCTAATATTTGTTATTCAATATTCAAATGCATTTTAAACTTGTAGTTACATTATGCTGCTTACAGAAAATGCAGCCTAAAACCTCGTTGTTCAGGTATAGTTTTTTCTCTGTTTTTCTTTTTTCACCTACGTGGTATGATAAAGGCTAAATCTTAGACATGTTTTAGCATATTTGTGAAAGAATTTCCTGCTTCTATTGTTTGAGTGAAGTGAGGAATTCAATTACACATATAAACTACTTTTTATAAAATATGTATTTAAGTAATTATTAGCATACCTAGTAATCTTTTTTCCTTACTATTACAAATATTTTAAAGGGAGAAAGCATCTGGATTTATTAAGGACAATAGCTGGAGTATTAGAACATTCTAAATTATTTTTATTTTTATTTTATTATACCTTTCATTTTTATATTTTATATGATTTACCCTCTATCATAAAAATACAATGAAAAAGGCACAGAAAATACAATTTGGAAATTTCTATATTCTCAGTTTTCTCTAGTAACATATTTTTTTCTTCTAAAGGGCGTTCATGTCACACTTTTGAAAACAATTAAAAGTTTTTTTCTTGGCCGGGCGCAGTGGCTCACGCTTGTAATCCCAGCACTTTGGGAGGCCGAGGTGGGCGGATCACGAGGTCAGGAGATCGAGACCACGGTGAAACCCTGTCTCTACTAAAAATACAAAAAAAAATTAGCCGGGCATGGTGGCGGGCGCCTGTAGTCCCAACTACTCGGAGAGGCTGAGGCAGGAGAATGGCGTGAACCCGGGAGGTGGAGCTTGCAGTGAGCCGAGATTGCGCCACTGCACTCCAGCCTGGGTGACGGAGCGAGACTCCGTCTCAAAAAAAAAAAAAAGTTTTTTTCTCTTTTCTTATGTATTCTTTAATTTTATTTATTTCTTTAAAAACATTATTTTAAAAATAGCTACAATGTTTATACCAGATCTAAACCCTGTTGCCTATTCTCTTACTATAGATGTTAAAAATCTTTTGGGTTTTCAATAACCAAATTTTAGGTCATAGAGGCCTCCATATTTTTGGCATAAGATAGTTGTATAAGCTTTTTCACAAATAATGCAATATGTAATATTAGATGCCCATCTTTAGAAATTGCATATCAATGGTGAAATTTTCTATAAATTAATATTTAAAACAAGAAGTAATCTGTTATGTCATATCCATCAACTCTTTTAGCAAAATTATAACTCTTACAGACACACATGTACACAAACACACACGCATGTACATGAAGAGAACTGTACAAATAGTACACAAGGTTGTCTCAGAAATATTGACTGTGAGTTAAAACAAAGGGAATAAAAACTTGATATTAGACTTTATCTGCACTCATGGTGCCTGTCACTTTAGAATAGGATCTAATAGGTGACAAAAGTGATATGTAACCAATTTTTATCAGAGTAAACAAATATAAAGATGTTAAATTGGTGATAACAGTACTGCCTTGGAGTTCTGAAGGCCTGAATTCTATTTTTTTGTGAACTTGGGTGATTCTGTTACTTCTCATTTGTGAATAGGTATGATTGGTAATCTTTTATAGGTTAACCGATTGTATTAGTGAAAAAGCAATTCAAAATGCGAGCTAATATAATTCAGTAGGTTTTTGTCTTAAGGAATACATAAGTTCTATTAAGAAATAACACGTCTGTAATCCCAGCACTTTGGGAGGCCAAGGTGGGCAGATCATGAGGTCAGGAGATCGAGACCATCCTGGCTAACACGGTGAAAGCCGGTCTCTACTAAAAGTACAAAAAATTAGCTGAGCTTGGTGGTGGGCACCTGTAGTCCCAGCTACTCGGGAAGCTGAGGCAGGAGAATGGCGTGAACTGGGAGGCGGAGCTTGCGGTGAGCCGAGATCGTGCCACTGCACTCCATGCACTCCAGCCTGGGTGACAGCAAGACTCTGTCTAACAAAAAAAAAAAAAAAAAAAAGAAATACATATTTTTTATTTCAATTGTTTATGGGTACTTAAAATTGTTAACTCATAGTTTTACTATTCCTTTTGTCACAATTTACCAAGTTATATGTAGGAATCAAGCCTTTTTGTTAAAAGATAATAAATGATAAGTTTCAGTCTGAGTTTTGTCCAAATTAGAATTAATATACAAATTATGAAGTCTGAATTACTGAATTTCTTCGATGTTCAAATATCTGGGTGTCTAGTTCTGTTACTTTGATCATTCATTCATTGTGCTTTCTAAATTAAATACATTCTGCAGCCCAACACACTTTTGGATATCAAGGATATAGGTTAGAGGCAAAGCATCTGATCTCTAGTGGAAGAGATATAAACATTTACATTTAATTGAAATACACAAAAATCAGAGTAAAATCAACGTATAATAAGAGCACCTCCACTGTATCTGAGGAGTTAGGTAAGGCTTCAAGCTAGAGGTGATCACAGAAGTATATATTGATAGAAAATAACTAGCTTCTATCAAGTGCAATACGAGGTTTTACCCAACACAAGTGCAGTACTAGGGACATGGTTGTTACTGAATGAGGAAAAGATAGGGAGGTTAATGTGCTGAGGTACAAAGGCATACAAGAGCATGGCTTGGTTAGGGTGTAGAGAGGCACTGGGTATTGCTAATGTGTTGGGTGCATGAGCTTTGGTAAAGGAATGTCGAGACATGCACATCACATAGAGAAGTACATTGGAGCCTGATCCTAGGGATTTCTGTATTTTGCCAAAATGTTTAGATTGCATTCTACACACAAACTAGACCCAAAAGATGCATGGAAGGAGGAGAGTGAAAGCTCTGACTTACTGTTTAGAAAGGTATCCATGAGTATGGTACAGGGGAAGAAACTACTGGAGCGATTATTCTAAGAATACAAGGTAATTAAGCTCTGATGGAATTTTGCGGGGAGACTTAAGTGGAAAATTTCAGACATTTTTAGGTAAAACTGACAATGACTAACTAGCTTTGAAGAGTGATGGAGAAATAAGGAAAAGGTTATTCACTTTATGCACATACCCAACTGTTCATTCTTACTCTTATCAAACATATGTGATCAGGCATTGCTCTAGGTATGGGACAAAGACAAATCAGACACATTTTTTTTTTGTCCGTAAAAAGCTTATTGCTTGGTGTTTTTCCCAGGGACATTTTAGTTTTGATGATCATAATAGTAATTGATGAATATTTTTCTGATACAAAGGAAATGACTAAGCTTTCCCACAATATAGAAATAAATCAGTGAGTTAATTCTAATTATTTTCTTGAAATCTTCAGTCCATCATAATTAATATATTCAATGTCATTGGACTAGGGTGCTACTCTCTGTTTCTACCTAAATGACTTAGAAAATAAAAATATGTGTGTAGGGTTTTTCCAGTATAATTTATTACTACATTGGAGAAAAAGAGAAATGTATTACCTCCCAGATTTTCATTGTAGTTTTATTTTTAAAAATTGTAGATTTAAATTGAGTGGAGAGGATGTTAATTGGTGTGCAGATTTCAAAAAATTGTCTATAATAGGATGCTAATTGGTGTTTTCCTTAAAGAATGAATTTAAGAAAATGTGATTTGAAAATGTAGTGCTCTTAATCTCACTGATCCAAGTAGCAGAGACTATTGATTAAATAAAATAAGCAGTTTTGATTGTTTAACTGCAGGCCCCATTCTGAGAAACCAGAATTAAATGGTGGTAATAATTACATGACTTAAAACATCATAATAACTCTGACCTAACTATAGGTGTACTCTTATAAAGATTAACTCTTTAATTTATGTGAATGAAGTCTGCATTCTTGTATTGATAGGTGCAGACAGACACAAAATGATATATATAGTAGGTGAAAGTTAAGGTGGAAACACAAGAGAGGAACCCATGAAACAATTGTGAAATGACCTTGTTCATGTCAGTATCATCTTCTGATATAAAGTTCTAAAGTGCAATCTGAGAGAGAATGTGGCAAAAATCAAACATTAGGATGTTGTGCACTCTAGAGAGTAATTCTAAAAGTTTTTAAAGGAATTAAAAAATACAGGGATGCCATCAGTCCTGTTCTGAATGGCAGCTAATATATGAAATTATGGAGGAATATGTAAGATGGAATAGCCATATAGTCTGGGAATAGTGAGAACAAAAATAATGCTGAGACATGGGAGAATATGAAAGCTGCGTGTGGCGACCTAAAGTGACAGCAGTCATGCAGATAACTACAAAAGAGAAGGACAGGTGACAGAGAGTGAATGGAAAGAAGGATGGGTCTTGAGAAGTCTATTGAGTAACAGAGGCCCTTGGAGAGACCAAAGTGGCTCTTAGGCCAGTTAAAGTATAGAAATAGAGAGGAGAAGGTATCCTTGGAATAAAGACAGTATCCCACAAACTAAAAAACTTTTCTCTTTCCTGTTGTTAGATAATTGAGAGGTGTGAACCCAATTCAACATCACAGTGGAAGCCTAGTGTATAATCAAAGACAGACAATAGAGTGATCTACCCATGAATTCTGCAAGGACTGGGCTTGAGTTTGCCATCTGAGGTCCTGGGGAAGAGCCCTTAGATGATAGACTCTCTATCCCTTTAACTGAGAGTAAGGTACACTCCATGCTAGTGATGAGACTTTCATAGAAGTGGTAGCTTGGGCAGAACTATGAACATATCTAGTTAAAGTTTGTGGTGTGTGCCTTCAAGATATACTTAAATTTTTGTGTTTAGGGTTCTAGAGCATAAATGTCTGTTTCATATATCAAATATTTCCAGGAGTTATAAGGGGAGAAACTAGTGGAAAGTGGGCAAGAGAAAGCTTTCCATCAACACTTATTTTGCATTTTAGAGTACCCAACGTTTAAAGTGATGCACAGTATTTTTAAAGTTCTTTCCTTTGAGAGCCTCACGTTAGGTAGGTGTACTTACTTTAAATGGTCCAACAATGATTGTCACTTTGTTTCTTCCCTCCTCTCAGTTCTAGCTGCTGAAGTGATGGAGAGTGAGAGAGTGGATGAGAGGAGTAATAAGCAAATTTCTCTTAACTGTAGATTTGAAATTCTTTCTTTTTCAGTTTATATTTCCCCTCTATCACTGAATTTTCATGATTGCCTTATGAAGCAAGTGTCTTAAGACCTCTTCCATTGGGTATACTTATGAGTTATTCACAAGCCTTTCCATTGTCTCTCTACTGTACTCTTTTCACTATCCCACTTTCCTTGCTTCCAGTACTATTCCTCAGTACTACCCACAGCTCCTTGTTGTTGGAATCTCTTTGCCCTGCATATGGTCTTCTTATATGGGATTATAACCAATAGATACTACCTTAGCTACCCTCTGTGGCGTTCATGTGTTCCATCAGAAGCTCATAAATTCTCACCATGTCAAATGGTGGAAATGTGCCCTGTCATAGTTCTACCATCTCTCTGCAGTCCTCTTTCTCTACTTCTTAGGTAGACTCATGTGCAAATCTGCTGGCTAACTGCCCAAATAGACATCTAACTAGGAATGAAAATGCCTGAATCCCTTTCCTGAGGGCACCCCTTAGAGTCGGTCAGCAATACCTTCACATCTTGACTTCAAGGAGAAACAACAGCCTTTAATAATGAACCAGTACATCCCAGAAGACAGAGGACTCGAGGACAACCCTGTTTTTTCACAGATTCTACCAAGGAAGTGTCATGATGGTTGGTAGTTGCAGTGACAGTTTTGCCTCATCTTATTAAGTACACGTCTTTTTCCTGCTTTAGCAGACTCATGGGCAGTTTTCTTTAAATTGGGAATACTTAGCATCTTTGGCAGTTCTGCACCAAGTGGAAAAGTCACATGACATGCTGTTGCAGGTACATACTTACATACACACCTACAAATACAGTAGATTCTGAACATCTTTAGCTATTTTAATCACAAAAGTAATAGAAATGTAAACTTCTAAGTAATGAGAGATCATGCTGTCAGAGAGCCTTGGCCTTTCACTTTGCCCAACCTCAGATTAAAACCTTATAATTACACTTTATCTGGATTTAATTTAATGATTTTACGTACTTGGCTGTTGGTTTTTACTTCAGTTCTCACAAATGGAAAAGTTAGGCTGTTCTGCTTGTACCCTCGGAAATGACAACTGTCACTAAAAGATGGACACATGTCTTCCCATAGTTCCTGAGTGCTACTGTTATGAGTATAATCTGTTTAGAAAAATAGGAAAGTATATATAAAAATGCTTTAATAGAATATATATATAAATGCTTTAATGACCCTATTGAGATAATTTATATAATGTGATATTCATGTATTTGAAGTATGCAGTTCAGTGATTTTTATTATATTCACATAGTGCGACCATTATAACAATTTAATTTTAGAACATCTTTCTCACCTCCCCTAAAAAAAGCCCACATCCATTAGCAGTCACTCCCCATATCCTCATAACTCTAGCCTCTGCAAACCACTAATCTACGTTCTGTCTCTATAGTTTTGCCTATTCTGGATATTCATAAAAGTGGAATAACAATACAATATGCAGTCTTTGTTGGCTGGCTTGTTTCAGTTGGCATGTGTTTTCAAGTTTCATCCATGATATAGCATGTATCAGTATTTTATTAATTTTACTGCTGAAAAATATTACAAATCACTTGTAAAAACTTTCTATTGTAAGTTAGGTTCTCCAGGAAAAATTGTAGAAATGCAGTTAAGCATGCAAAGGTTTTATTAGTAAACCAATGGTAAACACTTGTTAAAGGAAAAGAGTGGAAGCAGGATTGAATAGGAATCCCTCAGGCCACAGTGCAGATCTCCCCACAGGGTCCTCCAGAACAAAGGTTGTCCATTGGAGGAATCCTCCACTGGGAGGAAATGACCAGGCTTTTGTAGTCCTGCCTTGCACAGTTATTGGCCAGGACTTGTCCTGAGAATAAGATGACCTCAGCTGGAATTTGAGGCAGAACCAGATAAAGTTATCAGCTGTTACCTAACCACATTCCTTGCAGCTGGACACGAAGTCTTTCCGTAAAGGGCAATCTGAGTGTTATACGTAGCAAATATGGCTAAAATAAGCACCTTTGAAAAACAGCTTTAGTTATCTGGACATACACACTGAGGATGCTCACTTTAAAATGTACTACTATTGCATATTTATTTGTTGTCTTCTTTCCCACGGCAGTTTTTTGAAGGCAGAAGCTGTTACTGTCTTCCTTTTATGTCAACTTTCTTCAAATAAGGATCTTTATACACAATGGGAACTCAATAAATGTTGTTAGTTGACAAGCCGAGCCAAGCAAGACAAATATTTCTTGTTTGAACCTGAAGTTTTTCTCTTTTGGCATGCGATAAAACAGCCCCATACCTCCCTAACACCAACAATACTCTAGGAAGTTCTGTAGGATTACAAAGTGCGTGAAAATTGGCCTGTGGCCGTTGAGTGACTTCCCAAAGGGTATATGATCTGGGTAATGATATCAGAAATAGAAACCATGACCACTCACAGCACACTCATCCAGCAGTGAATGGCCCTGTTTAGGTAATAGACTTTATAGACTCACAATTCTGTAAACGCCACACCTCTACAGTTCCAGAAACACTTCTTACTGAAATCTTATGAAAAACATTGAGCCATATACTCCATCGAGTCCCTGGGTGGTGCCTGAAACCTTCCCAAATTCTGCATACCTCATTGTGAGTTAGGAAACTAATCTGTATTCCATTAGCCATGAAATTTGCCACTTAGAAAACTACATATTCATAATTTGGGAACTTGTAATGATACATTATAACTGACAGATGATCAATTATATTGCTCAGGCACATATTGCTTTTGGTTTTACTTATTGAAGATAGAACATATTTCACTTATTTTCATGAAGAATTCTTATATACTTTTTATGAATCATGGTGGCAGTGTGATGAAATTAAGAAATTCCATTGATTCTGTTATGAATAACTTCATTGCTCACCATGCATGACAAAGCTGCATTGTTTGTACATAATATACATATTTAAAGGCATAATTCATTTCAGAGTGCACAGAACATTGTGTGACCATAGGGAAAGCCTTTTAAAATTTCTTCCCTTAAATTCTTTTGGGGTATAATCAATGGCAACAGCATTGGGAAATAGTGGAAAGCTATATAAAATGAGTAATTAAGTTTATTGCTTTACAGACTTTAATTTTAATCACAATAATAAGTAAAGTGACTGTGCATTTGTCAACTATCATAATCTTTTCAAGGGACAGAATACAACAATTTCCTCCTTGATATTTTGGACACCAGCCCAGAAACCACTGTCCTAATCACCTTGTATGGAATTCCTCTTTCTAAAATATACATTAAATCAGCAGAATATTTTGAATGACGTGCATGTATTTTATAGTTCATTTTAATTAAAATGTAGGTAATGTGTAAAAAAATCATACCACCTTTTGCCACCAAGTGTCCTTCTTCCTCTGTTCTAACACAAAGTCATGAAAATTATAAGTAAAACTGGATTTCAAGACCCTAAAATGATTTAAAAGTTTGAAGATATTTTAAAAATGTATTTCTAGTTGGAACCTAATTGTAATTGGTTTTAAGATACTTTTGAACTGGTTATATATCATCAAAATTTCTGGTCTTTAGAGGAGGCCTTGCTACACTTAAAAAGATCATCAGCTGTTAGAGGGGGATAAACAAAAGTACATATCTTGAAGATGATGAAAGTCACTTTCTTAAAAATTTAATGTAGACATGAATAATGCTACATATCTGCAGTGGGAACACACTAACATGGCTGTTAAATTGCCCTATTCTTTCTGTCTTGATGAGAAGATTTCCTTAATGACTTAAAAGAAATGAAAAATATAGTCAACAGATACTGAATTCTGAACTGGCTCTGTTCAACAAGGAGCTTAGTTCATCTACTGTTGCTACTGAACCTCTCCTTTCCACATATACCTGCATAAGCAAACCATCCTCCATCTTCATTGTTTAAGTCTTCATTGTCAATTTTCTTGTGAAAAGTTGGCTGGCAACTATAAGGAAAATCAAGCTAGTCTTTAGAATATCAGGAAGTCATCTAAAAATGCACATAGAGTACAGTATTAGGAATAAATATACATATCTTTTAGGGATGATATAGTACTAGCATTCCAATGCTATGACAATTACACAGATTTTGAAACTTCTATTTCATGAATACTTACTATATGCCCAGTGGTATTATGCTAGATATTATGCTATGTCCCAAGTAGAGAGACAGTCTAGACTTTCCATGATCTCAGAATAATGTTGAACTCTGTTCTCAATGCCAAAGTTTAGGATGGACTCTAAGTTTTAAGTGTCCATGATAAGAGAGGGCTTGGAACTTACCTTGATTAATGGGGATATTCAGCTTGGTCAAGATAAAACTCCTCATCATATAATATGTCATAAGACATGTGATATCTATTATATAGAAGCAGGCAGAACCTTAGGGTAATTATAAAGGGTTTACATGATGAAGAGCCTCACTCCAAGAACTAGCACAAAATTGTTCAACTTTGAAAGAGGGATTTTTATTCATTCCACAGACATTTACTGGGGCTACTCTGCACCAGGTTTGGGTTAGGATGTTATTTATTTATTTATTTATGTTTATTACACTTTAAGTTCTGGGATACCTGTGCAGAACATGCAGGTTTATTACATGGGTATACATGTGCCAGGGTGGTTTGCTGCATCAACCTGTCATCTACATTGTGTATGTCTCCTAATGCTATCCCTCCCCTAGACCCCCACCCGCCAACAGGACCCCGTGTGTGATGTTCCCCTCCCTGTGTCCATGTGTTCTCATTGTTCAACTCCTACTTCTGAGTGAGAATATGAAGTGTTTGGTTTTCTGTTCCTGTGTTAGTTTGCTGAAAATGATGGTTTCCAGCTTCACCCATGTCCCTGCAAAGGACATGAACTCATCCTTTTCTATGGCTGCATAGTATTCCATGGTGTATATGTGCCACATTTTCTTTATTCAGTCTATCATTGATAGGCATTTGGGTTGGTTCCAATTCTTTGCTATTGTGAACAGTGCTACAGTAAACATATGTGTGCATGTGTCTTTATAGTAGAATGATTTATAATCCTTTGGATATATACCCAGTAATGGCATTGCTGGGTCAAATGGTATTTCTAGTTCTAGATCCTTGAGGAATTGCCACACTGTCTTCCACAATGGTTGAACTAATTTACACTCTCACCAACATTGTAAAAGTGTTCCTATTTTTCCACATTCTCTCCAGCATCTGTTGTTTCCGACTTTTTAATGACAGCCATTCTAACAGGCGTGAGATAGTATCTCATTGTGGTTTTGATTTGCATTTCTCTAATGACCAGTGATGATGAGCTTTTTTTCATATGTTTGTTGGCCGCATAAATGTCTTCTTTTGAGAAGTGTCTGTGCATATCCTTTGTCCACTTTTGATGGGGTTGTTTTTTTCTTGTAAATTTGTTTAAGTTCTTTGTGGATTCTGGACATTAGCCCTTTATCAGGTGGATAGATTGCAGAAATTTTCTCCCATTCTGTAGGTTGCCTATTCACTCTAATGATAGTTTCTTTTACTGTGCAGAAGCTCTTTAGTTTAATTAGGTCCCTTTTGTCAATTTTGGTTTTTGTTGCCATTGCTTTTGGTGTTTTAGTCATGAAGTCTTTGCATATGCCTATGTCCCGAATGGTATTGTGTATGTTTTCTTCTAGGTTTTTATGGCTTTAGGTCTTACATTTAAGTCTTTAATCCATCTTGAGTTAATTTTTGTATAGGTGTTAAAAAGGGATCCAGTTTCTGTTTTCTGCATATGGCTAGACAGTTTTTCCAACACCATTTATTAAATAGGAAATCCTTTCCCCATTGCTTGTTTTTGTCAGGTGCGTCAAAGATCAGATGGTTGTAGATGTGTGGTGTTATTTCCGAGATTTCTGTTCTGTAACATTGGTCTACATATTTGTTTTGGTACCAATACCATGCTGTTTTGGTTACTGTAGCCTTGTACTATAGTTTGAAGTCAGGTAGCTTGATGCCTCCAGCTTTGTTCTTTTTGCTTAGGGTTGTCTTGGCTATACAGGTTCTTTTTTGATTCCATATAAATTTAAAGTAGTTTTTTCTAATTCTGTGAAGAAAGTCAGTTGTAGCTTGATGCGGATAGCATTGAATCTATAAATTACTTTGGGCAGTATGGCCATTTTCATGATACTGATTCTTTCTGTCCATGAGCATGGAATATTTTTCGATTTGTTTGTGTCCTCTCGTTTCCTTGAGCAGTGGTTTGTAAATCTCCTTGAGGAAGTCCTTCAAATCCCTTGTAAGTTGTATTCCTGCAAATTCCTTGTAAGTTGTATTCTCTTTGTAGCAATTGTGAATGGGAGTTCACTCATGATTTGGCTCCCTGTTTGTCTGTTATTGGTGTATAGCAAAGCTTGTGATTTTTGCACGTTGATTTTGTATCCAGAAACTTTACTGAAGTTGCTTATCAGCTTAGGGAGATTTTGGGCTGAGACAATGGCATTTTCTAAATACACAATCATGTCATCTGCAAACAGAGACAATTTGACTTCCTTTCTTCTATATGAATACCCTTTATTTCTTTCTCTTGCCTGATTGCCCTGGCCAGAACTTCCAATATTATGTTGAATAGGAGTGGTGAGAGAGGCCATCCTTGCCTTGTACCTGTTTTCCAAGGGAATGCTTCCAGCTTTTGCCCATTCAGTATGATATTGGCTGTGGGTTTGTCATAAATAGCTCTTATTATTTTGAGATACGTTCCATCAATACCCAGTTTACTGAGAATTTTCAGCATGAAAGGGTGTGGAATTTTATCGAAGGCCTTTTCTGCATCTATTGAGATAATCATGTTTTTTTTTGTCATTGGGTCATTTAGCCAATTTACATTTAAGGTTAATATTGTTATGTGTGAATTTGATCCTGTCATTATGATGCTAGCTGGTTATTTTGCCCATTAGTTGATGCAGTTTCTTCATACTGTTGATGGTCTTTACAATTTGGTATGTCTTTTCAGTGGCTGGTACCGGTTTTTCCTTTCCATGTTTAGTGCTTCCCTCAGGAGCTCGTGTAAGGCAGGCCTCATGGTGACAAAATCTGTCAGCATTTGCTTGTCTGTAAAGGATTTTATTTCTCCTTCACTTATGAAGCTTAGTTTGGCTGGATATGAAATTCTGGGTTGAAAATTCTTTTTGTTAAGAATGTTGAATATTGGTCCCCACTCTCTTCTGGCTTGTAGGGTTTCTGCAGAGAGATCTGCTGTTAGTCTTATGGGCTTCCCTTTGTGGGTAACCCAACCTTTCTCTCTGGCTGCCGTTACCATTTTTTTCCTTCATTTCAATTTTGGTGAATCTGACAATTATGTGTCTTGAGGTTGCTCTTCTCGAGGAGTATCTTTGTGGTGTTCTTTGTATTTCCTGAATTTGAATGTTGGCCTGTCTTGCTAGATGGGGGAAGTTCTCCTGGATAATATCCTGAAGAGTGTTTTCCAGCTTGGTTCCATTCTCCCCATCACTTTCAGGTACACCAATCAAACGTAGATTTGGTCTACCTCAAAGTGATGGGGAGGATGGAACCCTCAAAATTTTGAATTTCAATGACCTGATATTATGTAGACAGTGATTAGCAAGACAATATGTTAAATCTATTAGTGATTATAAAAATAAGTTCCTTAGGAATTATAGGGGAGGAAAATACTTTTTAGGGTGATTTTAGAAGGATGGATAGTGATAGGAAGGGAAATTGAAGTTAGAATTAAAAGGTGGATAGGACTTAACATAAAGAGAAATAAATCAGGTAGGAAGTGAGAAGTAAAAGAGTTGATGATACAAATGTTTCATGTGTTCAGGAGAGGTAATATTGAGCACCCTGGTGACAGTCATGGTTTTGTAGAGGAGTAATGGGAACTTACACTGGAGAAACAGGCAGACCTTGTGCAAGGGAGGATGGTTTGTGCCAGGCTGTAGCAGGCAGAGACTTTTCAGGTCTTTGCAAGATGAAAGGGGAATGCTTCTTTCCTTTATTGATGTAAATATAAAGGAATACCCCACGTGTTCATGTATTAATACAGGATTTTTATGCCCCAGGAGACAGAACAAGATCATATTTCTTTTTCTAGCATCATTAAAACTTTAAATGTACTTGATCCTTTTCTCCTTGTAGGGAAGTGTGAAAGTACATATGCATTGTTTTTGACTGTGGCTGCTGTTTTTGGTTCACTGCTGAGAACAGTTTACTCTTATTCAAGCTGTTAAAGTGCTACATCAAAAACAGGGTTTAAATAGTGAGTAGATGATCCTGAGAATAACATTGCCCCTCACTGAGTACAAGGTTACATTTCAATCAAAGGTGTTCTCCCAGTGAAACACAATTCAAATAGATGATAGAGAAGGAACTAGTGTAAAAGTACTATATGTGTGTTTTAATAGAGTAATTCTGTTGGTTTTCAGTGGTACTTTTACTACCATGCTGGCTTTTACACAGTTGTCTAATGTGAATTATGGACATTATTAATAATAATCTAATTATTATTCCAATATTTGCCTTAACACAAGTGATACAACAAGGTGAAAAATTTGATAGAAATCTGAGTGTATTTATTTTTGTACTTATATAAATATATTAAGTACATATGTAGCAATTTTGGTGAACTCACCAAATTGAGCAATAATGAAGTTGTGTTAGTCTGTTCTCATGCTACTGTGAAGAAATACCCAAGACTGGGTAATTTATAAAGAAAAAAGGTTTAATTGACTCACAGTTCTGCATGGCTGGGAAGGCCTCAGGAAACTTACAGTCATGACAGAAGGGGAAGAAAACAGGTCCTTCTTCACATGGTGGCAGGAGAGAGAGGTGCCACGCAAAGGGGGAAAAGCCGCTTATAAAAGCATCAGATCTTGTGAGAAGTCACTCACTATCACAAGAACAGCATGGAGGTAACCGCCCCCATGATTCAATTACCTCTTACTGGGTCCCTCCAATGACAGGTGGGGATTATGGAAACTACAACTGAAGATGAGATTTGGATTGAGACACAGCCAAACCATATCATAAGCTAAATTAAGCAATTTGGTGAATGTATTCTCTCATATTTAAGATGAAAGTACTTGGCATCTCTTGGCCATCTTTCTTCTATTTTCTAGGTTGCATCCATATTCCATTTTCATGTAAAGATACACTGGACATACAGGTGATAAAAAGCTTTTGTCATGCTGTCTAATGGAAATAACATTTCATTTTCCATCCATATTTAATTATAATTTGCATCATCTTAAACATTTACAGCTTTTGAAACTCCCATATAAGTATAGAATGGAAAATATAGTTTGTGTGATTTCTCACTTGAGGGCCTTAGTGGGGTAGAGGTATTTAATAGAGTTTATTAAATGACTGTAGTCTTTGCTTTCTTTCCTGGCTTGTTCCCTTTAGTCTTTTCTGAATTTCTGTTACAAGCGTATCCTGATGAAGATGAGGATTACTTCTTGGTATGAACAGCCACATGAATGCTGTTTCAGAATTGATGGGGTATTGCACTTTGCACAGAATATTTATAGTGAAATTCTAGCCACTTTTGACCCTTTGCAGAGCTTCATTACTAGAATTAGAGTCCTTTGTACTTGATACAATCAAATAGTGTGCATTTTGCAGCTGTGGCACATTGTCAGTCTGTAGGCCAAATTTAGCCCATAGACCTGATTCTTCAATTCTCCACAAGGCTTTAATACATTTTTTTTTTTTATTTTGAATACCTGAATGAGTGCCACAGCTTTCCTGTTTATTTCTTAAGCGGCCATATTTGGAGGCATCAGCATTATCTGTCTGACTCTGAAGTCACTGTTGCTTGAGTCTTGTGCTGTGGCTAGAGGGGTCAGGTGGACAAGGCTGCAGGAGTGACAACTGATTCTCAATCCGAGCTATGGAATTTTAATATCACAAGGTTTGGAGGACTTCCAGGGCATCATTTTTTTTTCAAAAAATGCTCCCAGGTGATACTGATGTACAGGTAGAGTTGAGAACCATCATGATAGAGCTTGTTCCTCCTCTGAGAAGAACGGTTTGTCTCACTGGATATATTAACTAAAGAATATATACTAGTTTAAAGCTTAGAGTATTCCAGTAGTTCCCAAAGAAAGAAAAACTCAAACAAAACCACAAAACCTATATTGAATGCTTACTATATATATAAACATTTACATCTTTACAAATAGATAAATCACTGTGCATCTAATCATTTTCTTGTTCTGCGGCACATGCATTTTTTACTTAGCTAGTTTATTATTAATGTATATTAATGTAAAATAATATCACACACTTCTATAATAAAGAGTTATCTGCCTTGAATCCAGATATTGGCTTTTTTGAAAGTTAGGATAGGGAAAATTATACATATGCATATGCAGCTTTGATGGTGCTATCAGAAGTGTATTTGTCTAAAAATCTCCAACTGCATTATGTGGTGAGTCTTTGCAGTACAGCTCAGCTATTTGTTGAAGAGCCTAAATCTGCCTTAACTGTCTTACTTCATGAGTCATAATACATATTTATTTAAACAATCATTCATGATCTGATTACTATATACCATGTGCCTCAGTAGCTAGCACAGTGCTGGATGAAATAAAACAATAAAAACCTTTTCTTGAATAAGTGTATTAAAGATGTGACAGTAAACATAGAAGTAATAATTGAAGTTATGAGGGGAAGAAAGCATCAAAATTGAAATTATTGAGTAATTTTAGTAAATACTGGAGGGTTCAATGTATTGAAGGTCTAATAGTAGAGAATCACAGATATGAATGAATACTCCTTATCCGTTGGACAAAATGTGATTAATTCTTTATGCCCAAGCAGAGGTTTCCCTATTCAACTTGTGAATAATCCTTTAACTCAGAATTTTGGAATGTTTAGTCTCCTGTTTGTCATGAACCTTATTGTATAGGCAGTTATTCAATTGTTTAAGTAATTATGCACTTCCTTGAAGTGTTTCCTTTTCTTTCTTTCTAGAATATTTCATTTAATATTTTCAGACTGTAGTAAAGCGCAGTAACTGAAACCTAAAAAAGTAAGTGAATAGGAGAGGACTATGATAATCAAGATCTCTTGTCCTTTTTAATTTAATTTATACTTTTGTTATAATTTTATCTTTTATTTTAGATTCATGGGGTACATGTGCATGTTTGTTACATGGGTATATTGCGTGATGCTGAGGTTTGAAATATGAATGACACTGTCACCCATGTAGTCAGCACAGTGTACAGCAGTTAGCTTTTCAGCCCTTCCCCTCCTTCTACTGTTTACCTGTATTAGTCTTCAGTGTTTATTGTTGCCATCCCTTTGCCCATGAGTGCCTAATTTTTATTTAAGTTGGTGCAAAAATAATTGTGGTTTTTGCCATTAAAAGTAATGGCAAAAGAGCTAATAGCTTCCACTTATAAATGAGAGCATGGTATTTTATTTTCATTCTGCATATACCTAGTCAGTTATCCCAGCACCATTTATTAAATAAGGAGCTCTTTCACCATTGCTTATTTTTGTCAAATTTGTTGAAGATCAAATGGCTGTAGGTTTGCGACTTTATTTCTGGGTTCTCTATTCTATTTCATTGGTCTATGTGTCTGTTTTTGTACCATTACCATGCTGTTTTGGTTACTGTAGCCCTATAGTACTTTGAAATTAGGTAATGCAGTGCCTCTGCAAATAGATATTGCTTTGTCTATTTGGGCTCTTTTTTGTCACTGTTTTGGTCCTGTGACTATTACACGTGACTTTGTGTTGCTGCACTTCAATTGAGTGGACATTAAGATGTAGGCTCTAAGAAAAGACACAGAATACAGTCATAGTGATTCCCTGCTATATTTATTTATTTTGTCTTATGCTGTTTGAAGTATTGAAATTGAAACTAAGTGTTTATGATTTTTTAATGGGTTTCACAGTGAATTTTGGCTCCAAAGCTTGTGAGAGTACTCTATTTTCTTATTCAAGTTTGTCTCTTCATTGCCTCTTTACCACTGTGTTTTCGGTAGGTTAGAGCAGGTTATTCTCAGTTGATATTGATTCCTTTTTCCTAAATTAATGCACATTACACAGCAAGTGATTGTGTAAAGGCACAGGAATTACATGATTAGCTGTGGCATCTTTATACCAACTTCTAGTTAGTTAACTGGTACCAAAAGGCCAGGGCACAGCCAGGAACTCTATTTAAATTAGCATCATGCTGCCATCTGGTTATTTTTACATGATCCCTTGCTTGGCAAAAAGCTTTACTGAAAAAGTAAAATTGGCCGGGCATGGTGGCTCACGCCTGTAATCACAGCACTTTGGTAGGCCAAGGCGGGCAGATCATGAGGTCAGGTGATCGAGACCATCCTGGCTAACACAGTGAAACCCCCTCTGTACTAAAAATACAAAAAAATTAGACGGGTGTGGTGGCATGCGCTTGTGGTACCAGATACTCGAGAGGCTGAGGCAGGAGAATCCCTTGAACCCAGGAGGCAGAGGTTGCAGTGAGCCGAGATCACACTACTGCACTCCAGCCTGGGTGACAGAGCCAGACTCTGTCTCAAAAAAATAAAAAATAAAAAAAGGAGAAAAAAAAGAAAAAGTAAAATTATGCTTGTTATTTTTGGGTAGAGAGGATGATAGATCTGTTCTGTATTTCTTTTCCAGACCCTCCACTTTTTGACAATAATACTGAGATTTTTTTTGTTTATCTTTTTTATCTAAGAAACCATTCTGCTAATAATGGATAAGGAATTTAGAGAAGGAAAAGACACATTGACTAGGCAACATCAGGTAAAACCATATTGTAATGTTATTTAAATGTCATAGGTCTTTGGTGGGTTGCAGAGGAAACACAAGGTTTGTTAGATAAGGGTTATTTCCTGTGATAGTAATAAAGACCAAGAGAACATTGCTCAGCTTCCCTTTTTCTACCTCTAATATGTAAAAATTAAATTGTCTTCTTCTCCTGTATGTTATGAAATAAATATAGATATTCTGATATGAAGTTAGAACATCTAGCTAGCCATGTCATGGTGATTGTTACATGGTGTACAAAAAAAATTATACAAATCAGATAAAAATAAATCAGTTAATATTACTGGTTAATATATTTGATTTTATTATATGGAAATATAATTATTATTATATTTATTGCAATATAATAAAACCAAAGCAAATATAATATATTGCTTTACAGACATATGAAGTGAAATGACCCATTTTATGAATACATGAAATGACAACGTCTTTGGGGGTTAGAGTTAGATTTGGATTGTTTAGACACGATAAAATTTTTAGTTTTGTTATTCATCTCTTCAAACTGACAAAATATTTCACAAGTGAAGGAAAACACTGAAAGTGTAATGAAAACACAATGCCCAAGTCTGCATAAATGCATCTCATTTTGTTTACATTTCTAGACTTTGCAAAGCTAAATTATTGGATTTCTTCATTGTTTTGACAGAGCCAGGCTGAAAAGTAATCTAATACTTCTTTTAAATTGCTTTTAAGAGTTGAAACTATTAAGACTACAGGGATAGAATAGTATCTCAGTTAACAGGACTTGCCAGGAATATGCCATGTTTTCTTGACCTCAAGATTTGTTAAAGATAATTTAATTTGTTACTTTTAAAGTATTTTAATAGAAGGCAATATATCATCATATATATATCATCATATAGATGTACACATATATATGTATATATATATATACACACATATATACATATATACGTATATATATACACATATATACGTATATACGTATATACACACACATATATACGTATATATATGTATATACATATATACGTATATATGTGTATATATATACGTATATATATGTGTATACATATATATACGTATATATGTGTGTGTATATATACACATATATACGTATATGTGTATATATATACGTATATATGTGTACATCTATATGATGATATATATATGATGATATATTGCCTTCTATTAAAAGGCATGTATATGCCTTTTAATGTACATATGTACATATATGTACTTTATATGTACATATATAGTAGTGACTCTCCCATTTATATTTCAAATAGGGTTCAACTATATTTCAAAACTGGACTTTTTGAAGTAAAGAAAAGAGAAGTGTATTAAGTATGGAATAAATCTTTCTGGGTTTTTATAAAGTTGAGTTTCAACCTAAGTGTCAATACGTTGTGTATAAGCTGAAACTTCAAGTGGTTTCTAGTAAATTTTATACCTTTTACCTAAATATTTGTCACCACCAGAGTTGGAAAAGAAGTAGATTCAGTTCGTTAATAACCAAGTCAGCACTCCAGCTCTGAGTGACAGAGCAAGACCCTGTCAAAAAACAAACAAAACAAAACAAAACACCAAGTTAGCAGTTCAGCATCACCGTTAGAGTGCTTGTGATACAGAGATTAGACAATAGATAGATGAGTACTTAGATGGATAGTTGAAAGGCACGTATGGATAAATATTTTTGATGTTCTCTAGAGAAGACTCAAAAAGAGATGTCAGGGTCTTTTGCCAAGTTACTTGAATATGAATTCAAGACCTAACATGAGAGGCTGATAGGCTCTTCCTTTAACATCCTGTTGGGGCACAATGAGATATTCCAAAAGTTTGCTCATACTAGAAGAATTGCAATAGAAATTGGAATCAGGTCCAGCAAAATATAGCAATGAGGCATTATCAGTTGTGACATTATTGGGTAGTATTGATATGAGGAAGAGTCTATTTGAAAAAAGACAAAAGGACACATATTGGTTTGCTAGGTCTACTAGAATAAAAGCACTACAGGCAGGGTAGCTTAAGTAACAGAAATTTATTTTCTCACAGTTGTGGAGGCTAGAAGTATAAAATCCAGGGTTCAATCAGTTTGGTTTCTTCTTAAATATCTTTCCTTGACTTGCAGATGGCTGCCTTCTTGCTGTGTCCTCACATGGTCTTCCGTCTGTTTTGTGTCCTAATCTCTTCTTGTAAGAATACCAGTAACCATTCACACACCCTAACCACTCCATTTAAAATTATTTACCTTTTAAAGGCCCTATCTCCAAATACAGTAACATTCTGAGGTACTGGGGGTAGGGCTTCAGAATACAAATTTTGAGGTAATGCAAGTCAGCCCATAACAGGATTGGAATAAGGAAAAAGAGGTGATAGAATGCCTACATTTTCAGGTTCACCAAATTGAGGCAAACCAAATACAGGGATCTACTAAGCAGAACAAAGGACCCAACTGAGATCAACCTATACAGGCATTAATCTTGGTTGCCTAAATTGCAAGGCCCTCTCATTATATTCTGATGTGAAAAGCCAAATCAAATACAATAATCTTTAAGTAAAAAGTAACCATGCTCTTGTTAAGCCCAACTTGGGGAAGAGTTTGAGAGAAGTTTGTGTGATAGGAAACAGAAGTCACTAATGGAGGAACTAGGTCTTCGATAGAACGATTTTAATGAGCCTATGTGATTAGGATCTGTCTTGGATCTATTACATCTTCTTTTGCTGAGGTCATTATCACTGAAAGAAAGCAAAATGTTTTTTCATTAATCCATATTGCGTCATTTGTAACTGTCTTCTGACCAGTGGTACATGGACAGAAACTCCAGGACTGGGAGAGAGCATAACTTGTAATATTGCTGGGGTGGATTCTGAAAATGGCTGGAGTCACCACCGATTGTGATAATTTGTACTGTTTCATTTACTTTCCCTGCATTTTGCCACCACCAAAAGGAGTGGAGCCACCAGAAGGGAGTGAGGTAGGGTAGGTAGAGGAGGGGGAGTCAACAGATCCTTCAAAATATTAATGAGTCTTGCTGCCTTATTGTGACTTGGAAAAGGTTTTAAATAAATTATTTTAAAAACCAATTATTTGAGAAAGCTGTGAAAGCTTGGAACTACATCTGTGGCTCTCATCAAGAACCCTGTTGTAAAATAACTTCTAGAAATGGTGCTGAGGATTAATGATGCCTTCTAGAAATGATGCTGAGGATCAATTGATTTTAAAACAAAAACACAAGAAAACTAGAACATGTTTTTAAAACAGCACCCAAGGAGGTAAACAGAACCTAAGATGCAAATGGTAAATAAGAGGAATGGAGATGGTTTCAACTGTATACCATCAGCAGCCAATATCATAGCAACAACTAATATCATAGTTCCAACTATAAGGAACACCCACCTTAGCAACCAACAATGGCTAAGTGAAGTAAACCATGGAATCTGTCACTAAAGAGAGCATGTAAGTTGAACAAAGATAGAAGAACAACCTCTGAGTTCAGCTGTCACAAAGACACTGCTGAGGAGTGCTGGCTACCAAGCCTGACTCTGGAAGCATTAGATGGTGTACCTGGGCCAACAGGGCATTACCATGCTGAGTTAGATCTTTGACATCTCTCCGTAGCATAAGTGAGCCTGGAATAAAAAGGGACTCCTTGACATCTCTGAAAGCTAGGTACTACTCTTGGCTCTCTTTCATCACACTCAAGGGAGAGGGTGTAAGACAATTTTATGCATTCCTGCAGTGAATCAACCACGAAGTGGGGTTTCTTGGCAGCCACAGACACTTGGTCTCCCATTTCCTGGTGGAGGGTGTAGCCTTGGAAAGAGTCGACATCGGAGAATCTCCCTGTTTTTTGGTTCCTAGTTTTGATATTATAGCTTACTAAAAAATTGATATTTCAGGAGAAGCCTATGTGGTATGCTGCATCCGATTTGCTTTCTTTCCCTCCTTTCCATTGCATGCCTTTTTAAAAACAATAATCTGTCAAATATTGCATAAGTTCAGGTGTGGTGGTTCATGCCTATAATCCTGTGGGCCACATTCTTTCCAGACCCCTCTCTTGGCCTTCTCATGTGTAACTGCTGTGGTCTGAATGTTCGCATTCTCCTAAAATTCATATGTTGAAATCCTAACACCCAAGGCGATTGTATTTGAGAGCCTTCATGAATGGGATTAGTGCTCTTGTAAAAAAGGCCCCAGAGAGACCATCTATCCTTCCACCGTGCGAGGACACAGCAAGAAGGCATGTATGAACACACAAACAGGTCCTCACCAGATACAGAATCTACATGGGCGTTGATTCTTGCTGTTCTAGCGTCTAGAACTGTGAGAAATACATTTCTGTTGTTTATGAGCTACTCAGTTTATAGTATTTTGTTACAGCAGCAGTCCAAATGGAAAAAGACAGTACCATGTAAGAATATTCTCCCCAGAATTATTTTGCATTAATACATCATTCTCTGGACCAAATACTATATTAGAGTTTAGGGCTAAGAATTGTTTCTTCACATTTTTCTGTTGCTTAGATTTTTTAAAATTGTGAATATTTTATATCCCCGTGTATATAATACATATTCTTCAGGACTTTTGAAAATTATTAAACAGTAGGCTTGATTAATGTAAGCTCCTTAGAGGGCAAAAATCATTACTCTATTCATTGAGGTATTTTATGCATAGCTTAGTACCTGGCACAGAGGAAGTGTCCAGTAAATATTTGTTGAATGAAATATATGTAGTGACTGGCTAGGTGTGGTGGCTGACACCTGTAATCCCAGCACTTTGGGAGGCCAAGGCAGGTGGATCACTTGAGGCCAGGAGTTCGAGACTAGCCTGGCCAACATGGTGAAACTCTATCTCTACTAAAAAAAACAAAAAACAAAAAACAAAAAAAACCCGGCATGGTGGCACACGCCTACAGTCCCAGCTACTCAGGAAGCTGAGGTGGGAGAATGGCTTGAACCCAGGAGGCAGAGGTTGCAGTGAACTGAGATCATGCCACTGTACTCCAGCCTGGACAGGAGAGTGAGACCCTGTCTCAACAGAAAGAAAGAGAGAAAGTGAAAGAGAGAAAGAAGACGAAGACGAGGAAGGAAAGAAGGAAGGAAGGAGGGAGGGAAGGAGGGAGGGAAGGAAGGAAGGGAAGGAAGGAAGGAAGGAAGGAAGGAAGGAAGGAAGGAAGGAAGGAAGGACATTTTTGTGGTAGGCTGTACTGATTTTGTTATTTTCAATTTAGATACTGCTTTAAAACTAGATAAATCCTCACTGTTGGCTGCCTACTACCCAGTTTTCATGTCAGCCTCTGTGCCACTGTCTAATTTCAACACCAACGTGAAATGTAAGAGCTCTCTACCCATGTTTGTCTCCTGCATATAATAGATAGCTGTGGCATCAATTCCTCTTCCATCACATGATTCTTATATGTTCTGCCTAGATTGATGATAAATGACCCTTCTAGTACAGCAATTCTCTTGCCATGTTTAAAACTCTTTTTATCCAATGTGGTGGAGACAGTATAACCCCTGTTCAACAGCTTTATTTGATACCTAAAATCAGTTATATTTGTTTGAGATATATTCTTCTTGGAAAAAACAACAGCTGAAATTTCAAAGTTGTGAACAAAATCTCACAGTATTAAGAATACGATGCTATTCAAGTCTGGATTCATAACTTCTAAGGAGTAGTAACAAGCATAGATGGAATATTCATTTTGAGATACCTTTCTTAAAATAAGTCCCCTCTGTCTAGAATGTAAATATGTTTCACTGCCAGTTTTAAAGGGTTTGGCAGTGTACTTTTTTCTTTTTTTAACTTAGAGTTTTGGATTGACTTATGTGAGATAAAAATAGTCACTTTATCTTCCTACAAAATGTGTCATAAACACTGAAATATGAAGATTCACTTTGAGTCCATGGAACCACTGAAGTTAAAAGGTGTTGGCAAAGATGACAATGTCCTTAAGTACATAAATGCTTAATGTATTGTGATAAGATTTAAAGAAACAATATTTCAACTTGTTTTGTCTTGTTTTGTTCTATTGTTTTATGAGACAAACTTATTTGTATGATATGAGATGATTTATCATAATAATTATATGTATTATATTGTTAAATACCCTCTATTGGAGTTCATATATATAAAAACTGAATTGAAATGGATTTTATTGTTTAACAATACAAGTCAGCTAACAACTAGTCATGGTGGATAATCTCTACCCTGAATTCATTTACTTCCGGTTACCAATTTGTATTAAGATATATTATATTGATTAATTAATTCACTTTCATTCAGAAAATATTTATTTTCTTGGCAATACTATGTGGTATACACCGGAATAGGAGTTTGGGAAACTTTGTAAATAAGACAAAAATCACCACCAAAGCTGTGGTCAAATCACGTGTCCATTGTTAGTTCTGAGTATAGTAAGTTGTATGGTATTTCTGAATGAACCTACTCCCAAATCCTTGGCTGTGTCATCAAAAGTATAGATAGCCCTTCCCCTCAATAACAAAACAAAACAAGACAAAAGTCTAAGTTTCATTAAAAATCCATGGTCTTATAATTTATTTATTCCTGTGGCTATCTCTCTCATAGAGTGTCCTTTAAATAATTCTGTCAACCAAGTACTGTTTACGGTTTTTGAAAAAAGATTTATGTTAGTCCTCGTTTTTTTTTTTTTTTTCCAGATCTCATCACATAAGACACAAACTGCATGCTTTTATATCTGTTTAAAAGTGATTTGAATTAGGCAGGTTAGAAGATACAGTTGCAACCATTCAGTTTCTTTTATCCTCGAAGAAATCATTTGGTTTAACAATAGCTTTCCTTTTATAAGAAAGAAAAATAAAGCTTGGAAAGATCCAATATCTACTAAAAATCCTTCCATTACAAGTACAGTTGCTGAGCAACTGGAGAGAATGTGAGAAGTCCAAGTTCCAAAGTAGCAAGAAACCCAGTTTTTAGTAGTTATGGAATTATTTTATTTTCAAAGTAAAATATACGGAAAAATTTGACTTTATGAGACTTTTAAATATATTTAGTGTTTAATAACAGGTTCGATTCAGAATGATAGTCTTCTGCCCAATGTGATTGCTCTAGTATTTACTCAATAAATCATGAAAATAGCTGCAAGTATTTTACTTTATTCTTTCCTGGTTTTATAGGTACTAGATGAAATTATGGCTTTACTAACTAAAATTATTGGTTATATAAATCCGAACTAATATATAATTATAATCTTCTCTCATATGTATCCTTTATATTCTAGGCCTATTAATGAAGGATGGGGAATGAAAGAGGACAGAAAAAAATTAAGAATAAATGAAAAAAATGTAATTTTTTATATCCATTGTTACTAAATTGCTGGAGGTTGATTACAGTTCTTTTCCAGAGTTATTGGATATTTGCTAATGCAGGATATCTTTTTCTTATTTAAGTTTTGCCATCAAAGAAAAACATTCTCTGCACAGAGCTTATTAAATGTTAGACACTATGGCTCTTCCCATGTGGAGCATACTGTCTAATTTAAACTTTTTATTTTAAAAACATGTTATTTTTCATTATTTTTATTAACACAGGAATTTAATGTATATTGAGTTGTTGAGAAATAAGATACTCTGAATATCTGAGTCTTAGCACTATAAGTAAGATATAGCTGATCCTTTACTATTTTATTGTCTCCATTTGGTCATTTATTGCTTACTAAAAAAATCATGATCTATAGAAAATCATGGAAATTTGCATCATGGAAAAGTTAAACAATGTACTTGCAAAAGACAAATCAAGTTTTTATGACACTAAAGGATGTGTTTAATTTAAAAGTTGAAATTTCTAGTCCAGCATTTTTTTTTTTTTTTTTTTTTGAGACAGAGTTTTGTTTTTGTTGCCCAGGCTGGAGTGCAATGGCATGATCTCGGCTCACCACAACCTCTGCCTCCCAGGTTCAAACAATTCTCCTGCCTCAGCCTCCCGAGTAGCTGAGATTACGGGCATGCGCCACCATGCCTGGCTAGTATTTTTTTTGTATTTTTAGTAGAGACAGCGTTTCTCCATGTTGGTTAGGATGGTCTCAAACTCCTGACCTCAGGTGATTTACCAGCCTCAGCCTCCCAAAGTGCTGGGATTACAGGCATCGGCCACCGCACCCGGACTTCTAGTCCAGCATTTTTAATATGATTATTTAAATATACTATAATGGCATGGCTAATTGAGTATATGTGTGTACTTTCCTGAAATATTTTTATATGTTAAAAATAGTTAAATGCCTCAAATATTGTATTTATCCATTGCATGGTAGACAGATATTAGAAATGTTTTTACAGTTTGACTATTATAAATAATGTTCACATGAACATCTACATACAAATTTTTGTATGGATATATGTTTCTATTTTTCTTAAGTATATATTTAGGAGTAGAATTGTCGGGCCAATAGTAATTCTATGTTTAATATTTAAGAAGCTGCCAAACGGTTGTCAAAAGTGGTTCTAGTATTTTACATCTTTACTAACAGTGTATGAAAGCTCCAATCTCTCCACATCTTCACCAACACTTGCTATTGTATGACTTGTATAGTATAGCCATCCTAATGAGTATGAAGTAATATAATGATTTTGACTTGCATTTCCCTCATGACTGTTGATATTGGAGCATTTTATATGCTTATTGGTCATTTGCATATCTTCTGTAGAGAAATTCCTTTTCAGATCCTTTGCCTATTGTAAAAATTGGGTTGTGTTTTTATTGTTGATTTGTAAGATTTCTATTTATAGCTGCATGCACATTTTTTTGTTATGAAATGCATTGTTTCCCCAAATTTCTATTTTGAAGTCCTAATCCCAGGCACATCTCTGAAAGTGAATTATTTAGAGATGGAGACAGGGCCTTTAAAAAGGTAATTAAGATCAATCAGGTCATCTAGATAGACCCTAGTTCAATATGACTGTCGTTCATAGTAGAAGAGAGACAGATACGAGAGATGCTTTGCACAGAAGAAAGGTCATGTGAGGACACGAGAGAAGCGGACATCTGCAAGCCAAAGAGAGAGGGCTCAGGAAAAAAGCAACAACCTTACTGGAATATTTAAGAAAATAACTCTAAGGGGTACAAGTACAATTTTGTTAAGTAAGTATATTGCATACTGGTGGTCTGAGCTTTTAATGCATTCATCATCTGAACAATGTACATTATACCCATTAAGTAATTTCTCATCATACCACCCCTCCCAAATGCTTTCCACCATTCTGAGTCTCCAGTGTCTATCATACTATATTCTATGCCCATGTATATACATTATTTAGCTCCCACGTATGAGTGAGAATATGAAGTATTTAGCTTTCTGTTTCTGAGTTGTTTCACTTAAGATAATGACCTCCACTTCCATCCATGGGGTGCTAAAAACATGATATGATTGTTTTCTTAATGGCTGAATAGTATTCTCTTGTATATGTATATCACATTTTGAATCCAATCCATTCGTGTGGATGGACACTTAGGTTGATTCCGTATCTTTGCTATTGTGAACAGTGCTGCAATAAATATGAGTACATGTCTCTTTTTGATGTAATGACTTATTTTCCTTTGAGTAGATACCCAGTAGTGGGATCAATGGATCAAACGATCGTTCTATTTTTAGTTAAGAAATCTCCATACTGTTTTCCATAGAGGTTGCACTAATTTACATTCCCACCAACAGTGTAAAAATAAAAGCAAAAGTGTTTCCTTTTATCTGCATCCTCACCAACTTTTCTTAGTTTTTGTATTAAAAATAGCCATTCTGAGTGCTGTAAGAAGAGATCTCATTCTGGTTTTAATTAGCATTTCTCTGATAATTATTGTTTGAGCATTTTTTAAATGTTTGTTGGCCATTTGTATGTCTTCTTTTGAGAAATATCTATTTATGTCCTTCGTCCAATTTTTAATGGGATTATTTGCCTTTTTTGTTGTTATTGTTGAGTTGTTTGTATTCCTTGTAAATTCTGGATATTTTCTCCTATTCTGCAGGTTGTCTTTTCACCCTGTTGATTATTTTTTTGGCTGTGCAGATCTTGTTAGTTTAATTAAGTCACATTTGTCTGTTTTGGGTGTTGTTGCTTATGCTTTTGAAGTCTTAGTCATAAATTATTTGCCGAGAGCAATCTCCAGAAGAGTTCTTCATAGATTTTCTTCCAGTATTTTTATAGTTTCAGGTCTTACATTTAAGTCTTCAAACCGTCTTGTGTTAATTTTTGTATGTGGTGAGAGGTAAGGGTTCAGTTTCATTCTTCTGCATTTGACAATCGAATTTTCCCAGCACCATCTATTGAAAAGAGTGTCATTTCCCCAGGCGGCTTCGTCAAAGACCAGTAGGCTCTAAGTATGTGACTTTATTTCTGGGATCTTTTTTCTTTTTTTTTTTTTTTGAGACAGAGTCTCACTCTGTCACCTAGACTGGAGTGCAATGGCGTGATCTCAGCTTACTGCAACTTCTGTCTCCCAGGTTCAAGTGATTCTCCTGTCTCAGCCTCCAGAGTAGTGGAATTGCAGGCGCCTTCCACCATGCCTGGCTAATTTTTGTATTTTTCTTTTTAGGAGAGACAGGGTTTCACCATGCTGGGATCTTGTTTCTATTCCACTGATCTATGTCTATTTTTATACCACTTCCATGCTATCTCTGCTATTATAACCTGGTAGTATAGTTTGAAGTCAGGTAATGTGATGCCTCCTGCTTTGTTCATTTTGCTTAAGATTGCTTAGGCAATTTTGGTTCTTGTTTTTGGTTCCATATGGATTTTAGGATTGTCTTGATCTTGAGCTTCCAGGCTCCAGAAATGAGAGAATTAAATTGCTGTTAGTTAAGCCAAATTATATCTGATAAAGTATATATTAGTCTGCCATATGTTGAGCTGCAAATTGTTTTTCTTATTTTATGGGTTATCTTTTCATTTTTTTCGTGTATTATTTGAAGCACAAATGTTTTAAGTTTTGAAATAGTACCTTTTTTTGGTGACTTGTACTTTTATTGGCATATCTAAGAAGCCATTGCTTTCCTGAAGGTTTTGAATATTTACTTCTGTGTATGTATCTAAGAGTTTTATAGTTTTAGCTCTTACATTTATGCCTATGATCTATAATCAGTTAATTTTTATATATTATGTGAAATGGAAGACCAACTTTGTTCTCTTACATGTGGGTATTTTTGTTCCAGCACAAATTGTTGATAAGATTATTTTCCCTCATTTAATTATCTTGACTCTGTCATCAAAATTATATTGACCATAAATATATGGGATTATTTCTGAACTCTCAATTCCATTCCATTGATCTATATATCTATCTTCATGCCAGTATTACATAGTCATGAATATTGTAGCTTTGTAGTTTTGTTGCTGTTGTTATTGTTTTCATTCTTAATTGTTTTAAAAAAATTTTCTGGGTATATAGTGGGCATATATATTTACGGGGTTTGAAATTTGGAACTGTGAGTCCTACAGCCTTGTTCTTTCTTGTGAAGATTATTCGGCCTCTTCTGGGTCTATTGAAGTTCTATATGAATTTCAGTATCAGCTTGCCAACTTCTGCAAAAAATGGGCAGCATGGGTAGTGATAGGAATTACTTTGAATCTGTTTATTAATTTGAAGAGTATTGCCATTCTAACCATATGGAGACTTGTGATCAATAAACATGGGATGTTTTTCCATTCATTTTTACCTTTTAGAATTTCTTTCAATGATTTTTTTTAGTTTTCAGTATACTATTCATTAAAAATGTATATTTATGTATTTTATTTTTTGATGCTGTGTTAAATGAATTTTTTAAATTTCATTTTAAGAAAGTCGATTTTTAGTGATATTAGAAATATAATCAATTTTTTAAATATTTGATCTTATATTCTGCTACCTTGCTGAATTCATTTATTTATTAGTTCTAATAGTTCTTTAGTGGATTCCCATGGATTTTTTTATATGCAAGATGATGTCATATGTAAATACCAATTATTTTTCTTAAGCCAGGCATGGTGGCTCACGCCTATAATCCTGGAACTTTGGGAGGCTGAGGCAGGTGGATCACCTGAGGTCAGGAGTTCAAGACCAGCCTCGTCAATATGGTGAAACCCTGCCTGTATTAAAAATACAAAAATTAGTTGGGCGTGGTGGCACATGCTTGTAATCTCACTTACTTGTGAGGCTGAGGCAGGAGAATTGCTTTTACCTGGGAGGCGGAGGTTGCATTGAGCCAAGATTGTGCCACTGCTCTCCAGCCTGGGTGACAGAGCAAGACTCCCTCTCAAAAAAAAAATTATTTTGTATATTGTTTTCCTTTGTGGATGCATTCTTTTTTCTTGCCTAGTTGTTCTGCCTAGAACCTCTAGTACAATGTTGAATAGAAGTGAAAAGAGTGGACATCTGATATGGTTTGGCTGCGTCGCTACCCAAATCTCTTTTTGAATTCCCATGTGTTATGGGAGGGACTTGGTGGGAGGTAACTGAATCATGGGAGCAGGTCTTTTGTGCTGTTCTCGTCATAGTGAATAAGTCTCATGAGATCTGATGGTTTGATAAAGAGGAGTTCCCCTGCACAAGCTCTCTGTTTGTCTGCTGCCATCCATGTAAGATGTGACTTGCTCCTCCTTGCCTTCCAAGATGACTGTGAAGCTTAAACAGCCACATGGAACTGTAAGTCCCTTAAACCTCTTTCTTTCCAGTCTTTGATATGTCTTTATCAGCAGTGTGAAAATGGACTAATACAGTAAATTCTACCAGAAGTGGGGTGCTGCAGAAAAGATACTCAAAAATGTGGAAGTGACTTTGGAACTGGGTAATAGGCAGAGGTTGGAACAGTTTGGAGGGCTGAGAAGAAGACAGGAAAATGTGGGAAAGTTTGGAACTTCCTAGAGACTTGTTTAATGGCTTTGACCAAAAGCCTGATAGTGATGTCGAATATAAGGTCCAGGATGAGGTGGTCTCAGATAGAGATGAGAAACATGTTGGGAGCTGGAGCAAAGGTGACTTTTGTTATGTTTTAGCAAAGAGACTGGTGACATTTTGCCCCTGCCCTAGAGATCTGTGGAACTTTGAACTTGAGAGAGATGATGTAGGGTATCTGGCAGAAGAAATTTCTAAGCAGCAAAGCATTCAAGATGTGAGTTGGGTGTTGTTAAAGGTGTTCAGTTTTAAAAGGGAAACACAGCATAAAAGTTTGGAAAGTTTGCAGCCTGACAATGTGATAGAAAAGAAAATCTCATTTTCTGATGAGAAATTCAAACTGGCTTCAGAAATTTGCATAAGTAACGAGGAGCTGAATGTTAATCACCAAGACGATGGAGAAAATATCGCCAGGGCAACACAGGTCCTGAGATCTAGAAGAAAAAAATGGTTTCGTGGGCTGGGCCCAGAGTTTCTGTGCTGTATGTAGTCTAGGGACTTGGTGCCCTGCCCAGCCACTCCAGCCATCATATAAAGCTCATGCTGTTGCTTTATAGGGTGGAAGCACCAAGCCTTGGCAGCTTCCATGTGGTGTTGAGCCTGCAGGTGCACAGAAGTCAAGAATTGAGGTTTGGGAACCTCCACCTAGATTTCAGAGCATGTATGGTAATGCGTGGATGCCCAGGCAAAAGTTTGGTATAGAGGTGGGGCCCTCATGGAGAACCTCTGCTAGGGCAATGCAGAAGGGAGATGTGGGTTTGGTGCCCCCCACACAGAGTCCCTACTGGGGCACTGCCTAGTAGAGCTGTGAGAAGAGGGCCACTGTCTTCCAGACCCTGGAATTCTAGATCCACCAACATCTTGCACTGTGCACCTGGAAAACCTGCAGATGCTCAACACCAGCCCATGAAAGCAGCCAGGAGGGGAGCTATACCCTGCAAAGCCACAGGAGCAGAGCTGCCCAAGACCATGGGAAGCCACTTCTTGCATCAGCATGACCTGGATGTGAGACATGGAGTCAAAGGGGATCATTTTGGAGCTTTAAGATTTGACTGCCCTGCTGGATTTTGGACTTGCATGGGGCTTGTAGCCCCTTTGTTTTGGCCAGTTTCTCCCATTTGGAACATCTGTATTTACCCAATTCCGGTACCCCCATTGGATCTAGAAAGTAACTAACTTGCTTTTGATTTTACAGAGTCATAGGTGGAAAGGACTTGTCTTGTCTCAGATGAGACTTGGGACTATAGAATTTTGAGTTAATGCTGAAATGAGTTGAGACTTGGAGGGACTGTAGGAAAGACATGATTGGTTTTGTATGTGAGGACATGAGATTTGGGAGGTGCTGAGGCAGAATTATATGGTTTAACCGTGTCCCTACCCAAATCTCTTCTTGAATTCCCACGTGTTGTGGGAGGGACCCAGTGGGAGGTAATTGAATCATGGGGGCAGGTCTTTCTCGTGCTGTTTGCATGATAGTGAATAAGTCTCATGAGATCTGATGGTTTGATAGAGAGGAGTTCCCCTGCACAAGCTCCCTCTTTGCCTGCTGCCATCCATGTAAGATGTGACTTGCTCTTCTTTGCCTTCAGCCATGATTGTGAGACTTCTCCAGCAACGTGGAACTGTAAGTCCATTAAATTTCTTTCTTTTGTAAATTGCTCAGTCTCGGGTATATCTTTGTCAGCAGTGTGAAAACAGACTAATAGAACATCCTTGTCTTGCTCTTGATCTTGGGGAAAAGCATTCAGTTTATCATTATGTATGATAATGGCTTTGTTTTATTCATAAGTGATATTAGCCATTTTATTCATAGATGCCCTTTATCAATTTGAGGACGTTTCCTTCTATCCCTGGTATTTTGAGCATTTTTATCATGAAAGGATGCTGGATTTTGTTAAATGCATTTTCTGTGTCTATTAATATGATTATATAATTTTGCTTTATAAAATATTTTCATATGATATATATATTCATTTTTTGAATTGATTTAATGTTTAAAGCATGTATTTAATGAGTCGCTTATCAAGATAGCTTAAGAGGTCATGAAAAGATCTACCTCTACTGTGACATCTCTGATTTGACTAATGGATTGTGATTGGTGTTTCCAAAATTAATGCTAAAATTAGTTCTGTAAACTCATACCTTTGATACAAATGAATAATTTAATCTGTGAATATTTTTACCCACATTTTAAAAATACTGCAACTGGCATTTTCAAAGATAGATGAGATACTTTCAAAAACTTTTCTTTCAAGTTTTCAATGTCAGTCTATGTCCACACTTACTAGATTAATATATTTTCTAAAATACCTCATAAAATTTATTGAGCTTTATCATGCAAAATGAATTTTCAATTGTTCAGGAACCAATTTTACTGGAGGGTATAAAGTTAATGACTTCTTCCTCTCTGGCATTTACCTTTACATTAAACAATAATTATTGTTTCTGTATTTCATACCAACCCATGCCAAGTGTCAAGGATACAATGTAAACAAAACCAGCATGATTTCTGATTTCATGAAGTTTACACTAAAGTGTGTCAACAAACATTAAACAAATGGCATAAAAATAAATCTCTAAGTACTGATCGTGATAAATGCTATAAATAAAAACATAAGATATGAAACAGAATTAAATCTTAAGAAATATAGGAGAGGAAGTGAAAATTGCATATCATTCAAAATTACCCTACAAAATCTCTTAAGTGGCCTGTAAAATATGATATAAATGACTTCTGTATATAATGCTTTACAGAAATATTTTATTATTATACTTTAAGTTCTGGGTACGTGTGCACAATGTGCAGGTTTGTTACATAGGTATACATGTGCCATGTTGGTTTGCTGCGACCATCAATTCGTCATTGACATTAGGTATTTCTCCTTATGCTATCCCTTCCCCAGCCCACCACCTCCCAACAGGCCCCAGTGTGTGATGTTCCCTGCCCTGTGTCTGTGTGTTCCCATTGTTCAACTCCCACCTGTGAGTGAGAACATGCGGTGGTTTGTTTTCTGTCCTTGGGACAGTTTGCTTAGAATGATGGTTTCCAGCTTCATCTGTGTCTCTGCAAAGGACATGAACTCACCCTTTTTTATGCCTGCATAGTATTCCATGGTGTATATGGACTATCATTGATGGACATGTGGGTTGGTTCCAAGTCTTTGCTATTGTGAATAGTGCCACGATAAACATACGTGTGCATGTGACTTTATAGTAGCATGATTTATAATCCTTTGGGTATATACCTAGTAATGGGATTGCTGGGTCAAATGATATTTCTAGTTCTAGATCCTTGAATTGCCACACTGTCTTCCACAATGGTTGAACTAATTTACACTCCCACCAACAGTGTAAAAGCATTCCTATTTCTCCACATCCTCTCCAGCATCTGTTGTTTCCTGACTTTTTAATGATCGCCATTCTAACTGACATGAGATGGTATCTCATTGTGATTTTGATTTGCATTTCTCTAATGACCAGTGATGATGAGCATTTTTTCATGTGTCTGTGGGCTGTATAAATGTCTTCTTTTGAGAAATGTCTGTTCATATTCTTTGCCCACTTTTTGATGGGGTTGTTTTTCTCTTGTAAATTTGTTTACATTCTTTGTAGATTCTAGGTATTAGCCCTTTGTCAGATGGGTAGATTGGAAAGATTTTCTCCCATTCTGTAGGTTGCCTGTTCACTCTGATGATAGTTTCTTTTGCTGTGCAGAAGCTCTTTAGTTTAATTACATCTCATTTGTCAGTTTTGGCTTTTGTTCCTTTTGGTGTTTTAGTCATGAAGTCTTTGCTGATGCCTATGGCCTGAACGGTATTGCCTAGGTTTTGTTCTAGGGTTTTTATGGTGTTAGGTCTTACATTTAAGTCTTTAATAAATCTTGAGTTAATTTTTGTATAAGGTGTAAGGAAGGAATCCAGTTTCATCTTTCTACATATGGCTAGCCAGTTTTCCCAGCACCATTTATTAAACAGGGAATCCTTTTCCCATTGCTTGTTTTTGTCAGATTTGTTAAAGGTCAGATGGTTGTAGATGCGTGGTGTTATTTCTGAGGTCTCTATTCTGTTCCATTTGTCTATATATCTGTTTTGGTCCCAGTACCATGCTGTTTTGTTTACTATAGCCTTGTAGTATATTTTGAAGTCAGGTAGCATGATGCCTCTAGCTTTGTTCTTTTGCTTAGGATTGTCGTGGCTATGCGGGCTCTTTTTTGGTTCCATATGAACTTTAAAGTAGTTTTTTCTAATTCTATGAAGAAAGTCAATGGTAGCTTGATGGGGATAGCATTGAGTCTATAAATTATCTGGAGTGGTATGGCCATTTTCACAATATCGATTCTTCCTATCCATGAGCATGGAATGTTCTTCCATTTGTTTGTGTCCTCTTTTATTTTGTTGAGCAGTGGTTTGTAGTTCTCCTTGAAGAGTTCCTTCACATCCCTTGTTAAGTTGTATTCTTCGGTATTTTATTATCTTTGTAGTAATTGTGAATGGGAGTTCACTCATGATTTGGGTCTCTGTTTGTCTATTGTTGTATAGGAATGCTTGTGATTTTTGCACATTGATTTTGTATCCTGAGACTTTGCTGAAGTTGCTTATCAACTTAAGGAGATTTTGGGTTGAGACATTGGGGTTTTCTAAATATACTATCATGTCGTCTGCAAACAGAGACAATTTGACTTCCTCTTTTCCTAATTGAATACCCTTTATTTCTTTCTCTTGCTTGATTGCCCTAGCCAGAATTTTCAACGCTATGTTGAATAGGAGTGGTGAGAGAAGGCATCCTTGTCTTGTGCCAGTTTTCAAAGGGAATGCATCCAGTTTTTGCCTGTTCAGTCTGATATTGGCTGTGGGTTTGTCATAAGTAGCTCTTATTATTTTGAGATATGTTCCATCAACACTTACAGAAATCTTATGACATGGACGCTAACTTAGACTAAAGAAAGGAATAGATGGAAATTTATATGTGACTGTCAGAACATTTTGAATAAATAATTCTAAAATCTATACAGTAAAAAAAGTAGGGTTGAAGAATTCTAAAATATTCCTGCTACCCTGAAGGACTTATTAGTACTAAGACTAATTTGTATTAATATATTTATTATTAATATTAAACAAGATGTTATACACATCTAATTTGCCTTAGATTTTAAATTGTCTAATTATCAATAAAAGAGGTTCAAATTCTTGCTGTGCCATTTCGGCAAGTAGTTCAGCAAGTAGTTAATCCTTCTGTTTTTCCTTTTTTTTCCTTTTAAAATGGGAATAATCAGAGTTTTCTTGTCATAAATTATGTGCTAGGGTTAAAACGAGATGAACCCAGTAACTATTTAGCATAGCACTGGCTCATATTGGAACTCAAACCATGTTAGCTGCTTCTCCTACTAATTACTCTGGGGATCCTTTATGCTGTCAAAATTGGAATATTTAGAAAAGGTAAAATCAAGTGTTTGCTTCCTACTCATTAACAAACCTGGGATTGGCCAAAATGTGATTAAAAGAATAACATGTATTTAGTAGATCTGCATCCTTTTTGTCTCTCCTCTACTCTTAGATAGTGGTGATAAAAAGAAGGATATGTCTCCTAGGATTACTTCGTTGTTCTAAGGAAGCAACTATTTTTCTCTGGTTTTTGTTTGTTTTTTTGTTTAATGTAGCACATCTAAATATGAATTTCTGGTTGATGCCCAGTATTGCCTGGGACAGCTTGATAAAACATAAACCTTTAGCACTATTTATGCTATCTTATTAACTGCTAATACGTAACAAGTCTTTTCTTGTTTCAGTAGTAAGAAGACAAGTTAACATTTCAGGAATTAATATAGATTAGCTTGATTCTATTTTGTGAAGTCTCTATTGTGCTATTTAAGAAAATCTTTGCTCACTAATTTTCCTTAGGCATTTTGTTACAAAAGCATAATCAACTTGCAATAAAATAGAGACTACTGCCTGGAGGAGACTATTGGAGAACCCAATGAATTATTTCATCCAAATTTGCAGTCTTAGATTACACTCACAATTTGAAAACTGATGAAAATATGAGTTAAATCATAAATATAGAAGAAAAATTCTACTACATTTATGTAGGCATTTTATGTGTAAGTACATTTTAGCCTAAATTGTCTATAAGGCTTCCCTATTTCTCTATTAATCTATATTAGGCCTGAATTATTCTATAATTTTTAAAGAGATTAAGCTAACTTTGTTCTTGACTATGTGCTAGTGTCTTTTCTGCCTCTGTAGCAGCAGCTACTACTAACTGTCATGGAAATTTATATTATGAAATAATTGTTTCATGATGACTATACAAGTGTTCACTTTCTTCTTGGATGATGAATTAGTAATTGGGCCCTTTCTATATTATCACTAATCTGTTGTCCCTGGTTGGGCTTCTCCCAAAGCCCATTTTAACATGGAGTTTAGCATATATGATGTTTGCTAAGAACTGCCTTTAGGACCCAATACCTACGAAAGGGAGGAAAAGAAGAAGTGAGCCAAGGGAAAAGTCAAACTCTTCCACAGTCCCAATTATTGCCTCAGCCAACACCACAGGGACATCTGGAGCTAGAATGGCACTTGAGAGTTGTCCTGAGTTGGGCCAAGAAGGCCAGGTCTTTTTATTTCTGTGCAAGTCAGTCAATGGATGTAGGAGACCCAAGGCATCACCTCAGCCTAGGTGGTTCTCTGCTCTTGAGCCTAATCACTGAAGAGGCTAACAGCTGAAGGATATCTGATGACAGAACACCCAGAAGTTGAGGAAACAAGTCCTTCCTGAAGAGAAACCTAGAAGTGTAAAGATTTAAACAATCCTGCAAATTCTGTGTGGAAAATACAGTTACCTTTGTTTTACAGAGAGCAAAACAGAGATTTGTCCAGATGCACAGATAATAATTACCTGAAATGTGATTCAAAACTAGGATTGTCTGAATCCAAAGCTCTGTTCTTTCCTCTGTACTTCTACACTTTCTCAGGTTGTTGTGTATTGACAGAACTTTTAGAAAGACATTAGTGTTTTTCAAGCTATGTATACCCAAATATCTTCTCACTGATTTGACTATGACTAATTTATGTAGTTCTTTTATTCTGTATTATAGTTTATAGCGCATTTTCTCAGATACAATATAATCAGATAAGATTATTAGGTCCTTATAGCCATCTGGTAAACAAGGCAGGAGAAACATCGTTGTCCTTTGTTATAGATTAGGGAACCAGCAAAAAGTGATTAGGTGTCTTGATACAGTCACAAGATATTAAGTGAAAAAACTTGAAATTGAGATTGAGTGTTTGAAATCTAGAGTATAAATAAATAAAAGTACTTACTAGAAATGTGCCTGTGTATTGCAGGGTTTCAGCTTTTAAAGGATTTGAAATTTTATTAGCTCACATCCTAGCACTTTATGATGTGGTACTTTAATTGAATAACAGTCTATCTCTTGCATCAGCATTTTTACCACCCAACTTTTTTTCTTCATGAATACCATAATAACCAGCTTGATATTTTCAGCTTCTGCTTCTAGTTAACAAAAATGTATACAGAGCTTGCACAATGAAGTGAAAAAAACACCGATAACTCTATTGGATAGGACTTACATTTGTTAGTAAAATGTTCTGGTTCTTGCTCATACAGTGCACTCAGCCGTGTCCAAGTGGAAGCATAAGAATGATAGCTGCCTCATATTATCAGATATAGCATTCACTGGATGCAAATTTTAATTTCTGTTAAATTTTTCTTTTTATGTTTTGCTTTTTCCTTGTACACATTTTTCTTTTGTAATTTGCTTGTTTGACATGTTGCCATGCTAATAGCTTCAGCACGTCTTCTATGAATTTGTAGTTTGCAAGTATATATAAATTGTGGAAATACTAGAACTAGAAATGAGCAGAACAGCCTTGAATGATAAATATATTTATTTCTTTCCCTTGTTTTCTTTGGAATGTAATTTTAAAATATTGGTCTTACATTTTGTTTTCTTTGTAGTTGGAATATAGGTAACTAGTGAAATTTGAAACATCCACGTAAAGATACTTTGTATTTAAAATAAATCTAAAAAGGAAGGAGAGTTACATTCCTTTATAATCTTAAAGTTAAAAATAATAGTTTGCTTATCACTATTATTTTAATTGTGTGTATGTGAGAGAGAGATACGCAGTGGCAGTAGTAGAATGTGTCTCTAATATAAAGCCCAAATTAAGTTACTATGTGGTATCCTTTCATGCATAGAATGTTATGTTTTGTTTGCTAAAGATACTTGGCTTTTGAATTTGTATATTGGTACATTATCCTTAAATATATTATTGAAATTCTGCAGTGTTTTCAGACTTGTGGAAATTTATCAATGGCAAATGAATAATTTGGTATTTCAAGTCTCTTAACTATTAAATAGCACACAAATTAAAATTTCCACATACAGGTATCAGTTGCCATGAACAAATTCACTATGAAGAGTTGATGCTTAGGAAATAATAAATAAAATATGAATTCCTTTTTCACAATATAAAAATTGAAGTCTAAAAACATGTTTAAACAAGGCCTCCCTAATCCAATTAAACACTTCTGCACAAAATCTCATATGGGTATTCAGTTCCACTAGTGGGTTATGCCCAGATGCAAATGGTCAAATGTAGCAAAGAGGAAAAGAAGGCAAAACTGTTGACTACATTTTCTCATGAACTTTGAAGTACAATTTGAAGAATTTTAGAATATTCCTCTTTATGAAAATATGTGAACTAGATATTGCATTGAATATATATTGCATCATAGACATGGTAAAATGCTGCCAAAAAGTCAGTACAGCAACTGCTATTTTTAAATAAGTATAATAAACTGTTTGAACATGCTGAAATTCCCATCTTTCCAGGAACCTGGCCACTAATTTTAATACCTTTATCATTATACATTTTTACTTGGTCGATTATTTCCCCTAGAGAGAAAGTGTCTTGGATTGTTTAATGGAAAATAATGGAAAAACTAGGATTTGCTTTATATAAACCTTTCACAAGCAACTTTCCAAAATTATATTTATCCATATTTTCAATTTAAAGAAAAAGTGTGTGTGTGTGTTTGTGTGTGCGCATGCACGTGTGTGTTGGTAGTGCTGGTGTGTGTGTATATGTGTGTGTCTATATTTATCTGTGTTTATGAAATCTATCCAGACTTTGAAATCTTCAGCTTGAGTGATATGAAATCGTTTTTTAAAAGTCACATTTAAAAGTATAATTTATAGAACCACAGCATTCTGTAAATCTTTTCTCATGTATATGTTCAATTATGGAACCTATTTGTTTTGTCTTAATTACACATTTACCCAATTAGTACCAGAAATTCTGAAAAGCCAAACTGGTAATATAAATTTTGTGTAGAAATCAATTGAAAAAGAAAACTGGGGAAACCTTTATTGTAAACCTGAAGCAGGTAGAAAACCAAAATAGGCAACATAATATGCAGTCAGATATAGAAACAGTACTGGGGATGTATATGCAGGCTCCATATGCTTTGGAGGTATTCTGGATCTATTTTTCTTTTGGTTGTTAGAACATAGCAGCAGCTTTTACTAAAAGGAACCATGCTATGTAAAACTAATAGAAAAATAAACAATAAAACTTTTGTATAGAGTACTAAGATATGACCTAAGATAATATAGGGAAGAATCTAGGGCACTATGTTCCATATCAATATGTTCGGATTTTACCAATTTCGCTTTGTAATAGCACAGTAAAAAGCTTTGTTGAGTATTGACTTTTCTATAGTGACCAAATGCTTACAAAGCTGCTAAGAATTTGGCGGCAAGCCTTTCTAATAACTTGGTTTATACAAATTTTTTTCACGGCATCGTATTTAAGAAAGTGGCCTGATACATAACTTCAAAAAAACACACTGAGAAATGGGTTGACTTTTTTTTTTTTACTACATATTAGTTATTTGATGGTAAATAGATGGTGTTTAAGTAGCATTAACATAGTTGACATTTCTTGAATTTCTCTACTAACTATAAAATTGTGATATTATTTGTATCTGTATTCATACCCAAATTTCATGTTCAATTGCAATCCCAGTGTTGGAGGTGGGGCCTCATGGGAGGTGATCAGATTATGGGGATGGATCCTGCACGAATGGTTTAGTATCATCCCTTTGGTGCTGTTCTCATGATAATGATAGAGTTCTCATGAGATCTGGTTGTTTCAAAGTATGTGGCACCTCCCCCCTCTCTTGGTCCTGCTCCTGCTGTGGAAGATGGCTATTCCCGGTTCCCGCTTTGCCTTCCATTGTGAGTAAAAGCTCCCTGAGGCCTCCCCAGAAGCAGATGCTGCCATGCTTCCTGTACAGCCTACAGAACTGTGAGCCAATTAAACCTCTTTTCTTTATAAATGATCCATTCTCATGTATTTCTTTGTAACAGTGCAAGAATGGACTAACACAGAAAAATTGGTACTTAAGAGTGGGGCATTGCTATAAAAATACCTGTAAATGTGGAAGCGACTTTTGAGCTGGGTAATGGACAGAGATTGAAAGAGTTTGGAGGTCTCAGGAGACAAGAAGTTACAGGAAAATGTGAAACTCCCTAGAGACTTGTTGAATGATTATGACCCAAATGCTGATAATGATATGGACAGAGATGGCCAGGCTGAGGAGTTCTTAGATGGAAATGAGGAACTTACTAAGAAGTGGAGCAAGCTCTTTGTTACACATTGATAAAGAGCTTGGTTGGATAGTGCCTCTGCCCTAGGGATCTGTGGAACTTTGAACTTGAGAGCAACGATTTAGGGCATTTGGTGGAAGAAATTTCTACCAGCAAAGCATTCAAGATGTAGCTTGGCTGCTTCAACAGCCTATATATATGTGAGCAAAAAAAAAAAAAGACCCAGACCAGAACTTATATTTAAAAGGGAAGCAAAGCATAAACGTTTAGAAAACCTGCAGCCTGGCCATGTGGTAAAAAAGAAAAGCTCATTTTCAGGGTGGAGGTTGGGAGGCAATTCAAACAGGCTGCAGAAATTTCTATTACTGAAAGGAAAGGAAGTGCTGATACTCAAGAAAATGGGGAGAAGACCTCAAAGGTATTTCACAGAACTTCACGGCTACTCCCCCCCATCACAGGCCTGGAGGCCTAAGAGGAAAGAATAATATGATGGACCAGACCTAGGGCCCTGCCATGCTGTGCAACCTTAGGCCACTGCTCCCTGAATCCTGGCTGCTTTAGCTCCAGCCCAGGTACAGCTTGGACTGTTTCAGAGTGTGCAAGCTGTAAGCCTTGTGGCTCCCACGTGGTGTTAAGCCTGTGGTTCACAGAGTGCAAGAGTTGAAAATTAGGATCCTCCACCTAGGTTGCAGAGGATGTATGTAAAAGCCTGGATGTCCAGGCAGAAACTGGCTTCAGGGGCAGAGCCCTTATGGACACCCTCTACTAGGCCAGTACAGAAGGGAAATATGGGGTTGGAACCCCCACACATTGGGGCATTGCCTAGTGGAGCTGTAAGAAGAGGGACTCTGTCCTCCAGACCCCAGAATGGTAGATCTACGAACAGCTTGCACCTTGCACCTGGAAAAGCCACAGGTACTCAACATCAGCCCTTAGGAGCAACTGTAGTGGCTGCACCCTGCAAAGCCACAGGGGTAGAGCCAAGGCCTTGGGAGTCCACCCCTTGCACCAGTATGCCCTGGATGTGAGACATAGAGTCAAAGGAGATTGTTTTGGAACTTTAAGACTTAATGACTACCCTGCTGGGTTTTGCACTTGCATGGAGCATGCAACCCTTAACTTGTGGCTGATTTTTCCCTTTTGGAACAGGATTATTTACCCAATGCCTATACCCCTGTTGTATCTTAGGACTAACTAAATTGTTTTTAATTTTATGAGCTCATAGGTGGAAGGGACTAGGCTTGTCTCAGATGAGACTTTGGACTTTTGAGTTAATGCTAGAATGAGTTAAGACTTTGGGGACTGTTAAGAAGGGATGATTGTATTTTGGAATGTGAGAAGGACATGAGATTTAGGAGGGGCAAGGGGCAGAATGGTATGGTTTGGAATTGTGTCCCCACCCAAACTTCATGTTGAATTGGAATCTCCAATGTTGGAGGTGGGGCCTGGTGTGAGATTACTGGATCATGGGGGGTGGATCCTTCATGAATGCTTTAGCACCATCCATTTGTTGTTGTTCTTGTGATAGAGTTCTTATGAAATCTGCCTTTTTTAAGTGTGTGGCATCTCCCCCTCTTTCTCTCTTGGTCTTGCTCCTGCCACATAAGATACCTGCTCCTGCTTTGCCTTCCACCATGAGTAAAAGCTCTCTGAGGCCTCCCCAGAAGTAGATGCCGCCCTACTTTGTGTACAGCCTGCAGAACCATGAGCCAGTTAATCATGTTTCTTTATAAATTACACAGTCTCAGGTGTTTTTTTTTTATAGCAGTGTAAGAATGGACAAATACAAATTGCTTATTGTTCTGAACCATATTTCCTGAGTCTATTTACATAGATCTTGCTCCTAGATATACAATCTGACATTTTGGTCAATGAGGGACCACTTATATGAGAATAGTCCCATAAGATTATAATGGAGCTGAAAACTTCCTATAAGTAACACCTAGCTGTCATAACATCACAGTGCAACAGTGCTAGTGGTGATGCTGGTGTAAACAAACTTACTGCATTGTTAGTCATACAAAAGTATATTACATATAATTATTTATAGTACATAATACTTGATAATAATCAACTATGTTCCTGGTTTATGTATTTAATATGCTATACTTTTAATTTTTATTATAGAGTATACTTCTTCTACTTATAAAAAACAAAGTTAATTGTAAAACATCCTCAGGCAGGTTCTTCAAGAGGTATTCCAAAAGAAGGCATTGTTTTCATAGGAGATAACAGGTACCTGCATGCTATTGCCCCTGAAGACATTCCAGTGAGACAAGATGCATGGGTGGAAGGCAGTAATACTGATGATGCTGATCTCGTATAGGCCTAGGCTAATGTGTGTATTTGTGTCTTCATTTTTAACAAAAAGTTTAAACAGTAAATAAAGACAATTAAAAATTTTAAAAATAGAAATAGGCTTATAGAATACAGATGTAAAGAAAAAAATTTTCATACAGCTCTACAATATATTTATGTTTTAAGCTAAGTAGTTTTACAAAAGAATCAAAAAAGTAAATAAATTAAAAAGTTTGTAAACTAAAAATGTTAAAAGCTAATCTATTATTGAATAAAGAAAAACATTTTAAATATACTTAGTGTAGCCTAAATGTACAGTGTTTATATTATAAAGTCTACAGTAGTATACAGTAATATCCTGGGCCTTTTTCTTCACTCACTACTCACTCACTGACTCACCAGAACAACTTCCAGTCCCACAAGATCCATTCATGTTAGGTGTCCTATACAAGTGTACTATTCTCTTCTTTTCCAATGGTATTCAATCTTTTGGCTTCCCTGGTCCACATTGGAAGAAGAAGAATTGTCTTGGGTCACACACAAAATACAGTAACATTAATGATAGCTGATGAGCTAAAAAAAAATCGCAAAAAAATCTCATAATGTTTTAAGAAAGTTTATGAATTTGTGTTGGGCCACGTTTAAAGTCCACCTGAGCCACATGTGGCCCATGGGCCATGGGTTGGACAAGCTTTTTTAATACTCTATTTTTACCCTACCTTTTCTATGTGTAGATACACAAATACTTGCCATTGTGTTACAATTGCCCATGTATTCAGTATAGTTTTAATAAAAGGCTGTAAAAGTTTGTAGCCTAGGAACAGGGGGTTATACCATGTAGTTTAGGGTAGGCTATACCAACTAGGAAAGTACAGTCTGTGATGTTCGCATAAAGATGAAATTGCCTAATGAAGTGTTTCTCAGAACTTATCCTTCTTGATATTTCCATAATTATTACTCTTTGTTCTTTTTTTTATTTTTTTCATAGACAAAGTTTTGCTATGTTGCCCAGGCTGAAGTCCCGTAACTATTTACAGGCACGATCATAGTGCATTACAACCTTGAACTCCTGGGCTCAAGCAATCCTCCTGAATCAGCCTCTTAAGTAGAGACACACATTATTGTACCTGGCTCCCCGTATGTTTTTGAAATGTAAACTTAAATAAGAAATAATAAATATTTAAGATCTCAAACTTTTATGCATGTATAGTATAGCTCTTTAACAGATAGGTAGTGTCTAATATATATAAGTCATTACATATGCACTCCACCCCACAGACATACATATCTTCATTCCATTATACAGCATTATAATGATAGGTATTTCATATAGAAGTTTAATAGAAATACGAATGGTGTTGGCACAGAGAAGGTGTGACAACTGTCTGTTTAGGTAAATATTGTATTTTTATTTATTTATTTTTTTGAGACGGAGTCTTGCTCTGTTTCCCAGGCTGGAGTGCAGTGGTGCAGTCTTAGCTCATTGCAAGCTTCGCCTCCCGGGTTCACGCCATTCTCTTGCCTCAGCCTCCCAAGTAGCTGGGACTACAGGTGCCTGCCACTACGCCTGGCTAATTTTTGTATTTTTAGTAGAGATGGAGTTTCACCTTGTTAGCCAGGATGGTCTCGATCTCTTGACCTCGTGATCCACCCGCCTTGGCCTCCCAAAGTGCTGGGATTACAGGTGTGAGCCACCGTGCCCGGCCTGTTTAGTTAAATATTTTAAGACTGGGAAGAATTTAAGTATGTATCTTGTGTGTGATTTTTATATATGAAATAATATAATTTTGTGCACTTTAGGCCATGGAATAATAATATCCAATTTAAGTACTACTATGTGTGTACCTTGTGTGTGATTTTTATGTATGGAATAATGTAATTTTGTGCTCTTTAGGACATGTAATAATTAATATCAAATTTAAGTAGTACTACTAATGGAATAATTAATAATATCAAATTTAAGTACTACTATCAGAATTAAGTATTTAAGATCAACTGCCATGAAACAAAAATTATTATTTTGGGCAGATACCTTCCAAAAGGTAATTTGTTTACATATAAACCACATGGCCTTCCATATAGCAGGCCAACTACTTAGAGGTATATTTCACAAGTAATTTATCCTGACCCTTTGGTTGCAGGCTATGTTACTCACACAGAAGTAGTCTATGGGTACATTATTTCAAAATTTTTATGCCTTAGGTAAATGAATGGTCCCATTTCAATACTTACACAGGCCAAAACAATGTCAGACCTGTTCTGTGACATTTTATAACATGTATTTCTATATAACATGTTGAATGTTTTATATAATTAATGCAAAACTGAGTTTTCTTTAGCTCATGTGCTGGTGGGGAAACAAACTATTTTAAAGGTCCTGTTTCTAGTTTTATAGCATCCTTGGGCTCACTTCTCTAGAGAAGCAAGTGGTCATTTGTTTAGCAAGGATGAAGTTTTGATGATGTATTAGTTTGCCAGAGCTGTTGTAACAAAGTATAGCACAGACTGGGTGGCTTAAACAACAGAAATATATCTTCTCGGAGTTCTGGAGTTAGATTTCTAAGATCAGGGTTTTGGCAGGGTTGGTTCCTTCTGAGGACAGTGAGAGAGGAATGTACTTTAGGCTTCCCTCCTTAACTTGTGGATGGTTATCTTCTCCCTGTGTCTTCACATCATCTTCCTTCTGTACGTGTACGTGTCCAAATGTATTACTCTTTTCATTTCTTAAGAGACAGGGTCTTGCTGTCTCACCCAGGCTGGAGTGCAGTGGCACAATCTTAGCTCGCTCACTGAAGCCTCGGACAGCTGTGTTTAAGTGATCCTGCTGCCTCAGCCTCTTGAGTAGCTAGGACTACGAAGCCTGCCATCACGCCCAACCTATCCCTAAATTTATTTTTCTTATAAGGATAACAGTTATATTGATTTATGTAAATATTTATCTAAGCCACAGGACTTGTAGTATTAACTGATCTGATAACAAATCATATGTTGAAATATTCCAAGAGAAAAGCATTATAAAAATACAAAATATGATGGTATTATTTTATTCTGTGCCCTTTTGTCACTGGGAATTTTAATAGAGGCAGAAACTGAAAGCAGCTAAATTTGACTTTAGTTTGTTTTTTTTTTTTTTTAAGTTTCCTTTGGTAGAAGTGTCAGAGTGTTTGGATATGACAAACACCTTTGTGACCTCATTTTAATTTGTTTGCTGTCTCCAAACATAGTCGTACTTGGAGGTACTTGGAATTAGGAATTCAAGATTAATTTTGAAGGATGCACAATTCAGCACTCGGCCCATAACAGACATTTGGATCCCCAAATTACGTAAAACAGCAACATTGGTCCTACTAATTATTTCATTCATTGACAAAATATATGTCCCTAGGTTATGATTATATATTCCTTTAAATTGTATAGCACGTATGTACTTCAATTATATAAATATGTTCTCTTTCCATTCTACTCCTATCCTCTTCTTCATCATATCCTTTTTTCCCCTTCTCCCTCTTGTATTTCTTCTCTCTATATATACAGAGAGAGAGAACAGAGAGGCTATATAGTCTCTCTTTCTACATGCAATGCTCTCTCAAAGAATTTTATGTGGATTTGTGCTGTCTTGGGAGCCCTGGAATTGAGATATATATGTGTGTGTGTGTGTGTGTGTGTGTATCTCAATATGAGAGACAGAGGGAGAGACTATATAATCTCTGAATAAATACACACACACACATATAAATTATTTGTATATTATATATAATTTTTAAATATATAATATATAAATATATTTTGCAAAATATATAAATTATTACTTCAGTAATCTGAAGTATGAGTTACCAATGAGGTCACTAAGACAGACTAAGTGGTCACTGCCATGGTAAACCAAGCAGCAGATTGTTAATTCCAATGCAGGTATATTGGATTCCCAAACTCATATTCTTAACTACTATTTATTAGGTCCTTCTTGCTTTTGTCTTATTCAAGTTTCTGGAGCCCCTAGCCCTGAGAGTTTTTTGCTTACGTTTTATAATATTGGTCATTGCAAGGCAACACTGAGATTTCTAAAACCAGCTCAACGATTAGGAGTGCATTAGTGTGCCTGAGCCACAGGCCTTGCAGTATTAACTGATCTTGTAGTAAATCATATATTGGACTATTCCAAGGGAGAAAACCATCACTAATAATACGAAATTTGGTACTATTTACTTTATTGTATATCTTTAGTCACTGGGCGTTCTACAACAGGCAGGAACTTAAAGCAGCTAAATTTGACTTTAGTTCTTTTTTATTTCCTTTGGTTCCTTTGGTGGAAGCGTGTGAGTGTTTGGATGAGGCAAACAGATATTCAAAAGAAAAATCAACAAATTGAGTGACTAGATAATCCACAGGGATCAAATAAAATGACAAAATAACCCACAATCTTAATAATGTCTTTGAAATACTGAGTTGGTTATTTTCTTATAGGGTACTTGGCAAAATATCCCTGGAGACAACTTATGTGAAAGTATGGTAATTTGATTCTTATCAAAAGCTCTTCAGGCTGGGCACAGTGGCCCATGCCTGTAATCAAAGCACTTTGGGAGACTCATGTGGGAGGACTGCTTGAAGTCAGGAGTTTAAGACCACCCTGGGCAACAGAGTGACACCATGTCTCTACAAAAAATTTACCAATTAGACAGGCACGGTGCCACATACTTATAGTCCTAGCTACTTAAAAGGCTGAGGTGGGAGGATCACTTGAGCACGGGAGTTCCAGGTGGCACTGAGCTATGATTGTGCCACTGCACTTCAGCCTAGTTGTCAGAGGGAGACACTTTCTCTTAAAAATAAATAATTAAAAAAAATTAAGAGCTCTTTAAAAGAAAAATTGGGGGGAGTGCATGGTAACAACATTAAAAACAAATGCTTTCCAAAAGACGATTAAAAATATTTTTATCACTCTCCTTAGAGTAATGCATTTAAGGTTTTAATCTTATAAGCATACTTTATAGCTTCTTAGAAACCCTCAGTTTACCAGTTTATGTCCATTGTCAATCAGCATTTCAGTATATTTTTCTAGCTCACAGGTTTATCTTTAAAAAATAGTTTTATCAGAAAGCTTGTTTGTTTTCAGATTGTGATTAGCTACATGCTCACTGTCAGTAATAAACACAGCCCATATATTTCTATAGTAACTTTATGAACTTTCCACAGAAAATTCATATTGCATTTTGTTCTTCAAAATGCAACCTCTTGGGCTTTCTTCATCTGATAACCCATTTTGGATTAGTCATTGATTTGTGTCTGTTGTTAGTACCGGGTTGCAGGCTGTTAAAAGGACACAGACTGTGCACTCTGTTATGCATCTTTACCCTGTTGTGTCCTTTGAAATGCCAAGAACTCTGAAGTTGTTTAATAAAAATCACTTTGATTGATTTTCATCTTTGCAGCCAAGTAGGGGGGACAGGTGCCATTTCCTCTGACTTTAAGATGGTCAAACATTCCTGGAGCAGAGATTAGGTGCCTTATCTCTAGCTTACAAGCCAAATTCTAAACCTATTCACTTAATGCAGAGCTTCTTCTTGAAATACCCCTAACTGCAGAGATGAATGAAACATACCTCTGTTTGGGGCCTGGGCTCCTAAGAGAAACTGTCTTAGGGCCAGCTGGAATTTTTTTGAAATCACATATTTTATCTAAAAACAAATCTGTAAGTATTACATTGTATTTGTTGTTGTATTTATTTGAATACAAAAATAACACTGCATATACTTAACATAAAATAAAACACATACCAGGAAACTGTGTCACCTTTGTCTTGCATTTTCTATTTTCTGCTTCCTCTACCTGTCACATACTACACCCTGGAATTTGCATGCCCTAGTTTAAGAAGCCCTGGTGAGATCTTGCACAGAAGTCTCTTTGCTTTAAGATTGACTGTAAAAAGGTTTGGATACAGAAATTCCCATCGATGGTGCACACTCAAGAGGAGGCCTTCGTCTATGGGATAGACCAAGTCTATGTGGTTAGCAATAAGTTTAATGCCATCCCAAATTCCTGACGTCTGTGAGGCTCACTGCAGGGGGAAAGGGAAGGAGTGGGGGCTTAGGCGGGTTCTTAGCCCTTGCTTCAAACTGAGCAGCTTCATTGCTTCTGGTTTTTTTTTTTTTAACATTTTACTTTTAAAAGATTCTTTTCTATTTTTGTTTCTTTCTTTAAAAAGTGCCACTGAGTTAAAAAGAAGAAATAATTCACTTTGATATAAAATTTTGAATTTCTTTATTCTATTATACATTTATTCTTTTTTTTTTTTTGGAGACAGGGTTTCCTTCTGTCACTCAGTAGCACAATCTCGGCTCACTGCAACCTCCACCTCCCAGGCTCAGGGCTCAAGTGATCTTCTTGCCTTAGTCTCCCACGTAGCTGGGACCAAAGGCACATGCCACCATGTCTGGCTAATTTTTGTATGTTTTGTAGACACAGGGTTTCACCATGTTGCCCACGCTGGTTTTGAACTCCTGAGGTCAAGCAATCTGACTTCCTGGGCCTCCCAAAGTGGCATGAGCCACTGTGCCTGGCTAATATATTTATTCTTTATATTTACTTTCTTTTTTTCATTAAAAATGTTTAAAAACAATCAGCAAAAAAGCAATAATATGTTAAAAGTAAATATGATGTAACATAGAGGTATAAAAGAGTCATACATTGACTGGAGGTCTGACTTCTCATACACAATCACATCCTTACCAGATGTCATAGGGCTGTTCAACTACTTTTAGTAATGGGAGTTCACAACTTTTTGATGTAGCCCATTATATTGTTGGGCACTTGTTCTTGATTGCAAGTTCTTTATAAAACTGAACCAGAAAACTCTTTCCTATAATTTTTGCATAAAGGTATATAGCCTTATGTTATACAGAAAAGCACAGAAAATAGCTATCCCTCATCTACAAAATAATCATCCACCAGAGGTGGACTTACTGAGAAATTAATAAAGCTTACACTTCAAGACTCTCGTGTTCATGAGCCATTTTCAAAGCTCCATAAAATATTAATAGTTCTGAAATTTTTTCAAATTTGCAAAAATAAGATATTTTGATCATGATCAATTAGGACAACTTTCCCTTCCTAATTCAATTTCTCTATTACATTTCCCTTCATATTAGTTGGTTTTGGAGAGGCTGGGGGTAGATCTAGTTATAGGCAGCTTCAGTTTGGAATGCACTTAGTTTGGGTTTAGTGGGGTTTGTCATGTGGCTCTCAGTAATTTTCATGTATTTTATAGTTGTTACTCAGTTTGATAAGTAGGAATCACTTCTAGAAAATTACTACTGCTCACTCTGCCACAATACATAGATGTGTGGCTACAGGTCATACCAAAATATGAATGCATCCTAAGATGTCTCACAGCAAAATTTTGTGGTTAGCAGATGTTTTAGTATATGGAAATAGAATTAGTTGATCAAAATTTATCTAGTCATTAGATGTGTAAAATTATTAAGTTGAAGTGTCTCTAACCAATGTTTTCTATTCTCAGGAATATACGGATTAATGGAGCATATACAATTGTAAACACACCACATATACTTTTTCATTTTTGATGGAAATTGCAAAAAATATAATTTATCAAAATTCCTATGTTTATAGTATATAAAATTGTAGTGGTCCTATACACACTGAGTAAATCTATAAAAGCTCGTAAACAAAAGAAACTTGATAGGGAGTTTTACTAATTTGTTAACAATCCTAAAAATGTATATGGCATTTGCAACAATGAGTTGTGAAACTGAAAGAAACTTTGTGATATATAATTAATGAAAAGCAAATTTTAGACAACCATGATAAAATTCTCTCTATAGAAAATATTGCAAAATAGTTGTCACAAGATAATTGAAGAAGAAATCTAAGAATATGCAGCCAAGATGTAGGGAAAAGAGTGCTATAATGGTGTGCCAGGCAGTTAATTTGATAAAAGTAGTATTATATTATTTTCTGTTATTTGAAATATGTGGTATATGTTTTTTTTAAAAAAACATTTGTTCTTATTCATTTTCATAATTAATTTTGCATTTGAAATTTTGTGTTATATTTCACAGAAAGCCTTGCTCACAGAAATCGCATTAAGTTTGAGTATCCAGACAACTGAATTCACCCTCCAATATTCAGAAACAGAGATTAGGTCTTTTGTCTTCCCTTCCCCAGGTCAACATTCTCAAGTGCTTTCCAGTATGACTGTGCTTTCCAAATTTATCAACCACTGATTTGTGGCCCTTTTGCTGACTAGTTGGGCTCCACTCCCCTATGGGGACTGGGAATGAGCAGACTTAAATACTTTGGAGAAGGAACAGGATGGCTTAGTAAAATCAATGCTTCGCTTCAGACCTATATAGGTTTGTCTCCAGGAATTTTAGATATTAAGCCTATTACATTAGGAAATATATTTCACCTTTAGTTTAATATTTAGCTCCCTCATTTATACTAATATGGATGACAATACCAGGCTTGAGGTCGAGTGGTGTAATGAAAAAAAAAAATGTGTAAGTCACCTAGCTCTGTACTTGGCATATAGTAGATGATCTGGTAACGTTTGCTATTGTATTTATCAGCATTTAAACAGAAACACTTGCTCCCTTCTTTAACATTCAAAGAGACTAGAGGAGTTTGATTATATATATTGTTTTAAAATGTGATGTTTCTCATTTTACAAGTGATGAAAAGCCTGTTTTCTCCTGGAGAGCTATCAGACAGATTGAGCAAATGAACCACTAGTCACTGAAATCAAGTCTAGCTAGGCCTGGAGGAGATTTGGGCAATTACACAGAGTTCTGACTTCCCAGAGGACTCAGTGTTCGTCAGCTGACTTCAGAAGCTTATGGTAGAACTTCTGGTGCTTCTCAGAGCCTTCTGTGTTCAATCCTGGGCAGGGAGCCAATTATCTGGAAGGAAGATAAGAATATCAGACATTGTTTAAACTAATTTATTTATTTATGGGTTAACTATCCAGATTGAGAATTATCACTAGCTTTATTTCTGGCAGCCTCTTTTTGGTCATTACATGTTTAACACATTAAACAGAAGAACAGCTAGGGAGGGGTTTGGTAAGGATAAATAGGTATTTTTAGAAGCACTGAAAATGAGTTTGAATTGTGGAAACAAAGTCGTTAAAATTCACTGCAATGATAAAGATAATGGTAGTAATAAATGATGTATATATTTAAATTATCTGCGATATTCATGTTCCTGAAGCATAGGGATATCAAAGTCAAATAATGTATAGGCTAGGTTGACAAAAATAAGTGAGGTGAGTTAAACCAGGTACACAGAAATAGTTCTCAGTGACAAACACACACACACACACACACACAGGGCGGAGGGAGAGGGAGAGGGAGAGGGAGAGAGTGAGCAAGCAAATGTAACACTATATGAGAGCAGATAGACCCAGAGTGGGAAGATAAAAAGGAAGGTGATAAACCCAACAGACCCTGCTTATTGCACAGGAGCTGGTCCAATCTCAGATATTTTTATGATATAAAAATGCCAAGTATTTTTTCTTCTCTAGAAAAGCTAGAAGTCTGGAATTTTATGGGAAATCATATAAAAATATTGGACCAGTTTAAAAAGAAAACAACACTTTTGGGCCAAATATAAAAATCAACAGGGTTGATCTGACCCATGCACAGACATTGGTAATTTCTGCCCACAAATGAGCTGCGTAACTGTTACAGGAACACGTAGCCAGAGATGGGCAACTGGACTTGGGAACAAGGGAGAAGGCTAGAGAAAATCAGCTCAGAAAAGTGATCCAAGAGCTGAGCTGGGTCTTGATTTATATGTAATATATGATGTATATACAGATATATGACCTATGCTATATGTAGGTGCATTTTGGGTTTGGGGAAATTTGTCCAAAGGCAGAAAGGTATGGAAGGTATGATGTATATTCAGATAGATGTTCAATCCAGAATGCAACTGTGGGAACTTTGAGGATTTGGGGAGAGAATTGGTGGCCTGAATGATTGGAAAATGTATAATATAGACTCTTACTTTGTTTAGCCTTTTGCTTGCAATTCAATTTTTATTTCTCCTTATCAAAAGTACTTAATATTTTTTTACCTATTTGCAATAGAAAGACACATTCTCACAGATAAACAAATGGGAAAATAAAGATTGAAGGACACCACACAGAATTCCTCTGTCCATATCTTTTCACTTGAATATAATATTTAGGTATACATTATGAATGTAATCTCTGTCAAAGCTGTTACATGCATATAAAAGATTAAAGCACTTTCTATATTTGTAAATACATGCTTTTGGAAGAATTTACTGTCATCAAAGGAGGTATGATTTTAAACTAGATTTGTTCTTTCTCCCAAGTGTTTGGAGTTTTCCTTTCTGTTGTTGTTGTTGTCTGTTTGCTTGTTTCTTTCCTCTTCTTCTTCTTCCTTTTTTTTTTTTTTTTTGTAAAGACGGAACAAATACAGCTCATTCTTTTCCTTAAAAAAAGCTTTGTTGTTTTCTCATTGCAAGAGCCTAATTAAAATGTTCCATATGGAGGATTTTTTGCCAATCTACATTCTTGTTAAACAAATACTTTGTATTTCTTGCTGGAGCATAAGGCTGCAGTATTCCTAGAGGGCAAATTTACAAAAGACCACTGGACCCAAATATACAGCAACATAAATTAAAATATAGATTGTTACAGAAACTTTAAATAACTAGGAATGCATTGGTCAACAGATTTTATATGTATCACTTTGGAAGAATGAAATTGTACTTCAACATCATCTTTAACCAAGAGTATGCTCTTTAGTGGTACAAGAACAATTTCATTCTTTTATGCCCTTGCTCCTCTTTATTATGAGGAAAGAAAAATTAATATTCTCTGTAACATAAGTTATTCTTTTTGCAATATTACTTTAGAATCTGCTTTTTGGGTTGTATTTTAATCTCACGGGAAGCCAGGCTGGAGTGAAGTGGCGCGATCTCGGCTCACCACAACCTCCGCCTCCTGGGTTCAAGCTATTCTCCTGCCCCAGCCTCCCAAGTAGCTGGGACTACAGGCACGCACCACCATGCCTGGCTAATTTTTGTATTTTTAGTAGATATGGGGTTTCACTATGTTGGCCAGGCAGGTATAAAATAAAATTGAAATCTATGTATTTTATTTTAAAATCTTCCAATTCTTAGTATCTTCTATGAGCCAAATGGATTGGTTCTTTCATTTTTAACATCTCCTATTATTCTTGAGAATCAAGGTTAAAAAGGAGTAATCACCATAGTAACTTAAATGTGTATTATCCAAGGGAAATTGAGTTTCATAAACTAATTTATTGCTTACACTTTATCAGGATCATAACTGAATGTGATTTTATTTAATTATATGTCATTTGTAATGTCTGTTACATTAAAATTATAACTGGAAAAAGGTGCATATGTAAAATTTAACGTTTTAATTTATTAAATAGTAGATATAAGGAATTATTTTATTTGTAATAATTTATAGAAAGAAGACATTCTAAGTGTATGTTTATATGACTGCCCTTGCTAACGATAGAATGTGACTGATAATTCATTTTCTTTCCCAATATTTCTGATGAATATTCTGATTTCGACTATGAATTTAAGCACTACTTTGGCATATATTCAAATAAAGCAAGTTCTCAACTGTGCAAAATATATCACATTCCAAATATACGAAAGGATATGACTGGTTGTTTTGTCAATTTTTGAGTTATACACATCTACCTATAGGTACTTACAAGATTTTATATATCATGCATCCACATAAGTGATTTGACTTATAACCAACAATGAATATAATAAAGTTAGTTTAGTTTATTAATCAGGAGCTAAAACTGACTAGGTAAGTCAATCAATTAGGAGATAATTCATTAAGTGAACCACCTAGTGATTATTTGTGCTGTGTGGCCTTTGGTTCTGCAACTGGAAGAGCTGACATTCATTATGTCTGTGCTTTGGTCACTTATGGGACAAAATGGCCATACTGTTCCTACGAACAGATAAATGGAGGATACTGGAAATGATTTATTTTATGACATGTAACTCATGAAAATAAGACTTTTAATTAATAATTTTTATACACTTTTTGGAGAAATTTTATTTCGAGCAATAATTAAAGAAATAGAGGCCAAATATTTAAATCTGTTCACTGCAATTCTCATTGTTTAATTCTACTTTACAGCTTTGATTTAGACACACTTGCCCTTTTTCAGTTTCAAGAAAGGACCAAGCTTCTTTTTTTATCTCTAGGCTTTCTCTCATGTGGCCCAGTGTATTATTTTCCAGAAAAACAGAACCAGTAGGATATGTACAGATATTTATAAAAGGAGAATAATTTTAGGAATTGGCACACATGATGGAGGCTGAGAAGTCTCCTGATATACCACCTGCAAGCTGGAGACTCAAGAAGGCTGGCAGTATAATTCAGTTTTCATCTTAAGGCCTGAGGGCCGGAGGAGACATAGAGTAATTCCCAGTCCAAGGCCTAAGGCCCGATAACTTGGGGGAAATCAGGGTGCTGGTGTAGGTCCTGGAGTCCAAAGACCCAAGAAGTAGGAGGTCCCATGTCCAAATTAAGAAGATGGACCTCTCAGCCTAAGGAGAGAGAGATAATTTGCCCTTTCTCTGCCTTTTTGTTCTATCTAGGCCCTGGATGGAATATATGATTCCTGCCCCCATTATTGAGGGTGGATCTTCTTTACTCAGTGTACTGATATTAATGCCAGTCTGTTCCAGAAATACCCACACACATATACCTAGAAATAATGTTTTGCCAGCTATCTGGGCATCCCTTAACCCAGTCAAGTTGACACACAGAATTACATTAATCATCACACCCAGTATGCTTTCTTCCCTATTCCTCAAACATTCCTGTGGCTGACCCCTCAAATTTTATCTCTCTGTTTAATTGTTGCATCCTTAAATATCTTTTGAAGGGCCAGGCTCAGTGGCTCACACCTGTAATCCCAGCACTTTGGGAGGCCGAGGTGGGCGGATAACGAGGTCAGGAGATTGAGACCATCCTGGCTAACACGGTGAAACCTCGTCTCTACTAAAAATACAAAAAATTAGGCGGGCGTGGTGGCAGGCGCCTGTAGTGCCAGCTACTCAGGGGGCTGAGGCAGGAGAATGGCGTGAACTCTGGAGGCGGAGCTTGCAGTGAGCCGAGATGGCACCACTGCACTCCAGCCTGGGCAGATAGAGTGAGACCCCGTCTCAACAACAGCAACAACAACACGCAAACAAAACAAAAACGAACAAAATCCAAGACAAAACAAAACAAAAAAAATCTCTTGACATCTCTTTAGTCTTTTATGTCATATCCTGCTCTTTCCTTACAAAACCGTATTACAATGAATACTTACTTATTTGATTGTTTACTTTGTTCTAATCTGTCTTTCCAACGGGAAAGTAACCTTGTAAGAACGTATACTTTGTATATTCAGCACCTAGGACAAGTGGCAGTAGAGATAAATGGTTAAACATCACTAAGAGCTAGAATGCTTGTTTTGAATTTTGGCTCTGTTATTTGCAAGACCTCAGACAAGTTTCTTTTTCCTTTTTTTGCATGTGTATCATCTGTAAAATGGGCATAGTAATAGAACAGGGATTATATGGATTAATCAAATTACTTGGCACATAGTGAGGCCTCATTAAATTTTGGCAAGCTAGCTACTGCAGTGTCTGGTACATAATAAGTAATCAATAAACATTTCCTGAATGAATAAATAGCACATAGACCTTCAGTGCCAGAAATACTTGGATTTGAATGCCAATTCCATCTCTTAGGACCTTGGCAAAGTTACTTAACTTTTTTGAATATCAGTTTTCTCAGTGTATAAAATAGTTCTGACTTCCTTAGGGTTTTTGTAAGAATAAAATCAGATAGTCCTTATAGCATGTTTTATGGTTTATTTTTGTTTAAAAAAGAAAAATCATTTTGTTTTGCACTTAGAGTTAGAAGTCCTAGGTAGCATTTCCATTCTAGGAGTATGGTGTTCAGATACCCCTGCCCGAGGCCACTTTTACCTATTGTTAGAATAATTATCCTTAATAATTCTAGTAATTAAAACTCTTTAGTTATAAATAACAAAACCAATTCCAACTAACTTTAGCCTAAATTAATTAAGAAATTAATAAAAGCACTCTTATTATAACTAGTAGATTGAATAAGAATTCATGATATGTTCATAGCCTAAAATTTATTTATTTATTTTTTATTGCCCGTTTTAAACTTCATGAGTTCAATCTTCCTCTTCCTTGGATGAAAATCCTGGGAGATATCATGACTTTTCTTCTCACTCACTTTTTTTTCTCACCTAATAGAATAGTCTTGCAGTAACTTTAAGTCATAAACATAATTTTAGTTCCGTAATTAGAATGTACTGGTATATTAGTTTTGTATTTGTACTGTAACAAATTACCACAAACTTGGTGGCTTAAAGCAAAACAAACTTACTGTCTTACAGTTCTATAGGTCAGAATTGCAACATGGGTCTCAGTGGGTTAAGATCCAGGTGTTGCTGGCAGGACTGTGTTCCTTCCTGAAAGCATGGAGGGGAGAGTATTTTCTTGCCTTTTTCCCCACACTTATTGGCTTGTGGCCTCTCCTTCCATCTTCAAAACAAACAACATCAGAGCAAGTCTGTTTCACATCGCTTCTCTCTGACCCTTTTTGGTGTCTGTTCATCTTGTACTCTTAGATTCAGGTTATTATATTGGGCCCACTAGGATAACCCCAGGTAATTTCTCCATCTCAGTGTCACCTGATTAATAACTTTAATCGCATATGCAACTTTATTTCTCTCTTGCCATATAACATAATAAGTACAGAGGTTCAATGGATTAGGATATGGACATTTTAGGAGCCCTTATACAGCCTACCATCACTCGACAAATACTTTAAAATCCAGCCTTATAGATTTACTGGAGATTAAGCTTTACCGGACATGAACCAAGAGCCTGCCTTTTTACCTTCCAATTGTGGCAAACATATTTTGTATTCGAAAGCTTTTCATACGGTCCGTTTGAAGTCCCTCTTCCCAGGCATGGGACTCAAAGTTATCATTTCCTGGCTGGGTGCTATGCTCATGCCTGTAATTTCAGCACTTTGGGAGGCTGAAGCAAGAGGATCACTTGAGGCCAGGAGTTTGAGATAAGCCTGAGTATCATAGCGAGATCCTGTCTCTACAAAAAGTTAAAAATTAGCCAGGCATGGTGGCTCACACCTGTAGTCCCAGGTACTTGGGAGGTTGAGGCCAAAGGATTGCTTGAGCCCAGGAGTGGACTGCTCTCCAGTCTGTTGACAGTGAAAGAAAGACCTTGTCTCTAAAACCAACCACACACAACACAACACAACACAACACAACACAACACAACAAAGATTCTCTCAATCTTCCCCCCAAAAGATGGATTAGTCTTATAGCACAGCAGTGGCTCTCTACAAAGAAAGCTGCTCTTCACTTCTTTCCCCAAATGTTTTCTTATACTCGCCCTGATTAATATCAGTATCATTGGTCATCTGAAGGTGTCTAAGAGTTAGAGAACAGGCTTTCAAATTCTTTTCTTATAAATTTAATTGCTTAGCATCATAGAGGTGTTGTTCTCACATTAATTGAGGCAGAAAGAGTCTATATATTCTGATTAAGTTGCTGTATCATGGAATAAAGCTAGGCCTTCAGAAAGAGTGAAACTAAAGTTGCCGTATCATGGAATAAAGGCTATGCCTTCAGAAAGACTGAAACTAATTAAAACAAAAAACAAAACAAAACAAACAAAAAAAAAAACACGAGTAAGCCAAATTAAGTTCACTCTTCATTTCTTATCTCTGTATATTCCTACAAATGAGCTTCATTAATCTGTCTTCTTTGAATAGCTGTTTTCTGGTTCCTGAACTCTTGGATAAACATGGTTATGCACATAACTCCTGAATTTACATGTTATAAACCTACCCTTTCTTGTCTCACTCCCAAATCAAAAGTCCAAGTTGCAAAACTCTGACTCTCCTAGTTGGAGCTACATGTATATATGGGTCCAGTCAATTAAACTGTGGGATGAGCTATATGATGTAGAACAAAATGCTCTACATTGATAGATAAGGGTGGTTCACTGTGATTTGGGAAAATACTTCAAAAACTGTGTATTATAATATTTTGTGAATCTTGTAGTAATAATAAAAGAAAAATGTTAGTCATTATAATACTCAAATTTTATTGAGAGCCTATTATGATCAGGCCCTGAGTTACATATTGAACTATTATCTCAATCATACAAAAAGGTTCAGGAATTACATCTGTTTTTTTTTGTTTTTGTTTTTGTTTTTGAGATGGAGTCTGGCTCTGTCGCCCAGGCTGGAGTGCAGTGGCTCGATCTCAGCTCACTGCAGGCTCCGCCTCCCAGGTTCATGCCATTCTCCTGCCTCAGCCTCCCAAGTAGCTGGAACTACAGGTGCCAGCCACCACATCCTGCTAATTTTGTTTTTGTATTTTTTAGTAGAGACAGAGTTTCACCATGTTAGCCAGGATGCCAGGATGGTCTCGATCTCCTAATGTCATGATCTGCCTGCCTCGGCCTCCCAAAGTGCTGGGATTACAGGCGTGAGCCACTGCACCTGGCCAATATTACCTGTTTCAAATAAAGAATTGAAGCTTAGAGAAGTGAACTAATTTGTTCAAGGTCATACTGAAAGCAAGTAGTGGCTGGACCTAAATCCACATTTCCCTGCTTCTAAAGTCCAACAAAAAAGATGTCGCTGTGTAATTTAACATGTTTCAAAATCTAATGTATATTAGCATTTATATATCTATTCATACCTACACCTGTGACTATGTTTCTACATCTACATCTCTCTACATCTGTATTACATCTATATCTACCCATTCTACCCCACTTCCTTCACTTTCTTCCATTCTCAGAAACAGTATTAACTTTTAAATACTGTCTATTTAATTTTAAAAATTAATACTGTTTCTGAGAATAAAATCATTTGTTATATAAGTTCTACTTTTTTCTGTATGTATTTTTAAATGATCATATCTGTATAAGAAGAAGATAACTTTGGTTGTTTAATAAAGAATGAGAAATGTCAAGGCCATTTTCTTAGTCTGCTAGGTCTCTGGAAAGTAACAGCTTTTATTATGTCAATTCATTGAACATCTCAGGTGAAATGAACAAATTTCTGAAGGACGCATACTATCAATACTGACTCATAAAGAGAAAGAAAAACTTAATAGCCCTATTACAGTTAAGCAAAAGAAATTTGTAGTTAAAAACCATTCCACAAAGGAAACTCCAGGCTTAGATGGCTTCACTAGCAAATTGTATCATACGTTTAAGGATGAAATATCAGTTCTGCACAAATCTTCTTGGAAAATAAAGGAAGAGGAAAAACTTGCCCACGTATATTATGAAGCCAGTATTGCCCTGATTAAACATAAAACTAGACAAAAAACTACCAGAAAAAAACTATATCTTTATCATAAATCTGAACATAAATATTAACAAAATACTATCAAATTCAATCCAGCTATATATAAAAAAGTGTGATGTGATAGAAACAGGATTTATTCCCAAATGCAAGTTTCATTTAACACTTGAAAATCAATTTTGAAGTATTTTCCCAAAATGGAGATTGGTTGCACAACAATGTGAATGTGCTTAATAATATTGAACTATGCAGTTATATTGAGAGTAAATGAGGTCAACTATATAATAATCTAAACAGAAGAGCAAAAGAGTTTTGCCAAAGTTTAATGCCCATTTATCATATTGAATATCACACCGAAATTGAAAAAAATTATTTTCTCACTCTGAATATGGGCACCTACATAAACCTAGAGTAAACATCATACCTAAGGGTAAAAACTGAATGCTTTCTCCCCAAGATTGGGAATAGGACAAAATGTCTACTCTCTCAATTTCTGTTCAACATTGTAATGGACATTCTAGCATTGTAATAAAGCAAGAAAAAATGAATTAAAGGAATAGAGTTTGAAAAGAAGCATGTGAACTTGAAATTTTCAAATATCATGTTTCAATATGTAGAAAGTCCAAATAAATATACAAAAAGCTACTAGAACTAATAAGCAAATTTAGTAAAGTCACAAGATTCAAGTTTCATATATAAAAAGTTAATTGTATCTTATATACTAGTAAAATACGATGAAAAACAAATTCTAACTATTTGTAAATAACACCATTTACAAAATCATTCAGTCATAGAATGCTTTGGGACAAATTTAAGAAAATATATATGACTCATATAGAAATTTATAAAATATTTGAGAGAAATCGAGGATATGAATAAATGAAGAGATATGCCATGTTTATTGGTTATAAGACAATATTTTGAATTATTAATTTTTATTAAATCGACCTTTAGATTTCAATCACTGTAAAATCTATGAAAGAATTCTTTTAATAAAAAATGACAAGTTGATTCTAAAATTTGTATGTAATGTGAAATTTCTAGAATAGTCCAAAAAATGAAATTTTAAAAAATTTAAAAATGCAAAGAAATTTGGAAACTTATACTGTCTAATTTTAATACATATTATAGTACTAGAATAATCAAAGTAACATGGTATTTGTAAACATATAGACCCATGGAACAAATTAGAAGGTGCAGAAATAAACGTACACCTATATAGTGAATTGTTTTTGTCAAAACTTTAAAAATAACTAGGGGAAACAATAGTGCTCGTACTATTGGATATCCACATGGAAAGAAATAAAATTCAGTTCTTACTATTTAATGGGGAAAAGACATTCTTTTAAACAAATGCTCCTGGGAAAACTAGATATCCACATGCAAAAGAAGTTGGACCCTTACCTTATACCATATAAAACAGTTGAAATGGATCAAAGACTTAAATATGACCACCTAAAACTATAAATCTCTTAGAAGAAAACATAGGGAAATGCCTTCTGACATTGCATTTAGCTATGATTTTTTGCACATGACATCAAGAATACAAGCAATACAAGTAAAAATAAATTGTACTATATCAAAATTATAAAGTTCTGTGTATCAAGGGATACAATTAGCAGGGTGAAAAGTCTACCTACAGAATAGGAGGAGATATTTGTAAATCATATATCTGATCAGAGGTTAATATCTAGAATATATAAACAACTTCTCCAACTCAAAAACAGAAAACTAAACAATCTGATTTTTTAAATGTGCAAATGAGTTGAATAGACACTTCTCTAAAGAAGATACACAAATGACCAACAAGCATGTGAAAAGATACTCAACATCCCTAATAATTAGGGAAATCCAAATCAAAACAACCACAAGGTATTATTCATACCCATTGGATGGCTAATATCAGAAAAATAGCAAATAACAAGTATTGGTTAAAATGTAGAACAACTGGAACTCTTGTGTACTAATGGTGGAAATGTAAAACGATGCTGTCATTACAGAAGACGGTATGGTGATTCCTAAACAAAATTTAAACAGACTTACCATATGATCCAAAGATTTTACTTCTGATTATATACCTAAAGTAAGTGAAAGTGAGGCCTTGAGATCTTTGTGCACTCATGTTCATAGGAGCGTTATTCATAATAGCAAAATGTGGAAGCAACTCAAAAATCTATTGATGGATGAACAGATAAACGTTGTATACAGTGGAATACCATTCAGGCTTAAAAAGGAAGAAAAATTGTGAAAATGCTGCAACAGGGATGAATCTTGTGGTCATTATGCAAAGTGAAATAAGCTAGTGGCAAAAAATAGACACTGTATGATTCCAGTTACATAGGTACCTAGATTAGTTAAATTTATTGAGATAGAAAATAGAAGGGTGTTACTGTAGGCTGAGGGAAGGGAAAAATGGTGAGTTGTTTAATGGGTATAGAGTTTCAGTTTCACAAGATGAAAATGTTATGGAGATTGGTTGCACAACAATGTGAATGTGCTTAATAATATTGAACTATGCAGTTAAAAATGCTTAAGAGGCCGAGGCGGGTGGATCACGTGGTCAGGAGATTGAGACCATCTTGGCTAATATGATGAAACCCTTTCTCTACTAAAAATACAACAACAAAAAAAAACTAGCTAGGCATGGTGGTGGGCGCCTGTGGTCCCAGCTACTTCAGAGGCTGAGGCAGAAGAATGGCGTGAACCCGGGAGGCGGAGCTTGCAGTGAGCCGAGATCGCGCCACTGCAATCCAGCCTGGGTGACAGAGCAAGACTCTGTCTCAAAAAAAAAAAAAAATGCTTAAGAGGGTAAATTTTGTGTTATGTATATTTTACCACAATTAAAAATTATTTAAAGGGCAAAGTAAATAAACAGATTTTTAGTAGTTCAATCCTTACCACTTCTGACACTCAAAATTTAGCTTGGGTAAAGTTTAAAATATAAAACATCTAGAAGAAAATAGGGAAATATTTTTTGCAACCTTGGGTTTAGTAAATATGTATTACATAAGACAGAAAAAAAATAAAACAATTGATAGGTGACACAACCTATCTCTGGCATACAGCAAAGGTGGTACTAAGAGGAACATTCATAGCCCTAAATGCCTACATTAAAAAATCTGAAAGAACACAGACAATCTAAGGTCACACTTAAGGAACTAGAGAAACAAGAACAAACCAAACCCAAACCCAGCAGAAGAAAGGAAATAACCAATATCAGAGCAGAACTAAATGAAATTGAAACAAAAAAAAATACAAAAGAGAAATGAAAGAAAAAGCTGGTTCTTTGAAAAGATAAATACAATTGGTAGACATTAGCAAGATTAACCAAGAAAAGAGAAGAGAAAATTCAAATAAGCTTAGTTAGAAATGAAACAGTAGAGATTACAACTGATACCACAGAAATACAAAAGATCGTTCAAGGCTACTGTGAACAACTTTATGCACATAAACTGGAATACCTAGAGGAGATGGATACATTTCTGGAAAGATACAACCTTTTTAGCTTAAATCAGGAAGAATCAGGTACCCTGAACAGACCAGTAACAAGCAATGAGATTGAAATGGTAATAAAAATAATTACGGGTTGGGCACAGTGGCTCACACCTGTAATCTCAGCACTTTGGGAGTCCAAGGCGGGCAGATCACCTGAGGTCAGAAGTTTGAGACCAGCCTGGCCAACATGGTGAAACCCCATCTCTACTAAAAATACAGAAATTAGCCACGTGTGGTGGTGCGCACCTGTAATCCCAGCTACTTGGGAGACTGAGGCAGGAGAATTACTTGAACCTGGAAGGCGGAGGTTGCGGTGGGCTGAGATCACACCACTGCACTGCAGCCTGGGCAATAGAGTGTGACTCTGTCTCAAAACAAAAACAAAAACAAAATACCACTAAAAATTACCAACACGAAGTCCAGGACCAGACAGATTCACAGCAGAATTCTACCAGACAGTCAAAGAAGAATTGATGCCCATCCTGTTGACACTATTCTTCAAGATAGAGAAAGAGGGAAACCTCCCTAAATCATTCTATGAAGCCAGTATCACCCTAATACCAAAACCAGGAAAGGACATAACCAAAAAAAAAAAAACAAAAACAAAACTATAGACCAATATCTCTGATGAACACAGACTCTCAAATCCTTAACAAAATACTAGCTAACAGAATCCAACAATGTATCAAAAAGATAATCCACCATGATCAAGTGGGTTTCATACCAGGGATGCGGGGATGGTTTAACATATGCAAGTCAATAAACGTGATACATCACATAAACAGAATTAAAAACAAAAATCACATCATCATCACAATAGATGCAGACAAATCCTTCTACAAAATCCAGCATCCCTTTATGATTAAAACTCTCAGCAAAACCAGCATGCAAGGGGCATACCTCAATGTAATAGAAGCCATCTATGACAGACCCACAGCCAACATAATACTGAATGGGGAAAAGTTGAAATCATTCCCTGTGAGAAATGGAAAAGGCAAGGATGCCCTTTCTCACCACTCCTCTCCAGCATAGTACTGGAAGCCCTAGCCAGAGCAATAAGACAAGAGAAAGAAATAAAGGACATCCAAATCAGTAAAGAGGAAGTCAAACTGTCACTGTCTGCTGATGATATGGTTGTTTACCTAGAAAACTCTAAAGACTACTCCAGAAAGCTCCAGGAACTGATAAAAGAATTCAGCAAAGTTTTCAGATACAAAATTAATGTACATAAATCAGTAACTCTTCTGTACACCAATAGCGACCAACTGGAGAATCAAATCAAGAACTCAACACATTTTACAATAGCTGCAAAAAATAAAATACTTAGGACTATACCTAACCAAGGAGGTGAAAAACCTCTACAAAGGATACTACCAAACACTGCTGAAAGAAATCATAGATGACACAAACAAATGGAAACACATCCCAAGCTCATGGATGGGTAGAATCATTATTGTGAAAATGACCATACTGCCAAATACAATCTACAAATTCAATGCTGTACCCATCAACAACACCACCATCATTCTTCACAGAATTAGAAAAAGCAATCCCAAAATTCATATGGAACCAAAAGAGAGCCTGCATAGCCAAAGCAAGACTAAGTAAAAAGAACAAATCTGAAGGTATCACATTAGCTGATTTCCAACTACTATAAGGCCATTGTCACCAAAACAGAATGGTACTGTTATAAAAATAGGCATATACAACAAAGGAACAGCGTAGATAACCCACAAATAAACCCAAATACTTACAGCCAACTGATCTTTGACAAAGCAAAGAAAAACAAAGTGGGCAAAGGACACCCTATTCAACAAATGGTACCGGGATAATTGGCTAGCCACATGTAAGAAAATGAAACTGGATTCTGTTCTCTCACCTTATACAAAAATCAACTCAAGATGGATCAAGGACTTAAACCTAAGACTTGAAACTGTAAAAACTCTAGAAGAAATCATTGGAAAAACCCTTCTAGGGATTGGCTTAGGGAAGGATTTCATGAAGAAGAACCCAAAAGCAAATGCAATAAAAACAAAGATAAATAGTTGGGACTTAATTAATCTAAAGAGCTTTTGCATGGCAAAAAGAACAGTCAGCAGAGTAACCAGACAACCCACAGAATGAGAGAAAATCTACACAATCCATACATCTGACAAAGAACTAATATCCAGAATCTACAACTAACTCAAAAAAATCAGCAAGGAAAAAACAAATAATCCCATCAAAAAGTGGGCTAAGGACATAAATAGACAATTCTCAAAAGAAGATATAGAAATGGCCATCAAACATGAAAAACGTGCCCAACATACACTAATTATCAAGGAAATGCAAATCAGAACCACAATGTGATACCACCTTACTCCTGCACGAATGGCCATAATAAAAAAAAAATAATAAAAAAGAACAGTTGTTCGTGTGGACACAGTGAACAGGGAACACTTCTACAGTGATGGTAGAAATGTAAACTAGTACAATTACTATGGAAAACAGTGTGGAGATTCCTTAAAGAAGTAAAAGTAGAACTACCATTTGATCCAGCAATCCCACTACTGGGTATCTACCCAAAGGAAAATAAGTCATTATATGAAAATGATACTTGCACATGAATTTATATAGCAGCACAATTCGTAATTGCAAAAATGTGGAACCAACCCAAATGCCCACCAATCAACGAGTGGATAAAGAAACTGTGATATATATATCCATATATATATGATATATATATGTATGTGTATATATATGTCAATATATCTGAGATATATATGATATATATAAATATGTATGTGTGTGTGTGTGTATATATATATATATATATAATCTAACTTATGCCCTTTCTTGATTTTATTGCAAATGTTTTAGGAGAAAGAGGAAATATAACTGTTATTTTTTCATTATTCTATTATCAAATATTTATTGAACACTTACGAATCTGGCATATCTAACACCAGCACTACTCTAAAGGTGTGCCCTAGGAGTTGGAAGATAGGGTCATGTTTGCCCTCTATAGTTTTAAAAATGTTAAGGAAATAAAAATTTGTTGATACATTAAAATATAGGGAGACTAAAATATTTCACAAAAGATTTGAAGCATACATGGAATAAATATTTAAAGTTAACTTTAGCACAGGCATTTTTGCCTCTATTTTTAGATGTACTTTTTCTTAAAGTTCACATGTTGTGAGCTCCTCATTGCCCAAGGGAGTCAGACACTATATTTTTCAGTGTCATCCTGGGATTTTTTAAAATTTCATAGGTATCTCCCCATTCAGCCTATTATCTTGAGAAATCCATCCAGAGAAGCTATGTTTATCTCTCTTTCTTCATTTGTTCTCTCTCTTTATTTTCTCATTTTGTAAATCTGGCTACCATAGGAAAGACAGCAGCCATTCACTTTACAGAAACGTCTATTTTAAGAACTAGCTGCTTGGGGGAAGGCTGGATACTTTAATCCTTCATCTTTTCTTTAACAATACTAGCTGGCAGGTAGTCAGCAGGAAAGTAGAAGTGGAGCTTTCAGAAAGAAAACATTCACAGTAGAAAGTAGTGCCCATTATGATGTTGAACAAAAGTAATTCTCCTGGACTCATTTTTTAGGAAAGCATGTTATGCCACTTTGACTTTATTTAAAAAAAGAAAAAAGAAGAAGGAAGAAAGAGAAAAAAGAAAAGAAAGAAAAATAAAAATAACAAATCAAAGAAAACCTAATGAGACAAAATGATAAACTATCCTTTTTCTCAGATTTTCTACAGATGATTTGTTGTTGGAACCTACTTTTCTTCATACTTCACGAATTGAAACCAAACTATTTAGTGTTAATTATAAGTTATTGTGATAGTTACTGTGCTTATTCTGGGCATGTTCGTGTCTCATTAATGTTTTAAGATATTAAGTGAAAAGAATAGAATGTTCCTAAAGATAACAAGAAACCTCACCTTTTACCTCAGCTTCACCTTAGTACATTTGGCTCCCAATAGGAGTTAGAGAAAGCTGTTATCCCATGAAGAGCTGTTAAATGTTGTTTTCATTTAGTTAGTATTTGCCAACTTCCTGCATCACAGTTGGCATTATTTTTTTCTTTTTCGAAGGTATCATGAAGAAGCTGAAACTTGGAAAAGATTTTACCTCTCAGCATGAGTGACTAGGTTCTGCTTGCAAATGTTATTAGAGCTGTATTAGATCACTCTGTGGCTGGAAAGGACACTTCTCTTTTCAGGGCTGATCATTTTATTTCAAGATGTTTTGAGGAAATACATTTTTCTCTATGCCAATTATACCATTTGAACATTTTCAATGCATTTTTAAAAAATGATAGAAATCATCCTATTGTCTTGGGGTTCTTCTTAAACTTTAGTGTTCTAGGGTTTTAGCTGTAGATTTTTAAAGTGTCATTAAATTCCCAAATTGGTAAATTCATCATTCTGTATGCTTGCATCAGGCAGTTAGCATGCATATTTCTCTCCTTTCATGCCTTCCTTAGCATTCCTCTTTTGAGGGGTTTTTGCCAGAATTTGTTAAACAATTAATCGTTATATGTAATTAGTCATATATCTGTGTATGTGTCTGAATGTGTGTGAAGCTTTTAATTGTTCTTCATTTTATATTTCCATGATCGTGTTAAATGTACTTTAAACTTTTATTTTTCTTTTTTTTGAGACAGAGTTTCGCTCTTGTTGCCCAAGCTGCAGTGCAGTGGCGTGATCTCTGCTCACCATAAACTCTGCCTGCCAGGTTCAAGTGAGTCTCCTGCCTCAGCTTCCTGAATAGCTGGGATTACAGGCATGCACCACCACGCCCGGCCAATTTTGTATTTTTAGTAGAGACAGGGTTTCTCCATGTTGGTCAGGCTGGTCTCGAACTCCTGACCTCAGGTGATCCGCTCACCTCAGCCTCCCAAAGTGCTGAGATTATAGGTGTGAGCCACTGCACCCAGCCACATTTAAACTTTTTAATGTTTTGCTTCAGATGATGCTTACATGGCTATCATGTCCCACTCTTTTTGGGAGACTGTATGAGAATATGACTTTTCGTGTCTGAAAAGTAGTTTTGTGCTACTGGAACTTCAGTGGACTTACTTGAAAGGAGCTGAGATATTACCTTAAAATGTTATGGCATTTAAGATTTCATGGGACTCTCATAAAAATATACATCTATGTACACTCTAATTACAAGCTTGTATTTAATGATCTTGTTACATACTTCTTTCAGAATTTGGGATAGTGTTATTCACAGCAGATAATTACAATGCTTTGTAGTTTCACTAGTTTCACTTCTACTTGACTTCCAGCTTGGCACCTCTATATATCTGTTATTATTTTATGAATCATTTATACCTTAATTATGAAAACTTACCTACACGCCTTTTTTTTTTTTGTGTGTGTGTGTGTGTGTGCCTGTCTTAACAAATAATTCATATAGCTCTTTGGCTTATTAATAAAACTGCAGTGGAAAGATCATTGAAATTACAATATTTTCCTTGCCATCAATTATGGCTTATCTTGTTTCCTTGTTAATGGATACTCTTTACTACTTTTTAATTTTTTAAAAATTTTAATTGATAAATTGTAATTGTATATATTTATGAGGTTCAGTTTGATTTATTGATACATATGATAATCAAATCAGGGTATTTAGCATATCTATCACTTCATGAATTTACCATTTCTGTATAGTAAGAGCATTCAAAAGCCTCTCTTTGAGCTATTTTGTAATACATTATATGATATTGTTAACTGTCATCACCCCACTGTACAACAGAGCATCAGAACTTATTTCTCCTAATAGTAATCTTGTACTATTTGATCAATCTCTTCCCATCTTCCCCTCCCTTCCCCCGTCTCTGTTAACCAGTGTTCTACTCTCTGCTTCCATAATAGCAACTTTTTTTTTAGATTCCACATATCAGTGAGATCATGGAGTATTTGTCTTTCTGTGTCTCGTCTTTTTTATGGCTGAATAGCATTCCACTGATTATATATACCAAATTTTCTTTAAATATTTATCCATTGTATGACACATGAGTTGATTCCATGTCTTGGCTATTGTGAATAGAGCTGAAATAAACATGGGAGTTGAGACATCTTTTCAACATACTAATTTCACTTTCTTTGGATATATACCCAGTAATGAGATTGCAAGAACATATAGTAATTCTATTTTTAATTTAATGAGGAACCTCTATAATGTTTTTCATAGTGCTCTATTAATCTATAATCCCAACAACAATGTGTAAGTGTTCCCCTTTCTCCATATCCTGTCCGACACTTTTGTCTTTTGGTAATAGCCGTTCTAACTAGAGTCAGGTGGTATCTTGTTGAGGTTTTGATTAGCATTTCCCTGATAAATAGCGATGTTGAGCTTTTTATTCATTTACCTTTGGATATTTGTATATCTTCTTTTGAAAAGCAACTATTAAGGTCTTTTGCTGATTTAAAAAAATTGGGTTATTTTGTTTTTGAGTTGTTTAAAGTCTTTATATATTATGAATGTTAACATTATGTCGGATGGGAAGTTTGCTAATATTTTCTCACATTCTGCAGGTTGTCTCTTCACTCATTTCCTTTGCTATGCAAAAGCTTTTCAGTTAGATGAAATTCAATTTGTCAATTTTTGAGTTTGTTGCAGAGCTTTTGAGGTCGTATTTTAAAAATCTTTGCCCAGCCCCAATGTTGTAAAGCATTCACCTATGTTTCCGTCTAGTAGTTTCATAGTTTCAGGTCTTACATGTATGTATTTAAACTATTTTTAGTTTACTTTTGTATATGGTAGGAAGAAGGGTTTTAGTCATATTCTAGCACCATTTATTGAAGAGACTGAGTTTTCCCCGATTTGCCCTATTGGTACCTGTGTTGAAAATCAGTTGGCTATAGGTAGGAGAATTTATTTCAGGGGCTTCTATTCATTTCATTGGTTTCTGTGTTTCATTTTTATGCTAGTGCCATGATGTTTAGGTTACTATAGCCTTGTAGTATATTTTGAAGTCAGGTAATGAGTGTGATACCTCCAGCTTTGTTCTTTTTTTGTTTAGCATTGCTTTGGCTATTTGAGATCTTTGTGCTTCCATATACATTTTTGGATTTATTTTTCTATTTCTGTGAAATGTCGGTATTTTGATAGGAATTGCATTAATTCTGTAGATCTCTTTGATTGCAATTGGCATTATAACAATATTGATTCTTCCAATCCGTAAACATTGAATATGTCTTCACTTGTTTGTGTTTTCTTCAATTTATTTAATAAATATTTTATAATTTTCAGTGGAGAGATGTTTTACTTCCTTGCTTAAGTTTCCTTATTTCTTTTTTAGATAGTTTGTTATTGGCATATAGAAATGCTACTGATTTTTGTGTGTTGATTTTGTATCCTGCAATTTTAATGAACTTGTTTATTAGTTCTAACAGTTTTTTTTTTTTTTTTTTTTTTTTTTTGTGGAGTCTTTAGGGTTTTTATATGTCAGGCTCTGCAGGGGTATGAAGCCTCCCCTAGGCTGGCTGTCAGGCAGAAAGCTCTCTCTGCAGGTGAGGAAGTGGGACTGCCTTCAGGCCAGGGAGAGTGGGGCTGCCTCCAGGCTAGTGACTTTTTGGAAAATGTGATGGTGGAAACAAAGATAAATTCTAAGTTTCTGTTTACAGCAGCTGGGTTACTGGTATCACTGAGATCCAGAAGAGAGAAGATTCAATATGTTGGGTCAATATACCTAAGCACTGGGTTAATATACCTAAGCACTGGGCCAAGGGCTGACTGAATGGCTGTGCGGGACTTTCTTTAGCGAGATGGACCACCTCCAGGCTGGGTATTTTGTCATTGGCAGGCAAATGAGAGCCTGGCAGCTGTGCAGGATTTTCTGTGTTCAGGTGGGCCACCTCTGGGCTGGCTCTCCTGCCAGCATGGGCTGAGTGGCTGTACTGGCTCTCTCCAGTAGACTGGGGCCACCTTCAGTCCTGCTGTCAGGACAAGGATGGGCACATGAGAGTTAGGCAGCTGAGGGGGGCTTTTTCCTAGGGGAGGCAGGACACCTCTTGGCTGGCTGTCTAGGGTTCTCTCTGGTAGGGCAAGACCATTTCCCCTGGTGACTTTCATGCTGAGAAAAGGTGCATGCCAAACTTGACAACTTTACATTCTCTCCAGTGGAGCAAGGCCACCTCCATGCAGGTTTTCAGCCCAGGGCTTGGTGTGTTCAGGCCAGGCAGTTAAGTGGGAGCTTATTTTGATGGGGCAAGGCCTCCTCTAAGTAGGTGGTTGGGCTGGGGTGGGAGCATGTGGGATAGTTTTCTGGGTGAGGCTTCCGTGTTGTTCAGATCCACCTGTTTTTCTGGGGGATAGGGTGCCTCATGGTTTCAGCCATCAGGGTCTTGGTCATTCCTTCCTAGGTTGCAGAAGGTAGGGGAATTGCTACTGCAGGCATGCATCTTAACTTAGTGGAATGACAGTAGGGTCTTAGGAACGGATGAGGTTGGTGGCCATTGGCCCCAGGGCAGGACACATTGCACCTGTGGGTCTAGTTTCAAGATGGCACCATGGTGTATCAGCTCAGGTTGTCAGAGTAGAGCATACAATGGGGGTTTCTGCTCTGGAGCAATGTATCCACATGGACTCCCAACAACTTTCCACACTGAGCTTGGAGCCTGTGAGGACTGGGGGACCCTCCTGTAGCAATAAAATGTGCCACTCACAAGGTCTCTAGATTACCTTTTTGCTGCAAGAATAAGTCCCCCTTGACTCTAGTCTGATCCCTGCAGGAGAGATAGTGTGGCCAAGGCAGAATGCTTTGCTCTTCTCTCTATGTTGCTATACTAGGTTTCTGTGGTCCAGAGGGATTTTGTCATTTCCATGGTGCTTCGTAACATACTTCCTCAGTCACCGCAGTCAAACAGTAGTTGTAGTTGTTTATTTGTTGTTTTGTTTCCTTTTTTTCAGGGGATGAGAGACAATTAAGTCTAGTTAGCCTCTTGCTGACATCACTCTAGCTCTCTGAAACAGTTATTTTCCTTGTTCTCTAACAATGTCAATTTTCTTAAAATTTTGTATGCCACATAATAAAAAAGTAATAAGAGAATTAAAAGTTAAGTTACAAGTATCTAAAGGATACTTTTGTCAATCACAGTGCAAAGTTCTGAATAGACCTTAACTTATTTTTGACTCTTAAAAGTGTATAGAAAAATAAATATGATTATGTATGTATGATACATTCTTAGATTCCTAGTATTAAGTACACTTGGGGACATCAGAGAAGCCTTTACAGAGGAGTTAAATGAGCTGATGTTAATGAAGGGTTTGGAGTCAGCAGGATAAAAAATTTTGCTGGTAACATGTTGACATTATTGGGCAGGCTGTGGGGCCAGTGAACATATGTGAGCATGGAACTGGCATGATTGCTATGTTTTAGGAAGATCACTGTAGCAGATATAGAGAGCATAGGTTAGAGAGAAGACAGATTGTATTTATGGAATTGTTCTCCAGGCAAGAGATGAAAATGGCCTTACCTAGAGGAAATGGAAAGTTTAGGTGATAGAGTTCAATGATAGGACACAGAATTTATCAAACCTGGTGACTCTCTGGAAAATGTGATGGTTGAAACAAAGATAAATTCTAAGTTTCTTTCTCCAGCAGCTGGGTTAATGGTATCACTGAGATCCAGAAGAGAGAACATACAATATGTTGGTTCGATATATCTAAGCACAAAAGAATCTTGTTTAATTTATCTCTACCCATATTTCTTATATTGTATATACCTTTCCCCTACTTTCCTAGTTTACGTGTATATCTTATTTCTTGGAGAACTCACAAGTATTAAGCATGCATGATCAAAAAACTCCAACCTGGGACTTCTTGGCCACAAACAACCAACAAAAGTTCCAAATTTAAAGAGGAATATTTGCTCTATAAAATGATATTATAAAATGCCTGGTTCTAATGCCATATAACTCATAATATCATGTTGCAAACTTTATCACTCTTATCCTATTGATGGCTTTATTTTAATCAAGAAATAAACTTTAAAAAAATAGGCTAAACTCAGAAAATTTTGTGTGCCATTAGTTCCCAACAGTTGAACATATTTGTCTGATTTTAGATGGTTGGCCAGGATTGGGGAATTTTGTTGGGGTGATAGTGAGATAGTGAGAGACTCAACCATCTTATTACTTGCCTGACAGTATGTTGAACTTTAAATATTATCTCATTTGATTCCTACAAAAACTGTTACTTAGCACCATTTTATAGATGATGAAACAGACTGAAACAGTTTAAACAGCGGGAGTAGAACTAGGTGGGAACTAGGTTAGCTTTACTCTAAAATGCATGCAATAAATGCCCATCAGAGTATGCATTTGAAAAAAAAGCACATCTATCTATTTCTTGGAACTGTAATTTCAAAGATCCACCCAGGTAGCTGAGCATAGAATTTCTCTTCAACTCTTTGGATTTTTGACATACTAGATCCAGTCTCTGTGGAGCACATATTTTTGATCTCTGCTCTAATAATGTCTTGAATGATTATGTATCTAAGTATTCTAACTCTCTTCTCTTGTTTTTTTACTTCTTTGCTCCTTTTTATTTTCTCTACATGATATCCATGGTGAAAATCTATGGTTTCAATCAAGTTATTTTGCTCTCCCTGTGATATGCTATTTATTAAAAACAATTAAGTACCAAGGTTGTGTAATTCAATGTATTTGTAACATTTTATATACCAAAGTTTCCATGTTTTATGACATGTAATGCCAACATTCATGCTTTGAAAACCACTTTATAATTTTCTTCAAATTTTCACAAATGTCTTCCTTTGAAAATCAGAACTAAATAATAATAATAATCACTTCAGTAACTGACCTTACAAGTTGAACCTGCAAAATTAGTTTTTTTCCCTTGAGTAGTTTATAAGTGATATTCTCCAACTGAGTGATAAATGATAGTATTTGAAGTCTTCTCTTTTGCCAACTTTCTTTTTGAAATCACTTAGAAGTGGGATTTTGGAAACATGAATAGGTGATGTGGTTGAATATAATGTTTACTGTTGTGCCATATAAGTTTCTTAAAAATGCACTCAGTAATTTTTATAGAAATGGCTCAAAATGCATATAGAGGACTCATTCACTTTGAGCCTTTCAAGCTTCTGAAAATCTTCATGATAATTTTTATAATTATGTCAGTTTTTTTTTTTTTTTTTTTTTTTTTTTTTTGAGACAGAGTCTCGCTCTGTTGCCCAGGCTGGAGTGCAGTGGCGCCATCTCGGCTCACTGTAAGCTCCGCCTCCCGGGTTCATGCCATTCTCCTGCCTCAGCCTCCCGAGTAGCTGGGACTACAGGCGCCCGCCAACACGCCCGGCTAATTTTTTTGTATTTTTAGTAGAGACGGGGTTTCACCGTGTTAGCCAGGATGGTCTCGATCTCCTGACCTTGTGATCCGCCCGCCTCGGCCTCCCAAAGTGCTGGGATTACAGGCTTGAGCCACCGCGCCCGGCCAATTATGTCAGTTTCATTTTCACAGCTTTTCAGTGAAGTTCTTCAGTGAGGTTCACCAGTGCTTTTTGTTTTTGTAGTGTGTGTTTTAAACTACAGTCATGCATCACTTAATAATGGGGATACATTCTGAGAAACATATCTTAAGTGATTTTGTGGTTGTGTGAACCCCATAGAGTGTACTTCATAGAGCAAACATTATAGAGTATAAAAATATAGAGGTTATAGCTTACTACAATCCTAGGTTATACAGTATAGCTTACTGAACATCTAGTCTATATGGTGTAGCCTATTGCTCCTAGGCTATAAATCCGTAGAGCATATTACTATACTGAATACTTCTGGCAATTGGAACACAATGGTAAGTATTTGTATATTTCAACATATCTAAACATGGAAAAGGTACAGAAAAATATGATATAGAACTCATGGACACAGGAAGGGGAACATCACGCTCCGGGGACTGTTGTGGGGTGGGGGGAGGGAGGAGGGACAGCATTAGGAGATACACCTAATGCTAAATGACGAGTTAATGGGTGCAGGAAATCAACATGGCACATGGATACATATGTAACAAACCTGCACATTGTGCACATGTACCCTAAAACCCTAAAGTATAATAAAAATTAAAAAAAAAAAAAAAAAAAAAAAAAAGATTAGAAATGGTACATCTGTATAGGGCCCTTACCATGAATGGATCTTGTAGAGTTGGAAGCTGTTCTGAGTGAGTCATTAAGTGTGTGGTGAATGAATGTAAAGAACTAGGACATTACTGTACACTACTATGGACTTTATAAACACTGTAAACTTAAGCCTACATTTATAAAACATATTTTTCTTTCATCAATAATAAGTTAATCTTAATTGACTATCTTTTATACTTTACAAACTTTTTATTATTTTCTTATTGATTCTGTTGTAATAACATTCAGCTTAAAACACAAACACATTGTACAGCTGTACAAAAATATTTCCTGTTTGCATATTGTTATTCTATATGCTTTTGTTCTATTTTTAATACTTTCTTAAAATTTTCAATTTTTTTGCTAAAAATGAAGATGCACTGGGCGTGGTGTCTCACGCTTGTAATCCAAGCACTTTGGGGAGCCGAGGTGGGCAGATCACAAGATCAGGAGTTTAAGACAAGCCCTGCCAACATAGCAAAACCCCGTATCTACTAAAAATACAAAAATTAGCTGGACACGGTGGTGGGCGCCTGTAATCCGAGCCACCTGGGAGGCAAAGGCAGGAGAATTGCTTGAATCCGGGAGGCGAAGGTTGCAATGTGCTGAGATTGCGCCATTGCACTCCAGCCTGGGTGACAGAGTGAGACTCAGACTCAAAAAAAAAAAAAAAAAAATGATGCAAACACATACATTAGCCTAGGCCTATGCAGGGTTAGGATCATCAGTATCATTGTCTCCCACCTCCACATCTTGTCTTGCTGGATTGTCTATTTCTTAAAAATTGTTGTACCTATTATTTTTGATTGGTTTGTCTTTTAGTCTTCCTACTAAAGATATAAGTATTTTACACACAACAATTAAAGTGTTATAGGATTTTGTATTTCTCTGTCACTTACCTTTACCAGTGAGTTTTTATACCTTCAGATAATTTATTGTTGCTTGGTAACATACATTTCTTTCAGAGTGAAGAACTTCCTTAGCATTTTTTGTGGCATAGGCCTGGTGTTTACAAAATACCTCAGCTTTTCTTGGTCTGGGAAAGTATTTCTCCCTCATGTTTGAAGGATAATTGTGGTGGATATAATATTCTAGGTTGGAAGTATTTTTTTTTTTTCCTTCAGCACTTTGAATATTTCATCCTACTCTAGCCTATCCTGTAAGATTTCCACTGGTATGTCTGCTGCCAGACATATCAGAGCTTCTCTCTATGTTATTTGCCTCTTTTGCTGCTTTTAGATTAAGTATCCTTTCAGATTAAAAACAAAAACAAGATCCAATTAAATGCTACCAACAAGAAACTCACCTCACATATAAAGACACACATAGACTGAAAATAAAGGGATAGAAAATATATTCGACGCAAATGGAAACCAAAAAAGAGCAGGACTATATTTATGTTAGATAAAATAGATTTCAAGACAAAAACTGTAAAAAGAGACAAAGAAAATATTATATAATGATAAATAGGTAAATTAAGCAAGAGGATTAAACAATTGTAAATATTCATGCTCTGAATGCTAGAGTACCCAGATATGTAAAGCAAACATTATTGGAACTAAAAACGGAGACCCCAATACAATAATAGCTGCAGACTTCAACACCCCATTTTCAGCATTGGACATATCATCCGGATAAGAAATCAACAAATAAACATGGAACCTAATTTATCAATCAAGTGGATCTAATAGACATTTACAGAATATTTTATCCAACAAATGCAGAATGTACATTCTTCTCCTAAGCACATGGAACATTCTCAATGATAGACCATATATTAGTCCACTAAACGTGTCTTAATTTCTTTTTTTAACAACTGAAATTATATCAAGTATCTTTTCTGATTACAGTGGAATAAAACTAGAGACTTGTAACAAGAGAAACTTTGGAAACTCTACACACACTTGAAAGTTAAACATTGTGCTCCTGAATGACCACTGGGTCATTGGAGAAGTTAAGAAGGAAGTTTTTTCAATTCTAGAAACAAATGAAAATGGACACACAACATACCAAAATCAATATGACACTGCAAAAACAGTAGTAAGAAGGAAGCTTAGAACAATAAATGCCTTCATCGAAAGTACAGCTTCCAAAAAACAACCTAACGATTCATCTTGAAGAAGTAGAAATGCAAGTGCAACCAAACTCAATCTTAGTAGAAGAAAAGAAATAATAAATATCAGAGAAGTAAATGGGATTGAAACAAAGACAATACAAAAGCAAGTAAACAAGGTTTTTTGGGGAAAGATAAACAAAAGTGAAAAAACTTCAGCCAGACTTAAAAAAAAAAAAAAAATTAGAAGACTCAAATAAAATCAGAGTTGAAAAAGGAGACATTACAACTGATAGCTAAGAAATTCAAAAGATTGTTTTGAGCAACTATACTATGAGTAACTATATGCCAATAAATTGGAAAACCTAGAAGAAATGGATAAATTCCTAGACACGTCCAACCTACCAGTATTGAACCATGAATAACTTTATATCTGGAACAGACCAATAATAAATAATGGGATCAAAGCTGTAATAAAAAGCCTCGTATCAAAGAAAAGCCAAGGACCTAATTGCTTCACTGGAGAATCCTACTCAAACTATTTCAGAAAATTTAGGAGGAGGGAATAATTTCAAACTCTTTCTACAAGGCTAGTATTATCCTGATAGCAAAACCAGCCAAAGAAAAAACAAAAAAGATAACTACATGCTACTATTTCTGATGATCATAGATTCCAAAATCTTCAATGAAATATTAGCAAACTGAATTCAATAACACATTAAAAAGATCACTTATCAAGAACAAGTGGGATTCATCACAGGGATGCAAGGATGGTTCAACATATGCAAATCAATCATTGTGATACATTACTTTAACAGAATGAAGGAGAAAATCTATATGATCCTTTCAATAGATGCCCAAAAAGTACTTGGTAAAATTCAACATACCTTCATGATAAAAACTCTCAAAAAACTGGGTATAGAAGGAACAAACCTCATAACTACCTTACAAAACAGAACCATAGCTAGTATTATGCTGAGTGGGAAAAACTGAAAGCCTTTTTTTCTAAGATTCAGAATAGGAGAATGATGCCCACTTTCATTACTTTTATTTCACTTAGTAGTGGAAGTCCTTGCCAGAACAATTAGACAAGAGAAAGAAATAAAGCCATCCAAATTGGAAAATAATTAAGAATATCCTTCCTTGCAGATGTTATAGCCTTATATTTAGAAAAACCTCAGTACTCCACCAAATAAACCAATTAGAACTGATAAACAAATTTAGTAAAGTTTCAGGACACAAAGTTGACATACAAATTCAGTGGCATTTCTGTGTCAACAATGAACTATCTAAAAAGAAACCAAAAAAGTAATCCCATTTACCACAGCTATAGATAAAATTAAATACTTTGGAATAAACTTAACCAAATAAGTGAAACATCTCTGTAAAAAAACTATAAAACATTGATGAAAGAAATTGAAGAGGACACAAAAACATGGAAAGATATTCCATGTTTATAGAATGGAAGAATCAACATGGTTAAAATGTCTATACTACCCAAAGCAATCTACAGATTCAATGCAATCTGTATGGAAATACCAATGAAATTCTTCAGAGAAATGGAAAAAACAATCCTAAAATTTATATAGAACTAAAGAAGACTCAGAATAGCTAAAGCTATCCTGATCAGAAAGAACAAAGCTGGAGTCATAACATTACCTTACTTCAAATTATACTATAAGGCTACAGCAACAGCGTGGTATTGTCATAAAAATGGATGCATAGACAATGGAGCAGAATAAACAAAACCCAGGGATAAATCCATACATATACCACAAACTGATTTTTGACAAATTTGCCAAGAACATAAATTGGGGAAAAGACAGTCTCTTCAATGAATGGTGCTGGGGAAACTGGATATCTACATGTATAAAAATTAAACTAGTCTCATATCTCTCATCATATTCAAAAATCAAATCCAAATTGATTAAAGACTTACATCTGGCAGGGTGCAGTAGCTCACGCCTGTAATCCCAGCACTGTGGGAGGCCAAAGTGGGCAGATCACAAGGTCAGGAAATCGAGACCATCCTGGCCAACATGGTGAAACCCTGTCTCTACAAAAAAAAAAAAAAAAAAAAAAAAATTAGCCAGGTGTGGTGGCACGCACCTGTAGTCTCGGCTACTCGGGAGGCTGAGGCAGGAGAATTGCTTGAACTTGGGAGGAAGAGGCTGCAGTGAGCCGAGATCACACCACTGCACTCTAGCCTGGCAACAGAGCGAGACTCTGTCTCAAAAAAAAAAAAAAAAAAAAAAAAGATTTACACCTAAGACCTTAAACCATGAAATTGCAAAAAGAAAACTTTAGAAAATGCTGTAGGAAATGGGTCTGGGCAAAGTTTTCATGAGTAAAACCTCAAAAGCAGAGGCAACCAAAGCAAAAGTAGACAAATGGGATCACATCAAATTAAAAACCTTCTACAGAGCAAAGGAAACAATCTACAAAATGAAGATACAGCCTACAGAATGAGAAAAAATATTTGGAAACTATTCATCTGATGATTAATAATCAAAATATATAAAGAGCTCTAACAACTGAATAGCAATAAAAAATAATCTGATTTTAAAATGGGCCAGAGATCTGAATAGACATTTTGCAAAAGAAGATATAAAAATGGCCAACAGGTATATGAAAAAATGCTCATCATCACTAATTGTCAGAGAAATGCACATCAAAACTACAATGATATATCCTCTCAACCCAGTTAAAATGGCTTTTATCAAAGAGACTGACAATAATGGATGCTGGTATGGATGTGGAGAATGGATAACCCTAATAAACTATTATTGGGAATGTAAATTATTATAGTCAGTATGGAAAACAGTATGGAAGTTCCTCAAAAAAGCAAAAATAGAACTACTATATGGTCCAGCTATCTCACTGCTGGGTGTATATTCAAAAGAAAGGAAATCAATATATCAAAGATGTATTTGAACTTCTGTGTTTATTGCAGCACTATTCACAATAGTCAAGATACGGAATCAATCTAAGTGTCCATCAACAGGTAAATGAATAAATAAAATATAGTACTTATACATAATAGAGTATTATTCAACCATAAAAAGAATGAAATCATATCTTTTGCAGCTACATGGATGGAACTGGAGGCAATTATGTTAAATGAAATAAGCCAGGCACAGAAAGATAAATATTGGGTGTTCTCACTCATATGTGAGACATACAAAACATAATTTGAACTTGTGGAGATAGAGAATAGAATGAAGATTACTAGTGGATGGGAAAGGTAGTAGAGAGAAAGGGGTAAACAGGGAATGGTTAATGGGTACAAACTACAGTTTGATAGAAGGAATAAGATCTAGTGTTTGGTAGCACAATAGGGTGACTATAGTTAACAATAATTTTTTGTACATTTCAAAATCATTAAGAGTGAAATTGTAATGATTTTAACACAAAAATTATAAATACTAGATGTGAATGATATCCCAATTACGCTAATATCCATTACACATTATTTTCTTGTATCAAAATATCATTTTTACCACATACATAGGTACAACCATTATGTATCCATAATAATAAAGAATAAAATTATTTTTAAAAAATAAAATTGACAAAAAACTTTAAAAGAATAAAATAACAAAAGTATAGTATATTAAATACATAACAGTATCATTGTTTTTATTATCAAATATTATGTACTGTACATAATTGTATGTGCTATGCTTTATTTTTTTATTTTTTTTTATTTTTGAGATGGAGTTTCCCCTTGTTGCCCAGGCTGAAGTATAGCGGCACAGTCTCAGCTCACTGCAACCTGTGCCTCCTAGGTTCAAGTGATTCTCCTGCCTCAGCCTCCCAAGTAGCTGGGACTACAGACTCCCACCACCACACCTGGCTAATTTTTGTAGGTTTTAGTAGAGATGGCGTTTCACTATGTTGGCCATGCTGGTCTCGAACTCCTGACCTCAGTTGATCCGCCCGCCTTGGCCTCCCAAAGTGCTAGGATTACAGGCATGAGTCACTGTGCCCGGCCTATGCTATACTTTTACATGAGTGGCAGCATAGTAGCTATTTTTATATCAGCATCAACACAAAACAGGTGAGTAATGTCTTATGCAAGACATTTTGACAACTATGATGTTATGACAGCTATGACATTATGACAGCCATGACATCCCTAGGTGATAGGAAAGTTTTGGCTTCATTATAATCTTTTGAGAACACCTTTGTTTATTCAGTCCACCATTGATTGAAACATCATTATTCAGTGCATGACTATAGTGTATTAACTTTTTATTCTCTTTCATTTCTTATCCTGGTTTTGACTTTTATTTTAGAAATTCTCATAATTATCATCATTTCTTATATCCTTCTAACTCTTAATGTTTTGCTCTTGCAGGTAAAACTCCCTACTTTCCCTCATCGCTTTTCACTTTTAAGCTTTAATTTGTTACTTTTCTCAACTGAAAATTTTCTATCATCTTCTTTGCTAATCTGTGTCTTTGTTTTCTTTGAGACTCTTTTATTCACTCTTTCTGATGATGGTAATTTTATTCATTTTCACAAAATTCATTGAAGGTTCAATGTGTGCTAGGAACTGGGCTAGGTGCCAGGAACATGATGACTACTTAAAGTGTCTTTGGCACAACAGAGTGTAAGGAGATATATATATATATACACACACACACACACACACATATGTGTATCTCTCATATATATGAAAGGTATGTATACATGTGTAGATATGTATATATGTGTATATATGTATATATACATAATATATACATATATATATATATGAGAGACAGAAGTAAGAGAGAGCGACATGTTCTCAGTCTGTCACTCAGGCTAGAGTGCAGTGGTATGATCATAGCTTACTGCAGCCTCAAACTTCTGGCCTCAAGCAATCCTCTCACCTCAGTCTCTTGAGTAGCTGTACTACAGGCACACACCATCATGCCTAGATAATTTGTGTATTGTTTGTTCAGACAGGATTTTGCTATGTTGACCAGGGTGGCCTTGAACTCTTGGGCTTAAGTGATCCTCCTGCCTCAGCCTCCCGAAGTGCTGGGATTACAGGCATGAGCTCCTGTGCCCAGGCTGAGAAATAATTAAGAAGTACAGTAGTCTTCCCTAATCCACACTTTTGCTTTCCACAATTTGTTATCAATAATCATCGTGGTCCAAGAATATTGAATGGAAAATTTTAGAAACAATCAATAAGTGTAAAATTGTGCATCATTCTGAGTGACGTGATGAGATCTCATTCTGTCCTGCCCAGGATGTGAATCATCCGTATGTCCAGTTTATTCACACTATAGGTGCCTGTTAGGCACTTAGGATCCATCTCAGTTATCAGAAGGACTTTCATGGTATTTTGGTGCATGTTTTCAAATCTTATGTTACTTAATAATGGTTCCAAAATGCAAAAGTCATGATGCTGGCAATTCAGATATGCCAGAGAAAAGCTGTAAAGTGATTTCTTTAAGTGAAAAGATGAAAGTTTTGAGTTAATTAGGAAAGAAAAGAAAATTTTATTGAGGTTTCCAAGATCTACTGTAAGAACATATCTTCTATTTGTAAAATTGTGAAGAAGGAAAGGGAAATCTGTGCTAGTTTAGCTGTCACACCTCAGACTGCAAAAGTTACAGCCACGGTGTGTGATAATTGCTTAGTTAAGATGGAAAAGGCATTAAATTTGTGGGTGGAAGATATGAACACAAATGTGTTCCGATTGATGTCATTTGGGTTTGGTACTATATGTGGTTTAAGCATTCACTAAGGGTCTTGGAATGTATTCTCCTGAGGTTAAGGGGGCCTACTGTACCTATAATAAAATGTGACAAGAGCTATGGTGAAATGAAAAGTTTAGAATTGTTAAGGGGTGTCTGGGAGCACAACAAAGGCACCTGAACTCAGACTGAATTCAACAAGAATTTCTGCATATGAATTCAGCAAAAGGGAGGTGAAGAAGTTTTCTAGGCATGTGCAAAACTCACCAGGTATGTTAAAAAATGTCCTGGAAGAAATTTTCCAGGCACGCACAAGGACCCAGAAGGAGAAAGAAAATATGTGTGCGCATGGCACTTCATTAGTATTGCAACTGGTTCTTTTCTACTCAATCAGTATTTATGTTACTTTCTGTGAACTTACAAACTTAAGACCTTTCTGGTGTTTATATTTGTATGGATTTTTTGTTGTTGTTTAAGAATAGGACTTCTCTATTCTACTTTCATTGTAATTTACCACATGCTATAATTCAGCTCATAGATAATGGGCGCTTTATAACTGTTATTGACTAATTTCAGTGTCTGGGGCAAGTCTGTAAATATATTTCCAAGTTTGTCATAATGAGTGAGGATTGATATGTGTGTTGGTCCTTTTAAAGGGAAGTAAGAATGTGATGATTACAGTGTTTTATTGGCAAACATTCAATTTCAAGTTACTCTTGGTAAAGTATGTAGCTTGGTGTGTGTGTGTGTGTGTGTATATATATATATATATATATAAATTACAGTACGCAATTGCTCTAGGCAAAGGGCTATTCTATTCTGGAGCAAACCACAACCCAGATTTTAAATCAGAGGCTCCTGGCGTTATAAAGATAGATTGAGTTTTCAATGGTCCAGCTCCCTCATAGAAGAAACTGAGACCTAGAGAGGTAATAAATGAAAGAGACAACTCCTAATTGTAATCAGAACTTTTTAATGTCATGTTTGCCTGTATTTCTAATACTTTTAAGAAAAACTTCTGTTGTTTGCCATTTCTGTACTTTATACAACTTATATAGTCAATTTTTACATTAGTAAACTAGCATACATAGTATTCATAGATTTTTTCAAATTAAAAAGCAACAGATTATAAAGGAGCTTGAGCTTCATATACATATATATGTGTAACTACAGCCTATGTACATATATATCTATATTAGCTGTAGACTAATAAAAATGTTTTTACATATTATATATGTGAATATAATAATATATAATTATGACAATATTAAATAAATATATAATATATAATTTGTAAAACATTAATATATATGAATATAAATATATATTTGTATTCATTTATTTACTAGTCTAACTACAGCCAAAGTTAAGGATTTCTAGAGGGAAAAAAATGGAGATTGTTTTTTATTCTAGGTGCCTTATGGGGGACAAAGCTTAAATAAATTGCTTTAATTCTGTGATATCTTTGCTTTCTCACATACAAATGAATATTTAAAGATACATCTCCAATTTGTTGCTCTTGTTTGCTGGGAATTATTTTTGTTGAGTCACAACAGTTAATCTAAGTTAATGTTCACCATGTTTCTATTCAAAAGGCAATGCAAATATCATGAGTCTCCTTTTACAAATGAGGACCTTGAGGCAATTCAGGATTAGGTTTAACAGTTTTTTTCAGGTCTCTCAGTTAATAAGTAGCATAACTGATGTCAGTACATGATCTGGGACATCAATGCTGCAGTTCAGCATTCATTCCACTCATCAGAAGAACAAGAGGGAGAGAAGGAAGAAGAAGGAAAAGGAAGAGGAAAATTAGAAATTGTTTTTTGTTTATAGTCCATTATTCACAGTGTTTAGCACAGCCATACATTAGTGTTTTCAATCTTCATACTAATCGTACACACTTCATACATACTAGATATTATTCTATTTCATAGTTTAGGAAACTGAGTCTCAACGAAGTTATATTCTTTGCTTATAGTCATACGGCAAGTATTAGAGATACTCCAAAACTTGTCTTTACACTGCTGCACAAAACTGACTCTGAGCTGTTCCTTATTTCCCTGTGGTTTAAAATATAAATGTTGTATAATATACTTTAAATTTGATTTCTGTAGGAAAAGTACATTAGAAACACTCAAAAGCAAAGAAACCAAACTCTGTGAAGCTTGGTGTACTGGTAATATCAATGCTGTTTTAGGGGAAAATATAAATATGTTTCTGGATTAAAGTGAAAGTAGAGAATTAAAAGTTTATATCAAAACTGAAACAAAGCAATGTTTTGTGAAGTACACTTTAATAGCCATACAGTGGATCAAAAGATATGATCTCACTTCATAGTAAAACAGGTCCTGCAAGCCCAGGTAACTCAGGAAGCAGAATGGTAATTATTCACAGAAGAAAGCAGGTAGTATACTGTTACAATACTACAGTAGAAAGTCAGAAGGTCACAAAGCTTGCAGGGTAAGTGACACAACTTGAAACTGCTTGGCCCTCTTTAAAAAGAAATAATAAAATGGGAGAGAATGAAGCAAGTTTACCTAACACATCTTTGCAAGGTAAGTACCAACAGCCTATGAAATTTTCACAATCAGAAACTTAAGCAGTGTTGATTACAAAGTCTGTGTGTTTGTGTGTGTGCATACACGCAGCCCTGCATGCATGTTCAGGTGCCCTGGCCCTGTTTTTAAGATGTTTTTTTGCGAGTGAGAAAAGAGGTGGAGATTGTTGATTCAGAGGAAGCATGTTTTCTCAGTTGGTTACAAAGACTCAGGCAACACAGAATCACAAATTTGGTGGAGGGTATGGAAAGCTTTATCCTTAATCCCCAGTATAATGTTGGAGAAATGGTATAACCAACTTCCAGTGCATTTTCATGTTGGACCTTTTCCATCATTAACAGAACCTTGATTTTTGTCTCTACCTGTGGAGTGTTTATTGGTAATTAAGTTTTGCCATCTCTGGAGTTTACCAGCTAAGTTTCCCTGTAATTAATATAAACACTTTTTTAAAGGTAGAAAACAGGGGATCAGGGGCGAGCCTATCAGTTAGGAGGCTGTGATTTATTTCACAGGTGTTGCTTAATCAGAAACCTTTGTCCTTTGAAAGGATTGGCTTTGTTGACATTGGCTTGACTAGGCATCTCTGGTTAGAGGCTTGTTCACAGAAACAAATTTAAGATCGCTCACATTTCACATTTTTGGGTAAGAAAAGTTATTTCTTAAAGAATAAAAAGAAAGTAGATATTGGGCCTAACCAATATTTGTTATAGACTTCTAGAATACCATGAGATCACATAGATCTGCATGATCCTAAAAATATATCACCTATTTTATAGTTAAATTATATTTTTCTTTCATTTCTTTAATCTTTACGTAGCCTACTTAAGAATCCCAGAATCTTTTTTTGTCTCTGCATACTTCCTAAAAATCTTTCTTGAAATACTGTGTAAAATGCTACTATAAAGCATTTTTAATTTAAAAGATTAATTTCAAAAGTCATGTAATAAATTCTATTGAAGAAAAACAGTAAGGTAAAAGGCTCATTTAGCATAATGAGAATAATTTATTTCTATGTGTCTTATGGACAAATGGTATTATGTACGAGATTATAACGTATTCCTCATTTGTCTCTAATATTTTTCCTTGGAAAGTATATAGGAAGCATCTAGGTTGTTCCAGTTGTTCATATGATAATGATTTTACATTAAATGTTTATTACTGTTTGGCAACCACCTAAATAGCCTATTCTAGGCTGTGTGGGTGCATCACCTGTCTGTATTCAGCAATCAAAATAAACTAAGGAGTAACCAGGCCTCTTTCCATTTCCCTCATTATCCCTCTTTGTGTTAGGATCATGGGTAGTATTTTTTTGATTGAATCCCAGATTGTGTATACATTTTGTTGTTGTTTCTTTCTTTTTCTCTGGTGCTTTTTATGTATATTATGTTTCTGGTAATACATACATTTCACTGTGTAAGAATAGCCTTCCCTTTCCCCTATCCATATATATGGATATTTTTTTATTTTTTAATAATTTTTATAATTATAAATAAATAAATATTTATTTATTTATAATTATTTTTCTACAATTATTTTCAGAATTATTAATCAGAAAACCATGCACAAAATTCAACACAACTGATATAGTAAATAATTTGAGTGGTGTGCCTTAAGTTCAAGAACAACGTGCCTAATGTGTAAGCCTTTTGTAGTTGGGGAAAACTTGCGAAATCAGTTGTATACTAGGGAGTTTTTGTTTGTATACTCTGAAAACTTTTCAATAAAAAATTTATTCTCTCCTGATCTTATTGATGTTTAAATGTATCCTTGGTAGGTCTGTAAATATTTCAGATCTATCTTCTTGGAGTATTGAAATGCTTCCCCACCAGTTATATTTGCATCAAGATTCTTAAGAGCACCTATTAATCAAGTGAGAGTTATAAAGAACCGATGATAGTTCAGTTGTTGGTTTCATTTCTGGATTTCTTTACATTATAAAGGCAATGGAATGCCTTAACGTTTTTCTGTTATCTGTGTGATACCCTGTCCAAAATCTGAAATTGAGTTTCAAAATGACCAAAGTGAATGAAAAGTTATTTTCTAATGTTCAATTTCACCTTTGACTTAATGACATTTATAAAAAATTCTGAGGTTCTTTCAAATAATACTGATTGTCAGCTCCACTTACAAACGGATGTTCTTTAGTGGAAATAACTATGTTAAAATAATATGTTTTGTATATTAAACATGTGGATGACTTACATGTTTTGACTATGAGGATAATATATTATGTAGATTATCATTGGAACTCCATCAAGTGCTTTGAATAATGATTTTCTAAGGCCATGCATCTAGATTTTCTAGATTCACTGAATGATCTCTAGTTACAATTTGAAAGGCTAGCCATAGATATTGTCAATGATTATTCATCACAGTGCTTTTCCTATACATCTCTGACCCAATTATACTCTCAGGGGGCTAGTTGCATGGGCCCTGGTTAGTGGAGCCCATATGCCATTAACATTTAGTGTTTCTGATAGTATTGGGAATCCATTTTTTTTTCCTGAATAAAAGTGAAGTTATTCCAAGGTTATCTTCAGCTATGTGAACAGATTTTAATTACTTTTCAAACATAAAAAGGAATCTCCTCCTTTCAGTCCCAATGACAAGGTAACCCCAGCAGAGAATTGTGTAAAGCTATCATACATGAAGGTTCCTAATGTTCTCAGGATTCATAAAATAAATTATCTAGGTAAGGAGAGAATGCTAGAATTTTTTTCTAAACATTGCAAATATGAGTAAAATTGTACAAATAATATGACATAAGGAATAGGGGTTAAGTGCTTTCTAAGCATAGTTATTTGTGAAGGAAAGGATCATTTTTCTTGCATAATACCTGCAAACTCACATGCACCACTGAGTGGCACTCTATCACTCCATCAGTCTGTAACAGGAGTAGAGGGAGGGACATGGCTGGGAGATGGGAGGGTGACAGCTCCCTTCCTGGAAGGGAACTACCAGGAATATGCCTTAGGCTAAAGTTTCTTCAGAGGCCATCCTTGAAGGTATAAGGGCTTCTTACCTCTTCTCTGCCTCGAAGGATGTCCATTTCCTACTTCTCCCAGGATTCTTATTAACAGGCAGGGTAGGTCCTAGTCAGAATTGGAAAATGGGGAAAGAATCTATCAGCACCCAGCTGTGTGCTTCACCTGCTGAGCTTCTCCTACCTCAGGAATCCAGTTTCCATGAGCTTTTAACATGTTCTTTCTCTCCTTTTCATCTTTAGTCGAAATATATTCAAGGCCAACTTCCTCTTTGTAAATAATATGATATACTAATTGGCCCTTGAGATTAATTGAATAAAAAGTATTTCTGAGTTTTAATGCTGGGACAATCTTGTGAGAGGAGGCATCTTTGAGTTATGCCTCCCTGGGCTGTTCAATACACTTGGCTCTTGTGCTGCCTACCAGCTGCCTGGATGTTTTGAGCGTTTCTAATAATAGCTCTCCTTCCTACTTCAGTTCTTTTTAGTTCTCTAGCTCTAGGAAATCCCTACTCTAAAGGCTACAAAACAGTAGAACTCTGGGGGAAGATGTTCCAAGTACAGAAGAGTTGGCTGGAGCCTGAGGAATGCAGAGCTAGCTCTAGATAGCAATCAGCAGGAGATAACTCTTGAACCCACTGAAGGAGAATTTGGCCGTCACAGTTAGGAAAAAATAATCTTCAGAAAATTAACATTTTCAAGCTAGAAGGTAGTCTCAAGTCCAGTGTTTTTACTTTGTAGAGTAACAGAGATCTTTTGAAGCTAGGAAAATTGTTTTTGGTTTCACAGAAGCCATTGCTAGAGGCCACGTCTCTAACCTGCTGCTCAAAACTGCGTTTGCTGCAGTTTTATGGAAGAATTTGGTGCATTATTTTCAAGAGTAATTTGCTTTCCTATTTCTAGTAATGTTTTCCATATGGACGTCTTTTAGTTTCTATATTTATGGTCTTGGAAGCATTGTCGAGTATTCAGTGAGCTTATTACGGAACCTGTCCATCCAGGCTTGGGTTTTCTCTTTACTAAACAAAACTTACATTAGCTTGTACGACATTTAGTTAATTTTCATTACGACTAGGAGAAGTTGGCTTGTAAGTTCATAGGCACATGTATGGAATGTTTCTTCCTAATAGAGTCATTGTTTAGAAATGGCACTAATTCTATTTAAAATAAGTAAAAGAAAAAAAAAACTCTAGGCAGGAGGAGCCTTAATGTCTGTGCTTCCAAGTTGCAGCCTGAGGGTAGCAGTACTTTGTACTCCAACCTGTTATACTGGTTTGGTGTGCATGCTTACTTTCTGTGGTGGGAAAAATATCTCTGTATTCATCATCATAAACCATGACTGTGAGTGCCTTGAAATCTTTCTGATGCCACAAAGAGGACTGACCAGTATGTGACTCTTCCTTCCCAGCCTACAGAACTTTAATAGCGTTTTCAATTAACAGAAGTGCAAGGAGCTCCTGTTGGACCTGTCTTCCATGAGGAAGGCTTTCACTAGCCCTTCATGATAGGTTCAAACACTTGAAGACCTGAGGAATTTCAGAGTTGACATTTAGATATTGAGGTAACAGGACATCTTGGAGTTGAAATTTCCAGAATCTTTGCTGGAAAGTCTCATAATCTCAAAACAAAATCAAGCAAATTTGGAGCAAAGAAAGTTGCTGAAAATGTCAAGGCATGAAATCCAAGGTGAGTCCGACCTAAATGAGTGAGTTAGGCAAAGGTGCATCTGAAGATGGACTGGGTACTTTTTCCAGGTACAAGAGAGGGTCTTTGCAGCAGGCAAAAGAGATTAGGAAAACAAAATCTGAAGTAAAGCCTAACAAATAGTTAATGAAATCAACTAACTGAGCTTAGGAGCTAATTTTTTCTTTGTCTTTCTAAGTGGAAGTGGAATCTTTACCTTATTAGAAATAAGATGGCAAGCAGTGTACTTGAATAGAACGTGAGATAAAGGTGGTTAATGACGGTACTTAGTTAAAACCTGCTGTTGGAGGAAAAGCCAGTTCTCAAACACTTTGAAATATGGAGTTTGTTCCTGGAGTTTGTTTAATCCCCTTTGATTTAAATCATATTGTATGGTACTGAAATTGTTTCAAAGGGAAACATTTTACATTTCAATTAAAGTCACTGTAAAATCTTCTTGAAGAAAAGGTGATACATACCTACAGGATGACTTGATTGTTTATACATTATTATTAATCATGCAATAAAAACTTTTCCATCTATTTAAAAGTTTGAATCTGTTTTTGAAGTTTTCTTTGAACAGAAGATGCAGTAATAATCTGAAGATTATAAGTATATAAACGTAATTATTACTTTGTGTGCTATTCTCTGGATTTGGGAAGGAGTTTAAACAAATTTAGCTAATTGAGTAGGACAGTAAGCCAACCTCCTTTGTATCACAATTTTTGGGGGAGGACTATTAACCAAACATGTATTTGATTTATTATTGAAAAGTATTAGACTTGATATATAAGTGAAGAAATAACAGGTGACTGCAAAGATTGCAAAGAAAATGTTATTAGGATGACAATACACAAAGGGGCATTGAGCTTCAGTTGATCCTTTGAGCTTCTAATTACTCTTCAGGAAAAGTATGTGTCAATAGTTTTATTTGACAATGCTATTTTGTTGCTCTGGTGATAGATATGTTTAACCATCTGCATAGTCGAACACTTTGGGAGGCTTTTTCATAAATGCTTTCTGTAATTTATATTGAAAAGTAATTTACCTGCCTCTTTAAACCCCTGATTAGTGTAATGCAGGTTGTATATTGTGTCCAAAAAAAAAAGTTATAAAAACCTACCGACTAAAAAAGTCAAAAGAGAAATACTTTGAAAAGTCAACTGCTAAATTTAATGCAGTTTATAATGAACATGCAAAAGGTGTGCAGGTACGCTTGTTAAACCATAGAGTCAACTTTGCCGTGTGACTTGAAACTTCAGTGATTCATTCTGAGTTCTGATTAAAGTGCTGAAATCCATTCTATCTCTTGATTCCTTTGTTCTCTCAAAAGTAAGCTCCTTTGAAAACAGGTCATGAGAAGAGAGGAATGAAGGATTATTGTACTTTATCTTCCTCTTTATTTGTGACCTTTAATGCAATCGTAGACCAGCCTATCTTCCATTAAACTATTGATAAATCTTGAAAATTTCTCCATCACATCCACATTTCTTGGAGGGAGCTTTCAGAGATGGAGAAATACACTACCTCAAAAGGTAGACATTGCTTCCATTCTTGCTGATTCTTGGTATTGTTATAACACAGGGATGTAAATAAGAAATTATAGAGGAATCTAGGAATTTATAGAGGATTTCATAGAGGAGAGATGATTTGAAATTTCCCTGGCAGTTTTGATAAACTAGAATAAGTGACCAGAAGGAAAAAAGATTTCACTGGTCAAAAGAACAGCCGAGACAAAGCATGGAAATTGTTTCTATGTATTTACTTGCTTTATTTTCCCCCCTCTTTGGAAACAGAGGATTTTTCAAAATTCTCTACTTTGCTATAGGCTATAAATAAATAAACATAATACAAATAAGATTAAGACAATGTAACAGTTAAAATTTGTACACAAAATATATGCCAGAACATGCTGAAAAACTGTCAAACAGGTGACAAATTTGCTTTCAAGCTTCCTAGCAGCCAAAAGAAAATAATAAATTGTTTTTCACATTTATGGTGTTCAAATTATATAAAAATGTACCAGTTATTCAACAGATGCATGGATTTCTTGATAGACATGATGATAGAAATTGAAATCATTTCTATAGATGATAAGAGACAGGCCTAACTAGAAGAGAGCATTTTTATTAGAAAACACTGAGCGTTAAAATTAAAATTGTTATAGAGAGAAGGAAAATAGTATTATATAACTCATGTAAGAATATTGACATAGATGATTTTCCTTTGAGCTCCTAAAGCTATTGCACTATGCAGCCATATATTTGTCACAAAAACATTTCTGTAGAAAAAACTTCAAACCTATAGTAAATCTGAAAATAGAAAGGAAAATAATAGAAGAATAATTAAAAATATAGATTGTACAAGATCTATGTATTTACGTGATTTAAATATTTACACTGTTAAAACTTCAGAATAAAAATAGATTCTTTTAAAATTTAGGCTTCTATATGTATATCTTACAAGCTTACTCAAGTGTCTGTCCCAGAGTTCCTAATGAATTTTATATAGGTGTTTTGCATTTATTTTGGTTAATGAAGGGTTCAGTGCAGTTACTATGGCAGATCTGGGGAAGAGGAGAATAGAGATAAGAATAAGGAAGAGCATATGGACATTGATAATAATCACTTTATAACCTTCAGATGCAATGTAGTAATGATGTTGCCTAGAAGTTATTTTATAGGTAGGTGAATAGGAATTTGGAGGAAAAAAAGAAAAAAATTACTAAGAAAATATTAATGTGTTTATTCTTGACTGATTTCTGATCAGTTTTAGGATCATATTTTATATTTTTTCCAGTTTACAATTAGACCTATGAAAATTTCTTTGGGGTATCTTTTTTCTTTTCTAGATTAGAAAACCCATAATACTGTCTATATTTCTATAAAATACTAGTAATTACTAAATCATCTTTATCAAAATATCTATGTTGCTTAGTAACATAATCTGCAATTACATTGGTATGTAGGTAATAGAATGTTCTGGAAAAGGAGTCCATGTAAAATATTTAACTAAATTGATTAATAAATAGTTTATCTTCATAATCACAAAAATAAAAAAGGGCAAAGAACTAGTAAATTGGGTACTAATTTAAGGCAGAAACTTACTAAGCTTATTTGAATCTCACAATGTTGGCCTTCTCCTTTCTTCCAACAAACACACCAAGCTGATCCGCTATTAACACATACATGTTTTGGTTGTTTCTGCTGAACTTCTTATATTATGTTCCTTCTTGTCAATCAGTTATCAGCTTAAATATCATCTCCAGCCTCACAAACTAAACTAGCCAGTCTGTCTTAATGTGTGATTTTTAATTCTTTTAATATGTCACCATAAGCCATTTTCCTTTTTCGGTATATTTGTTTATTGTCTATTTCACTGCAATAAAATGTTCTCTCCCTGAGATGAAAGGCCATAGCTGACTTGTTTATTGCTTAATTTCTAGTGTGTAGATCCATAGCTAACATATACTATGTTTTCACAAGTTTAATATGCTCAGAAAAAAGCATAAAATGCACAGTCTTATTCCTATGTGTATATGCAATTTACATTTATTCTAACATGAAAATTAGTTGAGCATAAAGTAGCAGCATTTAACATGATCAGTACAAAACAAAATAAAGCAAGAAGCTTTAAATAAAAGAACCATTGGCAAATAAAAATGGTCTCAAATTGAAACAGACCTTTTTTCAAGAATAATAATAGTTGGCAGAGTCTCTATTCTGAGATTGGAAGCAGTGCACTGTTATTCAAAATTAGAGAATTTGTTCCTCCTCATTTTCTCTAGTTCTGTGTTACAGTGACTCCGGTTGGATTACCTAGATGAGCTCTCAGATAATCTAAGAATGAAACGGCAAGTAACAAATGAAACTTAGAGCAGCAGAATTTAAGGAGACAAGCTCATGAAAGAGTCAAAGGGTTGGTTCTTATTGGTAACGGGAGGCTAATTTCAAAGGATTCAGACATAATGCTAAGGTACTAGGTTTGATGGATGGCTGTGCATCTAATATAACTGCATCTAGATAAGTTGTGAGGGGTAAAAGAGGTTATTTTGGAAGAAGGAGAAATGTAATGCTTTTACCTTTGGATAAATTGCATTTGTGATAACAGTGAGGTATCTTAATACTAATGTATTCCTTAGATATGGAGGGTATGTCTGCTGCCTTTGGTGAATTCTCGGTTCTTTGGGAAATACAGTGATGTGTTTATTTATATTTGTATGTATTAGGCATATGCCCCTTATTGGGTAATTGTGAAAATTAAAAACATAAATATGCCAAACACTCAGAGCAGTCCATGGCACATAGTTTACACTTGATAAATGTTTTTCTGTTACCACAATCATCAACACCATCATTTTAATTTTAAACCTCATCCTTATTGTTATCCATCATCATAGTGATGATGCGCTGAATTCATGTGATTATGGCGGGATTCGAAAAAAGAATTTGGGAGACACTTGAGGTTAAATTGGTGTTTGCTTGTACTGAATGAGGAAAAATGAAGAGACTGTGAAAACTTGATTTCTTGCTTGGATGGCAGCAGGAATAGTATCCTTAACTGATTTAGAGAATGTAGGATGAGGTACCGTTTAGGGAATAGAAATATAATGAGACTGCATTAAAACAATTATTCTAAACTATAATTGTATATTTTGATGAAAATGTCTAGGACTTAAATTGTAAAATTGAGACTAGACCTTCGGAGAGAGAGAAATAGGGTGGAAATAAAGCTTTAGGAGTTATTAAGGCATAAATGGTGTATGACATTGTGAATAGGTGAGATTATACAAAGATGGATGGTAGAGGAAGAAGACATGAAGAATGATGATGGAGTATAAAGTCTGAGCAGAAATAAAAGAAACTGAGATGAGTCCATGGGAGAGAGAGAAGACAAAGATGACAGAGTTTTCATAGGAATTCATGCTGGGAATTTCTATTTAAAATGAGTGAGAAATATTAAAGGACAGAATAGTCAAACAGCAAGGATTTGGTGACTCAAGCCTGGAACTAACGTGAGAAATGAGAAAGAATACAACTGGAGAATCACTGGGAATGAGCTGAAAAAAGATGAAATTATGTATTAGAACTTTAAGAAGCTTAAAACAGTAGAAATTCTATCATAAAGCCCTGGGAAATGACCATACTTTGGAAATGGGAGAAAGAAGAGTGGAAAAAAGAGGTAGTTTTACCACAAGAGTTCTAGGAGATAAATACAATTTTTCCCTTTTCACAAATGGAAACTGAATTTCAGTGAAGGAAAGAATGAAAGTGCTCAAATAGAAGGGGTGTGTCTGAAGAAGAAGAGGACTTGGATTCCTAGAGTAACTTTGAAGAGCAGAAATGCAGATTTATCTTTCTGGAAGGAAAAATATGAGTGAGTGTAATGACAAATTCGCTGGATTACAGAGAGTCGGTAATGGAGCTCTTCCCAGATGGATCTTTGAAGCGAAGGGTGAGTTTATTTGGCTAAGAGTTAAGATGGAGCTGTGTGTGGAGTGTTGAATCCATGAAAGATAAATAAAAAGATCGGCTAGCCACAGCTGCAGTGAAGTTAGGCAAGAGATAGTGTCAGTGAATATGGGAAAGCACTAGGAAAAAAATAAAATGCACTTTGGGAGGCCAAGACGGGTGGGTCACCTGAGGTCAGGAGTCTGAGACCAGCCTAGGTCAACATGGTGAAACCCAGATTCTACTAAAAATACAAAATTAGCTGGGCGTGGTGGCTCATGCCTGTAATTCCAGCTACTTGGGAGGCTGAGGCAGGAGAATCACTTGAACCTGGAAGGCGGAGGTTCCAGTGGGCCGAGATCACGCCATTGCACTCCATCCTGGGCAACAGGAGTGACAAAACTCCGTCCCCCCAACCCCCCCGCCCCAAAAAGCAGGCTAATTATGAAGTCAGTTTCACAGAGATGTGAGTGAGTTTGTGGGAGTGTGTGTGTATGAGTGTGTGTGTAAGTGTGTGTGCATGTGTATGTTATCAACATGTTTGCATTTTAGGTAGAGATTGTTATTCTGGAATATTTAGTCTCCATTGTGTGATATCGCCCCCAAAATCCTACTTCAGCCAGTTATTTTCAGATTGTATGCCACCAGACTGTAGCAGAACTAGAAGAGAAAGTACATTTCATTACCAACCCATCCAGCCTTTGAAAAACAATGGAACTCCCATGCTCCACTGCCCATAAATTTTGATAATGGTATATTCTGTGTAACATTAGGAAAGCATCCGTATATACCACTGACCGTACAGTATGAATGTGATATACCTGTGAGACTGAAATGATGAGGACCTACTTTCATTTGACTCTATTTGAAGAAGGCAAAATAAGGTTGGTGTCAATGTTTACCCTCTGAAATATTTCAAAACATTTGGATAATCTGTGATTGACATTAGGGTTTGTGTCATTATGTTGTTATTGTTATCAATAATAATGAAAAAAAATTAAAAAACACAATTAGGCATTTAGTAAATGCCACTAAGGGACAGAGCTAGGATTTAAATCAGGGAAAATCTGAATCAATTGTTTCTTGACCACTATATTTTGCAGGTGTCCACTTTAAAAGAGCTACTTAAAGAAAAATAGATTTTTCCAGGAGAGTACTTTAAATATTTACCATTTATATCCATATGCAAAAGTTACTGACTTAAATTTTATTACTGAAAGAAATAATATTTTATTCACAGTCCCTTTTATAGCGGATGTATCTGCTTTTCTATAGACACTGTATTTTACAAAATTTCTTATAACTTCATGTACAACATAGTGCTTTCTGTTTTGGTGCATCTTGATTCCTCTTATCCTACCTACCCTCACACTGTTATGATATTTCCATCATGCCTACATTCCTGACACTTTTATTGAAGGTGATAAAGCCCTGAACAAGTAGTTGAAAGTAAATGGGTTCTACTCAATTCAAGAATGTTTTGACCATTAACCTTCAGTTTGAAGTTTTAGGTGACCAAAAACTAGTATAAAGAAATAGAGATTTACCTTTACAAAATACATGTTGAAGAGGTTTTTAAACAATTGATGCTTTGCTGATGCAAATGATATTTCTTCTTCAGTGTTTCTAACTTAACAAATTACATGTAAAAGCCATAATCTCCTTTATATTATCCATAAACATAATAAAAAATGTTACAACACATAACTTTGACTTAGTCAATAATTCTAGGCTTAGCCTTAGGGTTTGAAGAGAAAATTATTCTTGTTACACATTTTAATTATGCTATAAACTTCGGGAAATAGCTATTGATCTTCAGCATCTGGCATCAGAAAGTTGTTTCTTTCTTGTTCCGTAGCCAGTGAAAGTTTGCCACATAGGCTAAAAATGAAGGATGAAGGATTATTACTTTTTTAAATTCATGTAACTTAAATGTTAGGAGACAAAAGATTATCTTCTCTATACATCTTTCTGCTGAACACTAGAAACATACATCTGAGCTAAGAAATACACTAACTTGGCTGGGCACAGTGGCTCACAGCTGTAATCCCAACACTTTGGGAGGCCAAGGTGGGTGGATCACCTCGGGTCAGAAGTTCAAGGCCAGCCTGGCCAACATGGCAAAACCATGTCTCTACTAAAAATACAAAAGTTAGCTAGGCGTCGTGGTGTATGCCTGTAGTCCCAGCTACTCGGGAGGCTGAGACAGGAGGATCACTTGAACCTGGGAGGTGGAGGTTGCACTGAGCTGAGATCATGCCACTGTACACCAGCTTGGGTGACAGAGCCAGACTCTGTCTCAAAATAAATAAATAAATAAATAAATAAATAAATAATTTAAAAAATACCTTGTTTTAAGAAAAATGATAATATTATCCAGTGCTACTCTTGACGATCTTTAATATTTTAATATAGAAATATGGGAGCTTAAGCAGGAAATCTTTTTTGAAACTGTAGGCTTTAAGGTTCTTCAAAGCTTATATGAAAGGGTGAACATTGTGATTATCATTTTAGAAGCCATTATTTCACAAATTTTCATACTTGAAGTAGTAATATGGGCGAAAACCTTGTGCTGTTAAGATTAAGCGGATATTCTAACATCTATGATGCTGATTATGATGATAAGAGTAGCTACTAACTGGTTAACTATTTTTAGGGGATGGGCATTACTTATAAACACTTCACAGATATGGCCATATTTAAGAGTCACATCCGCCACATGAAAATGGCCCTTCATTTCTCCATTGTACAGAAGGCTCCATGAGGTTAAGTAACTTACTCAGGATTATGCAGAAACTAGGTGGCAGAGCCAGGATTCAAACTGTCTGACTCATATAATGACGGTTTACTTGAATAGAGATAGGCTCCTTCAGTTGCCATATTTGGCAAGTTGAAAACTCAAATTTAAAGCATTTCACTGAAGTAGATTCATATTTAAATTTAAACATGCTAAATGTTGTATTATGCCTTTGTTCAGCCAACAAATATTTATTGAAATATGATTATGTAGCAGGCATAGTGTTAGTAACTGCTGAAGCTAAGCTAAATTCAAGGAGACAGGGATCATAGCCACGTACAGTTTACTAAGGGAAACATTACACTGTAATGTGAAAAAGGAAAAACCAATGTATTCATCTACACACACACACACACACACACACACACACACATTTCATATAGCTTCAGGTTTCTCTGATAAACATTCTGAAATTGCTCCTTGAATTTTCAGTACCTAATTAAAGGTATGGTAGTTTCTGTTTAATACTGTGATGCCTTATTTGTGAGTTTGGATAACTCAGTGGCCTTTATAACTCCAGTATTCTTTAAAGATGCTATTTTGCAAGCATTGTCTGTGAGTTTATATTGACTTTCTTGCAAATGGACATCCCCAACCTCCTCGCAGTGAGAACTAATGAATATAATTTTCACCCATTTCTTCTCCACCCATTTCTTCTTAACCTACAATGCAATTAAATCCAGTGGTTAAAGAATCTGTTGAGCATTTCGTGTATGTAATGCCCTAATAGTGGCTCTGGATGTAATGGTTTACATTAATCTATTTAACTGAGTTTTACGTAATGAATTAAACTAAAACTCACTCTCTCTGTCTGTCTCTCTCTCTCTCTCTGTGTACATGTCTATTTTTATTTATTTGTTTGTTTATTTATTTATTTATTTTAGACAGACTCTTGCTCTGTTGCCCAGGCTGGAATGCAGTGGCACAATCTTGGCTCACTGCAACCTCTGCCTCCCGGGTTCAAGCAATACTCCTGCCTCAGCCTCCTGAGTAGCTGGGACTACAGGTGCACATCACTATGCCCAGCTATATTTTATATTCTTAATAGAGATGGGGTTTCACTGTTCTGGCCGGGCTGGTCTTGAACTCCTGACCTTGTGATCCGCCCGCCTTGGCCTCCCAAAGTCCTAGGATTACAGACATGGGCCACCGCACCTGGCTATTTCTTTTTATAAAAAAGTACAAGCATATATATTTAGGGTTATGTGGAATAATGTGTCTTTGCCAGTTTAGTGCTTTTGAACATATATCAGTCATGGCATTTAGGCATGATTTAAATTTTACATTTTGAATAAAATGGAATCTGGGAAGCCTATTATATGCCAGGTACTTATCCTAGGAATTATATTTAAGTCACCCCATTTCATTCTCACAACAGCATCTAAAGAAACTAATAGCTTTTCATTATAATATTCGTGCATGCTATTCTGCTTGGAAGGAAACATATGGAAAGAGGGAAATTTAAGCAGAGTAGGTGATACTTGCTTCCTCCTCAAGGAATAAAGAATTTTGCGGTCAAATAAATTAAAAGGGTATTTCAAGAATAAGAAAACAGTTGTACAAAGGCATACTGGCATGACTAGTGTGTTTGGAGAATTTTAAGCATTAGTTAATGATATATGCCCAACAAACATTAAGTTACTGGAGTGCTGTTTTTCTTGGGCTGGCATAATACAAGCGTCCAGCCCACTGATTACAGTGGGGTTATAAGGCTAACAAAATTTTAAACAGAGTGGATGGTAGTATGCTGTTTTTACTTCATCTTGGTACATGAGTACTATATAGTTAAGGCTTTGTGCCTGTTCCCCAGATGGCACGTGAGTACATGTGCGCATGTTATAGAAGTTGTCTACATTTTCAGTGAACTGCTTTTGTGGAATGCTCCAAATTCTCATCATGTATTTACTCCTATATGAGAACAGAATATCAGTGCTTCTTGACCACAGTCTCCCCTACTGATACTTAATGTGCCAAGTTAAAATACTTGCATAGTGGGCAATAAGGCAGCATGGGGATTTTCTATTCCTGTTTCCTGCCAAATTGACAGGTTGCATTGCAGCAGGTGCACCTCAAAGTGATTAAGAATGTAAGGGCTGACAAAACATGTGTGATGTGACTGCAGGCATTTTATGTGAGTGACATGTCATGGCAAGTATTGGCCTCAAGAGATTATACTTGGGGCTCTAGGGTGTCAGGGCAATCTATAGGTGTGTAAAAGCATCATTGAGAAGGTGAGTACTCAAGAAAAAATAACCTTGACTAGGAGTCTTTACATAAATGAAGTACATTGCAATTCAAGGTATATTTTTTGCTACTTAAATATTTTACAAATGTCCTATTTTTATGAGTAGATGAAATACACATGTGTCTTGACCAGTGTGATTATTTGACTGCTGAACAACTCATTAAGCTGCCAGGACAGTGAGAGTCTGCTTTGTTAAAATTCATGATAGATGCTCACACCGCTAATCCTAGCACTTTGGGAGGGTGAGGAAGAAGGATCCCTTGAGCCCAGGAGTTTGAGACCAGCCTGGCAATATAGTGAGACCCTATCTTTACAAAAACAAAAAAATTAGCTGGACGTGGTGGCATGCACCCATAGTCCCAGCTATTTGGGGGCTGAGGTGGGAGGATTGTTTAAGCCCAGGAGGTCAAGGCTGAAGTGAGCTGTGATTGCACCACTGCGCTCCAGCCTGGGTGACAAAGTGAGACCCTGTCTCAAAAAAAAAAAAAAAAAATTCACGATTGGCGAAAAAAATGCAATATAATTCAGTCATCCAATTTAACGAACACATTTAGTCCGTGTTATCAACCTCTCCAATTCTAGGATTTCTTATTTTACATGTAAGAAAATAAACAATATAAATGTCATTGCATTATTTATTAATTTTCAAAAATCATAAAAAAGCGGTGAAAAGAGTAGACTTTGAAGTGTAGATAAAATAGTTGTTCACTAAGTACACACATGCACACACATATATTTGCATAGAAATGCAGGAGAAATATGGACTTCTAGTAACCATTCCATGAACCACTAGTTGACAGACCCCAGATTAAGAATTTCTGTGTTTATGTACCTTTTTTAAGAGACAGAGTTCATAGATTTTATCAGATTTTCATAGTAATCAGTAATCTCAACAGCATTAAAATGATTTCTAAAGTTCTTTCTGTATCTAAAATTGTGTAATTCACTTTACATCCTAATATATTCCTGTTGAAACAGATTTGCTTTTCTCCAGAGAAACAGAAATATATCTTATTTTCTAAGAAAGAAAAAAAAGTGTGTCCCTTTATTTATGACTAAAATAATTAAAATTTCTGTTTATAACATTGTAACAAAAAATAATTTTTGGCATTTTTTTGATCAGCATTTAAAAGCAGTCTTAAGGTAATATCTTGCTGGTAACGATTAAGGTGGAATGTTATTTGCCTATTTTTCATTTTACATGGACCATTAAAGCCAAATGTGAGAGTGATAAATGCTTAGGAGAAATGAAAAATACCTCAATCATGCTTATAGTAGTAATTTAGTTTTTAAAAATTTCCAATTATGAGTAATCAACTTAAAAGATAGATAAAAGTGAAACCTTGGTTTTTTTGAGGGAAAACTAAAATGCGTATTTCAAGAATTACACAAAAACAATATTTTAACCAGGTTTATTTCCGTCATATATATTATAATGTACAGTATATATTCATTTTATGTGATCAGATGTTAACAGCACAAATAATCTTGGACATTAGCAGCATAATACATTTTGCACAAAATACAATAAATATCTTCTCTCTTTGTTATTATATGTGCAAAGCTAGGAAAGAATAGTGAATAGGATCTGAACTCTTATTCTAAGGCTCTGTAAGAGCAAAACAGAGAGACAGGACCCATTGAAAAAACTGTGAAGCTGTTGATATTTTCTTTGTTTGTTTTTTACTCTTCAACTTGTTTGCTACATTTTCGTTTCTTCCATGGCTAACTATCCTCTAGCTCTTTTCCCCTCTGTCCCTCCTACCACATAACCTTCTTATAATACTTCGGCATAAAATGAACCAACAAAATTGTTCACAGTAGATGTTTATAAAATACTTGTAATGGTAGAATTACAAGCATAGGTAGGAGATACAGTTTTGTGTGATATCATCTGCTCTGTGTCCTTCAAAAATATTACTAGATGACAACTGTCAATATTTAAAGTATTCCACCCTCTTCTTTAATTTTTCCTCATTTACTAGGTACCACCAGAAATTCCACAGACTGAGAATCTTTGTAGCTAAATGGATTCTTTTGACTTTGTTAATGATTTATTATCCTTGTCTGTTATATTGAATGTCAACAGCCATCTTTTGTGAGATAGCCCATAGAGGAGGAATTTGTGACAGGGATATTTCTTGTGTTCTGTCTTAGTTGGCTTGGGCTGCTATAACAAAATACCATAGATTAGATGGTTTAAACAATAGATATTTATTTTCCACCATTCTGGAAGCTGGGAAATTCAAGATTAAGGCATTAGCAAATGCAGATTGGTGAGGGCTCTCTTCCTGGCTTGCAGATAGCCACCTTCTTGCATTTTTCTTACATGGCCAGGAGAGAAAGCACTGGGCTTTCTTCTTCTTTTTTATAAAACATGAATCTCATTATGACGGCCACAACCCCAAGACTTTATCTAAACCTAATTATCACCAAAAGGTCTCAACCTTAAATACCATCACATTTTGTTTAGCCAGCTGAAACTGCTTAAAATTGCAAAATATGCATTTTGTGGGGAGACAAACATTCAGTCCATAAGATGTGCTATTCTAAGAAGCTACTTAGATGCTTACCTTTTAGGTTTATTTCCATATATTTTTACATCTATGTAGATATCTATGCACCAAACCTTAGATCTCAGTAATTCAGTACTGTTGGTTAACAAACTTAAGAAGTTGGTCAGTTTATCCTTAGGGATTAATTAAAGTGATCCTTCAGTTATCTTTAATTGAGGCCTTCTTTCATAAATCAGCATGTGAAATAGGTAGACATTACTTCAGTCTCCGTTCAGTTCTCAATTCTCCCTATTTCAGGCATTCAGAAAAGGCTCTCACATCTCTCCCATACCCCCAAATCCAACAACAAAGAAAAACATCATTTTAAATATAACCACTTAGCTCCAGGAATTTTGTTAACTTTTAACTTTGATTTTTATTTGAGTTTTATCTACTCAGTATTAAAAATATAGCTTCCTTAGGTTAAAGAGTCATAACTGTTAGTGTCTATAGCTATCTTAAAGTATTTGAAGACAGGTGATGTAGAATATAGATTAGAATTGTTAAATAGCATTGCAAGGGAGAAGCAGTAAGACCAATGGATAGCAGGTAGAAATCAAAAGACTTTATCTAGCTGAATGTAAGGAAGGATTTTTGCATAGTTTAAAGATGATACGATTTTTCCCCATAAGAAAAATAGAAACTCACTATCATAAGATAGCAAATTCCTTACAAACAATTATAGCCCAGCATAAGTGGAATAACTGGTTAAGGATGATATAGTGGAGACTCATGTAGTTAGAGATGGTGGCTTTTTAGGGCACTTCCAAAACCAGAGTGTACTTAAATATTAGCTTTCTATGTATATATTTGGCAGAAAATGAACTTAACAAAACAGTGATATACATGGACTTCTAAAATTTGGTTACATTGTATCTGATTTTGAAATGGCTTTTCAATGAACTCTAAATATATAACGTGGTGAATGTATAGGCACAATCTATCAAGACCTTTGAAAACAAGCAAATTTCATAAAGTATTTTGAGAAAAAACACATTTATACGATTAGACACAACGTTTAAACTGAGTGTGTAGTAAGTTATTGATTGCCAAATTGAGAACTCAGATGAAAGATTTCTATATATTAGTTAATGCAATTTTTTTCTGAGTAATTTTTTTCTCTACCTCAATGAATCTACTCAATGGGATTTGGCCAACCTGTTGAATCATTGTCTTCTGACAAAATGTATGGCCTAGCCAACTAGAAGTACTTAAAACTGCATGAGAGACTATGTTGCTATGAAGAATCCAAACCATTGCAAAAACCTACATGTTTTGGATTTGGCTTTCAAAACTACCTTAATTTATAGGTTTTGCTTCCTGGGATTACATTTCTTATATTGCTTTGCACCTAATGTCTATGATTGTTGTTTAATCCATTTATGGAGATGAAATGATTCTAAATCCCTCTTGAATTTTTTTCCTGTTGGCAGTAAGCTCAATATCTGTTCTGCTGCTCGTTTCTATTTGCCCCTGTACACTGCAACAAGGATAGCTTAATTCTGGTTTCCTATAGACCCCACCCCTTCTGCTGTTCATTAAAGACATCATATTTGACATCTGACTTTTTTTCATATCTCAGAAGACATAGGAGATAAAAAAATCCAGTTAAATTGAAAAGGGGCCATGTGATTGTCATTTAAAACAATAATAATAAAAAGAATGTGCATAGTGAAGAAGAGGACCCAATATGCCCATGCCATGCATTCTTGCAGGCCTTTATTGGTCTTGAATACTTGTATAAAATTCTATATTACTGTCTTTCTTCAATCTCAGTAAGCATATTTAGCTAAAGTTATTTTGTGTAGCCCTACAGAAGAAAAAATTTATAGCTTTTCCAGTACAGGACAAGACAAAACAACATTGTATTTTTCAAGGTTATACAAGCTTAACTAGCCTTCCAGTGCAGAAGTGGAACTTTCAAGGTATTTTTTTCGTACCCAAATATCTGTCGTTATATATTTAGTTTATTCATCTTAGTTAATGTGGCATGGAGAATAAGTAAGATAAATCTACTTATTAAGGAACACCTTGACTACAGACCACAGACAGTTTTAATTGCAAAGATGAAGAAGAAACCTAATTTTACTCCTTCTTAATTTTGCCAAAGCCAAATTTCCCAGTTTATCCCCTTCATTGTAGATTGGCACAATACTGTCTCCAATTTAAAAGCAGAAAGAATTAGGTCCCTTATGTTCAATGACTTTGTCTTTAATATACATATTCTTAAGTGTCTCTGATTATGGCCTCGAAACATACAGTTTTAAAATAATTTTATTATTTTTTCCTATGGAGGTAAATGCCTCATTCATAATTTCAAAATGTAAATTAATTTTCTTTTTATATGATGTTTGGATTTCAATGTATTAGATTTTAATACATAGAAAAATATATTTTGTATAAGTACTTGCTTCAAAAGAATTAAAAATTAACATTCGTAACTTCAGGTGAATGAGATATTCATAATTTTTTCGGCCTCACTACTCATCTCCTGAACTACAGTCCCATTTTTCTTACTCCTCTTTGTAGCAAAACTCCTTTAAATAATTGTTCTTATTTCTTCCCTCATATTTTATCTGAAGCCCATTTTCATCAAGCATTTGCTCCAACTATACCCAAAGCTTCTCTTATCAGCGTCACTAATTACCTTCATGTTCTCAAATTCATTAGTAAATTCTCAATCTTCACCCTGCTTGATCTATGAGCACCATTTGTCAGTATTGGTCACTTCATCCTCCCTGTATCCCTGGCCTTTGGGTACAGTACTGTCTTGCTTTGCCCCTAATTTACTAGTCACTCCTTGTCAATCTCCTTTGCTGTTTTACCCTGTTATACCTGCTTTCTTAATATTGGAGTACCCCTGGGCTCAACCCGTGATCCTCTCTGGCTTCCATTCCTCCCTTGTGACATATCAGCTCTATATCAATGATTCTCAACTCTCAATTTCAGTCCTTGCCATTCTTGAAACCCTAGAGTCCTATTGCCAATTATATACTCAACATATCTACCTGGATATGATTAAACATCTCAAACTATGCTATACTTCTGATAGTCTCTCCCAAACTTATTCTGGCATTGCACATCTCAGTTGGAAGTAACTCATTTCCAGTTGCTCAGCCTAAAACAAAACAAAACAAAAAACTCAAGTAAAAACAAGCAAAAAACAAAAACCATAAAATTATACCCTTCTTTACAGCCTACATTTAGTCCATTTGGAAATGCAATATCTCTGTCTTCAGATACGTCCAAATTTTGGTTTATTTTCTTCACTTTCACTAATGCCATCTGGTCTTGATTGCCGTCATTTCTTGTTTGCATTATCTGACTAGTCTTCTGATGGGTTACCTTACTTCTACCGTTGCATCTCTCAACACAGACTCAATGACCATCTTAGAACATGACTGAAGTGCTTCTACTTTAGGGCTTTATACTAGCTCTTCCCTCCTCCTAGATTATCCTTCTCATAGGTCTCCTTTTGGCTTTACTCCTTCACCTTCTTTAAGTCTTTGCTCAAATATTACTTCTTAATTAGATATATTCGTTTCCTCGGGCTGCTGTAACACATTTCTACAAATTGAGGGGCTTAAAACAATAGATGCTTATTTTCTCATAATTCTGAAGGGCAGAAATCTGAAACCAAGGTATTGATTGGGTTAGATCCATATTGAGGCTCTGAGGAAGAATCTATATCATGCCCCTTCCCTTAGGTTCTGTTGGCTGATGGCAATCCTTGGAATTCCTTGACTTGAAGCTGAAGAACTCTAATATCTGCTACTGTCTTCACATGACCTTCCTGTCTTTTTATCTGTGTCTTAACTCTCCTTCTGTTCTTCTCTTTTAAGGATACCTATCGCTGGATTCAGAACCCACACTAAATCCAAGATAATCTCATGTCAGATTTTTTATTACTTCTGTAAAAACCCTGTTTTCAAATAAGGTCAAAAATCATAGGCTCCAGGTGGACATATCCTTTGAGGAGCTGCCATTCAAACCATATCATTAAGCTTAGCATAGAACATATGATATTCCATTTATATTAACAGACGATCTGTTTAGGATTGCAGTCTCTCTTCTCCACTCTCCTTTTTACATGAATTCTACAATAAGTTACTCAAAAGCTTTGGGATTTTGAACATTTTGTGTTTTAAAATTTTTCAGGTTTTAGGAAGATTATATGGTACACAAAACATATTACACAATAGCCTCAATAAGGCCTGAGGCATCATACCATAATCAAACTTACTCACGTTTCTGGGGTGAAACATGGATATTTGCATTTGGGATAAATAAAATATGTAAGTAGGTTTATATTAGTTCAGGCCAGTGTTTGTTCCCCAACTGGTTGATAGAAAACTTAGAGGAAAATTTTCAAGACTTTATGTTTGTTGGTTTATTATTTACTTGTTTATTATGCTTGTTTTTATTGTTTGTGTATCCAACTTGTACTCCATGCGGGCAGCATCTTTGAGCATTTACCTGTTTTATTCCCGGATGTATCCCAAGGTCCTAGAATAGTCACTGGCATATAGTAGGTACTCAATAAATATTTGAGCATCTTCTTATGCTGCTCACCTCAGGAACATTCTCTAGAAATCTGGGTCAGATAAGTATGTGCAGAGAACAAGAGAGCAATGCAATTTCAAAGAGAGACAGATGGAGAAATGAAGTTTAATGTATCTTGTAGATCTGCTGTTATGTTTTATTTCAGATGTTCCAGATTTGGGGGAAGGCCTTTGGTGAATGTATAATTGAATTATTTAATGATATGTATTTATCTAAAATGCTTTTACAGTGATAGATTTTAGGCATAAGAACAAGGTTTGGTCCCTGTTTTGTATAGCTTTAATAGTTTTTGAGAATAAGTCAGAAAAGAAACTGTTTTTTCTTGTATTTAAGGTGATACAGAACATGTGATATTCCACTTATATTAAGTAAGATATTTGAATTTTCCAGCCTTCTAATTTACCACTGATTTTCCTAATCAACCCACTTGTTCTCTTCGTATCTTTGTGGCAGTTCCTTTATAAAAATGCAAAACTATGTGAAGAACTTTAAAAATAGGTTTTAGTCACTAATTATAGGGAGGTAAGAGATTTTTATTTTTCTTTGACTAATAATATGGCCATGAAACAATTAGAAAAGGACACAAAATAGTTAACTTGCTATATTGGTCAGGGTTCTCTAGAGGAACAGAACGAATATAATGTATATGTGTGTGTGTGTATATATGTATATATGTATATATATATGGCAGATTATTAAGCATTAACTCACATGATCACAAGGTTTCACAATAGGCCATCTGTAGGCTAAGGAGCAAGGAAAGCCAGTCCATGATCCAAAACTGAAGAACTTGGAGTCCAGTGTTCAAGGGCAGGAAGCATCCAGCATGGGGGAAAGATGTAGGCTGGGAGGCTAGACCAGTGTATCTTTTCACATTTTCCTGCCTGCTTACATTCTAGCCATGCTAGCCACTGATTAGATTGTGCCTACCCAGATTAAGGGGGGATCTGCCTTTCCCAGCCCACTGACTCAAATGTTAATCTCCTTTGGCTACACTCTCAAAGAAACACACCAGGAGCAATGCTTTGTATCTTTCAGTCCACTCAAGTTGGCACTCAGTATTAACCATCACAAGTCTACTCCTTGTCAACCTGAACACCTACACATCTCCTGAGATCATTCATAATCTTCATAATCTTCAAATAAAGACAGTAAGAAGGTCATAATTACGCCTAACATGACACAACTATCCTTCATACAACCGGAAATGCACCGATCCCGATCCCCAACCTAAATACTATTACATAAAGTTAGCAATACTTAAATGCTTATGTGAAGTCAATAAATCTTATGTCACATGATAATGGAGAAAGGAAATAAAATGAAGATATTTTCTTAGTGCAAGTGTATACATGCACAAACATGTTTTTTAACAAAAGAAGGAGTGAATACTCATGACAATTACAGCCCTCGTTTCTGCAGCTGGTTACGTGGTTGTAGCTAGTATTGATGACCACCTTCTTCTACTACCCACTCTGTATTCCCTTTGCCTTCAGCAAGCACCTCAGCAGGTTGTGGTTTTTCTCCTGGTAGGGTGATCCAAACCTTCATTACTGAAGGGTCTGAGTCTTTTGTATTCCTGTCTGGATTGGTCTGTTGTAGTTTCCCATTGACCTTAAACATAGGGCATGGTAATACTAAGAGATCCCCTAATAGACCTCCTGTATTCCATGCATACTCTTCCTTACCTCCACTGCAGAGTAGTAGGCTGATTTCATCCTAAGAGTCTGGGCCAATCACCCCAGCCAATACTGTAACTCCCTTCTTAGCCTGTTGACTTAAGGGTAGGAGGAGCCCAAAGTGTTCAGGTGGCAATCTTAACTTCCAATTCAATGGAATCATCATTGTGTCTCCTGGTGGCGGCATTCCTCCCTCTGGAACTAAGACCTCTAGGACAGCAGAATGTAATGTCATGGGAACAGGAAGCAGAAATGTTGTTAGTGGATCACTAGGGGTAATGATGAGTAGTGCCACTTCCACTTCCACTCCTTGATTCCTGAACCTGTGAACCCTGGCTATGAAAGAAACAGTACCATATGTTGGACGCTGATTCAGAGCATATGTGACCTTCTGGAGAACTTTGTGTCACAGCCCTGAAAAGTATTGTCACCTAGTTGGGATTGTAATTGTGACTTCAAAAGGCCATTCCACCATTCCATCAATCCAGCTGCTTCAGGATGATAGGGAATGTGGTAGGACCAGTGAATTCCATGAGCATGAGCCCACTGTCACACTTCTTTAGCTGTAAAGTGGGTGCCTTGGTCAAAGGCAATGCTGTGTGGAATACCATGATGGTGGATAAGGCATTCTGTGAGTCCACGGATGGTAGTCTTGGCAGAAGCATTGTGTGCAGGATAGGCAAATCCATATCCGGAGTAAGTGTCTAGGAGCTGCAACATTAAATGCGGAGTTCCTACTTAGCGGGCCTGAATCCATAAATTCAGCCAAATCCAACTCTATGTTTCTTCGACCATTATCCCACACCCTTAATATACACTCCTATGCCTGCTCTCCAGATTTCTGTTTATATAAATTAGAAAACTCAAGCAGTTCTGTTCGAGTATAGCACATCTCCTCATAGGTCACACTCTCAACCTCATCTCTGGGGCCCGCCAGGACTTTAGTATAGGTCTAGAGGCAAACAGGGGTGTCGGGTGTGACTCCTGAGGAAAATCCACATTTTCTTGCCTTGAAACTACCTCAGGGGAGGCCATCACTGTTGCCTGAGGCAGCGCAGAGTTTATCTCCTCAGAAAAAGGTGGAAAGGCTGATGGCAGCATGAGTCAGGGAGGGGATATTGCCTCTACTGGGGATGGGGGAGCTGTTTCTTCTGGCAAAAAAGATTCATCACAGTTTACAACCTCAGTGTCATCAGGGTCCTCCCACACATCCCCATTCCAAGTTGTAGGGTCCCATTATTTTCCAATCAATGCCCTCAGTAGACACCTGGTGAGGCTGTGCATGCATCTTTCATTACAGGTCAGCTACTCGCATGATAAGATCTTGTGTCTGTTTTTCCACAATTTCAGCTCTTTGTCTATAGGAGATAAGACTGTCATTCAGGGCAATCTTAGCAGATTTGAGGCTCAGTATCTGCTTCTGAAGCCCGGAGAAGAATCCCTGAGTTATCATTTTCTTTCATCCCTTTGTCCACTGAGCTTAGGGTCAACCAACCAGCTTCATTATGTTCCTTGGTGTTCCACATATGGTCAAAGGTATTATGTGTAGATCCCCTAAACTCCTTGCCTCTCACGAATGATGAATCAGGAGTGTCAAATGCAATTATTTTGCATAGCTCTCTAAACAGTTTTTGCCAAGGAGTATCAGTATACTCCATACTATTAGAAGTAGAGTTCTTTGCATTTTGGGGTCTAATCATGTTAAGCAGCCAACTCCAGAAACCCCAAAACTTACAAAAAACTCCATCCTTAATATTCTGTTCCTCTAGAAGCACCCCAGTACCAAAATCAGTATTAGGGTTCTCTAGAGGGACAGACCTAATGGAACACACACACACATATATATATGTATAGATATATATGTGTATATATATATCCATATATGTATAGATATATATGTGTATATATATCCATGTATGTATAGATATATATGTGTATATATATCCATATATGTATAGATATATATGTGTATATATATCCATATATGTATAGATATATATGTGTATATATATCCATATATGTATAGATATATATGTGGATATATATATCCATATATGTATAGATATATATGTGGATATATATATCCATATATGTATAGATATATATGTGGATATATATCCACATATATATAGTCTAGCAGTAAGTAGCATAAAAATTAAGTATTAACTCACAAATCACAAGTTCCCACAATAGGCCATTTGCAGGCAGAGGAGCAAGGAGAGCCAGTCCGAGTTCTTTTTTTTTTTTTTTAAGACAGAATCTCGCACTGTCGCCCAGGCTGGAGTGCAGTGGCTCAATCTCGGCTCACTGCAAGCTCTGCCTCCCTGGTTCATGCCATTCTCCTGCCTCAGTCTCCTGAGTAGCTGGGACTACAGGCGCCCACCACCACGCCTGGCTAATTTTTTGTATTTTTAGTAGAGATGGGGTTTCACCATGTTAGCCAGGATGGTCTCGATCTCCTGACCTCATGATCCACCCACCTCGGCCTCCCAAAGTGCTGGGATTACAGGCATGAGCCACCGCGCCCGGCCTGTCCAAGTTTTAAAACTGAAGAATGCAGAGTCCAGTGTTTGAGGGCAGGAAGCATCCAGCACAGGAGAAAGATGTAGGCTGGGAGGCTAGGCCAGTCTCTCTTTTTACATTTTTTCTGCCTGCTTATATTCTAGCCTCCCTGGCAGCTGATTAGATTGTGCCCACCTAGATTAAGGGTGGGTCTGCCTTTCCCAGCCCACTGACTCATATATTAATCTCCTCTGGAAACACCCTCACGGACACACCCAATGCTTTGTGTCCTTCAATCAAGTTGACACTCTGTATTAACCATCACACTTGCCATGAGGTGCCCTTATATATTTTAAATATTTGATAATGACCAAGGAAAGAAGAGTTAAGAATGATTCATTTTATCACCATTTTTACTGGAATAGCTATATTTTCCTGGTGCCAGACTCTGTTTTAATGATTTGAAATACAGATACACTTTTCAAAGCGATATTCATTTTTCTCCCATGCATCTGGAAGACTCTTTAAAAAGGGTGAATGCTATTAGGTGAAGTTGATAATAGCAAAAATGAGTGGTGGAAATTTAACCCTATATTTTAAATGTAAATCTTAATTGGGTTCCAGCTGACACTGAGCCATGTCCACCTACTTCTCCTTTCATATTATCGTTTCATTTCTATTGGGTCCTTTGGCCATGTCTTTAAAAAGTACTCCACTTACTCTCTTTTCCCTTCACAGTAAGCAAAGAAGTAAGTCCTCCAATCCAATACACAACAGACAAATATGGGTATATTTTTCAGCTGTATTTCTACTCTAATAATCAAGCTATAATTCTCCCTTTAATTAGTACCAAAACTCTGATGCTGTAGCTTATCTAAGGAGCTTCCATCTTCTTGCCTGCTGTCTGCCTAGCCTTCTACAGCGTGATTTCCATTGCTGGTATTTTGATGCTGTCCTAGATAGTCACTCATTTGAAGTCTAGAAGTTTGTTTTAGGCATCTTCCTTTTTGTCTGCTCTACAGCACTGAACACTAAAAATGTCTAATTAATTAAATGTAATTTAGATGATCTTTGTTAACCTTATCATCAATGTCATTATCACTTAACTAAATACTGAAAGCTTGCTTCTTGAACATATATAATAATTGATATATAAAGTAAAGAGATTATATGCTTATTAATCTCTTTATTAATGCTATTAATCAATTATATATGTTCTGTTTATTAATGTTTATTAGTAGGTCACCATATACATTCTTCAAATTTATCCTTGTTTTTCATTTTCTGAGTTTAATTTAGAAGTGCACTATGACATACTCATCCATTAAGTATTTTCTGTCAGCCAGGCATGGTGGCTCACATCTCTAAACCCAGCACTTTGGGAGTCTGAGGTGGGAGGATTGCTTGAGCCCAGGAGTTCATGACCAGCCTGGACAACATGGCAAGACCCCATCTCTACAAAAAACTTAAAAAAAATTAGTTGGGCTTGGTGGTGCACACCTTTAGTTTCAGCTACTCAGTAGGCTAAAGCAGGAAGATCATTTGAGCCCAGGTGGTCGAGGCTGCAAGGAGCCATTTCACAATACTGTTCTCCAGCTTGGGCAACAGTGCGATACCCTGTCTCAAAAAAATTATTTTTGCTTGAGCACCATTTTTTTTTTTTACATGTGGATACAGTGGTGAAAAATACATATAACCTTTCTCTTGTCATGGAACTTGCATTTTAACAAAAGTAAAATAGACAATAAATAAAAATACAGAAATGAGATTATATCAGCTGATGATCAAAGTTATAAAAAATAATGAGGTAATGGGATAGAGAGGGAACATATAAGGGAAGCTGATCTCTTTGGATAGGATTGCCAGGGTGGATGTCTTAGAGGATATATTTGACCTGATTTCTAAATGATGAAATAAGCGAGCAATGTGAGGATCATGGGAAAAAGTATCCCTAGCAGAGAAAATTGCAGCAAGAGACAAGACCTTGAAACTGTTTGACAAAGAAAAATTCAGAGTCTAGAATGTTATCAACAAAAACAAGAGGTATGCAATGATGTCGTGGAAGAATAGGCAGTGGCCACATAACAGGGTTTTGCAGCCTTAGAAATTTGAATTACATTCTAAGTATAAAGAGAAGCAAATAGGTCTACAAAGTGAAACAGTGACATGAGTTGATTCCCATTTTGATAAATATAAGACAGAAAATGCTCACTTATTACTGTAAAAATAAGTTACTGTTATTGGTGAATATAGTAGTCTTCAGCTGAAATAATAGGGTCACATCACTCAAAGTTGATCAAACGTTCCATCTGCTGCTTCTAAAGTTGCTCTTCAATAGTTTTTATTCCATCCCATATTTCTAATTTCCACATACAAAATGATGGCTTTGCTTATGTTAAAATGTGACCCTAAGACAGAGCCTGGTATCTGAGGAATCTGAAGTAGCAACTCCTATCATTCGGGGCATTTATTTTATCAAGCTTATCAACCTTGCTCTCTGAGCATTTTTATTCTGTGCTTATGTTCTATTGTTTAGCAGTAACTAGCATAACTATGTAATTATATGGTTTGTTTTGTTGGTAACAGATTTCAAAATACTCTATTATTATGGTGCTGTTTGAATTGTGTTTACTGTATCAGCATAAACATATAAATTGAGTCAAATTATTTGCTTGGTTAACTGCAAACCACAAGTTATTACAATGTTGTCAGTTTAAAAATGTTGTGTGACAATAAAACCATTTGATTCTCTTTGTTCAGATTTGAATCTCCAAAAACTTTGTCATTGTTTCCTATAATATATTAGGCACAACTTTTGGAGAAGGCAGTTGATATATTCTGTAGCACCTTGCAAGGGCCCTACATAACTATTTAAACATGTTTCATAATTTCTACAGTGACTTGTGCCTTATTGTAGTGGATAACTTCTGTTTAATTTCAAAATATATTTTCCCTTTGCCTAAGCCCCTCAGTATTCTAACATGTACAAAACCAAAAAACCATTAGACAATTCAAGGTATTTATATTAAAATGTTAACATTCTTTATGATGTTTCCTTTACTTTGAGTTTTCATTAGGTGACCCAACCATACTTTAAACTGCTGTTAGTCTATTAGGCAATAAAATTGTTTATAATCCTTGCTATTTTATAATCTCTTTAAACTGCTTCTCTTTTCTTTTTCTTTGGGGTTTTAAATAAAGACAAACAAAAGGATGTGGGATTTACACCTGGCTTTTTGTAGCCATGTGATTCTACCACCTGCCTTTAGTTCCCTGCTTCCTCTCCTGCTGGACGTCATTGCTATTATTTCCCTGCTGCACTGTCTGCCCTGTGTGTGCCCTTATATCTCTCGTTGTCCATCCTCACTTCTCTGCTTCCAGTGAATGAAAAGGGCAAATCTAAAGTCAGATTCAACATTGAGAGCCAGAGGACAGAGTATTTTATCTTACAATCCAAGCACTAAAAAAAATAGCATTAATAATTGACAAGATATGACTAAATTGCCTTGCCTTTCCATGAAAGAAGAAAAGAGACCTCCTAGAAATTCAATTGATTATTTTAATTGTTTTTCTGATCTTATGATTCTCTCCCTCCTTGGTACCTGTATTTAGCTAAGATCAACATTTATGTGATTATATGAGAATTCTGTCAAATGGGTAAACGGACAGTCTTCTTAATGCTAAAGCAACTGTGAAATAAGTTTCTTTTCAGTTTATGGTAAATAAAAAAGCAAGTTTCCCTGAGGACTGGCAGCTCAGATGTGAGTGTGTGAATTTTTCCCCTTTAATGTAAGTTCACTGTAATACTCTACATATGAATTCAGGCCATGGCTCCAAATTGTAGGGGAGCTAGAGATCATGAATGTCCTTGAGATATTATCAGTACCATTACTCTAGAACATTGTTTATAACCATCATGATGATGTTTCTAGTAATCTCTCATAATATCTTAATGAAATAGATTATGTATAGTAATAAAGAAAAATAATTTTCTGCATTTGACATTATTTAGTTGAAGTTATAATATATTTAGAAGTATAAGAAACAGGGTAAATTTGAAATGGACAATCTCATACCATTCATTCATTGAGTGGTAGAGTTAATGAGCTCCTATTATATACAGAGAACAGTTCTCTGGGAGATAGCAAAATAAATAAAACACTGTTCTTATCCTGGATGAGTTCAAAATCTAGTATCAAAGACATGTAAATAATAGTAGCATAAAAGGGCTGTATAAAAGAAATATTTTGATTGAGGAAGCTAAAGAATTAACTATTAAGGTTGATTTTTAGAGGCAAAAAGAAGCATTTTTCCACATAAGAAATATAGAAAGAACCATTGATAATGAAGATGTAGAATGAATAAGCACAGAGAAATATGAAAGGTGAAGTGGTTGAAGGAATGGCAGATTGCCCAGTGTGGCTAAAACTAATTTGCCTGAGAAGGATTAGCTAAGAAAAGGCCAAAAACAAGTTGTGAGAACCTTCATATTCCATCAAATCATTAACATATGCATAATACCAGATAGTGTTTGTTTATATATCATTTGACAGGGTGTATGTGGTCAAACTCCTGCTTTTCTTGATTCTGTGAACAATAATTACTAAATAAATATAAGATAGGAAAAATCACAAAAATATTGATTTCTTTATTTGTGAAAATCAGCCACTTGTGGAATTCAGATATTCAAAAAGTTTTTTCTGGCCATTACTTAATTGATACTGCCTCTTGGAAATAATAATATATAAATAAGAAAATTATTTTTTATTATGATAAGAAACTATCTCTTCTAAATATAGATACTTAACTGCTTAAGAAAAATACTAGTAAATAGAAACCAGAAATATTGTAAATGAATTCCATATCACAAACTATACTTTTATCCAGGAATCCAAGGAGAGCTTCAATAAATTTTATTAAGTAATAGATAAGTAATGCAACATTTCACTAGTTGGGAAACATTTGCTAATGTTAGTAACCATTCTTAATAAAATTGAGAATAGTAAAATATTTTTGGCATATTAGAATACACTCTAAGGTGTCAAAACAGAAAGCTCCACCAATCATCATCCCTCACCCACAAGGATACCAAGTTAACAACTATCTACACAGAAAAACACCTTCATACGAACCCCAAATCAGGTGAGCACTCACAGTACCTGGTTTTAACTTTATATCCCTGAAAGAGGAACTGAAGATATAGAAAAAACAGTCCAGAGTCACTGATGCCGCCCCTCCCTCTTCCCCCAGCAGCGGCGTGGTGCAGAGAGCCTCTCCGGGTGCTGGACGAGGGAGAATACGACATTTGTGAGGCACTGAACTCACTGCTGTTCTGTTGGAACGGAAAGCAAACCCGGACCAAACTCAGCTAACACTGCTTACTGAGGGAACATTAAAATCAGCCTTAGCCAGAGGGGAATCACTGATCACAGGGGTTGAACTTGAGTTCTGGCAATCCTCGCCACTTAGGGCCAAAGTGCTCTTGGTCTCTTAAGTAAACTTGAAAGGCAGTCTCTGCCATAAGGACTGTAACTCTTAGGCAAGTCCCAGGGCTGAACTTGACCCAGAAGCAGTGGACCGGGGAAATACATGACATACTGAAACATCAAGTGTGGCAGCCAAGAGAGTGCTGGCATCAACCGTTCCCTAATCCTAGACAGCACAGCTCACACTCCAAGAGAGACTTCTTCCTTCTGCTTGAGGAGAAGAGAGGGAAGAGTAGGGAGGACTTTGTCCTGCATCTTCGTTACTGGCTCAGCCACAACACAGTATCTCTACAACGCTGCATGAATCACAGCATTCTTGGGCTTGGGGTGCTCCTTAAAGCAGAAACTGCTTAGTTCACAACACCCAAGTTCTTTCAAATATCTAGAAAGTTTTCCCAAGAAGGACAGCTGCAAATAATATGAGGCGGTAAAGACTACAATAAATACCTAACTCTTCAATATCCAGACACTGAAGAACATCTACTAGCATTAACATCATCCACAAAACATGGCCTCATCAAATCTACTAAATAAGGCACCAAGGACCAATCCTGGAGAAACAGAGATATGTGATCTTTCAGACGGAGAATTCAAAATAGCTGTGTTGAGGAAACTCAAAGAAATGCAAGACAACACAGAGGAGGAATTCAGAATTCTATCATATAAATTAAACGAAGATATTGAAATAATTAAAAAGAATTAAGCAGCAATTCTGAACCAGTGTATTTGAAAATACACTGTCAGAGGAGACAAAAAAAAAAAAAACAACAAAAAAAGCACATCTATAGGATCTAGAAATTAGCCTCAAAAGGTAAAAATCTAAGAGTTATTGAAGACCTTTAATAGTAGATATGGAAAGATAAAGGGATAGAAAATTTATTCAGAGGAATAATAACAGAGAACTTCTGAAACTTAGAGAAAAAGATCAATATCCAATTACAAGAAAGTTATAGTCCCAGTGCGGTGTCTCACACCTGTAATCCCAGCACTTTGGGAGATTGAGGTGGGTGGATCACCTGAGCTCAGGAGTTCGAGACCACCCTGGGCATCATGGTGAAACCCCATCTGTACTAAAATACAAAAAATTAGCCAGGCGTGGTGGCATGTGCCTGTAGTCCTAGCTACTTGGAAGCCTGAGGCGTGACACTCACTTGAACCTGGGAGGTGGAGGTTGCAGTGAGCCAAGGTCACACCACTGCACTCCAGCTTGGGCTACAGAGTGAGACTCCAACTCAAAAAAAAAATATATATATATATATATATAAGAAAGTTGTAGAAAACCAAGCAGATTTAACCCAGATATGACTAATTCGACACATTTAGTAATCAAACTCTCAAAGGCCAAGGATAAAGAAAGGATTCTAAAAGCAGCAAGAGAAGAGAAACAATAACTTAAAGTGGACCTCCAATATGTCTGGCAGCAGACTCTTCAGTGAAAACCTTACAGGCCAGAAGAATGGCATGACATATCTAAAGAGATGAAGGACAAAAACTTTTAGCCTAGAGTAGTATATCTGGCAATAATATCCTTTAAATATGAAGGAGAAATGAAGACATTCCCAAACAAAAGCAGAAGGATTTCATCAATACCAGACCCATTCTACAAGAAATATTAAAGGGAGTACTTCAACCCCCCCCAAAAAAGGATATTATTGAGCAAAAAATAATCACCTGAAGGTACAAAACTTGTGATAGTAAGTATGCAGCAAAACACGGAATATGATAACACTGTAGCTGTGGTGTGTAAACTATTATAATTCTAAGTAGAAAGACTAAATGAAGAACCAATCAAAAATAATAGCTACAACAACTTTTCAAGACATAGTACAATAAGATGCAAATAGAAGAAACAAAAAGTTAAAAAGGGTGTTGGATGAAATTAACATGAGTTTTTCTTAGTTTTCTTTGTGGTTATTTGATTGATTATTGATGCAAATAGTGTTAGATTGTTATCAGGTTAAAATAATGGATTATAAAATAGTATTTGCAAGCCTCAGGGTAACCTCAACCAATAAATAAAAAAGATACAATGAGTACACAAAAAATGCAAAGCAGGAAACTAAATTATATCACCAGGGAAAATCATCTTTACTACAAGAAAACAGGAATGAAAAAGGAAAGTGAAGACCACAAAACAGCCAGAAAACAAATCACAAAATGGCAGGACTAAGCCCTAACTTATCAATAATAACATTGAATGAAAATGGACTAAACTCTCCAATAAAAAAATGTAGACAGCCCAAATGGATTTAGAAAAACAAGACCCATTGATTGGTTGCTTACAAGAAACACACTTTACCTGTGAAAACAAATATAGACTGAAAATAAAGATATTTCTTGTCAATGGAAACCAGAAAGACCAGGAGTCACTATACTTAGACAAATTAGATTTTAAGACAAAAACTATAAGAAGAGGGAAAAGTCACTGTATCATGTTAAAGGGGTTAATTCAGCAAGATGATACAACAATTTTAAATATATATATGCATCCAATATGGGAGCACCCAGATATATAAAGTAAATATTAATGAAGCCATACAGATAAATAGGTCTTCTACAATAAGAGCAAGAGATTTCAACGCCCCACTTCTGGCACTAGACAGATCTTCCAGATAGAAAATCGGTCCAGGCACAATGGCTCACGCCTGTAATCCCAGCATTTTGGGAGGCCAAGTTGGGTGGATCACCTGCGGTCAGGAGTTTGAGACCAGCCTGGCCAACATGGAGAAACCCCATCTCCACTAAAAATACAAAAAAATTAACTGGGTGTGGTGGCGTACACCTGTGGTCCCAGCCACTTGGGAGGCTGAGGCACGAGGATCGCTTGGACCTGGGAGGTGGAGGTTGCAGTGAGCCGAGATCATGCCACTGCACTCCAGCCTGGGCAAAAAGAGTGAAACTCTGTCTCAAAAAAAAAAAAAAAAAAAAAAAAAAAAAAAAAGTCAGTGAAGAAACATCAGATGTAATCTGCAGTATAGACAACATGGATCTCATAGATATTTACAGAACATTTCATCCAAGAACTGCAGAATACACACTCTTTTTCTCAGCACATGGATTATTCTCAAAAACAGACCATGTTTTACATCACAAAAAAGTCTTAAAACATTCAAAAAATTGAAATAATATCAAACATCTTCTCTGAAAAATATAGAATGAAACTAGAAATTAATAACGAGGAGTTTCAGAATCTATACAAATACAGGGAAATTAAACAGTATGCTCCTGAAGCAGTGGGTCAATAAATCAAGAAGGAAAGTGATAAATATCTTGAAACAAATGGTAATGAAAATACAATATACCAAAACCTATGGTATACAGCAAAAGCAGTACACAGAGATAAGTTTATAGCTTGAAGTGCCTACATCAAAAAAGAGGAAAATCTTTAAATAATGTATTGATGCATCTTAAAGAACTAGAAAAGGAAGAGCAAACCAAACCCAAAATTAGTATAAGAAAAGAAATAATAAAGATCAGAGCAGATATAAATGCAATTAAAATGAAATAAACAATACAAAAGATCAATGAAACAAAGAGTTGGTTTTTTGAAAAGTTAAAAAAAAATTGACAAAACTTTAGCCAGATTAAGAAAAACAGAGAGAAGATCTAAAAAAAGTAAAACTAGAAATGAAAAAGGAGACATTACAACTGATACTGTGGAAATTTAAAGGATCATTAGTGGCTACTATGAGCAACTATATGCCAATAAATTGGAAAATCTAGCAGAAATTGACAAATTACTAGATACATGCAACCTACCAAGATTGAACTGGGAAGAAATCCAAAACCTTAACAGACTCATAACAAGTAATGAGATGGAAGCCATAATACAAATTCTCCCAGTAAAGAAAAGCCTGGGACCTGATGGCTTCACTGCTGAATTTTACCAAATATTTGAAGAATAACAAACACCAATCCTACTCAAACTACCCTCAAGAAGAGAGGAGGAGGAAATATTTCCAAACTTATTGTATGAGGCCACTATTACCCTGATATCAAAACCAGACAAACACATCACAACAAAAAAATGAAAGCAAACAAATAAACAAACAAAAACTGCAGGCCAATAACTCTGATAAATATTGAATAAAAAATCCTCAAGAAAATACTAACAACCTGAATTCAGCAACACATTAGAAAGATCATTTATCATGATCAAGTGGGATTTATCCCTGAGATGCAAGGATGGTTCAACATATGCAAATTAATCATTGTGATACATCATATCAACAGAATGAAGAAAAAAACATATGATTATTCCAACTGATGCTGAAAAAGCATTTGATAAATTTCACATCGTTTCATGATAAAAAAAAATCTTTAAAAACTGGCTATAGAAGAAACATACCTTAACATAATAAAAGCCATATATGACAGACCCACAGCTAGTATCATACTGTGTGGGGAAAACAAAAAAAAAAAACTGAAAACCTTTCCACTAAAACTGGAACAAGCCAAGAATACTAACTGTCACCACTATGGTTCAACATAGTGCTGGAAATCCTAGCTAGCACAGTCAGACAAGAGAAAAATTTAAAGGACATCCAAACTGGAAAAGAAGAAGTCAGATTATCCTTGTTTGCTGATGCTATGATCTTATTTTTGAAAAAACCTAATGACTCCACAAGAAAATTATTAGAACTGATAAAAAAATTCATTCAAGTTGCAGGATAAAAAATCAATATACATTTTTATTTTGTTCACAATGATGAACAATGTTAAAAAGAAATAAAAAAGTAATACCATTTACAGTAGCCACACATAAAGGTAAATACCTAGAAATTAACCAAAGAATTAAAGGAGCTCTATGATTAAAATTACAAAACACTGATGAAGGAAATAGAAAAGGACACTACAAAATGGAAAAGTATTCCTTATCCATGAATTAGAAGAATCAATATTGTTAAGGTGTCCATACTACCAAAGCACTTTACAGATTCAATGTGATCCCTATCAAAATACCAATGACATTCTTCACAGAAATAGACAAAACAATCCTAAAATTTATATGGTTTATATGAAACTACGACAGACTCAGAATAACCAAAGCTCTCTTAAGCAAAAATAACAAAACTGGAGGAATCACATTACCTGACTTCATATTACGATACAGAACTATAGTAACCAAAGCAGCATGGAATTGGCATAAAAACAGACACTTAGACCAATGGAACACAATAGAGAACCTAGAAACAAATCCACACAACCACAATGAACTCATATTTGGTAAGTTTCCAAAAGCATACACTGGGGTAAAAACAGTCTCTTCAATAAATGGTACTGAGAAACTGGGATATCCATATGCAAACAAATGAAACTGTGTCTCACCATATACAAAAATAAAATGGAAATGGATTAAAGACTTAAACCTGAGACTTTAAACTATGAAAACTACTACAAGAAAACATTGGGGAACTCTCCAGGATATTGGTCTGGGGAAAGACTTTTTGAGCAATACCCCAGAAGCACAGGCAACCAAAGCAAACATGGACAAATTGAATCATGTCAAGTTAAAAAGCTTCTACACAGCAAATGATACAGTCAACTAAGTGAAGAGACAACCCATAGAATGGGAGAATATATTTACAAATTACCCCTCTAACAAGGGATTAATAGCCAGATTATATAAGGAGCTCAAACAACTCTATAGGAAAAAAATAAAATAATCTTATCAAAAAGTGGGCAAAATATTTGAATAGATATTTTTCAAAAGACAACATACAAATGGCAAACAGGTATAAGAAAAAGTGCTAACATCATTGATCATTAGAGAGGTGAAAATCAAAACTAGAGATATAATTTCACCTCAGCTAAAATGGATTATATCCAAAAGACAGGCAATAACAAATGCTGGCCAGGATGTGGAGAAACAGGAACCCTTGTACGTTGTTGGTGGGAATATAAATTAGTACAATCACTATGGAGAACAGTTTGGAGGTTCCTCAGAAAACTAGAAATATAGTTACCGTATGATCCGGCAATCTCACTGCTGGGTATATACCCGAAATAAATGCAATCAGTGTATGAAAGATATGTCTGCACTCCTATAATTGTCTCAGCATTACATACGATAGCTAGGATTGGGAGCAACGTAAGTGTCCATCAACAGATAATTGGATAAAGAAAATGTGGAGTCCTATTCAGCCACAAAAAAAGAATGAGATCTTGTCATTTGCAATAACATGGGCAGAATTGGAGATTATTATGTTAAGTGAAATAATCCAGGTGCAGAAAGACAAATATCACATGTTCTCACTTCTTTGTGTGACCTAAAAATCATAATAATTGTAATCATGATATAGAGAGTAGAAGGATGGTTACCAGAGATTGGGAAGGGTAGAGGGGGGTTAGGAGGAGGGTAGATAGATAATGCGATAATAATAGATAAATAATAATAAATAAGTTAAATAAATAAATAAAATTGAATAAGACTATTTGATAGCACAACAGGGTGACTATAGTCAATAATAACTTAATGGTATATTTTAAAATAATGTAGATAATATAATTCGATTGTTTGTAACTCAAAGGATAAATGCTTGAGGAGATGGACATGCTATTCTCCATGATGTACTTATTTCCAATTGCATGCTTGTATTAAGTACATCTCAGGTACTGCATAAATTTATACATCTACTATGTACTCACAATAATTTAAAAAATAAATAAAAAATAAAAATTATGTTGTATGAAAAAAGACAGTCACTAAAGTATTCATAGAGCCATAGATTATATAATTTCATTTATGTGACCTTCAATAATTAGATAAAAGTAAACTGTATTTTTTGGAAATAAATGCTGGATGGTAAAATTCTAAAAGAAAAGCAAGGAAAGTATCTTTGTGGAGGAGGAAGTAGTGATTAAGAGAGCACAGAGGATGGGCTTCCTGGGTACTGACAATGTTGTACTTCTTGACTGGAGTAGTAGTTGCATGGGTGTTCACTTGTCATTAATCATTTAGCCGAACATGTTTATTTTGTGCACTTTTATGTATAGATATTATATTTTACAATTATGGAGTTTTTAAAAGGAGACTCTTTATTGGCAAGGAAACATATTCCTGAAGTATCATGAAGTGAAAAAAGTTTACAAAAAGATGCACACTAGAACCTCAGCGAACATTAAAACTACAAAGACATTACATACAAAGTGCAAGAACTAAACTAGGATGCTTATTATCACTATTAATAAATATCTTTTAAAATTTTTATTAGAGAAGTAAGACATGAAAGAGAAATGAGTAATATATATTGGAAGAGAAAGGATAAGAGATAATTATTTGAATGTGATACAGTTTGAGTGTGTGGCCCCACCCAAATCTCATATTGAAACATAATCCCCAGTGCTATAGGTGCGGCCTGGTGAGGGGTGATTGGATCATGGGGGCCAATGTCTTATGAATGGTTTAACGTCCTCCCCTTGGTGGTGTCCTCCAGGTAGTAAGTTCTCTTGAGATCTGTTTGCTTAAAAGTGTGTGGCACCTCCACAGTCTCTCTCTTGCGTCTGCTCTGGCAAGGTGATGTGTCTGCTTCCCCTTTGCCTTCTGCCATAATGTAAGTTTCCTGAGGCCCCCCTCCAGAAGCTGAGCAGGTGCTAGTATCGTGATTCCTGTACAGCCTGCATAACCATGAGCCAATTCCACCTCTTTGCTTTATAAATTACCCAGCCATGGGTATTTCTTTATAGCAATGCAAGAATGGCCTAACACAATATAATATAATTTTTCCTGGGAAAAAATTTCCAGTGTTTTTTTCTACGAATTCCAAGGGCATATGCTTACATGGCCAGAAAAGAACAATAAAATCAACAAAATGCAAAATTTACAACCATTTCTGCATTCCTGAAAGTCCTGACAGTAAAAAAAGTTCTATTCCAAAAAGCAACAAAAAAGCTAACAATTTCAAAATAACTGTTAGCAAGATAAGTGTAGGTTCTTTAAATAAAAATTTAAAAAACTCGTATTTTATATATTAATTTCAACCAAATTTCAGTCAATATTTGTTTAGAAGTTTGGGAAAACAAAAATAAAACAAAACACGAATATTAAAGAAAACACAAAGGGAAAAGATATTGAGGAGAGAACCAGTTCTACCAGATATTACACCATTTACAAAGCACCAATAATTAAAATATTAGGTAATTGGCACAAGAATAGTGAAAACATTAGAATTTTATAAACTATCACAGTTAGCTTTTATTATAGATAAAATGGACAAATTAGAATCACAAAATTGGGTAGATATACTAGAAATGCAATCTCAATTCATGTTTTTACCGAAATAAATTCAGATGTATTAAGGGGTTAAGTATACTTTTAATCAATAACAAACAAAATCTTAAATAAAAATAAAACAGCATGTTTGCCTGTCAAATTAGCAAATAAAAACAATAGAGTATACTGGTGGTAGTTAGGATAAGTGAAATAGGTACATGTTTCTATGTGAATGTAAATTCATATGGTTATTTTGAAAGACAGTACCATTGTAAAAGTAAAATACGTATCAATAAGCTTCTTTAGAGTTCCTTCCCCTATACTTAGTCATGACTCTTTAACCTAAATTTGTCACTTAATTACTCATTAAAATATAATTTTGCAAAAATAGATCTATAATCATTTTGTAGACAGAGGGTTGAAGACAAACTATAATTTTCACAAAGACACTTGAATATTTGAATGTTTTCAGTTGGAATCAGTGTGTCCAACTGTATGATAAAATTAAACCAATTTGACCATTTTATTTATTTAAATCTACGATTCCATGCTTGTCGCATGTCTAGGGGTTAAAAGTGTCAGTTGTGAAAATGTGATTCATTAACGTATGTTTGAGAGAGTATTGATGGTGTTTGGACTCTTACCAATCATGTGGCAAGGAATTATTTTAACATGTACCAAGGAATGTCGTTTTAGCTGTTATAATTCTATGGGGAATTCATCAACCATTTCCAAAATGTTTTTGTGATTGATTATCTGAGATATAGATGGAGCTTCTGAGAAGTACATGAGCCCTGTCTATATGGGCAATGGAAGAACGTGGGTAGGAGGCCTAATACCCTCCTAACCAAAAGATAGAAAGGTAATTAGCATTAAGGATATTCTTTGCAGGGCCAGAAAGGAATATCTGTATCTATATCTATATCTATCTGTATCTATATCTATCCATATCTATATCTATATATCTACATCTACATCTATATCTATATCTGAGTTTATAGATATATATCGATATCTCTGAGTTTATAGATATATAGAGATATATAGTTATATAGATATAGATATATGTAGTTAAACATCCCTAATTTAAACCAGTCTCCTGGAGTAATGCAACATAGACAATCCACCTTATTCGGGATCAGTAAGGGGCCAATCTATGTCTTATTCATTTTAGTGTTGCCAAGAGCCAAAATCTGGACTCAGTAAAGGTTTGTGTTGAATAATTATGATAATGTTGCAATGTTAGAATGCTATATTGTGTGATATGTTACCAACTTATTAAGAATCTGAGTTTATTCTGATGAATTATATGTTTATACATTCTGTATATCTGCCAATGAAGTAGTTAAATTACCTTCATTTATCAGTTGGAAAATGTGCCTTGAAAGTTTGGCATTCTACTATTTGGCATTGTATATGAAGCAAGTAAACACAAAAATCGACACATTTCCTGTATAATCAAAAGTTCCTACACATTACTAGCAATTCTAAATTGTTTTGCTAGTTCCACAGAAAGTCTACTAATGCCCAAAACATCAAGAACATACTAACAATCTAATATATAATAGTAAAACTAATAGATTGTAAATACTTAAGTGGGAGAAAATTTTGCGTGCTTTCCCTGCTAGAGACCAGAAAACATAAGTTTCATGTCCTTTTACAAATGAAAGAGCATCCTACTTCTGTTTATGTTAACAGCTGGAGCTACCATTACTTTTATTTTGTTGTTCTCATACTCTTTATAGCTTGAGGCAATAATTCACTCAACTTGTGAAATAGTTACGTCACCAATTTTCATGCTCTGTATGTTTTCATGTGTATTTGGTGAATTTCTTTTAAATTATTAAGCATTTTTTTCTGCATTATGTAGGATACAGGTAGTTTCAGTATTAAATAATCTAAATTCAGTGTAAGTCATAAACATAGCACTAAAATTTTTTGATCTTCCTTATGGGATTGCTGTATTGTTATTTTTAAAGCTGTCACATAATTAGTAATTATATAGCAGTTTTCTTATTTTAGAATGACAGAGTTTAGAATTAGTCCAGTGGTAAAATTTTTATCTATTTAAAAATATAAATCATAATTATCAATATTTCAAATTTGCTACGTTGTCTTTAATTCTAGCTTTTCCATAAAGCTATCTAATTTTTTCACATTCTAATTATTTATTGATATATAGCTGACAGGATCAAAATCTATTCAATGATTATGCATGTATTGTATCATTTAACTTAGTATTTAAATACTGATTGTTCTGGGCTGCAGCACAACCAATCAATCATATATTGCTTAACTTGGAATAGAACTTGTTGAAGGATGTCACTTTTCTGGATATCCCTGCCTCTAAAATAGTTACAATTAATAATTTTGATCAAGTTGATCATAAGTTTCACAATTCATGTATTTTCAGTAGCATATTCCTAAAGTTAATTGGCATCAGTCTGGTGAAATGGCAGCATGCATTAAACTGTATTTGTGGATAAGTCTTTTTTCATAAGACATAGAAAACTATAAGCATTAGGTCAAGTAAAAACTTTAAAAATAAAAACATGAAACTCAAATATGTAATTCTGTAATTCCTGCTTCATTCTATTTCTTCCATTTAATAAAGCAAAACATTTTATCTCAGTCTGCCACGTTCTAATCTTTTGTTTTACTGACACTGTTTTGTGGGAGAGTATAAGAAGTTGATTAATATGCCTGAGACAGACAGGATAAATCTCTATTGTGGTATCTGATGTAGAAGGGGCAACCAACTTCTGAGAGAGACCATCTAAGGAAATGTGTTTTCTGGATCTGAGACATCAAAATTATCTGGGGTTTTATTATAAGGTAAAAAATCTATGCCCATCACTCAAGATTTGATTTAGTACAACTGAGTTAGACCCAGATATTAATCTTTGTTTGCACACAGGTAATCTTAAGCATGCTAAAGTTTTGAAAAACCCTGATATATTAATTCTTCATTTTTTTCTCGATTCTTTGTCATATTGAATACCTAGAAATCAGCATTACCCTAATTCACAGTTTAATACTACAGTATAAAACCATGAAGTGCATTTCTGTATATTGTACAAAACAAACTGTTCAGGACATTGTACGTTATATTTCTCAAAGATCTTTGCATGCAAATTCATATAAAACATTCTTTTAGAACTATAATAGAAACAAGAAGGTTTCTTGAAAGAACGAATTTTTATTTTATTTTATTTTAATGCATATCATAGATTTTTTTTATTACTGTACTTTAAGTTTTAGGGTACATGTGCACAATGTGCAGGTTTGTTACATATGTATACATGTGCCATGGTTGGTTTGCTACACCCATTAACTCGTCATTTAGCATTAGGTATATCGCCTAATGTTATCCCTCCCCCTTCCCCTCCACCCCACAACAGTCCCCAGAGTGTGATGTTCCCCTTCCTGTGTCCATGTGTTCTCATTGTTCAATTCCCACCTATGAGTGAGAACATGCGATGTTTGGTTTTTTGTCCTTGCGATAGTTTACTGAAAATGATGATTTCCAGTTTCATCCATGTCCCTACAAAGGACATGAACTCATCATTTTTTATGGCTGCATAGTATTCCATGGTGTATATGTGCCACATTTTCTTAATCCAGTCTATCGTTGTTGGACATTCGGGTTGGTTCCAAGTCCTTGCTATTGTGAAAGTGCCGCAATAAACATACATGTGCATGTGTCTTTATAGCAGCATGATTTACAGTCCTTTGGGTATATACCCAGTAATGGGATGGCTGGGTCAAATGGTATTTCTAGTTCTAGATCCCTGAGGAATCACCACACTGACTTCCACAATGGTTGAACTAGTTTACAGTCCCACCAACAGTGTAAAAGTGTTCCTGTTTCTCCACATCCTCTCCAGCACCTGTTGTTTCCTGACTTTTTAATGATGGCCATTCTAACTGGTGTGAGATGGTATCTCATTGTGGTTTTGATTTGCATTTCTCTGATGGCCAGTGATGATGAGCATTTTTGCATGTGTTTTTTGGCTGCATAAATGTCTTCTTTTGAGAAGTGTCTGTTCATATCCTTTGCCCACTTTTTGATGGGGTTGTTTGTTTTTTTCTTGTAAATTTGTTTGAGTTCATTGTAGATTCTGGGTATTAGCACTTTGTCAGATGAGTAGGTTGCGAAAATTTTCTCCCATTCTGTAGGTTGCCTGTTCACTCTGATGGTAGTTTCTTTTGCTGTGCAGAAGCTCTTCAGTTTAATTAGATCCCATTTGTCAATTTTGGCTTTTGTTGCCATTGCTTTTGGTGTTTTAGTCATGAAGTCCTTGCCCATGCCTATGTCCTGAATGGTAATGCCTAGGTTTTCTTCTAGGGTTTTTATGATTTTAGGTCTAACATGTAAGTCTTTAATCCATCTTGAATTAATTTTTGTATAAGGTGTAAGGAAGGGATCCAGTTTCAGCTTTCTACATATGGCTAGCCAGTTTTCTCAGCACCATTTATTAAATAGGGAATCCTTTCCCCGTTGCTTGTTTTTGTCAGAAAGAATGAATTTTTTTAATGTAATAAGAAACATGCAATCAGCGTCTTCATCTCTTTTTGCTTTGACAGTACGGAACTGTGGTAGGCAACCTCTAATATCCCTGCTTCTTGGTTACATACCCTTTTGCAATACCCCTCCCTTGAGTGTGGGTTGGATTACTACATGCCTCTGACTAATAGAATACAGAATGATTGATTGAATGTCACTTCTGAGATTAGGTTTTGAAAAGACCGTGGCTTTCATCATGGGTGATCTCTCTCACTTGTTCCAAGGGAAATCAAGTGTATTTTGTAAAGTACCCTCTGGACGGCCTACATGGCAAGGATTTGAAGAAAGCCATTGGTTAGCAGCTAGTGAGGAACTGAGATGCTGTTTCCAAGAGCCTGCAAAGAACTGAATCTTGCCAACAAGCATGCGAGTGGGCTTAGAAGCAGAATCAAACTCAGTCATGCTTCATATAAGACCACAGCTTCCAACAATTCCCTAACTGCAACTTCATGAGAAACCTTGATCCAGAAGCTCCCAGCTATACCAACCTCCAATTTCTAACCAACAGAAAATGTGAAATAACTTGTTTGATGTTTTAAGTTGTGAAGTTTTAGAATAATTTGTTATGTAGCAATAGATAACAATACAGAAACCAAGAGCTTCATTAATCACCTCACCTCAGATTCTAATATCAAAATTTTTCTTATATGATCACTAATCTTCTTATATAATTTTATTTATCACAGGTGAGTTTTATATTAAACTATTTCAAATCCTTTTTAAAAATCAGATTGTTATTAATAGTAAAAAATTTCACAGATAACTCATAAGTCTTTGTGCCTAGTAAATCAGGCCTCACCTAGACCATCTTTGTCATTTAATCCAAATTGAAATTGCCAACTCATTTATATTTGATCTTATAATTAATCAAACTCTTTCTCAGCAGAATTACCTTTCTAGTACTTAGATCAAAATCATTACATCACAGAATACTAGCACTGGAATGTATCTTAAGTATTCTGGAGATCAGCCCTTTTGTTTTATGGATGAGTAATCTTAGGTCTAAAAAAAGAAAAAGAAAACAAAAAGATACAGCAAATTACCCAAGATGAAGCTGCTGCTTGAACTGAGATATGATGACTCTTTTCCAGTGCTCATTTGATTCCTTGATCATAAATTTACTGGGTGGTAGAAGATGCTAAGAAGTGTTTTGAGAGTTGGGTGATATGTAGCCCAGGTCTTGAACATATTCATCTATAAATTCCAAAATGGGATAGTTCATTTGTACTAGCATTTCAAAACTGCTATCAAATTTCTCATGGCTCTGTATACTATAGAGGAATGTTACAAAAAACATTGAGATTAGAGAAAAACCACGTCTCTAAAAGGTAAACTTATCTGTGACTATTTCTTACTACTAAATAACATTTCATCGAGTCCCTAGTGTCTTCCTTTTCTATGATGACATCACACAGTTGTTGTACTACCAATGTTCAAAAGCAGAATATTGGTGGTGTTCATTAGTAACATAATTCGGATTGCATTGTGGATCTATTGTATATAGACGGTGGTTTGGCTTATCTCTAAGTGAACAAACAAAATGAAGATTAAGACAGAGGCACTAAAGTTCCCTGCCTGAAGAGCCAGGTCTTTAATAGTTGACTAGGTGCAAAACTCACAATTAACTATTTCATGTCAGTGTTATTATGAATGAAGATTTAACAACATAATGTGTACTTTAGAAAGTATCAGTTGCTTTCCAGCATTAAGTAACATATTTCTTATTTATATCAATTATCTCTATTCAAAAGAGAGAAGTTGGGTTTTTTGTTTTTTTTTTTTTTGGCCTGAGATAAAATAATTTCCTTTATCTCCCACTTAATTTTGCAGGTACTGACTAGCTCTTGCTAGTTTTATGTAAGTGCATGGAAAGTTCTGGAATACCTATCTGGTTGCACTTGGTGGTGAAGTTAATACACAAATAAATGCCAGAAAGTCAGTGATTTGCTTTCCTATTAGCATGCACTATTGGAGGCATTACTGTCATCTCTTGTTTAAATGAATTTCACCATGTCTTCACATCTCCAGGCCTAGATTAAATCAAAGTAGTTTTAGAGCTCAAGGACAGAGTAAGTCACTATGGGAAAGTGGGACAAAGGAAATCAAGCACGCCAGATGGAAAGTTCAGACTGGCCAGTATCTTTAAAATGTCAATGCAGTATAAAAAGGCTTTGTAAGCCATCAATCAACGATGGCTCTAGAAACAGGCCAGTGGCTACAGAAATTAGGCTTTTTTCACTAAGCCTTGAAAATTTATTTTCAAAGTGGGTTGAATTTTAGGTCATTTGTGCAAGTATGTGTAATGAAGAGAAAAACAAAGTGATGGAGAGGGAATTTCTATAAGATCTTAGTATTCACTAGAAATATAACCTCTTGCTTTCATAGTTAATAGGATCTGAAGTTAAGGTAATAAAAATTTGACTTATTTACTGAAACAGGCAAGATTTGAACCTGGCTTTATTATGTTTTTACTTTTAGTTTACATGTTTGTTTCAAACAAGATTAAAAATTAAGAATTAAAAATTGATGTTTGTCTGGATTTTTACAACCAATTATTAGGTCTATGGCAGGTATCCAGCCATTTAAAAATAACAGTGTAAAGCAAAGCCTCTAATTTTAAAGAAAAAAAGGAATCTGAAAGAGGGATGGCTATAGCAACCTTGATGTTATAGGAAAATTTGTGCAGAAAAGCCTACAGTAAACAGATTTTCTTAGACTTAAGGCATGTCCTTAGTTTATCATACTCAAAAAAAAAAAAAAAGGTCTCCTTAGTTGTGTAGCTATTTCATCTTAACTGAATTCACAGTAGCTAAAATATGCATGTAACAGTATTAGCTAAATTTATAGGCCAGGCATGGTGGCTCACACCTGTAATCCCAGGAGTTTGGGAGACCCAGGCAGGTGGATCACCTCACCTAAGGTCAGGAGTTCAAGACCAGCCTGGCCAACATGGCGATACTCTGTCTCTACTAAAAATACAAAAATTATCCTGGCGTGGTGGCGGGTGCCTGTAATCCCAGCTACTTGGGAGGCTGAGACAGGAGAATTACTTGAATCCCGAGAGATGGAGGTCGCCATGAGCCAAGACAGTGCCATTGCACTCCAGCCTGGACAACAAGAGCAAAATTCCACCTCAAAAAACAATTATAGAACACTCTATACACACCAGACCCTTCTGCAAACTCATGATCATATATTTAACTGTTAAAATAGTCCTTTGAGGTAGGTACTAGTAATGAGGAAATCATGCTAGACAATCTGTATTAATAAATCCCTGCTTTATATCATTATCCCTACTCCAAGATTGCTAGTATTGTTGTAACATTCAAACTATTGATTGTGTGGTGGGTTAGCGCACAGACTGTGGGGTTACCTACTTGGTTTCAAATACTGGCTCTGTCACTTTCTACCTATGGCACTTTAGATAATTTGATCTCTTCCTACTTTTGAGTTTCTTCATGTATAAAATGAACTCTAAAAGGACTAGTCTGAGGATTAAATGAGATAGAAGATGTAAAACTATCTGTAACAGAACCTAGCACATAGTATGAATGTCATAATTGTCAGCTGTTTTTATTATTTCAATTTCCTTCAGCATTCCCAGGCAAGAAATGCACAATTGTAACATTTGTAACCTTTGGTTAACATATTTAACTAAGCAATTTAAGTATTAGAAGATATTTTTTAAAATATACATTTTCTGCCTTAGAGTTTCATATAATTCAAATAGAGATTATAAAAAATCACATATGCAATGTATCATATTTGCAATGCTTTATGCAATACTGTAGCACAAATAAAATAATAGCATTTTATCTAAATTGTTTTAATAGGAGATTTTCATCAGAATATAGATGATTTTTTAGTGATTGGTTTTAAGAATAACTTTATTTTAATAGTTTAATAGTTTACGTGTGTGTGTATGTGTGTGTGTGTATATATATATAACGTACAGATGGTCAGAAGTTTAGAAAATAAAAAACTGTGAAGACTAAAGTAAACATTACCCATAAATTAGCAACCCAGATTTTTCAAAAATTACTAATATTTTGGCATGCTACCTTAAAGTCTTTGTGTGTGTGTATAACTATATATTTTAAAATAACTACATCACTTTTTACATAGAAATTTGTTATCCTTTTTTCCACTTAACATTATTTAATAAAAATTTTCCAGCTTATTAAATGTGGGTCTTATGAGTTAGCTAAGGAAAAGAGAATAGTACTCCGTGACTTTGGGGGTGGGAACTGAGGAATAAGCAGTAAATATAAGAAAATAGTGAGTTTTATTTAGTAAATGGTGAGGTAATTTATTTGGTTTTAAAATAGCAGGAAAGGTAGGAGTTAATTTCACGTATGCAGGTAGGAGTTAATATCCAGTCCTGCAGTCCAGGCAGGATGACGCTCTGTGGAAGAGTGGGACGAGCAGTGGGGAATGAGGGGCCTTAATACACATCATGTTAGTCATATTCAACATTTCAACACTATCAAGTTTGTTAATTAATGGCCACTTCACCTGTGACATGTGACTTGACCCTCCTCTTCCCTTGTTTCTTCATCTTTAAAATGTGACATCTGAAATATGGGCCCCAAATTAATAATGTACAATTTTAGGCCAAAGCTATCCCATTACTATTGTCTAGAGCAGGAGAGGTGAACAGAAGAGGTAGGGGCTGTGAATGCTTTCACAAAACTGACAAGCAGTGTGAAAGGGAAACTCTGGAATATGAGCTTCCAGGCTGCACTTGCATCTTGTTTATCTCACGGTCCTCAGGGGCCACCATCTTACCTGGCACACTGAATGTGCCTGAGGAATGCTTGATGCACTAAACCACAAATCAGTGCAATGGAATTGCCATCCCCCAAAAGTCATTTTTTAAGATAAGAACGTATTTTCTGAAGTGGATAGCTATTAGTGTTGGTGGTCTGGAGTATGCTTTTACTCTTTCTCCCTGATACTGGCAATAGAACATATAGGTCCACAGGTTTGGATATGAGACTCGAGTCTTGCTAATTGTATAGCCCCCTTCATTTTGACATAGTGACTGGTTCATAAGGGAAGGACAGTCAATCAAATATATTTGTGGAATTAAATGTGGAAGAAAAAATATTTGTGCATCTGGTTAAAATATCAAGGACTGCATTTACACTCTTTCCAGAAACAAGTAAAAACTGTATACAGCATTTGAAGCAATGGCACTTGACATTGGCATGAGGCAGTGGATGGAAGTGGTTGCTAAAAGATGGAAAATGAAAGAGGTGACTGGTAAGAGTGCCCCAGGGCACTGCCTGCGACAGATTGCAAGCTGGGTTTAGGGAGGGGGAATATAGGCAGAGCAGGGCCTTCTCAGCATTGAGAAGGAGCTGGGAGTTTGGGAAAGCCCAAAAGTCACAAGAGTTTACATTCATTTTTATTGCTAAGCTACTTCAATTTGGGTTTCAGTCATTTTTAATGAAAGAAGCCCTAGTACACCTTATATTCCTGTCCGTTTCCCTTGTTCCTGAGTTCCTTTTTTAAACTGGTAATATCTCAGACATTGCTGAAGTCACGTGCCAACATCTGACAAGTGCCCTTTAGGATGTAGCCTCAAGTATGTAAGCAGCAAGAACCACAGCCTTTAGAGCGATTTTGGAATTAAGTTGTTAAAATGTGTTTTTAACTTAGTACTTTCTGAAATATCCATTCTCCTGCAGACAGGCTTACAGCTATCTTCCACTAGGGCTGGAAATTGACTTTTTAACCACTGACACTTGACAGGATGTTTATTTTCCCATTATAACAATTGCCAATTGTCCACCAATTTCTCTTCTCACAGAAATAAAGAAGGTCGGTTGTGATGAACTATACTCTCTGTAGCCTCTCTCTGACAATTTCTTTATACCCATATTTGATATTGGTAGTTCTCTCATTTTCCATAAAAAAAAAAAAGAAACGAAGACAATCAGTGTGGAATGCTGTCATTGGGGGTGGGGCAGCAGCAAGATATAGGTGTTTGCATGCCATTCTCAACCTGACTACTAAAGTCATCACCTAAGGAAGATGGAATGTCAACATGGATCCACGTTTTAAATTTTTTTTTTTTTTTTGAAAAAGCTCTGCAACTTCAGGATAAAGTGTAACCTTGCAGTTGCTAAGCTAACTGCTTTTCTCTGCCTCCTCAGGAATGGCAGAACAAATTAGGGGAAGAAAACTTTTGTAAATCATCAATACATGCACACTCTAAGTATGCAATAGCTAAATGTTTCATTGGAATCCTAGGTAACCAAAATATGATCAGCTAAAAGGTGTTTCTGTTATCAATCTGATTTCTTTCTTGAGCAATTTAACGTACATGGATAAACTTATATTTACCCCTCCTTTTCTAGCTTTCACAGCCTTTTTCCCCTTATTAATTTATGCAACTTAATAGCTTCCGATGTTCCTAAGAATGAAGCACAGATTGGAAAATTTCTAGATGGAATAAAATAAGACAAGGTTAATTGTTGGCAATGGTCTGTTTCATAATCAGCACAAATTTAGAATTATATATTGATATTTTCCTGTTGCTATAATTCCCTGGGGCTTCCCTGTATTGTGGCATCATTAATCTCTCATCATTTTGCTGGCAGGATTATTTATGAAAATATTTGGAATTAGATACTAATTATTTGAACGTGATAAACCAGTCATTATGTTTGCTTTCAAAGTACCCTAATGTATTTTTACATTAAAAGACATTGATAATATCTATATTTCATGGTTTCTAAAATACATTTCCACATTTTAATATCCCTGAAATAAAGATACATCTTCCAAGTGACAGTACCTCACAATTGCCATTGGGCATATTTTCACATTTTAAAGTATCCTGCAATACATATTATAATTAATGACATAATAGACTGGATGAAATATAGTATTATGACTTATTGGTATGAAAAAAGTTTTGGTAGAACTTTCCCTATAAATTATTTTCGACTTGTCTTACCAACTAGTAAGACAAGTTTGAAGGGTTTGCATAATTGCTAAACCCTTCTTTAATGAAACCATGTCTCAACTGTCTTGGCAGTGTTGTCACCTGCAAGTATTCTAGTGGCTTATTTAGGTGTCACAGGATCATCCCTCACTATTTTCCTCTGCAAACAGGGCTTCAAGACAAATGGTTCACTCTGACTAAGCCGCAAAGGAAAAAACATGTTTACTATTAATTTGTCTTTTGTTGCTGCTCCCTGAGTCTTGTGCCTGAGTATCTAATTAGTGAGTAACGTGCATTCACAAGATACCTGGACTGCTGTAGAGGCTCTAGGTTGTGGCGGTGGGCTTTGGGGGCAGTGCCTCCACCTCAGGCTACTCATTAGCTGTGTCACCAGGCAAATCAGTTTACCTCTCTCAACCTGGCAATCTCCTCTGGAAAAAAAGGGATAAGTAATTATTTTACTGATTTGGTTATTGCTGGCAAATTAAACCAAATGAAATACTATATTGCACTATAGTGGGCACTCAGTAAATATTTTATCCTTTCTGTTCTTTCTCTATGTCTGTCAATCAAGTTCATTTTTTGGTACCAAATTAATGAAAAATAGTTTTATGTATTGAAAGTTTTAAATTATCATTACTATTCTTAATATGTCCCAATACCATAAAAATATAATTAGAAAATGTTAGTCTTATCTAATGGGGTGGTTTTAAGAACTGAAGGAGTTGATTCTTGAATCCCAGACTAAGAAAAACAAAATTCTAGAATTAATTTTAAATATAATTTTATAATCTCTATAAGCAGGAGATTGTATATTTCATTTCCAGGGTACACCTTTTTGGTTATATATATATTTCTTTTCTTTTTTCTTTTCTTTTTTTTTAAATTAGAGACAGAGTGTCACTCTGTCACCCAGGCTGGAGTGTGGTGGTGTGATCTTGGCTCACTGCAACCTCTGCCTCCAGTATTCAAGCAATTCTCCTACCTCAGCCTCCTAAGTAGCTGGGATTACAGGCACCCACCACCACACCTGGCTAATTTGTCTATTTTTAGTAGACAAATTTCACCATGTTGGCCAGGCTGGTCTCAAACTTTTGACCTCAAGTGAGCCACCCGCCTCTGCCTCCCAAAGTGCTAGGATTACAGGTGTGAGCCACCACGCCCGGCCTGGCTTTATATTTTAATGCAGTTAAAAACCATATTAGATAATGAATATTCAGTATCATATGGAGTACAGAGGGTATGGACTTGGGAAGTCAATAGATCTGAATCTGTAAATTTGAATTTCTCTAGTTTTAGACTTTGAGTAAGTTACTTATTTGAGCCCCATTTTCCTATAAGTAAAGTTAGATTAATGCTACTGTCATGGTAAGAATAAAATGCAATAATGGATATAAAATATCAGACATTATCAGTTAGAACAGGTAGTAAATAAATGTACATTTTCTCAATGATCACAGACATTTCTTTAGAAAGGAGAATTTTCAAATATAGGTATAATTCAATTATAATAAACCTTGAAAGACATTTTAATGCAATTTTATTAAAGATTAATTTATTGGAAGATCAATATCTGCAGTCAGAAGGAGTTTGGAGACAAAATAAATTTGATGACCAGAGTCTTTGTAGCTGAGTGTCAAGGGTTTCAAACTCAATAAGGGAGGAAAGGTAAAATATCAGATACATCTAATGCAATCTTATAATTATCTTTTCATTTTTGGATGCTTTAGTGTACAAGTTTTGATGAAAAGGCTGGGATTTCACAGATTTTTATTTTACTTGATAGACTTAAATTTAAAAAAGTTATACTACAGTTTAATTCTACAAAGTCTGTATTCTGGACAAGTTCTAAGAGTTCTAGAAAATAATACAATGTTGGAAAACTAGTATCTAATTGCCTACCAATTATTACAACAGAAAGATTTTTAAACACAAATGGTTTAATTGTAAAGCTTAGAAAACATTTTTCGTGGTCAATTGGATAGATTATTTCATATGAGTGTGGGTGGGGAGGTATATTTTGAGGGATGGCAGCAGAGGAGGTGTCATCTTTTCTGCTGTGTTATCTCAGTGATAAAGCTCATTTTGATAATGTTTGAGATTGCCCATGTTAAATCATCATGGCTTAGTGGTTAAGATTTAGGCTTTGTAATTAGACATACTGAAGTTGCTGTCTCCTCCCTGTCAATGAACAGAGTTTGACAATGGAACATTAGATATGTTTCTAGACCCAGCTTTCCCAACTTTATGGTAAGGACAACTTCACGGAAATATTATGAGTGGTAGAGACAGGTTTGAGCCTATGTTGTCTGGTTCTAAGACTCATTCTATTGATGGATACGTTAGAGGTTCAAGGTGTATTTTGTTTAAAAATGTTATATTTGATTTATTTATTGTATTTATTAGAGAAATTGAGAGGAAAACAAAATAAGTCAATTATTTACATTGTTTAAAAATTGAATTATATCATATAATACTTTAATAATTTTCAGAAAAAAAGCATAAGCTAAATTTCACCCAATCAATCTTACAACCTTGTGGTTAAATTGTATATTAAATACTATTCATTATATTTCATTTGAAAAAGAGCAGGAAAACTCTTCTGGACATTGGCTTAGGTAAATAATTTATGGCTAAGACTCCAAAAGCAAATGCAACAAAAACAAAATTAGATAAATGGGACCTAACCAAACTAAAAAGCTTCTGCATAGCAAAAGAAATAATCAGCAGAGTAAACAGGCAACCCACGTATTGGGAGGAAATATTCACAAACTATGCATCTGATAAAAGACTAGTATCCAGAATCTACAAGGGACTCAAACAAATCAGCAAGAAAGTAATCCCATGAAAAATATGGGCAAAGGACATGAATAGACCTTTCTTAAAAGAAGATTACAAACAGCCAACAAACATAAAACAAATGCTCAACATCGCTAATCATGGAAATACAAATTAAAACCACAGTGAGATACCACCTTACTCCTGCAAGAATGGCCATAATTAAAAAGTCAAAAACAATAGATGTTGGTGTGGATGTGGTGAAAAGGGAATACATTAATACTGTGGTGGGAATGTAAATTAGTACAACCACTGTGGAAAACAGTATGGAAATTCCTTAATAAGAACTAAAAGTAGAACTACCATTTGGTCCAGCAATCTCACTACTGGGTATCTACCTAAAGGAAAATAAGTCACTATATGAAAAAGACACATGCACACACATGTTTACAGCAGCACAATTCACAATTGCAAAGATAGGGAACCATTCTAAATGCTCATTGACCAATGAGTGGATATAGAAAATGTAGCATATATACACCATGGAATACTATCAAACATTAAAAGAAATGGAATAATGTCTTTTTCAGCAACTCGGATGGAGCTGGAGGCCATTATTCTAAGTGAAGTAACCCAGGAATGGAAAACCAAATATCGTACGTCCTCACGTAAAAGTGGGAGCTAAGCTATGAGGACACAGAGGCATAAGAGTGATATAATGGACTTTGGGGACTTGATGAGGAGATTGGGAAAAGGGTGGGGGATAAAAGACTACACATTGTGTATAGTGTACACTGCTCAAGTGATGGGTGCACTAAAATCTCTGAAATCACTGCTAAAAAACATATCCATGTAACCAGAAACTACTTGTACCCCAAAAACTATTGAAATAAAAATTACTTAAAAAAGAGATTTAAAATGCAAAATATTTTTAGAGTGATTAATACATAGCATCTAGTGTCATTATCTTTACTAGATTTCATACATAATGTTTTTAGCACCATTTCTGCCTGTTCATCATCCCTGCTACACCTGGTGGTAAAGTGTTTCAGACTGTAATTCTCATTTGAAACTTTATTTGTTACATGCTGAGAGCTCTTTTAAAATTAAGAATTTGATTTAACTTTGTTTCAGCAATTCTGATTTTTAAAGTGTAAATTAATAACAGTCTATAATAGGAGCAAAGAAGATTTGTAAACACAAGTGGTTTAATTGAATTTTCCCATAGTCAATTGAAAAAAAAAGTTACTACAATGATCCTTCATTTCCAATTCTTAACTGATCATGAATTTGTTTAAGAACCTGTTGATGAAACAATTCAAAGACAGCACATTTGCATTGTGATTACTGTGCTTAAAATGCATTATACATTTTATGGCAAAAATGTACATTCAAAATGCTTGGTCACGACTTTAGTTGAATGACATTGAACAAAGACCTGAAACTGAGTATAAATGTAGTGTAACTTTAGCTTTTATTTTGTTTATGATGTTCCTTAATTGTAGTAACATGTGGTCCAGAAAATATCCTCTGGATTTCATTTCAGAATCTGCTGAATACTATTATTTACTTGAATACCTGTAGCACAAAAGAACCTTGGTTAGAGACACACTATCATCTTGCCCATTTCAAATTGTTTATTAATTACTTGGAAAGTCTTTTCTAGGTCAAATGAGATGAATTATTTGAAACCTTTATGGTTTAGTTAAAACTGAATTTTAGTCTCACTTTCGTTTGTTTTAGATCTATTTGTTATTTTTTTGTCTTTTTTGAGCCACCAATTTTAGGGAATTAAAAAGAGAGAAAATCATTAACTTCAATCTGGCCCCATAGATATTTGTGCATGTCAGACTGTTGAAATAAAGATCATTTTCATCACAATTTTCTAATTTTCGTCATAATTTTCTAAGCTTGACCGATAATTTACTTTGTGTATTTTAAAGTTGAAAATAGTGTTAAAGATTTTCAAGAATGTTTGTAGAAGTGTATTACAGTATACAATTCATATTAAATATTTATGATGAAAATAAAATGTTCTTTTTAAAAATATAAGACATGTTTAGAAACATCCACTGCAATACTTAATAATTTTTACTATGTAGCATATTTGATTCCATATTAGAAAAGTAGTATATGATTAGGATGCTTTGGGCTGATTATGAAAACATATCTGTACTTATTCAGAATATTCACTTGTAATTGCATCTAATAATTTTGTAATTTGAGTTTAGGGAGGGTATTTAGTATGCCTACAGAAACAAAATAACACACTAGATTTTGGAAAACAGTAGTGCATACTATAAAAAAATATATTTTGGAGTCAGTGTATCAGTGGGATATTAGCCCCTCTGCTTACTCTTGGTGCAAACTTGAAGACTCTTTTTCTGTAAAAAATGGAAAAAAAAATCCCTGTATTAGCTACTGTATGAGAAACCACCTCAAAACTGACTGACTTGAAATGGTAAGGATTTATTAGTATTCACTAGCCTACAGCTCAGCTAGGCTCACTTGTGCATCTGTACTCAGTTTTGTGGATCATCTAGGTGACTGCGCTGATCAAGGATCTGGCGGTTGTTTGGCTGAGGTTTACTTTAAGATGGCCTCAGCTGGGACAGTTGAGATCTCTTCCCTTGAACAGGTTACCTCAGGGTTGCTCCCATGGCCAAGAAGGGGGTCCGTAAGAGTGAAAGGAAGCACAAAAGTCATTTCAGAACTAGCACACTAATGATTCTGTTTGTGTTCAACACAAACCAGTCACAAAACCAGTCCAGATGGAGGGAGTATGAAATAAACTCTACCACTTGATGAGAGTAACCATGAGTTGCATTGCAAAGTGTTTGGATCAAAGAAAGAATAAAGAATTATGGCCACTTTTGTAATACACCACAGACCCTATCTGGCAATTTAAAATTAATGGCATAATGAGAGATAATGTGGGTTCCGATCGGGACCACTAGAATAAAGCAAATATTACAATAAAGCAAGTCATGAAATTTTTGGTTTCTCGGTGCATATAAATGTTATGCTTACAATCTACTACAGCCTATTAGGGTACAATATCATTATGTCTAAAATGCACATATTTTAATTTAAAAATATTTTATTGCTAAGAAATCCTAGCAGTATTACACCTTCAGCAAGTTGTAATATTTTTGCAGATGGAGCGTCTGGCCTTGGCGTTGATGGCTTCTGACTGATCGTGGTGGTGATTGCTGAAGGTTGGGGTGCTTGTGGCAATTTCTTAAAACAATAAAGATTGCCACATTCATTGACTTCCTTTTACAAAAAATTCTCTGTAAAATGCAATGCTATTGAATAGCATTATACCCACAGTAGAACGTCTTTCAAAATTGGAGTTAATCTTCTGAAATCTTGCCGCTGCTTTATAAATTAAGTTTATGTAATGTTCTCAATCTTTTGTGGTCATTTCAGCCATGTTCACTTACTTCACCAGGAGCACATGCCATCTCAAGAAACCACTGTCTTTGCTCACCCATAAATAACAACTTCTCATCCATTCAAGTATATTCATAAGATTTGAGCAATTCAGTCATCTCTTCAGTCCCCATTTCTAATTTTAGTTTTCTTGCTGCTTCCACCACATCTGAAGTTATCACTTCAATGGAGGACCACGGAAGTCTTCAACCTCTCAAAATCATCCATGAGGCTTGGAATCAACATCTTTCAAACTCCAATTGATGTTGATATTTCAACCTCCTCCCATAACTCATGAATATTATTAATGGCATCTAGAATGATAAATTATTTCCCAAAGGTTTTCAATTTACTTCTTCCAGATCTATCAGAGGGATCACTCTCTGCAGCTATAGCTTTATGAAATGTGTTCCTTAAATAATAAAACTTGGGAGTCAAAATTACTCCTTGATCTGTGTGCTGCAGAACTTATGTGTTAGCAGCCATAGAAACAATATTAATCTCCTTGTACACCACCATCCCACCTCTTGGTGTGACCAGATGCGTTGTCAATGAGCAGTGATACTTTGAAATAAATATTTTTTTCTGAGCAATAGATCTCAACAGTGGGCTTTAAATATTCAGTAGACCATACCATAAACATGTATGCTGTCATTCAGGCCTTGATTTTCCATTTATAGAGTACAGGTAGACTCAATTTGCATAATTCTTAAGGGCCTTAGAATTTTTTGAATAGCAGATAAGCTTTGGCTTCAACTTAGTGACAAGCCGCATTAGCTCCTAACAGAAGAGTCAGACTGTCTCTTGAAGCCTTGAAGTCAGGCATTGACTCCTCCTCTCCAGCTGTGAAAGTCCTAGATGTCATCTTCTCCCAACAGAAGGCTGTTTTGTCTCCATTGACAATCCGTTGTTTAGAGTAGCCATCTTCATCAATTATTGTAGGTAGATATTCTGGATAACTTGCTGCAGCTTCTACATCAGCATTTGCCGCTTCATCCTGTACTTTTATGTTATAGAGATGGCTCCTTTTGTTAAATCTCATGAGCTAACCTCTACTAGCTTCCAACTTTTCTTCTGTATCTTCCTCACCTGTCTCAGCCTTCATAGAACTGAAGAGAGTTGAGATCTTGCTCTCAATTAGGATTTGGACTAAGGGAATGTTGTGGCTGCTTTATTCTTCCATTTATACCACTAAAACTTTCTCCATGTCAGCAATAAGGTGGTTTTGCTTTGCTATCATTCATATATTCGATGGAGTGGCACTTTTCATTTCCTTTATGAACTTTTCTTTGCATTCCCATCTTCACTATCTGGTGCAAGAGGACTGGCTTTTGGCTTACCTTGACTTTCAACATGCTTTCCTCACTAACTTTAATCATCTCTAGCTTTTGATTTAAAGTAAGATATATGTTACTCTTCTTTTCACTTTAACATGTGGAAGCCATGTAGGGTAATTAATTGTCCTAATCCCTGCAGTTTGGAGGCAGAGGCAGGAGGATTGCTTGAGGCCAGGTGTTTGAGACCAGCTTGGCCAAAAGAATGAAACCCCATGTCTACAAAAACTAAAATAAAAAATTAGTCTGGCGTGATGGTGTACACCTGTAGTCCTACCTTCTTGGGAGTCTGAGGTGAGAGGATTAATTGAGCCCAGAAGTTCAAGGGGGTATTGAGCTGTGATCATGCCACTGCACTCTAGCCTGGGTGACAGAGCGAGACCTTATCTTAAAAAAAAAAAAAAAAAGATAAATTATCTATGATTATTTTAAAAGCTTTTAATTTTGAAGTAATTTTAGACTTGCTTAAAAGTTGCAAAAATAAGAAACAAGTTTCATATATCGCTCCATCTTCTACCTGTAATATTAACAACGTAAATAGCCACAGGGCAATCTTCAAGACCTGGAAATTAACTGTAGGACAGCACTATTACCTAAACCCAGCTTTAATTTGAATTTCATCAGTTTTTCTCCTAATGCTGGTTTTCTGTTCCAGGATCCTATCCAGGAGCCCACATTGCCTTTAGATATTATTTCTCTTTCATCTGTCCAGTTTGTAAAACTTGCTCAGTCTTTCCTTGTCTGTAAAGAATTTGACACTTTTGAAGAGTACGGATCAGTTATTTTGTAGAAAATCCCTCAATTTGGGTTTGTTGAATTTTTCTCATTATTGAAATGAAATGATGTATTTTTCCATGATAACACTACTAAAATGATGCTTTGTGGTCAGTCCATTATATCAATATGATATCAAGACATATTAGTATTTCTTATTGCTGATGTTATTATCAAGACTTATCAGTATGTCTTTTTGCTGGTGGTATTAACCTAATCACTTGGCGAAGCAGATGTCTTCAAGGATTCTCCATTATAAAGTTGTTATCTTTCCCTTGTTCATTAGTAAGTTATCCTTGGGGAGACACTTTGAGATTATGCAAACCTGAAGTTGTAGTTTCTAAACGTCATTCTACAAAAAAAGGAACAAGGCAAGGACTCCTTGGAAAAGTGGTTGATTCCAGAAGGGACAGGGTAAATACAAGATGAGCCTGAAATGTCTTGTGGTAATAGAATTTAAGGAAGTATCAGAAAAAGATGGGGACTTATGGAAAAAACACAGAAACCAATATCCAATTTTTCATATTAAGCTCATTAAATTATAAAGCATAGTTAGTAGCTCCTGAGGGCTGAAGTTGAAGTAACTAGAACAACAAAATAAATGATTGTTATGGATTTTAACCCATAGAATTAAGTACATATCCATGAGTACATAGTGAAATAAATAAGAAATCAATAATATTATTTAATCAATAACTAAATATTATTCAATGTGGAGAAAGGACAGGTATTCTTATACAGTAGAATTCCAATTCATAAAAGTAGAAGAAAAGAGAGCAATAGAAAAATTATTATTAGGCAAACAACATAGTAATGAAATTTATCCACTGATGGAGTTTTAAATTAGTGAGCAAAAGTTTGAGGAGAAGCAGGATTTGCACAGTATCTTTGATTTTTTAGAACAAGTAAAATAATTTTCTAAAACATTTCACTGTTTTATTCATCATGTAGTTTTCTTACTGCACATCTAGATGCCACCTTTTTTCAATATCCTATTCTGAAGTAAAGAGAGAACATTATTTAAAGTGGTGTTTCTGTTTTTCCTTTATTGTAGTCTGGATAGGTATAGAGGAATAGAAAAAAATTCAGATTCCTTGGTACTTTTGACTGTATCTTCTGTGGTTTTGTTGGCATGGCACTGTAGAGGTAGAATACAAAACCTCAATTTGTGATATTTTTTGGGTAGTTCATCAGTTCAAAAAACCATGCCTTGTCCCCTGGCAGAGTCATTATTAAAAGAACATATCCTGTAATGGCATTCATAAATCTCAGCAGCTGTTCATGGAATTGAGATATAAGACTAGGTTTGTAAAAGACGGAGAAAAACACATAATTGTATCTTACTTGTTCAGGAAAGTTATATGCTGTTACATGCTTTTCTTTTTTTTTTTATTTTACTTTAAGTTCTAGGGTACACGTGCACAACATGCAAGTTTGTTACATATGTATACATGTGCCATGTTGGTGTGCTGCACCCATTAACTTGTCATTTACATTAGGTATATCTCCTAATGCTATCCTCCCCCTTCCCCCAACCCCATGACAGGCCCCGCTGTGTGATGTTCCCCACCCTGTGTCCAAGTGTTCTCATTGTTCAATTCTCGCCTATGAGTGAGAACATGTGGTGTTTGTTTTTTTGTCCCTGTGATAGTTTGCTGAGAATGATGGTTTCCAGCTTCATCCATGTCCCGTCAAAGGACATGAACTCATTATTTTTTATGGCTGCATAGTATTCCATGGTGTGTATGTGCCACATTTTCTTAATCCAGTCTATCATTGATGGACATTTGGGTTGGTTCCAAGTCTTTGCAATTGTGAATAGTGCTGCAGTAAACATACGTGTACATGTGTCTTTATAGCAGTATGATTTATAATCCTTTGGGTATATACCCAGTAATGGGATGGCTGGGTCAAATGGTATTTCTAGCTCTAGATCGCTGAGGAATTGCCACATTGTCTTCCACAATGGTTGAACCAGTTTACAGTCCCACCAACATTATAAAAGTGTTCCTATTTCTCCACATCCTCTCCAGCACCTGTTGTTTCCTGACTTTGTAATGATGGCCATTCTAATTGGTGTGAGATGATATCTCATTGTGGTTTTGATTAGCATTTCTCTGATGGCCAATGATGATGAGCATTTTTTCATGTTTCTGTTGGCTGCATAAATGTCTTCTTTTGAGAAGTGTCTGTTAATATCCTTTGCCCATTTTGTGATGGGGTTATTTGCTTTTTTCTTGTAAATTTGTTTGAGTTCTTTGTAGATTCTGGATATTAGCCCTTTGTCAGATGAGTAGATTGCAAAAATTTTCTCCCTTTATGTAGGTTGCCTGTTCACTCTGATGATAGTTTCTTTTGCTGTGCAGAAGCTCTTTAGTTTCATTAGATCCCATTTGTCAATTTTGGCTTTTGTTGCCATTGCTTTTGGTGTTTTAGACCTAAAGTCCTTGCCCGTGCCTATTTCCTGAATGGTGTTGCCTAGGTTTTCTTCTAGGGTTTTTATGATTTTAGGTCTAAAACTTAAGTCTTTAATCCATCTTGAATTAATGTTTGTATAAGGTGTAAGGAAGGGATCCAGTTTCAGCTTTCTACATATGGCTAGCCAGTTTTCCCAGCACCATTTATTAAATAGGGAATCCTTTCCCCATTTCTTGTTTTTGTCAGGTTTGTCAAAGATCAGATAGTTGTAGATGTGTGGTATTATTTCCTAGGGCTCTGTTCTGTTCCTCTGGTCTATATCTCTGTTTTGGTACCAGTACCATGCTGTTTTGGTTACTGTAGCTTTGTAGTATAATTTGAAGTCAGATAGCATGATGCCTTCAGCTTTGTTCTTTTGGCTTAGAATTGTTTTGGCTATGCAGGCTCTTTTTTGGTTCCATATGAACTTTAAAGTAATTTTTTTCCAATTCTATGAAGAAAGTCATTGGTAGCTTGATGGGGATGGCATTAAATCTATAAATTACCTTGGGCTGTATGGCCATTTACATGGTATTGATTCTTCCTATCCATGAGCATGGAATGTTCTTCCATTTGTTTGTATACTCTTTTATTTCGTTGAGCAGTGGTTTGTAGTTCTCCTTGAAGAGGTCCTTCACATCCCTTTTAAGTTGCATTCCTAGGTATTTTATTCTCTTTGCCAGCAATGGAACAAAGCTGGATGGAGAATGACTTTGACGAGTTGAGAGAAGAAGGCTTCAGACGATCAAACTTCTCTGAGCTAAAGGAGAAAGTTCGAACCCATTGCAAAGAAGCTGAAAACCTTGAATAAAGATTAGACGATTGGCTAACCAGAATAACCAGTGTAAAGAAGTCCTTAAATGACCTGATGGAGCTGAAACCCATGGCATGAGAACTACATGAGGAATGCATAAGCTTCAGTAGCTGATTCGATCAAGTGGAAGAAAGGTTATCAGTGATTGAAGATCAAATGAATGAAATGAAGTGAGATGAGAAGTTTAGAGAAAAAAGATTAAAAAGCAATGAACAAAGGCTCCAGGAAATAGGGGACTATGTGAAAAGACCTAATCTACATCTGATTGGTGTACCTAAAAGTGACGCGGAGAATGGAACCAAGTTGGAAAACACTCTGCAGGATATTATCCAGAAGAACTTCCCCAACCTAGCAAGGCAGGCCAACATTCAAATTCAGCAAATACAGCGAACGCCACAAAGATACTCCTCGAGAAGAGCAACTCCAAGACACATAACTGTCAGATTCACCAAAGTTGAAATGAAGGAAAAAATGTTAAGGGTGGCCAGAGACAAAGGTCGGGTTACCCACAAAGGGAAGCCCATCAGACTAACAGCTGATCTCTTGGCAGAAACTCTGCAAGCCAGTAGAGAGTGGGGGCTAATATTCAGCATTCTTAAAGAAAAGAATTTTCAACCCAGAATTTCATATCCAGCTAAACTAAGCTTCCTAAGTGAAGGAGAAATAAAATACTTTACAGACAAGCAAATGCCGAAAGATTTTGTCACCACCAGGCCTGCCCTACAAGAGCTCCTGAAGGAAGCACTAAACATGGAGAGGAACAACCGGTACCAGCCACTTCAAAAACATGCCAAATTGTAAAGACCTTCAATGCTAAGAAGAAACTGCATCAAGTAATGAGCAAAATAACCAGCTAACATCATAATGACAGGATCAAATTCACACATAACAATATTAACTTAAAAGTAAATGGGCTAAATGCTCCAATTAAAAGGCACAGACTGGCAAATTGGATAAAGAGTCAAGACCCATCAGTGTGCTGTAGTCAGGAGACCCATCTCACATGCAGAGACATACATAGGCTCAAAATAAAGGATGGAGGAAGATCTACCAAGCAAATGGGAAAAAAAAAGGCAGGGGTTGCAATCCTGGTCTCTGATAAAACAGACTTTAAACCAACAAAGATCAAAAGAGACAGAGGACATAATGGTAAAGGGATCAATTCAACAAGAAGAGCTAACTATCCTAATTATATATACACCCAATGCAGGAGCACCCAGATTCATAAAGCACATCCTTAGAGACCTACAAAGAGACATAGACTCCCACACAATAATAATGGGAGACTTTAAAACCCCACTGTTAACATTAGACAGATCAACAAGACAGAAAGTTAACAAGGATATCCAGGAATTGAACTCAGCTCTGCACCAAGCAGACCTAATAGACATCTGCAGAACTCTCCACCCCAAATCAACAGAATATACATTCTTCTCAGCACCATATCATACTTATTTCAAAATTGACCACATAGTTGGACATAAAGCACTCCTCGGGAAATGTAAAAGAACAGAAATTTTAACAAACTGTCTCTCGCATCACAGTTCAATCAAACTAGAACTCAGGATTAAGAAACTCGCTCAAAACCACCCAACTACATGGAAACTGAACAATCTGCTCCTGAATGACTACTGGGTACATAACGAAATGAAGGCAGAAATAAAGATGTTCTTTGAAACCAATGAGAACAAAGACACAACATACCAGAATCTCTGGGACACATTTAAAGTAGTGTGTAGAGGGAAATTTATAGCACTAAATGCCCACAAGAGAAAGCAGGAAAGATCTAAAATTGACACCCTTTCACAATTGAAAGAACTAGAGAAGCAAGAGCAAACACATTCAAAAGCTGGCAGAAGGCAGGAAATAACTAAGATCAGAGCAGAACTGAAGGAGATAGAGACACAAAAAACCCTTCAAAAAATCAACGAATCCAGGAGCTGGTTTTTTGAAAAGATCTACATGCTTTTCATAGTGAGCACAAAGGTAGACATAGTCTAAAAATTAAAGACAGATAACTATAGCCACCATCTTATTTTTATGTATTTTTATGTATTTTTCTTTATGTGTATTTATAGGAAAAAGTGAATGTAAATGCAAATATAGAGAAAAAAGTCAGGAAACATAAATTTAAAAACTGACAAAATGTAAGGATCTGATTGATGCTGGAAGTCATTCAGTTCGCCATGTACATTTAACAGTGTGAAAACTATAGCACAGACGTTAGGGATATTGCAAAATTTTGATGTCACCGTTATGTGACATTTGTTATTTATTTATTTATTTATGGAGATGGAGTTTTGCTCTTCTCACCCGGGCTGGAGTGCAATGAGATCTTGGCTCGCCACAACCTCTGCCTCCGGAGTTCAAGCAATTCTTCTGCCTCATCCTCCCGAGTACCTGGGATTACAGGCACCGACCACTATGCCCAGCTAATTTTTTTGTATTTTTAGTAGAGATGGGATTTCACCATGTTGGCCAGGCTAGTCTCGAACTCCTGACATCCTGATTCACCTGCCTTGGCCTTCCAAAGTGCTGGTATTACAGGCGTGAGCCACCACAGGTGGCCCTTATGTGATATTTGTAACAATGTAATCATAATTGAAGAAATTTGACTTCTTTAGAAGTGATATACAACTTTATTTTCAGAATCAGTTAGTTGCAACAGAAATTGTCAAGCAAACTGATGATAATTGTCTCACAGCCTATTTTAATATTTAGCTCATCACATATAAAGCATAGTTAAATTACAGTATTCATAGCTTAATATAAAATTGTAACTATAATAAAAAGGAGGAATAGGTAGTTGTGAGAAAAGTGTGTATTTCATTGGTGAATGCAATAGTTTGGAATAATGCTTAAATCCAAATATCATTGTCTTTGGATGGACATTTATTCATGTTTGACTCATGGATTATTTCACATGTGCAGTGGAAAATGAAACTGATAGAGTCACTTGCCCCATATAGAACTTATAATTAAGCTCTATGTGGCCAGGTGGAAAGGAAGAAAACTAATAAATAATAGTTAATTAGATACTTAGTTTTGATTTTATAAGCTGTTATATGGGAGATATGCATCTCTTAGGCGATGACATTTAAGCAGAAATTGACTGAAAAAATAAAGGAGCCAGTGATGAGAAGTCAGAGTCACAGCATTCCAAGGAGAGGCACAGTTTATGCCAAAGCACTAAGGCTGGAAAGAGGGCAGTGTATAGGAATACGTGGAGCAGAGGAGAGCGGGGCTCTGTGTTTGCGGTCGGCCACATTAAGGAGTTTAGATTTTATTCTAAGTGTAATGGGAAATCACTGAAGGATTTCAGTGAGGAAAGTGTAATGTCTGATTTTTTTAAAGAATGATTCTCACTGCTGTATTTGAGGAAATAATGATGAATGACACATACAGTAAAAGTGCTCTGATGTTTTCTTCATGTTTTTCCTCACTCTACCTTCCTTATTCTCCTCCTCTAAAAATGGTAGAATTATGCTTTTGGAATTGTGATGAAAGAATTGTATGGTCTTAGAATCATCTTTTAGAGCATTATATATATTAATGTATGTAAGTATGTATGTGTACATATACAATATTATAATTATATGCTATGATACATATTATTCTGAAAATTTATTCTATTTTTGCTTTTTGATTGAGAAAATAATTTTGTGCACATAGATTTAAAGGTCCCTTTCAGTAATTGCATCAGTTTACACTGTTGGACTATGTACAGGAGTGGAATTATTGTCCTTGATCTTATTTTTTTTCTTGTTTTACAAAATATTTGTGTACATGAAAATGAGCAGACCAATCAAAGTTGGACTCTTCTCCCTGTTTTCTTCCTAGTTCTGTAACTTTAGCCAACTTAATTAACATTTCTATAAGATTTCTTAGCCTTTCCTGTAAAATAGTACCTACCTCATAAGATTTTTTTAAAGAATAAATGACATAATGTATGTAAGGAAGTAAGGATTATGTCTAGCATACAGTATGTACTCAATAATAATGAAATCTTTTAACTTTTGTCTCCTCTGCTCCATCTTTACTCCAATCAAAGCCACCTTAATTTCTCTCTTAGTGTACTTTGTGTAGACCATAGACTTATGAGAAAAGTCTGCATGTAGTATCCGGCAAGGACATAATTGAGGGAAGGCTCATGTAAATTTAGAATGTAAAAAGAAACTGACTAACATTGTCTGTAGTGTTCAATTTAAAAATTATTAGAATTTGGAAGTTCATGGGCAAGGTCAGTTTGGGCAGTTTTTAAAACCATAGGAAAAATAGATTTAGTGGGTTTATTTTTTATGTTATTCCCTGTGATTTTTTAAAAAATATTTTTATTTCTATAATATACACTTAGTTTAGCTTTACTTGTGCTACATGTATGGACTTTAACTAACTTAGAGCTATTTTGAGTAATCCTTTCCAGTAAAGGCAGGGGTGGTTATTGTTATTTTTATTGTTTATATTACTTGAATATTAATCAAAATTTATTGTTGTGTGCCTTAAAGACAGCCTTAAACAAAGCCCTTTAACCCAGTTGGAAAAATAAAAATACAGCATGAATGAATAGCTTTGGAAAAGTATAATGTTATATTGTATACCAAAATAACAATTATTTGCATGTCCTTTAAATAAGATGAACTTTTTTTTTTTTTTTGGAGACAGTCTCACTCTGTTGACTAGGCTGGAGTGCAGTGGCGCGATCTGGGCTCACTGCAAGATCCGCCTCCCAGGTTCTCACCATTCTCCTGCCTCAGCCTCCCAAGTAGCTGGGACTACAGGCACCCACCACCACGCCCAGCTAATTTTTTTGTATTTTTAGTAGAGACAGGGTTTCATCGTGTTAGCCAGGATGGTCTCGTTCTCCTGACCTTGTGATCTGCCTGCCTCGGCCTCCCAAAGTGTTGGGATTACAGGCATGAGCCACCACGCCTGGCCAAGATGAACATTTTAAATGCTATTTGCATATATCCCATATTATGATTGAATTAAGTAGAATCACTTTTTACCTAATAAAATACCAGACATACTGTCAGGTTCTTGATGAGAGGTAGTTCTTTCCTAACACTTTGAAGAGGACATAGGTTTTACACTAATGAAGTATGTTTCTTCTACTAAACAAGTATTTGGGGGCTGAATCAATCAAAATACATTTATTGACTATAAAGCCATGCCTGTGTACCACCTAAAACCATGTAATGACCAACCAATAATATCAGTTTAGGGAATAATATAAATTTGGTGAAATTATATATTCATGTAAAATAATATAAAGTACAATAAAGAATAGGGGTTAAGATCATGGGTTCTGGAGTCAGGTACCTGGTTTCAATTTCAATTTCTGGTTGTGACCACTTGGGAACTATGTGACCCAGAGGAAGTCACATAACTGCTCTGTCTCACTTTTCCAAACATAAGATGGGAACGATACTAAAAGTGCCATATCATAGAATTATTATAAAGATTAAATGAGTTTAATTACGTAAAACACTTCAAATAGTTATTAGTACTGTGGTGACAGTCCTTTAGTGTTTACTGGCATTAAACATACTCATTTGGTTTAGTCAGGCAGAGAATATAAAGAATGGTTTATTTAAATTCAGAAGGAAGAAACAAATTATGAGACATCCGTATGGCACTACTAGAATGTTAACTATCTCTTCAAGGTTAGATAAAATCCAAGTTTGCCGGGTTATAAGAACAAAGACATGGACATGGACATTTAAAAAGTGTCTGGGATGACATGAGATTGTTGATTAAAAGATCGTTGCGAGCATTTGTTGAAAAAAGAGGTGTGAAAACCAGTTTGACTAGATGCTATGTTGTGAGGAATTGAGACCTAAACAAATTGTGAGCTTCTGAGATCAGATAACTTCTATTGCATGATGGCTTGTTATCTGTTTCCACCTTGAAATTTATAATTCATGAGTTTTAGACATCTTTTTTCATGTGGAAATGATTGAGTAGATTCAAATAACTTCAACAATTTTTATGTGTTTTTAATAGATGAAATCAATCCAGTGATGGCAGAATTTTGTGTTGAGATGAGTTTTTCTTGTGGTAGTATTTTTAAAATGTTCACCAATGTCAAGTTTCCAGATTTATTGGACACTCTAAAAGCATGAAATTATTGTCGTAATGTTGACCCCTGATGGAGGCATGTGGTGCAGCTTGCAGTGTTTCTTTCACCATAACTGCAGAGTAGAACATTTCATTGCTTTCTCCCCAGGAGTTGCTGCATTACCAGCTAGGATATATCTAACAGCATATCATTAACCAGGCACCATCAGATCATCAAAACAAAGAAACTGCTCAAGCTGAATTATGTGTTCTCACTCTGATAATCAGCATAGTGACATTATATAAAATCAAGACTTCAGCAACAGCAAAGAAAGCCTGGACTAATTTTCCATACTTCCAAATATTAGCTTGTTAACTTTATTTATTCATCTGTCTTAATTTCTCTATATCTTTCTAGGTATAGGAACAATTGGCTCCATAAAGATATGTTCACAGCTGAATGAAACAGCAGTCAGATCTCCTGCAATATATTGATATTAAAATGAAGAGTCGTTGGGCATATTAGTTCAATATTGATGGGTGAATTGCTGGGCTTTCCTTAGCTTCCTTCTTATTAATAAGCCCTGCTGGACACTGGAATGTCTTAGATGTTCCATTGCAATGGTCTGTCAGCAAAATATACCATATAGAGTTCTTCATTTATGGTGAAATTTGTATAAACCTTAACACTGCTTAAAATTCCCAAGATTTAGTTTTGTGACTATGATTTATAGTAACATAGTCAAGATTACCTTTAGTGTAATATGTTATTTAGAAAGCATTGCTTAAAAATTTGTAATAGAGTCCAGGCGTGGTGGTTCATGCCTGTAATCCCAGCACTTTGGGAGGCTGAGGCGGACGGGTCACCTGAGGTCCGAAGTTCAAGACCAGCCTGACCAACATGGAGAAACCCCGTCTCTACTAAAAATACAAAATTAGCTGGGTGTGGTGGTGCATGCCTGTAATCCCAGCTACTTGGGAGACTGAGTCAGGAGAGTCACTTGAACCCAGGAGGTGGAGGTTGCAGTGAGCCAGGATTACGCCATTGCACTCCAGTCTGGGCAACAAGAGTGAAAGTCCATCTCGAAAAAAAAAAAGAAATTGTAATAGAAAAGACTATCTGCCTGTCGACTCTGCTGAACCTTACTGCCTTTTTACCCTTCTAATTAAGGGTATTTCTACTGTATAATAAAGCTTCTCCTTGAAGAGGGAATTACTTGGAACTTTTGTGTCTTAATGTCAGCCTTTTCCTACCATAGTGTAGACATATTTTCCTGTTCAGATTCTTGACTGTTGAGATGTTTTTCTTCTACTTCAAGCTACTCTGTGTTTCATGAGCTGTGATTACAAATGGGTCTTCCAGTTTCTTCTGGGAATCTTTATATGAACTTGGGAATCTTTATATGACCTTGAGAACATTCAGTTATTAAACTGTATCAGTTTTTAAAGGATGAATTACGTTGCCTCATTATAGGTTCTGACACTTAGTTAATTTTCCTAGGTTTTAGACCAACTATGTTGTTCTTTTCCAAAGCTTCATCACAAGTTTCTTTCCTCAGGTAAAATCATCAGTATAATTAAGATTTAGCAGTAAATAAATAACGAATAAAATAGTTCAATTAAAATTCTAAGCCTATTTTGTTGCCAGCTAAGTAACCATTTTGCTGTATGAGCTAGAATAACTGACATTATTCAAAGATATTTTCTACACTCTAGGATATCTTTCATTTTTAAAGGAAAACGAACTCTCAAATTTTATAAATATGTTTGCTCTCAGTTATAAAGAAAACTAAATTGAGAGATATGGTCCCATTGTAAACTATAGTGAACAACATTGGGCTTTGCAACTAGACAGTACTGGGTAGTAGCTTTTAAACTGTTTTATAACCTTGGCCGTATACTTAACCTCATTACACTTCTATGGTATGTGACTTTAGGCAGATTTCTTAACCGTTCTGAATCTCAGTTTCCTAATCCTAAAACTTATGATAAATATACATATTAAGGATGAAATAGGAATTCAGACATTAGATTTAAATAATATCTGTAAATGACTTGCTGTGTCCAACACACAAGCTTGGAACAATCAAGGATTCATCCACCCCATTTATTCAACAGTTATTTATTTAGTTCTTCTACTACTACTACTGACAACAACATCAATAACCTCTCTCCTATTTCTAGCACCTAAAGTAGGATTTCTTGCACTGTACTGGCCAACAGAATTTCTTGGGAATTTGTTTTTTAAAAATATGTATAGATTTCTTAACCAAGAGACTCAAATTGATTACATGTCAAATGAGCAAAGAAGTATCCATTTTTAACTATTAACTCAGATGACTTTGTACTGGTAACCCTCAGATCTCACTTTTGGGAAACTGAATCTAAAGTAAATGACAATTTAACAGCTGTTTTCAGTTTCTGATTGAATTACAATAATGACACAGCGTTAGATATTATTTTTTGTTACATGATACATTAAGTTTAGTCATTCAAAAATATTTATAAAATATCAACCATGTGCCCGAGTGCAGTGGGTCATGTCTGTAATCCCAGCACTATGGGAGGCAGAGGCGGGAGGATCACTTTAGCCCGGGAGTTTGAGACCAGCCTGGGCAACATGCTGAGACCTTGTCTCTATAGAAACAAAACAACAAAACATAAACAACAACAACAAAAAACTATGTGATAGGCATTGTGTTAGGTACTAGAAAATAGTGCTCAAAAAAACAAACAAAACACAATTCTTGTCTCAAAGAATGCACAATGTTGGGGAAAGGTAACTAAAAAGTAATAAAAAATAAAGTTTGAAGGATATTATGATAGAGTAATTATAGGATACGTTTAATGATTTGAAGTTTTTAATTGCCATCCTTTTGGGTGGAGCACCGAGAGGGTTTTTTGAAAAAGCTTCCCCACAAAAAGTCATAGAATCTATGCATTTTGTAAAAATACTAGTGTATTTTTTTAAATGAGTATGGCAAATGAAATGTCCTGCCTAGCATAAGATTAAGGTCTCACTTTTCCATTTCTAGGGTATTAGCTTATGCAACTTCAGACATTTCAGAAGTTGAAAAGACTCACAAATTCAAAGAACATTCTGTAAAGTTAATTTGATATGATTGTTCACATAGATGTTGGAAAATCAACTGCAAAAAAAATGTTCACTTTCATGTGTAATGTTCTGACTCAGCAAGTGCTCTTCCAATGTGTGGCTCTAAAACAATATTAATGAGGAACTGTCTTGCATTTGCTTGGGTGTTCTTCGCAGATATTAAGAGCCATTGGCAGATGCATGAAATTTTCTCACATTCATGTAGAATGAACATACAGTTCATAATAAAAAATCCTGGTTCATGTATCTTTGACGAAAGCTGTGACCAGTTAAAAAGAAAAAACCAAAACAGACCTTAGAGATATACTGGCTACTTACATTATTTATAGAATAATTTGACATGTCTTTTGCCTTATCAGTCTCATATTTCAAAATTTGCAATGGAATTGGTAGTGGTGGAAGTGATGGAGGGGCAATAGCACTGGAAAGAATTTAACTTCTGTGGTTTATACACATACAGACTCACACACACTAAGCTGTGACTTAAAAACTTTTGAGTAAAGAGTAAATATAACATTTACAATTGTAAACTTTTGGTATGTTATGTTCTTTTAAGGTTCTCTAATGAATGCCTTGTATAATAAATTTCTTCTGAGCTACAGATTAACTAATAGTAAATAATATTGCAATAAAAGTTAGGAGATGACATTCTATTTGCCTCTTGTGTTTTATAATCATTTCTTCTAACATATATTTTTTGCTAGACTATAAGATTAATAGGGATACAGAAAGTGTGAGAAGTCTAGCAAACTTTAAAAAATAAAGATAGAATATTTTTGATAATTGTCACATCATTGCTGCCATACATTTGCTATATTTCTTTTCCCATAATGATGTCAGGACACTGATTATTCATTTTGCAAAAATAATATATAGAGAAGCCGATGTTGCATAACATAATGTTATTGTAATTAATGAATTATGTTGCGGGGAAAACAGTGCTCTGATGGTTGAAAAGGGAATTAACTTAATAACTGAAATTTCCGTTAAACCTAAGGGTGAGTGTTCACGGTTCACAATCTTAGAGTATTTGGTAGGGAACTGGGAGAGACAAGACGTTGTTATATATATGCTTTCCATTTCCAAGGAGATAGTAGTTTGGAACTGACTTTAGTTTTAAAATAGGTGTTTTCTATATTTCAGGGGAATTTAACGTATTATTTACTTTGTACTCTACATGTACCTTGAAGAATAATTACTTCTTTTATAATAAAATTAATCTGTTTAGATCTATTCCAGGATGCCTACTCCTAGACATGGAATATTTTGTTATAAAATGTCCATGACTTGTTTTCTGTACATAATACAGTTAACTTTTGAAGCAGATAAAAAGATGTTGAGAATCAAGTAGCCATAATAAAAGCTACTTACATGTTATATTACTGAGCTCGCTTGATGAAATTAAACCCAAAAGTTCTATAGTGAAGGCCCACCTAAAAATGGAAGATAAGTCATTATTAGGATTGTTCTGATAATACTTTAGCCTGGTCCCACAAGATCATAGCACTAGAAATCTAGTAGTTTTTGCTTCTCTTTTTGTTTGTAATCACCTAAATGTGCTTTCCAAAGTCTGACTCTCTAGAGCAAGTGTAAGCACACCGACAGTACTGACAGGCCATGTCAGTACTGATGCCTGTTGTTGTAAATAAATTTTATTGGAATACAGTCACACCCGCTTGCTATTTATTGCCGTTGGTGCTGGAGAGAAAGAGAGTTTGCAGAGGGACATAAGGAAACTTGTGAGGATAATGGAAAGATTTGTTGTCTTGATTATGGGGATGATTTCATGGGGGCACACATAAGCCAAAATGGATCAAATTGTTCATTTTAAATATGTGCAGTATAGTGTCCTTCACCTATAACTCCAAAAGTTGAACATTTTAAAAAAAGATCTAGAGAGATAAGATTCAGATTTTTAAAATAAAGCATATAAACTACCTGCCCAAACATTTTATCATTAAGTCTAATAGTGATAAAATGATCCTGTCAAATTGCTGTAAGAATTTTAACACTTTTAATGTCTGTACCAGTCTCACCAGGGATTAGTAACGGACCTTTCACTGGTAATTAGCATCCCACAATACACTCATTGAGTAGCACTGCTCTAGGAAATACAGAAGAAAGCTAAGCTAGGGTCCCTGTTCCTCTTGGATAATTACAATTAGGATAACAATGAAACTGTAACGTAACAGGGTGAGACAGGTAAAGTGTGGTTCCAAAGTTAGTGATTTAGGGCTTTTCAGTAGACAGTAGAATGAAAACCAGAAAGGTCTTTGGAAGCTATCAGGCTAGGATTTAATCTCAATTTCTTTCATTTCCATCCTCTTAGACTGTAGAAAAGTTATGAAACTGCTTAGAACCAACTTTGTTATAGAAGGAAATGACAAAAATAATATTCTCTTCATGGAGCTATTTGTATCTTTCAGAAACATGCATGTACTAGGCATTCAATAAATATTTGTTAGCTGAAATAAAGAGCCTAAAAAAATTGCATTTCTAGGGTTGCTAAGCAACTTGCCAGAAGATAGTAGTTAGTGACTATTGCTGATCTCATCTGGTTTATGATTTCTGTCTGAAGGCTGGATTTAAAACATTTGCTTATGTGAGTCATTTACTTTAACAAAGCTAACCTAGTGTTATAGGCAATATTTGTAAAATTCAAAACTAGTTTCTTTTTATATGAGTATTATAATTTTCAGTTTATCTATGTGCCATAGACAAATACTTATTTTATACAGATACACCCTACTCTTTGTAAAATAGGAAAATATTTCTAGAAAGCATATATATTTCTTTAGCATTTAATTGCCACATTAAGTTCACTGAGTATTTCTTAAAGGTAATCTTTATGGTAATATATGGTGAAAAGTGAAAACATATCCCCTAGTTTTTTTGCTTTACATTTTTATTTATGTTGGGGGTACATGTGAAGGTTTGTTATACAGGTAAACTCCCGTCACAGGGCTTTGTTGTACTGATTCCCAGTTATTAAACTCAGTTTGCAACAGTTACCTTTTCTGCTCCTCTCCCTCCTCCCACCCTCCACTCTCAACTAGACCCCAGTGTCTGTTGTGTTATTCTTTGTATTCATGAGTTCTCTTCATTTAGCTCCCATGTATAAGTGAAAACATGTGTTACTTGGTTTTATTTTTCTGCATTCTTTTGCTAAAGATAATAGCCGCCAGCTCTATCCATGTTTCTGCAAAAGGCATGATCTCCTTCCTTTTATGGCTGCATTGTATTGCATGGTATAAATGTACCACATTTTCTTTATTCAATTTGTCATTGATAGGCATTTAAGTTGATTCCATGTCTTTACTATTGTGACTAGTGCTGCAGTGAACATTCGTGTGCCTGTGTCTGTATGATAGAATGATTTATATTTCTCTGGGTATACACCCAATAATGGGATTGCTGGGTCGAATGGTAGTTCTGCTTTTAGCTGTTTGAGGAATCACCATACTGTTTTCCACAATGGTTGAACTAATTTACACTCCCACCAACAGTGTATAAGTGTTGTTTTTTCTCCAAAAACTCGCCAGCTTATTTGTTGTCTTTGTAATAATAGCCATTCTGACTGATTTGAGATGGTATCTCTTTGTGGTTTTGATTTTCATTTCTCTAATGGTTAGTGAGATTGGGTTTTTTTTTACATGCTTGTTGATCACATATATGTCTTCTTTTACAAAGTATCTGTTCATATCCTTTGTCTACTTTTTAATGAGGTTGTTTGTTTTTCTCTTGTAAATTTGTTTAAGTTCCTTATAGAAGCTGGATATTAGAGATTTGTCAGGTGCAGAGTAAGCAGATGTTTTCTCCCATTCTGTAGGTTGTCTATGTACTCTTTTGCTCTGCAGAAGCTCTTAAGTTTAGTTAGATCCTATTGGTCAATTTTTGTTGTTGTCATTGCTTTTGGTGTCTTTGTCATGAAATCTGTGTCCATTCCTATGTCCAGGATGGTATTGCCTAGGTTGTCTTCCAGGGTTTTTATAGTTTTGGATTTTACATTTAAGTCTTTAATCCGTCTTGAGTTGATTTTTGTATATGGTGTAAGGAAGATGTCCAGATTCATCTTCTGCATATGGCTAGCCAGTTATCCCAGCACCATTTATTGATTGAATAAGGAGTCTTTTTTCCATGGCTTGGTTTTATCAGCTTTGTCAAAGATCAGATGGTCATAGGTATGTGGCCTTATTTCTGGACTCCCTATTTTGTTCCATTGGTCTATGTGCCTATTTTTATACCAGTACCATGCTGCTTTGGTTACTGTAGCCCTGTATTATAGTTTGAAGTAGGGTAACATGATGCCTTCAGCTTTTTCTTTTTACATAACATTACCTTGGCATTTGGACTATTTTTTGGTTCTATATGAATTTTAAAATAGTTTTTTTTTCTAGTTCTGTGAAAAATATCATTGGTTGTTTGATAGAAATAGCATTCAATCTATAAATTGCTTTGGGCAATATAGCCATTTTAATAATAGCCATTCTTCCTATACATGAGCATGGGATTTATTTTTATTTGTTTGCCTTCTCTAATTTCTTTGAGCAGTGTTTTATAATTCTTATTGTAAAGATCTTTTACTTCCCTGGTTAGCTGTATTTCTAGGTATTTTACTCTTTGAGGCAATTGTGGATAAGATTAACTTTCTGATTTGACTCTTGGTTTGGCTGTTGTGGTATATAGCAATGATAGTGATTTTTGTACATTGATTTTGTATCTTAAAATGTTGCTGAAGTTGTTTATCAGCTAAAGAAACTTTTGTCCCAAGACTATGGGGGTTTCTGGATGTAGAATCATGTAATCTGTGAACCGAAATAGCTTGACTTCTTCTCTTCCTACTTGGGTGTTCTTTATTTTTTACTCTTGCCTGATTGCTCAGGTTGGGACTCCTAATACTATGTTGAATAGGAGCGGTGAGAGAGGACATCCTGTCCTGTACCAGTTTTCAAGAGGAATGGGGACTACTTCCAGCTTTTGCCCATTTAGTATGATATTGGCTGTGCATTTGTCATAGATGGCTCCTATTACTTTGAGGCATATTCCTTCAATACAGTCAGAGAGTTTATAACATGAAGGAGTGTTGAGTTTTATCAAAAGCCTTTTATGCATCCATTGAGATAATCATGTGGTTTTTGTCTTTAGTTCTGTTTATGTGATGAATCACATTTATTGATGTACATATGTTGAACCAACCTTGCATCCCAGGGGTGTAGCCAATTTAATTGTGGTGGATTAGCTTTTTTATGTGCTGCTGGATTCAGTATGCAAGTATCTTGTCAAGAATTTTTGCATCTATGTTCATCCAGAATATTGGCCTGAAATTTTCTTTTTTCATTGTGTCTCTGCCAGTATTTGGTATCAGGATGATGCTGGCCTCATAGAATGAGTTGGAGAGGAGTCCCTCCTCAATTTTTTTTGGAATGGTTTCAGTAGGAATGGTACCAGCTCTTCTTTGTACCTGTAATAGAATTCAGCTATGAATCCATCAGGTTCTGAGCATTTTTTTGGTTGGTAGGCTATTTATTACTGATTCAATTTTGGAGCTCATTATTGGTCTGATCAGGGAATTAATTTCTTCCTGGTTCAGTCTTGAGAGGTTGTTTATGTCCAGGAATTTATCCATATCTTCTAGGTTGACTAGTTTGTGTGAATAGAGGTGTTTGTAGTAGTTTCTGATGGTTGTATTTCTTTGGGGTCACTGGTAGTATTCCCTTTCTCATTTCTAATTGTGTTTATTTGGATCTTCTTTCTCTTCTTCTTTATTGGTCTAGCTAGTGGCCTGTCTTACTAATATTTTCAAAACCCAACTCCTGGATTCATTGATCTATTGGATATTTTTTTGTGTCTTAATTTCCTTCAGTTCAGCTCTGATTTTGGTCATTTCTTGTCTTCTGCTACCTTTGAGTTTGGTTTGTTTTGCTTCTCTAATTCTTCCATTTGTGATGTTAGGTTGTTAATTTGAGATCTTTCTTACTTTTTGATGTGGGCATTTAATGCTATGAATTTCCCTTTTAACACTGTCTTTAGCTGGATCCCAGAGATTCTGGTGCATTATATCTTTGTTCTCATTAGCATCAAAGAACTTCTTGATTTCTGCCTTAAGTTTATTTATCCAAAACTCATTCAGGAACATGTTGTTTGATTTTCATGTAATTGCATGATTTTAAGCAATGTGTTTTTCAGTCTTCTCTTTTTTTTTTGCACTATGGTCTGAGACTGTATTTGGTACGATTTCAGTTCTTTTACATTTGCTGCAGATTGTTTTATGTCAAATTATGTGGCTGATTTTAGAGTATGTGCCATATGGTGATGAGAAGAGTATATATTCTGTTGTTTTGGGGTGGAGAGTCCTGTAGAGGTCTATTAGATCTATTTGGTCCAATAGTGAGTTTGGGTCCTGAATATCTTTGTTAATTTTCTGCCTTGACAATCTCTCTAATACTGTCATTGGAGTGTTAAAATTTTTCATCATTATTTTGTGAGAGTCTATTTCTCTTTTTATGTCTCTAAGAACTTGTTTTAAGAATCAGGGTTCTCCTGTGTTGGGTGCATATATATTTAGGATAGTTAGGTCTTCTTGTTGAATTGGGCTCTTTACTATTATATAATGTACTTTATCTTTTTTCATTTTTTGTTGGTTTGAAGTCTATTTTGTCTGAAATTAGGATTACAACCCTCTGCTTTTTTCTGTTTTCCATTTGCATGGTGGATTTTCCTCCATTCCTTTATTTTGAGCCTATGGGTGTCATCATATGTGAGATGACTCTCTTGAAGACAGCATGCCATTGGGGCTTACTTTCTTATGCAGTTACCACTCTGTGCCTTTTAAGTGGGAACATTTAGCTCATTTACATTCAGGGTTAGTATTGTTATATGTGGATTTGATTCTATCATGGTGTTGTTAGCTGGTTATTATATTGGCTTCTCTGTGTGGTTGCTTTATAGTGACAATGGTCTGTGTGTTTATGCATGTTTTTGTATAAACATGCTGATAGTAGTTTTCCTTTCTATATTTACTGCTGATAGTAGTCTTCCTTTCTATATTTACTGCTTTTTTAAGGATCTCTTATAAGGCAGGTCTGGTATTACTGAACTCCCTCAACGTTTGCTTACTTGAAAAAGGATCTTATTTTCCTTTTGCTTAGGAAGCTTAGTTTGGCTGGATATGAAATTGTTGGTTGAAGATTTTTTTCCTTAAGAATGTTGAATATAGGCCCCCAATCTCTTTTTGCTTGTAGGGTCTCACCTGAGAGGTCCACTGTTAGCCTTATAGGCTTCCCTTTGCAGCTAACCTGCCCTTTCTCTCTAGCTGCCTTTAACGTTCTTTCTTTCATTTCAACCTTGGAAAATCTGACAATTATGTGTGTTGGGGATGATCTTCTTGTGTAGACTCTTGCAGGAGTTTTCTGTATTTCCTGAATGTGACTGTTGGGCTCTATAGCAAGGCTGGAGATGTTTTCATGAATGATATCCTGAAATATGTTTTCCAAGTTGTTTGCTTTCTCCCCCTCCTTTTCAGGGATGCCAATGATTCATATATTTGGCCTCTTTACATAATCCCATATTTCTTGGAGGTTTTGTTTGTTCCTTTTTTATTATTTTTTTTCCTTAAATTTTTGTCTCTCTTATTTCAGAGAGCCAGTCTTCAAGTTCTGAGCTTCTTTCCTCAGCTTGGTTTATTCTGCTAATACTTGTGATTACATTGTGAAATTCTTGTATTTTGTCATTAAGTTTTGTCAGATCCATTAGCTTCTTTTTTATATCAGCTATTTCATCCTTCAGTTCCTGTATCACTTTATTGTGATTCTGAGTTTCTTTGGATTGGGTTTTGCTGTCCTCCTAAATCTCAATGATCTTTGTTTCTATACATATTCCAAATTCGATTTCTGTCATTTCAGGCAGCTAGCCTGCTTATGAACTCTTGTTGCAAAATTGGTGTGGTCAGTTGGAAGACATATGACACTCACATTATTTGAGTTACAGGAGTTCTTGCATTAGTTCATTCTCATCTCTGCATGTGAGTCTTCCCTTAATTGCATTGTAGATTGAGTACAGTCAGTAGACTTATTTGTTTGGTGTTTTCTCTGGATTGAGGCTTCGTGCAGGGTCTTTATTTGAAGGTGCTTTCTTGTCTCTGGTTTCAGAGGGTGGTATGTTAGTGAGGTATTTTTGATGTTGAAGCTTTGGGGTATGATCCAGTAGGTGGCACTTAGGTGTATCGGTCAGTTGGTAGACTCTTGCTCAGTTGTATGGCTCCCCTGTTTCCTCACAGTTGCAACCCTGTTCCCTCTCAATACTCTTGAAAGTGTGAGTTCCTCTACCTCTTGAATGCTGGCTGTGAATCATGGCTTGGCACTTCTGGGATGTCCACTGCAGCTCTGGGGCAATCTCAGTGTTTATGTTCCTTCCCCAACTTTGTGGCAGCAGAGGATGGGACCCTAGTAGTAGTTGTGGCCAAGAGTTTTTGCTTGTCTCCTGGGGGCTCCACTCCAAAGAAATGCAGGTCAGCAATCATCCAGTGCAATCAACCCAAGATGGAAGGTCTGTGTTATTGGCCCCAGCCAGGGGTTCCCTATTTGGTGATGAGCAGCAGGGGGTGTAGGGGACTCATAGGAGATTGACTGGCCTCTTCTACTTGGGTTGACTGAAGCTTGTTAAGGGTGTGGTAAGGCATTTAGGATCTTTGCTCCTTCAGTAGTCCAAAAATAGCAAAGTCAGTTCCATTGAAGAGGCAGTGGCAGAGAGACTTTCAGTTGCCCCTGGAGGCTCTGCCCAGGGAGTTGCTAATGGCCCGATAGCTCTGGCAGGGGGTAACTGGAGGCCCAGGCCTGGGGGATCTGTCCAGTGAGGAGATGTAGGAACAGGCACCCACCTAACAGTCTGGCCACTTTTCCGTAGGGCTGCTGCGGTATGCTGGGCACTCACTCCAGTCCCTAGTCACCGCGGATTTTCTAGTACCTGGAGGTATCACCAGTGAAGGCTTTGAAACAGCAAAGATGAGGGCCTGCTCCTCCTTCTAGGAGCTTCATCCCAGGAAGGCAAGAACATGTTGTCAGCCTGAACCCACCTGTAGGAGGTGGCTAGAGACCCCGATTAGGAGGTCCCACTCAGTGACAGGGAAGAGGATCAGGCACCTACTTTAAAAAGCAGCCTGGATGTGTTATCTTAGAGCAGCTGTGCTGTGCTGGGGAATTCCTTCTGCCCCTGGTCAGCTTGAACTCTCCAAAATCCAAAGACTGTAATGGCTAAGTGGCCGAAACAGCAACGATGGCGGCCCACCCCTCCCCCGGGAGCTCTGTCTCAGGGAGGTGCAATGCTGCTACCAGTGGCTAACTGGAATTCCAAGCCAGCCTTATCCTGTGAGGTGCCATGGAAGTATGGCCTGCAGACTGTCACTGCTTAGCATTCTGGATTCAGCTTCTTTCCTAGGGGTATGAGGATGTAACCCCCTGTTTTGACATGGTTGCAGATTCTTTTGCCAGGAAGCCTGGAAAGCTCAGGTATCTAAGGCTCCCAGGTCTTAGCCTGTGCCTGAGTGGCTGCTCTGCCACATAGCTGTGTGTGTCAGACTGAAGACCCTGGTGGAGTGGGCCCATGAGGGGATCTCCTAACCTGGGGGTTGCAAATATCCATGGGAGAAGCATGGGTTCCCAGGGGTCACACATTCTGTCACCACTTCCTTGGGCAGGGAGGTTCCACTGGCTCCATGTTGCTCCCCAGTGGGCCATCATCCTGCCTTAAGTTTCTTTGTTCTCTGTGGGTTGAGTTGTTTCCTTGATTAGTCCCAATACGAGTACCTGGATGTTTCAGTTGAAGGTGCTGTATTTACTTGCCCCTTCAGTTCCTCTGTGTGAGAGGCAGCACACTAGCTGCTTCTAGTCAGCCATCTTGGCTACCCCCTCCCCATCTAGGTTTTAGATTTCTACAAAGCAATAATCTGAAAAGATCATGCAGTGCTTACAAACAATAGGTGTAAATGGATGTCTGTATTTCTCCATTTGTGTAAAAAGAGGTATACCAGAATTAATGAGAAACCATGTAGCAGGCTCTGAGCCAAGCACTTTTTCAAACATAATCTAATTTAATCCTTATAACTGTTGTACAAGGTTAGTACTGGTATCACTACTTGACAGATAAAGAAACTGAGGCTTATGAAGCCCCTTTTGCACTAGGGATGATAATTGGAGAAGCAAATATTTTCACTCAGACCTGGTTGATGCATGTTTTCTGCTCTTCTGTGATACTGCATTGCCTGTTATCTGAGGTTTGCCCTGCATTTAAAATTCTAATCTTGAATCCCTGGGGCAAAATTTTGACAGCAAAATGAGTTATAGCACCTTTGGAAAGCAAAAGCTCGAGCTACCCAAATTTCCTGGATTCGCCTAGGTTTTCCAAAGATATTCTTTAATAGAATTCTCAAACATTTTGAGCACTTGTATCTCTAGACTTCAAGATTGAATAAATGAGATTTGAACGTGGCTTGGTTCTATTAGTAATTGGGAAACCTATATTAAAATTTATAGAATTTGTGGCCTAGAAATTAGTTAGAAGAAGGGAATTGGAGAAGTCCCTTGAAGACTCCCTTTTACTCTCAAAATATTCTTCGGAAGGGCTGGGCGAGGTGGCTCACGCCTGTAATCCCAGCACTCTGGGAGCCTGAGGTGGGTGGATCACGAAGTCAGGAGATCAAGACCATCCTGGCTAACACAGTGAAACCAGTCTCTACTAAAAATACAAAATATTAGCCAGGTGTAGTGGCATGCACCTGTGGTCCGAGCTATTTGGGAGGCTGAGACAGGAGAATCGCTCGAACCCAGGAGGTGGAGGTTGCAGTGAGCTGAGATCCTGCCACTGTATTCCAGCCTGGGCAACAGTGAGACTCTGCCTCAAAAAAAAAAAAAATTCTTCAGAATGAGATAGAAAAAAATGTGACCTAATTCTGTGAATACTCCTCTTGTTTATTTCTCCATATATTTCTCCAATTCTTGCCAAGTTTCCTAAGCCTATCAAGAATTTGAGCTCCTAGGTACTTCTTCTTTTACTTAATATTTCTCAATGGAATGCCTTTTTTATAAAAACTAGTTAAATATAATATACATTAGGTCTTTATTTACATTAGGCCAATGTATGTTTGGTCGAGTGTAAATAAAATATTTGACAAAAATTCAGTAATAGAATCTATGGTAAAGATGGCAGATCTTGGAGTCACGCTACCTAGACTTGAATCCTGTTTTCCTAGTCGTATAACTTTGGGCAAAGTGTAATGTTTGTGTGATTCTGTTTTCTTAAACAGGGAATATGATGGCACCTATCTCATTAGGATTATTTTGAGAATTATGTGAGGCAATACTTTTAAAATCACTTATAACTGCATAGTATAGTAAAAAGTAAGTTCTGAATGTATTTGCTTTTATTAATCATTTTTATTTATACATAGTTGAAACATTTTTGTGATTCTATTTGCACAAAATAATAAAGAGTGAAAGAAGATGGAAGTGTGTTATGAAGAAAGGAGGGAGGAAAAGAGAACGGGAGGGAAGAAAGGAGAAAGAAAGAATGTGGAAAGGTAGATGTGAAGTAGGAAGATCATTTAGGAGTATACTTAGGTCTCTGACACTTCTAACATGTTTAAATACACAATGAAAACTCTGCATACTCTCTTGCAATCTTATATCCATTTATATTGAACATATGAATGTTTCTTAGGCAGTTGCTTTACTACTGTAGCTCACAGACTTAATAAAGGAATCTGCTACTTGCTAACAAAAATAAACATTCAAAAGTTGTGAAGCTAGAACTTTCACTTAGTAACCCTTCACCTCAGCTCAAAGCCATATAAAATTCTTGATATATAACTGTGCTTAAACAGGGTAATTGCGTTGTGCTCAGTTAGAGCATCATAACTTATCTATAGTGCATTTATCTCCAGGACGGTCAAATGTATAATTTCTCTGCCATATGATACTGATTTTTCTATATTATAGTTATTCTGGCCAGGTTGTAGGTTAAAAGCAACTCTCAGCATTGCCTTCTTTCAAATGCAACATGAGTGTTTTTTTTGTTTTGTTTTTTGTTTGTTTGTTTTTTTTTTGCACTAGATTACGTGTTCAGTTATCCCAACCCTTGCAAAGGAAAATTTGTAAGCCTTCCTGGAAAAGCAAAGCTGAAGATTGCCGTTTTACGGTTTCACTTTGATCAAATTTATAGGCATAATCTGAATATGACCTTTTTCTAAGATTAACAGTTCCTTCCTTAAGTGCTGACCATGGTTAGGAATGGTAGTATTATAATTTGAATTTTTAAAAATTCCCTGGAAAGTACTATTCTTTTCAAGACATAAGAAGGATGTGGGACTCCCAAAGAAAATGGAATTTAGGGATGTTACTAATAGTTCTCTATAAATTTATTATTCTTGGAAAAAAATACACAGAACTTTTAAGAAATCTTTTTTTTCTTTGGTCTTCTAGTATACAGGTTTTTTAAAAAATTAATCCACATGAATAGTGATATATATACAGACACATACACACATATACTCAAACATATACACACACATACACATATATGCACACATTCCTCTGTATGTACATATTCTGTTGTCAGTGGTGTCTAAATTATTACAATTATTATTTCAAAGACTTTCACTGAGCTTTATTTTCTAATAACAAATATATTTTATTTTGGTAAACTTACTGCCATTTTAGTAACTAATATTTAATTTTGCTGTATACCTACATAGATGTAAATACAGTTATGAACTGCTATTTTTAACATTTTATATGATTATATTTAATCAGACATGTAACACCTTTGACATGAAACTTGACATATTGTTATTTTTGCTAGTTAAACCTGTAACTAAATTTAATTCTTTAAAATACAAAATGTTTCCTGAAATGTCATTAGGGCATACTTACACATAAATATATTCATGGATGCCCATATAGAACTTATTTATGTATTTATTTATTTATGTATTTATGTATGTATGTATGTATGTATGTATTTATTTATATATTTATTTATTTATGTATTTTTGAGACAGAGTCTTGCTTTGTTGCCCAGACTGGAGTGCATTGGCACGATCTGCGCTCACTGCAAGCAACTTCCACCTCCTGGGTTCAAGCAGTTCTCCTGCCTCAGCCTCCCAAGTATCTGGGACTACAGGCATGTGCCACCACGCCCAGCTAATTTTTGTATTTTTAGTAGAGACGTGGTTTCACCATGTTGGCCAGGCTGGTCTCGAAATCCTGACCTCAGGTGATCCGCCTGCTTTGGCCTCTCAAAGTGCTGGGATTACAGGCATGAGCCACCACGTCTGGCCAGAATTTATTTTTTTATGAATGTTAAATTTATCAGATGTCACTAAGGATAACTTTTGTCTGGTACTTTATTGTTACTATTAGTACTTAACCAATCTTCCTAAAACTGAGTGTCATAACACAGTAATTTTATTATCTTTCATAGCTTCTGTGGGACAGGAATTTGGACACAGAACAATGAAGATGGCTTTTCTTTCTTCCATGATGTCAGGGGCCTCTTCTGGGAAGATTTGATGGCTGTGGTGACTCAAAAACTGGGGGCTGGAATCATCTAGGGCCGTCTGCACTGATATATTTGTCCATTGATATTGGTTTTAGACTGAGTCCTCATCTGGACTGTCAGTTGAAACACTTACTGTCTTAGTTCTTTCAGGCTGCTATAAGAAAATATGTTAGACTGGGTGACTTATAAACAACAGACATTTTATTTCTTACAATTCTGGAAGCAGGGGAGTCCAAGATCAAGGTGCTGGTGAATTTGATGTCTGGTGAAGGCCCACTTCCTCATAGACAGTTGTCTTCTCACTCTAACCTCACATGGCAGAAGAGAAAGGGATCTCTCTGGTGCTTGTTTTATAAAGGCACAAATTCCTTTTATGAGTTCTCTACCCTCTTGACCTAATCATCTCCCAAAGATCCCACCTTCTTTACCTAATCATTCCCCAAAGATCCTACCTCCTACCACCATCACCCTGGGGGTGATTATTTCAGCATAGGAATTTGGGGGAAACATAAATATTCAGGCCATAGCTCTTACCCATAGCCCTTCAAATGGGCTTTCTCACAACACCCAGTAGGGTTTCAGATGCAAGTGTCCCCAGAAAGCCACTTGGAATCTATTTTACCTGTTACGACCTAGCCTCAAAAGTCACATACCACTTCTGCCATGGTTGCAAGCCTGCCCAGTTCCAACGGGTGGGGAGGGTTGTCCCTGATACCATCTCTTGGTAGGTAGAGTGTCAAAGTCACACAGTGTAATGGGGCATATTGTTGCAGCCATCATTGAAAAATGTAATTTTTTATATTGGTGTAAAAAAAAAACAAATTCAGTAATCAGCTATTATTGGCTTTTAATATATTTCACACTACATTGACTTTAGTTCCATCTACAACCTCAGAATTTGGACCAGGACCAACATCACAAATGAGCCATACTATAAACACAGAACGCCATTGCACTGTGCCCTTTACAAAGGAATGTTAGTATAATCTTACAAGTCAATGTAGACAAATGATCAGTGTTCTCTCCTTTTAGGACACGGCCAAAGAAAACAAACAAAGTTACCCTTAGCTACAGTAGCTAAACATTCAACAACAGGATATGTCTTCATTGCTATTCGGAAGAAGTGTGGAGCAAGAGTAATGCTAATATGTGCCAAATAATAGCGTATTGAGATAACTATCCATTCCCAGATTTTCTGCGCTCCTTTTTGTGCACTGGTCTTGAGCAGCAGTTCTCAAGATTGTTATCCATTGTCTATTTGCATTGGAACCATTGAGGGCAGGTCTAAGCAAACTACAGCCAGTAGGTCAAATCCAGCCTGGTCAGTTTTTTGTGGCCCGGTTTGCTAAGTATTGGTTTCATATTTTTAAAGGAGTACAAAAAACAATCAGTGACAACAAAACAAAAATAAGAGAGAATACCAAAGTTTAAAATATCTACTATCTGTCCCTTTACAGAGAAACTTTGGTCGCCCCCAGATCTTACACACTTGATGAAAATGTAGAGTCCTTGGTTTTACCCACAAACCTACTGTATATGAATTGAGAGTGGGGAGTAGATTTTGGGAATCCGCATCTCTGAAGAGTTCCCAAAAGTTTCATAATACCTGATATATCTTGAGAATCACAAATTTTGGTTGTCCACAAATCACTGGAAATATGCTTGGTTTGATTAATTTGACCAATGCACTGATTTTCATTATTATACTTTGCTGTGTAAAACATACATATACATGATTCTATTCATCACAGTAGATTTTGTGTCATAGCCAAAAAACAATGAATTGATAATTAAGTGAGCACTATTTTTCTAAAAAAGCTGGGATCCTTTTTAAATCTGGGCTTTGATACTTTTGAAATGTTTTTGAGATATATATGGTGTTCTTGAAGAGTTCAAAGCCTTTTTTACGATAGTCATCCTAGAAAATTATTCCCCCAAATAGTAAGGTTGTGCACAACTTTGTTTTAATTGTCAATAATTTGAAACAATTTTAGCATGCCACTATAAAAGGCTAGTCAAACAAATTATATTCGTAATATGACATACTCAGCATCATAAAAGTAGCATTTTACAAAAATAATAACATAGAAATATGGTCAAACTGAAAATTAAGGAGCTTACAAAATAATTTGTAGTGTAATTTCATTTGAATCAAATAGCTATTAACATTTGTATGTTTATATCGATCTCTTTATTCATCTATGTATCTAGCTGTTTATCTCTTTTCCTCTCTACTTGGCTCTTTAGATAAAGGATGGAAGGATAGAGAAAAAGATAAAGGACAGAAGGATGTGCCAGTGTCGTTAGCAAACATGCCAATCTGTATTTTTCACATTTCTATTTCTGTAATAAAGAAAAATAATTTTACATAAAAAGAGAATAATGCTTAAAATTTCAAATTACATCATTTCCTGCACTGAAGACCTATACAACCCTATTTTAGTTAGAAAGCATTCCATACTTCATATTTGGAATAATACCTTCATGAGTCATGTTAAGTTGAGATGTAAATGTAGTAAAAATACCTTCATGAGTCATGTTAAGTTGAAACGTGAATGTAATTCTCAGGAGGCAAGACTAAATCATTAGCTTTTTCAGTTAGAACAGCAAACTAGGGACAGCCTTCTAAATGATATGGTAAGAAAGAACCTGCAAGCTCACATTATGAACCAATATGCTGACAGATATGACTCAACTAAAATGATCAAAAAAAGAGAAAATAGGCGGAGTGAATTTATTATCTCCAAAGTATATAGAGAGATTATGCTTGAAAGGGTATTTTATGCTGATACTAATCTGTGTTCTCCTTCCCTTCTTTCTCTAAATCTTTTTAATGTTAATTGATAGTAGATGGTGAGGCAATATGTATTTAGGTAAAGTTAATATAAAGAGTTCAGGTAATAAAACAAAAGTTGTGCTTAAGTGCTTTTATATTCTTTTTACTTGTTGATAGATGCCTTCAACTTTAAATGTTGTAATCAATATAACTGTGTTACATCATCCTTCCTGCAATATGTCTAGCAAAATACTTCAAAATATTTTACAAATACTTGCTGGTTAAATGTTATTTTTCTGTTATTACCCCCACTCGGTTCTTACTGCCGTAATTTCTCTTTCCTTAAAACCACTAGTGATGTCCTGTATTATTCAACATTGATTTATAGCCTCAGTCTGTTATTATTCCCCTGCAGCAAACCCTTTATTCCAAGCATACCAAACTCTTTTCAGTTTTCTAAACCTAAGATAAGTTTGTGTTACTCTATGCCTTTGAACACGCGTTTTCTCTTATCTCTGTTACCTTCCCCTGTCTAATTCATTAGGCAAACTCTTATTCATTTCCAAGGCCAAAGATCAAACACTTCTTCTGTAAAATTTTATTTGCTGCATACTACATCTTTGGTACAACTAAATCTCCAGACCCACCAGATCCTAATTTGTGATACCGTTATGGTAATCTGTTAATCTTTCTAACATAGTTCTTGTCATATTACAGTGCACTAATTTTCTCTATGACACTTAAAGTAGGTTCTTGTCTTACTTATATGTTAATCTTCAGCACTCAGCACTTAGTAAGTATCCAATACATATTGGTCTCGCAAATGAATCTCTATTCCCCTTCATGACTCTTTTAACATTAAGCATTGTGGCCTAATTATATAATTCTCAGACTGCAGCTCAAATCAGTTGCTGATTTTCCCCACTTTAGACAGGAATTGCATGTGATAGCAATTTTCCTATTACCTCAGAGATAATTGAATAAAGAAGAAAGCTAGGGGTGTTTGGTCCTAAATATTGAGTTCAGTATGCCCGTCTATTGTGATTGCTTTTACTCTGAGCCACACACTACTAGAAAATGGACCATGACCTCAGTCTATTGAGGAAGGCAGACAGGCACAGATAATAGAGGGGAATATTGGACTGAAACATGGTAATGGGAAGACACTTAAGGAGGTTGCTGAGGTCGTTGTGTTGGTAACCCACGGAAATTAATGTACTAAATTGTAGTCTATGGTGTTGCTTTTAAAAGTGGTAACAGCCTGTACTAAAGATGGATTTATATCTGGGTATAAGGAAGCCTGCCTGATACTAGGTTTGGATGATGAGTAGGGGAACCATATGTCACTGATTGCTTGGTACTGTCTCTGCATTTACACTTGTAGATCAATTGAATATTTTTGATCATTTTAGTGCCCTCCTCTTTCAGTAGTGTCCCAGTGAGGATGGTAGATTATACATCATATTAGAAATGAGCTATCTCCTTAGGAGAAATTAGTGATAGGATAATGGTAGGAGGCAATATTCTTTGGGGGCTGCTAAATATATTTTCACATTTAATCCTTACAACAACTCTGTGGGAAGTTACTATTATTATAATAATCCCAGGTTTACAGAAGAAGAAATTGAGTCACAGAAAGGTCTAGAAATGTGCCCAAGTCATATGGTTAATAAGCATAAAAGGCAAGTTTAAAATGAGGTCTTGTTTCAGAACTTATAAACTCAACTGCTTTGCTACATGGGGTCCTGGTTAAAACCATTTTATTCAGGAAGCAAAAACCAGGTTATTTAGGACCCAATCTTTCTTGCCTCCCCTCCCCTCCCCTCCCCTCCCCCCTCCCCTCCTCTTTCCCCTTCCTTCCAGTAAATCCTTATTAAATACCTACTACATGTCAGGCATAGTCCTAGGCACTAGACTACACCAGTAAACAAAACAAAATCCCTGCTCTTATGGAGTTCAAATAAATCTCAGGAGGTGGATATTTAAGATGTGTTTTCATGGTGTCCCCTTACAGATATTTTGATGGAAGTCAATGTTGCCTCCTTTGTATAATATGAAACAATAAAAATAAATTTGGCTGGGTAGGTAGAGTGGGAGGATGCAGCCATGAATATATACACAGATAGTTGATGAACGGTGTCTATTCCCTTGGGCTATGGATGACTAGACATTCATATAATTCAAGTGTCTACTGTGTGCCACACTCTGTTGCAAGCTTTTCCCCAGAGCAGGTTACCACATGACTCTCAGAACAGCAAGAAAGGAGGTGCATGACTACTCCAAATTTCTATTATTTCTAATGGAATTAATCACTTTTTAATTTTTTTTTCTTTCGTCTAAAACCAAACACACACGACATACACTCTGTTCTCTGTCCTCAGTGGCTAGATTTCAGGGAAATTAAGGCACTTAAAGCTAAATAAGCAAGCCTTTTACTCTCTAATATAATGTGTGTAACAGAAAAATTTTCAGGTACATTTTAACGCCACTGCTTCTTGGAGTCTATTTAGATACGACTTTGGCATATTCTACCTGGGGATTTGACCCCACTAGTCATGGTCCTATTTGCAATATTCCTTCTGGCACAGCCACTGAAGGGGATCAAGCCCACTGCCCTAATCAGGCAACTTGAATACTGACAAAACAAATCAATAAGCTCACTGGAGAATTTTACTGAGCCTGGCATCAAATGTTTGGGGTATTTTAATTTCTAAAAAAATTCCACTCCTTTTACATTTAAACCATCTGAGAAATGTTATGCAGATGTAACTTGAATGCAGCTGTTTGTAGCTCCATTAAAGGTTAAATTTGCATAAAAATTAAGTTATTAAATGAAAACTGTACTGCATTGAGGGTGCATTATATTGTGATTGACAAAACTCCATTTTGTAGACTGACAGTGAGACTTAGATACATTTAGATAATACAGGGAAATAAACATCAGGATATCCTATGAAAAAGAATAAAGTAGTTGAGGAGGTAGAGCCATTTGGATGCTAACACTTTGGCTAAAGTTAGATAAAAGAGTATATTGTATGTGTTTATAGTGAGACATATTTGCTGGTATTTTTGTTCTTTTGGTCCAATGGGATATAATTTGGTATACTCAGTAAATAATCTTCTGAATGGAATTTAAGGACCATTAAAATGCAGATCCGGCCGGGCGCGGTGGGTCACGCTTGTAATCCCAGCACTTTGGAAGGCCGAGGCGGGCGGATCACGAGGTCAGGAGATCGAGACCATGGTGAAACCCCGTCTCTACTAAAAATACAAAAAATTAGCCGGGCCTGGTAGCGGGCGCCTGTAGTCCCAGCTACTCGGAGAGGATGAGGCTGGAGAATGGCGTGAACCCGGGAGGCGGAGCTTGCAGTGAGCCGAGATTGCGCCACTGCACTCCAGCCTGGGCGACAGAGCGAGACTCCGTCTCAAAAAAAAAAAAAAAAAAAAAAAAAAAATGCAGATCCAAGAACACAATAGAGAATGTTAAATAATGTGAACATGGAGAGTAGCCTAGTAAAATGTGAATGGGAAAATTCGATGACCTGAGAGGTTTGCTGTTATTCTTCTGTCAGGGGAACCTATGCTGGCTAAAAGACCTTGTAAGAGAAGTTCATAAAACATTTATAATGTAATTAAAGGTTCTCTAACTTAAGAGCTGGGGCATGCATCTTCTGGATAATTCATTGAATTTGCAGTTTTAATTGTGGTTAGTGTAGATTTCTGAAATGTCTACATCTGTTAACAACAATATATTATTTTTTAAAGTCTCCTTATAAAAATGCTTCATGAATCTAAATGTAACTCAAAGAGTAAAATTCATTACCTTTAGGAAATGTAATTGAAAACATTTTTTCTTACTCCAAGAAAGATTGAAATGGCTATCCAAGTAATGAAAATGGTACAATGAAAAATTATGGCCTCCACAGGCCATCAGTTACAGCATCATCTTCTATTTATACATAACCTTTTTTTGAAATACAACTACAAATATAATTCACGACGCATTTTCAAAGTTGGCAAGTGTACCATATCAGGAGATTCTACCAATTTCCATAGTTATTTTAAAAACAATTTCTTTCACATTCAGTGCAAAAGAAAATAAGTTCAGAGAAGTTTCACAGACTGATTTTCTGGGGTTCCTTAGGGCATCTCAGTGTTTTAAAACAACAGATGCCTGTTTGGATATTCTCTTCAAGTTTTTCCTTAAATTTGGGAAAGCAGTGAAAGGTTTTAGGATCTAAGAAGAATTTACTTAATGATCAGCTAATAAGGATCAGGAATTTAATTAAAGATTATCACAAATGATGATACTTCTCAAATAGAGACACTGGCAGAAGGATGTCTGGTGACTCATACATACCTTTGCTACAGGGAGTGGTATGTAGACAAAGGATTAAATATTATTAAAGTTAAATAAAGACAAATAGAGATATCAGAGCGTGAGGCTACTGGCTTCTGCAGCAGGTTGCCCCCATAGGTGATAGTTCATTTGTTTTGTACAGTGTTTTTGTAACTTTAGTGAAGATTAGAATCACCTGGAGGACTTTTTAAAAGACATGATCAGGCTCTACCAACAGAGTGTCTGATTTATTAGGCCTCCCTGGGGTGGGGCCCCTGAATTTGGATTGCTCAGAAATTTTCCCAGATGACACTAGTGATACTGTTTCAGAAACCACACTTTGAAAACTTGTGATTTGTTCCGGTTATTCCGGGTGTTGGTGCCAATCTTATTGGATTGGTTTAAATACTCTCTTTTATAATTTCACTTAAGTGGATCAGTTTCTTGGAGATTATTGCCCAGTGATGATATTCACAAAATATGATATGGAAAACAAAAACACTAGGTTGTTAATTTCTAAACCCTGCTGGGATCACTTTCTTCAAACCTCTTAGCAGTTTAAAGGGAGTCACGTGAAGTCAGTTGCAGATCAGCCTGGATAGATAGCACTCAACAGCCAGGAAATAACTAGGATAAATTTGCAGATCTCATTTTCTTTCCACGATTAGAAGTGATTTTGTCATGGTAATCTTGTAGTCTCTTATGGACTCACTAAAGTAAGCATAATAGGTGATGTTGACAATTTGGTTATTATTTGGCAGAATGATGTCTAAAAATATAAAGGAATATCGTCATTGGATGAAACAAACATTTATCTATGAGAGGCAGAGTCCTGTAGACTTTCTAGGTTCTGCTTCTTTCATAGTTGGACATGGGCAATTTATTTAGCCCCTATGGGCCTCACTTTTATCTCCTATAAAATAATAAAAATAAAAGTACGTATATTATATAGGGTTTAGTGAGATAAAGTTAAAAACTCCTATAAATCACATAACAAATTGCCTGCCATATATAAGTATTCAATTAATATTAGCCATTAGGCTTTATGTATAATCCATAGATAAATGGACTAGCTGACTCTATCTCTTGGAGGATCTAAAAACACTTCTTTGGGCCTGCCAGTGCTGGAGAAGGGTGGAATGGGGAGACACAGTGAGGTTAGATCAAGATGATGGAGTGGAGGTCCTTTTCCACTGGAGATTGTAACAAGAATGTGGGATGAGAGGAGCATCAGCAGGCACAGGTGCATAACAGAAGAAGTTTCTAATGAGGATTACAAAGAAGAAACAGAACAGTATTTTGCAGCAATTCTCTGTAACTGAAGGAAATGATGAAAGAGAACTTAAACCTTTTTTTCCTTGACACAAGCCATTCTCCTCCTTTTCAGCAATGTAGCTTTCTCTGTAAGTACTCACCACTTTTACTTTCCTTCTGTCTGTAGCTTTAGTCACTCTGCTGTGGGTCTCCCTGTTCTGTTATGGTACATAAAAGCTACAAGGGATGCTTATTTTTTTTTTTGTTCCCTGATAGAGTCAATTTAGGCCCCAGAACTGATAACGAAAGGCGACAAGCATCTTTTCCTCATTCTAAGCATCTGGGCCTACTAACAGGGCTCTAAAGCAATCCTGAGACTTCCTTGACAGCCAGGAGAGAACTCCATCTGCCTTTTCTCATTCTTTTTCTCACCTCCCTGCTGCAAGAATGGGAGACAGCACAATGAGTCAGAAGGAAGAAAGGATAGGAGTAGAAGAACAGATCAAGCCCCTCTTCCTAACTGCAGGCTAGTGAGCCTAGGCCAGGCCTGAACTACAGAAAAGTGACAAGCTTGTTATCATTTGTGAGATACGAGATACCTGTTTTGATTTTGATTAGATTGGATTTTGAGTAGCATTTTTGTTATTAATACTTAAAAAGAGCTGGTTATACAATTCCAAAGCAACCTAAGCTGTGGGGTATGTCCCAGATAGCTTCTAGAGGCTGAGAAGGAAGACCCAATAAAAAAGTTTTAAACTGTGGCAGGAGAATTTTTTTTTTTTTGTAGTTGTTGGGTTCATTCCAAGAAACATTCCATTGACCAGTATAATATTTGCCTCTTTGATTTATTGTTAGGCTTGGAATAGAATCTTTAAATGAATAGCATATTAACTCTCAGAGATGACAGATTCATAGTTCATTCTACTGGCTGTTTTCAAGAGAATAAGATAGTTCAATGAATTGAATAAAGAAGCTTTGAGGCTCAGTGTGTCTAAATTAGATCGGGGGAAGGATGAGCAAAACAGGAAGACCAGGATTCCATTTTTGTCTAATTAATTCCTGCCTCAACTTGTAAACTCTGCATCATCCTTGGCAAACTCATTTTTCCCCATTGCCAATATAGTTTGTTAATGTAGTTTCCTTTCTCTGGGACATCTTTTCTTTCTCTGACAGATGAAAAACACATACTTATCCTGTGCATCGCCTCTTCCATGTGACCTTTCACCATAACATAGTCCATCCTCTCCTCCGGAAGGAACTGACAGCTTGCTTTCTGTTTAAGCATTGAACAATATCCAGACTTTTTTTTTCAGTTTCTTTATTCCTTTATTATAATTATTTATTTACAAGTCTATCTTTGTCTAATCAATTTATATATATATATATATATAAATAATCAGTTATATATATAATATGGCAGGGAACTTACCATATTTCTATTGGTATTCCTAAAATGTAATAGCATGCTTAGACTATATTAGATGCCCAATAGCTATTTATTGAATAAGTAAATGAAGATATTGAGAGAGTGGCTTTGTCTCCAACTGGAAAAAGGATCAGGTAGGTGGTCCAAAGTGTTAGGAATGTGAAGCACAGATAATAAGATCAAATCTGTTTCCCCAGAGAGTCCAGTGTTTGTTACATGACCACTTTTATCCATCCCCAAGGGTTTGTACTCTATTACTTCAATAGTCATTGAAATTGAAATTTAAGTGGAGTGATTCAATAACTGATTACATGTGCAGTTCAAATCTCTGTTTTAGTTTTTCTTTGTGAATCTTCTACGTGAAACAAGTGCCAGCACAAGGAGAGTTATGTAGTTTAAATAAGAAAACTGCCACATTTGCATAACATTGTTTTATTTTTTCTTCTTACATTACAAATTGGTTAATACATTTGTTGAATTTGTGATAAATTTTAATTCTTGATGAATTCTTTCTATATTTAGACTGCTTACATTCAATCAGTGCGAAGTTGGAAGAGACTGTCTTGTACAGTCATAATAAATTCAATTATATCTGTTGTTGCTTCTAGATAATATGATTGCTTATATTAGGTTTGTTTTATGAGGCATTTATAAGCACTTAGCTGTGCAATCAATTGTTTATATAAAAACTATCATTCAAAAAGTAATTATTTCCGAAGTGTTGGCATGTTCTCTTGAAGTTTAACACAACAGTTTTCTATTGGTGTTTTGATGCCGGAGAAGTCTAATTCAGGAAATTGTGAAATGAGTTTAGTGGACATCTGCTTTGAGAATAACTGTGACAACAGTTCCTTAAACATTGTTTTATGGTAGCGTACTTAGAGACATTAGAATGCTGCAAGTTTTAGTTTGTAAAAACCAGGCCAATTTTCAACTGCTTTTGCGGTAGCATATGTTTGTTTGGCACTCTTAGGGACTCATTGACATGATGTTACTGGTAAACTGTTGGATAACTATTCAAGGGGCTATGTCAGAGTATAGCCAACCTGAAAATAGGAATTGTTCATACCTTAAAATCTAGTAAAAATAGACCCTAATCTTGGAGATTATTATTATGTTGGCAAAACAGATACTTTGTGCCATTGTGCTGCCTGCTGCCCACAGGCTCTGGAAACATACAATTGGTGATTGTTCTGAGGAATTATATCACAGAGGGGCACTAGTGCGGTGAGTTCACAAAATTTAACAAGATTGCTGAGCACAATACATAGGGGAATCAGTGAGGTCCCTGGGAAAGATTCTAAAGTATGCACTGTGAATATGTTCATTAAATGATGATCTGGGAAAAGCAAAGAAATTGCAAAGATTAACATGTTTTTCTGGAAGTGTATCTATTGCATGGGAAGTAGTAATTTCTTATCTGTAGGCAAAGTAAAGTTGCATAAACATTGAGAATGAAGAGTCTAAATTTCAGTGATCACATGCCCAAAGTAATGCCTTTAATCCAAGTGACTTAACTGAATACAGGGCTTAAGTACTCATCTTCTAGTTAGATTATGTCATTTTAATAGGCAAGGTAATCACTTAGGTTTGTTAGCAATATCTTGTGCTATTTTATTTACGAATTGACATCCATTGCTTTTGACAAGATTTGTCCTTATCTATATGAAAGTATCAAATTCTTAAACTTAATTGTCCCTTAAAGGTCCTGTTCATTCTAAGTGAGTTTTCTGGCCAGTTGGCAATAGACTTTAGGTCTGCTGATATGATGATGGGAGTCTTGCAGGGGCAAAGTTGGCTGCAGACTCTGTAGTTAACGCTTTGGAGTAGCAAAAGCTGTTTTAACCAGGTCTATTAGAAATGGCAGGAACGGGCCTTACTATCAGGCAATAAGTGGTAAAGTCTAGATTCTACATTAACCTTATTGTTGACTTTAATAAGGTACTAAACTATCCCAGTCATCATCATCCTCATCTATAAAATTAGGTGGTTAGATGATTGTTAAAGTTCTTTTTAGCTCTATTATTGGGTACGTCAGAATTAGTATAGAAAATATCCTAGTTGATAAACAACTCTGTCCTTTTTCTGGAAACACTTTCTAGAATATAGTTTCCAGTTTTCCTGGTATTAAGTGTGATCATATGACTGAGTTCTGGCAATGGAATGTCAATCACCATTTGGAGAAAACTCATCTTGGACTTACTATGTCCAAGAACACTCATCTTGGACTTACTATGAATAAGAAGCAATTGAGATTTGAGTGTTTATCTAGAATTATTACCCTACTAATAATCTGGGACTATCTAATTATAAGAAAATGTGCCAATAGAATGTGTTCTCTGCTTTACCCCTTCATCTAGATATCGATAGCATTTTTGGGATAATATAATAGCCTGTGTATAGGCAGAGGTTTGGAAACAAAATTTTTGATGGTATTGAGGAATAAAACACTATTTTATTCCAAAAGCTACTTTTTCTAAAATACTTAATGGATTTTCTGAAAACCAGTGCAGGGTATTATAAGTACTTCCAACTAATCTAGATAGAAGGACTTGCCTTTTAAAAGAATAAAATCAAATGCTCTAGGTTACCATGTGTTTCAGTTTCATAAGTATGAATTTTAGTATACAAACACAAAAAAATTTGCTGTGTGTCACTGTGCATGCATATAGTTCCAGCTACTTAAGATGCTGAGGTAGGAGGGTTGCTTGAGCCCAAGAGGTTGAAACTGCAGTGAGCTATGATCATGCCACTCCACTCCAGAGTGGGCTACAGAACAAGACCTTGTTTCTAAAATATATATATATATTTATTAAATATATCATATATATTATATATCATTAATAATATTAATATAATATGTAATATAATGATATATAATATTAATATAATATATAATAATGTAATGATTTTTTTATTGTTTGTTGAGATAAGGTCTCACTATGTTGCCCAGACTGGTCTCAAACTTCTGTCCTCAAGTGAACCTCCCACCTTGACCTTCCAAAGTGCACTGGGATTACAGATGTGAGCTACCACACCTGGTTGAGAAAATCATTTTAACTTAGATTTCTATGTAAGATACATATATTTTATCTATACAAAATTCAGAATAAAATGTTGATTCTTTATAATACTGCTAAAAAAGCAATCTTAAAAGCAAGAATTTCAAGGGAGTTCTGAAAATAGTAAGTTAATAATTTGATTCAAAGTTTTGAGTGAGATGGGGAACGTGTGTTTTTCATGTTTAATTTATAAAACACCATGCAGGGAAAGGAAAAAATGGTTGAATCATTGGATGCTTGAACTAGAGGAGATAGTGTAGATTTTGTTTTAATTCAAGTACCTTATCTTCAAGATGAGGAAACTGAGGGGAAAAGAGATTAAATAGCATGCTCAAGTCTCATAATTAGTGGCAGTACTAGGATTATAGTCTTGTGTATTATTAGCCATTTGAGGGGAGTAGAAGATGTCTGGCAGACTCGTCCGCCATCTCACAGTTATATAATTACATCCTGACTGTATAGCTGATGATAATGAGAAAGATACATACGTTAAACTTATATAACATTTGTTATGAGACAGACATGGTTCTACATGTTTTACAGATATTAACTCATATCATTCTCACAGCAACCCTGATGTAACCAGACTCCAATTTGGTCCCAGTAATCTTTCCTTTTGGTATTTAGACCTTTGTCTACTCCCCTGCAACACTGTAGCAGGGTTGGTCTGTGTAATGTGTGATGGCATGTCACTTCTGATATTAGGTTACAAAAGACCACGAAGATTTTGTCTTGGATTTCTACTCTCACTCTCTACCTCTTTCCATTTCTCTCTTGGATAATCCATTGTATGGAAAACCAATAGCCATGCCATGAGTAGCCCTATGGAAAGAACCATTTAGTGAGATCTCTTGCCAACAGCCAGGTGCTGTGCAGATCCTAGGGACACAGTCAAGCCTTCAAATGATGGCAGCTTCAGCCAATAGGCTGACTGAAACATCACGGGCTATCCTGAATCAGAACCACCCAGCTAAGTTGTTCATAGATTCCTACATTGTATTTAAGTCATTCTTTTCAGCTGTATTAACACCAAAGTATTGTTGTTTAATGGCAGTCACTGTCATAGTGACTATGACATATATATATTTTAAGTCTGCAGTTTAGGCTTAACTGTGAAAGGTTTGCTCTTAAGTTTCACAAGTGGGCCAGACATAATAAAAGGCAGAAGAGAGTTGTGATAAGGTCACTGGTGCACAAAAGTTAAAGAAAGGTGAAGGAGTGGGATGCATTAGCTGAGAAGAAGGGTACCAAGGACAGACTCTTACCTCAGAGAGATAATTGCTTTCTGTCTGTTAAACTGGGAGCTGAAACTTGTTACCTTGATTACGAGGGACTTGATGCTCAATAGTCAAAAGTGAAATGATTTGAAGAGTGTTTGTTTCATTGCTAAGTGGGCTAAGAGAAAAGTTTTCCTTGGACAAATACAGTTGTCCCTCTGTATCTGTGGGAGATTTATTTCAGGACCCCTTGCTGATACCAAAATCTACTAATGCTATATTTCCTTGTATAAAATGGCATTATATTTGCATATAACTTACATACTTCTTCCTGTATACTTTAAATTACATCTAGAATACATATATTACGTAATACAGTGTAAATGCTATGTAAATAGTTGGCATACTGTATGTTTGATTTGTATTATTTTTCATTGTGGCCTTGTTACTTTTTATTTTATGCATCCAATTATTTTTTATCTGCTGTCATTTGAATCCATAAATGCAGGGCCTGCAGATATGGGAGGTCAACTATACATTCTGTTTAGATGGCTCTGGTGATACTAAGCTTAACATATCTGGCTTGAATCACTGATACTGAACAAAACAACTGAAGATATTAGAAAACTTGGTGTGTTTCACGTAACTTAGATATTTTTAAAAAGGTAAAATGGATGGCTGTGAAGAATAATTCATGGTAAACTTCTATAGGATTAGTATAAATACTTTAGTAACATTATACCTGTGGTTATTAAAAAAATAAGAAATTTTATCATTGATATTGGCATGAAAAAATGTGAATATTATAGATGTCTGAATGTTTTATCAAGATAGGAAAAGGGGGGACAGTAGGAAAACATTGAAAAATTATGACTGATTAGATGCATGTTTCACTCTTTTGGGGAGAACCTTATAGTAAGTAGACTATTTTTAGAAACACTGTGACTCTGCGGAATATCCCCAGACTTCCTTCACAAAGTTAGTTGACCTATCATCTTCATCCCCATGCACATGACTTCAGGTTTCACTCGGCGTTGTGATGACTTGTTTCATGCCTGTGTCCGCCATGGTCTTCTGCATGGTGAGAATTAAGTATTATGTATTTTGATATCACAGTGTATGTGTAGTACCTGGCACATATTACGAGCTCAACAGAATGTTAGACAACTGAAAAATACACCTTGAAATAGTGTTTAGAAAATGCCGTGGTTCGTAAATATTTCTTTCAAATATAGATACTGTTAGAGACTGCTAAGTTTGGTAGAAATCTTAACAATGGCAGGGAAATATTATTTGATCATAATTTTCCAATTATTTACATGAAGAGAGAAGATAATCATTTGTTGCATTTTCTGACAATATAAATAATTTTGAAGGTCAAAATTATCATAAGGAATCTAAGCATGGAATGTACCATAATAATTTATTTCTCCATACTTTTTGGCATGTTATTAAATCTTTTGGGGAAAAAAAAAACTACCTGTATGAGACTTTAAAATGAGATTTTAAAAATACTTACTCATATTTTTCAAGACGTTTTAAATGATTCAACCTTTCTTTCTTCCCATATAATGAAATATTTATTCATTTACAAAAATTTCTAATGTACTTATTTGCCTGGCACTATTTAAAGCATATAATCCCCTTTACCTAGTGCTGGTATGAAAAACTGTCTTTATTCATAGAGCTTACATTTTAGTGGCAGGAGTAATAAAATTAAAGTATACAGGCAATCAAGAGTTCTTTGGACATGCTAAATTTAAGAAGCCTAACAGATATCTACATGGGAATGTTGAGAAGGAAATGAATATGACTAGAGCCTATGGGAGAGATCAGGACAGAAGATAAAGATTTAGAATATAGAATGATAATGATATATAAAGCCCTGATATTGGATAAAATCACCTATGGAGTTTGTATAAATAAAAAAGAGAGGAGACCAGAGGACAGATTCATGGACACTTTAATATTTAGAGATCTTGCAGAGCAGAATAATCCATGAAAAAGATTATAAGGGAGGATGATATCTAGAAGACTAAAGGAAAAATATCTTTCAATAAGAAGGCAATAGCTACTTACATCTGGTACTGTCAGAGGTAAAGAAAACAAGAACAGACAATTAACTACTGGTTTTCACAAGATGGCAGCCCTCAGTGGCTCGTATATTCCTCCCGCTGCTTGTAATAATAGTTGTAATAGTAATTTTAATAACATAGCACCTCTCAGGGCCAGATACTATTCTATGTGCTTAACAGGTATTAAACAATTTATATATATTAGTGTGTATGTGTATATATATGTGTGTGTGTGTGTATGTATATATGTAATTTATATATATATATAATTTTCTTGACATGATAATTGAAAATATCTAGTTGGATTGAGCTGAAATGAAAATGGAGGAGATGGTTGTATTACTTATGTATTGCTACATCAAAAAAATGTAGTGGCTTAAAAAGAGCAAACATTTATTTTCTCATTATTCCTACAAATTAGAAATTCTAATTTAGTTGGCTGGTTCTAGCTCAGGGTCTCTCATGAGGTAGCAGTTAGGACAGTCGGTGGGGCTGCAGTCGCCTAAAGGTTGCATGGGCCTGAATGATTCTCTTGTAAGATGGCTTAGTCACAAGGCTATTGGCTGGAGATCTCAGTTCCTCACTGGCCATTGGCGGGAGGCCACAATTCCTTGCACCTAAGCCTTTCCACAGTGCTGGTACCAACAGGGAAGCAGCTTTTCCTACAAATCAAGAAATCAAGGTCAAATGAGGACAGACTGTGATGCTTTTGATGACTTATTCTCAGAAGTTACATACTGTCACTTCTGTCCTATTCTATTCATTATCATTATGTCACTAAGGGGATTTCCATGGAAAATTAGCTCCCACCTTTTGAAGTAAGTGTCAAATAATCTGCTAAGTTATTTTATGCCACTACTTCAGTGGTGAAGTGTAAAGATTCCAAATATATGCAAGTATTGTGAGAATTTTTTTGATAAGGGTAGCAGAGAGATGAGAAGTTAATTGAAATTAGATATACAATGAAATATTTTTAAAGACAATATTTAGGCATATTTTGTGCTTATATGAAGGAAAAAAACAACATGAAGAGAAAGAGGACATGGACGTCCTCAAGGAGGCCTGGTATGGGAAAGGATCTCTATAAAAAGAAAGAAGCAGTGGATGTGTCTTTCAGAGAAATCAGAGGAAGTTACAGAATGGTGGGTACAGTCATGTAGAGTGGGAAATTTTACAGAGGGAAGTTGGGGTAATTTTTAAAGTATGGTCTATTTTCCCTGGAAAATATTAGGTGAGTATAGCAGTAGAGAAGGAGAGGCAAGGAGAGGGGTCCTGGAGATTTGATGACAGAGGAAATAAGAACTATGGGTTAGCTTGGAGAGTAGGACAATGAATTTGCTATGGAAGTTAAGTAGGATTGTCTGGCTTTTGTGAGTGCCCATTTGAGATTCATGATCATAAATATAAGTGAATCCAGTCAGCACGTTTATAAGATTATGACTATCTTAGACCAGATCATTATTACCATGTGCCTGAATTATTGTAATAGTTACCCCACTGGGTAACTATTATAATAGTTAGGTCTTCCTAACTGTTATAGGTCTTCCTTTCCTCAGGTTTCCCCTACTACTGCCACATCAATCTTCTTAAAACACTTTTCTGCATAAATTAAGCTCTAGGTCAATAACTTTGTTTCTCGTTGATCTTGAAGGCCAAGCCCTTAGATTTTCTCCCTCGGCCTGTCATAATATGGCCATATTCTACATCCCCAATGATGGCAAACCACAAAATATTTTCCATGGTGCATTCACATGATCTGTTTTGTATTTTGGAATGGTTATTCTGGCGGTTGTATGGAAACCTAGTGGAATAAGGCATTACCAGATTCACAGAGACCAGCAAGGAGGTTGTATCTGTGGCAAAATGTGATAGTGGTCCCAAAGCATTAGCAGTAGGAAGAGAAGTGAGCTGATGGGGATGAGAGATATTAGGAAGCTAAATCTCTTGACTTTGCTGTAAAGATAAAGTGATAGGGAGGTGACAAACAGATTTTTCACTTATGTGATTGTTGGATGGCGGTAACACAGAATAGAAAAGGAAGAAACAAGATGAAGAGAAGGAGAAGTCCAGCTTAATACATATGAAATTTGACATGCCCAAGTAACATATATTTGTAGATGTCCAGTAGGAAACTGGAATGTTTAAATTTGAGGTCTGAGTTCTAGACTGGGGATCAAAATTTGGGAATCATTAGCAATGAAATCATAAATTGGTTTGTTATCAAGTATTGATTGTACATATAGGGTTAGAGAAATTGAGACTATCTGAATCCCTGGAGAAAACTTTAAGGATAGAGTAAGAGATTCCCCCAGGAAGGAAAATAAGTGACATAAGGGTAGAAAAAATAAAATAGTAAGTGTTATCACAGAAAGTATAGGAAAGAGCTTCTTAAGTCCACTAATGTTTATATCTAAAAAGAACCAGGATAAGATAGACAATAGTGAGATTTTAACAATAGTTCTCAACCATATCTTTTAGCATCATCTGGAGACCTTCTCTAAAAATCAAGTAATAACTGGATTATATGTCTAATAAAGCGGAATGCCTGAGTAGCAGGTAATAGTGGTCCCTTTTTTAAAGCTCTCTGATGATTCTGATGCAAATTAAAAGTAAAGATCTACTGAGATAGAGTGATTTGACTGTTTCATATATTATATGCAATAGGATAAGCATAAATGAAGTAAGATTAAGTTGCCTGTGGCAATAAAATTTAGATAGTGCTATTACTATGAAAGTATAGGGAATATGAGCCAGCTATATGTGGTGGATTGCAAGAAAAAAAAAGAATTTATTTTAGAAATCCCACTTAACTCTGTATGTACTCTCATTTGCAATTTGACTTTGTTGCTCCTCTCAAGAGGTACAGTCTATTTCTCTACCTCCATAATTTGGGCTGGCCCTGTGACTTGCCTTGACCAATGGAATGTGGCAGTAATGCTATTTCAGAAGTTCTGTGCCTAGGTCTAAAGAGAGCTTGCAGCTGTTATTCTCATTTTCTTGCTTCCCTGAGACCACAAACTAAAGAAGCCTAGGTTACTTTCCTTAAGGGTGAGAGGCCATGTAAAGAGAGAAAGGGAACTTGCTGACAGCCAGTACCATCCTCCAGACATGTGATTGAGGCGACCTTGGACAATCTAGCACTAATTGAACAATCAGATAACTGTGAACACATCACTGACCCCAAGAAAGATAAGCAGAGAAGCCTCCTTTCTTAGCACAGCCCATCTAAACCCATAGAATTGTGAACAAATAAAATGGTTGTTGTTTAAACCACCATGTCTTGGGGTGATTGTTATGCAGCAATACACAGCTGACATACTGACATAAGAAACAATTACCCATCCTTAGGTGTAACTGATGAAGCAGTCAGTTATAAATGCTTTTGTCTATAGATAATTTTGATATTTCCTGAGAAATCTATTTTGTCTCCTTGACCACGTAAACCTTTTATAAGCACTGTATCTGAAACATAGGAGTATTGTAGACTACTGTTTAGAAATATTTAATTATTCAATTTGGTGCATTATCTAATGATTTGTCCTCCCAACTTCATTTCCCACCTCTTACTTTGGGTATATTATTCAAAGAAAATAGCCAGAGATGTTCTGTTACTCTTGCTGCCGCTATTGTTACCATTCCTACTGCTACCACTGTAGTAACTGAAACAACTAACTTTTATTAAACATTACTATTTGTCAGAAGCCCTCCCATGAACTTGGCTTTCTGTATCTCATTTTCTGCTAAAACTGTGTGACCTAGAGACTGTTATATCCTCAGTTTACAGATGAGGAAACCAAGGCTCAAATACAACAAAATAAGGAAACACAACTAGTAAGTAGCTGGAAAGTGACTCGATACAGGTTTGAATGACTCCACAGCCTGTTTTTCTAACTATTTTTTTTTTTCTGTCGCCCAGGCTGGAGTGCAGTGACATGTTCTCAGCTCACTGCAACCTCTGCCTCCCAGGTTTAAGCAATTCTCCTGCCTCAGCCTCCAGGGTAGCTGGGATTACAGGTGCACGCCACCACGCCCAGCTAATTTTTGTATTTTTATTAGAGATGGGGTTTCACCAAGTTGACCAGGCTTGTCTCGAACTCCTGACCTCGTGATCCGCCTGCCTCGGCTTCCCAAAGTGCTGAGATTACAGATGTGAGCCACTGTGCCCAGCCCTAACTAGTTTTAAAAGTCCTTTAGGTCTATATTGAAAGCATTTTCATAACATGCTCCCAAAATTTTCATTTGTGAATTTTCTCAAAAAAAGAGACCTTTGGGCCACTGGTTTTTAAATAAGAAAATTACTATTCTTTGAGGGCCTGCTAATGTGCCCAACAATTCATCCGTATCATCTAAAATAATCCTCACAGTCCTCCTACATGACACATATCATCTCCACTTTTATGCCACATAAAATAGAGAGATTAAATAATTTCCTGAAGGTTATATGACCTGGAACTGGTATGGCTCTGAGTCTAACACAGGTCTATGGGACCCTAAGCCTCAAATTCTTTTTATTAGGCTACTTTGGCTTTTTCTTTCAATTTCTATCCAGTGATGAACTTCATTTTATTTACCAGAGACCTAGTTCTCCCATCCAGGATAAACTGCTAGCAGGTATTCCATCCTTCATGTTATCTTAAATGTCATTGTCTCAGGTAAGTCTTTTCTGATCTTCTAGATTAACAGACTTTCCTGTTATATAGATCCAAGGCACCTCTTTTTTCCCTTCTGTAACGCTCCTCTTACTTTTAACATTTTCTATTTTTATTTCCTCAACTAAGCGTGAATTCTCATAAAGATGAGGATATTTTGTCATCTGCACCATTGAAATTTCAACCCTAGTACAGAGGCTGACACAGAGCAATCTCTCAATAAATAATTTTGTGAATGAATTCATGAACTTTTTAGGCTATGGACAGGCCTGGAGAAATGACATTTGTATATTTAAATTTATTGTAACTAAAATCCCATAATACAGTAAGAAAATTTTGATAATAAGAGCAGAATAAATACAGCTTTGAGATAGGACAACACCTTCAGGATACGGAGGCCATGATAATGTAAAATTCTCCCTGCTTTATTAAAAGTCTATGATGGAGCCCATTGAAATCTTATCCTTGATGGCTTTTTCCTCATTGTGCTCTCAAAGTGGAGTCTTAGGCCACTGCACTCAAGGAGTCTAGCATTGATTACAGGTTTGTTTCCATGGACACCAATCAGTAGCAGAAGACAGAAAATAAACAAGACCTAAACATAAAGCATTGATATCATAGTGTACTGTTCATAAAATAGAATCAAGGAAAAGTACATAATTGAAATCAAGGTAAGAAAAATATATCATGTGTCTTGGATCAAAACAGCAAGTCATATGTTGAGCTGATTAAAATAAACTTGAGTTCTCTTGTCATTTCTTTCTCTTCAAGCTTTTTGGAAAGTTCTAATATTTAAATAAATAGGTGAGATTTATGTCTCTTAATGGTTAATTCTAGTTACCATCTAGATGAATAATTTTTTTTGTAGGAGATAACCCTTAAAGGATGACTTAGAACCAGGTAGATAAAAAATGAGATTGATTGTATTATTCAATTTCATACTGGAGCATTAACACAGCATAAAGCCAATCCCAAGACTACATTTTAATGCACTTGGAAATAATTATTTCAAATAAATATATAAATGTGAAAATATAATCTATGTAAATCTATGTAAATGGATGGTTATAGTGAATTAGTATATAACATTACTGAGTAGATTGCTCAGGGTTTCATTAAATAAAAAAGACTAAAGACCTGGGTTAGCAAGAAAAAGCTCTTTTGCTCTATTTCAGTTGCTTTAGGTTGTTAATCTGGTCGAAGATGATCAACTTCTCATTAATTATAATAATTAGAAGTAGATTTACTGAGCATTAGTGTAATTTTCAATCATGCTAATAGTTGTGCTATCCTCTATTCGTTAATATAAATGAGGTAAATTAGAATCATGACATTATAAAGAAGAGACAGAAGCTGTGGGAACTTCAGTGGGTCCTCCCTAAACCCCATTAATTTAATTGTAATATGTTGTTCTTCAATACTTCTTTCACTCTCTTTATTTTCCATTGCTAATGGTTCTTCAGATTGGTTAATGAGCATATTAGGCTGTTAATTTAAGTGACTGCTATGGTGTTGTCTAAATCATGCATATTTATACGGTCTCATTAACCCTTTCTCACGTGTTCAATCAATAAGCATTTATGGAGTAGTCACTCATGCAATTTGAAATTATACATATCAGCACAACACAAAGGAAAGGAGTGGCATTGTATTAGTCTGTATTCATGCTGCTGATAAGGCATACCTGAGACTGGATAGAAAAAGAGGTTTAATTGGACTTACAGTTCCACATGGCTGGGGAGGGCTTAGAATCATGGTGGGAGGTGAGAGGCATTTCTTACATGGTGGTGGCAAGAGAAAAATGAGGAAGAAGCAAAAGCAGAAAGCCCTGATAGACCCATCAGATTTCGTGAGACTCAATCACTATCACGAGAATAGCCTGGGAAACACTGGCCCCCAAAATTAAATTACCTCCTCCTGGGTTCCTCCCAAAACATGTGGGAATTCTGGGAGATACAATTCAAGTTGAGATTTGGATGGGGAGACAGCCAAACCATGTCGGGCATCCCCTGTTTTCCAGGGGATCATAGTCCAGAAGATATTCTGGATTGGATTGATACTGTTGAAAATATGAAAGCAATTTCAAGGTAAAAATTGCTTTCTTCATGGTGTCCTTAAACGTTTGCCTTCTATCTTAAAGATGCCAAAATAAATTCCCTTCTTCACCTTTTATATTTGTTTAGACATCCCCAGAAAGGCCTTTCCTGAATACACTACCTAAATTAGGTACCCCTTTTATGGTCTTTACAGATTTCCTTCAGTCTCAACTTCTTGTCCTTCTGGTATTGGGCAGAAATCTTTCTCAAATGAAATTTTATATCTTGCTTTTAAGAAACTGCACAAAGGGCAGGGGCTTCTTGTACCTTCCCTTTTTTAAGCACCTTCAACTCAAAATAGTATGCTAGACTAGTGTGTGTGTGCGTGTGTGTGTGTGTGTATGTGTGTGTTTAGTTTGGTTTTGAGACGGAGTTTCGCTCTTTTACCCAGGCTAGAGTGCAGTAGTGGGATCTCAGCTCACTGCAACCTCTGCCTCCCGGTTTCAAGCAATTCTCCTGTCTCAGCTTCCCAGGTAGCTGCAATTACAGGCGCATGCCACGACGCCCAGCTAATTTTTGTATTTTTATTAGAGATGGATTTTCACCATATTGGTCAGGCTGGTCTTGACCTCCTGACCTCAGGTGATCCACCCACCTCGGCCTCCCAAAGTGCTGGGATTACAGGCATGAGCCACCACGTCCAGCCGTGTTTTCTTTCACCTATGTAACATACTAAAGTTGAGTGGTGTCAGCCTCTTTATCCTGCCCATGAACACCCTACCTCATTGGCCACAGTCTCCGCCCATCCATATTTTCTTACTTACAGAAACTTTTCATTCATTGAACTGTCTAGCCCCATAGGCCTTATGTTTGTGATGCCTAATCTAGAGACCAGTTCAATATTATAAGTTAATCAGTTTTACGAGGGAAATAGAATCTAAGGTTCAAGATTTATTGTCTTGCAGTCTGTTAAACCTACCAGTATTTTTTCTTGTGCTAAAGAATGTATTAGTTTGCTAATGCTGCCATAACAAAAAGCACTGACTGGGTGGCTTAAGCAAATTTATTTTCTCACAGTTCTGGAGGCTAAAAGTCTAAAATCTAAGTATCAGTAGGTTTTGTTTCTCCTGAGTCCCTTCCTGGGCTTACAGATGACCACCTTCTCTCTGCACTCTCTAGTCTTTTCTCTACACCTGCATCCTTGATATCTCTTTCTTTTATTATAGAGACATTAGTCAACTGTATTAGGGCTCACCCTTATGATCTTATTTATCCTTAATTACCTCTTTAAAAGCTGTATCTCCAAATACAATGCTATTTTAAAGTACTGAGGGTTAGGACTGCAACATGTAAATTTTGATGGGGACCCCATTCAATCTATAACAAAGGGTTTTGGTTGAATAAATAATCCCACTTAGGCCGGGTGCGGTGGCTCATGCTTGTAATCCCAACACTTTGGGAGGCCAAGGCGGGTGGATCACCTGAGGTCAGGAGTTCGAGACCAGACTCAACATGGAGAAACCCTGTCTCTACTAAAAAAAATACAAAATTAGCCAGGCGTGGTGGTGCATGCCCGTAATCCCAGCTACTCGGGAGGCTGAGGGTGGAGAATTGCTTGAACCCGGGAGGCGGAGGTTGCGGTGAGCCGAGATTGCGCCATTGCACTCCAGCTTGGGCAACAAGAGCAAAACTCTGTCTCAAAAAAAAAAAAAAAAAAAAAAATCCCACTTAATTTAAACTGGTTGTGACTGCTCCTTTGCTAGAAGGCCTATAGCACTATTTTTAACCTCCATTATGGCATGGTTTTGTAGTTACGTAATTTGCACACTGGCTTTATCTTCATTATAAAAGTATAAGTATCTTTAGGGCAAAAATTATAGCTCAGTGTCCTTTATGGCATACATTTTTAAAGAAGTAATTATTTGATAACACAAAACCAAAACATTTTCAATTTTAAAACACTCACTGGTTCATTTTGCTTGTATTTCAACATGAAAGAAGAATAAGTGAAACAATTATTTTTGTTTTAGAAGAAAGAATTTAGGTTAAATTAAGATGTTGCAATAAAAACTATATGGTTTAGTCAGTCTTATTAAAATTGAGGTTAGTTTCAGATTCCAATGAGTTGCATGTGTTCATATCAATTTTATTTTTATATGGTTATTTTATGTAAGATAATATTATAGCTCTAATTGATGTTTGTTATTAAGATATCTAGATTTTGAAAGTTTATTTCATTGTATTTATAGGAACAAATGTTATTAAGTCAACACAAAGTCATGCCTTGTTTAACAACAGAGATATTTTCTGAGAAATGCATTGTTAGGCAATTCCATCACTGTGCAAACATCACAGAGTGTACTTTCCCAAACCTAAATGGTATTGCCTACTACATACCTAAGGTATGCGGTATAGCCTGTTCCTCCTGTGGTACAAACCTGTACAGCATGTTATGGCACTGAATACTGTAGACAATTTTAATATAATGGTAACTATTTATGTATCTAGACATAGAAAAGGTACAGTAAAAATAGGATATTACAATTTTATGGGACCACCATCAAATATGTGGTCCATTGAAATATCATCATGTGGCATATGATTGTATATCTCTTTTGCCAAGTTGAAAAACTTGTTTCAGGTTTAATTTTGCACTCCAGGAACCAAAATACAAATGATATAACCTGTATCTATGTAAATTGGACCACCCAGTGGATTTTTCTACAGTGACACATTAAAAATAGTATTGAAACTTTGTAAGTATTAACATACATTTAATTTTTGTCACTGATCCAACTTTGCTGAAGCATTGCTTTAAAAGCACAGCAATAACTATTGAATTTCATGTCAATCAAGTGCATACATTTTCCTTACTGGTATTTTGCAGGGTTATTTATAAAATAACTTTACCACAGCTGAAGGTGTCAGTCTTTTAAAACTGTCCGGTTAAACTCGTAGCGCTTGAAAGATAAACACCCTTTAGCAGTGTGCTATAAGGAAAACTCTATGACTTTTAGAGTGAGACTTAGACTATTTTCTTTTAATTGTTTTAATTTGCTCATTTGTCCAATAAAGTTTTTGAAATTTATCAAGGCATCCCAGGTACAAGCAATGCTTCTTATTTGCTGTGGAATTAGGGCAAGTCACTGAACATTTAACGGGCCTTGGCTTTACCTATTAAGTAGAGATGTTAATACTTTTCATGGCAGCTAAGGATATTAAATGAGATAGTGTTGTGAAAGCTCTTAAAACAGGGATAGGCACATAGTAGGAATTCCACCAACTATTATTTTTCCTTCCATTCTGGCTCCCAGAATGTATGCTATTACATGGTGATTGTTTGGAATTTAAATTCTAGTAACAGAAAAGTTGGAAGATGCTTGAAAATGGAGCTGATATAATCAGGAGATAGACTTGTTCAATTGGATAACATTTATTTAATTTTACTCACAAGCTTTCTTCAGTCATTGCAGCTATTGATAGGGTGGGTGGTGGGAGACAGAAAGAGAAAGAGGGAGAGAGAGACAAAATATTTGAAGTATATTGGCATTATTTTTCTTGTGACTTTTATGATGTGGTTAGATGTCTAATCAGGTTTCAGGGATAGTTTTTCTCTTTTTTTAAAGACAATTCAATTTTCAAAAAAGACTTTATTTTTGAAATTTTGCTAATTTGGGGAATTATAGAAACTTTTCTTTACATTCAATTTGTTTTTAATGAATTAATTGCCCTTTAGAGTAAAATTATTTACCAGTTTATTTCAGAGCTGATGCACTAGCATCAGGTTGCCATCTGTCTTTACTTAATATAGGAATCATGCCATAGTACAGAGCTAGGGAAACAGACTTTGCCCCAGCATATTGGATCCTGTTCCCACTGTCTTCCCTGAGTGACTTAACAACTCTGTAAAGCTGACTTGACATCTTTCTGCTTCTGTCATTCCCTTGGCTATATTAGATTAATAATGATTCTTGACTATGACAGTAATTATGTTATTAGGAGAACTAATAACTTCTATTGAGTGTTCATGGGGAAGAAGTCCTAAAAGACATCCATAATAGCTACACTACTTCCAGTCATATTACAAATAAGACAGAATTGTCATGGCAGGCAGAGTTCTAAAGTGGTTCCCAAGACTCCCATCTCCTGGTGTGCATACCTTGTATAGGTTGATGCAAAAATATTTTTTTCCATTATTTTTAATGACAAAAACCACAATTACTTTTGCACCAACCTAAAATAATACCCCCAACCACCCACCTTGAGTGCGGGCAGAACTTGTGAATTTGGTGGGATAGTTACTCCTTTGATTAAATTATTGTATATAACAAATGGTGATGGGCTAGTTGCTGTGATTGTATTATATTACCTGGAAAGAGTCTTTCCTTCTGTCCTGGAAGAAAGCATTCAACCATGTTATGAGTTGACTCTTGGAGCCATGTGGTAAGAAGCTGTGGGCAACTACTTGCTGAGAGCAATCACTGGCTGACAGCTAGCAAAACATTGAAGACCTCAGTCCTACAACCACAAGGAACTAAATTCTGCCAATAAGCTGAATGAGCTTAGAAGAGGACTCCTAACTCCAAATGAGAACCTTAGTGTGTCTAACACCTTGATTTTAACTTTGTGAGTTTCTGAGGGATCAGGCTATGCAAAGCTTAAACTTTTGACTCACTGAAACTGAGATAATAAATGTTTGTTGTTTTATGCTGCTAAGTCTGTAGTGATGTGTTATGCAACAACAACAAAAAACCAAAATACAATTATGTACTATAAATGCAATAGACATAGGTAATTCCATATTTTCATATTTAATTTGATTCATTATTTTACAATTAATATACTATAAAATATGAAAAGAAGAACTTTTTTCTGTTTAGAAAGATTTGAAAGCAGTTTTGCAAAATGATTAGTTATGTTTCCTTAAAACTATCTTATAGATTTTAATCACAATTTAATCAGGATGTTTAAATATTTTATGAAGTACTGGAAAAAATTGTCTATATTTTTCATCATAGTATTGAACTTATATGCCATTTTAAGCTATTTTAATTACACATAAGTAAAACAAGTATTTGTTTTAGTAGAAGTCCAATTTGTTTAATGTGTCTTCTTGTATGTATTTATTATCTTTCTGGAAGAGAGCTATGGGGAAGTAGCATTTCCTATGTGTTTGCCTTGATTCAGTGACTGAAGTACCACTGGTTATAAAAGCAGCTTCTTGAGCTGAAAATTACTGTACAGTTTAACTTAATAGAATATGATACTAATACAATCAAGCCTTGAAGTATGTGCCAGTTATATTTGCTGCACTCTGCAGGATGCAAGTGCTTGGGTAGATACACCCAAACTCACTCTCTGCTTTAGAGAAACTACCATCAAATACACTTATCAAACAGCATGTCAAGAGAATAGTCCATAGTAAAGTATAGCAAAATATTGTTAAGAGACCCACAGAAATTCATCATGTGATACTGAAACATTTTAATTTCTTTTCCAGTACCAATGATGGTATAAATATACGTAGATATTAAGATTTTCAGCTTCTCACTTCAGTCAAATTCTAGGATGTGGCAAGGGTCCTTGAAGGGCCCATTAGATATTGCTTCCATGTTTGGAGATTTCATCTAGTTCCCAGATGTGAAAATTACCAGAATCTTGGGGCAGCTAGCCAGAAAATGTCTGCATTAATAATTATATTCTGGAGATCAAGTAGGTATGTGTGAGATGGTGAGCAATTTTATAAACAACCCAGTGGACTCTAAGGCCAAATAGGATGTAAAAATATGAAGTTTTGGAGGACATTGTGCTAAGGGAAATAAGCCAGGCCCAGAAAGACAAGTACTGCATGACCTCCCATATCTGTGAAATCCAACAATGTTGAACTCATAGAAGTAGAGTAGGATGGTGGTTTCTAGGGGCTGGAGGCAAACATTAGAAAAATAGAGAGATGCTGGTTAAAGCGTATGAAGTTTCAGTTAGATAGAAGAAATAAGTTCGGGAGATCTACTGTATACCACGGTAACTATAGTTGATTATAATGTATACTTGAAAATTACTAGGAGAGTTTATCTTAAATGTCCTTACCACAAAAATATGATAAACATGTGAGGTAATAGATATGGCAATTGGCTTGATTTAATTCTCTCACAATGTGTACATATATTGAAACATTACATTTTATTCCATAAATATATATTTTTTATCAATTAAATATAAGTATTTTTAAAAACTAAAAACTGACAGTTTAACCAGTCTCAGGGCAAGCTCTGGGTAGACAAACAATTTTATTGCTCTTCTTAAATTAAATGCTATTATCAAATTGTGAGCAAAAAAAAAAAAAAAAAACAGCAACAAACAACTGTCAGTGCCAAGTGGTTAGGAACCATGTCAGTTGTTTTCCTTTTGTATCACCAGGGCTGAAGATGATTCTGGAACATATAGGTGGCTAATAAATGTTTGCTAAACAAACTAAATTATAATAGCATCTCTTCCTTAAAGTGAGATAGCGGATAGAAAGCAATGAAAAGTTGCTGTCCAAGTGGTGGTGGTGTGGCCATTCTTGTGTGTTGTGCCTTAATTTTACCTAAGAATCATGTTTACACTTTTCTATTAAAATAATTCTGGGCATGAAAGACTATGTAAATAAAACCAATCTTGTCTAAAAAGCCACGTTTTCATTTGTTCCCAGTTAATTATTCTTCCAGGCTATTGCACCTTTAACTGGATGGTGTTATTTTTCTCCTCTAAACTTTGTCTTTGCCTTCATTTGTATTGTAAAGTATCTAGACTAAGGATGAGCAGTAAACTCATTTTTGCCAATAGTAGTTCTAGACTATTGAAGAGAATTTGTATATGTTCAACAGTTATGTCTATGGTTCTTGCTTAAGACATCAATCCTTAAAAAAAAATTTTCTTCTAAATTACTAAACAATTTCTTTATTTTTAGAGGAATGATTAATTTTTCTTTAGTATTTAGTTAGCACTGCCATTTGTGAACCTTAATAAGGAATTATATACATACATATATACACACATACATATATATACACACATATATATACACATACATATATACACATATATATACATACATACATATATATATGTATGTATATGAACAACAAACCAAACCATTAAAAAAGGAGAGCAAAATGGCCAACTAGAGGAAGAGCCCACTATTGGTCTGCTTCACAAAGAAGGACCAAAACAAAAGATAAATAGCTATCCTTCAGCTGACTGACTAAGGGAGAACACTGAAATTAAGCAAGAAAGTGACAAAACCCCCTGAGGCACAAAAACTCATCAGGGCAGGGTAGAGAGGGATGTGAAATACCTGGCAGGGATCAGCTTGGAGACAAGAACTGCAAAGTAAGAGGAAAAGGTAAGTGGGAAATTCCCGGTTGTTTCTGTCACTACCAAGGAGGCCCGCAATCCTAGCTAGAGGGGAGCCCCAGAGTCTTCAGGCTCTGAGCTCAGTATAGGAAACCACATGGAGTTCGGATGGCCGTGTTGCTCCAAAGAAGGAACACATACTGAGAGCCCACTCCCCACTTCCCCACACACTCCCTGGGACCCAAGCTGCTATGACAGGAGTCCACTTTGGAAACGGAGCCACCAGTGGAGTACATCCTGCCCTGCGGGCCAATAGTACCTACATCCCTCTAGCCCTGGGGCCTTGCTGTCATCTCACCTTGTTCGTACCCACACTGAAGGCTGCAGTGCCATAATGCCAGGTAGATTGAATTTTTATACACATTAATATGAAATATTTAAAAAAATATGTGAACGTGTAGAGCATGTTGGCTCACATCTGTAATCCCAGCACTTTGAGAGGCCTAGCTGGGAAGATCACTTGAGCCCAGGAGTTCAAGACCAGCCTGGGCAACATAGGGAGCTTCTCTCTCTGCAAAAACATGTAAAAATTAGCTGGGCATGTTGGCATGTACCTCTATTCTCCACTGCTCAAGAGGTTGAGGTAGGAGGATTGCTTGAGGTCAGGAGGTAGAGGCTGCTGTGAGCCATGAATGTCCCACTGCACTCCAGCCTGGGTGACAGAATGAGACCCTATCTCAAAAAACAAAAGTGAACATTTATATATCTACTAAGTCTGAATAATTGAATCCATTCTTGATCTTCTAACTAGAATAGTCAGTTAATAACAACATTAAGGTATGAAGAGAGAATGGAACCCTATTCAATACACATTTAGAGTCCATAAAAATGTTATAGTACATATTACTGAGGAAAATGAATATAAGATAAAAAAGTAGAATGAAAATAAATCATAAACATTTGTAACAGGAATATAATTTTTAAATAGAACTTTTTGTCTAATTATAAAGATAATTTGTTCTTTATAGAAAATATGAAAATGATAAACATATAAAGAATAAAACCATCCATAAGCCTATTACCTGTTTTAATCAGTATTAAGCTTTATTTATTTTTATGTATTTCATCTTAATCTTCCTTGGTATTACTGTCCAACTTTCTAAGCTATTTATATTCATTTATTTTTATATTCGTGTGTACCACTTATCAAACCATTCATACATTGTATTAATGTGTGTCTTTGCAAACTTTTGAGTAAGTATACAAGGCAGGAGTGGGTAGCAGAGAGAAGAAAGAAAAGTAATTGGCCAGTAGGAGCTCAAATAGGGTTTGGATCCCAGGTGAACCCTTACTACATGTGTAATCTTTTTTTGGTTTTTGTTTTTTCTTTTGAGACTGAGTTTTGCTCTTGTTGCCCAGGGTGGAGTGCAATGGCAGAATCTTGGCTCACTGCAACCTCAGCCACCCAGGTTCAAGGGATTCTCCTGCCTCAGCCTCGCAAGTAGCAGGGATTATAGGCACCCCACACCACGCCCAGCTAATTTTTGTATTTTTAGTAGAGACTGGGTTGCGCCATGTTGGCCAGGCTTGGTCTCAAACTCCTGACCTCAGGTTATCCACCCACCTCGGCCTCCCAAAGTGCTGCGATTACAGGCATGAGCCACCGTGGCCAGCCTAGGTGTGTAACCTTTTTAAAGTGACTTCACCTTTTTCTGCTTCAAATTCTTCATCTATAAATTACTGTGGTTGAAAAGATTTGTAAAAATTTTGTACAAAATGCTTTTCCAAAGTAACTTCCAGTGCAAAAAGTTTCAGCTTGATTTAAGGCTATTAGGTCTTCTTTTAAGATGATGTCCTTTAGTTAACTCCAATATACAACATAAAAGGCCTGTTACCTGCCCCAGCTTTCTTCCTTCCCTACCAGGATGGAACCCCAGGGGATCTAAGGAAGGCAGTTTTACAAAGATAATACTTACACCTATAAACAGGGATGATATTTAAAAAATAACCACAAATTCAGCATAAACACTGACTACACAGAATATGCGCCAGCTGTAAATATCCCAGAAGATTCTACTGGGGACTGGGGCCAAAATTCAATGCTGCCTATAATCAAGGATTTTACTTTTGGAATATTATAATCGTTTTATAATATATGGTCAAAATGTTAGATTTCTAAAAATATTGAGGTTCCAAGAAAGTTCATTTAACAGTTATACAGTCTAAGTGTGTGCCAAACCCTGTTCTAAATGCTTTATGTGCACCTCACAACCAGGAGGAAACAAGCATAGAAAAACCTGAAGCACAGAGAGGTGAATAAACTCAGACAAGGACACACTGGCAGGTGGGGAGTCAAGATTCTAACCAGGGAGTTTGCTCTTAAGTCTGGGCTCTTATCACTATGCCAGCCTAGGCCTTAGTATCAAGCGTGACAATGTGTTTAGAAAATATGGTGGAGTGGAAACGCTTTAAGTTGATAAATTCTCTCCTTTCTCTTCAGTGTACAGATGATTTTAAGTTATTTTGTCGGTTTTAATGTCAGTTTTTAATTTATGTATTCATGGTTGAAAGGCTTGAAGAAAGGCCTAGAGGCTAGCTGGTGAATCTCAACAGAAGCCTAATAATTTGTTCAGTCCTCACTCTTTTTTATAATATAATTTATTAAAAGAGATGTTTGTTGTTAGAGATTCACAGCTAACAGAATGTCTATCACAAAGTATGGAATGTCATTTCCTAATTGCCACTCTATAGGTATACTTGGTACTTGGCAATGGACAGGAGAAATCTGTTAATTATGATTAAACATGCCCTTTTAATATTTACTATATGTTTTCTGAATAATAACAAAATATTCATTATTGTGAAAAACTTTGGAAGGTGAATTTATTTTCCAAATGTGGCTGAGGTAAAACTCTGAACAATTATTAGTGGTACTTAAATGTGATTAAACATTAAATTATAAATTGTCCTAGAATATTGTTAAAACATATTATATCAACTAATTCAAATTACATTTTAGAGTCCAAGAGAATTGAGAAGAGCCCAAGAAATGATGTAGTTTCCCTGGAGGTACTTGTGTTTAATGTATTTTATGTAGGCAAATATCTAATTTATTTTAAAAAGCAGTATTAACCAGAAAATATCTGGTGATAACTTCACAGGAAATAATTCACGAGGATGACCGGAATATTTTTTTTTAATTTATTTTTGGGTGAAAGGAGCCAGGAAGGAGTGATTATTGTCTCTCAGAAAAGATGTTGCCTATTTAATCCATAAAAGAAAAGGAAAGCTTTAAGACAGTTTCTAAAATATTCTTCAGAATTTCTTAGTAAATTGGTTTTGGCTCTCTTAACCTTTTCTTGTAGTTCTTGTTTTCTTCAGAGTTTTCACGCTCTCTTCTGGAGTCCTCTAAATTTTTCTTATTTGTTCAAATCTGTATATTCTTCAACTGATCACAGTATTGTAATAAAAGACTTACGAATATCTAGTATAATTTTATTTATTTCTTTTCTTTTTTTTTTTTTTTTTTTTTTGAGACGGAGTCTCGCTCTGTCGCCTAGGCTGGAGTGCAGTGGCACCATCTCGGCTCACTGCAAGCTCCGCCTCCCGGGTTCACGCCATTCTCCTGCCTCAGCCTCCCGAGGAGTAGCTGGGACTACAGGCTCCTGCCACCAAGCCCGACTAATTTTTTGTATTTTTAGTAGAGACGGAGTTTCATCGTGTTAGCCAGGATGGTCTCCATCTCCTGGCCTCGTGCTCCGCCCGCCCCGGCCTCCCAAAGTGCTGGGATTACAGGCGTGAGCCACCACGCCCAGCCCATTTTGATTCTTTGTTATATAAGCATTTCTTTTCTAATTATCTAAAATACAGAATTATATAGTTATCAATTTTAGTCAGTTTAAATGTATTTTTATTACCTAAAAAACAGAGAATATTGCAAATTAACTGAATAAGAATAGTATTATAGAGTATTACCTATATAATGTTGTCAAAAATGCTTCTCTTACTATTAAATAGAAATATTTCTGACATTTGGGATTCTATAAATCTTAAGCAATGTTCTGCCTTTGATTTTCAACCATATCGATCACTTTACATCCCTGATGAAAATCTTTCAATGACTCCCCATTACCACCATGATAATGTCTAAACTCTTCACATCCCCAAAAGCCCTTTATGATTTGACTTCTTGTGACCAATTTGACCTTCTGTATTGTCATTCTCTCATGTTGCTTGGGCGAGGCCTACTCTCTCTTACCTGAGCCCACAGCCTACAATGCCTCTCTCACCTTTTCAACTCTTTCTCCATTTACATGCTGCCTCCTTCTGGAGGCCACCTCTGATCTCCCTATCTTAGAATGGGCTTTGCATAGCACATATTACTCCATGTTATAATTCCTGTTTAATTATCTGCCTCTTCAGCAGATCTGTAAAATGTTTGAAGGCAGAGTCTATTTTATTCATCATTATATTCCCATAACCTGCTATAATACATGCCTCCCGTATTGGAGGCATTTGATAAGTATTTGTTGATTGAATGAATGAATATTAAAATGGTAATTGTAGAAGAAGGTGGAGTGGTGTGCCCCTATAGTCCCAGCTGCTGCAGAGGCTGAGGCAGGAAGATCACTTGAACCCAGGAGTTTGAGGCTGCAGTCTGCTATGATCAAGCCTGTGAATACCCGTTGCACTGCATCCTGGGAAACATAGTGAGAATTGGCCTCTATAAAAATAATTATAATAGTAACCCAAAGCATTCAGGAATCATGAAATATTTTCCAAATCAAAAAGAAAGATCAAAGTATTATAATTTTAGTATGTGTATCATTATTTAGTCTATTCATAAATATACTGATTAATATTTATGATAAATTTAATGACTTTAAATTAGAATATTTGTTTAATGAAATAAGAGATTTTTAATTATGATATAGGGCTAACAAACGTATTATATTGATAGGGACACATTTTTCTGTGTATTATACTTGTTCGATATGCTATAAATAACTGTTCCTCACTTGATTATTGATTTAGTATATGTTCTGTATTCCCAAATTATTTATTTGAACAGTTCTAATTACATCTATTGTATCTTCAAAATTGCATTTTTAAGAAGCTGCAGTGCTGACAGCTTAATGGAAAATGTACTGATATGAAAATATATTCAAAACTGAAGATTTGTTTGAACATTGTATTTATTAGCTCATAAAAGATAAAAATAAAACCCTAGTGTAAATTCTAGATTCTGTAAACAAAACTTAAATTATGAAAATAAAACCTTACTTTTCTCTTAAAAATTCAAAACATTAAAATAGTAACAGAAAGTTAAGTTGATTTTCCCCCTACTCATTGAGACTACACAATTCACTTGCTTTTCCTCTAAATTAATACATGATTATTTTAAAATACTGCTGAATTTAAGTATACTCATGAATCATATTATTTTTCAAGTAATTCAGGAGTCAGAAGAGAACTCTAAGCTTAGTCACTGAGCATTATAAATACAGACATACTCATAATTAAGTATGCGAGTGTAATCTTTATAAACCCCAACATTTTTTAAAGTAGTTTAAGTGGCTTCAGAACAGTTAAAAAGTTAATATGTGGCCATGTGGTTCATAGTAACAAACCAAACATGGGTCAAAGATTTTGTGTTATGTTTTCTGGTAGTGTACCTGGGAAAATTTCCATTTCTTCAAAGAGAAACCGCCAAAATATGGTACTTGGTTCTGAAAGAGTATTTTGCAGAAGTGTTCACATAGAGTGTAATAAATAATGTAATAAATAATGTTCTCTACATATATCAAATGTAAATATACTACCAGTTTTTAGGATTTTAATAATGAAAGCTGAGAGTCTGCATCGCTTAGGATCATGATCAAAAAACCCCAAAATGACCATGACTTAAAATATTTTTTTCTTATCTGTAAAAAGTTCTGAAGTTAGGCACTACAGTGTTGGTTGGTGACTCCATAAATATTTCCAGTACTCACATACCTTTTATTTGTTTCCATAACATGCCTAAGATGTGGCCCTCATCCTCATAGCCCAATATGACTACTAGAGCACCAGCCATCAGATCTAATTTCCAGGTAAAATGATGAAAGAAAGGCCAAAAAGAGCGGCTCCTCCCTGCTTCCTTTACGGACACTTTCTGGAGTCACAAAAGCACTTTTATTTAACATCATTTGCTGAAACTTAAGAACACGGTCACAACTAACTTCAAGGAAAGCTAGCAAGTCTAGATTTTTAGTCAAAATTTTGTCAATAGAACATGCGGTGTTTGGTTTTTTGTCCTTGCGATAGTTTACTGAGAATGATGTTTTCCATTTTCATCCATGTCCCTACAAAGGACACGAACTCATCATTTTTTATGGCTGCATAGTATTCCATGGTGTATATGTGCCACATTTTCTTAATCCAGTCTATCGTTGTTGGACATTTGGGTTGGTTCCAACTCTTTGCTATTGTGAATAGTGCCACAATAAACATACGTGTGCATGTGTCTTTATAGCAGCATGATTTATAGTCCTTTGGGTATATACCCAGTAATGGGATGGCTGGGTCAAATGGTATTTCTAGTTCTAGATCCCTGAGGAATTGCCACACTGACTTCCACAATGGTTGAACTAGTTTACAGTCCCACCAACAGTGTAAAAGTGTTCCTATTTCTCCACATCCTCTCCAGCACCTGTTGTTTCCTGATTTTTTAATGATGGCCATTCTAACTGGTGTGAGATGGTATCTCACTGTGGTTTTGATTTGCATTTCTCTGATGGCCAGTGATGAGGAGCATTTCTTCATGTGTTTTTTGGCTGCATAAATGTCTTCTTTTGAGAAGTGTCTGTTCATGTCCTCTGCCCACTTTTTGATGGGGTTGTTTGTTTTTTTCTTGTAAATTTGTTTGAGTTCATTGTAGATTCTGGATATTAGCCCTTTGTCAGATGAGTAGGTTGCAAAAATTTTCTCCCATTGTGTAGGTTGCCTGTTCACTCTGATGATAGTTTCTTTTGCTGTGCAGAAGCTCTTTAGTTTAATGAGATCCCATTTGTCGATTTTGGCTTTTGTTGCCATTGCTTTTGGTGTTTTAGACATGAAGTCCTTGCCCACGCCTATGTCCTGAATGGTATTGCCTAGGTTTTCTTGTAGGATTTTAATGGTTTTAGGTCATAGGTGGGAATTGAACAATGAGAACTCATGGACATAGGAAGGGGAACATCACGCTCCGGGGACTGTTGTGGGGTGGGGGGAGGGGGGAGGGACAGCATTAGGAGATACACCTAATGCTAAATGACGAGTTAATGGGTGCAGGAAATCAACATGGCACATGGATACATAGGTAACAAACTTGCACATTGTGCACATGTACCCTAAAACCCTAAAGTATAATAAACCAGTATGTATTAATGTAAAAAAAAAAAAAAAAAAAATTTTGTCAATAGAAAGGAAAGGGGGAATGTGCTCCGATAGTGACTGGCAGTGTCTACAACATACAACCAGAACCCACTTCAACAACATCAGTTCCATGGGAGACAAATGTGTTTGAAGGAGGCAGTTTTTAGGTAGTCTGGTTGAATCCAGAGATAAAAGATATGTCTAGATCAGCAATTTTCAGGTCAACAACAATTTACCGAGTACCTACCTTGTGCTGGATAGTTGGGAACCCAACAGGGAGCTGAGGTCATGATTTCTGACCTTCTAGAACTTATAATCAATTTTTAGCACTATAACTTAAAAAAAAAGCTAATCAAGAAACTCAGTACTCAATATGTAGACTTTAGAGAGAGGCCTCGGATGATTTGAGGATTCATTATTGAAGATTTTGCTACTATGAGTTATATATGGAAACAACTATTATTCCATTAAAATATTCAACGAACTGATTATATATTTAATCCCTACACAAACATTTCTCCAAGTTTAACATTAATATCTGTATCTCCATTTAACAAAGCAATGCCTTTATCAATTTCCCCTGCCTAATGTTATTTACATCTTACTATATAATGTAAGTAAATTGAAAACTATAACATCTAAGCCTTGCAATAAATGCTAGATTTCATGAATTTGATGTAGGTGCTGTTGGAAAACTGATCAAATTATATGCAAAGCTATTGGCAAATGATGACGTGTTAGAGAATGCTTCTGCTATGTTTCACAGTAACCAGGTTTAATTTCTTTTTTTTTTTTTTTTTGAGATGGAGTCTCGCTCTGCCACCCAGGCTGAAGTGCAGTGGTGTGATCTCCGCTCACTGCAAGCTCCGCCTCCTGGGTTCACGCCAGTCTCCTGCCTCAGCCTCCCCAGTAGCTAGGACTACAGGCGTCTGCCACCACTCCCGGCTAATTTTTTTGTATTTTTAGTAGAGACGGGGTTTCACCATGTTAGCCAGGATGGTCTCGATCTCCTGACCTCGTGATCCGCCTGCCTCGGCCTCCCAAAGTGCTGGGATTACAGGTGTGAGCCACCGCACCCGGCCGAAAGAACTTTTATTACTCCTGGTTTCCAAGAGGAGGCCCACCATCCTACACAAGGTCACATATGAAATTACCAACTTTGGTCAGGAAGTAAAAGGAATGAGAGGACAGTATGGCCCAGAGATTCTATATTGTAGTTTCTGAGAAAAATACAAGGCACTGCAGGGTAAACAGCTTAGGATGAGTTATTTTGAATAATTTTGGTGGGCTCTTGGCTATAGGGGTGGTCTCTGATACCTGGTCCTGGTGATTTATGGCAGGGGAAATATTGGCTTGGCATGTGAAAGTTAGATAAAGAAGGTAGTTGAGGATGTGAGCTTTGGCTTGGTTGTATCTTAGTCCCATTGGGCTGCTATAACAAAATATCAAGTGAGTACCTTATAAACAATGGAAATGTATTTCTCATAGTTATGGAGGCCGAGAAGTTCAAGATCAAGGACCCGGCTGATAAGGAGTCTAGTAAATATTTGCTCTCTGCTTCATAGATGGGGCCCTCTGGCTGTGTCCTCACATGGTGGAAGGGGCAGGCCAGCTCTCTGAGGACCTCTTTTTTAAGGGCACTAATCGCACTCAAGATTATTCTGCCCTCATGATATAATCATCTCCCAAAGGCCCCAACTCCTAATACCATTACCTTGGTAATCAGGTTTCAACATATAAATTTTAAGAGAACATAAATATTTAGACCATAACAATTGACTTGCATATGAAAGTGGTACTGGCTGACAAGTTGTTTACTATCTCCATGAATTAGCTAGCCCTGAGAAGGGTAGTTTCTTCAAGATGAGCAAGGCCCAAAGATGTCAAAATATAAAAACATATACAAAATATAAAAACTTGATGAATACATACTACCATATCACACAGTCTCCATAGCTTTCCTCTCCACTTCACCCCAACATTTAGTCTCAATTCTCCATGTCTTCATCTTCAGACCCTTATTTGTAAATAAGATGTCCCACAATGATTACGATTAGTAGAACAAATTATAAAGAAGAGCTTGAGATGTTTTAAAAAAATACACAATAACAACGTATTTCAAATGCACCTCTGTAAACAAATAAATCGCAAAATATAAAATGTAAAAGGTTGGTCTAAAACCATATATATTAAATCACTGTCATATAAAACTATATTTTAGATTTAATTATGGCAATTTACACTGAGAAATTGTAGCATTTTTTTTGCTCAGATATCAGATGGTAGCAAAAGTCTTCCTGAATGTGTGTATTTGTATGTGCTCTTCCAGTTGTACCAAAACTGGGTTGCTAGTCTACCAAATTTGGACTGATTCATGAATGCAGCTTGTTTAATTTTTTTCTCAACACTACACAATAGAGTAATGTTTCTGAAAGCGTAGTTCTAGTAACAGCAGCATTGGCATCACTTGGGATCTTATTGTCAGCGCAAAACCCAATGGATCAGAAACTCAAGGATAGGGCCTAGGAATCTGTTTTAAAAATCTTTAACTGATTCTGATGCATACCAAAATTTGAACACATCTGAAATGGGGAAAGAGAAATACAGATCGGTATCAATTTTTTTATATAATAAGCAATCACAAACTTTAAGCTCCTGAAAATATGTTATGTAAGGTATTTGAGAAATTTGAAGTAAACTTGAAGAAGGTCAATGAACTCATCATAGGGAAGGCACATACAATTGAAGGGAGAAGACAGTTTGTTCAAGAACCACGTGAAGGCTAGTGTTTCCAGATTCCATGCATTATTCCTCTGTGGAGTTACAAGCTACATTGTAATGGAAGAAGAAATCTTTTTGCCTGTACCTCTAACCATCAACAGGTTGTGAATATTCAGAAAATATTTAGATATGTGATTTAACTTAGCATTTTGGTAAGATGTTAGAAACTTGCAGAAGGTATATACTGAGGTGCTTCCTAAGGTCATGATGAAAGTGTTTTGAGAAATCTAACTCACCTAACACCAGTGATTCAGATCATACTTCCATACAGATGTGTCCTGACATCTGAGCACATTGAACTTGGAATGTAGGGAAAAAGCAAAACAAACCAAAAACATTGTTTGATGTTCATACTCAAACTAAAATGCTAAATAATATTATGAGAATTAGATGATGTGTTCATTGTTGATCAGATCTGAATATAATAGAACCTTAGATTCCGAAGCGTAGAGATATTTGGCGGAAATGATGTGAAAATGTAATGATTTTAGAAGTGATTCACAGATGTTGGTGAATAGGAATCATACTTTATCTCTGGCCATCTTTGAGTGAAAATATAAGAATATGTCAGAAATATTCTTTTCTCTATCAATACATCTCTGTTTCAAGAAAAATCTTTTGAGGTAGATGTGAACTGTGACTATTAAATGGGCACAATCTCCCTGGAATCTTGGACACAAAATGTGACGTTAAAATTTCTACCTGTATATCTAAATTCTGGAAAACATGTTTATATTAAAGTAGGCTGCTTTTTAGTGCTGCCATAATAAAAGCAGAAGGCCATCATTAGTGGTATCATATTGGATGAGATTTGAAACAAGGTATATTTTCTGAGTTCTTAAAAAAGGTAGGCCAGGCGCAATGGCTCACACCTGTAATCCCAAGACTGGCAGTTTGAGGCGGAAGGATCACCTGAGGTTGGGAGTTCGAGACCAGCCTGACCAACATGGAGAAACCTCGTCTATACTAAAAATACAAAATTAGCCGTGTGTGGTGGTGCATGCCTGTAATCCCAGCGATTTGGGAGGCTGGGGCTGGAGAATTGCTTGAACCTGTGAGGCGGAGGTTGTGATGAGCCGAGATCACGCCATTGCACTCCAGCCTGGGCAACAAGAGCAAAACTCTGTCTACTACTTTTAAATAGTGGTAGACAAGGGTTAGTAGGAGGGTATTTATTTCTCCATGGACAAGTTTGGCCACTCTAGGCAGACATCAAACTAAAGTAAGGCTCTGCAGAGAGAGATGATTCATACATTTTGTGCTTTCTGATGATAGGAGTTGGCAGTTTTTTAACGCTTAAAGAGGAATTACAGAGTTTACTCTTTCAGACCAAACACTTGATAATCTGGTTAAAAATTTACAAACTAAATGCACTGCCCACTGCCCGTTGACCATTTGGCAATGAGTGGGATAAATTTGTTAAGAGTATTTTGACCAATATAAATCCGTTCATTAATGATCCTTCATTTCAGCAATGTAAGTGCTGAAATGTAGGGTTTAAAGGATATCTGTTGATTATGATAAAATAAGTAACCAAAAATATGTACATGCTTCATAAAAAATGAGTGTAAATCTGCACTTTTAGAATTCTTGTAAAATACCTATATTTTTCCTACCATCAAAAACAATACTCATCAGAGAGCATTATGAGAATTTTTTTTTCTAAGTTATAGACAGGGTATCACTCTGTCACCAAGTCTGGAGTGTAGTGACGTGATCATAGCTCACTGTAACCTGGAACTCCTGGGCTCAAGTGATCCTCCTCCATCAGCCTTCCGAGTAGCTAGGACCCCAGGCATGCACTACCATAAAATATATATATATATATATATATATATATATATATATATATATATATATATACACTTTTTTTTTTTTTTTTTTTTTTTTGTAGACACAAGGTCTCTTTAGGTTGCCCAGGCTTGTCTTGAACTCCTGGCCTTAAAGGGTCCCACCTTTGCCTCCCAAAGTGCTGAAGTTGCATGAGCCACTGTGTCTGGCCCTATTAGAATTTTTTAGACTATAACAATGTATTTGATAAACTGTAAAATAAGAATTAATGTGTGATGAAAAAAATATGGTGGTATCAGTCATGGTTCAAGTTATGTGATCTCTGAGGATCTGAAAAATAAACTATCCGTGGAGATCAGCAGTTAAGACAAGATCAAGGAATTGAGTTCTGCTCATGAATCATAGAACTCTGAGCTAGAAGGAGTCACAAGAAACTCTCTGGTATAGGTTACTTCAGGAGAAGCATTTATTTTTACTATTTTACAATTGAAGTAACTAACATCCAGTTAAGCTTTAATTTACCCAGTTACTTGTAGTTCATATACAGTAGAAGCAGTGAAGAATGAAGAGGAAAGAAAATAACTTATAGTCAGGGCCTATATTACTTAACAAATAGTGTTTCATAATCCTGATGGTAACCATGTGATATAGATGTCATAATCCCTATTTTTGAAATGAACTAAAAGTTTAAAATAATCATTCAGCCAATGTATTAGTTTTCTGGTCTGCCACAACCACATGCGACAAACTGAGTGCCTTAAACAACATAAATTTATTGTCTCACTGTTCTTGAGGGTAGAAGCCCATGATCAAGGTGTTGGCAGAGCCATATTCCCTCTGAAGGCACTAGGAAAGATTTATTTCTAGCCTCTCTCCTAGCTTCTAGTAGTTTCTTGGCTTGTGACAGCATAACTCTGATCTCCACATAGTGTTCTCCTGTGTGCATGTTTGTGTCCAAATGTCCCCTCCTTATAAGAAAATCAGTCAAATTGCATTAGGAACTGACCTTTTTGCAGTATGACCTCATCTTAACTAATTATATCTGTAATGACCCTATTTCCAAGTAAAGTCACTGGCTTAGTCCATTTGTGTTGCTATAAAAACTACCTGAGGCTGGGTAATTTATAAAGAAAAGAGATTTATTTGGCTCATGGTTCTGCAGACTGTGCAAAAAGCATGACACTTGCATCTGCATCTAGTGAGAGCCTCAAGCTCTTTTCACTCACAGTGGAAAGTGAGGAGGAACTGATGTGTACAGACATCACATGGCCAAAGAAGTAGGAGAGAGAAGGAAGGGAGATGCCATGTTCTTTTTAAGAACCAGCTCTCATAGAAACTAATACAGTGAGAACTCACTCATGACCATGAGGACAGCACCAAGCCATTCATGAAAGACCTGTCCCCATGACTCAAATACTTCCCATCGGGCCCCACCTCCAACACTGGATAACAAATTTCAAAATGAGATTTGGGACACAAACATCCAAACAATAGCAGTCACATTCTGAGGTACGGTCAGGATTTCAAACAGATGAGTTTTTAGGGAACATAGTTGCAATTAGCATTTAATTGTAAATTTTCCTGGCTCCACACTTTACATTTAATGGTAGAAAGAAACTTACATTTTGTTTCATAAAAGGCCATTGAATATGGTGTTTCAATTTTTCATAAATTAGAAAAGAGAAGGAAGAAAATATTGTAATGAACAATTAGTTGGAAAAAAATCACGTATGTTTTATAATGTCAAATGAGGGATTTTGGTTTTTATGTTGTTGGTAGGTAGAGACAAGTTTTAGTAGGACAAGGTGATAAGAATGAGCTCTTAAAAATATTGAACTGCTAGTAATATGTAATATGGACTAAAGGAAAGAAAAAATGATTATAAAGAAGATGAGTTTAAAGGCTGTAACTAAAATCTAAGCCTGAGTCTATAAGCCCTGAAAGAGGCAGTGCAGTAAGAAATTGAACCTGAGTCAGGCAAGACCACTTTGGTAATATGTATTTTATAAGATTTGGTCATTAATTGCATATGGATATAGAAGAACCAGGAATGATAGAGTTTCATGCATGGACAACTAAGCAAAATGGTAATCTGCATATACAGTAAGGAGACAGTACTTTTTGTTTAATTTTTGACTTTATTCCTGGATCTCCCCTCATTGTTTTAATATAATAAATTTATTTGCTGCTTCACTTGGTCTTCAAAAATAGCATTGATTATAAATTCCTTATGAAAACCGTAAAAAGAGATTTCCTATTGAAAAAAATATGGTGTTTTGTGTAAGTAAATCAATATGCATGAGGATAGACAAAGCTTTATCCATATGATGTATCTTGGAATAGTGTTAGAGAATTAAATTTACGCAAATGCCACACTACATCCTTTGATAAACACCTCCATTAGATCCTCATACCTGTGTTGGTTCTAGGTTGAAACTATTGATTTAATGTTTCTTAAGTTACTGGAAACCTAGGATATTTTTGCTGTCTTATCTGATCATGTTGGCATGACTGTGAGCTAGCCTGCAGTCACATCATCACATCTGAAACATATTTTATCAGTCTGTTATACAGTATACAATTTACATGGTATCCATTACCAATCCTGAGCCTAAAAAATGAAGCCAAGCCTTGCGTCTTGTAGGAAATAATACTTTCTAAATCAATTCAGAAGATTTCAGTTCCAAAAATATTAGATATTGTTGGAGGGTTTTTATAGAAGTTCTATAAAACAAATTGAAGTGAGGGATTGATTTTTTGAAGGTGGTTTTAAATAAGCATAGCTTTTTAAAAATTTTATATATGGAAAGCTGGGAGGAACTTTTCAAAAGTCGATAAAAACCAAAAAAAATTTACATAGGAAAAATTTCTAAACCTCTGAACAGATATAGGTATCATATTCTGCATATACAAGTATATTTTCATTGCTGTCCTAGATTAGTGGCTCTCAACACTGTCTGCACATTTGAATCACTTGGGGAGTTTTAAAAACAATACTGATGGCTGGCTCTATTTCCAGTAGATTTGATTGGTTTGGGGTACATGGGACTGAGGTATCAGTATTGTTGACCTCTCTACAAGTGAATCTATTTGCAGTCAGAAGTGAAAGGCACTCCCCTAGAGCTTTATCAGCTTTGAAATTGCCTTGTTAGAGCCATTACAGAATCCTGTTCACTGTCAGAAATGCATATATTACAGTGAATAAAAATATAAGCAGTTATGTGTGCATTATACATAAATATCACTTTCTATAATATTTTACACAACCCTTCTTTTCCTTGTAATGAACAGAAACTAATTTAAAAAAACACCTTGATATTTAGCTTTGTGTCACAAAGAAGCACAAAAATGATGAATATTTTCAATTGACATTCCTGTATATTTAGTCTTCATTCACTCAATAAATTATTATTGAGTACAGCTGTATGCCAGGCACTAGTGTTATTGCTGTTGTAGAACACTAAATAAGAGATACAATTTTCCTTGCTTTCATGGAGCTTACATTCTAGTAATAGAGATTTAAAATCCATTTGTCTTTTAATATTCTTTAGAGGTATTTTCTTTGTTTTCTTGGAGATTACCTATTGATTTTTCATTTTCTGTAATGATAGAAATTTCTATCATGTCAAAATTATGAAAATGTTACATAAATGATTTATAAAAACATATTCTTTAGAGGCATTTAATTTTTTTCATTTGACATATGTTTTATTTAAATTTTATATAACAACATTAGCTATCATTCAAGTACAATCAGATGTGTCCTGCATCTTATTCTGAAACTCATCACCCTATGTACAGAACAACAAAAAGCTGGAAGACAGATAAAGGAGAAAGAAGCCAGAAGAGAATAAGCAATTAAAATATGCTTCTGTATGGAGATGGAAGTGATAAAAGCTGTCCTTGAGAATATGGAACAGAATATGGAACACAAGCCTTATGTTCCCTTGATAGAATAGGCATATAATGGTCTTTACTATTATTAGTATTATGTTTGAAAACATTAACATTCAGTTTAAGTTGCATGTGTTAACATTATTATATGTGTTTGCACATGACTGAATGAAACTTTTAGGAAAGGTAACATTTGTATGAATACAATATTCTGATCTGGATTGCTTGAAAATTCATAGGAGTTTTCAGAGGAGTTCTGGATCATTCAAAGGCAATTAATATTAAAATTGACCTTAATAAATATAAATTATAAAATAAATCATAGTTTACTGTTTTATTCTACTAAGCAATAACTCCATGATTTAAATGGCATAGCTTCCTAGTACTAAGCCATTAGGGCAATTACTTTTGATATCTAGTGACCCATTAAAATGTAGCTGAAGGTTTAACAAAATACACAGGTGACTCTGAGATATTGCAATGAATATGGTCCAAATTAAGAACAATTAGGATTTAGGATTTTATTGTTTCTATATTTAGTATTCTGAGAACAACCTTTAAACTCATTGGGTTTTACCTACACACAGTTGAAGATTGAATTTTCTGTTATTGTAGAATAAGTTCTGGGAGAAAAGTGAGGATCAGTTGTGGTAAGATCATTGTTGATTTGAAGCAATGTAATTGCTTGAGTTTACTAACAATCTCTCAGGAAGGTTTTCTTGTCTGTTTCCAAGTCCAGTAAATATTTTAAACTCACAAGGTAATATTCTTTTGTGAGGGTATAGATAATATCTATTATTAGGTAAGATGTTCTTTTTGTGCATTTATTTACTACATTTCCATTCATACTAACTCAACATATTTTTACAGTTATTTTAGCAGAAATATAATTTATTTCAGAGATCTGATTTTATCATTTCTGTTTCATTTCTTTCAGATTATTCCTTGACTTTATAAATACATTCATCAGTTTTCTAATGACCCTAAAATAATAATCAACTTTTTCAAAATTTTCTTTTCTTGGAAAAAAAAATGATATTAAAGTATGGAAATTTATGATAATTTGCTATTTAAAAACTGAATAAAATGTACTGATTGAATATACTATTAGTCAATTTTGGAATGACAGTTAAATATATCAAATCTAGTCATCTGTGCATCTACGTATCACATTACAGAGAAATATATTTTTAAACACAGAACTGTGTGAATAACAGTGTTTTTTTTTTTAAGATGGAAAGGTAGAGAAGCAATAAATGAACCATTCTATCTTATTTTGTTGACTAGAAAGTGTTAGAGCTCTGGGGCTTGATACCTTGTCTTCTGCTTTCTTTTAGTCCTCTCTACCAGGGCGGGAGATAAGAATAGAGCATATCAAGAATATGGAGAAGCTTCACAAAATGAAAACATCTGTGCTCCCTACCTACAGAAAAATCAGTATCTGGGGTCATTGAGGGTGGAGTTCAAACAAACTTATTTTGAAAAATATGAATGCTCTCTCGCCTTTCTTGGTGAGAATTCCTAAGAAATGGAATAGTAAGAGCCGTAGAAAAGAAACAATAAGTAAATTAAGAGAAATTCAGAGAAAGAGTTGTAAGGATTCAAAGGGGGAAAATGAGGATTTATAATTGGAAACATAGAAAGATAACATTCATTCATTCCTTCACCATGTTCCCCCTGGTTATGAGCTAGGAAGAGTGTTCGATGCTGGGAACACAGGGGTGAGCAAAACCAGATTGAGTACCTGTACTCATGGAGCCTCTCTTCAAGCAAGTGAGACATTCTTTACCCAAATAAATAACAAGTAAAAATTGTAATTAAAATAAATATTATCAAAGGAAGGTATACAAGGTGAGAAACTAAGACAGGGGGATTGCCCAAGTCATGGAGATGACAGGAAGCTTCTTAAGGGAGGTGGCTCAAGTGGCCTATGTGGAGAAAACATTCTGCTAAAAATGTTTGTCTCTATAGGTAATTATTAGGATATAGAAAAGATGTAAGCCATTGCTATTAAGAGTTAGAAAAATGAGGAATTAAAAAATAATATGTATAATAGCTTCCCAGAATTGTGAAAACACAGTACCACAAACTAAGTGGCTTAAAACACAGAAAATGATTCTATCACAGTCCTTCAGGATAGAAGTCTGAAATCAAGGTGTTCACAGGTCCATGCTCTTTGAAGACTCCAGGGAAAACTTCCATGCCTTTCTCTTAATTTGCAGCGTTACCTGCAATCCGTGGTGTTCCTTGGATCACTTCAGTCTCTGGGATCCGTTATCACATTTGCATTCTCTCTGTGTGCCTATGTCCCAATTTCTCTCTTCTTAGAGGGCATCAATCATTTTACATCAAGGGCCCACCCCACTGCACTATGACCTCATCTTAACTTACTTACATCTGCAAAGACCCTATTTCCAAATTCAATCACATTCACAGCTTCTGGTTAGACATGAATTTCCAGCTGTGTTGGAGGAAGGTGACACTATTCAACTCAATACAATGTGAAATAGAAAGTGACTAAAATAGCAGGTCAGTATCCAGTCTGTTATCTGGGTGTCATTGTAACTGAAAATAGTATTGGCTTGATATTTGTGAGGACTTGATTCCAATCATGTATGGATTAATAAAGTGTGGCAGAGGGATGTGAGGGTTCTCAGAGAAAGAGGGAAAAAATGTCCTGGGCATAAAACCAGAAGCCACAGTTCACTTACTATTCATATCTCCATGACATTTCAAATCTTTAAAGATTCTTAACACTTTAAATATAGCAACCACAAATCCAAATATATAACTTATTTTTAATCAGCAGTAATGATAATTTTTTTGAATAATTACCTCATGCACAGGCACACATTTATCACATTTGTCCCACCACTTAAATTTCCAAATTTTATTAGCATTGTATGTCTTGTCCCTTCTACAAATTAAACTCTTTTATTCTTTTAGGGGTCAACAAAACAGAGTGTAATAAAATTCAAATGACCACAGAGCAATATGTAAGAGTATAGTAAAAACGAGTGGTAATAGAGACCAGTTAACTAGAATTTCTTCTATAAAGGAGAAAATCTGTGATTTCACTAATCTTAGTCTATTTAAGTTTGGAAATTCTCAAATTTTTAATTTAGAGGTAGACATTATTTTTAATATATTTTTCAAAGAATTAGATTTGCAATTTATCTTGTTTACAACATATTTCTTTTATTATCTGCTTAAGTTGGTCAACTGCTCTCTTCGGAGTTTCTTTGTAACAGTCATCCCTTGTCAATGGTAAGCACTATATAAGTTGTTTTTGCAGTAATGGAAAACTCATCAGAAATGGAAAGATAATTGTGAATGGTGATTCTTTGCCTGTTAGTGCTTCAGGGTTTAGAAGGCCATGTTTACCCTATGTTATCCCATTTATTTATTCTGGCCATGTAGAGACAGTAAAAAGGCAGAAGAGATAAAATAAAAACAACTAGAAAAATAATAGCAAAAAAATATGAGAAAACATGATACCTGAGACTATATAATTTGGTTTTTAATTAACACTTCCCAGATAATTTTAGAGTAATTTACACAATGTAGACTAATCTACACAGCTACACCAATTGGTCAAAAAGTAAAGGCATCAGGTAGATTATTATTTCTTTCTCCAGTGCTGTAATGGGAATAATTTCCTTAATGCCATAAATATTTGTTTAATTAATTTAAAAAAATTAAAACATATAGCACAAAAATCAAGCTGATAGCTTTAAAGAATTCAGCCTTTTTCTCTATAAACAGGAAAACTTCTGCCAGCCATTTCTCCTATTGAACAAGCATATCATTCACTTAGGGAAAGATGTTTGGGTTTGCTTTTCTGTTCTTTTGTATTGATGAATTGCAGGTTTTTCAGACCCCATACTTTCATCACATAATTTTCTGACCTCAATTATGCTTCTCAGAATACAACAGGTAATGAGTAATGGAATTGTTCGTAGTGCTTTTAAAGTTGCTTTTAAATAATGAGATAAAAATATATTATACAATTTTCTACCAGAACATCTTGCATTTATCAAGGTTGGATATCAGTTGGAATTTCTTAAATCTATGCTTTAAACCTTAACCTCTGAATTGCTTTTACGCTATTACTGAAAAAAAAAAAAAAAAAAAAGATAGTGAAATTATAGAAATTCAGTGATTTATTCCAAAAACGAATAACACACTCCCTCTGGATTGAGTAAGTAAACCAGACAAGAGACAGTAATATATGATTATTACTAATGTATAAAAAATATTGAACTGGAGACAGTTTCACTTACTATGTGTCCAAGGATAAGGAGAGTCAGGAAATTTGGGAAGGAAGAGGAACACAGGTAATGGAATTGTTCCTCACACCAGGGTACATAGCAAGTAATTTTCTTCGAGTTAAGGTCTACTGAATTTTAAGAAAGCTAGATGTTATATTATAAATTAAAGACTTGCCAACAGACTTATGTTGTATACAAATACAACATGGCAAATCTTTCTTTAATCTACTAGTTCAATTTACCTATAGTTCCATTATTTTTCTAAAAATGTACTGAATTGGCCGGGTGCAGTGGCTGATGCCTGTAATCCCGGCACTTTGGGAGGCTGAGGCAGGCAGATCACGAGGTCAGGAGATCGAGACCATCCTGGCTAACATGGTGAAACCCTGTCTCTACTAAAAATACAAAAAATTAGCTGGGCGTGGTGGCGGGCACCTGTAGTCCCAGCTACTCGGGAGGCTGAGGAGGGAGAATGGCATGAACCTGGGAGGCTGGGCTTGCAGTGAGCCGAGATCATGCAACTGCACTCCAGCCTGGGCAACAGAGCGAGACTCTGTCTCAAAAAAAAAAAAAAAAAATTACTGAATTAAGGTCAGGTCACATTGAATGCTTTCAGAGTTGCCTACTTGAGCACTGCTGCTCCTATTTCTTGAGTTGTATGCCTACCAAATACCCACCTTATTGAAAACCAGCAGAGCCTTGATAATTTTATTTTATTTCAACACTTTTGGGGGTTCAAGTGGTTTTTGGTTACATGGTTAAGTTCTTTTGTGGTGACTTCTGAGATCTTAGTGCACCAGTCACCCAAGAAGTGCACACTGTACCCAATATGTAGTCTTTATCCCTCAACCCCCTCCCAACTTTTCCCCCCAAGTCCCCAAAGTTTATTATGTTATTCTTATGCCTTTGTGTCCTCATAACTTAGCTTCTGCTTATAAATGAGAACATACAATATTTGGTTTTCCATTCCTGAGCTACTTAGAATAACGGCCTCCAGCTCCATTCAAGTTGCTCAGAAAGACATTTTCTCCTTTTTATGGCTGAGTAGTATTCCAAGGTGTGTATGTGTGTGTGTGTGTATACATATATATATATATTATTTTTTTAATCCACTCGTTGGTCCATAAGCACTTAGATTGGTTTCATAGCTTTGCAATTCAGAATTGTGCAGCTATTAACGTGTGTGCATGTGTCTTTTTCATATAATGACTTATTTTCCTTTGGATAGATATCCAGTAGTGGGATTGCTGGATTGGTAGTTCTACTTTTAGTTCTTTAAGAAATCTCCATACTGTTTTCCATAGTGGTACTAATTTACATTCCCACCAGCAGTGTAAAAGTGTTCCCTTTCATTACATCCACACCAACATCTATTGTTTTTTGACTTTTTAATTATGAGCCTTCATTATTAAGAGAGTTCATTCCAAGGTCTTTTTTATTTATTGCTTTGATTTGTGCCCTCAAGCAGTAATGGCAGACAGGTAAAGACTGCAAATCCTTAAAGAAGAAAACAAATGGATATTAAAACAGAAAAAAGAGAAAATACTAAATTGTGAATAAGGTTAAAAGACAAGAGAGGGGCCAGGCACGGTGGCTCAAGCCTGTAATCCCAGCACTTTGGGAGGCCAGGGTGGGTGGGTCACCTGAGATCAGGAGTTCAAGACCAGCCTGGTGAAACACTGTTTCTACTAAAAATACAAAAATTAGCTGGTTGTGGTGGTGGACACGTATAATCCTAGTTACTTAGGACGCTGAGGCAGGAGAATCGCTTGAACCCGGGGAAGAGGAGGTTGTAGTGAGCCGAGATCGTTCCACTTTACTCCAGCCTGGGCAAAAGAGCGAAATTCTGTCTCAAAAAAACAAAAAACAAGCAAACAAAAACAACAACAACAACAAAAACAAAAAGAGGGTGATATAAATAGAAACCAAAGAAGAAATAAGAGTAAAACAAAAAAGATTGGTGACAACAGGAACGGTGTATTTAATCATGTTTCCTTAGATTAAGATTTCCTTCATGTTTTTTACTCTCGCGTCATTAAAGTTCTAGTCAATGAGAATGGCATTATCCTGACACTTCTTTTATTGTTATTTCTAATCTTCTACAAAGGTGAATGGGTATCTGGATATTGCAAATTACTTAATTTGTTTTCTATAATAATAATAGCTAACATTTATTTAGCATTACCTCTATGTTAGGCATTATGTTTTGTGCATTATATATGAATTCACTTGATCCTCACAACAATGTATAAGGATACCCTATTATAATCTCATTTTACCATTGGGGAAACTGAGGCAGCCAAACATTTGTGGCCTATTCACTGGAAACTCATATTCCCATCCCACCAAACACGTACAGATATTATTGTAAGCCTCAAATTGCAGAGAACATATTATTTTAGATTTTATTTGTCTTTTGGGCCAAACACTTCTTAAACTCAAGTTCAAGAAGAGAAGACTCCCTCAAGGGTCTGCAGTAGATAGACTGATAGAAAATAAATCCTGGAGCTTAATTTAGGTTTTCTGATCTGCAGTTCATTGCCCTCCATCACTAAATTTTGGGGCAGATCGATAGAACCTTAATCATAACCTTGATACATTTTAAATTAATATTCAAATCCATATAACCATTGCACATTTTCAGCTTTCAAGTTTTCACATGAATCCTGGAAGTAATCTGCATGTCGAGGCAGATTCTTTTACAGTACCTGAAAGTAAGCCATTGTTTCAGCACATAGGAAACTCATCTTAGGCCAGAATTTTTCCCATGTCTGAGAGAGCACAAATGTATATTTTTAAGAATGATTTGCTCCATTCCAGGAAAAACCTATATTTTAATCTATTTGCATATGTAGGTCATGGCTAAAACCCAGTTTATAGTAGTATAATTAAATTGTATCTGTATCTGTTAGCAGTAGTGAAGAATAATCATCTATTAGAAGAATTAAAACTATTTATCAACCTTAAAAATATTGAACTTTTATCAGAAAATCTCATATCTGTAGCATTATCCTGCCTGAGAAATATAAAGACATTATGATGACTGCAAAAGACTAAAACATGCAATTAAAATTTTAAAAATAAAAATGTAAACACAGGCCGGGCGCGGTGGCTCACGCTTGTAATCCCAGCACTTTGGGAGGCCGAGGCGGGCGGATCACGAGGTCAGGAGATCGAGACCACGGTGAAACCCCGTCTCTACTAAAAATACAAAAAATTAGCCGGGCGCAGTGGCGGGCGCCTGTAGTCCCAGCTACTCGGAGAGGCTGAGGCAGGAGAATGGCGTGAACCCGGGAGGCGGAGCTTGCAGTGAGCCGAGATTGCGCCACTGCACTCCAGCCTGGGCGACAGAGCGAGACTCCGTCTCAAAAAAAAAAAAAAAAATGTAAACACAATTGTTATTGACAAATTTACTACTGGTTTTCCAGTAATTAGGGGGCACTGTTAATATTTCTTTACTTAGAAGTGGAACAAAATAACATTGTTAATAATGCATCTGCTCTATTTTGTATCTAGGAATTTAACATAAATGTATAATATTTTAACCCAGTCCATTGGTCTTGCATTATAAAATTTTCCAAAATTAAGTTTACTTTTTTAACATTTAAAAGCAGGCTAATGACAGCAGCTAATGGGGGAAAATTGTATGTTTAAAAGGTGAATATTTTTCAATTTCTTCTATAAATGTTTATTTTTGGAATTGTCTTTCTGTAATGTACATGCTTTTCTTAAGAAATCTTGGCCTTGACATTTATTAAATTTATTTGAACTGTATTAGCTTTTATGTACTCCAATTTACTGAAGAAAGCATATCTCTTACAGTGCTTTTCATAAATCCATCAGTTATTCATAGGCTAACCCCTTAATTAGTGCCACTGTCCACATTATTCTCTGATATTAAAACAGTATGGTAGCTTTATCAAAATAGCAAAGAATTTAATTGAGGGTAAGAGATGTTTGTGGAATGCTAAATACAGTTGGAAGTCCTGAATTGTACCTGATAAGTAGTTGCAGTAGCACTGGCTAATTAACTACTGAAAGTGCATATGTAATGTTAACTGAGACTGTTCAAACTTTGGACACAGACATTTTTCAATATTAAATTTATTAAACTTTTCAATATTAAAGTTATTAAACTTTCTATAAACATATAGATAAACATATATATAAAAGTTTTGCTTTGTGGGCTTTATTAGACTTTGCAGGCAGATACAACAATACTTTCTCACTCCAAATGGAGAACTTCTAGTTTTAGACTTAATTACCTTTTCTTGGTGTGCCAGATGGGTATATTTGAAAAAAGTAATAATAGTAAATTAGCTTTTAACTAAGAAATCGGAAGGATCTAGTGTCTATTAAAAGAAATATAAATTAATTCTCCAGTTCACTGATCTGCCTTAAATCTAAAATATAAATAAACTTCAGCTTGTAGCTCAGTTCACTTTAACATTCATTTATTGACCACCTTTTATGAACCAGGTTCTTTGTTAGGCTCTGGAGACAAAAAGATAAATAAGACGTGATTCTTGTCCTTGAGGAGCATTCAGTTCATCAAAGAAAGACCGATCAATAATTGCATAATGTCAATACAGTGTGGTACTGCAATAGAAGTATATGCAAGTCTATGCTCAGCCTGAATAAACCATATGATTCTTTTTGAAGCTTTGCTAATATTCTATACAGCAGGGGCTGGCAAACTTTTCTGTGAAGGGCCAGATAGTAAATATTTTCAACTTTGCTGGGCATAGAATTTCTGTCACATGTACTCAACTCTTTCATGGTAGCTCAAGAGTAGCCATACATGATAAATAAGAGAATTAACATGGTGAAGCCATACCAACCTCCAGTGTATGCCAACCAAATAACTGGTGCCTTCTACTAGGACTGGACCTTTAACCTATTTACCCTTTCCATCACACATACTTTATTCTTTCTTCCCTACTCTCTGTTTTCTTCTCATTATTTTTTCTTTCCTATGCTGATTTGAAGCTGGAATCCATAATCTTAATTAGTCATGCTTACAGTACTAAAATCAGATTTCAGTCACTTATTTTATAAGAACTGTGCATCAATATTAACACCTACAGTTTAAAAATGTTTTTGTATGCAGAGCATGCTCAAGTATATTATAACTCAATCCTTAAAACTACCATGAGAGGTAAATATTATTTTCTTTTTACATATATAGAAACTTGACCTTAGAGAGGGCAAGTGGTTTGTTGAAGACTGCACAGCTGGCAGAAGAGAGGAAGCAATATGTTAATTGTACTATATCACAGAAATGACCTTTAAAACACTGCGGCATGCACAGAAAACTCCAGTCCCATTTATGAGATCCATAGCTAGGGTGGCCAATTAACCTGTTGTGGTTTGTTTGGAAGTGAGGGGTTTCCCAGACAGGAGAATTTCAGTGCTAAAATGTGGGAGGTTCCAGGCCAACCAGGACAATTTGGTCACTATGTCAGTAGCCGCCAGTTCCTTGATGCCAGTGCTTTTCAAATTTCAATGTTCATAAGAATTACTTGCAGATCTTGTGAGCAAAATCCTGTTTCAGACTCTGATTCAGTAGGTCTAGATGGAGCCTGGGAATCTGTATTTCTGGCAAGCTCTTAGGTAATGCTAATGCTGCTCATCTGTTTACATTTTGAGTAGCAAAGTATCCTTGCCCCATCTTGGGGCTCACTCTGGATCGCATGAATCAGAATCTGCATTTTAATATAATTTCCCAGGTGATTCACACATTCATATTTAAGGAGCTCTATTCTGCTCCACTTGATTGGTGTAAAGGATTTTCATTTAGGCATATTTTTCTTTGTTTAAATAGGCTTTCCTAATATGAAGATAAAGCTGAATAACTCCTTTTGCCAATCTGAGTTATTTCATTCGTCTGGGAGTCCAGATAACTCTTTTCTTGACCATTTACTTATCTGTTCATTCCTTATTTTTCCTAATACCCTGGAACTTTCTTAAACTCAATTATGTAAGCTCAATCTTGGGTGTTCATTTCTGTGCCTATTATTCTGCAAAAGAAAATTATTCCATGTGAAAAAAAAAATCAGATGCTCAGCAATTTATTTTCAACTGTAAATTTGTTCATCAGAATATAGTACAGGTTGAGCATCCTAAGCTGAAAACCTCAAATCCAAAACTTTTTTTAGTGCCAACCTGATGCCACAAGTGGAAAATTAAACGCCTGCCCTCGTGTATTATGTTACAGTCAAAACACATGCCTACAACACAGTTTCTTCAGTGGGTGGCCAAGGAAAAAATAGACTCTTCCAGTCTCCTTCAGCTACAATGTATCTTTTCTGTGCATACTTAAATTTCCCTATGCAAGCATGCCCAAAACAGGTAATAAAATGGCATGTGTGCAGACCAGATGCACTAAAGGCAGGTTTCCCATGATGCCCCATGTGGAGCCAAGACCTATGTGCATTGCCCATTACCCCCTGTTTAGGTAATTTTTTTGTTACTGTTGTTTTTGCTTATTCCCTGCTCTGTGTGTAAAGATATTGTTCAAAAGTTCACAAAGACCTGCAGATACCCCTATGGGTAACAGTGTCAAGAAAAAGAAGAAGTGTTTATTTTATGTATAGTACAGAAAGTCAGAAACTAGACAGTGGTGGTGCAAGTGAGAAACATCTTATAGAAGATTATATTGTTTGAATGACCACTATATATGACCTAAAAAGCAGAAGGATGAACTGTTGAAGTTCCATAATAAAAGTGATGAAGAGAAGTTAATGAAAAATAGAAAAACACTCCTTAAAGCTAAAAATGAAGATCTCAGTCGTGTATTGAAAGAGCAAATCCATCACCGTTGCAGTGAACACATGCCACTTAATGGTATGCTGGTCATGAAACAAGCAAAGATCTCTCACAATGAGCTGAAAATGGAAGAGAACTGTGAATATTCAACAGGGTGGTTGCAGAAATTTAAGAAAAGACACAGCATTACATATTTAAAGACTTGTTGTAATAAAGAATCTGCTGATCATAAAGCAGCAGAGAAATTCATTGACAAGTTTGCCAGGGTCATCACTGATGAAAATCTGATGCAAGAACATGTCTATAATGCTAAAGAAACAACACTGTTTTGGTATTACTGCCTTGGAAAGACACTAACTACAGCTGATGGAACAGTTTCCTACAGAAATTAAGGATGCCAAGGACAGAATAACTGTGCTGGGATGTAGTAATGCAGCAGGCATGTGTAAGTATAAACTTGCGTGACAGGCAAAACCTTGCATCCTCACTCTTTTAATGGAGTGAATGTTTTATGAGTCTACTGTTATGCTCACAAAAATGCAAAGATTACAAGGGACATCTTTTCTGATCAGTTTCATAAACATTTGTATTAGTCGCCAGTGCTCACTGTAGAGAAGCTGTACTGGATGATATCTGCAAGACTTTTTTACCTCTTGACACTTTTCTGCTCATCCTCCAGCTGAAATTCTCATTAAAAAATGTTTATGCCATGTACTTTCCTCCAAATGTGACTTCATTAATTCAACAATGTGTCCAGGGTATATTTAGAGCAGTAAGAGTAGATCTAGGCTGGGCACTGTGGTTCACACATGTAATCCCTGTGCTTCGAGAGGCTGAGGCAGGAGACTCACTGGAGGCCAGGAGTTCGAGACCTGCCTGAGTTGTGTGGTGAGACCATGTCTCTACAAAAAACAACAAAAAAGTAAATATTTAATATAAAAGCACTTTCTTGAGCAGCATGCTAGCAGCAATAAACAGAGGCGTAGGTGTGAGAGGTTTTCAAAAGGCATTTAGCATGAAGAATGTTATGTATGAAATTGCCGACATTCAGAAACAGTGGCTAAAGATGCAGTTGTATAATACATGCCACGTAGAACCTCTGGCCTATGACTACGTTCAGTGGTAATGATGACTTTGAGGCATTCCATAAGTTAAATAAGAAAAAAATTGTGTCTGATCTCATTACATATGAAAAAAATATACCTTCAGAGTCCTTCAGTAAGCTGGAAGAAATAGATATGGAAGAAGCAATTAGGCTGCAGTTGTTCATTCACCGATCAGTAGTGAAATAGTTCTGAATCAAAGTTATCATAATAGTGACTATTAAGATGACATTGTTAACACTGCAGAAGAAGTGCCTATAGACAACATGGTGAAAATGTGTAATGAGCTTGCTGAAGGACTAGAGCAGTGTGCATTCACAACAGAACAAGCCATCTGTCAGCTTATAAAGTCCAAAAGAGACTTTGAAGACAAAAAACATCAATGAGACCGATGACTCTGGAGGAAACATTTTAAAAAGCCATCCAGCAGGATGCGTGCTCCTCCCTAGTGGACCCAGTTCCAGGACCCTCACCTGCTTCTCATGTTTCTTCTCACCTAAAAGACATATAGAGTGTACAGTAACCTTTTAATTGAAACATAGCATTGGCCAGGAATGGTAGCTAATGCCTGTAATCCCAGCACTGGGAGGCCAAGGCAGGAGGATCATTTGAGCCCAGGAGTTTGAGAACATCCTGGGAAACAAAGTGAGATGCTATCTCTATTAAAAATAAGTAAGTAAGTAAGTAAATAAATAAATAAATAGCTGGGTGTGCATTGTGCATGCTTGTGGTCTCAGCCACATGGGAGCTTGAGCTCAGGAGGTCGAGGCCACAGTCAGCCATGTTCATGCCTCTACACTCCAGCCTGGGTGACAGAGTGAGACTATTTCAAAAAAAAAGCAAAAAACAGTATCGTAGGTGGAGACTGAAAAGCTACTATTTTTTTTTGTGGGTGTGGCGTTTGTTTAACAGCTAATTCAGGTATTGTGGGGATGCTACTGTGCTAGTTACCTCAAACACATTATTTTTTCTTATTTTTTATTAGTATTAATGGTATGTCATATTTTTATGTGTGAGGAAGTATAAGAAAATAATTGCTTATCGGTATCATATGAATTCAGTGTCATGAATGATGGTAATGCCAAACAACCACAAGTTGTCCACATAAGTGGCTCAGATAGTGACACTTTTGATTTCTGATGGTTCAATGTATAATAACTTTGTTTCATGCATAAAAATTATTTAAAATATTGCATATCATTACCTTCAGGTTATGTGTATAAGGTATATGTGAAACATAAATGCATTTCTTGTTTAGACTTGGATCCCATCTATCTCTATTCAAAATATTTATGCAAAAGATATACGCAAATATTCCCAAAAAAATGCAAAATCCAAAACGTTTTTGGTACCAAGCACTTCAGATAAGAGATACTCATTCTGTATATACAATTGTGACAATTGTAAATTACTGTGTCAAAATTCCTCCTCTGTGGCACCTGAAAAACAGAAAATGAGTAAAATGAAATGTATTTGGAATAGGTGCTTCCTCTTGCTAAAGTATTGCTTGAGTGTAATGAAAAGGTTATAGAGATTATACTGTCAGTTGTTATTTCTATGTTTTCACTATATACCCGGCATTGTTCTAAGTAATTTACATTTTAAATCATTTAATATTCAGAAAAATCCTATGGGATAGATACTATTATTATCCCCAATTTTCAAGTGAAGCAGCTGAGCAGATAAAGGTTAATAACTTATTCAAGGTCAAATAAGCTAGAAAGTGGTCAAGCCAGGAATATAAATGACAGCAATTCAGGTCCAGTGCAAACAGCACCTCACTAAGTGTTGACTGTCTTTCACCCCTATGCTGGTTTCCTTCATACCGATGACCACACTTTATAATAACCTATTTTTATTTTTACTTTCAATCTGCCTTCCTCTCAATATTGAACCTCCTTGTGAAAAGGGATCACATTTATCTGGCTCCCGGTTGTGTTTTAAGTCCCTGAAACATACTAGGTGCTCAGTAAATATTTGTTAAAGGAATAAGTAAACAATAAAATATTGTAAGGTCTGTAGTCTATACAAATGCAAAGTATAAGGGGCATAGAGGAGAGGAAGAGAAACTCTTTCTCTTCCAAAACACTCGTATATTATGAAATGTGACTCTGAATGTTGAGTTGATACTTTCACAGCATCTATTGATTAAACATCCATCGGAGACAATTATAACAATTTGGAAAATAATTTTTAAAAAGTTATAAATAAATTAATCGGGGTGTACATACTTTGTTTTATTTTAGATTTAAGAGGTCAGAAACTCACATTTTTGCTTTGGCTTTAAACCAGACTTTGGGCTTATTTGGAAATAATATTGCCGCTATCAGCCATCTTCAGAATGTTTAAAAATCATGCTTCCTAAGTTAATTTGTAAGATGTTGCAACAGCGTTTGGCTAAAAGCCATAAACTACGTTTCCAATATACTTTGAAATATTTACCGTGGTTACGATGTGCAGGGTAACAGCCTTAAATACCTCCTATTGCACTGAAATGAAATCTGTGCTTCAAGCTTGCCAGGCTCTTGATCATTATCACCTGTTCCTTATCGTTCCCACCTGGAATGCCTTTTCCTTTGACTAGGCCTGTTTGAGACCTTGAAGCTCTTAAAGGCCCACCTAAAATCCCCCATTACTATGAAGCTTTCCAAGAGGACTCCAGTCATTCTGATGATTTTCTCTTCTGTCGTCTGGCACTTTCACCACTCTCACAACCTCAGATGCCTTCTTTTGGAGGTGGAGTGTTCGTTATTCCCTTTCTTTGTAAGTAATTCTTGTTTCTATATGCTATACTTTCCTTAATGCAGCCAATGTATTTTATATGTCTTACCATACCTAGAACTGTACAAATAACAGATGTGCAGTAAATACTCTTTGAATGATTCATTTGATTGGAACATTATCTAAAGTTACCTATGTGTCTTTCTGTCAAAGTTATGCAGAATGTTGTTTTCCCCAGAACCTTTTCAAGCTCTTTAAACCTACTTCTAAATGCAGTTATAGCTGGTGCAAGGAATTTTTTTTCTTTTTTCTTTTTTTTCTTCGTATACAACATAGTTTCTTGTGATTGGGAGTTCAAGGTAGAAGGAAAGCAGAAAAAAAAAAAATGTTTTTCTGCTAAGTGTATAGGGACCTTGAGGTTTTTAACAGCCACCTCTAAGTCAGTTGAACAGATATTTTCACTGAAAGATGGGATGTAGTTTCTGAAATATTGAAAAGTTCCTTTGTCAAATTATTATTATGTTTATATTCAATAAAACCCAACATATATTTGGACATACTTTTGTTGAACATTTTCTTTTTGGATGTTGTCAGCATATGACTTACGCATTCTTGTATGTATATAGCTTTGTAAGGAGGAGTATACAAGTTCCTTTATAAGTCTTTGATTTTTGACACTGTTAATTTTGTCATTGTAAAATTCCTATTTCAATTTAATCACAATAATTGCAAAATTAACCTTATTCATAGCTCATTATCTAAATAGAAAACTAGATTCTAAAGGTGAGTAAATAATCTATGAATGCAAATTAAACATTCTTTGATGCCTTTTCCCTTTCCCAAGCCTTTCACATGCCTAATTTATTTCTTTTATAGGATAAAAAAAAGCTACCCTAGAGGTCAGAAAAGGAAGTGATGTGTATGTAACCTATCGTAGTGCTAGTAAATTTTGGGTTAACTAACAAGTATCAGATGGAGACTTTAGAAGTAAGTAGGCTTTTGTAAGCCAGAATAGCTGGAAGAAATGGTTGAAGTTGTGTGGAAAATAGATTTAGCAGTAGGCTATAGGAGAATATGGGAGGCTGACTTAGGTAGAAAACCCTGAAGGAAGAACAACCACACGGGCTATCTTCAGGCACAGCAGTAGAGTTGGGAAGATAAAGAGATCTCTGGTGAATATCCTAGTTCATTTTTTGTGAGGTCTAACAATGGTTTCTGGCTAACCATCAGAAAGAAGGCCCCTGGGTCTATAAATTTAGTATGTCTGGGATGAAATTTGAGAAACTTCATTTTAGAAACATTTCCTAAAGAGTTTTAGATTATTGGCTAAACTTGAGAAGTAGCGAATGTCCTGCTTATCCTTGGGGGATACATTCCAAGACCCCAGTGGATGCCTGAAATCTCAGATAGGATGGAACCCAAATATATACTGTTTCTTCTTATAGGTACATACCTATGAAAATATTTAATTTATACTACGAAAAGGTTTAATTTATAAATTAGGCACAGAAAGAGAAGAACAACAGTACTATAATAAAATAGAATAATTATGACAATATACCATCATCACTACTCTTATGCTTTGGGTCCATTGTTAAATAAAGATTACTTGAACACAAGCACTGCACCACAGCCACCGCCGATCTGATAACTGAGAGGGCTTCTAAGTGACTAGCGATGGGGTAGCATATACAGTGTAGATACACTGGGCAAAGGGATGATTCATCTCCCAGGTAGGATGGGGCAGGATGGCTCGAGATTTCATTACACTACTCAGAATAACACACAATTTAAAGTTTACAAGTGGTTGCCCTGGGTGCAGTCTCTCATGCCTATAATCCCAGCATTTTAGGAAGCTGAGGTGAGAGGATCAGTTAAGGCTGGGAGTTTGAGACCAGCCTAGCCAACATAGTGAGAACACTTCTCTACAAAAAAATTGAAAAATAAACAAGCCTGCCATGGTGGTGCACATCTTTCCTCCTGGCTACTCGGGAGGCTAAGGCAGGATTGCTTGAGCACAGGAGTTCGAGACTGCAGTGAGCTATGATCATGCCACTGCACCTCAGCCTGGGTGGCAGAGTGAGACCCTGTTTCTAAAAAACAAAATAAAATTTACATATTGATTTCTGGAGTTTTCCATTTAATATTTCTGGACTGTGTTCTACCACACTTAACTAAAACTGTGGGAAAGGAAACGGAGGATAAGGAGGGACTCCTGTAATGAGTCCTCAGATTTCAAGAGGCCTGACCCCAGGCCAACTTTGGGACCAGTAATTCAGGCAGAAGTTTCTTATACTAAGTAAAGAGAATCACATAAGCTCCCAATTTACCACTGGCCCAGGCAAAACCAGATCTTGCAGTGGTGGTAGCTTTTGTTCCATTTTGAGGAACTTGAGCTTTATGTTCTAGGGTATAGGGTAATATACCCTATAAGGTTATCGGGCAAGTCAGGTCCCAATGTAGGCTAGAGTTTGGAGGTAATCAACCTTCTGGGATTCCTTGCGGTTCCATGTTTGGTCCAGCCATCATTTTTTATAGAGAGATACTAGAAAATTATATTCCATACAGTGAGCAGACCGAGTACTCTACGTTCAGTAAGATGCAAAGGAAAGGTTGTTTTGTTTGAAATAAATGCTATATGTTTATCTTATTCCTTAAAAATAAGTCTTTTGTGAAAAAAAGACAAATCTAAATGTAACATTTTAATCATATTCATCTAATATGTAAAATCAATCTGATGATGACCAGTTGCTAATGATAAATTTTATCTTTCTAGAGCAGTAGCTTTAAACTTTGGCTGTTTCAGAACCACGTGGAGAGCTTATTAAAATATAGCTTGTTGGGCCTCACTCCCAAATTTCTGATTCAGATTGGGATAGGGCATAAGAATTTGCATTTCTAACACATTCTCAGATAATGCTAATGCTGCTGGTCCATGTTAATCTGAGAACCACTGTCCTAGAAGGTAAAGTAAGGACAGAGGAGGAAACAATTTTCATTAGTGTTTATCAGTATATGGTAAATTTAGTACTTAATTTTTGTGAGACAGTTGCCCAAATGATGAAGATGCCACATACAATCATTATATATATTAAAATGTTAATATGGTTAACACGCCACCATAAACGAGAGCCATGTTTTCTAATCCAAAGAAGTAAAAACAGTGACCAGGTGATATAATCATTGAGCAGTAAGAGTATATGCTGATTTGACAAATTATGTATTATTACCCATGTAACTATTTTGATCTTCCTAAAGACAAGAATTTACTCTGCTGCCTTTGGAAGAAGTTAAAATGATATATGCAGACTATATATGAAAATCTCAGTTAACTCTTATTTACCTCTAGACTGTTGGTTATTAACATGGGTTTATGTCATTTTGATTAAGTTTCCTTGCTTCTAGATGAAGACATTGGACCCTCACTGGATAGTCACAAAATACTTTCTTAGTTATTTAATTCATGTATGCCAAAAATTCAATAGGAATATTGATTAGCTAATCTTTTAAATGCAAAATCTAGGTCTATTTATGACATAAGCAGCATTTCTTGATTTTTACATTTATGCCAAGTTTACTTATTAGTTTTTATCAAAATAATGTATTTATATAATATTATGTAATGGAAGAAATGAAACAAATAAATGTTGACAAAATCATGCCTAAGTAATTGACTTGCTTGCAACGATGTTTCTTGACTATGAGTTTAATCACGCAAGGATGAGCATGTTTAATTGGCTGGAATTTAATACCACTCCCAATGGCAAAGAGCAGTGATTCAAACTGGTGTGTTTACAATTGTGGGGTGGATCTTGGTTAACGCCATACAAAATATTATTATAATCTAATATATAACACACACTTTTAACTTGGCCAATAATGTTGCTTTTAATCTTCATTCCCTCAGATAAACTAAGGGAGTGAAGGAATGATCTTTTTGGCTATGTATAGTCCAAATCAAGTAAAAATTAAATAACGGCCATATGGTCTAAAAGTATTTAGCTTTATTTTTACTTACTCAAAGCCAATTATGCCACATCTTCCAAAGGGATAAGTGTACACTGGGAAATATTTTGCTGAGAGAACATGACTTTCTAAGAGCCTTAAAGCACTTGACCTTCATTTGGCATCTCTAGTCTGTTCTCATGACAGGTTCTGGCATCACCATCTTGCTTCTATGTTACTGCTTCCAAATGTTTGTTTTGGCAGCAAAATTATCTTAATATAGCTTTGTTAAGTGGTTCTATTTTCTCTCTGAACTTAAAGAATGTTTATCTCACAGGATAAAAATGGAGAAACACAATGGTTTTAGTTTGTTTGTTTGAAGTCATGGATTCACCATCACTCATCAAACAGTTTTGGGCCAACTGAAAGAGAAATGTGAAATAATTTTGTTGATGAGATCTTCTTGCCTATGTCTTTTAGTGAAATGATTTGGTGCTTCCATTGGCATCCTTTATCTGAGCTGTCTATTCTAGCCTTAGCAGGACCTTGTCTACTTACATAGTCTAGTATCATAAAGCAAGAGTATAGTCTGTACAGGATAGTTCATAGCTCTCAGACAGTTCATAGCTGTAAGATTCTACTAGATTCTGCATTTTACTTGTTTCTCACATATAATCTACATGATCAACACTTTACAAATTATGGACAATTAGATTACACAATGTTTGGTATAAAGTAATAAAGAGATTACCATCTTTAAAAAATAAATATAGGTACTCCTATCAGAATTACCAGATTTTGACTTCTACCAAAATGTCGTCTCTTGGGATTTGCACTGTTTTATGATTTATTGCATAACTAACTTCTCATTCTTCCAGAAACTGACTTTTTTCCTCCTTGATCCATAATTTGGGGCGGCCATATTTGTACATAGCTCTATTCTCTTGGCCATAGTTGAGGGGCCCACAGAAGGGCTTCTAACATGATCTTACAGATTCAGCTGCAGAGAGAGAGAGAGAGAGAGAGAGACTAATTCTGATTATTCCAAGTTTTGAAGCTTGAAGTTCTAATCTAATATGTAAACGTTGATCCAGCTTGTTGGTCACTGGACCACTTTCTCTGTAAAAATTCAGAGTCTCAGCAAATTTCTTTTCTATTGTCTATAGACAAATGTGATATATAGCAAAAGAGAATAGTAAAGCCAATATTCAGGTAGGCAGAGAAGAGAGTTGGAGAAATGATGGTGTTCAAGTTTGTAGCTCCAGTTGAGTCTGAAGCCTTGTTCCATTCTGGCCTATAGCTCAGCTTAATTGTTCACTGAAACACCTCAGTATCCTTCTAAAAGTTTTCCCTTTTGCTTTATGAGATCTGAGTTGGCTGGATGGTAGTTGTAGACAAGAAAGTCCTAACTAACACATGAGGACAGCAGAGGCCCCAAGGTGAGATATGTGCCAAGAGACCCTAATCTCAAGCCATTTCGAGTGTATTACTAAGTTATGTTCCCTCCAGTTTTCTCCCAGCAGACTATCTGGATATCCTAAGACTCTTTTGTGAATCAGGGTGGGATTATTAAGGATTGTTAATTTAATAAAATTAAGTAGTATTATAATTGAAAAACATGTTAAAGCATGCAAAAACTGTAAAAAGCTATCACCATTACAGTGAATAAGAAGGTTATCAATTTCATTGTAAAAACCTAATCTTTAGGAAAAGCACAAGAGAAAGAATGTATGGCAATGCCAGCAAAATTAATGAATGTGTTAAGTTTGGGCATGCTGAGTTTCTCCAAGCAAAATTCCCTATACGGGAGACAACTGAGATAATGTGGACAGTATTGTAAGCTAAGATTCTTTGAGGCATTGTGAATTATTTTATTTATTTATTTATTTATTTATTTATTTATTTATTTGAGATGGAGATTTGCTCTTGTTGCCCAAGCTGGAGTGCAGTGGCCCAATCTCGGCTCACTGCAACCTCCACCTCCCGGGTTCAAGGGATTCTCTTGCCTCAGCCTCCCGAGTAGCTGGGATTGCAGGTGCATGCCACCACACCTGGCTAATTTTTTTTTTTTTTTTTTTTTTAGTAGAGACGGGGTTTCACCATGTTAGCCAGGCTGGTCTCGAACTCCTGACCTCAGGTGATCCACCCGCCTTGGCCTCCCAAATTGTTGGGATTACAGACATGAGCCACCGTGCCTGGCCCATGAGTTAATTGAGAAATGGAAATGTTTATTCCTGAATTGTCATTTCATGTAGTAACTATCTTTGGTAAAATATTTTTTTATTTTTCATATTAACATGTTATGGACATTATATTTTTATCCTTCTAGAATAATGTTGAAAAATTACAGCCCTCAGGCCAAATCTGGCCCACCGCCTGTTTTTGTAAGTAAAGTGCATAGCCATGCCTATGCATTTAGTATTGTCCATGGCTGCTTTCACACTACCGTGGAAATTGAGTAGTTGTGATGGGCAACATTTGCTGTGCAAAGCCTCAAAGCATAAGTACCCAGCCCTTTACAGGAAAGTTTGCCAGCCTCTATTCTAAAGATGTTCTTCCTGTTAAATATAAGAAAATTTGTTTTCATTTAAACATATTTGTATAATCTCCAACATTTCAGAAACAAAATCACTTTGTAAATGTAGAAATGGATGTATACATTTTATATTACTTTTGTCCAATATAGCCTAGATGTATATATATATATATACAAAATATATATACATATATATGTACATATATATTATATATATTTATATGTGTGTATATATATTTTATATATATATATATATATATATTTGAGACAGGGTCTTGCTCTGTTGTCCAGGCTGGAGTGCAGTGGTGTGATCTCGGCTCATTGCAACCTCCAACTCCTGGGTTCAAGTGATTCTTGTGCCTAAGCCTCTCAGGTAGCTGGGATTACAGGCATGCACCACCGCACCCAGCTAATTTTTGTATTTTTAGTAGAGAAAAGATTTTGCCATGTTGTCCATGCTGCTCTTGAACTCCTGGCCTCATGTGGTTTGTCCTCCTCAGCCTCCCAAAGGGCTGAGATTATAGGAATGAACCACTGCACCAGGCCACGAATTTGTTTGATAAATGAATTAATAAATTGCCTAATTCTTATGATAGCTCTCTTGATTAAATGTTCCATTTGAGAAAATTCTTTCAAGAATTTGAACCACACGCCTGAATGTTTTCTGACTTTCTAGTCCATCCAGAAGTGGCCCTTCTTTACATACAACTCTCCTGGTCTCGTAAGACCCAGCTCTTTGGGACCAGGGGAGGTTTTCTTAAATTCCTTCCTCTCACATGTGCTGATTTTCATTCCTTAAGTTTTGATTGGTCCTCAGAACCAACCATATAATAATAATTTGTCACAAGCTGAGGCATAGCAGCATTTAAACCTTGATCTTACGATATTTAAGGTGCATGTATTGCATCAGCCATAGGGTCACACTCTAATAAAATTGGATCAGAAACTAACATCCAGCTTAAAATCTGACCTCTGTCATTTGCCAGGGGTGCTATTAAGCAAGTCATTTAACTTTTACAGTAGCCACCAGGGCTGTACATGATTACAAACACGCACACAAACATGTGTAATGGTGGGTGTCCGTGTTATCTTTCCAACCTCATCTTCTATGATTCTTCTTCCTACTGCTCCTCACACAGGACAGGTATGCCATCACCTCTAGGTCTTTGCCCGTGATGTCGCTTCTGCCAGTGATGCATTCTGTTAGGTATCTGTATGGTTTACTCTCTTATATCCTTGCTTCCTTCCCTGGCAACTATACTGAAAACTACAACATCTACCTGCACTCCCATCCCTAAACACAATCCTTACTCCCTATTCTTACTCATTTTTAACATAATTTGATGTTAGATAGAATACATTTTACTGCTTCATATTGTCTGACTGCTAGACATTAGCCTCTTTTAGCTCCAATTTTTTTTGACTATTTTGTTCCATAATGTATTCCCAGTATGTAGAACAAAAGTTTTTCATAAAATGTAGGTTGAACAAATGAATAATTTATGCAAACCATTTGGACATGAGTGAATGACACATACCATTTTTAAAAGGATTTGGATGCTATAATTAAATGTGGGTAAATTATAATATACCAGAATATAATATTCACCTGAAACCCTTCTATTCCATTTATTGCAAACATTTCAAAGTTACTTGTATTTTACAGGATTACAAAATTATTTCTGCATCCCAAACACCATCTAATTAGATTTTAAATCCATAACACTTACAATAATGGAAGTGTAAAATTCATATTGTACATTATGTTTCTTTCTTTTCCTTCTCTTTCCCTCCCTTCATCCATCCTCCTTTCCTTTTGTTTTATTCCCTCTTTCTCTCTTCTCTTTCGTAAGGGGACTGGATCTCTTGCTTTTCACATATGGCTTAGGAATGCTACTTTCAAATTTAAAAGACTAATTTTTATGGCTTTATTCACTTAACATTAGTTGTGTATTAGATTTTCTCAATAAAAAGCATGTCAATTCAGCTAACATTATGTGGGATTACAAACAAATCAATTGTGCATCATTTCATGGAAGTGTAGACATAGAAAGGTCATAACTTGGCAAAAAGAAAACTGAATTTAAAAATTGTACTATTATAATTTGAGACTAGGCTTAAAAACACAGCATTTGGTAACTTAACACTTCAGTATCACGTTTAGCTCTACTGTTTACTATGTGAAAGGAAACCATGACAACAACATCTGGAGGCATTTTTCCAGATTTTTCAATTAATCTGTGTATATGTGTGCATGCATTTTTGAAAAGCTCTTAAAAGAACAGGAGAAGCACATTCAAGATAAAAGTACTTGAACATTAGGGAAAAGCCTGTTCTGCCATTAGAGAAGTGCATTAAGCAGTCGCTGTTTGAGTGGTCACTCTCATGTCACACTTTAGGACTGACTTTTTTTTATCTTCTTGCCTGAGACCTGATAAAGCATAAAGATACTTAATTTTAGGAAGCACTTGTGCTGGTATCAATTCATCACAGTTCAAGCACTAAGAAACGTCTTTGCCTTTTCCTGTCTTACTGAAATCATATTAAATATGATGTGTTTCAGAAAACAGAAGAAGGAAATTGAAAATACATCATTTAGTTGCACAGCAGCAGTTAAAAGTCAACTTAGATCTAAATTTTCTAACTTTTGGTAACATACTAAAATAGTTTTACTAATTAAATAGAATAACTTATTTTGAAGAAAAGCTTGTTCATGTTATTGCAGTAAAATTATTTTGTAAAATATTTTGGCATCAAAATTTATAAAAAGTAATTTATGAGGGTCAGTGTGTTTTAAAACATCGTATCAAAATATTGTAACATTAAAAATATGAAAAATCATGTGTTTAACTTATTGTTAGTTTGTTGACATAAATACCTGATAATCAGTCCTCTAATTATTTTTCTACTGTTTTGGGGGGAGGGACCTTTTCTTTGCATTATAAATCCCTCATTTCCAGGAGCTCATCTACATTTTAGAGAGGGGAAACATTGATATTCTGAATAGTACAATATTCACCTGAAACTCCTTTAGTATTTCTCAATTAAGCTGAAGCAAGTGATTATATCATGTATTATATATTTTAATAAATAAAAAGACCAAATTATACTATTTTCCACTCATTCTTTCATTTACTAAATATATGGAGTTCTTACTATATATGTTTGAGTTAGGACTATCTCAGATACATTATATATATAAAACAATAGCAATTTTAGGAATGAACTATAGTGTATCCATATATTAGAATATTATGTGACTTATTACAACATTACAGCAGTAGCATGTCTATTGACAAGGAAAGATGCTTAGGATATATTGCTCACTGAAAAAATATTGACTATAAAACAATACACACCATAAGATTCCAGTTTCTTATATGAGTATATATGGTAAGATTAACCCCTGCTAAAGGGGTTATCACTGAGGTATTGATAAAAGTGGTTGTCTCTGAGGTTTCTTTTGGTTTTTCTGAAATGTGCTTTATTAAAAAATATTTAATTTGTGTATATACATATATGCAAATTAAAGAAATCTTATTAAATAAGAGAAGTAGAATTTTTAGTATTATTACACCATGTATTTTTAATACTTAAATGCTACATTTGATCTCCTAGAAATGGAAAATGGCTATTTTCATATGAATGATCATAGGAATCATAATGAATTATATTTCTTCCTTAGAATATTTTCTCTTCTTTTTATCTGTTATTGATACATAATAAATGCACCTACTTTCAGGGTACATGGTGATATTTTGATAAATTCATATAATGTATAATCATCAATTCAGGATGATTGGGATATCTATCACTTGAAACATTTTCTTTATGTTGGGAACATTCAAATTATTCTCTACTAGCTATTTTGAAATGTACAACAGATTATTTTTTACTGTAGTCACACTAATTCTTTATCAAACACTACATCTCGTTTCTTCTATCTACCTGCATTTTTGTACTAATTAATCAGCTACTTGCTTAGAGTATTTTAGTTGACAATGCAACACAACTACTTACCCATAGAATGGGTGTGGTAGAAATAATAATTGGATGATTTAAAATAATTTGCTCACATTGCTTTTCTTTTTTTTTCTCACATTGCTTTTCATAGATATATAAATTATACCGTATATCTTATATAACAGATTTTGTGCCCTAGTGGGATTAAACTAACTAAAATACCCAAACACTATTTTCTAAGTTCCTGTTATGCTGTAAGCATCAAACTAAATTCTTTATATATTCTGTTGCTAATCTTCACAACCATCCTTCAAGGTGGATGGAGATAATTTGCTCAAGGTTGCTCACTAAGTGGCAGACCAGGGATTTGAATCTGTCCAGCCAATTCTGGTACTGCTTGGATGTCAGTATAAACAGGGAGAAGGTCATGCAATTCTCTACATACAAGGAATCCTTCTTCCTGGAACCTTATTATATTGTCAGTGTGCCCCACTTGATCCTCCAAAGTTCTCAGGAGTCAGCATGCCTATTTTTATGTGATTGGTAATTTGATTTCCCAAAAAAATGAAATGATTTCAAAGCCCTGCATGAAGACTCAGACTTAAAATAGAAATATGCCAGTCTCTTCCCAGAATAATTTTCTCTTTCATTGATCTTTGTTTTCCCACCTTGGGTAATATCCAATTATCATTAAATAATATTTCTGAATATTATTTTGGAGGGGCACTGAAGCACTTTCCTACTGTCTTCTCTGCTTCAGAATAAAGAAAAAATCAGATTAGGGCATTGGCCAGTCCCTTCTGTCTTCTGTGGGCAGCTTTTGAGACACATGTGCATTTTTTAAGTATCATGACTTTTGCTGCTAAGCCGAGACCCTGAAGTTCATTATTGCAGGAAATCAGAGTGGCAAGCATATGAAAGGTGGTCCTGCCACACCATCCTTCACTGGCTTAGGGTCGCATAAAACCTGTCAAAAATGATATCAGCATCCAGCGCAGCCATGCCATCTTTTGGATAAGAGGTCTCCATGTTTATATTCAAAATATCAATCATTTTAAATACTGACTAAAGCTTGTCTTTTGGTAGCAATATTTCCATTTGCAGTAAAGATGTACAGGGATGACTCTTCCATGTTCATGGCTCTTATATCAATGTCAAAATTAGTATGTAAAACATCCATCAAATATGTACACAAGGTGAATTGGTCATATCTTTTATAAGGTCCTGTATATTTGAGATTTTAGTCGGCTCTTGCAGACATCTCTGGAAGCAGGCAAATTAACAGGTGCCAGGCCATTTTTTTCATTAAGCAAAATAGAGAAAGCAACAAGAGATGGCCTAAGAATTCTACTATTATATATGTCCAGAAATCTGAGTTATTAATTTTTTATTTATACTGCAAATGTTTACAAATGTCAGAAAAAACATTCATTTTGTTTTCAGACATAGTAAATATAACAGGCTGCTTGTAAACAGATGTGAAATACTTACTGGTTGATGACCAACTGAAAATGAGGAGTTAGGCGAGCTTAATTCTAGTTTCCCCCAGCTCACCATGTACGCATCTACCATAATGATTACAAAAATTTAGCAGCTGGGGTATATTTACACTACCACGGTTGAAATGCATTCAACTTATTAAAAGTGGCAAGTATCACATTGCTGTGTGGTCTTCCATGTAAATAAAAAACTGATTCTTCACACCGAAGAGCCACAACACTGCAAAAGAGCATGCTAAGTTTACATAGTGCCTCCATACCAAATAACGTAACCAGTGTTTTATATCTATTGGTATAGATATTGCTTTACTGTGACATAGAAAAAACAGCATAAAGGCTGACCACTAAAACTTTAGAATCTTCACGGAAGCTTACTTTCTTTTGGTAAGTGTTCACAGTGAAGCATTTAACTTTTCTGCCATTTTATCTTCTTGAAAGAAACCACCTCGTGCTTTCTTCATTTTGTGAAATATCATATTTGAATTATTATACCACCATGCCCTTAATCATTACTGATGATTACTGTAGGCATAATATTATACCACTCCTGCTGAGCTGACTGGCATTTATTTTGTGATTCATACTTTCAAAATAATTTTTACATAAGTTATGTGGACTATGCTGCTGTTTCTGGGTCACATTTCTTCTTGAAGGTGTTCATGTAAAATTGCCCTGAAGTTCATACTTGTTTCATCTACAGCTCAGCATAGTGTCTGCCTATACCTCGTAAGCCCTTCAATGCCTTGAATCAATTATTAAGCAAATTATAATCAGCTAAGAAATTAATATTTAAGAAAATAACTGCTAATTTTGTTTTAATTATTTATTTTTATTGTCAGCAGCTGCATATTCATCTGTCTATTCATAGCGGAACTATAACATATATAAAGTAATTTTGTTTTCATTGCTCATAAGCTTCAGCTAGACATGGCTTTGGCAGATTCTAATCAGTAATATGATACAGAACATTGAACATGTACTTATCCTTGCTCCCAGGAAACTAATTGAATCATTAAGTTATGGCCGTTAGAAAACTGACCAAATGGTACAAGCCTAAGTTATGAGTTTACCAGTGATCTAATTTCACTTCATTGACCATTTTCAGCTTCTTTCCCCCTTCCTTTTCCCCTGTGGAATGCCGTTAAGCAGTTGCTGAGCATAACTATATCCTACTTAAGAATGACATTAATCTGGTCTCCCTAATACTAAGCTTGCAGTATATTATGCAGTTTAAAATATCACTTAGTATATTTGTAAATGCCGTTTTCTTATGCAAATTATTTAGTTGCATCCAAAATTTACATACCTTATAAAATTCTTCAGTGTCAGCCTGAGATATCTCTAGGTAGAAGCTTCAAGCATATGCTATTGGGAAGAAGGAGTTTGTTTTTCATTCCAGAAATAATATGTGATCTTTATGACAACAGGGACCAGATCTCTCCCATTTTTTGACTGAATCCTAGAACCCATCACAGTATGTTACACATAATAAGCACACAATTAACAAAGAGGAGGAAATGAATTAATGACTATTGGAAATCCACAGATTCTATTGGGGGCATGCAGAGCATTTAGTGTTCAGGGACCTCTTTCTGCCTTTGAGCCAGACACTAACCCTACCAGATTCCCAAAGTTATGAAAATAGTACTTGAAAAATTGGTAGGTCTTGGTTCTTGATGGTTTCAAGGAAAACCAGAAGTTGCTTCTCAATCGTTCACCAGTCAGCAAAGGGCGCTGATGTTACTATTAATGATGCGATTTGTGAGGAATTTTCTTAAGATGAAAAGAATGCTTACAGTTCACACCTATGTTTCAAACTGATGTTTCTTCAAAGTTTTAATCATGAATCCCCACCTAACTGCAGTGAATTGCATTTGAAAATGTATCATTGTCTAGATTCTCTTATTATTTCTTAATTCTAAATGCATTCCTTTTCCTTATGAACCTGATCCTGTTCATGGCACCACCATTCTCCCCTTCGTCAGGCTGGAAGCCTCAGTTATATTTCTGGTACCACTGGCATCATCATTGTTTGGGAACTTAATAATTTATGGCTGATCTATTGTAGTGTCATCCTAACTGGCCTTACTTGTTTTCAGCTTTTTTCAACAATATAGACTATGTCTAACTACTTGGCTATTATCTCAAAATATCACTTTGATTCTGCCATACCAGTTCAGAAGTCACCAAGGGCTCTTCAATACCTTTGGGGTGAATAGCCAAACTACTTGCAACTACAGTTTATTATACTGGGCCCTGGTTTCTTTTCCCTCTCTGTCTCTCACATTCTTTTTCCAGAATTCCTCTGCCTCTGGACTTCCTTGCAGGGCCACCTGCCTCCAGCAAAGATATTAGCACCTCTGTGAAGCTTGGTTTGCAATAGCATATTCAATATTATAATGCATTTTTTCTTTTGAGGAGGAGAGACTGTCATTTTCAGAATGCTGACTACAGAACATAAAACATGACAAAATCTTCTTGGCTATAGGAATAAACAGAATAGCAGAAGACAAACTTTTCTGCATTTTTGTGATAATTGGTGGGAGGATGGTATGTCAGAATTCCCTGAAAGTGAAAGAAAGTTACTATCAGAAGGGGAAAAAGTTGTGAAGGTCTCCTGTCTTTAGTCGAAGGTCTAATTGCTCTTCACTGAATATGCACAATTTGTCCATTCATTTCTTGTCCATTTGTTCCTTCATAAACAGGACTTTAAATTCAATAAGTGCTGGGACCATGCCTTTTCTGTTAGGCACTGTGTTTCTAGTACCTGTATGGTACTGTACAAAGTATACATGGTCAATAAATATTTGAGTAACCAAATATTTTATAAACTAACACAGTGCCTAGTTATATGCTCCCTCTGGGATATGAAGGTAAGAAAGATACAACCCAGGTCTTCAAATAGCTTACAAGGTATTAGGGGCAACACACCCGTGGTATGAAAAATCACAAATCGATTTGAGTGCACTAATAAAGGTGTGCACAAAATGCAATGGTCTCACCCTCTTTCCCCTCAAGTGTTTCATATTGAGCTTGTGGACAAATCAAACTGCCAAGTCTTTTCCACACAATCTTACCCTCCTTTGCAGTCTTCAGAGCTCAGCCTTTCTTATCTGCAAACCTGCCTTTTATACCTTTTTGCTTGTTGTATTGCTCTTTAATAGGGGTGAGACAAGGGGAGTGTTTTTATATTTTTGCATGTACAGATATTTAAGCATTGTTTTCTAATTGATAGATTAAATGCAAAAGTCTGTAAGTGCAAAGCTGTTAAGTAGTGCATTTGGAGAACTTGGATATTATAGGGTGATGTAGTTTGGATATTTGTCCCCTTCAGATCTCATGTTGAAATGTGATCTTCAGTGTTGGAAGTAGGTCCCGGTGGGAGGTGTTTAGGTCACAGGACTGGGAGTTATTCATGAATGGCTTGTTGTCTTCCTCATGTTAATGAGTGAATTTTTACTCTATTAGTACAGATGAGGTCTGGTTGTTAAATAGGGCTTGGTACCTCCTCCTTCTCTCTTGCTGCCTCCTGCCACGTGACACCTACTCTCCTTCACCTTGCACTATAACTGAAAGCTTCCTGAAGCCCTCACCAGAAGCAGATACTGGTGCCATGCTTCTTGTATAGCCTGAAGAATGGTGACCCAAATAAACCTCTTTTCTTTATGAATTATCCAACCCCAGATATTTACTGCAATGCATGATGGACTAATACAAAATGGACTAATCATAGGGTACAAATAAACAGTTTGTAACTATTATGGGATATTGCTGGGTTGGGGGCTCTGTTTTAATAAAGAAATTTCAAGGACTCTAATTGTCTGCTTGATTTCTGAGAACAGAACGTTGGACAATTACCTGACAAGTGGATTCTGATTTTGACTCAGATTAAAAAACTACAATGTAGCATATGTCATGCCATTAATGTCTCCTCAAGTGGGCCTTTCTTAGTCCACAATATTTAGACAGTTAGAGAGAATGGTGCAATTAAAGGTTATGAACCTTGCTGCTCCCTATAGCCATGGCTGGTTAAACCCAGTTAAAGCTCGGTTAATAAGGCCAGGGTCAATCATTTAATCCTGTTTGTGATCCAGTTACCTTTCATTCTAATCCTGGCCAAAGACTAGACACCAAATCCTTGCCTGCCAACTCTGAATGGCATGGTTTGGCTGAGAGAGATTGACTGGGAATGCATTGATGGATCAACAAAAATAATTCTTACTTGAGAAAGACTGCTCGAAGCACATATTCCACCTACATTCATCTTAAATGATTAATTCATCCATTCACTTGTCTTCCTAAGTGTCTACCTAAAGTCTAACACTATACCAGACCCTGGGGATACAAGGATGAGTGTGATACTCTCCCTGCTCTGGAAGAGCCCTGCAGTTTGTTTGTTTTAATAACGTCCAGTTTCCCAGAGTTGTTTGTTTTGACTCTTAGGAATATTGTGGAATTTTCTTTCTCTGGTTGGTTGCTTGAAGATAGTTGTACTGAAGTCATTATTTGCATCTGAAAGTCTTCCAATAGGGTCTTTTGCATGTCAAAGTATTTTCAAGGTCTAAATAAATAAATAAATAACAAAATACCCCTCTGGGTACTAGGGAGATGTAGAATACAAATATAGTCTCTCAACTATAAGAAGTATCCAAATCAGCACTCAAGTCATAAAGATGTATCCATTGGGGATAAATAGTATGTAAGAGATTTTTAAAGTGTTAAAAATATTGGACTTCTCTTGATTTTAGTGTAATTTATTCATATTTAAATTTATGCCTCATTGTTTCTTATCACATAAATTGCATTTATTCAATAAGACAGATAATAGTCTAGTAGGAAAAGGGAGAAAGAAAATGTGTCTGTCATAAAGTTGATATTATTTTTTTGATTGAGAAACTAATCTGAGTTGGACATTGCTGTTGTCCAGAAGACATTAAGAAACATCATTGGCTAGAGAATTTTTATTGTCAAAAAGGGGAAAGCTTATCAACTTCTCATGTTTTCGAGGGGCTATGAAAAAAATTCTAGAAATACTTTAAACCTTACCATACAGAGATACTGAATGACATACTACTCATTATCTGCTAAAATAATTTTATAACAAATATATTTCTTGACATCACTAATAAAAATGAAACGCTTCATACTAGAATGCAAAATAATGAATGTGATTCAACAAGAGACCAATCTCCTATAGAGAGAGTACAGAGTATGGCACTGTCAGACATTACAACTTTACTGAGGAGCATAACTCAGATTTCTGAGATGTCTGTTCAGGCTCCATATCCCTTTCTGTTTCTTTCAAATATAAATTAGCTAATTCACTGACAGGACTTGGTAATAAAATGTTAGATATATAATGGTTACTTTGTAAAGGTAGCATAGTTTTGAGATTATACAATTCTGTGGGAATATAGGATAGCAGTGGAAAAATTCTTTAATATTAGAAATCACTTGCTTGCACCATTTTTGATCATATTTATTTTAATTAGTACATCCCTCTATCCTTTAGTTTTTTCTCCAAAAAAGATAATAATATCAGTTTTCCTTTTTATATAATATTATGAAGTTAAAGACAAATAATGGAAATAAATTATTAACCACATGACACTTTATATATTATATTTATATAATTATGTAAACTAATATCATTAAAGTGGAGCCATCTATATTAAAATTTGAACTGCCCAAGTACTCTATGATTAATATGCATATGATCATGAATGTTTGTTTGTGCTTTGTTTAAAGCCAATGAAACTCAGGTACTGAAAAGTAGCAACAACAACAGCAAGAGAAAATGGAGGCAATAACTAAGCAGCAGCTGTGAGCGGACTACTGAAAGGCAAAAAGGGCAACGTGGATGCTTTGTGTATCTTAACCTGAAATAGGAGGTACCTGCTAGGTGGATGATACCTTAAAGAGAAAATACAAAATCATTGTCCTTATTTAAAGTGAGTAAATATTATTAGAAATCATAGGTAAGAAATGAGAAAAACTAAATGGCACATGTGTAAAAATGTTCACTATTCTCAAAATATTATTGTATGTGTTATAGTGAAACATAAATTTTTTAACTAAATCTAAGACATTGTCTTCGATCATATAGGAGAACAGGATATCAGAGTGAAAAAGAGCAATAATTATCTTATTTTTTTCAGTTTTACTTTTTAATAAGCTGAAGACAAATTGACAAAATTGAGTGCACTGTAGCCGAGGGTAACAGCTTTCATTTGTCAGAGTAACATGGCCATTGTAGAGAATCTACTCATCTGGTGGAGTTGCTGAATTTCTAAGTGATACAGAACAATAAGAGAGATGAGTCTGAGACTGGTATCGCCACCCATGCCAGGCATACAAATAGCATTTCGTGTATAAAATGTTTATTAGATATAAAGGCGAGAGAAAATGAGGATGTCTAAAAGTATGTTACCTTTTGAGATGATTTAAGTAAGATAACTAAAATGCTGCATATCAAAAATGGAACTTGAATCAAATTCTCACTTTTTCACTTTGGTAGTAATGATTACTTTTGATTTTAGATATTCAAGCTATAATCTGATTCTTTTTAAAAATTGTGTTAGAGGAACATTAGTGGAGAGTAACAGAATGTGTGAACTAAAGTCTACGTGTGACAAGGGTTTTAATGTTTACAGTTGAGCAGCAGGCATATGAAAAAAAGGTTTTCATGTGTATGAATTTTATATTTTGACAGGGATAGGTAAAACTGGTCAGCACTGCCTACTAAAAAGCTATTAAATAATGACACAGAATAGTGGGTGGTTGAGAGAATCACCTTTAAAGTCAATCATATACAATTCCTTGATCTACCATTTTCTAACCATGTGATCTTCAAGTTACATGAACCATCTGATTCTATTTCCTTATCAGTGAAAGTTATATAATAACATGTACTATATAGTGTGACTTTTTGTAGTAAATAAAATAAGTATTTAAAGTGCAAAATTTTGGCAACCGCTATTGTTATCAAAGAAAGTACCTTCAAACTAGTAACTATTTATTTCCAGACTTTGTCATGAAACACCTTTAAATTGATAAGTGAAAATGTCATGAACATAGAGGACATAAGTTTCCAAAAATATTTTAATAAAATCCTAGAAGTATTTTAAAGGGGAAAATATAGAATCTGAAAAGACTGGATAAAAATACAAATATGTATTCGCCATCCCTCCATCTTAGTTTCATCTCTGTTTAGCCATATTTGTTTTTCAGTTTTGTTTATTTGTTTGTTTGTTTGAGACAGGGTCTCACTTTGTCACCCAGGCTGGAGTGCAGTGGTGTGATCTTAGCTCACTGCAACCTCCACCTCTCAGGCTCAAGTGATTCGCCCACCTCAGCCTCCCTAGTAGCTGGGACTGTAGGTGCACACCACTATACCCAGACAATTTTTGTAATTTTTGTAAAGATGGAGTCTCCCTATGTTGCCTAGGCTAGTCTCAAATGCCTGGGCTCAAGCCATACACCTGCCTTGGCCTCCCAAAGTGCTGGAATTACAGGCATAAGCCACTGTACCTGGCCGTTTAGCCATCCTAACAAATGAATTATTAAGTTAACAATAGAAGAAAATTCTTCTGTACTAAAGAAGTGCTAGATTCTATGGATTTAATAGGTTTATAAAGCTCCAGGCAATATTAATGAGAAAATACACATCTAGGCATATTTTCGTGTAATCTCATGCACTTTGGAGACTAGTGAAATGTTTGAGGTTGGAAAAAACAAATATTTTGCCACAAGTGAGCAAGAGGCCAGAAAATATATCTAAAAAGTTCAGGCTGAGCATGGTGACTCACACCTGTAATCCCAGCACTTTGGGAGGCTGAGGCAGGCAGATCACCTGAGGTCAGGAGTTTGAGACCAGCCTGACCAACATGATGAAACCCCATCTCTACTAAAAATACAAAAAAAAAAAAAAAAAATAGCCATACATGGTGGTGCATGCCTGTAATCCCAACTACTTGGGAGGCTGAGGCAGGAGAATTGCTTGAACCTGGTAGGCAGAGGTCTCAGTGAGCCAAGATAACGCAATTGCACTTCAGCCCAGGCAACAAGAGCAAAACTCTGTCTCAAAAAAAAAAAAAAAAATCAAATTGGTGAGCTAGTGGGAAGCAATATCTTCCTGCTACAGATGAAAAAATATCTCTGGTTTAAAGTGAGGGAAAAAGACTGTGTTGCAGAGATCCTAAACTGCAATGCCTTCAGATCCAAGGCAGCCCACATAAGGAACATGGTATTAAGGACTGGAGGCAGCTGTGGTGTACTGGGGAGCACATCTAAAGAGATTCACATGAGTTATTTTGAAACCTCAACTGCACACCTAACAAACATTTCTGCAGGCTGAATTTGGCCTGCAGTCTTCCCTCTGTACCTAACTTATTGGGATACTCCGTATATGGCAACAATAGCGATAACAGTTTCTATACTTGGGTGTTATCTCTGTCGCCTGTTTCTGTTAATGGTGAATGGAATGATTCAGAGGGGTTGGATTTGTATAGTCTTTATTTGCTCGGATGTTATCCTTGGAAAGCATATTACATTTTACCCTACACACGTATACACCCAAACATACACCACTCCTCTAAGAAACATAACCTTCATTTGTTCATTTAATGTATATTGTCTCAGATCATAGCAGGTGCAGATATATCTAGTAAAAAGTAGAATTAATGTCAATGAATGAAAAATGAAGTTGCACACCAGTAACTTCTTAAATGCTCCCAAATCTGAAGCAGCATAGGTAAAGAAATACTGTATAAAACATAAAACTGAATCCCGGTTTCAACTGCAAACACATCTTCTCACAAATGTTATGTAAATCATAACAGTATAGAAAAACACAATGATTTTACTATCATTTATGTATCATAGTACATAACGGTATGATTTTATTATGTAATACAATAAGTTCAATTAAAAAGACCTATGTGACCAGATTATTTAAATGACAAAATTAGCTCTAATAACCATGATGATACCATTTAGTTCCGAATTAGAATGACTTAAGCATTCAATCAGCTCTTCCCCAAATTCTTTTATTTCACAATTTCCTCTGTCTCATCAATAGAAGATATATGCTCTTTAAAGTTATCATAGCCTTAATGTGGCATATTTTCTAGGTCAAAAAATAGAAGAATATGACACAGATTAAAACACTGGCAGAGGGCAACTTGCTTACCCTTACCTAGAATTTTTATATTTCTGGCAGTGACCCAGGCCCGTATTCAATACCTTGAAATGGCAAATGGTTGCTTTTTAAGCTTTTAGGTCAGATCAGGCATTTATTTTGAACCTCTAGGTAAATAAAAATGGCTTCTATTTGTTTGTTTTTAAACTCTTTATCTTGTGTCTCGATGGAACGGACCTAAAGCTATATCTGGAATTATTCACGTGTGAAAAGGCAATGGGAGTCAATACAAGTAAGGGCGTTTTAGCTAGAAGCTGAAATTAACCTTCAGAAACTTTGCAGTCCAGATGTGAGCTGCTCCACATCAGCAAGTAGAGCAGCTATCACTTAACAGGAGTAAAAGGTTTCCTACGCCAATCAAAAGTAAGCAAGGCTAGTTGATCCTAATATTTTTTTTTGATGTGTTTGAGTCACTGATTCTTTCTGCTTCAACAAACTAAAATTCTTCTAAAAGCATCTTTGAGGAGTAAGTTGTTCTGAAACATGTACCCCACAGCAGAAACACTTAAAACAAAAATAATAGATACACAGTTACAATTTAACAATTTCTTATTTTGTTATATTTTCACTCACTTTAAAATATGAAAGTCGCTAAATATATGGGTAAGGACAATTGTTATACATTTGTCATGAAATCAAAATAAGGATTAAGATTCCTAATATGTCCTTAGCAGAACTGGATTTAGAAGCTATTTTTACATAATTTTTCTCATGGCCAGTGGTAATTTTATGATGTGTATGAATTCAAACCAAAGTTCCAGACATTTAAAATGAATTAATAAGTGAATATTATTTAAGACTTTCGTGACTATTTTTACCTCAGAAGTTCAGTGTTTTCCCTATGATCGAAAAAATTTTATACATTTAGATGTCAGAGTGTCTTTTAAATTTACCAAATCAATGTTGATAATATTTTCTAAATAGTGTGAAATTCATAAGCTAAATTATCAAAAAAATAGATATATTTCAGGATCTAAATAAATATAATACTATTCTACCTCTCAATACTTTTTTAGAAGCTAAAATTTGGAAAATAAAAATCAATTTTTAATTCTGTTATTTGCAAATTAAACCAAAAATCTTAGTTGAGTCTTAAATGTGTCTAACTTTGTAGTGTTTCTTTGCACTTAATTTCAAATGAAATTTGTTTTAGAATAAAAAGTCCCATAAGTTGTATATTTTAGTAGTGTAAACTGTATTGTTATAGATTTATTTAATAATTAGATGAATATTATGCAGTATCTCCATGAAAAATTATATATAGTGAACTCATATATCAAAATTATATATATATATATATTATAATCAAAATGTGCATGCAACTTCAAGTTGTCCCAAATTTATGAAGCCAACCAGTAGTCCCCAAATCCACAATGACTTTACATGAAGAACAAAAGATGTATGGTGGAAAAACTACTAATTCAAACTGAAAAACTTGTTTTTATACTTCAGCCTTCCTGAACCAGACCATGGCTCTATCTCATTCTTTCACGTCTCTCTTGTGCCCAACTGCTTCCCTTACATTCATTCAGGTAGAGCTGAAATTCCCATTTAAATGTAATCCTTTAGATGTGTGATTTTAATTTAAAAATGGGGGACCCTAGTGAATCTGAGTGACTGGTTTCTTGCCAAAGGTTGCACCAGGCAAGGTTTACTAAAAACACACATTGATACCTGCATAACTCTCTGTGATCCATCAGAGGGCTTACAAGTAAAAGAAAAAGGAAGATAATTGTTGGCAAAACCAGTATACCAGTTTGCAAATGTATATACACAAACTGAAAGATGGAAAATGGCATCTCAGTTAAAAGGGGAAAAAACAAAATTTGACCAAATAACACTACACCTACGCAAGTGTATTAAATTTGTACTTTAATATGATTATATTGAAAAATGAAGTAAGTCTAAATGAAAATATCTTGTAGTATAATGTCACTATAGGCAAAGAGAATAATATTCAGACACACTAAACCCCTCTGTGGTTTCCTTATGCCTTGAATGCCACAAAAATGATCCTCAAAGAAAATGTATGTTTTGTTCCCCAAGGGGTAATGGCTCAAAGGACATTATCTGTGTGTGAGTGTTCCAAAGACTTCTTTAGCATCATCCAATAGGTGCTTTAAATACTTATTTTTTATAAAGTACTTTTTGTCAGGCAATATATATGTTAGAAATTAGCAGGTCCTGCAGTTGTAAAAACCTTGACATTGACTATAATTGAAGAGGTTAGTGTCAGCGTGTTCATAAGTATTACCTGTCATTTGAAATATGACAGTACTGTAACTTAAGACCTTGGGGATGCTTGTGTGTTGGTACTGCCATCTGACTGCCTTAGAAACTGCCAGACAGTCTTCTTAATGCCTCTGACCCTGAAATAATTAACATGGCCCCAGAGGCCTCTGCCTTTTCCATTTGCACACTCGTTGTTTAATAAGATATTTGCTGCTATTTATGCTTTCCTCTGATATAACAATGTGTCTTTAAAGAGAAAGGACTTCAGTCCCATTAAGTTTTCTGTTATAGACATTACTTCTGTGTACAAGTTGCTTATATACAAGTTTTGTTACTTTTCTGAAAATTAAAATGTATTTCTAATATTGTGTTTTTAAGCTTGAAGTTTGATTCCTGTAAGCGCATTTTACAATGAGACAAACAACTTATCTGAAGCACAGACACTTACTTTGACAGTTGCATTATGTATCATGTGGACTAGAAACGGCAAAATGGGAGCCAAAAATAAAAGCAAATTTAAATGTCTTTAGGGAAGATTTGATAGGATTTTAGTTTCTACATTCTCAAGAGCACAGCCAAGAGTTAAAACAACCTGCTTTTACTTCCTTTAAGATAAGAGGATTGATTTACAATTAGGACTGCATAGAATTTGCAAAATTAGTTTGTAAATTGGGAATAATTTTTTGTAAATCAGATATAAGAAAATTAAAGAGAAAACAAGTGTAGCAGTACAAATCTTTAATGTAAGGAAGGATAAAATTGCAGAGTTTACTATTAGCAAGCTCTTGTATTTGTTGAATGTATTTAGTTTTATCAAAGAATTACATAATTGTTTATGAACAGTTAATGGATTTGAGAATGTATCTATTTGTTTGTATACAGGCATGCCTGGTTTTATTGCACTTTGCAGATACTACTTTTTTAAAAAAATGTAAAGTTTGTGACAACCCTGCACCCTGCAAGCCATATCAGTATTGTTCAAAAGTGTTAATGACTAGTTAATATTTCATGAAATTAATATTTTAATTTTAAATAGTTAAATATCATACATGATATTATAAAACTGTTAAATACATTAGAACAAAACATTAACCAACTATAACTTAGTTTTTTAAAATTTTTTATATTTCAACTTTAATTTTAGAATGAGGGGGTACATGTGCAGGTTTGTTACACGGGTACATTGTATGATGCTTCAGTTTGGGGTATGATTGGTTTCATAACCCAGGTAGCCTGGTACCCAATAGGTAATTTTTCAACCCTTGCCTCCCTCCTTCCATACTCTAGGAGTCCCCAGTGTCTATTGTTCCCATCTTTATGTTCATGCGTACTCATTGTTTAGCTCCTACTTATAAGTGAGAGCATGTGGTACCTGTTTCTGCATTAATTCACTTAGGATAATGGCCTTCGCTTGCATCCATGGTGCTGCAGAGGATATGATTTCATTCTTTTTTATTGCTGCATAGTATTCCATGGCGTATGTGTACCACATTTTCTTTATAAAATCGACCACAGATGGGCACCTGGGTTGATTCCATGTCTTTGCTACTGTGAACAGTGCTGAGACAAACATACAAGTGCATGTTTCTTTTTGGTAGAACAATGTATTTTCTTTTGAGTATATACCCAGTAGTGAGATTGCTGGATCAGATGGTAGTTCTGTATTTAGTTCTTTGAGAAGTCGCCAACTACTTTCCACCATGACGGAACAAATTTATGTTCCCACTAACAGTGTATAAGCATTCCCTTTTCTCTCCAGCCTCACCAACATCTGTTAATTTTTAATTTTTAATAATAACCATTCTGACTGGTGTGAGATGGTATCTCATTGTGGTTTTGATTTGCATTTATCTGATGTTAGTAATGTTGAGCATTTTTTCATGTTTGTTGCCTGCTTATATGTCTTCTTTTGAGAAGTGCCTGTTCATATCCTTTGCCCACTTTTTAATGGGGTCATTTGTTTTTTCGTATTGATGTGTTTAAACTTCTTATATATTCTGAATATTAGACCTTTGACCGATGCATAGTTTGCAAACATTTCTCCCATTCTGTATGTTGTCTGTTTATTTTGTTGATAGTTTCTTTTGGTGTGCAGAAGCTCTTAAGTTTAATTAAGTCCTACTTGTCAATTTTTATTTTTATTGCAATTGCTTTTGAATACTTAGTTATAAATCATTTTCCAGGGCTGATGTCCAGATGGGTATTTCTAATTTTCTTGTAGGATTTTTATAATTTTTCTACTATAATTTTAAACAAAATTGTTAATATCCAGTATTATTAATAAATCTGTATAATTGCTTATTATTCTCCAAAAATTACCATTTTTTTACAAATACTATTGCTAGTGATATCCGTGTGGTAAGCTCTATTAAGCCTTGAGTAAATTCAGTGATTTCTTTTTTTATATCAAGAATTATATTGCTCATTGTTTATTAATAGCTACAACATGCCAGGTGTTCACCAAAGAATCCTCATTTCCACATTAAAATGTCAATACACAAGCATTACCTATATAGAACTTGTACCACAAGAACAAATATTATATAATTTAATTTTTCAGCCATCCAACAGCCAGCCTTTTTTTATGCTGTGCCTTTGCCTTTTACCTGGCAGGCTGTTTCCCAGATGTTTGCATGTTCAAATGTCTTTCCTTAAAGTTCTTCTCCCCAGAGGTTTTCCTGACTACAAAATTAAAAAATATATATATCATTTCCTTCAACTCAACTAATCTCTAATTCCATATTTTTCACCTTAGCACTTTCACTACCAGGAATTTTATTACAAATGTAGTTTAATTGTGTCATCAAGTTACTTAGGAGTCTCAACACATTTGGGCATAAAGTGGAAAGAGTTTTATTTTTTCCAATCACTGCTTTCGACTGTAGCATTTTCTCTAATCTTCCCTTAAAAGTGATGCCATAACTCTTCTGTCACTTTCATCTGTTAATGCTATCTCAGCATTTCAGAGTTTCCTGCTTCTTCCCAATCAGCACAGGTGAAGACTGTGGCCCACAGTTTATTTAAAAGGAAAATTGTTCAATGTGATCATGCTATATGACACATCTTTTGTTCATCAAAGCTTAAGTGGGGGATGGAAGAGTAAATGAGATAACAAAGTTGATGGTGGGGAGGGGTCTGTGGGTCTGGTTCCATTGGGTGGTAATGGCTCTGATGGTATTTGATGGTTTCCATAAATGTGTTGTTAGTGGTTTCACCCCAGCTCCCTCATTTTCTGAGGAACCAAAAAAGTTTAGAAAGCACTTTTTTGCCCACCCACATAAACTTCTATGTCCATGCTACCTTGTCCTATCTCTGTTAATCTGCTGAGAACCACTGTATTTACTATTCCTTCCTCATCAACAGATGATATTGACTGTCTTGATATTACTATTCTGTTTTTTGCTCATCAACCGTCACTCACCTGGAAAGGCACACCTTCTCGGCATATGTCTAAATTTTATCATGTCACAGCTACTTAGAAGAATTTATTCCCAGTATGTGTCAGTGAAATTCCTTTTGTCAAGTCATCTCCAGGTGCCGAGTTGCATCTCAGTCTTCATGTAATTCAATCTATTAGCAACATTTGACACAGCTGGTCTCTCCTTTTTGCTTGAAACACTTTATTTGCCTAATATCCTGGATACCACATTTTCACTGGTTGCTCCTTTTCTTATTTCTAACCCCTAAACACTGGAATATCACAAGCTCAATGCTTGGAACTCTTTCTTCTCCCTTTACTCTCACTCCTTATGTGGTTTAATCCAGTTCATGATGTGAAGCACCATCTTGAATTTCACATCTGAACTTATAGTCTAAGAATTTTCATTCCAAACCTCTTTGCTGAACTTGAGACTCATATGTAGAGCTGCCTATTTGACATTATCACTTGTATATATAATAGTATCTCAGATAAAACATTTCTAAAACAAAACATATGAAGCCTCACCACTGTGTACGGCCATACCTGTTCTTCTTGTAGTCTTCTCCATTTCAGAATATCCATGCTTCTTGATTCTCAAGTCAAAACTGTGGCATCTCCTTAATCTTCTTGCTCCCATGCCACATATAATCCATGAGAAAATCTTGTTGGTTTTCCTTTTCAAGTATGTTTAGGATCTGATTCAATCTTGCTATCTCCACCTTTGACAATCCATTTAATAAGCCCTCCTTGGCTATTGAAAGGATGACCTCATTTATCTTCTGCTTTTTTCAAAAAACCTTGGTAAACTCTAGTGACACCAGCCTTTTATTGTACAGCACATGTGCATAGTCGCCTTTAAAGCCAGATACAAGTTCTGATTGTCCTTCAGTTAAGTTGGATGAAACTTAATTTGTGCTCAAGTTGAAATAAATCATATTATGGTAAATGTTCATGATGCCAAACTCAACCTCTCATTAGAAATTTTGTGCTTGTTATCATCTCAAATTAGAACTGTTTCCTAGTATATCCCCATGGCCAGGTCCCTTATTTTATTTCAAGTCTCTACTCAAATGATGTCTTATCAAAGAGACTTCCCCTGGCCACACTTTCTCCATTATTATCTATCCCACTTGACTATGTTTTATTTTTCTTCATGGCATGTTATTTATTATTGATAGTAAGGCATACTGATGACTTAAGAGGGTGAATACTAGATCCAAACTGCTGAGAATTAAGTCTTCGTCTCCCACTGCTTGCTTAATGACTTTGGACAAGTTTTTAAAACTTTCCGTGCCTGAGTTCTTCATCTATCAGACAGGAATTATTATAATACTTACCTCGTAAATTGTTGTGAGTTAGCACAAAGCACTTAGAACAGCACCTGGCACCAGTAAGCATTCAATAAGTGTTAGTTATGATAATATGAATTATTATTACTATCTTTTATATATTTCTTTAATGTGTGTCTTCTCTCATTAAAATATAGCCTCACCGAGTGTTTTGTTCACTGCTGTATTCTCAGTGTCCAGAAATATTCCTGGCATATTGTAGGTATTCAAGAGATATTTGTTGAACAGTTGAAAGAAGTAATAAAGGTGGCCATAATAAATGAATGAAGGTTATGAGAGATATATAATTTGCCTCATGACCAACTCCTCTTTATAACCTGCCATACTCAACTGGATCCGTGGGTATCTCCTTGAACAGGTACATTCTGCATGACCTTTGCCTATGTTGAAAATTGGGATTCAACACAATAGAGTTCTGATATAAAAGAGGTTTGAATTGATTGACAGGTATGTTTTAAGAATAAAGTACACTTAAAATAGCTTCCAATGAGGATAAACATTGGTGTGTGTCTGAGGGATAGAAGGATGAAGATAATTTAAAATGGAAAAACAACATGGTCCTATGCAAGGCCAATCCACATTAGTCAGCAGGTCAGGGTGCCATCAGTAGGAGAGCAATATAAGATAAGACCAAATGTGGAGGGTCTGTGACAAGGGACAAGGTGTCTGGCTTTGTGCTATGGGTCTTTTTCCCTGACTCTGTGCTCCTGAGGGGCACAATAATCTCATGGTTGACAAAGTGGCTTAGTAGGCATGAAGACTAGAGTAAGACGAAGGGCATGTGTGGTTGATGCTGTTTTAATATTGATATAGCAATGAATATATAAGAATGTGAAAAAACTGGAAAAGACTGGTTAAAAGCAAAAGGCCTTTAACAATTCAGACATCACATATTTGGTTAAACAAAACATATAGAATTAGGTATATTTATGTTTAATTGGGGCTTTCTTGTTAATTCAAAATCATTTAAAATATGTTCTCCAGACCTCCAATATCAGACTAATTTGGGAAGCTTATTGAAAATGCAGATTCCTAAGTCCAACCCTGGACTGACCAAATCTGAATATCTGAGTTACACCCGATATGCCTAAATTTTAAGAAACTGCCTGTTCTCTTCTGGCATAAGATTTTCTTACTAAAATTCAGAATGAATGCTTTTAGCTTGTTTAGATGAGGCAAGTAAAGCGGGTAGACCTACATAAAAGTGAAGATATTTAAAGATGAAAGGATACTCAACAATTTTACTAGGTCAGTAATTTGGAAAGCATAATTTATTTTTTACTTCATTTATGGTAAGATACACTAGTTGAAGTAAATGTTAAAATTCTTAATTAGAATCAATATGTCACTAAAATTATCTTTCAACATTTTGCTTGTATGACTATTGGTTTATCTTTTTCTTACCCTGGTGTGTCTTCTGAGCCACTTTTCCTTTATATTTATCTCTTTTCTAATTAGAAAGGTAATTATTGTCATTTTTGACCATCAATATTTTTTAAAAACAACAAAATAATACTTTTAATTTCTGCTCATTTTTGCATTTTTTTTTTTTATCAAAATCAGGATCACATAGAACACACTTTCTTTTTCTTTTTCTTTCTTTTTTTTTTTTTTTTCTTCAGACAGAGTCTCGCTCTGTCACCCAGGCTGGAGTGCAGTGGCGTGATCTCAGCTCACTTCAAGCTCCGCCTCCCGGGTTCACACCATTCTCCTGCCTCGACCTGCAAGTAGCTGGGACTACAGGCACATGCCACCACACCCTGTTAATTTTTTGTATTTTTAGTAGAGACGATGTTTCACCATGTTAGCCAGGATGGTCTTGATCTCCTGACCTCGTGTTCCGCCCACCTCGGCCTCCCAAAGTGTTGGGATTACAGGCATGAACTACTGCGCCCAGCCCATAGGACACACTTTTTTAACTTGATGTTTTACTATTTTTTTTTTTGTTTGTTTCTGACCTTCTCCTGCTCTTCTTTCTCTGGCTTGCCTTTCTCCCCAAGGGAGGCTATGGAACCTAGAATTCCTTTTCCCCAAGGCAGGTCATAGGAACTAGAATGCCTCTCCCCCAAAGTCTGCCATAAAATCTAGAAATACCACTCTAAGCTTCCCCCACCTTTCAGTGTAGGAGCTGGCCTGAAAGGAATTCTCTGACTTACCTTGACTGAAAGTAAATCATAAAACCCACATGCCAGAAGGAGTCCTGACCTGTACCCAGGAGGGAAGAATATCACCCAAAGAGGGCAGGAAGAATCCGAACAGTCAGGTTCCACTGGGTTTCCCCACTCAATTTACTATTAGATCATTTCCTTTTTGTCTAATTGCATTTCTCCATGGCTGTCCACTCTTCATCAAATCTAAGCATAAAAAGGGGCAGTTTTCCCTGGGTTTTTGGGTCTTCATTTCAGAAGGGTCCCGTGTCACATAAAACTTTGATTAAATAAATTTGTAATGCTTTTCTTTTGTTAACCTGTCTTTTGTTACAGGAGTGTTGGCCATGACTCTTATGGCGGGGAGGAAAGATATAATACCTTTCCGCCCCTAGACTACTTTATTTCAGATCTCTCATTGTAAAAAACTGAATTATGAAAACAATCTCCTAATTGGTCTTGCCAGCCCAATCCATTCTTCATACAGCAAATAGTAGACTAAAATGCAATCTAGTTATGTCACTCCTAAATGGTTCTCTTTATATTTAGGTTAAAGTCTAAGATCCTTATCATAGTATACAGTCTTTTTTTGTTGTTGTTGTTATTTTACTTATTTATTTATTATTATTTTTTTTTAATTTATTTTTTTTATTATACTTTAGGGTTTTAGGGTACATGTGCACAATGTGCAGGTTTGTTACATATGTATCCATGTGCCATGTTGTTTTGCTGCACCCATTAACTTGTCATTTAGCATCAGGTATATCTCCTAATGCTATGTTTTACTACTTTAAAAAATATTTTCTTGTGTTTCCTAATGCTCCTGCTGGTGGCCAGTGTCATATTTTTCCATCTGTTTTTTTTCTTCTTTTTTTCTAGCCTTCCTATATTTGCTACTCAACAACAACAACAACAACAACATAATAACTCCTGCTTTCTCCTCACCAAAAGCTGGGGCATTACTTTACTTCTTTGTCTGAATACGATACAATCACTCCCCCTATATGCATCTCTTCCACATTCACTCAGAGCTACTCTCTCATACACAGGTAGGTCGTGTCTTCTGAGACCTGGACAGTAGGAGTTTTGACCGAGTACCCTGCTTGGGCCTCCTTTAACTGTGTTTCTCACCCACGGAGTCAAACAAGGCTAAAAGATTCTGCCAGTAACGAAACAAGCTACTTTTAGATCCAGATAGTTCATTACAAACATAGAGAGCGAAAACAAGATGATCAAAGGTGCCAGCTTCCCAGTTGTCTTCCAGGACAACATTCACATGAAAGGGACTGGTGATGTGACTAAGTCACATGAGTATTAGAACACCCTTTGCTGACATGCTGCTTCCAGGCTACAACGAAGCATGCTGCTAGCCTACAGCTGTACCCTAGAAGAAGGGTAGGGGAAAGAGGGCTTCATACCTGAGGAGAACCAAAGAGATGAGAAATTGCCTCGTGACAACACCCCTGAAAGATAAGGAGATGGGAGATAAATGGCTTTGTAGCATCTCCTCATAAGCCTCCCATGTTCTCACAGTTCGGGAGAATCACAGGGTGTGCTGACAGAGCTTAGACTAGCTGCGGTTAACCCTTGCCTACATGGCCTGTGTGAAGATGTACAAGGTTACCAGAGCTCCATGGCAGAGTGATTTCCCTGTAATGGAGCCTATCTGGATTCCACAGTCCCCCTACCTCAAGATCAAGCTCTCTGGGAGCCTGGACCTGGAGTTCTCTGTCTAAATGGCCTCATGCCTGCTTCTACCTCCTGTGTGAGCCTTTTTCCTAGGTAGGTCATTTCCAGTTAGACTGCATGCTGGTATACACATCCTAGTTCTAAGGGGGTGGCTGGAGTGTTATGTTTGTGTGAGTCTATAAAGAGTTTGGATAAACAGGCCAAGGTATCCCCATTCATGTTTGCAAGGCCCCTTAGGTGCTAGACAGAGCTACTACATCAGAATCAAATTGTACTAATGAATGAAGCCTCTGCTGCCTGGAAGGGAAAACCAAAGGAAGGGAGCGTGGATTTAAAAAGCCGAAGTAAAGACTTTCTTGGCCTCTCTCCTAATTGTTACCTAGTGATTATCAGAAATTATAGATTCTTACAAGAGAGGAAGAGATATATGACAACTTTTTTATTGTCATGACAGTCCAAAAACCTTGAGCCTAGATGTCTTTTCTTGGTGTAAAAGCCAATAAATATTATGATAAAATCTTTAAATAGAAACATGAAGTGGAAGGCTTAACTTTTTTTTAAGGATTTGTGAGAAGAGTGCTAAATGAAACGTGTTTATTTGCTAAGAAATCTTCTTATAAAACACAAAATTTTAGAGATTTTGATCAATAATGTTGCCTACATATAATTGATTTAATGAAGCTGTACATTGAGTAAATAAATAAGAAAATAATGAATTTACTGACACTTTCGATAAGACTCACCTAAGGCGTAAGCTTTTTGTTTTGAAGCACAAGATTATGACCAACATACTACCTATTTGCTCACCCCTGGAGCAGTACACACAATTTCAGGTTGTAGACCTTTGACAAGGTAAAATTGTATATGCTTAAAATTAAATTCATAAAGATACCACAAAAATTTTGCTTTTAGACTAGCCACCTACTTGTCCTTGTGACTGTTATTTCAGAATGTAGCCATTTGCCGTGAAGCATTTTCTTTTAGTTTCAATAATTCTTAATGAACTTTACATCAACAATGCGTAACTCGAAGTATACGTCAGAGGCGCTTTTAAAATAAAGTCATTGGTCCCAAACTGAATGACCTTCTGATTCAGAATATCTGAGTTTAGCACGTAATATCTAAATTTTACATGCTGAGGTAGAAGTGGAATTTTCTTTTTTTTTTTTTAAGCTTTGCCTATATAGTGACCAAATAATTTATCATGCAAACGTATACATTTTTGGAAGTGAAAGAGGGTGCTATTAATATTGTGTTGGGATCAGAGGTATAAATTGGTACTGTCCAAACCAAAACAAATGCCCATCCTATCTAAAGGTGATGGAAATATGCTATCTAGTCAAACCAAATAAACAAACTCTCTGATAGTGGTATTTATCACATGGTGAGATCACATGCAGTTGTGGACTATGAATAGCCCCCTCCTTTTATTTTTGGACCAAATATAACAATGAACATTCATTTTAAAGCAATAAAAATATGTTTTCTTTCCTTATCTCCTTGTTTATTTTTTATAAAGTTTCAGCTATAAGGTTCTGCTTTTTGTTTTTTTGTTTCTGAGATGGAGTTTTTCTCTTGTAGCCCATGCTGGAGAGCAGTGGCACAAACCCGGCTCACTGCAACCTCTGCCTCCTGGGTTCAAGCAATTCTCCTGCCTCAGCCTCCTGAGTAGCTGGAACTACAGGCATGTGCCACCACGCCTGGCTAATTTTTTGTATTCTTAGTAGAGGTTTTTACCATATTGGCCAGGCTGGTCTCGAACTCCTGACCTCAGAGCTATTACGTCTTTAATTGAATAGGATACCTACACAATCCTTCCCTCTTTATGCAGCTCTTCTACGTTCACTCAGAACTATTCTCTCGTACACAGGCAGATAATGTCTTCTGAGACCTGGACAATAGGGGTATGTAGTGTAATTTTATGTAGGCTCTTTCATAGTTGATCATCATGAATCATAAAAAGTAGATAATATGCTGTTCTATTTCATATTCTTTGTGCTGGAGTACTTTGACCCTTTACCATTATTTTGCTAGTTTTAAACTTACTAGAGAGATGAAACAGTAGAAATAGTTTGTGGTACTCTTAGTATAGGAAGTTCTATCTGTGAAGGGTTTACTGACTACCAAGAGTTTGGTATACAGCAGGAAAGCCATATTCCATTTTTCCAAAGCAATTTCATTTTTTTAAATATTTGGCTTTGATACTTATGTAGCTTCTTGTTCTTTTTATTCATGTATTCACGCATTCTTTCATTCCTTTAGTTTTGCAGTTGAATATACAAATTTGTACAAGATTATACCTAACACTCTGTACTGATTATACTCAGTTTTTAGCTTTTCTTTACAAAAATGTATAGATCTTATGCTTACAAAAAAGATATGCACATGCGCACATGCATATGTGCACACACACGCATACACTCAACCCCAGCCGAGATCTCTCTTATGGGCTCCAGTCTTGTGTCAATCTGTCTACTTAGCATCATGATTTGGATGTTTCAAACTCCTGAATAAACATGTCCAGGCCTGAAATTGCAATCATTCTTTTCAAACTGCTTTTCTTCCAGTGTACCACTTTTTAATAAACTGGTGTCACTGTCCATCAAAACACCCAACCTCAGAAATCCATTAATTAAAGGAATAATTTCATTACTGTTTCTCTCCTAACTAGTCCATAATCTCCATTAAAGCAGAATCTATGTTTTCTCCCCTTCATCATTGTATGTGCACCATTCACAGAGCCTGACACAAAATAGGCAGTCAATATTTGTGTAAAAGAGGACAAGACATGCAATTTAATGTGTTCTGAAATACTTCTAGCCTTGTGGTAGAAAACACACAGGGTCATTTCCATAAAGTGTCAGTGCAGTGTAAGGGACAAATGCTCCAGATTAATACCCAGAAGACTTGCTTTGATCTTTACCCCATCTTGACCTCCACTTCCCATCTGAATGTGAACTTTTCTGAGTATCATTTTATACCTCTGTAACACTAATAACCTTTTTTCCATCTACCATAGTATACTACTTCAACGCTTAATTGAGATAATAAATATGAAAGTGTTTTGTAAACTGTGAACTGCTATATAAAAAGTAAAGTCATTTATTCATAAAATCCTCTATCCTACTTTCATAGGCAAGGCCATAACAAATTCAGTCTCTGTTGTTCATGCTTCTGTTTTTTCCAAGATATACAATATTTATTCTGCACTAGGATATACAGAACCCCATATTTAAAAACATGCATCAACTCAGAGTCCAGAAAATGTTCATGCCTGCGCACACAGCAAGTAATTGTAGACACGGTGCTTGCATGCCACTGCATATTTACAATGCATTTTGATTCATGCTTTCTTACTGCCTTAATTTTTCTGTCAGCTTGAAAAGTTGCTTTTTATTCGTGCCATGGCCTTATTTTCTGCAACTGCCTCTTGGAATTCATTATTATCGATATTTTGCATATCGTGGATATAGCACTTTTTAGTCTGAAAAGTCACTTTTCATGCTGATGCTATGTTTTCTAGGTCTAGTGTCTGGAATACATTATTAACCACATTTGGAGTACAGTGTTCTTCATTTGGTACTTCTTATCTTCAAGGTTCTTAAAAATATATTCAGTATAATTAATACTTTCATTTCTGAAGATGTTAATATATAAGAAAATCTACATTTTACAAGCTGAGGTGGAGGAAACCATGTTTAAAGTTTGCTGTTTCTAAGAATATCTATTTGCAGAATGACTTGAAGTTTTGCTCACAGCACCCTCTCTCTTCTTATTTAAACAGTTTCTAAGTAGTTATAAACTATACAAAGCTATGAGGTCTTTGGGATTTTCTTAAGATATTGAAAGCCAATGTCAGGATTAGAGTTATACTTCATTTTTTGATAGATCTTAGTAATCTTCTCCTCATGGGTGACACTCAGACAAACATCCTGCAAAAATAAAGGGATGAGCATCTTTAAAAGTGTGGTTTCCATGCATTTCCTTAACATTTTTATACAATGACACTGTAGCTTTGGCTAGATGCTCCCTTCATTCCTTCTATGCTTTATATGCACTTGCAGGCTTTAGAGGAACATATGATTTATAATTATGGGTGCACTGTGTATATCTATACCTGTGTATCTATATCTGTATTTTTATATTTCAGCTTTATTGAGGTCTAATTGACAAGCAAAAATTGTACATATTCAAAAGGTACAATGTATATTTTAATATATGTATATGTTGTGAAATGATTGCCAAGATCAAGCAAATTAATACATCTATCACCGTACATGCTTAACTTTTCTGTGTGTATGATGGGAACACTTAATACCTGCTCTTGTATTTCAACTGTACAAAACATCATTACTAACTATAGTCACCATGCTGTACATTAGGTCTTCGGAATTTATTTATCTAATAACTGCAAGTTTGTTCACTTTGACCAACATTTCTCCATTTCTCCCAACTCCTAACCCAGGGCAACCACCATTTTATTCTTTGCTTCTGATTTAGGCTTTTTTTAGATTCCACATATGTGCGATCATATGATAGTTGCCTTTCTGTGTCTGGCATACTTCACGTAGTATCATGTCCTCCAGGTTCATTTATGTTATCACAAATGGCAGAATTTCCTTCTTTTTTGAAGCCAAATAATATTTTACTGTATATATGTATGTGTGTGTGTATATATGTGTGTGTATATATATATATATGTATATATCTCCTGGTTTTTTTTGAATACTGTATATACACCCCATTTTCTTTATCCAGTTGCTCATCAATGAACATTTAGATTGTTTCCATATTTTGGCTATTGTGAATAATGGTACAATAAATATGAAAGTGAAGATGTCTCTTTGAGATACTGATTTTATTTCACTTTAATATATACACAGAATCGGGTTTGTTGGATCACATGTTACTTCTTTTTTTAACTTTTAACATACTCTTTTCCACAGTGCCTGTACCAATTTATATTCCCCCCAACAATGAATAAGGGTTCCCTTTCCTTCACATCCTCATCATCACTTCTTACCTTCTGACTTTTTGATAATTGTCATTCTAATAGATGTGAGGTGATATCTCACTGAGATTTGGATATGCATTTCTCTGATGATTGGTGATATTGACCATATTTTCATATATCTATTGATCACTTGTATGTCTTCTTTTGAAAAATGACTATTCAGTTCTGCTGTGGTTTGGATATTTGCCCCTCCAAACCTCATGTTCAAATGTGATACCCAGTGTTGGAGGTGGGACCTAAAGGGAGTTGTTTTAGTCATGGGGGTGAATCCCTCATAAATTAATGCCCTCCCTATGGAGTTAGTGAGTGCTCACTCTGTTAGTTCTGACCCATGAAAGCTGATTGTTAAAAAGAGCCTGGCACCTCCTCACCTCTTGCTTGCTCTCTATCCATGTGATCTCTGCACACACTGGCTACCCCTTGGCCTTGTGTCATGAGTGGATGCAGCCTGAGGCCCTCATCAGTTGCAGATCCTCAATCGTGAACTTTCCAACCATCAGAATCAGGAGCCCAATAAAACTTTTTATTCTTTGTAAATTACCCAGCCTCAGATATTCCTCTATAGCAATCCAAACCAGACTAACACAAAGTCCTTAGCCCATTTTTAAAATATGGTTATTTGATTTTTTGCTATTGAGCTATATTGTTTCTTTGTATGTTTTGGATATTAACTCTTGCTATGTCACCCAGGCTGGAGTTCAGTGGCACAATCTGGGCTCACTGCAACCTCTGCCTCCAGGGTTTAAGTGATTCTCCTGCCTCAGCCTCGTGAGTAGCTGGGATTACAGGCACGCGCCATGATGCCTGGCTAAATTTTGTATTTTTAGTAGAGATGGGGTTTTATCATATTGCTCAGGCTGGTCTCGAACTCCTGACCTTGTGATCTGCCCACCTCAGTCTCCCAAAGTGCTGGAGTTACAGGTGTGAGCCACAGCACCTGGCCCGGTTTAGGTCTTTAATCTATTTTAAGTTGATTAAGGATCCAATTTTAATTTTTTGCATGTGGTTATCTGTTTTCCCAACACCATTTATTGAAGAGGCTATCATTTCCACATTGTGTATTTTTGTTGCTCTCGTCAAATTAGTTGACCATAAATGCATGGGTTTATTTCTGGGCTCTCATTTTTCTTCTGTTAGTCTATGTGTCTGTATTTATGTCATTACCATGCTGTTTCAGTTACTAGAGCTTTGTAATAAAATTTGAAATCAGGAAGTGTTACTGCCTCTAGATTTGTCCTACTTGTTCAAGATTGCTTTAGCTATTGAGTTTGTAGTAATTCTATACAAATTTTAGGATTGTTTTTTCTATTTTTATCATAAATGCCGTTGTACTTTTGATAGTGATTACTTTGAATCTATAAATTGCTTTACATAATACAAATATTTGAAAATGTTAATTCTTCCAATCCATGAGCATAGGATATCTTTTCATTTATTTATGTCTTCTTCAATTTCTTTCATCAATGTTTTATAGTTTTCATCATACCTGTTTGGTTAAAATTATTCCTAAGTATCTTATTCTTTTTGATGGTATTGTAAATGGCATTATTCTCTTAATTTCTGTTTTGTATAGCTTGTTGTTAGTGTGTAGAAACACAGTGGATTTTGTATGTTAATTTTGAAAGAAATACACTATATTTTTGTAGATGTGCCAGAAAGGGATTTTTCTATTTTTGGACTAGTATCAGATCTTGAACTGGACTCAAATGTTAGAAATGAGAAGAATGACTGAAATCATTTCTCTCTCTCATCTCCAGTCTGAAATGGTCTTGCTATTTTGATATTTGTGTTGCTTTTGTTGTTGCATTATATTTGTTGAAATATTTAGACCATAAATACATTTATTGTCTTTCCATCTCATTATTTGTCTCATGTATTGCAAGGAGACTCTGTTAACTGTTATATTCCTGGTAAACTATTAATCATAAGAGTTTTGAGCTGCCACATAAAACAATTAAAACATTCATGTTCATACATATAATCTTCTGTCACTTCAGATATTTTTTATAGGTGAGAGTGATAAGCCTTGTGTTCAACTATTGAAAACTAATGAACAAACTGTAATACTACGTTTATATAATTATTATTTTCTATGAGGCCACATAGTTTGTTTGGGTCCATGGAAAAAGTGCTGGCAAGAGAATCTTAAAAGTATCAAAGTCTTACAGATTGGTTTTAATTTCTTTCTAGTATCTTTCACTTCTGAGTCTTACTCAGTTGTTACTGCTTCTTATCACCCACATTACTCTCTTTATTATATTTTTATTTTGGTGGAGTCTCTCCTTGATTAATTCTAGTCACAGAGAGTGAAGGGGTGCAATTTCTGATCTTTTTTCACGCTTGAAAATCATTTGGTTATCCCTTTACACATAATAGGATGATATTTTAGATGTTTATATATGTTTATCAGTTTATATTTTATTTCCCCCATCCCATTCCAACCCTGAAGACACCGTTTTCTAACATAAAATTTTGCCTTTATTGATAAGAACTCTAATAGTTGTTGGATTATTGGTATTTTGTAGAAAATCTGTTTTTTCATAAAGGCCTTTAGGATTTTCTCTTCCCCCTTGAATTTCTGAAACTTCACAGTGATATAACTAAGTTTAAGTCTAACTTTCATACTGCATCACACTCTCCGTGAACACTCCATCCGAAGACATGAATGTCCCTTTCAAGAAAATTTCTATTAGTTCATTTTCTCTTCTCCTCCATTATCTTTGTTATTTCCTTGTGCAGAATTTCTGTTATATCTCTGGGATCCCCATGTCATTTAAATTGTGTTTATAATTTTTCTGTTATCTTTTCTCAAAATATGGGGAGATTTCCTTGATTATCCTCTAAGTTACTAGTTTGGTATTTATCACTTCTATTTTATTATTTTCAAAATCTGTGAAGGGTTTGAGATTTTAATTTGCTTTCAGGGTAACAAGTTGGCCTCCCATAGTTTCATTAGTACTGGAAGAAGACATGAGACTCTTGCATCCAAGAAAAATGATTTATTATTCACAGTATAGCGGCCAGTATGATAATCAAATTATGATGTCAGTTCTGTTGCCTCTGAGTCACACAGGGTGGCAAGGATGAGCCCAGATACTTGCTCAAGAATTGCAACCAAGAAATCCCAAGCTTAGAGAACTAAAATATTTTAAGATGGATACGAAGCATACCTTCCTTCGACTCCAGAGATAAACACTATGTCTATCTTCTAAGGCTTTAAGCAAACCTGGCCTTCATTGTGGAGGGATACTATCACTACTTTCCAAGACTTTTTACTATTCAAATATTCTTGGAAAGAGAGTCTGAAACAAAATTAATAAGTGCCTTGCTTCATAAGACATTCAGAGATAAGAGACACTCAAGAAGAACCTCCCAACAATTAATATGTCTAGACTTTATGTTTTTTTTCAATTTGGGAAGTAATATCTTTTAGTTTTCAGGATCCAATATTTCCTTTCTGCTTGATATATTTTTACAAGTCTGCTTTTTGGGGAAGTGGAAAAGTACAATATCTTTTCTAAGGTGATTAACCCTAAGGTGATTTTTAAAAGTTATCTTCTATTTTCTAGGTCAGTGCTTCATAAACTTTGCTGTGGATGTGCCTTCTTGAGTATTTGTTTAAATGCAGATTCGGAATTAGTGGGCTTTGGATGGGGCTTGAGATTCTAAACTTTTAATAAGATCCTAGTGATGCAATGCTGTTGATCTTTGGGCATCTATTTGACTATCAGGGATTTATTACCTTTGTTTCCTCAGGAACCAGTTCTATTTGTTTACCTTAGTTTATCTTTTCATACTTTTTTTTCATAAATCTGTTGTTGTCCATATTTCCAAGTGGAGGTCTCAGACAAATAATATGAATGTCTGGTTTATCTAAGCACAAGTGGCAGTCATTTCATCGAAGCCCTCTCCATGAGATAACTGGTTTTGGATTCCTTCTCAGAAAAGAGAAGTTTCTCAGAGGATAATGAAGTAAAGACCTCCAACAATCTGTTTCTCTGCAACAGCAATAAGCATACTGGCAAAAACTGTCAAATTCATCTTTTTAGGAACTCAGCATATACAAAGGCTTGCAACAATCCAAGGAGTATATATTCAAGAAAAACAGCTGCATTTCAAGAACAACAGCCAGCTTTGTAGCATTTTAATATGCTGTTTTCATCATCTTCTTCCCAGCTCTGTGATAGCTCTGAAAATCGTCATCCCTGCAAACATAGTGAAAGCCAGCAGCCTAGAAGTCGGCCTTAGTCTGTTTAGACTATTACACAATACCATAGAGTGAGTATCACATAAACAATGGAAATGTATGTTTCACAGTTCTGAAGGCTGAGAAATCCAAGATCAAAGTGCCAGAAGATTCAGTGTCTGGCAAGGGACTGATTTATGTGTCATAGATGGCCATCTTCTTACTGTATCCTCAGATGGTGGAAGGGGTGAGGGAACTCTACAGAGTCTCTTTTACAAGAGCACGAATCCCATTCACAAGGGCTCCACTCTCATCCAATCATTTCCCATAGGCCCCCGCCTTCTAATACCATCACATTGGGGGTTTGAATTTCAACATTTGAATTTTAGAGGGACACAAACATTCTGTCCTTGTCATATAACTGGAGGAGGGACAATTGTTTTGGAGTCCCCCCAGAGTTAACATTCACATTGTCATTACTTGATCTTTCTGGCTAAATGAACTTTGCGAAAATGACAAAAAACATGTATTTCCCATAGCAGGGTGGCAATGGATTTTGTTTAATCATGGACTTTGATATGTAATTTTTTTTTTTAATTTCTTCTTTGGTTGACAGGTCTGTATTAATTTTATTCTTCAAGTGTTTATAGTACACGTAAATGACAGATATTACACTAGGGGATTTTCTGATATTGAGAAATCACTTTCCAATAATACTATGTATTTCAAAAGTTGTAACATACATAGAAACATACAACTTACCCAATAAAATGCTAAAATAACACAAATATAACACGAACTTTGTAAATGTACCCAAACTCACTCTAAAGTTTTAGTGACTCAGATGGTTTTAGATGAAATTTTACTAGACTCATCAGATTAATTTTTCCTTTAGTATTTTGATAAACTGATAATAGATCAAAGAATAAAATTAGCTAACACAATTTTATATTATTAAAACACACGTGAAAAACTCTGGCATTTTATCAAAAAACTATGCAAATTCCTGAATCTGATATTCACCTTTCATATATTCACAACTGGCAAATGCCTAGTTTTAAATAACACATTTGTGTGTGACCTTTTAAGGAAATTACCAATGTCTTTGTTTAGAGTGCAGAGGGCATGGATTTCACAGAGCATTTCCCACTAAATGGAGTATATTACTCCAATTTCATAGCCATGTTGTCAGGAAGTGGCACTTCATTAAGATAATGTGACCTTTAGAATATTCTTCCAACCTTTTACTATGTCTTTGGTAGTGGGATTTGTACTTTAATTTCTGTAGCTTTTTGATAAGTTGGAAATAAAAAGTAATTGAAAGCTACATTTTTTATTTCACTTCATCTATACGTTGTATGTGGGTTTTTCCCCCTAAAATGGCAAAAAAAAAGTCAGGTAAAGGATTTTTGTTCAAACTAGAGATTATCTGCCAGGGAAATATCTTTTAGAGTTAAAATCAAATTGGCAAGTTTATACCTATTGTGGAAAGGAAGAAAGGGAGAAAATGGCTATGTAGAAAAAAAGCAAAAATTGTTCTTTTTTTCTACTGCATTTTCAAAAAAGTTGAGAAAGGCCCCCAAAGCCTTTTTTCTTGTTTTGTGATAACAGTGAGATAATATGTTTTCAGTGTGCTTGCTTGTGGAACTTGAAATTGTTTGTTCATTTGAAGCCATCATTGAAAGTAGAGATTTAACTTCTAAAACCATTTTTTTTATGGTGAAGTCAAAGTAAGCAATTAAAGGAAAGAGGAAAGGAGATGATTGTTCTGGTTAGACTTGAAGTAGCATTTCTCAGGAACCATTTATGTATCATTTGGTTTATTTATAGGATTGAATTTTATGATTGGAATTAAGTTTTTCAATGAATATCTTAAAATATATTTACAGCTAAGTATTGTTTTATTTTAACATGTGGACACTCTTAGGTTTCAGAGCATGTATTTCTTAATCAGTTCTTTGGCAACTGTAACATTAAGGTTCTTTTTTTAATATATTTGAAATGGAGCATTCATAATACACCCTGGGAGTGGCTGCATTAGGTGAAATCACAGAACCATATGGTGGCCTGAAAGCTGCATAGGGAGTTTTTGATTCTTTTACTAGATATGTTGCTTTAGACAAACCACTTAATTTCCTAAGCTTTATTTTCTCTATTAGAAAAATAACAGTATAAGTTACGGATGTAATCAGTTGCAAATACAGTAGTCTCCCTTTATCCATGGGGATACATCCTAAGAGCCCTTCCCCAGTGGATGCCTTTAACCTTCAATAGTACTCAACCCTACAGATATTGTTTTTTTCCTAGGATCAGCCAGGGTCAACTGATTATCTGCCTCAGGTAATCCTGGCTCATCAAGCCATGACGATCTTGATGATTTAGTATCAGAACAGATGATATTGATGACTAAGAGGTGGGTAGCTTATACAGCATGGATATGCTAGACCAGGGGATTATTCACACACTGGGTAAGATGGAGTGGGTCAGATCAAGATTTCATCATGCTACCCAGAATGGTGTGCTATTAGAAATTTATATGTTTAGATAACATTTGACTTGGTTGTAGGTAACTGAAACCATGGAAAGTAAAACCAGAGACAAGGGAGAGTTTTTGTAACAGAAAACCTGGGTATAGAGGCCTAAAAAATAGACGCAGACTTTTCTAAGCCAGGATGTGTATAGTGCAAGGTAGTCTGGCCAGCCAATGCTATCGTCAGGACTCCATCCTTTGTGTCCCCTCTATTTGAGATTGTAGCACCATGGCCACAGGAGAGCTGTTAAACCTCTAAGGGTTTTGTCCACCTTCCAGGTAAGAGGAAAAGAAATACCAGAGTTTTTTCCTGATGAGGTTTTATCCTTTAATAAAAAAGGGGATTGATCCCTAGCTGACTTCTCTATGTACCTCATTAACCAGAATTCTGTCACATAACCTCCCACAGCTGCAAGAGAGTCAGAAAAATCAAGCATTAAGCTCTCTGGATTCTGTAATAGAGGAAGACAAGAGAGAAAGTAGTTGAGAAAGGGTGTTGATTAATCTGTAATATGGACCGCAATTAAATACAGCAAGTTCTCAAATGTTGTTTTGTTCAGTATTGTTTTGTTATAATGCTGTTGTGAAAAAAATAATCATTCCCAGCTGGGGCCACTTTTTGTGTGGAGCCTGCACATTTTTTTTCCATGTCTGCATGGATTTTCTCCAGGAACTCTGATTACCTCCCAAATTCCAAAGATGTGCACGGCACGTTAGGGTAATTGGTGTGTATAAATGGTCCCAGTCTAAGTAAGCGTGGGTGAGTGTGCCCTGGGATGAAGTGGCATCCTGTCCAGTGGTGGTTTCCACCTTGTGACCCAACTGCCAGGATAGGCTCTGGCAACCCGTGATACTGAGCTGGAATAATTGGATAAATAATTATCTTACTTGATTGAATAATCTTTATTATTTATTTATTTAATTATTTTTGAGACAGAGTTTCACTCTTGTTGCCCAGGCTGGAGTGCAGTGGCGTGATCTGAGCTCACTGCAGCCTCTACCTCCCGGGTTCAAATAATTCTCCGGCTCAGCTTCCCGAGTAGCTGGGATCACAGGTGCGCACCACCACGTCTAGCTAATTTTTGAATTTTTAGTAGAGGCGGGTTTCGCCATGTTTAAAAATGCATTTAATGCTCACATTTATTTCAATGCTTAATATTAGAAGTGTTTGGGATCTTCATTTAGAAGTTTGGTGATGTTTTCTGACCAGAAATATACTGTGGGGCTATTGTTTTTATCAATTCACTCATGGTAAAACTGGTTTCATTATACAGTTTTGCTTAAAGTCACAGTTTCTGAAACCCGATTGATGATGTTAGTTGAGGAATTACCATACTATAAAGGTAAAGTTTTTTTTAATGTAACAGATTAAGGTTATAGAAATAGTATCAATTTAGGAGAAATGAATTAATATTGCCATTATATTTTATTATGACCACATCTAATTGAGAGTGTTATCTTCAGTTATGAGTGCACATAAGAGTTAATGTAGCTTCAAAACTATGTCAGCAGGCTGTGAGTTGTGTTGAGAATATGTCATGTATCAATGAGCTGAAAAAACTAGGGTTGTTTTACTTGAAGAAGAAAAAAATTAGTAGAGGCGTAACAGCTGCACACATCTTTGAAGAAGGAAATATACTTAGTATGGGTTAATAAAGCTAGCATTAGTGAGGAAGACATATTGGGTCATTATAAAAGTATTTTTTAAGAACCAGGGATGTAAACTCCTCTTTCTATTCAATAAGAAATGGCATAAAAATTTACTGGATCCTGTAGATTGAGGATGGGAAATTTTCATAGATGATGTGTATGGTCCCATCCAACCTTAAGATTTGAAGATTCTTTTCATTTACACTTAGAGCCAAATATGGGTAATTCTTCCACAATATATTGGTTTTCTATTGCCGCATAACAAATGATCACAACTTAGTGGGTTAAACAATACCCATTTATTATGTCAGTTTCCATGGGTCAGGAGTCTAGGCATAGCTTTGAGGGGTCTCCTGTCCTGAAACCCAGGGTTTCACAAGGCAACATTCAAGTCTGGACAGGCCGCATTTCTCTCTAGAGCTCACAGACCTGTGGAGGTGGTTATTGGCAGGATTCAGTTTCTTGTGGTTATAGAACTGAGCCTCTCAGCTCCTAGAGGTCACAAGTAGTCACCTGTTCCATATCTTCTGCACTGGCTGTCAGTATCATAGCAACCTTCTTCTTCAAGGTCAGCAGAAGAGTCTCTTGATCAGTCAGCTAAGGCAGAGGTTTAGATAACATAATCTAACCATGGGCGCAACATCCTTTGTCATATTCTGTTATTTAGAAGCTAATTACACTCATGGAGAAGGGATTATACAAAGGTGTGGACTTTAGGAGGTGAAAATTCTTGGGAGTCACTCTAGGGTCTTGTTGTCACAAATGGTACTTGGGATTGAATTCTGAAGTACAGTGAAGGTAAAGCATGACTGTGGCTTTCCCATATCCATTTGGCTACAAAGCTTAATTAAGAACCAACTGAACACATAAGGAGGAAGCCTAACAAAAGCCGAAGAGACATTTGCCAAGACCAGCTCGGTCGGGGAGACCCTCACCCGGGGTGCTAGAGGAATTAAAGACACACACACAGAAATATAGAGGTGTGGAGTGGGAAATCAGCGGTCTCACAGCCTTCAGAGCTGAGAGCTTCAAACAGAGATTTACCTACATGTTTACTAACAGCAAGCCAGTGATAAGCATTGTTTCTATAGATTATAGATTAACTAAAAGTATTCCTTATGGTAAATAAAGGGATGGGCCGAAATAAAGAGATGGGTCTGGCTAGTTATCTGCAGTAGGAGCATGTCCTTCATGCACAGATCACTCATGCTATTGTTTGTGGTTTAAGAACACCTTTAAGTGGTTTTCTGCCCTGAGTGGGCCGGGTATTCCTTGCCCTCATTCCAGTAAACCCACAACCTTCCAGGTGGGTGTCATGGCCATCATGAACATGTCACAGTGCTGCAGAGATTTTGTTTATGGCCAGTTTTGGGGCCAGTTTATGGCCAGATTTTGGGGGGCAGGGGGCTGTTCCCAACATGTCCCCCTTCTTTGATTTGCAAAGTGATAAAAGCAAAGGCAGCTTTGTCGTGGTGAGCTACTTCTTGCAGGAGTCAGGATCCACATCTACAGACTATACAAAGACAAACAACACAGATTAAAAGCACAATCATCGTTGAAATCACAGAGCTTCCAAGTGTTTTTATCCATTTTAATGGGTTACTAGCTGCTAATCTGTCTGCAGCACCTTCAAGCACTCCAGTTCCTGGCATTAAGGTCAGGTGTACCTGGGATGTTTTAAATATTTGTTCTTTTAATTTTGCAATATCCAAAAACAAGTTTGTAGAGTGTCCTTCTAGATGCTTTTTTATTCTTTCCCAAATTTTGATCTTATTAAGAGCTGTTAATAGTTTCCACAAATCCTTAGGTTTAGCTCCTGTAAAAGGCCATATCATTTGAGGTTGAGGTGCCACTATACCGCCATGGATCCAGATAATAGGAACTCTTGCTGTATTTCTTATCATTTCTACCATCTGACCATTTTGTTCAGACCAGCTTAACATAGTGTGGCCGTGGCATGCAAACCGAGAATTGCAATTCAAGCTAAACATCCCCTTAGGGGACCAATCAATAATGATTCCATAGGAATCATTGTGCAGCACCTCTGCCTGTTCTGCAATGTGATCTTCCTAAATAAGTACGTTCATTTTTTCTGAACAGGTTCAATTTTGTTTACAAATAGGTTTTTGAGGGCGGTATGCCTCAATTTTAGGAGCAGATTTATTATGGTAAGTACTGAGATCAGAAAGCATGTGTAACTATGTCATAGAGTGATTGCATCCAGGCATTATTGCCAGCCAAGTTTGATAAATATGCTCAATAAGTATAATTGTTCTCTGTGTCAGCCCTTGTTGTAGGAATACTCATGGCAACGGTGATCACCGCTATCATAGCTATCATTGAATTCCTCATTGTGACTGGTCGTCCCGCTTTCCTCAGGTTTTCTTCTGCCATCTGTGACAGCTTCTTGATCCTCCCCAGGTTGTTGGCTGTGTTCGACGGGTGTTGCTTGTGACAGCTGGGGTCCTCCTCAGCGTCAGCCTCAACATGGCTGCAACCAGGGGGTCCTCAGGATCCTCCTGGAATCTCTGCCTCAGCATCTGGCTCATGATAAGGTTTCAGGTGTCTTGACGGTATCCAAAATTGGCTGTTGATTCAGCCCTGGAGAAACACAAGCATAACCTCTACCCCAAGTTATTATTTTGCCTATTTCCCAACTTTTTGTTATACAAAGTGAGAAAAGGTGTCCACACATACATGTAACATGTGTGACATCCATTTGCCAAAGAGAATTAGGTTCCAATCCCTGAGGATTAACTCCTCCTATAAAACATGAGGAATGTACCATTTGGCAAGTTGGGCATCGCTGGATAATAGCTTTAGCTTCTTTCCAGGTAATGCTGTATCTGCATTTGAGACCAGAGGCATTAACATGGATTAAATTGTGAAAATATCTCGCGTTAGATATTGCATTAGCAACTAGGCAATCAACCATTTGATTCCCTTACGTCAAAGGTGCTGGAAGAGGTGTATGAGCCCTGATGTGAGTGATGTAAAAAGGGTGCATTCTACTGCTAACTACTGTTTGCAGTTGGGTAAATAAAGTCATCAGTTGTTCATCTGTATGAAATCGTAACTGAGCATTTTCAATTAACTGTGTGGAATGAACCACGTATGAAGAATCAGAACTCACATTCATAGGCATATTAAAAGCAGTCAATACCTCAATTACAGCTACAAGCTCCGCTTTTTGAGCTGAAGTATAGGGCATCTGGAAAACTTTACTTTTTAAGCCAGAATAAGAAGCTTTACCATTACTAGACCCATCTGTAAAACAATGAAAATGCTTAGCAGGCTTCAGGTTGTTTACTGCTGGAATTGTACTTGCAAACCATTCATAGTCTTGCTCATCTAAAGGGATAGTAAAGAAACAGTCTTTTAAATCTATGACTATTAAAGGCCAAGTCAGTTAACATTCTCCATTTACCTCATTTTTTCTTAATTTTGAAAACTGGAGAATTCCAAGGGGGAAATGTTGGAGCTATGTGCTCATTTTCTAATTGTTCACTAACTAATCCTCTAAAGCCTCCAGTTTCTCTTCACTTAGCAGCCATTGTTCTATCCAAATTGGCTTATCTGTTAACAATTTTAAAGATATAAGTTCTGGAGGCTTAACAATGGCCACTGTCAAAAATGATATCCTAAACCTTGGTGGGAACTTTGTCTTTCCCCTTGAAGCGGTTCCTTCAAACCTTGCAGATTTTTTCCTAGTCCCCTAACAGGGACATACCCCTTTTCATGCATCATATGTTGACTTTGAGGGCTGTATAATTGCTCTGGAACTAGAACTTGTACTCCCCATTGTTGTAATAAATCTCCCCCATAAACTTATAGGTACAGAAGTTATAATTGGTTGAATAGTTCCAGGTTGTCCATCGGGCCCTTCACAATGCAAAATATAACCACTTTGATATACTTCAGGGGCTTTACCAACTCCAGCTATGTTAAATTGAGCGGGTTGAATTGGCCACACGGATAGCCAGTGCTGTAGAGAAATGATTGAAATGTCCTCCTGTATCTACCAAACCCTTAAATTTCTTTCCCTGAATAGTTATTTCACAGGTAGGACATTTATCAGTAATTTGGTTCACCCAATAAGCTGCTTTGCCTTGTTTATTTGTGCTTCCAAATCCTCCTGTTCGTTTAATTTCACCTTTTCCCGTTCTCACATATGGCACCATCAGGAGCTGTGCTATGTGCTCTCCTGGCCCTGCTTTCCAGGGAACAGAAGTAGATATAACAATTTGAATTTCCCCACTGTAATCTGAATCAATGACTCCTGTATGTATTTGTGCCCCTTTCAAATTTAAACTAGACCTTCCTAGAAGTAATCATATCGTTCCCATTGGCAAGGGTCCACAGACTCCTGTTAGGACCTTTTGCGGGGATTCCCCAGGCAGAAGGCTCACAGCTTTTGTGCAGCATAAAGCTACTGTGGCACTACTGGCTGTGGTGGGGGACAGACATTGTACAGGGGTGAGGGAATGGCCTGACCCGGAAATGCCCCAGTTTGGAATGGGGCCTGGGACAGGCTCCTCATGGCGTTTCCCGAAATCGGGTTCCATCTTTATCAAACTTAGAGTGACACTGATTAGCCCAATGTTTTCCTTTTTTACATTTTGGACATATTTCAGGCTCAGCAGTTTTCTATTTTCCCCTATCTGGTGGCCTGACTCGCTGATTTTTTCTACATTCTTTTTTAGGATAACCAAGATTTCCACAGTTAAAACAAGCTCCAGGAAACAAAGTATTTCCTTTATCCACTCTCAGTCCTGCCATTGCCTGTGCCAACAAAGTAGCTTTATGCAGATTACCTCCAGTACCATCACAGGCCTTGATATAATCAACTAAATGTGCTTTCCTGAATTTAAAAGAAAAAGGCCCAAATGTAGCTATGATATTTCCCTGTTGATCTGGGGGGTGTATTCTAACAGGCGACTGCCAAGCCTCTATATCACCCTCTTGTCTAGCTTGCTGAATTCCTGCCTGAATAGAACTGAGAGTGGTCACGTGAGGCGCTGCTCGAATAGTCACTGGGGCAACTACATTTTGCCCAGTGTCCTCCAGAAAAGAAAGATCTGGAAGGTCAGGCCACTCTTTTTCTTCAAAATAATAAAGAGGGGGTACAGAAGGGTAGGGATGAACCTCTCCCTCCTTTGCCACTTTAGCTTTAGCTGGCAAACAAACCTGCTCTGTAACCTCTTCTGTTACTTGGTTATACTCTCCTTCCTCCTCATCATTAGTGTGAAAAGGTTCCAAAGTGGAATGAACCAGAGCCCACACTTGTCCCATGGTTACCCTGATGTTTCTGAGCTCCCCTTCTTACTCACCATGGGAATTGCTTTAAGAGTACTCGGGTGTCCTACAGCTTAGTTTTCCACATTCTCCAACCGTCACTCCGGTGACCCTTCAACCTGGATTCGAGCCCCCACGTATGGGTGCCACTTGCTGAGACAAGCTGGGTCAGGGAGATCCTCACCCAGTGGCGCTAGAGGAATTAAAGACATACACACAGAAATATAGAGGTGTGGAGTGGGAAATCAGGGGTCTTACAGCCTTCAGAGCTTAGAGCTTCCAACAGAGATTTACCTACGTATTTATTAACAGCAAGCCAGTGATAAGCATTGTTTCTATAGATTATAGATTAACTAAAAGTATTCCTTACGGGAAATAAAGGGATGGGCCAAAATAAAGGGATGGGTCTGGCTAGTTATCTGTAGCAGGAGCATGTCCTTCAGGCACAGATCACTCATGCTATTGTTTGTGGTTTAAGAACTCTTTTAAGTGGTTTTCCGCCCTGAGTGGGCCAGGTGTTCCTTGCCCTCATTCCAGTAAACCCACAACCTTCCAATGTGGGCATCATGGCCATCATGTCCATGTCACAGTGCTTCAGAGATTTTGTTTATGGCCAGTTTTGGAGCCAGTTTATGGCCAGATTTGGGAGGCCTGTTCCTAACAGCATTTTGATTTCTAATTGTGGATAATGTAAGTTGCTTTCACATTGACTACTTTGAAATAGGGAGGACACGACTTGAAGGTCACAGGAGACTGTTTCTTGGCAAGATGTTACTCATCCAATAATAACTGAATTAAGTGAGAGCTCTCATACTCTAGATTCTATCTATAAGGGAAAAAATAGACAGAAAAATAATAAATACCAACTACAAACATGGTAGGGCTTTAATCACGTTACCATTTTTTTCAGTCACGATCAACCTGACAAACGTCTCTGAAATAACCCTTCAATTTACCCAGACAAAACAGAGTGGTGTCCATTTGAAAAGCCAAAGCAATTCTTCCTGTATTCTTAGAGCTCAAGATAAATAGATGTGCTACTACTTTTCTACCCTCACCCCGGTTGCCATATCTTCAAATATCTTCATTATGGACCTAGCATCTTAGAAAGTTACAGTGATGTAGGATACTTTCTGTATTTTCCTCAACTTCCTTCACTACTCTTACCCTATTGACAATTTATAAGCCCTGCACCATCTGGGGAACAGACTGTTGGCTGCCAAGTAGACTCATTAACATTCCCCTCCAGGAACTCTTGCTGTTTAATTAGGCTGTCAGCTGGATTCAGGCAGTGAGAGCCTTAGGTGGCTGTGTAACAAATCCATGACTCCATGCATTCAGATGTCAAGGTCACTAAGATTCCTGCTTATACTCATATGAGAAAAGGAATCCAGATCGTTGGCTGTTAAAATCCAAGTTATCAATGACTTCAACATAAAGGGGACTTTCCACAGTTAATTGAGACACTAAGTTATCCCCCACTAAATTCACAGCTGTTACTACTACATTGTTGGAGAATCCTCTAACCCCTAGGCCGTCATGTCTGGCATTGGGGCTAACTTTCTTGTCAGAGCTATTCAATAGCGTTTGGAGAGTACCTTCCAAACCCATGCTGAAATTGCTCTATGTACCATAATTAAATGCATCCAATCAATTACGTTCTCTGAGAACAGATTACTAATATTGTTAGCACTCTTGACATATTTGATTTAAATAGAACAATGATTTTTTTTTAATGACAATTTGGTAAACTTCTATTATGAGAAAAATGCTTCTCAACTGAATGGTTTGGTTACTGTTGTGTAAACATTTTCTAACCATTGTTAGTTTGAAGGAAAGGGAAAAACTTCTTTAGGCAAAATGTGGAAACCTGGAGTTTTCTAAATCCAGAGAGAGAACCATCACCCATATCTGTCAATCAATTCTAGTAACTTTTGGTTGATTAAGTATTCATCTATCTACTGATTAAGTCATTTTATTAATTTGTCAAATATTTATTGGTTATTCACCCTCAGCTAGGCCCTGGGCTCGGTGCTATTGATGTATTAGTAACTCAGTATAGGCAGTGAGCAAGTCTCCATTTTACTGAGGGAAGCAGTTATTCATCTAAGAATCATTAAAACAAAATATAATCAAACAATAAGTAAACATACCTACATCCATGAGATGTCATAATTGAGGGGCTAAATCTGCTGAATATGGAGGAATGATAAGTCGAGGGATTCCTAATCAACACTTGGTGGAGGGAGGCAGAGAGAACCTTCTGAAAAGACAAAAAGCACATGCAGACGCACTGTATCTGTGGGAGCAAGACATCTGTATGAAAGCTGGTAAGCTCATTTTTAGAAAAAAGGTGGAATTACAATAAGTGAGGTCTAAGGAAAGGCTTTTTGAGTCTACCCAGATTGTTAAACTATTTTCTCTACGGCAGCTAGAGTGTCACCTTTCAGCAGTATCCTTAACATTAAGACCTGTGCTGTTTTCTTCGGGCTGTCTAAACCTAATCCTGCCATTGGTGAAAAGAAAAAGTAGTGAATAGATTAGATGGCTCAGTTTTGCTTTTTCCTCCTACCTACTAGTCTTGACTGAAAAATAATATGATGAATCTTTGTATAATCCTCATTGTGAATTTAGAAGGAGTTGTCAGAGACGTTGCTATATAATGGGTTTCTTCTGGTGGTGTATTGGAAATTTGAATAAAATAATGACACTTCATGTTAGGTCAATGCTTTCTGAAGCTATTTTACCTGTTTCTGTATGTATGTATTTATTTTTTCTTTAAACATCTTTTATTCATCTCTTTTCCCACAAATTTTTCAAAGGAAGTGAAATATTCTGTTATCTCTAAATAATTATTGTTTTCTTGCTATTTACAGACGTCAATAGGAGACTTTGAGCTGTGTTTATTTTTTTTTTCAAGTTTTTATTTTAAGTGCAATGATCTGGGGTGAATTTTAGGTCTTATGGAAAGCAGCCATATCCATAGACTACACAGAATCCTCAAAAGCAGTGGCCTGCTCCTCCAGCGTATCTGTTCCAACTTTATCATCTTCAATTACGCACTGGATTTGAAGTTTTTAAATTCCATATCCCATCAGAACTAGTTTAGAGGAGCCCTAGACTAAGCCGTCTGTTTGAATGCTTCTAACACATTCTTCTAGTTTTGCCATATCTGCCACATCATCCCACGGTTTCACATCTAGTATGATGAAAAACAACAAGGGCGTGTTTTTTGGCTTTCTTTGATTCATTCTGGGCAAGCCATTCTTCCATTAACCTCTTTGCTGCTTCACTTTCCTCTTCCTCGTCAGATCCAAGGAGATCAGTGTCATCATCATCTTTACTATTTGTAGCTCCGCTTCCTGTAATGTCTTCTACATTAGCAGGACCATATTTGCCCAAAGATTTCTTCACTCCTGGAAGGCTGGCCTTTTCTTTTCATGAGAATTGATGTGACTATACCAACATAGGGCAAGACACGAGTTCACAGGCAATGGGCCAGAGACTGCTTCAAATACTGCTACATCTGCTGGTGGTGGCACATAACCCTCAATGTAGCTCTTTTCTGCCAGGTAATCATTGAGCACATGGATGCCAGCAGGGCTTTTCAGGTCTCTGAAACCCATGGTGTCAGCTATATCTGAGAGCTGGACAGCAGCAAAATGAAAGAGTGTAAATTGTGGGCACCCCTGCTAAGAGAGGGAAAAAAAGCTAGTTTTGGTTTGTTAAAACCCAAAGACACACAGAAAGAAAACAAACCCCAACTGTATTTAGCAAGCTCTCACAGACTCTTTTTTCAAGAGAAAGATGAAAGTGCTCATAGGCTGCCAGGGAAATCATACTTGGATTTCAATATATTAAAGTCCCCTTCCTGTTTCACTTATAAACATATCTGTGGCGAAAGAAAGGAAGAAAAGTTCATAAATACAAATAGAATTTCATCCACATGTTCCAAAAGTTCTGTGATATGATTTTGGTTTTATAGACTTCACTTATAAAAAAGGTTACAGAGTGTGAGCAGTCTGTCAGATACCCCACAAATGGCAAGTGCTACATTTGACGGATAGGCATTGTTTTAAATATTTTCAATTAATGCCTTTGTTCTGCATAGTTCTTTAAAATTAATCTTAATTGTATGACTAGTATGTTGTGTTTAATTACTAACATTGAACATTGTTAATATTTATACAAGTAACTTTACAAATATAACTCAAAATGATCGTTACTATCTGGGCATTAAAGCTAATAGCCCTATTATATTAGCTATTTCACTGTGTTAGCTACAGGGTATACATAGTAGGACAAGATCTGGTACTCAGGGTGGACCACAAGCTGACTGCGAGTTTACAAAGAAATTCTTCAGTCCAAGTGCCGTGGCTCATGCCTGTAATCCCAGCAGTTTGAGAGGCCGAGGTGAGCGGATTACCTGAGGTTGGGATTTCGAGACCAGCCTGACCAACATGGAGAAATCCCATCTCCACTAAAAATACAAAATTAGCCAGGCGTAGTGGCACATGCCTGTAATCCCAGCTATTTGGGAGGCTGAGGCAGGAGAATGGCTTGAACCCAGGAGGTAGAGGTTGTAGTAAGCTGAGATCGTGCCATTGCACTCCAGCCTGGGCAACAAGAGCGAAACTCTGTCTCAAAAAAAAAAAAAAAAAAATCCTTCAGAGAGGCATAATATTTTTGTAACTTTATAAATACATAGTCATGCAGTCATCCATTTTTTTTTCTTTTCTTAAAAAATTGGAATATGAGGTATTTAAGAAAAGACTAGAGCAGGGCAACAACCTCATTAAAATGCCAGAAAATATTACCAATGAGAAAAGTCTAAATAAATTGGAATTAGTTCATGTGCAGGTGAAAAAGCTAATGGTCTTTCATAAGTCAATAATGATTTTAAGCAGCAAGGAAAGCATTTTATGAGCAGAATTCTGATCAGCTGGTTTTATTATTCAGTGAAAATAAAGTATGAGAAAATAAATCTACACTGGAATTTTAAATGAAAATATTCCATCTATTACATCTGTTGCTGTTACATGTGCTGTATGTTTTCCTGTTTAAAGTCTTCATTCATAGACACTTCAAATGCACAACTTCATAGTCTTCTGCTAGGGCTGGCAAAAGTGATGGCAAAAGAAACCAAGTACTCTAGATTGTTCCATGGATGGGCAGGGAGAATGTAAGTGGAAAGAAGGATATAGCAGTGCCCAAATTTGAATCAAAAATATCTAAATTTCCTCAGTCTTAGGAAACATAGATTATTTCTCATCTTCCATTCACTTTCCAAATATAAGGAATAAAATCAGTTATTTAGTTTAACCTGCTTACTTGCACAAATATATGTATATATATATATATATATATATATAGTTTTATACACCACAAAATTATATATTGTAGTAAATCCATGAGCTTGTGCCCATGTAATTTTGCCTGTATTAGCCATTCTAAGTTGTACTAATGAAAGTCTTGCATTAAAGGAGATATATAGATGCACTTGGGTAAATATAGAAGTCTCCAACTGGATTCAAACAGATGGGACTTAACCACAACTGGAACTCATACATTATGGTAGCAGGAAAGCTGGATCACAGGTGCAAGGGGAGCCCAGAAGTTTCTTGGTAAGTTTAAGAAAGAAAAGAGGGAAAGGAGTCTTTATTTTCTTCTTTTTAACATGAACAAAACCCATTTAATTACTGTTAGAACAGTGGAAAGAGATGGTGTTGTGTTAACTTTTAATGAAGAGAAGATAAATGTCTAATGCTTTGAATCTTTTCTAATTTAGCATTACTATTTGGGTGAGGTAATAGAGACAGCAACTTAATCTTGAAGGAAAACTGCAGGAGCTTGTTTTCGTTAAACAATGTACTTTTGCCATCCTGACAGGATTATTGATGGAGAAAGAAACTCAAGGTCACAGGCCTTGATATTTTGCTCATTCTATGGCAATCTTATTTTTGGAGATTGTTGGCTTAGCTAGTTCTTTGCTAGATGCTGGGAAGATAAATTTGAACTTGGGCTTGTGATACCACTTAACTTGTAATAATGATTGTTATCGGTGCCTCTCCATCCTGTTTGTAGGGCAGGAAGTTTGGCTATGTGTGTGTGTGTGTGTGTGTGTGTGTGTGTGTGTTTTTCCCCCAACTGTGAATGACATTTGAAATGCCCAGCTATTTCTTCCAAAGTGGTGGTTAGGAATTACTACCATCATAGAACTATAAATGCACTTATATTATTTAGGGCAAGGAAATGCTATTGATCCATTTGTCTCTATAATGGGGCTAATTTTTTCATTTGATTTTATAAAATTAATCTTAACCAATCATTTAGCAAGAACTATTTAACTTTTATATATATATATGTTTTAATCTGTTTTGGTTTGTGAAAACCCAAAAACATGCAGAAAGAAAACAAACCCTAACTGTATTTAGCAAGCACTCACAGACTCTGTTTTCAAGAGAAAGATGAAAGTGCTCATAGGCTGCAAGGGAAATCATACTTGGATTTCAATATATTAAACTCCCCTTCCTATTTCACTTATAAATGTATCTGTGGAGAAAGAACCAAAGAAACTTTGGTTTATTTACTAAATAAATTTTTTACTTGTAAACTTTGTGATAATAATGTATTTCATACTTAACATATTTTTCTACACATATTTTTATAAAATGCTTAATATAGGTAATTTTTAAGCATTATTTTAAACTGCTAAAAAGCTTGAGGAACAAATCCTTCGAAAAATAGACTGGGCCAGGCACAACGGTTCATGCCTGTAATCTCAGCACTTTAGAAGGCAGAGTAAAATAAATATAAACAGCCTGTTTATATTTATTTTACTGCTTTTGAGACAGGGTCTTGTTTTGTCACCCAGGCTGAAATGCAGTGTTGTCATCACAGCTCACTGCAGCCTCCACCTTCTGGGCCCAAGTAATCCTCTTGCCTTAGCCTCTCCAGTAGTTGAGGCCAGAGGAATGTGCCATTATGTCCCCACTATTTTTTTTTTTTTACTTTTATTTTTTGTAGAGATGGATCTCCCTACATTGCCCAGTCTAGTCTCAAACTCTTGGGCTAAACCAGTGCTCCTGCCTCTGCCTCCTTAAGTGCTGAGATTACAGGCATGAACCATTGTACCCAGCCCAGTCTGCTTTTGGAAGGATTTGTTCCTCAAGCTTTTTAACAGTTTAAAATAACACTTAAAAATTATCTATATTAGGCAACTACATTCATATTTGTCAAATCACTTGTTTAATTTTTAAATACTATTTAACTAATAAGTGATACAAATGTTTTCATAATCCTAAATCCTGCTGAGTTACTCTGTGACATTGCAATAATTCAGCTGTCACTTAATAGTCAAAATTCCATGATGGGTAAAACAATGTGAAGTTCAGAAATCCTGTATACCCAGGAACCAGGTTCATCCCAGGAATTTATTCCAGTTCTCTTCAACCTGTCATTGTCTAGATCTTACACAGACTCTCTTTAGAGGCAGCAATCAAAAGCAAATCAGTTTATGGAGTTGTATTGTGAAGATGGTGGTATTGTTGGGGTTAGGATAGAGATTTTCCATGAAGAAAATAGTTTACTCTTGGGGAAAAGAAGAAAAAAAAACGACAACAAAACTACCAAGACAATAGGTTCAAACGATGTAGTTTCTTAAGAAATCAAGTGATGATGCTCATTTCTCTAAGGTCCAAGTCCAGGATATGTTACTTATTTGGGATTGTATCACTGAGGAAACAGATCATTTACTCAAGTTGAGTAAAGATGTAGGCAATTTTAGGCAAAGTGCCTCAGGGCTAGCAACCAGGGAGCCTTGACTGCCCTCCCCCTAAAGGGCAAGGGGCAGATGAAACAGTCTGAAAGGAGAGAGTTAGGTAGAAGACATCACTGGAGTAGCCGTGGCCTTGAGTCAGGGACAGGGTCAACTTTCTGTGACTTATCAGGGAGGAAGCTTGGGAAACAAACACTCTGACCTCACTCTCCTCCTGACCAGTGATCTCCAACTCTTGCCCCTCATTGGCCAAATCCAACTAGCAGCCAGAGTGAAAGTGATCTTACTCGTGTAGCTCATACTTCTTAGCTTCTCTGGGAACAAAGCAGCCTGAAGAAGGGTGGAGCTGATCTGGAGGGGCCAATGAAAACTCTCTGCATAGAAATCCTTCCTGGTGGAGCTGTTTGTAAAACTCCAACAAAATTGGCTTGGTTTTAACCAAAACTCCAACTAAATTGGCTTGGCTTTAAGTAGAAGGAAGCTTTTTTGTTACCTTAAGATATGATTACATAATGCATAGCTTGAAAAGTACTTCATCTAATCACTTATTGATTTAAAAATTCATTTTTGACAATTAAATATATTAATAATATATCAGAGTAAAAAGTGAGAAAAAAATTACAAATCTTATAACCAGCATTTAAAAAGAAGGAACAGTCACTATGAAGGCAGCTAGGAGACCTGGAAATTCAAGTGACTTTGATGTCAGAGCTGAATTTGAATCCTGGACGAGACATTCCTATTGAGACCTTAGGTAATTTACTGACCTGGGAACTGTGCTGCTTGACGGACCCACATTTAGGAGATGCTTAACAACCTAGTGCTTCTATTGTCATCAAGACTCCCTTGCTGCAGTCTTATTATAAATCACTGGGAAAACAAATAATATTCATTTTAGTATGCTGCAGAGCTGTGTAACCTTGCTTTAAAACTGTTAATGCCTATTATTAGATTCTTTCGGAGTAAAAAACAAAGTGAGCTGATTCTACATAGAATTTGCAAGGGGATAGTCTTTAAATTATTAGATAGCTATGACCAGATTTAATGATCTTGTTAAAACATGTCAAAAGAGTATAGTAATCCCAGTTTAAATGGATGATGTCCTACCAGCCCCATCTCTGTCACCAGTGAAGAGAAGCAAGGCTGTGTAATTCAAGTCATTTTAGACACATGTTTATGTTTGAAACAAGGAATGTAAGAGCAGATGTCAGAATACAGTTTTCAACATATGGTAAGCTCTTCCACTGCAGCTGGCTGCAATCCTTGTCAAAGGTCATGGAGAAAAAAAAGACAGAGAGTCAGAAGTCACTATGAGCTTTAAAAGCACATTCAGGAAACAATACTGTTATAAACCGTGTTCACCGAACCAGAGAAAAACCTAGCCCTTTTATCAATAATGTAGAGTGAATTGAAAGCTGATTCTGAATTTAGTTATGTAAGTTTCCACGTAGCTGTGAGCAACAGAGATATAGCGGACTGAATCAAGAAGGTCAGAGACCCTCTCACATAACAGTATTTGGTCTTCATGTTGCTATCAAGCTCCAGATACGAGTGAAAGGATGTATAATGGGAACAGTGTAACTGAATGCACTTTGAGATTCAACCAGTTAGCCCCTTCAGTGTCTGTATTCACTGCACTGCAGAGAACAAGTGGAAATCCTGAAATGTAGCCACTCTGCAATCACTGAAACAGGGTGAGCATTCCACCACTCTCCAGAACTAGGTGTATGAAAGGAGAGGTTGATGAGACAGATCCACATTTCAGGGAAAGACACAAGTTATAGTAACCACAAACAGAAAATGACATTGCACCCACAGAAGTAGTTAGATTCCCTGTCACCTTCTCTGAGGAGCCTTTCCTAACCCTCCAAGCCTGGGTTAGGCAGCTTTCTTGAGTGCTCCTGGGCCTCCGTATCACTATCGTGTAGTGCTGTGTGTAGTTGCTTATCTAAATTGTACACCAAACTGGAAGTTCCATGAGGGCAGGGACTGTCTCATCAGCGCTCTATCCAGCACCTTGCACTGAGACTGCAACAAAGTACATGCTCAGTACCTGCTTTTTCAGCAGCAGAAACAACCTAAAGTGCTTATAACTGGAAAAGAGGGAAAACCCTTGTGGCTGTTACACAACTGCTCTTTTACCCTGAATGGCTTATGGTGAGGTGGGATTGTTTCTTGGTTAGTTTGGATGCTTTTCCTGGAAAATATTGTGTTTTTGTTTTTGTTTTTGTTTTTTTTTTTTTTTTTTTGAGATGGAGTCTCGCTCTGTCACCCAGGCTGGAGTGCAGTGGCGCGATCTCGGCTCACTGCAAGCTCTGCCTCCCGGGTTCACGCCATTCTCCTGCCTTAGCCTCTCCGAGTAGCTGGGACTACAGGCGCCCGCCACCACGCCCGGCTAATTTTTTTGCATTTTTAGTAGAGACAGGGTTTCACCGTGGTCTCGATCTCCTGACCTCGTGATCCGCCCGCCTCGGCCTCCCAAAGTGCTGGGATTACAAGCGTGAGCCACCGCGCCCGGCTGGAAAATATTGTTAATAAATTCTTGTTTTAAAAAAAAGTCTTGCATTTAGAGTTTAATGTGACAGGAAGGAAATGTATCCACTCTAGATTATCCTTGATCCTTGCCCCTATCAAAGACCTTGTCAGGCTTTTCAGTATGTGGCTACCATCATCCCAAAACAGGTGAGATATCTCTTGTGAACACACATGTAGGCAATCAAGTGTTTGCCCACAACAGAGACAACAGCTTTCCTGACCCATGTTGTCATTCAACCAAGAATCAATAAATTAAAAGGAAATTTGGAGGGATCCTGTAAATCTCTGTAAATGTCAACGCCTATTTAATTATTTCCCTTTGATTTTTAAAGTTAATTGCCTAAGCACTCAATACTGAATCCTCAGTTTTCTAAAAGAAGGTTGTGAATCCCTATTTTTGATCAAGATAGAAATATGCTGAGTTTTCTTACCTTGTAAAATGCATCTCTTAAAGATTTTTTTTTTTTTTTTTTTTTTTTTGAGACGGAGTCTCGCTCTGTCGCCCAGGCTGGAGTGCAGTGGCGCCCTCTCGGCTCACTGCAAGCTCCGCCTCCCGGGTTCACGCCATTCTCCTGCCTCAGCCTCTCCGAGTAGCTGGGACTACAGGCGCCCGCCACTACGCCCGGCTAATTTTTTTGTATTTTTAGTAGAGACGGGGTTTCACCGTGGTCTCGATCTCCTGACCTCGTGATCCGCCCGCCTCGGCCTCCCAAAGTGCTGGGATTACAAGCGTGAGCCACCGCGCCCGGCCACTCTTAAAGATTTAAATGTAAGACCTCAAACTATAAAAATCCTAGAAGAAAGCATAGGAGACACCATTCTGGACATGGGCCTTGGGAAAGAATTTATGACTAAGTTCTCAAAAGCGATTACAACAAAAACAAAAATTGACTAGTGGGACCTAATTAAACTGAAGAGCTTTGGCACAGCAAAAGAAGCTATCAGCAGAGTAATCAGGCAGCCTACAGAATGGGAGAATGTATTTGCAAACTATGCTTCCAACCCAGGACTAATATCTAGATTTCATAAGAAACGTAAACAACTCAACAAGCAAACAACAACAACAGACATTAAAAGGTGGGCAAAGGACACAGACACTTCTCAAAACAAGACATATCAGCGGCCAACAAACGTATGAAAACAATGCTCAACATCACTGATTATCAGAGAAATGTAAAATAAAACCACAATAAGATACCATCTCACACTAGTCAGAATGGTTATTATTAAAAAGACAAAAAATAACAGATGCTGCAGGGCTGCAGAGAAAAAGGAATGCTTATACACTGTCGGTGGGAATGTAAATTAGTTTAGTTACTGTGGAAAGCAGTCTGGAGATGTCTCAAAGAACTAAAAGCAGAACTACCCTTTGACCCAGCAATCCCTACTAGGTATATATCCAAAGGAAAGCAAATTGTTATACCAAGAAGACACAGCCACTTGTATGTTCATCATAGCACCATTCAAAATAGCAAAGACATGGAATCTACCCATGTGCCTATCAATGGTAGATAGGATAAAGAAAATGTGGTACATATATACCATGAAATACAATGTAGCTAAAAAAAGAATGAAATGAAGTCTTTGAAACACCTTGAATGGAGCTGGAGGTCATAATCCTAAGTGAATTAACGTATGAATAGAAAACCATATACCACATGTTCTCATTTGTAGTTGGGAGCTAAACATTGGGTACTCCGGGAAATAAAGATGGGAATGAGAGACACTAGGAACTATTACAGTGGGAAAGGGAGGTGGGTCAAGGCTGAAAAACTACCTTTTGGGTACTATGTTCACTACCTGGATGTTGGGATCTTCTGAACCTGAAATCCTTAGCTTCATGCAATATACCTATGTAACAAACCTGCACATGTACCCCTGAATCTAAAATAAAAGTTGAGCTTGTAAAACAATAGAATAAAAAATGTGTTTTTACACTTCTTACTCCTCACAGCAATGGATGATTTTTAAAAGTTATAGATGGACATCATTTGAAATAATTTAAAAGTTATAGAAATAAAGAGTAATATGAGAGAAGAAATTTCAGAACTTTCTAAAGTATATGAATAGTATTCAAAGACTCAAGAGAATTAAAAACAAAACAAAATATTGAATGTTGTGATAGACCACCTCAAAAGAAAGGCATTTGTGAAGATTTGGAGAGATAAGGAGATTCTTCCATTCAGTGTTATCTCTTGCAAACTTGGGAGGACGTCTCTTGGGGTCTTCTGTGACTGAGGATGAGCACAAAGTTTAACTTAGCTCTTGCTATCAAGTTCACTTGGTAATAAAGTGAAAAATTAAGCATCAAAGACAGCAAACTCTGGTAGTGAAAATGAAAATGAAAGCTTATGAAGAAAATAGTCCTGGAAATAAGATTTATAATTTATTGATTTGTAAACATTGGTCGAGTTATATTTTAACTCAATAACCATCTGGGACGCAAAATTGGCAATCAGAATACCTTTGAAAAAGTATGCACTTGGTATCTTCCACGGAAAACTCAATTGGGAGCATGGGCTCCTCTAAAATAGATCAACCATTAAGAAAATGGACAGCAATTATATGTTGGTTAAATTCCCCATATGCCACTTATGTTTTAATTGTTTGGGGGAGGAGAGACTTCCAAAAACTGTATTTTAAAAAATCTTAAATCTATCAGTTTTCAAAATATTGTCTTAGACATTTTGTGTAATTCTCTGCAAAAGTGTAAATTTTTATTATTAGGATTCGAACATAGAATTATTAGACCTTGTGGTGATTCGGTGAAATAAGGAATTTTAAAACACTATTAGGTTAGCTTTTATTGCATATAATGAGAATCTCCTAGATGATGTAGAAATCATTGAAACTTAATTGTATAACTGCTGGACTTGTCTGAAAGTGTCTTGAACTGATAAGCCTTCCTAATCTTCTACTGTTGCTTCAGCTCATTGATGGAGTAAAGTGGCTGGCTTTTAAAATTGATAACCTTATTATAATTGCTAAAGTGTAGCACATTCTGTTTGCCTAAGGTGTTTGAATGAGTCACTACCTATCAAAGGAAAATTATGCTATGGTACAGTGAATCCCAACATGTCAAATATGCAGATACTTTTTAATAGACTTATATTATTTTAGTTGACCTTTTAATGTTTGTTGATTGAGAAAGCATGGTGAATTACTTTGAATGAATTGCTTTGGTATGAATTCAGTACCATATTAAAGTAAATACGTATTTATTAATCTATCACTAATATTTATTTGAAAAATAAAAGTACATAGTAAATATATTAATGGTATAACATATATTTTGTATGTGAGTGAATGATTTTTGCAGTAACTGTGCTTTCCTATGTTTGTGAATTTGTTGACCTATTGCTCTAGACCCTTTTTAAGACATACAATCTCAGTGTTATAAAACAGATGTCATTCAAGATGTTCTATTAGTAGGTTGAAGATGTGTCTAAAAATGGTGACCTTCCTGTACTGAGGACTTAGCTGGCTTCTCTTAATGTTACAACAGTGCTAGGAAGAAGCCAATTAGGTCACTTGAGTGCCAGTTAGGGCACTGCAGGGGCAAGCACAAACACTGACTCACTTTCTAGGTAAGTGCAAGTGTCTCCTAAAGTTCTCAGTCAATAAATAACACATGCCAATTAATGCCACAAAGCGTGTCTGACTTGTTTTAGTGTAAAGAATGTTTTTCAGCTCTGTTTTTATTTCTGACTATGCTAAGGTATTTTAAATATGTGCTATTATAGGTCATGTATTCCTTTACACGAACTCTTGGAAACATAACCTTATCATTGGATTTTCAAAGCCTACTTTACTAAGTTGTCTCCATTTGCTTCTATTAAATTATAAGTTAATATGGAAGTCATTCTTTTCTCTTTTTGTTATGTCAGTTGTGTGCATACAGTTTTTCATATATTTATATATTCACACATATTACCCTTACATACCTCTGGGAGAGAATAACACATTTGTAACATTGCTGTATAAAGTATTATATTTAAACGTGTTATCTCATGCTGAACATGCTTTATAAGTTTGGTGTGTGAGATTGTGTACCGTACCCAATTAATTGGTTGTATCAGTTGAGTGCGGAATGTTATCGGGCCGAATGGACACAGCCACCAGTTTCTTGTATCAAAACAGCTTAGGGTATTTGTTGGAAGGAAATGATATTGCAAAGCATTTGAAAGAAAAATCAGAGAAGCAGAAACAAAGGATATTAAAGAAAAATTGTAAGCAAATTTGAGCAATGAAAAACATGAAAAGAGATGAAATAACTAGTTATTTAATTCCCCAGTGACTTCTTAAGTCTGGTCCTCACCAGAGTTTCAGTATTAACTCTCAGGCATTTTTTCATATCAACTGCTGTTTTTAACTATATGGTGTGGCAGTCATATATTCTGTCTTTTCTAGGATTGTTTCCACTTCACATATTCTTTTTTCCCTATAAGCATATTTGAACTTGTCAGAATATATGTACTTTTTGTGGTTCAGAAAATATGGTCACAGTGTAAAACCCACAACGTCAAAATAAGCTCTAGAGTTTGCCATGGAGTCTTTACATTAGTTGCCACTCAGGACTGTTGGAAGAGTTCTACAAGCTTTACACAAAAAACGACAGGCTAGTGTTGTGATTAGGAATTGGGGAGTCATGTATCCTGAATTCACATGTTTATCCTGCCATAGGCAAGTGACCTAACCTTTCAAAATCTTAGTTTCTTTATCTGAAAATGGGGATCATTAAATAACCACTTTCAAAAGGTTTTATTTAGATTTAAAGTCATGATGTAAATTCTCAATAAATGCTAGTTATTTTTATAGTTATCTTTTTAAAATTAGATAACAAATATTTGAATATGAACATTTGAGGACATGCAAAATTATCTAGGTATGTCTAAAATGAAAAGAGTCATACTTTAAATACGTTTGGCAAGAATTTTATTCCCTCTCTTGATTCTATATCATTGTATGAGTTACCTTTGCAACTTAAAATGGAGGGTGGCTTGTCCATCTTGAACAACATTGCTACTGGACTTCTCATTGTTACATGTATCACTAAGAGGTCTCCAATTGCTTTTCTTTCTACTGAGTATAACTATATCCTAGGTTAATTATTGAAAAACGGAAAAGTTAATAAATATTTAAAGAGACAAAAAAGTCACTCTGCTTTTTTATGAATAATTGCAATGAAAATTTGTATGCATGCAATTTTGTTCTATTTTATTTTAATTTCTTAGGCTAGATTATAGAAATGAACTATAAATATAGACATTTTAAGAACTTCAGTATGTGTTCCTAAAGTGTTGTGCCCATTCATACTGCTTAGAGAGTCCTAGCCTTGCCACAAATTTGTTGGCACTCAGTGATGTTTTAAAATATCATTAAAGAATTTTTAGGCCAAATGTATAAATTGAATACCACAATTGCCTTCTGTCCTCAGTTACTAATGAGACATTATTTGATTAGTGATTTTTTTGTAATGCTAATATCAGATTTGTTTTATATCTGAAAGGGTTAAACAGGATCAAAGTTTATATTGTTTGTTATTAGAGTTGCCTCAAAAAAATTTTATTTGGTCCTGTAACAAAGAAGTGATTGCAAAAGTGGTGATCTTACAATTTTGAGATCAGTTGTGGAAATACAGAGCAGCTCTATATTTCTCTTCTAAATCATCATCGTAAGTTATATAGAAAGTAGTCATGTAGACAGTGTAATTCAATAGCTCCAAAGAGAGGTTACCACGGTTACCTGGAACATCAGACAGGAGGTTTGTTCCTAGGCTCATTGTACTAATACAATTACTTGTCTGAGTTGAAGTGAAAATGTTCAAGTGTTATTTTTTTAACCTTGTTACTGGCATGAATTATATTTTCATTTATTCTGAAGTATTGTGAAGAATGTATTTCAAGTCTGTTCTACAGTTTTGTGTCAACTAAGTCCTTTGCAACATGCTTGACCTACAGCTGAATTTTGGTGTTTATGTTCAGTGTTACTCAAGAGAAGAACGGAATAGAAACTAATGGTTATTGTGGGGCTGAATACTCATTATTTTATTATTAGTTTGATGTGTTCCTTATAAAAGACAGTAATTCAAATGGAATGATAGTCATAAAAAGAAAACCTCAGTTAGGACTTCTTTCACCACTTATTTAAAACTGCAAGCCCCCTCCCCTACCATTTGCACCCCATTTCCTATCCAGGGTTTTTCTTTCCATGCACCATCTCACACACTATATACATGAAATTTTCCTGTGTGTTTGTTTTTCGTTTCTCTCATTCTACTAGAAGTGAGTTCCATAAGGGTGGGGATTTTAGCTTTTTTTCACTGTTCTACTCCCTATGTCTAGAAGTGACTGGCAGCACATAGTAAGTTCTTGGTAGCTGTTAAATTAATGAATGAATTTACTAAAAATTATGTTTCTAGAAAATGCATCAAAGAACAAGATGAAGCAGATATGATTAGATTTTTTAGAACAATTAATAACCTGTATTTAACTTTTGACTCACATATCTCAGATATAGCAATCTAACATAATGCTAATCAAAGCTATTAATATATGAGGATATATTTGGTGATACGTAAGTTATTTTAGGCCAGATTTACTTTATTTATCAAAAATATTCTCAAAGCCAAATTTTTAATAGCTGCTAAATATAAGACATTAAAGTTAAGAAAATCTAGCATCCTAGGTACAACTGTTTTGTATTTCCTCGTTTTATTCAATAATTTAAATTGTTGTTATTGAATTTTTTTGAAATAAATACAGTAACTTTCCAGTCTTTGCAACTGGAGTACATCAAGTATTATTTATTCAAAAAAAATTGTGGTTTGAACATTCCCTAGATATTTGACTGTATTAGGGAGTTACTGTTAATTATTTTAGGTGGATAATGATATTATAGGTATATTAAAAATAGTCTTTATCTTTTAAAATTACATACTGAAATAACTATGCATAAAATGATATATCTGAGGGTTTTTGGTTTTTTTTCAATCTGAGGGGAGAGTGGATAGGAACATGCATGGGAGTAGACTGATGGTCAGTGGTGCTAGGGATGAGTACCGGCCTGAATTGTTGATATATTATTCTTTCTACCATTATGTTAATTAAGTATTTTTTTTTTTTTAGACGGAGTTTTTGCTCTTGTTGCCCAGGCTGGAGTGCAATGGCACGATCTCGGCTCACCACAACCTCTACCTCCCGGGTTTAAGCGATTCTCCTGCCTCAGCCCCCCGAGAAGCTGGGATTACAGGCATGCACCACCACGCCTGGCTAATTTTGTATTTTTAGTAGAGATGAGGTTCCTCCATGTTAGTCAGGCTGGTCTCGAACTCCCAACCTCAGGTGATCTACCCACCTCGGCCTCCCAAAGTGCTGGGATTACAGGCGTGAGCCACTGCACCCGGCCTAGTATTCTTCATAATAAGAGAAAAAGGAGGAGTAAGAAGAGGAAGAGCAGAGAAGGAGAAGGAGGAGGAGGAAGAGAGTAGAAAAGTGGAAGAAGACAAAAGTATTTATGAAAAAATAAAGTAGGTGTTAGAGACATAAGCAATTCCATATAAAACAATGGACGAGACGGGGACAGTTAACATTATTGAACACTAATATATGCCAAGCACTGTTCTACCTTCTATAATCTTAGCAATAACCCTATGAGCTGGGTTTTATTATTACCACCATTTTTCAGATGAGAAAATTGAATTCAGAGTGGCTAAGCAACTTGTCCAAAATATAAGTGGTGAAGCTGTCAAACTGTCACTGAACCTAAGACACTATTGTAACATATGCTGTTATTTTGTGTATCTCTAAAAAAGAGAAACAATTTTTATTTTATACTTATTGTAAGATCTATTTTAGTCTGCTTTATGCAAAGCTTATTATGTTGTTATATATCAATCTTCTTTATATATAAAAAGGAAAATACAAAGTAAATTAAGCTCTTTCTGAAACATTTTACATTCAGAGGATAACTCATTCAAATCTTTTTGACTCAGAATTTTTAATGCCTGTATTTCTCCATGCAGTGTCACCCTCTGTGCTATTCATGAAATGGTGATGCAATGTTCATTAAAACAACACTCCATTTTAGTCTCTGGGACTATCTTCCAAGCCAGTGATGCCCATTCTGCAAGTTTTGATACTATTTCCTGAACTTACCAAAAAATATCAATGGAGGGTTTTCAACAACAAACAGGACTCCTCATTCTTCCTAAAATGATCCTTAAATGGTTCAATAACTTGAAACCTGAGGGACGAAAGTTGTCCAGTCAGGCCCAGAATAATAACCCAGTTAATGCATGCACAAACAAGTAAAATTGTGCCACAACTGACACCTGAACTATGATAACTGTAAAAACTAACTATGAACGCACAGATATTAAAATAGAAAAAAAGTCTAAAAATAGAAAAAATAAGGTAAATTGATTAGCTGGGTAGTAGGTACACAGGTGCTCACTACTGCGTATAAAATATGTCATAACAGGCCAGGCATAGTGAGTGGTTCACGTAATCCCAGTACTTTAGGAGGCCGAGGTAGGGGGATCACTTGAGGCCACGAGTTCAAGACCAGCCTGGGCAACATGGCAAAATTCCGTCTCTATTAAAGATACAAAAATTAGCCAGCTGTGGTGCCGCATGCCTGTAATCCCAGCTACTTGGGAGGCTACAGTTGAGGCACAAGAATAGACTGAACCTTGGAGGTGGAAGTTGCAATGAGCTGAGATTGCGCCACTGCACTCCATCCCAGGTGACAGGTGACAGGGACTGTCTCAAAACAATGAAAATGAAAAATGTCATAACAAAAGATCAGATGAGATGTGAAAGACATGTTGGGCCTTGCTTCTGCCAAACCGTGTATTTCATGCTATTTTTTTTTTTTTTTTACTTTATTCTAGAGAAGAATAGGTGTCTAAAGACAGTTCTTAAAAGGGGCAGAGACTAAACCAAATATGCTCAATTTTAAAAGATAACTCTGATAGCAATGTGTAATATAGACTATTTCTGGCTGGACACAACATTAAGAAGTAAGAAAAACACAGAAGACATCAAAGAAAAGGGGAAGTTCGTTGACTATCAACAGTGGGACTGGGAAAATGACAACCCTGCTAATATTTCATGAATAAATATTGGACATATCTTGGCTTGTTACTTATCTCATCTTTCTAACACTCAAATGTATAAAATATTGTTTGATCTCAATGTGTTTTGATATCCAAATGTAATGATAATTCTGTTTCTTTTGGAGTTTCTGGTTGTAAGTTGGAATGTAGTCCAATATCTAGATATAATTAGGGAACAATTGACACAATTATACTAAATAAAATATTTAGTTTTGAAATCTATAAAGCATACACTCTCAAATGCAAATACTTTAGAGGTACTGTTTATGTGCAAAGATATTGTTCAAATGTAGTTCTATAGTACAAGTGATATGTGTGTGCAGTTTTGTAGTTTTTCAGTATCAAAGTCCCAGGATAATTGGCATATGGTGTTCTATAATAATACATAATAACATATGATGACTGTAATTAAGTGCAGTGACTTAGACTTTGTCTTTTAACAACCCTCAGTGGATACTGAATGAAAGGTAAATTAAAGGTTCATTAAGCTGTGTTCAATAGAAAAAAAATGTTTTCAAATGGCAGATGTACTGTGAAGTTAAATGAATTTTATTCAGATCTGCTCTTCTGTATTTTTTCAAATGACAAGCCTAGTCTGAAGTATTTGAAGTGTTTTAGGAAATTTAAAAAATGAGCATTTATTTCAGCTTATTTAATATTTCAAGCTTTAAATGTGTAAAACGATTGGAGAGACCCTAGAAATTTGGCTGTTTCTACATCAAAGTGGCCTTTAGTGTGGCTTTGTTTGACATTCTAGTCTGTGAAAGGAAAAGAAAAGCAGAAAGGAAAACAACAATAATGTACACAGTGAAGTTAAACAAAACATCTGGAGCACCCAGTATTTTTTCCGTGTATGCTAGCCAGCATTTAAATTTAAAGTCTTGTGTTTCAAAATATGTATGGGAAATCAGAAAAAAATCACAGGCAGAAATATTTCTAACTTTGTTTCTTATGCATAAAGCTGTCAGAAAGGCATTTAAAACATTTAAAATGTAATGAATTTGAGCTTTTTTATATATTTACCATTCCATTAGCATTATTAAACAGAAGCATAAAGACAATGCTATTTATATAGTAATATTATAAATATACTATAAGTGGCATGTGAATATTTACTAATAGAGGCAACTGCTCTTTTAAAAAAAATTGCTTGTGGTTCTGATATCCTATATATAATGTTTTACTTTTTAAAAAATATAATCATTACGGGTGTGCATGGTTCTTTTATTAGGAAATGCATGTATACGCAAAAAGAAGGAAGGAATCTTTACCAATGGACTACAGGAAGTGAAAGCAAAACGTTTCCCTACCTGAAAGTTTCCTTGTGTGAGACTGGAATATATAGTTTTACCTCTGTACACCATTTTTGCTCTGGCCTATATGGACTACCTACACTTTTAATGAGAATAATGATCAAATGAAGGAGTTTTGTTTTGTTCTTTTCTTTTTTTTTTTTTTTTTTTTTTTCTTGAGACAATCTCACTCCGTCCCCCAGGCTGATGTGCAGTGGCATGATCTCTGATCACTGCAACCTCTGCCTCCCAGGTTCAAGCAATTCCCCTGCCTCAGCCTCCTGTATAAGTGGAATTACACGCATGCACCACCACGCCTGGTTAATTTTTGTATTTTTATTACAAATGAGGTTTTGCCATGTTGCCCAGGCTGGTCTCAAACCCCTGACCTCAAGTGATCTGCCCGTATTGGCCTCCCAAATATTGCTGGGATTACAGGCTTGAGCCACTGCACACAGCCAAATGAAGGAGCTTTATCTTACGTTTAGGAAAGAAAGTTGTAGCAAAATGCCATGCAGCAATAATAAGAGTATGCAATTAGATATAAATTACAAACCATAAAATTCACCCATATGAAGTGTGCAATTTGATGGTTTTTAATTTATTCAGTTACAAAACCGTCACCATGATCCAATCAGTCATAGAACATTTCATCGCACCAAAAATAAAGTCCCCATTCATTAGCAGTTACACCATCACTCCCCATTTTCTCCAGTTTTCCTGCCCCAGCCCCATGCAACCAGTAATCTTTCTGTCTCTATATATCTGCCTATTCTGGACTTAAATGTAAATAAAAGTATCCAATACATGGTCTTTTGTGACTGACTTCTTTCACGTAGGAAGATGTTTTTGAGACTCATCCATTTTTTACTATGTATCAGTACTTAATTCATTTTTATTGCTGAATAATATTCCCATATATGGATGTATCACATTTTATTTATCCTTCTGTCAGTCTATGGATATTTCAGTTGTTTCAACTTTTGGGCTACTATGATTAATGCTGCTCTAAAACATTTGTGTACAAGTGTTTGTGTTATGTTTTCATTTCTCTTGGGTATATACCTGGAAGTAGAATATTGGATCATATAGTAACACAATGTTTAACTTTTTGAGGAAACCTCAGACTATTTTCCAAAGCAGCTGCACCATTATACATTCCCACCAGCAATGTATGGGATTCTAATTTCTCTAATATCCTTTCCAACACTTACCATCTGTCTTTTTGGTTATTACTATCTTAGTGAGTGTGAATTGGTTTTTTATTGTGGTTTTTACTTGTGTTTTCCTAATGATTAATGCTATTTAGTTTCTTTTCATGTGCTTATTAGCCATTTGTATATCTTCTTTCGAGAAATTTATTTTCAGATCATTTGTCATTTTTTAAATTGGGTTGTCTTTGTATCATCAAGTTGCAAGAGTTCTTTAGATAATCTGGACTCAAATATTTTATTAGATACATGTTTTGAAACTGTGTTATCCCATTGGTGGATTGCCTTTTCACTTTCTTGATTATGTTCTCTGAAGCACAAATGTGTTTTTGTTGAAATCCAGTTTATTCATCTTTTTTGTTGTTGTTGCTTGTACTTTCTGCAATAAAGTTTTAAGAGAAAGAAATATTGATAAAGTATGCTAGGTCTTAAGTATATATTTTGAAAAATTTTTCTAACATGTTTTTGGATAGAGGCATCCAAATTAGTAACTACCTGGGTCTAAAGCAGGAGATTCCAGATATTGACATAAACAACTCCATATCAAAGAATGATTTTTAATTTTTGGAATAAGATATAGACTAGGGAACGTGACTATTTATGTGCATACCTTCTGGATCAAAGTAAAAGGAATATGCAATCTTCTTTTTTAAACTCAGTAGGAGTTTATGGTGTTTGCTCCCTGAAGGAGCAAAGACCATAAAAGAGAGCTAACTGCACATGCACACACACATAGTAAACGCACACTCAAACTATTATTCATCTAAATCATTCAGGATGCCCTTGATATGCCCTCAATTTAGCTTTTTGTCTTTAATTTTTGATTCCTAGCAAATACAAGAATTGCCATACTCTAAGGGTGGTATTTCACACATTCTAGAAATATAGACTTTTTTTTTTTTTTTTTTGAGATGGAGTCTCTCTTTGTCGCCCAGGCTAGAGTGCGGTGGAGCGATCTCGGCTCACTGCAAGCTCTGCCTCCCGGGTTCACGCCATTCTCCTGCCTCAGCCTCCCGAGTAGCTGGGACTACAGGCGCCCGCCACCGCGCCCGGCTAGTTTTTTGTATTTTTAGTAGAAGCGAGATTTCACTGTGTTAGCCAGGATGGTCTCGATCTCCTGACCTCGTGATCCATGGGCCTCGGCCTCCCAAAGTGCTGGGATTACAGGCGTGAGCCACTGTGCCCGACGAAATATAGACTATTTTTAGAATAACTATTAAGAGGTTATTTCTGTGGATATCTTAGTTAACATAACTTATTTCTGCTTTCAGTTCTGAAATTCTTAAACTGCAAATTATGCAATGAAAGTAGTTTTCAGGTTTCCAACTTTACCTTAATTCTAAACCTAATTTTCCAAGTTGGTGAGAGTCTACTGTATCAATAAGTCAACTAAAATATGTGTCTTTATAAAGTGTCTACTCTCCCAGAGTTAGCAAAATTTGGTCATATATCATAATATAAGCTGATCGAAGCAGAATTGCAGCTGCTTGGCAGTATCAGTTTTACATACGAAGCATTGAAATCTTACACATTATTGGCTATAGGAAATGAGAATATTAGTTTTCCTAAACATTTTGCACCCTGAAACATTTGTATCATTACTTATCTGGGTGGAAAGAACGAATCAAAATGGGATTCAATACCTTGGAAATCCTATATTTAGTGTTTTTTAAACAAGACCTAATTTGGTCCAGTGCCTAGAAAATATCTTTTATGCACTAAATCTGCTAACTCGTGTCATTAGAATTTAAAACAATTTAGATTCATAAAACCACTTAACTATGTCGTGTAATTTTAAAGAGAAAAATATAAGATTGAATTTTGCCTTTAGAAAGATCTCTTTGGAGTTAGTGTCAGTAGTGTTGAATCATTCAGGACTGGATATTAAGTATACAAGGGCAATAGAAGAGCTTGGAGCGTATTTCATATCCCTCTATCCCTCAGCTCTTCCCCAAGGGTTCACTGCTATAGATTGTAAATGGGACACTGACCGTCAGCAAATGGTTTCCACAGCTGTAAGAGCAAGACCAATAACTAGTCACCTTTCTTTTAAACCAGTTTTCCAGTAAGCATTCAGAAACGTGTGATTGAAGATATGAATGTAGAAAATGTATTGCTGTCATCATTTTCTGAAGCAAAACAAGACAAAATTTATATAAGTGTAATTACGTTATCAAATATAACACGATAAATATAACACAGTATAATTATAAATGATCATAAAATGATTAAGCCAAGTGTATACACTTTGAGTACTAATTCATCAGCATTTAGTATAAATGATTTCGATGTTCACTGGTATCTATCTGTATATCTCTCTGGGGTAATCCAGTTATCCTGCCTCACTGTAATAATGTCTTTAATACCAGCTTCTCCTTGATCTATATTATTTTGTGAAACTCAGCTGTCATGGTGTCTTTATCCTGGAAGAATCTGGAGTGACATATGAAGACCCCCTTCTTATCCTACCAATCTAAATTTCTTTCCTACTGGCCTCTAATATGTACCTTTTTCTCCATTAAGGGAGATCCCTTCACTGACTCCTACATATTGATGCATATTCCCACCAGCTCATCTTTATTATCTCTTTATTTAAGGCTTATCCATTTTAAAAAGCACAGCATTGGTTCTTGTTGAAGCCCTCTTTAACCTAACCATTTCTGATTTCTTAACGATAGACCCTACAGTTTACTTCCGAACTGGATTTTAAATTGTACGTATAAGTTAGTTTTTTCTTTACTGATAGATTGTAATTTACTTGGAACCATTTATTGTACGTTTTTTGTTTATAATTTCATGGCTCTAATATTGTATGCATATTGTTATTGCTTAATAATCTTAAAGGCAATGATGATTGGGAGCCATTTGTGGAACACATACTGTGTCTTAAGAGCTGTGCTAAGTGATTGAAATTTTTCCACTGAAGTCTCACAGTGCCCTGTAACCACTGTCATTCTCTCTCTCTCTCCCTCTGTGTGTGTGTGTGTGTGTGTGTGTGTGTGTGTGTGTGTGTGTGTTTGTATGTGTATTTATGAAAAGACAATAAGTGATGGAATCTTCAAGGCATCAATTTCTGGCCTAAAGTCACACTATCAGTTGCAATTTGGGGATTCATACCCATTTCTTACACCCAGTGCACAATCTTTAGTAAATTACAATGCAAAACTGTTATTGTTTTCTACTAATAATGACATCTTTAATCCATGTATAACAGGTGCTTTGAAAGGGTCTTGTGGATTCAACTGGAATGGAAGACTGGTTTTGGTTATTAGAGTCTGAAGTTTGTTATAAATATGTAGTTTATTATTTCTATCTTATTTTTTCCATAAAGTGCATTATGCAACTAATTTGACTATCATAAAATGGGTTATTTTCTAAGAATATATGAATTCAACTTTATCAAAATATGTTTAACTTGAAATTAATTCTTAGAGGTGATAAATTATGCTGGGTGAACAATATCAGTTTTACTTATGGCAATTTTGATTCCAATACAGGAGGAAGGCAGACAGGGAGAAGCACTTTATTTTTTAAGAACAGGAGATTTAGTAAAACCTAACTTTATTGCATTAACAAAAGTCAAACGTGATTTAGTTTTTTCTTTCCCTCCCTATTTTTAAAGAATAACTAAAAATATTTTCTTTTTTTGGAACAATTTGTTCATGCTTTAGGAGCTATTTAATTAAATTATTACCTGCTGGAACACCATCTGTTTTTGTCCTAAAAATAAGCATAGCTTTCTTTTACATAGGCTTGGTAAATATGTAGAAGGTGCCAAAAAGCAATAAATATTATCAGCAGATGGACTGAGGCGCTTCAATCTCTACACAGTCAGTCTTGATTGTTCTGGGCATAGCTAAATGGATTTTTCTGGATAGATTCCTTTCAAAATGTATTATGTACAGGAGGAGAGTTGGATTAATTTTCTCCCATAGATCTCTTCACATTATCTGCCTCGAGATGTAAGATACAGGACCTGGTTTAGTTTTTAACTCTGTGTTGTCCACATAACAAACACCAGTTCTGAAAGGCATATGTAAATAACAACTTTATAATGTGTTTAAGGAACTTGATGTTGGTAAATTCTAGGATGGATTTTCCAGGAACCACCCTCCAGAGGCTGCTTCCTTCTTTCTTCCTTCTCATCTTTTGTCCCCTGTTCCCCCGGCAACAACCTTCACATCTGGCACACAGCCTGGAAGTTCATCCTCTCACTCCAGTCTTCGTTTTCTTTTTCAGGGATTGGAGAAATTCAAGCACTCATGATGCATATTTATCTCCCTACATCTGCAGTGTTCAGAATTTGGGGTGTCTGGGCGTGTGCATACATGTGAAAAAATGATTTATTTAATTAATGTTAACCAATTTTTATTCATCGGTTGTGAACTTTCAGTAATAATAAAATATTAATAACTAGTACTTAAACCACACATTTATAAAATGACTTCATTTAGTTTTCACCAAAAAAAAAATCTAGTTTTACCTATGAAGAACAGTGACTTTTTCTGGAGTTCATAGCTAGTAATTGTGGATGCAGAATTCAAACCTAACTGTCTTGACTCTTAATAGTTTATAATTATTTTATAATTAAAACTAATAGTTACATAGGGTTTTATAGTTTATCAAATGCCTTTAATATTTAACTTTATTCATGAATTAATTTTCAGAAGTATATAGATGAGGTATTTCTATCCTATTCTGAAGGCTGAATGAGTTAAAATACTTACCACCAAACATGTTGCTGGTAAAATGACAATTATCTGACCCAAAATTGTGTACTTTCTTTAAGATGCTATACCTATTTTGAGACTATTATTTATTGAGCAACTACCTGGTTCCAGATACAGCGCTAAGCTTCAAAGATAAAAGATAACTCAACAAATTAACTATAGGAACTGAACCTGAGGGCAAATCAGGCTGAGGAAGAACATGCACTGTGTATGCCTAGAAGAAGCTTGAAAGCAGGGAGTAGTGGGAAGGATCAGAATGGAAGTGTAGGCCAGGACATGAAGGTCTTATATGCTTTGGAAGGGAATCTGCCATTTTATGTTGGTGCAGAATAGGATTTTAAGCAGTCAAGTGATGTGATCAGGTTTGTGTTTTGGAAAAAAATAGCTTGAGTTATTTATTGCTTCTGGTTATTTATTGCTGAGTAAAAAACTACCCCCAAAATTTTGTGGCTTTGACCAGCAGTCATTTAATTATGTCTCATTATTTGATCAGGAATACAGGCAGGTCTCAGCCGGCCTATTTTTTTGCTCCACATGGCATTGACTGCTTGTCACTTGGTAGCAATCAGCTGCTGGCAAGTCGGGTCTAAAGGGTCGAGATAGCTTCATTCGTATGCCTGGAAGTTTGGTTTGGGTGTCTAGCTCTGCTTCTTCTCCTTGTGGTCTCAGGGCCTCTCCGTATGGTCTCTCCAACAAAGTAGTTTAATTTCTTGGTACTCAGGGCTGTAAGAATTCCTTCTTTGTAAGTTATTCATGCCTTAATTACAGTGTCCATAAGACATCTCAGCAAATAAATGTCTCACTATCAATCTGCTTAAGAACCATCACATTTAAATTAAGTGATTTCTCTTAAGGTATATATGTATTCCTCAAATAGCATAGATATAAATGTGAGGAAATTATTGAATTATTTGAGGTTTTTCAAAGTTATGCATTTAGTCAAACATTTCTGTGGTCGAAGAATTATTATAAAACTATAGGCAATACAAATATGAATAAGACATAATTCTTGGAGGCGGAACCAAAATGAAAAAGTCAATTGAGAAAAAAATTAAAGGTAATTAAAATAAAAATCACAAACAGGTAGCTGGTAGCCACGTGGTTGGATGCAAAATGTGTTTAGGGGAACTGCTAGCAGTACGTGAGGACAGAGTATACAGACTGTATGTTTGTATGAATGTGTGAGTTCATATCTTCTCCCTACTTTTTCTCCAAAAGACTCCAAGGGGGCTATACACTGATGCAGCCTAAGGGAAAAGGTCATACTACAAAATTCTGTTAGGGCTTGATTTTGGGGAAGTTGAGTTATATTCTCCTGTGTATTTTATTTTGGTGGAATTCCCAATATGCCTTCATGGGATTCCTTTCTGTCATTGTGGCAGAGTGGTTAAGAACACAGATTCCATAACCACACTGCCTTGGGTTCAAAACTTGCATGATTGAGGGCAAGTTACTTCAACTTTCTCTCTTAATAGTAACTTCATGGTGTTGTTCTGATGTTTAAATTACTTAATGTAAGTAGAGGGCATATAGTGCTAAATAATAGTGTGCTGTTTTTCCTGTTAATACTGTACTCTTTACCATAGTGAAACTAGTTAAGGGCATTACTGCTTATAACTTGTGTTGCAATGCATGTTCCTATTTTTATTGTTATCATAATTTGTGTTTTCTTCATCCTTAAAGATTATGCTCCTTTTTTCTGCAGAAACAAAGATATTTCCATTGTGGGGGCTCTCAAGTGTTATAAATTACTCAGGAAACAAAGAGACCTAAGTAACTTTATTTTTAAACCTATTACAGGATTATAAAAAATAAAAATAAGGAAAGGGAGAGAAGACAACGGATACATTTTGGTTCCTAAGACACGTGGTTAAGATATAGATATTTTTGCCAGGCACGGTGGCTCATGCCTGTAATCCCAGCACTTTGGGAGGCTGAGCAGATCATGAGGTCAAGAGATCGAGACCATCCTGGCCAACATGGTGAAACCCTGTCTCTATTAAAAATACAAAAATTAGCTGGGCGTGGTGGCATGCGCCTGTAGTCCCAGCTACTCGGGAGGCTGAGGCAGGAGAATCACTTGAACCCAGGAGGTGGAGGTTGCAATAAGCAGAGATCGTGCCACTGCACTCCAGCCTGGTGACAGAGTGAGACTCCTTCTCAAAAGATACAGATATTTTATTTGGGGGTAATAGACAGGTCATAATTGTAAAGGATGATTGGAATAGAAAGTCTCCCCAGTTGCAATAGCTGAAGGGAGTATTTGTGAAAGCATTAGGGAGAAGAGTCTTTCGTTTCTCGTAGAGTGTCAGAGACTATGACTCCAAAACAGCAGGTTAAGGATAAGTCAAGCTTTACTATCAGTTTGAAAACTAAAGATCTGATTTATTTGGAATGATAGAGGAAAACATAACCTTTGTTTTGACAGTCATTTCTAAGAAAACATCCACTGGTTCTTTAGAGTTTGAAATATATCATTCTCAACACATAGGAAAGAATGAAATGAACTTTTTATGGTCAGTTGTTTTATTATTTTAAAATGGATGCCTTAGATATCAACAGTGAAATTTGTAAGGATAGAAAGGTAAAAATGAAATAATGAGAAAGGCTGAAGGGAGGACACATATACATTTAAAAATAGAGGAGGCATTACGGAAACAAAAAATAAGAAATGGGAAAAGAAGCTAAAATTCATGTTGATAAAGTAATAATATTTGACATTTTAAAATTAAAGGTTAGATGAATTCTAAAAATTTTGCATACAATAGTATAATAAACGACTTTTCAATGATGTCAATTATATAAAAGTTCTGTTAAATGTTTTATATTTAATGTCTTTTTGGCTCTTACATTTTCATGCCTTTTGCCTGACATTTAGTTTCATATCAGCATTACTTTTATGTGCCGTTGGAGGTCTTTCATTTTTTATATTCCTGTTCATAAATAAAATATAAATGACATAAGAATAGCTCAGTATAGTCTTTAGTAAGTTGTTTAGTTGCTTGAACTTACCCAAAACTATTAGTAGACATGTCTATAAATTTGTAATAAAAATTAACCTCTCAATGTCCAGCTGTCATACAGATATAACTTATTGCTAGATTATTTATCATCCTTTCTTTTTAACTAAACATCTATTTTTATTAAAAATGCTAACAATAATTAGTGCTATCATACATAAAGTTTACTTATAGAAAAAACTTGAATTTTGTATTATTGAAAGAATAATTCTGTTACTTTTTTCAGATAAAATTCTATTTTTTATATCAATGGGAGGCCTAGAAAAAATATTAATGTAAAATATTAAAGTGAAAACATATCCTTGTTTATTTTGAGACACAGGTATATTTATGGATGTGACTTGTTAGACGTAAGAAAGAATAGCAAAATCTTGGACGACTTCTTTCTCCCTTTTCATATGCTGCTTAGATAATTATTGAAAAGTAGTTTAATCTTGACTTTGTCATCAGTTAATTGCAAGTTAAGTTTTATACTTTCTTAGTAATGAATGAAATTCACAATTCTTGGTTTTCTTTCCATTACTGTATTCCTACTACATAGGAAAATACAATAATTCACTTAAACTATTTTTCAGATATAAAATTAATATATATGATCTTTAGTTTATAAGGAACACACCATGCAGTTAATCTAGAACTGAATCGTATAATGGTAGTATTTTGGGTTAAATTACCAATTTTAATTTTCTTTAGATTGTAGCCTAACAGTGTGTAAGCTGAATACTAAAATTTTAGATTTGGATCTTACTCTTGGGTCCTTAAAGAATAGATTTTCAGAATTTACCCAATATAGATTTGGGAGGCTAACAGAATTTTGTTACTAACAGAATTTTAAATGAACATAGACATACTGTACAAATGTGTTTCTCTGAGCTGCCTCCTTCTTTCCCACCACTTAACCACAATATCATGATATATTAACACTGCTTCCTAAAAGAACAAGTATGAGAAAAGCTATTTCGGAAAATAAAAAGTGCAGATGCTAGATGTACTGAATTACCACTGTGGGCCTTAAATAGTCTTTGTGTGTTATGATTTTAGGAAACAGAGGAATATAATTTTAGAATAAAACACTTCTAGTTTGTAGAAACCTGTTACTTTTTGAAAGTAAAGACATTTAAAAATTAAACCAATAAAGTACCTATGAAACATCTGAAAAATAGAGTGCTTTAGTAGCCTTGTGTAGATACAAGCTTCAACTCTCTGTTCTTGGAAATCCAAAAGCCATAGTCAAAAAGCAAAATTCACCCTGGCTGAAAAGATGAAAAATTGCAGTGTATCTTTCAAGCTATGAGGCTCCTCCTGGCAGAGAGCTCTCAAAGAGCCAAGTGGTGATTGTCTTGAGATGTTAACTCTTGACACACTTGAAGCCTTCTTTTTCCAGTGTAAACTACACATAGTAGGGAGTGGACAGGATGAGCCAAAGGGTTTTAATATCTGAAAACAGGTCGGCAGCAGGTTGAATGTGAACTGTAACTGTCAAGTTCTTAGCAGAGTTGCTTTGCCCTTTGTCCCTCAACAGCAGGAGAAAAAAAAAAAAAAAAAAAAAGTGTAAGTGTTGTTAAGAGGAGACAATAAAGTAGATGTTGTGGTCTTTCCCTCAGAGCACTGTGCTTGGAAGCAATTGTTTCTTATTCAAAACCCCAGTGCCAGGAAACAGAGCCTGCCAGGGTGCTGTGGAAGGACAATAAAAAGATCTGTTAGGTCCTGAATGTAGTCAGAGCAGATCCGGAGATCTGAGGATCCACACAGGACTGTTAAGATTGAAGAGTCATGGAGGCTCCTGATGCTTATTGCCAATTTAGTACCATAACCAGGGATTAGTAAGCCAATAAGATGCATTTGCTAACATCATGCTAACTCTGGGAACTCTTAGAAAGCCCGGATGTTTAATATTTAAAAGAGTAGGTTTTGAGATTTAACATGCCAGCTCTTCTACTTACTAGCTGTGAGAACTTGGGAAAATAATTGCTGAGCCTCAGATAACCTCATCTATAAAATGGGGATAATAATAGCACTTAACATAGGATTGTTTCATTAAATGACATAAGGGAGGTGAAGACCTAACTTTATAGTAATTCTTGGCTCATTTTATGAGTTCAGTGAATTGTGAACTAGCATATAATTTTCGATGGTACATCACGGGGATATTGTTATTCTGTACATCAAAATCTAAGTGCAGAAGACAAAAAAGACATTAATAGATTTCTCTGACTAGATAGAGTATATTCTCAATACGGAAATCTGCAACTGCAGAAAAAGATAACAGAAAAAAAAATAAGATTAAAAACAAACCATTCAGCTAAGACTGACAGCCTTGTGCATTAATAACTGAGATCAGGCAAATGCTGATGGAACTCAAGAAGGCCCTGTAGACAACCCTCTTTGCTATGCCTGTAGTGAAGCTCAGAACTACATTAAAACTCAATTACAGTGGCTTTCTTTTAGCCTGAATATTAAAATTTTTTCTCCTCCACTCTTTTTTATTTTGTACGTTTGTGGCTGTATTTATCTCATGTATGTGTGTTTCTAGTGTAAGCCACTTCCTACACTCTGAAGGTAGAAAGTATGTAAATTTGATAGAAGTAAGTACAGTAAATACTTCTAGAAACAAGCAGGAAAAGATACTCTGGAATCTAGGTGGAGGTGGAATTGGACAACAAAAAGGACCAAGAAAGAAGGAGCCCATGGCAGGAACAGGAATTATTTGCACACCCCTGAGAAAAAGAGTTTTGTGATATTAGTGAGACTTAAACTTATGTGGTAGATATCCTAAACAATACCAAGTGTTCACACTACCAGTTCAGGACACCCATAGAATTTATTGCTTTGGTTCATACTAATCAAATCCTGAACTGAATTATATAATTCTGATATTTAAAAACTTTACCATAAATATAGGAACTCAGGTGGGCCCAACTAACCATCCATTTAGGGTGTGTTACACAAATTGCAGTTGCACACAGGGCCCCGAAGGCTGGCCTACTCAGGGAACTAGCAGGTGCTCACGCATATGCAAGTGATCTAAAACAAATTTACGCGAACTGACTGGGTTTCACCAACGATTTTTTTTTTTTTCAAATGGTTTTGACTGCATTTTGCAATTTATAGCTCATTAATTTGACATTTGATAAGCATACCTTTTACGTGTCATTTAGTGATCAATGTAACTCAGGCTTCAGGGTAAAGTTTTAGTTTATGCTATCCAACTTGATTATCCACTGTGCCTAAATTCAGTGTACTACTCATTTTAGAGTAGGCACTAATTTATTTTTCTAAAAATAAAGCACAAATAATAATTTCCTTTATATATCCTATTTAATCTATTAGTGAAGCACGAGCAGCAAATAATTGTCATTTCTTTTATGTGGTTGATGTACAAAATAGCAATTAAATAATTAAATAGCAATTAAATAAGAATTCTTGATGCATTTACAGACACTATAGCAGTTGCAAAGGCCATTTCACTAAAACCACAAATGGAAAAAAAAAAAATCTCATACTGAAGAATTAAGTCAGGAAACAGAGGCTTCTGAATTACTATTTTTATAGTTTTATCTTTTGCCTTGCTCTCAAGTTGATAACATTAAAGCTTTCAACAAAAAAATTTATTCCACAAACATGGACTTTATTTGTATAAAGTAGGTTTATACTGAAAAATTTATGTCAAATGTTTTTTGCCTATAAAGAATATTCTTAAACTTAGGTTTAAAAATTCCTATGGGTACTATGTAGTTCACTGTTACAGCACCTAAAGTAATACTCCACAAAGATGCATAATGAATGTCTTTTGATGATACACTGACATTTCTAAGAAATGCCTTTGCCTCAAATTAATCCACTCAAACCAGCAAATCATTTGACATTGAAAGCTTCAGGAAACAGTATATGGATATTTTTTCTCATTTTACAATAAAGATTCAATCATGGATTGTCATAGGAAATTGAGATTCTGCCTTATATTTTAAAGCTAATCTGCCAGAGTCATTCATTTATTTTACTTGTAAAATAACTTTTACAAGTAGGAAAGCCTTTATATGTGTTCTTAATTCTAATAAGATCTGTACAATCTTTTCTACCATTTGAGTTAAAATATTATCAGTAACATTACAGTCAATGAATCAAGTCAAACTTCTATGATAAATATTGTGTTCTACAACAAACATTTGTAACTCAGAATTACGATTACACATCACCAGTCCTGGAATATTAAACAGAATTCTTTAAGATGGAAAAGCTCTGTTGTTCTTTGAGTAAATAGACCAAAAATCATGCTGTAATAAGATATAGTCAAATGTAATAATGAATTTTATATAAATATTAGCCAAGCTTCTCTTTTATATATCTGAACCATAGCTAATGATTAATAAGATGCTTCCCATTTTCAAAGGCATTTGGTACACAGCTTTATTTCTCAACATCTCCAAGTAGGCCGGGCGCTGTGGCTCAAGCCTGTAATCCCAGCACTTTGGGAGGCCGAGGTGGGCGGATCACGAGTTCATGAGATCGAGGCCATCCTGGCTAACACAGTGAAACCCCGTCTCTACTAAAAATACAAAAAATTAGCCGGGCGTGGTGGCGGGCGCCTGTAGTCCCAGCTACTCAGGAGGCTGAGGCAGGAGAATGGCATGAACCCAGGAGGCGGAGCTTGCAGTGAGCTGAGATCACACCACTGCACTCCAGCCTGGGGGACAGAGCAAGACTCCGTCTCAAAAAAAAAAAAAAAACAAAAAACAAAACAAAAAAAAACCAAAAGAAAAAACATCTCCAAGTCTTTGTTATTAAAGCCTGAGGTCTCAGGTCATAGTTTAATTTAGTTAACCATGTATTTTAAAGTTGAAGCTCCAAATATTTCTATTTTCTTATCTCTATAGAATTTATCGGAAAAAATAGTGAATCACTACAATTATTATTATTAGTGTATCACTTACAGTGTGTTAGACTATGTTTTGAGCACATTAAATAATTTATCTCATTTACTCTTCATAATAACTTCAAAAATGTGGTACTGTTATTATTTCTGTTTGACAAATGTGAAATTTAAGCATAAATATATTATCTGACTTAAATTACATGGCAAAGCTGGGATTTGAACCAGATAGCCTCACTATGAAGTCCTCTCATTTAGAGATTTACAAGGTCAGAGCATTCGTGTAATAAATTCTCTCATTATGACTGCTTAACAAGAAAGAAATACTGCTGTGATCATTTTCCTAAGTGGCATAAGTAATATGTAACATTTTAAAAAAACTTTCATCTAATCTGTATTTATTATCTAAAATATTTGCCAGACACTGTGTTAGACTAGGTCTGCAGCAACCAGAGATTATATTTTACATATTAAATTTTCATTTTATTTCCATACTTATCTTTATTTCCATATAATTTACTTTGTTTAAGCCAGTATTTGTGAAATAGCATTCACAAGAATCAGTTTATTTTAAACTATCATATGTTGAATATAGATGGATATTTATTATTAATCTAAGTCTGTCACAGTCCAGAAAAATACCATTCAGTTCAAGTTGTATCTGTTTTATTTTTATAATAGAGGGTTAAGTGTATGTAAAAGATAAATGTCTTAGTATGTCGAATTTTAAAAACTAGCCTTTGGTTGTAGGACTGGATGGAAAGAGATGTCACCTAAGTGAATAAGATCTGTTGAAAATATGGAAAATATATTACACTTTTCATAATTATTGCATTTTATAAAACAGACCATGTGGCACAATATAACATGTAAGGGTGTTACAGATATTTCCATCCGTAGAAATGTCACAAGTTTCTATAACTTCCTCTATACTAAAGTATATCTCTTTTAGATAATTATTCATGCAGATTATAAAATGTACTACATGTACTTTTTAACACTGACATGGGGTAATCTTAAAATAACATGACAATACAAACAAACTAAATCATGTGCATTAGTGATAAAAAATTGAATGGCATTATTATGTGATTATGTCTAAGACATGCTGATTTTGCTGAATATTTGTCTTTAAATATAAAATTTTCATGTTACTAGGGAATTTGAAGCTTCTCATAAAAAGAAATGTGATATGTTTTTGTCTCACAGGGCAGAGGTGTTTTTAAGACAGCTACATTCTTGGTGGGAACCATAGAATAATTTATGCTGTCTCAAAGCTGAATGTTACTAAAGTTTTATTTATTTGATAGTTTCTTTTTTTGTTGAGTTTATTTTTTATATATATAGATATATGTTTTAAGTGAAGCAAACAAAACTATCAGGGCAGAGATTTCTGTTTATTTTTGCAAAATGTCTATACTATTTTTAAGGCAAATAATTTTATAGAAATAGTTACTAATTTTATATATGTATATAATACATTTATATATACTATATTTACATATATTTGATATATAAAATATATCAGACATATATAATTGATTTTACCAAGCCAGCGATTAAAATGCTTTATCATATATGCCATTACATACTCATTTCCGTGGTAATTTTCCTGAAATACTTTGGAGTTTGTTACACCAGGTGACTTCATCTACCTTTATCCCAGATGTGACTCTGCTGGAAGATAGAATTTAGTGAAAATTTAATAATGTGTAATGAATCCAAAAGTGGTAGTAAGGGTGTCAGGCAGATATCCATCATAGTGAGGATTTAATATGTGTATCTGCATTACATTCTAATTGATGGCTCTGTCTGATGTTTGAAGAGCGTTAAATTGCTGATGTACATGTGATGGAATGCCTATTGTCAGGTTAGAGATGAAAACTCTGCCTCACCATTGCAGTTGGCTTTTAAATGATTTATAGAGAGGTGACTTTGAATGTTTGTATTAGAGGTCAGAATTAGAGGTCTCACATTGCTGTAGTAACTCCCATGTGCCAAGTCTTTTTTGAGCATAAACCAAGCTCTACGATTCAATGTTTTTAAAAAAATCTTTAGAGAGAGAGACTCTGATTCACTAAAATGGGAGAAAAAAATCTAGAGAACTGCTTGGAAAAAATGTCTGAGTAAATTAATCAGTAGTGCCTAAGCTGAACAGTTAAAGAAGTACATATAATATCATTTCAAGATAACAGTAATTTACTGATGTTTAGGCCAAAGGGAAAAAAATTGACTAGTGCTAGGAAATTGCAGTTTATAAAGCACATTGAAATAAATTGGTTTCTAAAATGTCTAGAGATTCTTTATTCTGCTTTCTTCAGATTTTTTTCTATCCTCTAATATTTTCTTTTGACATATTCTTTAAATCCAGTGAGATTCAGTTTCTTCCTCTATAAGTTAATCAGCTATCACCTAACCTATCTGAATAGCTATCATTAACATCATACATTACTTCCTTTCTCTGCTTGTCTTGATTTGACCAAAGACAGAATTCAAATGCTACACTTCCTTGAATCATTTTGGAAACAAGACCAAACAAGAAGAGATGGAGGGGGGGAGGGAAAGAGAAAAGCAATGTAGAGCCATGAGAACATTTAGTATATCATGTGGTGATTTTTAGATTTTAATCTCTACACGTAGACTAAATGTTAAAAAAAAACACCAAACACTGTAGTGTGTGTGTGTGAATATTATACATCTTCCTCTCCATCTCCACAATGTCTTGCAGAATTATATAATTATTAACTCCCCACCAATCCTTGACAGTTCTATCTCCTCTAAGAATAGAAATGTTCCTTCTAACTCATATAGCCTATCTACTACTCAGTAGATGCTTTAGGTTTACTATGTGAATGAATCCTGATGACAACGCTACGAAGTTTGTATTGTTATTATACCCATTTCACATACGAAGACCCTGTGTTGTCGGGAAGTTAAGTTTTTTGACCAATGTCACCTTTTCCTAGTTTTTTCCTCAGCATCTTTGTCCCATGTGTGCTATCCTCAGCCATAGCATACCACTCCAGGTTTTTCAAATGGGCCATTCTTATTCTCTCTTTGTGTTTGTAAATTTTCCCCTTCCTGGGTATCCTCCTCTCACACCCTCCTCTCTTGCAAAAGCAACTTAGAGATCACTTTTTTGAATAATTATTTCTCGTATTTTCTGCTAGAATCAATAACCCCTGAGTTTCCCTGACACTTTGCATATTTTATCTGACTTTTTTGTTTGCTTGTGCGTTGTCTCTCTGATTTGATGGTTCCTTTTTGTGGAATAGGGTCCTATTTATTTCTGTCTTCATTATCTATCTCTGCCTGACATGCATTAGATAATCATCTTTATTGAGTCAATGCTAGGTAAGAATGAGTCCTAGATTTTAGGGTAGCATATGAAAATTCTAGTCAGAATTACAGTTTTTATTTTAGAAAATTTAATATTTAGTTATATTTGAACTTTCTTAAAAATTTAGGAAATTTTAATTATATGGGCCTCAGCTAGCCAAGATTGGAGGTTTGTATGGCCATAATTCTGTGCATAATGCCACTCCCTTTGTGAAATCCTTGTTTTATCTTTTTCATAGGAATTTACTTGTCTACCATGATTCCTAAAGCAATTAGCTAATCAATTATCAGTTGAGCTGTGTTCTTTGCCCACCACAGTGGGCCACACAGAAAAATCATAAAACATAGTGAGGGATCTAAGATCCAGCTGGGGTGACAAATCTAATACACAGAAAATTTAAGTATAAATACTCTTAATCTGCAGCCATAATACACCAGTGGGTTATTGAATACAGACTTAAGACCACTTGCAGTTAATTAGCCCAGTTTTCCTAATACCACTTGGCAGGATACAGCAAGCTGTCATCCAAAGCTGTGCAAGGGAGAATAACCTCCATCTGCCACTCCTGTAGCAAGGTTATGAAACCAAACTCTCCTAGGCTGGCAAAAGGCTTTCCTCTTTGGGTTGATGCCATCCCAGACTTTTATTTAAAATTCATTCAGCCAGGCCAATTCATGTCACTAATTTCTTGGGACATCTCGGTCCTCTCTCGTACTCTTAAAGTTGTGTAATCTTTTTGGTAACTTAAGAATCTGTAACATAACAGATTTTGCTTCTTGTAGAATTCATACTTCATTTAGTTGTTCTGCCTATTTTTGTAATGAATTTGTGTTTTTAAGACTAGCTTTGGCAATGTAATCATTCCAGGGTTTATATTATTTTTTCCCTTTACCTTACCAAATCACAGCTTTATTACTTTTGTCTTTAATTTTTAGAAGTTATTTTGTAACTATGAAGGTTTAATTTTGCCTTCTACATTGCATCATCCTTCAATGTAATTGAGTATTCATGACTGTTGTTATTCTCCTGAGCTTCAAAGATTAATGGTGTGTGTGTGTGTATAATTTTGTTTTCTCATAGCTTTCACACTAAGTACCTTCTACTTTCATTTTTCTTTTGTGTTCCTTTCCTATAGTAACATCAACAGAAAATTATAAGATTAATTCAATAAAATATGAGTTTCTATAGGGAGAATTTATTTCCCTGTATTATAATCATTAAACACTCAATATGGCTTACTGTTTTGTTTTCACTTTGTTAGTTTTTTTAATTGTGTGTTTATTTTATTAAAAAACGTTTTTCTTATTTTCACAGGTAAAAAGATGGCCTATCAGAAGGTCCATGCAGATCAAAGAGCTCCAGGACACTCACAGTACTTAGACAATGATGACCTTCAAGCCACTGCCCTTGACTTAGAGTGGGACATGGAGAAGGAACTAGAGGAGTCTGGTTTTGACCAATTCCAGCTAGACAGTGCTGAGAATCAGAACCTAGGGCATTCAGAGACTATAGACCTCAATCTTGATTCCATTCAACCAGCAACTTCACCCAAAGGAAGGTTCCAGAGACTTCAAGAAGAATCTGACTACATTACCCATTATACACGATCTGCACCAAAGAGCAATCACTGCAACTTTTGCCACCTCTTAAAAATACTTTGCACAGCCACCATTTTATTTATTTTTGGGATTTTGATAGGTTATTATGTACATACAAATTGCCCTTCAGATGCTCCGTCTTCAGGAACAGTTGATCCTCAGTTATATCAAGAGATTCTCAAGACAATCCAGGCAGAAGATATTAAGAAGTCTTTCAGGTAGGTGAAGAAGAAACAGATGTTGTTTGAATGCATTTCTTGGGAAAAAATGTCTCACAGGGGGTATTGAACTGATGATTTTGTCATGGTTCAAGTCAGTTTTGCAAGCTGAGAGACATAACTTACCACCACAATAAGAATAGAAACTTCAAAGAGGGGAGCGTACATTTTCAGATTTATGGTGCTGCAATATAAATTTGTGATGCAGTTTTATTAATTACTAGTAAGAATCATAAATACTATGGAGACTAAAATTCTCCAGCCACTGTATTTTCTCCCTCTTGGGGAGCCTTGTTAGGCCAAATTGTGATGCAAAGATTGCCAGATATACAGGTAATAAAAACTAGGACATTAGCCATATGATAAAAACTTTAATGACATCAGAATAAAATAAACCTGCTTTATGGGCTGAAGTAACTCTTCGAAAGCTTCACTGATGTCATATAACTAGCGGATAGCTTGGAAAAGCTTTTTGTTATTTTATTAGCATACACATTGAGTTGTAAAAGGTTTTCTAGTTTACATATTTAGTGAAGTGAAGAACTAGATATGCAAGATGAGGCATTACCTTCCACATGTATCTTCTATATTTGCAGAAAGAGAATAGTCCTAGGTGAATCATGTACATTGTTTGTAGGTAGAGAGAGTAGTGAGGTACTAATTCTCCAGAATATTATTTCTGGGTTACACTGATTTGTTACAGACAAGATGTTGGCAGGTGTGCATTTCCGGGGATTTTCTCAGGGAAGCATGTCCCCTGAAGGTGTGTCACTTAATTCATGTGCTGAAATACCAGGTGTATTGGTGTTGGTGGATTCTAATCCTCTAATCCTCTTCCTGAAGATTAGGCCTCAGTGACCGACAGGAATATGTTTCCTATACCCTTCTGTGTCTGCTATTCCCTTTTGTATAAGCATCCCTGGACATTTAATATGTGGATAATAACACTTTTCATGGTACTTCCCAATGTAAAATTGTTTACATCGAGCTGAAAGATATGCTGTTACCTTATAATGGGAGGCTGAGGCAGGGAGAATCACTTGAACCTGGGAGGCAGAGGCTTCAATGAGCTGAGATTGCGCCATTGCACTCCAGCCTAGGCAACAGCGTGAGACTCTGTCTCAAAAAAAAGAAAAAAAAAAATTGCAAAGGAAGAGGTAGTTGTTTTAGGTGGCGTATGGCAAATTGTATTTCTGTGGATTTTATCTGGGTTGAGAGGGACAGAGCAGGAGGCTTGGAGAGGGGAGAAGCTTGAGGTGTGTTCAGAGGCCTCGGGGCTGTAAGCAGGGGCTGGAGGAGGGTATATTATTACTCATGTCGACAGAAAATGAGAAGTCTCCAGTTGTAGAATGAATGAGTCTCCAAAAAACGCACAGAGCACACACCAGAAAAAATTTCAACTGAGAACTCCTCCTGAGTAAACACGTTCTCTGATTTTCATTGAAGTGTTGATCACCAAAGTGATTTAATCCTTTTGCAATTTATACTAGCTTTTGTTTTTATTTTTGCATCTTTTCTTAATGCTAATTGCTATATTCTTCAATACGTTATTCTTCTATTCCTATTCTCCAGGATGAAATGTTATTATTATCCTTTTGTGGACCAGAGATGTTTGTGACTCTGTGTCAAGTGCTTGTCCCTAATCTAATCAGCTTAAGCCAGTTGAGATGCTGGTTATATTGCATAAACCATGTTTACCTAGGACTGTTGAGAAACCTCTTTAACTTAGAAGAAGCTTGAATGTCACAGGTACAACGTTTCATTTCTATTATATAATAAAGCCACCAAGCCTTTAATAATGTATTTTTTATTTAAATAAATGACATATACACACACATATATAATTGTTGTTTTGCCATTGAAAGTAATGGCAAAAGCCGCAATTACTTTTGCACCAACCTAATAAATTCTGAAGATCATAAGCATATTTCTGAGCGAGGTAAGTATGTTGAAAACTTCAAAACATAGTTTGAAAATATAATATTGTAATAATAAGACATTTGAATGGATAAATTAATGAGGTTTAGTTTATTTTTGAATGCAGGAATGTGTTTGCCTTTGACAGCTGTAGATTCTGTGAAATGGTGAGACAAAAAGGAGAAAATGTGTTGTATTCTAACTATGGCTAATATAATTTCCTTTTTTTAATGGAAAGAGCATTATGGTTCTTTCTAAGTGCAATATGTACAGAAAATTATAAAGAATAAAGTAAAAACCATCCATAAACCTACCTCTTTTTAAAAATCATTGTTATTTCCTTCTATCATTCCCTATCGATCAGCAAAATTGTATTAGGCCATGTATATTTCTTTAACACCTGCTTTAGAAATTTTTTAAATTAAAATATTAGAATCACTTTTCAAGCCAATAAATATAGATTTAAATCACTACATAAAATACTGCCTGGTATTCCATTATATGGATATCATGTAATTTAATCTATTTCTTACAAAGGCACCTTTAGGTTTCCTCTGTAAACATTCTTGTACATAAATCCTAGTGTGCCTATTTAATTATTCCCTTCTGATAAATTCCTGGAAACACGTCACAGCTTCAAGGAGTTCAAATTTGTGTAGTTGTTTGCTTTGTGTCACCAAATTGTCTTGCAGAACCACGAGCCTTCCAGGTCCTTATTTTTTATTTGTTTTTGATAGGCCAAAAAGAATGTTGATAAAGGTTTTCTAAATATGAATTGACCACATGCATTTCATTTTTCAAGTATGAATTACTTTTTAAAGGAGTTTCCCCATGGCTTTTATTGGTTCTTTCCCATGGCATTTATAGGTTCAGAAACTAAAATGTCATAATGGTAAAGGGGTCAATCACAGTATGTATGGTACCCCATCTCTTTGGATTTCTCTTACTAGACACATTTTATTTTCTGACTTCACAAATAACATGAATAAATAATAAAATACAATCTCTAGAGATATATCTATTTTTAAATGTTTGCATTATTTGGACAGGGCAATATTTTTCATCATTGATACAAGTAAGCAAGCATGAGTTAATTTATACTGTGAAATGATCTTTATAAGCAATATAAAAGACCATATTTTCTTAGCTGAGGGTTAACGCTTCAAAACGTTTAGAAAATGTTATAAATTGGCCAGGCACGGTGGTTCATGCCTGTAATCCCAGCACTTTGGGAGGACGAAGCAGGTGGATCACGAGGTCAAGAGATTGAGACCATCGGCCGGGCGCGGTGGCTCACGCTTGTAATCCCAGCACTTTGGGAGGCCGAGGCGGGCGGATCACGAGGTCAGGAGATCGAGACCACGGTGAAACCCCGTCTCTACTAAAAATACAAAAAATTAGCCGGGCGTACTGGCGGGCGCCTGTAGTCCCAGCTACTCGGGAGGCTGAGGCAGAGAATGGCGTGAACCCAGGAAGCGGAGCTTGCATTGAGCCGAGATCGCGCCACTGCACTCCAGCCTGGGCGACAGAGCAAGACTCCCTCTCAAAAAAAAAAAAAAAAGAGATTGAGACCATCCTGGCCAACATGGTAAAACACGGTCTCTACTAAAAAATAAAAAATTAGCCGGGCATGGTGGTGTGGGCCTATAGTCCCAGCTACTTGGGAGGCTGAGGTAGGAGAATCACTTGAACCCAGGAGGCGGAGGTTGCAGTGAGCTGAGATCCACCACTGCATTCCAGCCTAACGACAGAGCGAGACTCGGTCTCAACAACGAAAAAAATGTTATAAATTATCTTCAACAATATCATGATGAATAACATCTGTCGGGAAACCTAGTTAAAATGCTGCTTCAGATACAGGCATGTTTTAGTAATTACTTACTATAATAAATTGAAGTGGATTCCTAAGTCTTGTTTGTTTTCTGTTCTTCCGAATGTACTTTTGCAAATGATCTTCTCCCTTTCCCCTTTCTTCTTTCTCCTCTTCCTCCTCCATTGCTCCCTTTCAGCAACTAAATAGTATATTTAGTTATCTTATGTGTAATATGGGTGGTACATTTTGTGGTGCTAATTAAACTTTACCATTGACACTAATTGGTTAGGTTATCTGGCTGTAATGACATTAAACTAAAGGAATGACAAATTTACTGCATATATACTGCCACTTCCTGTGTCATGCTCCATGTCCATGAATCATAGCACTCTCTATCATTGTACTCAGACCTTGCCTCAGAATCCTTCTCCACCCAAAATTCTTGAAAGCCCTTATTAATTGATCAGAAGTACACAAGAGAGGATTTTCCATTCTTATCCTATGTTATAGCTATGATGGATCAAAAGATACAAATAAGTTCATTTAACTTATAGGGATGAATTTTTCTTTTCTGGAAAGATAAATTCCATAATTTTACCAGGACAACTATCAACAGCAAGAAACACAACTTATGACCACTCAGTAATGCCAAAGAGTTCAAAATCTTAGAACCCTTCATTTTAACATTTTTTAAAAATTTTATTATTATTTAAGTTTTAGGGTACATGTGCACAATGTGCAGGTTTGTTACATATGTATACATGTGCCATGTTGGTGTGCTGCACCCATTTACTTGTCATTTAACATTAGGTATATCTCTTAATGCTATCCCTCCCCCCTCCCCCCACCCCACAACAGTCCCCAGAGTGTAATGTTCCCCTTCCTGTGTCCATGTGTTCTCATTGTTCAATTCCCACCTATGAGTGAGAAAATGTGGTGTTTGGTCTTCTGTGCTTGCAATAGTTTGCTGAGAATGATGGTTTGCAGTTTCATCCATGTCCCTACAAAGGACATGAACTCATCATTTTTTATGGCTGCATAGTATTCCATGGTGTATATGTGCCACATTTTCTTAATCCAGTCTATCGTTGTTGTACATTTGGGTTGGTTCCAACTCTTTGCTATTGTGAATAGTGCCGCAATAAACATACATGTGCATGTGTCTTTACAGCAGCATGATTTATAGTCCTTTGGGTATATACCCAGTAATGGGATTGGTGGGTCAAATGGTATTTCTAGTTCTAGATCCCTGAGGAATCGCCACACTGACTTCCACAATGGTTGAACTAGTCTACAGTCCCACCAACAGTGTAAAAGTGTTCCTATTTCTCCACATCCTCTCCAGCACCTGTTGTTTCCTGACTTTTTAATGATCGCCATTCTAACTGGTGTGAGATGGTATCTCATTGTGGTTTTGATTTGCATTTCTCTGATGGCCAGTGATGATGAGCGTTTTTTCAGGTGTCTTTTGGCTGCATAAATGTCTTCTTTTGAGAAGTGTCTATTCATATCCTTTGCCCACTTTTTGATGGGGTTGTTTGTTTTTTTCTTATAAATTTGTTTGAGTTCATTGTAGATTCTGGATATTAGCCCTTTGTCAGATGAGTACGTTGCAAAAATTTTCTCCCATTCTGTAGGTTGCCTGTTCACTCTGATGGTAGTTTCTTTTGCTGTGCAGAAGAAGCTCTTCAGTTTAATTAGATCCCATTTGTCAATTTTGGCTTTTGTTGCCATTGCTTTTGGTGTTTTAGACATGAAGTCCTTGCCCATGCCTGTGTCCTGAATGGTATTGTCTAAGTTTTCTTCTAGGGTTTTTATGGTTTTAGGTCTAACATGTAAGTCTTTAATCCATCTTGAATTAATTTTTGTATAAGGTGTAAGGCAGGGATCCAGTTTCAGCTTTCTACATATGGCTAGCCAGTTTTCCCAGCACATTTATTAAATAGGGAATCCTTTCCCCATTTCTTGTTTTTGTCAGATTTGTCAAAGATCAGATGGTAGTGGATAAGCGCCATTATTTCTGAGGGCTCTGTTCTGTTCCATTGATCTGTATCTCTGTTTTGGTACCAGTACCATGCTGTTTTGGTTACTGTAGCCTTGAAGTATAGTTTGAAGTCAGGTAGCATGATGCCTCTGGCTTTGTTCTTTTGGCTTAGGATTGACTTGGTGACATGGGCTCTTTTTTGGTTCCATATGAACTTTAAAGTAGTTTTTTCCAATTCTGTGAAGAAAGTCATTGGTAGCTTGATGGGGGTGGCATTGAATCTATAAATTACCTTGGGCAGTATGGCCATTTTCACAATATTGATTCTTCCAACCCATGAGCATGGAATGTTCTTCCATTTGTTTGTATCCTCTTTTATTTCATTGAGCAGTGGTTTGTAGTTCTCCTTGAAGAAGTCCTTCACATCCCTTGTAAGTTGGATTCCTAGGTATTTGATTCTCTTTGAAGCAATTGTGAATGGGAGTTCACTCATGATTTGGCTCTCTGTCTGTCCGTTATTGGTGTACAAGAATGCTTGTGATTTTTGTACATTGATTTTGTATGCTGAGATTTTGCTGAAGTTGCTTATCAGCTTGAGGAGATTTTGGGCTGAGACAATGGGCTTTTCTAGATATACAATCATGTCATGTTCAAACAGGGACAATTTGACTTCCTCTTTTCCTAATTAAATACCCTTTATTTCCTTCTTCTGCCTGATTGCCCTGGCGAGAAATTCCAACACTATGTTGAATAGGAGTGTTGAGAGAGGGCATCCCTGTCTTGTGTCAGTTTTCAAAGGGAATGCTTCCAGTTTTTGCCCATTCAGTATGATACTGGCTGTGGGTTTGTCATAGATAGCTCTTATTATTTTGCGATACGTTCCATCAATACCTAATTTATTGAGAGTTTTTAGCATGAAGAGTTGTTGAATGTTGTCAAAGGCCTTTTCTGCATCTATTGAGATAATCATGTGGTTTTTGACTTTGGTTCTGTTTATATGCTGGATTACGTTTATTGATTTGCGTATGTGGAACCAGCCTTGCATCCTAGGGATGAAGCCCACTTGATCATGGTGGATAAGCTTTTTGATGTGCTGCTGGATTTGGTTTGCTAGTATTTTATTGAGGATTTTTGCATCAACGTTAATCAAGGATATTGGTCTAAAATTCTCTTTTTTGTTTGTGTCTCTGCCAGGCTTTGGTATCAGGATGATGCTGGCCTCATAAAATGACTTAGGGAGGATTTCCTCTTTTTCTATTGATTGGAATAGTTTCAGAAGGAATGGTACCAGCTCCTTCTTGTACCTCTGGTAGAATTCGGCTGTGAATCCATCTGGTCCTGGACTTTTTTTGGTTGGTAAACTATTGATTATTGCCACAATTTCAGAGCCTGTTATCGGCCTATTCAGAGATTCAACTTCTTCTTTGTTTAGTCTTGGGAGGATGTATGTGTCGAGGAATTTATCCATTTCTTCTAGATTTTCTAGTTTATTTGCGTAGAGGTGTTTATAGTATTCTCTGATGGTAGTTTGCATTTCTGTGGGATCGGTGATGATATCCCCTTTATCATTTTTTATTGATTCTTCTCTCTTTTCTTCTTTATTAGTCTCGCTAGCGGTCTATCAATTTTGTTGATCTTTTCAAAAAAACCACCTTCTGGATTCATTAATTTTTTGAAGGGTTTTTTGTGTCTCTATTTCCTTCAGTTCTGCTCTGATTTTAGTTATGTCTTGCCTTCTGCTAGCTTTCGAATGTGTTTGCTCTTGCTTTTCTAGTTCTTTTAATTGTGATGTTAAGGTGTCAGTTTTGGATCTTTCCTGCTTTCTCTTGTGGGCATTCAGTGGTATAAATTTCCCTCTACGCACTGCTTTGAATGTGTCCCAGAGATACTGGTATGTTGTGTCTTTGTTCTTGTTGGTTTCAGAGAACATCTTTATTTCTGCCTTCATTTTTATGGTCTTTCCTGACAAAATTGATCTCCTGAAAGGAGAATATCTCTATCCAAGCTACCTAGAAACAAAATATCTATAATTTACTTTTTCACCTATGTCTTTCTCACCAGTACTAATTTACCATCCAGTGATATAAGAAAATAAGCACCTGGGCTGCTTTCCTGTCCCCTTCTTTTAACCCAGACATTAGGTTTGTTTACTTGTTATAGTATTAGTGTCTTTCCTGTGAAAACAGTTTTCTCATTTTTTAATCTCTTCCTTTCCACACCTGCCACCCATGTTTACTTCCTTCCATTCAAGAACCACTGCACTTCATTTACCAAAGAATGTATAATTGAGCAAGTTTCCTGTTCAAGACAGCTGACAACTTATACATTACCTCCAGTCTTAAATGAGGGAGGTGAGGTAGTCCTTACCTACAGGTAAACTGGCTGTGGCATCCATGAAGACCCTCAGAGTGTTTTTATGGTTATCAGGGCACTAGAAAGGCTAATATAAAATAGTGGTTTGTCTCTCCTCTGACCCCACAAGAATATATTTTTCACTGACATGATTTTGTACAAACACAAGATTTTGCTGTTGTTTGATGATGGTGATATCATCAGCAACTGTTCTCTTCTAGTCTCCAGCTTTACTTTCCAACCATTTTTTTGGCCCCTCTTCACATTTTTGTTGTTATTATTATTTTTGTACTTTGTCTTCTCTATTCTTAGTGTTTTTTGTCCCTCTCTAATTTCTGTATTTAAATGAATGAGAGTAGGAAGATTGGGAGACATGAAGAAGCAATAAAGCAACTGCTATTTTATTTTATTTATTTATTTTTGTTATTATACTTTAGGTTTTAGGGTACATGTACACAATGTGCAGGTTTGTTACATATGTATCCATGTGCCATGTTGTTTTGCTGCACCTATTAACTCATCATTTAGCATTAGATATATCTCCTAATGCTGTCCTTCCCCCCTCCCCCCACCCCACAACAGTCCCCGGAGTGAGATGTTCCCCTTCCTGTGTCCATGAGTTCTCATTGTTCAATTCCCACCTATGAGTGAGAACATGTGGTGTTTGGTTTTTTGTCCTTGCGATAGTTTACTGAGAACGATGTTTTCCAGTTTCATCCATGTCCCTACAAAGGACATGAACTCATCGTTTTTTATGGCTGCATAGTATTCCATGGTGTATATGTGCCACATTTTCTTAATCCGGTCTATCGTTGTTGGACATTTGGGTTGGTTCCAAGTCTTTGCTATTGTGAATAGTGCCGCAATAAACATACGTGTGCATGTGTCTTTATAGCAGCGTGATTGATAGTCCTTTGGGCATATACCCAGTAATGGAATGGCTGGGTCAAATGGTATTTCTAGTTCTAGATCCCTGAGGAATCGCCACACTGACTTCCACAATGGTTGAACTAGTTTACAGTCCCACCAACAGTGTAAAAGTGTTCCTATTTCTCCACATCCTCTCCAGCACCTGTTGTTTCCTGACTTTTTAATGATGGCCATTCTAACTGGTGTGAGATGGTATCTCACTGTGGTTTTGATTTGCATTTCTCTGATGGCCAGTGATGATGAGCATTTTTTCAGGTGTCTTTTGGCTGCATAAATATCTTCTTTTGAGAAGTGTCTGTTCATGTCCTTCGTCCACTTTTTGATGGGGTTGTTTTTTTCTTGTAAATTTGTTTGAGTTCATTGTAGATTCTAGATATTAGCCCTTTGTCAGATGAGTAGGTTGCAAAAATTTTCTCCCATTTTGTAGGTTGCCTGTTCACTCTGATGGTAGTTTCTTTTGCTGTGCAGAAGCTCTTTAGTTTAATTAGATCCCATTTGTCAGTTTTGGCTTTTGTTGTCATTGCTTTTGGTGTTTTAGACATGAAGTCCTTGCCCATGCCTATGTCCTGAATGGTATTGCCTAGGTTTTCTTGTAGGATTTTAATGGTTTTATGTCTAACATGTAAGTCTTTAATCCATCTAGAATTAATTTTTGTATAAGGTGTAAGGAAGGGATCCAGTTTCAGCTTTGTACATATGGCTAGCCAATTTTCCCAGCACCATTTATTAAATAGGGAATCCTTTCCCCATTTCTTGTTTTTGTCAGGTTTGTCAAAGATCAGATAGTTGTAGATATGCAGCATCATTTCTGAGGGCTCTCTTCTGTTCCATTGATCTATGTCTCTGTTGTGGTACCAGTACCATGCTGTTTTGGTTACTGTAGCCTTGTAGTATAGTTTGAAGTCAGGTAGTGTGATGCCTCCAGCTTTGTTCTTTTGGCTTAGGATTGACTTGGTGATGTGGGCTCTTTTTTGGTTCCATTTGAACTTTAAAGTAGTTTTTTCCAATTCTGTGAAGAAAGTCATTGGTAGCTTGATGGGGATGGCATTGAACCTATAAATTACCTTGGGCAGTATGGCCATTTTCACAATATTGATTCTTCCAACCCATGAGCATGGAATGTTCTTCCATTTGTTTGTATCCTCTTTTATTTCATTGAGCGATGGTTTGTAGTTCTCCTTGAAGAGGTCCTTCACATTCCTTGTAAGTTGGATTCCTAGGTATTTGATTCTCTTTGAAGCAATTGTGAATGGGAGTTCACTCATGATTTGGCTCTCTGTTTGTCTGTGATTGGTGTACAAGAATGCTTGTGATTTTTGTACATTGATTTTGTATCCTGAGACTTTGCTGAAGTTGCTAATCAGCTTAAGTAGATTTTGGGCTGAGACGATGGGGTTTTCTAGATATACAAGCAACTGCTATTTTAATTAGAGAAAAACATGTAAATGTATGCACGTAGTTCAGTGTATGCAAATGATAGCAGAATGAATTTAACAGTAATAGAGTGATGGCTCCTAAAGGAAGTAATTAGCTATCCTATCATTGATCCCTCCAGATAACAAATGTACATTGTCTGAAGTTTAATCAGAAAAGGAATATATAGGATAAAATTGATTTAATTATACATAGTGTTTCATTGCTCTGAACCTTAAATAAGGCAGCTTCTTAACTCGGAGTTTCTCAGTGTTATGCAGAATGGCATTAATTGTATTAACTGGATTCAACTCACAGATGCAGGCTTATGCCCCTCACAATCCTTAGGTATTTGGCTAAAGCAGCACCAGCCAATGGGAAGAATAAAGATTGTTGACAGTGGGGCCTTTGACTGCAATAACTTTCTCCATCTTAACCTGTTAAAATACTGTAAAATACTGTTTGAGATCTGTCTCAGGTGCCCACTCCTTCATGGAAATCTCATTGATATCCCATCAGCTGAATTCTCTATTTCCCTTCCGGCAGTACTTCATTTCCTCTCATTTTGTTGGAATGAATTACTTTCTTTTTCACAGTGGAGAAAGAACTATGGGTCTGGCAGAGTTTAAATAGCATGTAGGCACTCAGTAAGTCTTTATTGCATGAGAAAATGAACCAGAATACAGATCTTCTTGATAAGCCTTCATGTTCATGTGGATTATCACTTTTTTTGAAAATAAAAATAATGTATACTTCTGGTTATTTATACCTCTTACTGAAATTTTAATCATACATATATGTGATTCACATATATATATAAATGGCTGTGTATGTATGTGTGTGTATATATTTGTATATAAATTTGTATTTTATACATTCATATGTTTATAAATTTATATATATATTTATATATTTATAAATTTATATATTTTTTATATATTTATTTATAGATTTATATATTCATACACACACACATACACAAATCCTAATCCATGCTTTAGAAATTAAGCAAGATATTTGAGAATACACACACACACACACACACACACCCCTTTGATTTTTAAACAAATTTTATCTATGTATTCATAGCATGTACTAAAAAAGTTGATTTTGAAGATAGAGGATTTTTTTTCTCTTACATAAACATGAGCTGGATGTCTACTGTATTTCAGGCACTTGGCTAGTCACTCTTTAGTTTTTAATGACGTTCTGTTTAATCTTGAGAGCATTCTTTTTCTATAAAGAAGAAATGAAAATAAAGATTTCACAAAAGATATTTCCATGATCGCAGGTTTTCAGGAGGTACAAAGTGCATCCCCTCACAGATCTTTTTACATCCTGCTACTTTCAGCTTCGGGAAGAGGTTGTTTCAGTCTGGGCCATTTCTGCCTAAAGGTTTGCTTTCTTACTCTCAATGGTCAAGTTTAAAGGATTCCGTCTCTCGCCTCCTCAGCCCCTGTGCATTCACACATGCACACAAATTATTTTATCTGTTTGGTTACAAACTGAGATTAGGTTAGTTACTTTCCTAGTAAGCAAATTTTCTTTCTTAATCTTTTTTATTAAGTCTATCTGATGTAAAGCATCAGGACTAAGTTGGAGTGTTAAGGATCAAAATGTTGGAACCGTTAATTTTTCTAATTTATGTTGTATTATTAATTAGTGGGATCTGTTGTACATAATTGCAGTGATTATCTTCTGCTGTCAATGAACTATTTCCATCAGATCTATCAGGATCATCTGTGATACTGGCTGCCTATTCTGAAAATTGATTAGCCTTAGAGCTAGTCACATTTTTCTTGTATCTTTTTCCTGCATTGACTATAATATGCTTTTCCATCCATCCACTTCTTGATCTTATTCGTTCCAAAAAAGGAACAAGATCAGTCAGTTGTAGTATAAGGGAATAACAAACGTTTTACTTTGAGAATCAGATATGTCAATTTTCTGTGGGTTCATTTGACTTCCCCACACTCATGCTATAGAAAAGTTGGTAATGATCACATTTAGTAGAGTGTGGTGTAAGTTAAACATGGAAAGGTTGAGAACTGTTTGCATGCTTCTCTCTTTCACGTTCCTGTTTAATGTCAATGAAATCAAGATTCAAGTGGCAGACATGGTCCTTTGAGATTTGCAATTTGAAAATCCTAATCCATGCTTTAGAAATTAAGCAAGATATTTGAGAATTTCATCTAAAACCATTAATTCCATAATCTCATAAGAGTGATTTACAGGGGAACATTTAAATTAAAACACATTTTAAAATAGATTATTTATGCAAAATGTATTGAATCAATTAAATATTGTACTCACTTAAAATTTTTTCCAATGGATATTTCTAGCTAATGAGAGAGAAAGTAAAGTTGCTGGGCAATTCAGGTACCAAAAACAGATGATGAACACCCTCACTCTACTGTCCCCATCCTGGGAAACTGTCACTGAATGGATAGGTAATTTTATTTTTGCAAATTGTAGATGCTTATATAACCAGTGTAATGTTTAATTTTATGTAGCAACTAGGCTAATACATGGTATCAAATGTTTGGTCAAATATTATTTTAGATGTTTCTGTGAAGGCATTTTTAAGATGAGATTGAGACATAAATTAGTAGGCTTTGAATAAAGCTGATCACCATCCATAATGTGGGTAAGGTTCATCCAATCCATTGCAAGCTTTAATAGGGAAAGATTGACCTTCCCAGAAAACAGGTAATTCAACCAGCAGACTGCCTTTGGACTCAAACTGTGTTCTTCCCTGGGTCTTTATCCTACTAGCCACCCTGCAGATTTTTGACTTGCCAAACATTCACAATTGTGTGAGTCAACTCTTTAAAATAAACCAATCTAGCTCTCTTCATACACAAGTGCGCACACACACACACACACACACACACCCCTACACATACATCCTATATGTTCTGTTTCTCAGGAGAACCCTGTTTTATACATACAGATTTAGATAACTGAAATAAACCAATGTAATATGGTTGCAGTTTTAAAATTCTAGAATAATTTAGTCAGTCCTTAGGGTTTAACTAATAATGTGAAAAATGGATATTGAAATTTTTAGAAATTACAATGTTCATTATTATCTTTATTTCATTAAAATTTTTCAATTATTTTTAATGTGGTAATATTAAGTCTATGAAAGCATGGAATTTGAAATTATATTCTATGTATCTAACAAATAATTCAAATATATTACTAAAAATGCTTAATCATTTTCTTCAACTTATTCAGTTTGTGGCATCAAAATGTAGTCAACTCCCCAAGCAAAAATTCACTTTCCAGATTTCACAAAATATCATTCTTATCTATAAAAAAAATGGTATTGAAGTTCTCTTTCCTTTCATTATAACTGGAGAAAATATATTAAATTTTATATGCCTGATTTGGGAAATCAGTTTCTGTCTTCAGTAACTGATTGTGTGTTATATCTGGGTCTTTTACAAATGAAGTGCACTTCTATTGCTTAAAAATTGCTTTCCTGTGCAACATGATGTAGTAATGAATTAAATCCAAATGAGCCTTATATTCACAATGTCATAATATGTAACTCATCCCCTGTGGAACTTTTTTATTATCTAATACAAGGCAATCTAATGTCTTCCTCTCATGGCTCACTTCTCAGAAGGGTATGCAGCTTTCAGTATTAGAAATAAAGAAAGAAAACTATGATTTGAGATCAAATTACCTTTTTATAAACTCTCTAAATCACAGAGAGCACCTTAACATGTTCTGAAATATGCAAATATAATTCTGATAGAACAAGAAACAAAAGAAGCAGTTCCAGTTCTATGGAGTACATTTGTATCTGTGAGAATAAAATGAAACTGAACATTTTTCTTTGAATAGAAATGTGTGCAGGTGATTTTACCTTCAATAAAAATAAAACAAGTGTGGGCATTTTCTCTCTATTTCTTTGGTTGGTTTCATCATATTAACTCTATTCTGTAGGGAACAACTTGTAAGATCAGCTTGTACCAATATTGTAGTTCAAGCTGCTATATAGATTTAAAAGCTCTAATTTATTAGCCTGATAATTTTTGTAATTTGATGAAACACATCAGGTATTCCTGTATTATAACTTCCTTAGGCTTATCTGAAAGTTATATTTTAATTAAACTGGATATTTCAAAATATGTCTTGCTATTTCATATGGGCAAAGAGCAAAGATAGACAAATATTTATTTTATTCCATTGGGACAGCCAAGAAAAATTGTGTCAGGTTTTTATAAGCTGTTATTTCTTGTGGTTCCTGAAGGTTTTTCTCTTGGGGGTGGCCTGGGCAGATTTTTTTTCTTCATCCTGTTTGTGACGTAGCTAGATCTGAGTCAATTGCTGCTGGGTATAACATGTGGTCCAGATCTAAGCCTTCCCGCCACTTTCTTATTTTAAGTAGAGAGCAAATTCCTATAAGATCTGTTTTTGATGGTTTAATTTTAAAATTATATTTCAATCAAATAATTAAAATCGCATACAAACATAAGCAAATCATCTATGTAGAACAGTGCAAGGGAGTTAGAAGAAAGGTCAAAGCTATAAACTGTTATGGGGGAAAGTAGACACCTCAGCTTTCTAATTTAATGATTTATGCTGTTCTTAATCAAATTTATATTCCAATTTAAAAGTAACACCTGATAGCCTATCATCGCAAGATGCGTTAAAGGTCTCTTTTAATGCCAGAGTATTTATTCATGTTAACAAATATTTATTGAGGGCCTACTGAGTGATAGGTACTGAGCTAGGTACTACAGACAAAGCAGTGAATAAAATATACAAGATACCTACATTTATGGTATTTATGTTCCCATTGGCCAAACCTAGACAATAGGAACATACTTGTTTATATAAACAAAATATAATGACACAAAATTACACATTGTAGTAGGAATGAAGGAAGGAAAGAAGGAAGGGAGGGAGGGAAAGAAAGAGGGAAGGAATATAGTTTACAAAGGTATCTAGGTGATTATTTGGGATGCAGTGGTCAGGGTCAGTTCAACTTCAAACGAACACTTACTGGGCTCTATGATGGCGGATCAGCCCCTCTTTGCCTCTTCAGAGATTCTAGCATTACCCAGCAACTAACTGGTTGGCAGAGCCTGCCTCACCTCTTAACTTTGCGGAATGCCATAGAGCTGTTTCTTTACTAATTTATTTGGGTTTGGCCATCATATTTACAAACAATAACAAAACAAACAAACAAACCCACTTGTAAAGAGCAAATCAACAGAAAAGGCAGGGGAGGAGCATATGGTGCTATGTCCTCCCCTATTGCTGATTTTTATTTATTTGTAACATTCCATGTGGAATTTTACTTTTCCAAACAAGCGTCACTGCTCCATTCCTACCTCTCTCATTAAAAATATTAAAAGAACAGTAATTTATTTAAAGTTCTACTTTTCTTCTCAAAATAGCCTCACTTCTAAGGATTGCCTCATCACTTTCAGTTTTTGTGTTCTGGGGCATTTTTCCCATAAATTTGACGTTACATATAGAACTCATATGGTATGAATAATAAGAGAAATATATTTCTGATTCTTCAGTCCTATTCTAAAAGAACCAAGTTAAGGATGATACGTTAATCCTGGATTCTTGATTTCTTCATTTCATTTTAATCAGTTGCAATCATTTAAACTAGTTGAACTTTGCTAATTATATACAATTATGATATGATGACCAGTGGTGTATGTTAACTTTTTAAAAATACAGGCCATATTAGTGAGGAAAATTCATTTACAGACATGGAAATTAAACAAAGATGTTAACATCAATTTTCCTAACATCAATTTATACTGCAATTTCAGCCCTTCATATGTATAGGGACAGGGTTTTGGGAAGGCATTCTGCTGTAGCCTTTTCAGTTGCCCTTTTGACAACTTATGGCCCAAGAGGGAAGAAGTTGGGGCCAGAGGATTTGACAACACTCTGTGTGTTCTCAGAATTGACAGAGTGGTACTTCTGTGGTAATCATGAAAGCAGAAAAGGTAATGATTGCTGATAGTAATTTTCATTTCAGAAATAAAATTATTTTTCTATTTGGGGGTCAGATCAAACTAAATAACAAACAGTACTGATATTACTACAATAACCTATAAGCAGAAAGATAAATTTGGGGATTGTGGAAAATGTCACTTAGAAAATAATTTGCTGATTGGTTCGAGAAAAAAGATGTGAAAATAACACAGGATGACCAAAAACGTTTAGTAAATCTAGGTAACAATTTGGGATCAAAGAAACAAGATAATGACAAGAGAAAGAAAATTAAAGTTGCTTTTATTTTTGCAGTCTGATGGTTCCAGAGGGTTCCTGGAATTAGTGCACCTCGGTTAGAAAGTAATCTAGGACCACAACATTACTCTAGTGTCTAGTTTGGAAAATTCTTAGAAGAAGGGAAGAAAAAAGCCTACACTGTAAGCTAATGGGAGACAGAGTTGAGAAATGACCATTCAGCTATTCAAATCTGAGAGGCCACCTCCCATATCCTGTGTGGGGCTACGTCCAGGTGCAGGGAAGAAGGTGATTCTTTGCTCTAGGGAATATTTATCCAACCTAAGTCTGGGTCTGGAAAATGAAGTAATAATGTGGATTGGAATCCAAAAAGAGCTACAACACTTAGCAGAAAATCAAACACACTTCCAGATCTCCCTTGACCTTGGAAAGTTGCCCAGGACTTTCCAGAATCTGTACTTAAGCTGTACACTCAGTGTTTAATAGAGGTCACACAGAATTTTTTTGTGTATTAATATAACTCTGTCATAGGAGTATTTATGTTTAGTGTTTCTGAAATTCTACAGAGTTCTGGGAAATAGGAATATGCACCTAGAACTATTGTTGAAATACCAAGTCAGGAGCTACAATGGTAACCTAGATATCAACTTATGGTCTTTTTCAGATAGCTACCAACAAAATTTTTAGGAAAATAAATAAAATTTAAAAAATGGTTTTCATTTGCTCCTGAGTTAGTTGTACCCTAAAGCAATGGCTCAGACTTCAGTGGTGGTCTACACATGCCCTTAGCACAGCTCACTTCCTAGGACATTTAGACTTAGTTTGCTCTTGATCAAATGCTGCTGCCTTCTCTAGTCAGACAGTCAGGAAAGGGAAAATTAGGGTCATTCCACCTATATTCATATTCCCTGTAGTGCCAGTACTATATTTCGGTACGGGCATTTCACGTTCTTGTGAAGATTTGGAATCAGGGGAATTTATATCACAGCAACGCAACCAATTTGGAAATAGACTTGAAATTGGTCTGCCTGGGATCAAATCCCAACTCCATTACATCCAGCTAATGTGGTGGATGATCTTGAAAAATATTCTTAAATTTACAATGACACAGTTTCCTCATTTTTAAGATGCAGCTAATAATGGTCCCATCTTCAAATAAATGCGTAAATACATAAATAAGATTTAGATGAGAACCTGACACATACTAAACAATATTACCTGCTGTTTATGATTACATTATTTTTGTTAATAAAAGGTCTTCAGCCATTCTGCATTGGTGATTTCTCATTGACCACTATCCTTAGTAGGTGGGCTTCTTGGAGTGTTGCCCAGCCCATGTCTCTTCTTGGTGTCTCCCGCCTCCTCTCAACTTTACATTCTTTTCCCCAAATTCTCGTTAATATATTTTTTCCTGTCTCTTCCAAGTCATACTATTAGGGTCTCCTGCTCCATATTCCAAGTATTTTCCTGAATAAAGTTCTCTCTCTAAAAACTTTAATGACAACTAAGATAATACTTTTTTAACCAAGTACATAATCATATTTGTAAAGTAAATTTTTATTCCGCCTTATAAGTAAGTCCAAATACTTTAGGTCCCAACACATATTTAGAGGAAATTCAGCCAGCCTACTGAGTTATACTCCTCTCTCATGACATTAGCTAGATAGTTCCTATCTGGCATTAGGTAGATAAGAAGCAGAAGCCCATTCTTCTTGATTCATACTATAAAGGCACATAAACATCCAGATGGTACATAGAGATGGCAATTTCCAGTTACAGAATTATTAATAATTTAGTTTAATTAAAACGTATTAATGCTTCTCTGTACATGGAATTCTTTTTTTTTTTTTTTTTTTTTGAGACAGAGTCTTGCTCTGTCACCCAGGCTGGAGTGCAGTGGCGCAATCTCGGCTCACTGCAAGCTCCACCTCCCGGGTTCACGCCATTCTCCTGCCTCAGCCTCTCCGAGTAGCTGGGACTACAGGCGCCTGCCACCACGCCTGACTAATTTTTTTTTGTATTTTTTAGTAGAGACGGGTTTTCACCGTGGTCTCGATCTCCTGACCTCGTGATCCGCCCACTTTGGCCTCCCAAAGTGCTCGGATTACAAGCGTGAGCCACCGCGCCCGGCCACATGGCATTCTACTACATGTAAAATTTAGTTAATACAAAGATGGATAGATCCTTTAGGAACATACACTCATATGCGAGTTACATAAATGTCTAAATAACTGTAATACAGGCGTAATGACATCAGTGCAAAGACTGTAGAAGGGAAGGAAATAAATTCTGGTAGGGTAGAGTCTGTTATGCTTTCCAGAAAAGATGGACATTGAAAGCTATGAAGGCTTTACATAAATTAATATATAGACATGAGACATGACTTCCAGAAAGGTTGAACAAAGACATGGAGGTAAGAAAACACAGAAGAGTAAATTAGGGTTGTTGTGAGTGTGCCTTTTTTGACAAGAGATTAGTTTGTAAAATATCTGCTTTCAGAAGTAGATTAGGATAATTTCATCGAAATTTTTGGAGAAATGTCGATGGTTAGAATTTGGTTCTGAACACCATGAGAAATCAGCAAAAGATTCTGAGTAGGAAAATTATAAGATCAGACAGGGTCACTCTCTAAATGATAGATTAGAGACTGAAAACAAGAAAGATGTTGCAGAGCTGGTTACAGGTGTCCCTTTCATAGTAGCCACTTCATAAATATTTATCAAATATATGGTCAGTGAGGTACGTGCTGGTAGAGCATCTGTGCAGAGGTGTAGACAGAAAGATAGATGCCAAAATGAGAGGCACAGTACACAAAATTGCTTTTAGATTTTCATCAAAATCTCCTGCCCAATTTTGATTAAAACTAAAATTCTTAGGTTTTAGAATAACAGCATATATGTCAGTTTTTCTTGCTAAGATTCTATCAATGTCTTTGAAAGATGCCATATTTTACCAAGCTACCCAGTTAACAAGTTAGCTTGCCATAATTTCTTGGATAGTTGCAGAAGACATGAGACCCCTGGGTCAAAGATGAGAGAGAGTTTATCACAGAAGAGCAAGCAGCGTAAGAATCATACTTGCAGTAGTGTTTTGATCCCCATTTCCCACAAGTGATGAAAAGAGGCTAGTTGGACCCTGAACATGCAGTGGTTGTATAACAGGAGAGGAAACTTGAGCTTAAGGATCCCCAGTTTTTATGCTGGACAATAAGCATGCCTGCCTATTGCCCTTGAGGGAGATACTATATTCATCTTTTCAAAATTGTAAACAAACCCAAAGTGTTCTCTGGAGAAAACAGTGTCTCTGTTTTTCAAGGCTGTTTGTTACATACACAGTCTTGGAAAGATAGTCTTGAAGAAAGGTAGTTTGTGCCTCTGCTCACAGGATGTGCAAAAAAGTGAAAGAGAGTCTCACATAGAATGAAGTGTTATTTTGTCTCATTTGTCAGGTCTTAGTAATTTACTTAAATGTATTTAATATCTGCTTCATACAAGTACCATTTGTTAGGAAGTAGGAGTGGAGGTATCGGAGGAATATAGTACAGTCTCTGGTTTCAAAGAGCTGAAAGCCTTTGTGAAGGATAGAGAGGAAAATATACCTCCATAGTGGAAGCTGACAGTCATAATTGTACTAATGCAGATATAGACAAAATGCCCTCTGGAGAAAGACAAGAATTCTCATTGGAGGACTATTAAATCACATGGATGTGGCAGTATTGATTGTTAACACTTGGATTTAGCATTACAGCAAAAATAACTCTAATAAATCAAACCCAGCCTGAGAAAAAACCTGAGACCATCTGGCAGGGATAGAGAATACTAATAGATGGAATTAGGATTTCTGCTATAAGGTACCCACTTTAGGCTGTGGGGAATGTGTATTATCAGGCTAAAGTGAATCTATTATATCTTTTATTGTCCTAAATACATAATTATTTTCTAAATGTACGCTAACCATATAAGTGTTTTACTTTTCTTAGAGTTACTTAGAGCACTACAAAACTAGCTGTTCCTTAGGATACTCTGATGAGGCATTACTAATCACCAGGTGGCAATTAAAAACTGTGAGGCAGACTATTAAAACTAAATGGATATTCTAGGACATGCTCTAGAACCTAAACCTTTTAGCCATGGTTCAAATGTCACAGTAATACATTGGGACTTAGAAAATCTTAGAGTGAAAATTATGCCTACAATACGAAGATTGAGACATTATTTATTACATAGTGCTTGTTTGTGGAACGAGAGGCTTAGATTCATTACAGTGTATAGGCAAGGAGAAAAGTTTCTAAGGTGACATGTATTGGCTATAGTAATTCATTTTGGACAAAGCAGATCACAAAAGAAAACTTTATAGTTTTGTTTTCTCTTTACGAATTACATTACTGGTTTAACTAATCTGGGTCCTTTCCTAGATATGTATGGTAAACTAAAATAAATATCTGAAACTGAAGCACTTATAAACTTGGTTTTACATGAACAATAAAGATATTAAAATGTCACAGACTAAAGGATAAAATATGCCTATCAACCTACTTAACCTGTCATATTTTTTACATATTAGACTTATATTTTCAGAAATAAATACTATTTCTTCATAGTTCTTAAAATTACCTCCGACTCCTAGATATAGAATTTTTGCTTCTGAGAGTAGAGCTTGCCTTGTCTGTCATAGGCCTAGCAAACAGACGAAAATAACTTATTTATTTATTGTGAGCACTGATTTATTATGCTTGTGATTTTTTTTTCAATCAAACTCCATTATTGACATCACAAAGGTTAGGTACAGTTTCTTGACATGTTGCCATCAAAATCTCTTTGAGGCACATGACAATTAGCATATATATAAACTTTATTTTATTTTTTAATAAAAGACACTAATAAAATACTTTTACAAGTCACATTTAAAACTCTGAACATTTGCAAATAGCAGATAACGTGTATCCTAATAATAGTTTCTCACCCAATTTACAAGTATAATGTTTGTGTAAGAGAGAATGCTATTAAGCAGCAAATGTAAATTTATTCTATATTTTGATGGGTTAAGAAGCCACTTAGAAAGTATTTGCTAGGCATATGGGTTGTGAAACTCTCCAGGCCATTAGATGAGGAGGAAGTAATGAATGATATTTCTGCTTGGATAGGATATTTCCTTATTTTGCTTCTCTCAAGTCAGATTTAAAAATTTCGTCAGATGAGATCAGGCGCATTCAGGGGACAAAAGAGAATTTTAGACCAATATCCCTGATGAACATCGATGCAAAAATCCTCAATAAAATGCTGGCAAACTGAATCCAGCAGCACATCAAAAAGCTTATCCACCACGATCAAGTGGGCTTCATCCCTGGGATGCAAGGCTGGTTCAACATACGCAAATCAATCAACGTAATCCATCATATAAACAGAACCAAAGACAAAAACCACATGTTTATCTCAATAGATGCAGAAAAGGCCTTTGACAAAATTCAACAGCCCTTCATGCTAAAAACTCTCAATAAACTAGTTATAGATGGGACGTATCTCAAACTAATAAGAGCTATTCATGACAAACCCACAGCCAATATCATACTGAATGGGCAAAAACTGGAAGCATTCCCTTTGAAAACTGGCACAAGACAGGGATGCCCCCTCTCACCACTCCTATTCAACATAGTGTTGGAAGTTCTGGCCAGGGCAATCAAGCAAGAGAAAGAAATCGAGGATATTCAATTAGGAAAAGAGGAAGTCAAATTGTCCCTGTTTGCAGATGACATGATTGTATATTTAGAAAACCCCATTGTCTCAGCCCAAAATCTCCTTAAGCTGATAAGCAAATTCAGCAAAGTCTCAGGATACAAAATCAATGTGCAAAAAACATAAGCATTCCTGTACACCAATAACAGACAAACAGAGAGCCAAATCATGAGTGAATTCCCATTCACAATTGCTTCAAAGAGAATCAAATACCTAGGAATCCAACTTACAAGGGATGTGAAGGACCTCTTCAAGGAGAACTACAAACCACTGCTTAACGAAATAAAAGAGGACACAAACAAATGGAAGAACATTCCGTACTCGTGGATAGGAAGAATCAATATCGTGAAAATGGCCATACTGCCCAAGGTAATTTATGGATTCCATGCCATCCCCATCAAGCTACCAATGACTTTCTTCACAGAATTGGAAAAAAAAAAAAAAAGCAACTTTAAAGTTCATATGGAACCAAAAAAGAGCCCGCATTGCCAAGACAACCCTAAGCCAAAACAACAAAGCTGGAGGCATCACACTACTGACTTCAAACTATACTACAAGGCTACAGTAACCAAAACAGCATGGTCCTGGTACCAAAACAGAGATATAGACCAATGGAACAGAATAGGGCCCTCGGAAATAACACCACACATCTACAACCATCTGGTATTTGACAAACCTGACAAAAACAATAAGTGGGGAAAGGATTCCCTATTTAATGAATGGTGCTGGGAAAACTGGCTAGTCATATGCAGAAAGCTGAAACTGAATCCCTTCCTTACACCTTGTACAAAAATTAATTCAAGATGAATTAAAGACTTAAATGTTAGACCTAAAACCATAAAAACCCTAGAAGAAAACCTAGGCAATACCATTCAGGACATAGGCATGGGCAAGGACTTCATGACTAAAACACCAAAAGCAATGACAACAAAAGCCAAAATTGACAAATGGGATCTAATTAAACTAAAGAGCTTCTGCATAGCAAAAGAAACCACAGTCAGAGTGAACAGGCAACCTAGAGTGGGAGAAAATTTTTACAATCTACCCATCTGACAAAGGGCTAATATCCAGCATCTAGAAGGAACTTAAACAAATTTACCAGAAAAAATCAAACAACCTCATCAAAAAGTGGGCAAATGATATGAATAGACACTTCTCAAAAGAAGACATTTATGCAGCCAACAGACACATGAAAAAATGCTCATCATCACTGGCCATCAAAGAAATGCAATCAAAACCACAATGAGATACCATCTCACACCAGTTAGAATGGCAATCATTAAAAAGTCAGGAAACAACAGGTGCTGGAGAGGATGTGGAGAAATAGGAACATTTTACACTGTTGGTGGTACTGTAAACTAGTTCAACCATTGTGGAAGACAGTGTGGCAATTTCTCAAGGATCTAGAATTAGAAATGCCATTTGACCCAGCAATCTCATTACTGGATATATACTCAAAGGATTATAAATCATGCTGCTATAAGACCCATGCACACATATGTTTATTTTGGCACTATTCACAATAGCAAAGACTTGGAACCAACCCAAATGTCCGTCAATGATACACTGGATTAAGAAAATGTGGCACATATACACCATGGAATACTATGCAGCCATAAAAAAAGGATGAGTTCATGTCCTTTGTAGGGACATGGATGAAGCTAGAAACCATCATTCTGAGTAAACTATTGCAAGGACAGAAAACCAAACACCGCATGTTCTCACTCATAGGTGGGAACTGAACAATGAGAACACTTGGAAACAGGATGGGGAACATTGCACACTGGGGCCTGTTGTAGGGTAGGGGGAAGGCGGTCATTAGGAGATATACCTAATGTAAATGATGAGTTAATGGGTGCAGCACACCAACATGGCACATGTATACATATGTAACAAACCTGCCCGTTGTGCACATGTACCCTAGAACTTAATGTATAATAATAATAATAAAACGAATTTCATCATTCTGAATAGCTCAAAATGTTCCTCGAAGTCTCGATAGTAGCAATAGACAGATCACAGAACTAAATTGAGTTGCCTGATTGTTGTGTATCAATAAGGAGTATGCTAGTGGGGCTTTGGATCATTAAAAAATAATTAAATAAAGCATAAAAATAAATAAAATAAAACTGGCCTTGGGAAAAACTATAAATTATCACTTTGTAATCACCAAATGATGGGATTTAATGAGAAAAGCAGGCAGGAGGTGGTAAACAAGCCATTAAATTGTCAAAAGACCAGTCAGCACATGTTATAGTGGTGCCACACACAAGAGAACAATAACTTATTCGGTTGTCTCTTTTATTCAGTAGTCTATAATGTCTAAATCAAAGTTTCTAATGCATTTTAAAAATGCAAGTTATAAAAATCTGCGATAGAGTTCTGGATCCGTAAGCACTGTCAGGATAGATTATAGTTCTGCACAGTCTCTGCTGTAACAATATCATGATGAATGGAGAATGACCCCAGCTGCCCATTTATCTTCTAAGATTACTGCTTTGATGATATTGATTATTTCTGGGGCTTCTTAGACTCAAAATTATAGCTGTGGTACTCAAATATCTGTTTTACAAAGTATGTTCTTAATATAGTCCATTTTTTTCCCCTTTGGCTAAGATGTACTGGTCATCAGGTAGCAAAAAATTAAATCGTTGCTTATTATAACGTGAGGATTTTCACAATTAAAATATATTAACTTTGTTTCATTTACAGAATAAACCCAAATTCTTAAATTGTATTTATACATTTTTTTCCAGTGGACATTATTGACCATATGCTTACAGTGCAGTAAATATTGAGGCACAGGAAATTTTAAAATACCTAAATTAGATTTACACATTTCAAAAAGCTCAGAAACTGTTAGGAAGTAGGGATGAGAAATAATAAATAATAATATTCAGTGAAATGATAAAGTTTGAATAAAGTGTCATATAACCAAACAGTATAAAAACATCTAAGTAGAAACTAGCAAAAACGCTTTGATGAACAGGGGTGAATTTACAGAGGGATAATAAAAATTTGAATTAGTTTTTGAGGATTATTTCAGCCAGAGGCAGGTACAAATGATATTCCAGGTATATGCTCTAAGGGTACAGAGTTATTTGTAATATTTGGAAATGGCCTTTAGTTCTACATGGCAGGACTATAGGATGTAGAGGCAAGGTTATTTGAGAAAGACAAAGGAGGTGGGAAGAGAGGCAGAGTCAGAGAGAGAGGGAGTGAGAAGAAGAGGTAAGGAAAGGAGAAGAGGAAGAGAAAGAAATATAAGTCGAAGTCAGATTATGAAAAGCCTTATATGACATTTAAAGATGTTTTTAGTTTGTTTGTTTATCTTTAAATTGAAGGTTGAGGAGTCACTTAGTAAGGTGTATATATATATATAAAGAATAGGAAACAGCATTGAGGATGAATTACATGAGGAAAAAGTTAAACAAGGGTGAGGGGGGTAAGGCCAGTGTTGTAGTGGTTCTAATTATTGCTTGCAATGCTATTGAAGGTTGAATCAATGCAAAACCCATGGAAATGGAAGCAACGGAATGGATTTTGATGACATTTTAGATGTACCATCAACAGTATTTGCTGCGTTAGCAGTGGACGAAGAAGTAAGGAGCCCACTTTTTCCTGATTGTACTTTCCTAAGACTAAGAAAAAGATGATTTTTAGATCAGATAATGCTTGTGTTCCATCTTTTCTATGTAGCCATTTAACAACCATGCTCTGGGTTCCTACTTTCAGAAAAGCCCAGTGCTATGGTGTGTAATGTAATTAAAACCCCTATTTAATGTGCTATGTTTTTCTGGCATTAAAAACATAGAAATCTATTAAAACAAATCCTCTAAAAGGTATGGATTTGTAAATAGTGTTTGTAGAGGCATCTTGTCTTCTGTATTTAGCAGTTTACTCCTTTGGGACCTGTTATTAAAGCCAAGAACTTAATCTCTTAAAAAAGGACTGTGTGTTGTTCCACTAAACTAGTGTTCATGCAGCTCTAACTGAAATGACAAGAGTGAAGGCCATTAAAAAGTAATGCTTGAAATCGATCAGAGATAATGAAATTGCACTGGCCCAAGTATTAATCAATTTTAATAATTGCATGTTAAAATGGTCTTGCAATAAAAAGGCTGTTATCTTCAATTCAGCTCACTTATGCTATGTCTAGATGATTGTAACACAACTGGTTGAAAAGTGTAGCTATTTTCAACACCTGTGCTGTATTCAGTTTTATTATTGACCCTTTTTGTTCTTTGAAAACCCCAAACAAAACTTCAGTTGTCTAATTGGTTGATAAAACTGTTCAAACCAATTCTTGTTTTGTTATTATATAGATATAATCTTAAAAAGTTAGTTTTCAAATAGAACAAGACTAATTTGGGCTAATAAGAAATCAGTCATTCAACAAATGATGTCTCGATTCACAAGTCTTTCATAAAGCTATATATGGATTCATTGAAACAATTATTGATAAAGTCATGGACACCTCTTCTTGTTTCCCTGATGAGTCCCCCTTTTTGCATCTACCTTTTAAGTGGTATCCTACATTCTTGTGAAATGTTATTAAAAATTAACATCTTCTGGGAGTTAATATTTTCTCTGATCCTGACTGAAGACAAGTTATAAGGTTGAATCTGTTTACATAACAAGGAATAGAAATTTACTTTATGCTTGTTTGAGGGTCTGGCCCAACGGCCATACAGATTTATGAGTGTTTTGATGATGACTGGGTCATCACTGATTACATACTTGCCACCTGACTTGTCTTAGGTTCTTCGTCTTGGTCCTTAACAAACAATAGCCATATATGCAACTAATTAAACCTTCAAGCTTACTTTACCGTTGTCCTTGGCTACTTCTTGGCCTGCAAAGTGGAGAATAAGACGTTTCACAACCAGAGCATGGGGCAAACTAATGGATAGGGAGAAAAGCAGAAACTCATTTTGGCGCCCTCCTCTGGACAGGGAAGATACAACACTTTCATTACTGGCCGTGGTTGCAGCTGTTCCTGCAGAACTTCCCTCCTGATTCAAGCTGCCTCAGGTAAGAGAGCTGAGGAACACCCCCTTTTATGAAGCTAACTGGAAATAATTGTTGCTCTCATGGGAAAAGTCGAGGGAGTTCCAACATCCAGTTAAAATTGAAACCTACATATTCATCCACATCACACTTTTGTTTACAGATTTGGGCCAACAGGCTTCCACTATTTTAGTTAGTACCCTGGGCATCCTCCCTGTGCAGGTCCTCATTCCACAGAGCACAGAGCCAAGATACCCCCAGATTCAAGATGGGTTTCTCCATATGTTCCCTCTGGCCACAGTTTGGTTGACTTTTTAATGTAATTAAAATGCATTTTTCTCCTTTTCTTTCTCAGAATAGAGGACAGTATTTGGGGGAGATTTTTATTTATTTATTTATTTATTATTATACTTTAGGTTTTAGGGTACATGTGCACAATGTGCAGGTTTGTTACATATGTATCCATGTGCCATGTTGTTTTCCTGCACCCATCAACTCGTCATTTAGCATTAGGTATATCTCCTAATGCTGTCCCTCCCCCCTCCCCCCACCCCACAACAGTCCCCGGAGTGTGATGTTCCCCTTCCTGTGTCCATGAGTTCTCATTGTTCAGTTCCCGCCTATAAGTGAGAACATGCGGTGTTTGGTTTTTTGTCCTTGCAATAGTTTACTGAGAATGATGGTTTCCAGTTTCATCCATGTCCCTACAAAGGACATGAACTCATCATTTTTTATGGCTGCATAGTATTCCATGGTGTATATGTGCCACATTTTCTTAATCCAGTCTATCGTTGTTGGACATTTGGGTTGGTTCCAAGTCTTTGCTATTGTGGGACAGGACAAGCTTCTACCACTTTTTACTGGTTTCATTCTTGTATCTGTGATCTCTGCGTTTCTTTTTCTTTCCCATTCTGTCCGTACTGCCACAATGATGACACATTGTAATAGTTGAAAGGAAATAATGAAAATAATTATGCTGTCCTGAACTGATAGTTGATTAAACTCAGCTTTGTATTGTTAGGGGAGCTAGACAGTGAATAGGTGGAACATACCTTGTGAATCCCATGTTTACAAAGGATTTTCTTTTTCTGGTTATAAATAAGCCCCTGCCTATACTGATGTAAACTTTTGTTCATGATTGCCTCAGGAAGGAAATAGAGGGCCATTCAGCATACTGGTTGATTGCCACTGGGCCACTGCAATCAACAGTGATAAGGATATGTGTTGGGTTTATTTATGCACTGGAAAAGTTTCATTGTATGAGTATCCAGTGAAACCCCCCAATTTCACGTGACTGTGAACCAAGCATTGGTTTTGGCCTTGGACTTGTTTTTCTTTTAAATGCTCCTGAAAGGTGCCTTGAGACATAAAATATTAAGTATATTCATGTTTATGAATAGGTGTAATGAGACATTAAATATTGAAAGCCAAACAAAGTTGACTAAGGGACTTCAAGAGGATAACTGATTGGCATATCATTAGGCAAGAAAGGGAGCTATGAGCAGCACTACCTGAGAATTGTTAGAATTTATCATCTAGTATTAAATTTGGTTATAAATTGGGGGTTTCCTGTTTAATGTGACTCGCTTCTATCTGGGGTTTTGCTTGAAGCAGCTTTCTCTTTATTATCTCCTCCCATGCTCTCTCTCCCCTCTGGCCTCACTGCACTCACATTTGCATTTTCCAGTTAGAGGAAAAATTTATATGAACATTTTCTCAATCTGTTTTGTGCAGAGATAACATAATGCCACAGGCTGAGTAATTGATAAACAATAGAAATTTATTTATCATGGTTCTCAAGGCTGAGAAGTCCAAGATCAAGGAGCTGATATCTTGTAAGGACCTTCTTGCTTCATTATTTTATATCAGAAGGTGGACAGGCAAGAGAATGTCAGCAAGAGAAAGGCAAAAAGGGAGCCAAACTCATCTTTTTATAATAAACCCATTCCTATGATAATGAACCCATTTTCATGATAATGACATTAATCCATTTATGAGGGCAAAGCCCTGTGGCCTAATCACCTCTTAAAATTCGTACCTATTAATACAGTTACAATGGCAATTAAAGTTCAACGTGAGTTTTGGTGGGGACATTCAAGCCATAGCAGACATCTTTTAAAAATTACCTTTAAAATTTTTTAAATAGGAAGGACAAAATCACTTGGAAAAGTCCTTAAACCAAGAGAAGACATTAGAATATGGAGATTTTTGTTTATTATAAAGTGCTCTGACTTTTGAACTAAGCAATGACTAATGCAGTTCAGGACATGTATGGATTGTGGTATTAATAAATAGCAGGGCAATGGTCCCAAGTCATGATTTCTGTCATGAAACATTTTTAACTTCTGAGTTCGTGGCATAGTGCCTATCCACACTAGTGCTTGGGTGCTATGCCCCAATAAAAATTTGACATTGTTCTTGATATACTCATTGTCCCATATTAATTACAGAAAAATATCCAAATTTCTAATTATGGCTTCAGGTCATGACCTGGCTCCTCTATTTCGGACTTTCTGTTTCTACTATGCCTCCAGCTGGGCTACCTGCAGTTATCTAGATGCGCCCTACTGTTTACTTTCCATGTATTCTTAGCTTAAACTGCTGCCTCTGCCTTACATCCCCTCGTCTGTATCGTTAGTGAATACATATTAATCTTTCAAGAGTCAACTTACGTATTTCTTCCACTGTGAAACATTTTCAAAGCCCTTACCAATCTTCTATAAAACACAATTGACCATGTTCAGTTTTGTGCTCTGACAGTATATTAGCATTAAGCACTTAAGCATTCTTGATTATCAGTTTTGTTTTCTTCAACTATATCATGTTTCTTAAGAACAAAGCTATATGTTATTCAATTTTTGTGTTTTTTCTTTTTGTCTAAAAATGTAATATTTTTACTCGCAAACGGATGGTTTTTTTCCTCTTAAGGAAAGAGAAAAGAACATCAGGGTAGCCATCGAAGATACTTTCCAAATCAGATTGCAGACCTCTGTTGTTTTTGCCCATCTCTTGTGTTTGTATCTGTGTGGTTAAGTGGATTATCTAACTTGGTTCCACTTTATTTAAGCATTTGACTTCTTCTGTTGTAGGGGTCTCTGCCACTTTTCGTGAGAATACTGAAGCTATTTGGGCATGATCAAATTCTACAATCTAACATATAATTAGGCAAAGTAATAATAGCAGTTTTAAGTTTCAAGTAACAGAAAATTCAGTTAACATTGGCCTAGACAAATAAAACAAGATGTTTGGAGTTAGGTGGTCACTGTTATTGCTTCAGTTGATCATTGATGACATCACAAACCCATGCACATTGTGACATTGCCAGTTTCAACATCTTGGTTTTCATCCTTACACTTTTTACCTCAGGGTCATTAGAAAGCCACTACAGATCTAGGCATCTAAGCAGGAATAAGAGAGGAAAGGCAACTCTAGCCACATTAATCACTTTTATCAGGCAGATAAATGCTTTTCCTGAATCTTTCAATAGACTTTCATTTTACATTTGGCATATTTTTGTCATATAGCCTTCCCTAGCTGCAAGGGAGGCTTTTCAAACTTCTTTATGGAATTCAGCAAGAAAGTAAAGAGGTAAGAAAGAGTGATGTGTTAAACAAAAATGTGCGCCACACATTAGTAGGGGATTAAGAAAAGTGCTTAAATTATTATCATACATGATAGAATAAGAATATATCATATGACACATTCTAACACAGCAATATGGGTGTTTCAAGAAAGAGATATCACTATTTGGAGAGAGTATTTTGTTCCAAAGAAACTTTATGAGATAATGTCCTCTCATATGGAACTTAAAGGTTAATAGAATTTCAATAGGCAGAAATGGGAATAGACAATATATTGGAGTAGAGACATGAGTACTAAAGTTTTGGGTTTAGGGAAGATCAATCTAGTGAGCAGTTTTCAAACATGGGTGAAGTGAGTCAGATAAATAATAGGGAGAAGTAGATCATATAGAGTAACACTTGCTAATGGAACACTCTGTGGTGATGGAAGTGTTCTAGATCTGCATTGTTCAATATAGCAGCCACTAGCCACATGTGGCTACTGAGCACTTGAAATATGGCTGTTGTGAAGTAAGAAATGAATTTTAAGTTTTACTTATTTTCAATTTAATTGAAATTAAATTAATGGTTTAATTTCAATTAAACTACCTGCTGGCTGGTGGTTAACATACTGGAAAGTACAGGGTGAAACATTGTGGGCCATTGTAAGTTGAGTTTGGTTTTTACTCGGAGAAGGTTCCAGAAGCTACTGGAGAGTGTTAAGCAAAGGAGTGACATGATCCAAATTAGGTTTTTACAAGATCACTGTACTACTTTGTTGAAAATAGCGCTAAGTGGGAGAGAACAGGGAGCCCTATTGCACTAATCCAGATGGTAGATGGTGGTGGCTTGTACCAGGATGGTATAAATAGGGGTGGTGCAAAGAGATTGGATCCTTTATGTGTTTTGAAGGTCAAATGAACAGGATCCTTTGATTGATTAGCTATGGAATGTGAGAGAAAATAAGTGATATAAGAATACTTCTACATATTTTGGCCTAAGTGGCTAAAAGAATGTACAGCTTTATTAAATGAGACGAGAAAGATTTAAGGAGGCACCTATTTTGTACAAGAACAGAAGCTGGTATCTGGAACCTAACAGGTTTGAGATGCCTACTAGACATCCAAGAACATATGTTAAGTGCATAGTTCAGCAGAGTCTATTTTGGAGATAAAAGTTTTAGAATTGTCAGCATATTAGTGGCGTTTAAAGTCATGAGACTAGTGGAGATTACCAAAAGAGTAAGTGTAAAGAGAAAAGAGATGACACATAAGGACTGACGAGACTTGAGGCATTCCATCAGTTTAATGAGGCAGAACCAGCATAGGAGACTTGAAATTGGAAGGCAATACTCCTGAATTTAGAGGAAATCCAAAACAGCCAAAATTTGGAATTCTAGGAGTATGTAGTGTTGAACTTTGTCAAAATGGCCTTGCTATACATAAAACAATGAGATCTGGCAATTGACTATTGGATTTAGCAAAGTGAATGTATGTGTATGGGAGGAGTAATTAGTGATTGCAACAAGAATAGTTTCTGGGGAGTAGGGAGGGCAAAAGCCTCATTGGAGTGGATTCAAGTGAGACTAGAAAAGTGGAATTGGAGATAGGAAGAACAGATAAAAGAGGCGATTGACTTAGGAAAAAAAGCATTAGATCTAATAAATTCTGATTATGCAGAATATGGGCTTTAATTTGATAGAGGTATAAGGGAAAAGGTACATTTTAAAGCAGACATAACTTCTTTTATTGGTTCTGGGATCAGCTGAGCTGTCTCACTCACTGCACACAGTATTGGCAATTTCACTGATTTAGAGCTATCTTGTTAACTTTATCAGCCTATCAAACTGGCATTGCAAAAGTAACCGAACAATTCCATTTTTAAAATTCAATCTTAGTTCCAAGATATATTAAAGGAAAATATGTATATTTCAAATGAACAAATGTAACTTATTTTCTGAGAAATGATGTAAGAATTATATATGATAATGGAGAGCTTTATTGTCACCAAAAAAAGCAAAACAAAACAAAAAAACTCAAAACTTTTTTTTCCACTGTTATGCTGAGCAATTCATCAAAGAGAACGTATTTAATACATAAATTAACAATTAATGAAGTTTCCTGAGGTTGACAGGTAAACACATAAATATTTGCAACAGAAATCTCAAAGATAGTCCAGATTTATCAAAACCAAAAGGGATTAAATATTTTTCCCAAGGGCATTCAACTTGTTCAAGCTACCTTTTTATTTTAGGATGTTTACTAACATTCTAAAAATTGAATGTGAGTTGTTGGTCTTGTTAAAGCATCATGGTAAATGTTATGAGTATCTACTGTAGAATATGTTAATATTCAGTTAATATGGATCTGAGGGGTAAAGAAAGAGGATACTTAGGAGAATCTGCTGAAATCACCCTGAGGAACCAGGGCCATTGCTTTGAGCTTGGCCTCCTTTGAAGTAAATCTCAAGAAATGTTAGTCTGTTTGCCACTTCTCTGGGACACCATTCACAGGAGTGCTCATGTAATAAACAGATCCCCAGACATCATGACATGTCATTCAGAATAAGGTAAATACAGTAAATGTTTATCATTTCTCTTCATTATCCCCCACCACCCCCCAAAGTGAAGCATTTTAGTTTAGGTCATAGATTGTATCCCAGCCTGTGGTACCTTGGATGAGTTAGAACTGCTCTGGGAATCTGTTCCTCTCCTATAAGGTGTCCCTGTGGTAATTTCCAAAGATTCATGAACTTTACATAGCAAGTCTATGAATAGCAGAAATATTTACTTTCAGGACTGACATGGGACACATTTGGGCATCATAAACTATGTTTACTTGGGTCATAGGAGGGCTCCTGCAGACATGCCAAGGGCAGACTTTTTCCAATTATGATGTTGACCGTAGTATTAATAGAATCTGAAGAGGAAGAAATGTCCCCAGCTTTTCTTTCAGTTAAACTATCATCTTAATTATATATTTTGTGACCTCTTATCTGGAAATATTACTATTAAGTACTCTTTACATTATTATATTTATGCTGACTATACTTAAATTTAATAATTTCAGTTAACACTGTTTACTGTTCATACTGTTTTCAATATAAAATAAATATTATTAATAGCTGGGCATGGGGGTGAGTGCCTATATTCCCAACTACTCAGGATACTGAGGCAGGAGCATGGCTTGAGCTCAGGAGTTTGAGACCAGCCTGGGCAACATAGCAAGGCCCTGTCTCAACATAAATAAATGAATAAATATTATGAAAGACACGTGATATAAAAATGATGGAAATAAAAACACAAAATATTAATAATAGATTGTGGTATAGTGTAGTTATAGTTCATTGATTTCAATTATGTATACTTTTATGAGTTTTCCTTTACTGTTCAGTATATTTGCATTTATAATTATACAATACACATAAATAGAAATATATTTTGTATGAAGTGTACACATCTATGAATGTTATCATCTCTTGGCTAAGTAATATAGAAGGTTGTCAAGATTTCTCTCCTGGAAGAATTACAGTGTTATTGGAAGGCAAAATATAAATACAGGAGCATCTTGGATAATAGTTTAGAAAATTAATGCTATTAACTATATTTTATTTAAAGCATTTTTAATTGTGAAGAAAGTGCTTGAGATTAAAATTAATTTCAATCTTTCTTTAGAAAGAAAAATGTAAGGTAAAGGTAAAGGTTTTTAAATTCTTACATATTTGAAGAGCATGGTTGTCTAATTTTTCAACACTTGGAATAAATGATTAAATTTTCAATAATTAAAGATTAGCTACTTCAAAGAACAAAGGACCATTTGATTAGTATCATTTCTTCAATTTACCCTTTTTTCTCTTTTGTGTTTTTAGTAGGCAATCCTATGGCCTGCTGAGATTTCATTTATTTGATTTTGTTCTGTATTCTCATCATTGCACAGAAGATTGGAAAAATGTCCTGCCGTATTGTTTCAGTTCATTTGAAAATTGTGCAGTAGATATAAGGGAATACAAGGAGAAATGTATTTTCAATATCAAGATTTAGATATGAGTGAATTTAACAAAGGGAAGTGTTACAAAGCTCCAGTGCATTCTTTTCATTTCAGATTCTTTATGATTTATATAGATTCATAGGATCAGAGGATGTTAGAGTTAGAAGAGACTGTAAATGCCATCAAATCCAATATTTTTACTTTGATTTTTAAATTTATTAGATTTTATTTTTATTTAAAATATTTAACTCACAAAAAATGTATATATTCAAGATGTACCACATGATGATTTGAGCTATGTATAGATTGTGTACTAATTACCAATTTTTTTTTTTTTTTTTTTTGAGACAGAGTCTCATTCTGTCACCCAGGCTAGAGTGCAGTGGCAGGATGTTGTCTCCTTGCAACCCCTGCCTCCCACATTCAAGCGATTCTCCTGTCTCAGCCCCTGGAGTAGCTGGGACTACAGGTGTGCGCCCCTATGCCTGGCTAATGTTTTTAATATTTTTAGTAGAGACAGGGTTTTGTCATGTTTGCCAGACTGGTTGAATTACTGGCTTCAAGTGATCTTCCTGTCTCAGCTTCCCAAATTGCTGAGATTACAGGCATGAGCCACTACATCCTGCCACCAAAGTCAAATTAACACATCGATTACTACCTATAGTTACCATTTTGTGTGAGTGTGTGTGGTGAGAACACTTAAAATCTGCTTCTTATAAAATTACAAGTAAACAGTACATCATTAACTGTAGTCACTGTGGTGTACACTAGTCACCATGGTGTACAATAGATCCCTGGAGCTCATTAATCTTATAACTAAAAACTTTGTAGTCTTTGACCAACATCTCCCCATTCCCCACCCCTGTCCAGTCCTTGGCAATGGCCATTCTACACTCTGCTTTTATGAATTTGACTTGGTGGAGTCTACATAAAAGTGTAAACTGTCTGTGTTTGAGTTATTTCACTTAGCATAGATTTCACATTAAGATATGTTATTACAAATGGCAGGATTTCCTTCTTTTTAAGGCTGAATAATATTTCATTGTATATCTATACACATGTATATGTATATATCTTACCTTTCCTTTATCCATTCATCTGTTGACAGACATTTAGGTTTTTCCCATATCTTGGCTACTGTGAGTAATGCTGCACTGAATGTGAAAGTACAGATATCCCTTTGAGATACTAATTTTATTTTCTTTGAATGTATTCCCAGAATGAGAATTGTTAGATCATATAGTAGTCCTTTTTTAACTTTTTGAGGAACTTCTGTACTGTTTTCTGTAATGATTGTACCAATTTACATTCCCAACAATAGTGTACTTTTCTCCACATCCTTGCCAACCTTGTCTCTTGTCTTAGTGATAATAGCTATCCTATCAGCTGTGAGGTGATTTCTTATTGTAGATAGGATTTGCATTTTCTTAGTGATTAGCGATGTTGTGTACGTTTTCATATACTTGTTGGCCATTTTTATGTCTTTTTTGGAGAAATGTCTATTAAGGTCTCTTCCCCATTTTTAAAATCACATTGTTTGTTGTCTCATATTGGGTTGTATAAGTCCTTTATAACTTTTGTATATTATAACTTCTTATAAATTTTGGATATTAACTTCTTATCAGATATCAGATATAAGGTTTACAAATACATTTTTTTTCCCATTCTGTGGGTTGCCTTTTCATTTTGTTGATTGTTTCCTTGCTATGAAGAAACTTTTTTAGTTTTATGTGGTCCCACTTGTTTATTTTTGCTTTTGTTGCCTTTGCTTTTGGTGTCATATCCAAAAAGTCTTTGTCAAGACCAATGCCACAGAACTTTTCCTTATGTTTTCTTCTAGGAGTTTATGATTTCTTACCTCGAAGTTTTTAATCCACTTTGAGTTGACTTTGGTACGTGGTGTAAGACAAGAGTCCAATGTCAATTCTTTTGCCTGTAGATATTCAACGTTCCCAATACCATATATTGAAGAAACTATCTTTTCTCTATTGTGTATTCTTGGCACCCTTATCAAATTAGTTGAACACCATGAGGCCAATGAGAGGGTCAGATATAATTATGTATTTGTTTCTCTTTAAGCCATCTAATTTGACACATGTATGTGTCTATTTATGGGTTCTATTCTGTTTCACTGGTATATATGTCTGTTTTTATTCTAGTGCCACACTATTTTGATTACTGTAGCTTTGTAATATAGTTTGAAATCAGGACATGTAAAACCTCCAGCACTGTTCTGTTTTATCAAGATTACTTGGGCTATTCACTGTCTTTCATGGTTCCATACAAATTTAGGATTGTTTTTTCTGTTTCTGTGACAAATGCCATTGGAATTTTGATAGGGATTGTATTGAATCTGTCAATCACTTTGGGTAGTATGGACATTTCAACAATATTAATTCTAATTCATGTACATGCTATATGTTTGCATTTATTTGTGTCTTTTCCATGTCTTTTATCAGTGTTTTACAGTTTTCCTTGAACAGCTATTTCATCTCTTTGGTTAAGTTTATTTCTAAGTATTTTATTCCAGTTGATGCTACTGTCAGTGGAATTATTTTCTTAATTTTTTAATTGCTTGTGGTTAGTATACAGAAATGCCAAATGATTTTGTATGTTGATTTTGAATGTTTTTACTCTGAGATGATGTAACTGAGCATAAGAAAGATTAAAACATTTCCCCCAAATCAAGCAACTAGTTGGCATCATCTTTAAGCATATAATGCAAATTACTAATTCCCCAGATAATCATCTATCTGGCCTGTGACTAGTGGTTTTCTGGGTGTTTCTATAGTTATATACACAATTAAGTTTGGATCTACCTGTTCACACACACACATTTGCAGTGACTATGTCTTCCATGTATGCACGGCTTGTCTACAGTCACAGTGTATTTGCTTCTTTTATTCTGGTTTGGTTTCTTCTCATCGTATCTTGTAATATGTGCTCAAGTGCCATGTGAGATATCAGTAAAGAAAATGAGTTCCCTTGAGAAATGATTTCAGACAAATAGCTTCAAGGTAACTTGTAGCCAAAGCTTAACCTGTATCTGCAACTTTTGTTTTCCAACTGCAGAGTTATTTGTGCACGTTTCTATTGTATCTCCTGAAAGTGTGATGATACTAGTCGACATAATCCATACATTTACTTCATCATGAGTGCCATCAGCTATTCAGCTTTTTTGGGGGGGTCCTTTTTCATGACTGTTTTGTAGCTTAAAAATGGAAAACAGGTGCAATGTATTGATCCTATGTACCTGGTATTTTGTGTGCATAATCTGTAATTCTCAAATAACCCTTACACCTAAATATTATTTTTTTCTCAATATATAGCATTAAAAGACAGACTGAGTAAAAAATACAGCGGAGTACAGATGCTGTCTCCATTTTTAATAGTTAATAAAGCTCTTTTGAAGACTAGGGGTGAGGGTGGAACATTAAAGGAGATAAAGTATGATGGTACTGAGCAGGGAATAACTTAAAATTCAAGACTATCATCACTTTTCTTAAACATTCTCCCACCATTGCCACACTCTATGTGAGACCATGAATACCTGTCTACCTTCTTTGTCTTGGCTCCAAGATAACTGATTTTTTAGAATACCTTTAAATTTTATCAGAATAATAAAGCATAAATCAATTTAACTAAAGTAATAATTATACAAATATATTATAGTTCAAATTATAAGATATAAAATATATCCACATAGAGTGAAAACATAACATCCTACATTAATTGATGAGTAAGTTTTGCCCTTTTTTACTTTTATTATCAGAGATATAGAGTAAAAGTTTCCTTATGTTGCCTATAGCTCTTTATTAACAAATAGATGGCTCCTGTCTGCTACTAATGCAAATAATATTTTGTTCAAAAATAATATCCCTCAACAGTTTAAACGTTTATGTGTAAAATCCCTGTAAGTGTTCTAGAGTACAGATTTCTCCACTGGGAGGAATGAGTTAATTCTCAGTTAATGTGAAGAATTCTAATAGAGCATCGTCATTACCTGTGAGGGGTTTATTTCAAAATCATTTAATATACTTGCCAAGAAAATTTATAGTTCATTGTGTTGGGAAGATGAACGAGGGCATGTATTTCTTCATACGGTAATCAAAAAAAATCCTTGTATTTCCTTTGCTAATATCCCTAGGCTTCTCTCAAAAAATGATATGCACACAAAAACATATAAACACCGATTTGTAGGGTAAGAATGTGTAAATAACCAACACTATAAAGCTTAGAGTAGGATTTTTTGCTGGCATATGAAGATTTTTAATAAACACAACCGAGTTAGTCAAATAAAGTGATTAAAAATAACCGAGGAAAAAAATTTAGTCAAAAAGAAAGATGTTGATCTCAAAACCTAAAGTCAAATTGTAACAAGAGGCCCATAGAAATAAAGTGCAGATCCTGGAGATAATACTACCTTTCAGAACAGAGCAGGTGATCCTGGAAGATCCTATGAATAGTAACTGGAGGATAGATAAAACTAATGTCAGAGAAGCTAGGTGTCTTGATAAGAAATGTGAGATCAATAAAATAAGTATGTCTTTAAGTAAAAAGCACCAGAAAAATTGGAAGTTGTTCTGAGAGCAGAATTTTAGGAACCAAACGGTACATCAGTTCTAGAGAAAAATATCAAGAATAAGCCTGGAGAAGCTCATTATAGCATCATATTAAATATCAGAATCAGAACCTTGACATAGAAGACTAATGTAAATTATATGCAGACCCGAAGTTCAAGTGTTATGGGGAGAAGGAATAGGAATATGGGCAAAAGTTTATGTGACTAAAAAAGCAACTCTTTTAGTTTGGTAACCATTGTGAACCTACTCCTTAGGGTGTAGAGAGGGAAGATAAGGTGAGATAGTAAGGCAGGGTATCTGAGGGGCCAATGCTTCTGGTTTCTGGAGGAGCCAATGATGAAGGAGACATCATTGCAGTGTAAGAGGAGAAAGAAGGCTGGGAAAACATGTACACTAAAGCTGAGACAGGACATAAGTCAGGTTGTGGGGCCAAGAGTTTAGAGTTGACTTGAGGGAGGCTGGAAGCTCTAAAGCAGTTTATCACTGTCTCATGGATATTTGGTGTCACTGTGTCTAGCTTAAATGGTCATTGGACATCTCTCAATAAAATGGATAATGCTCAACTATTCCAGTGCTTTCAACTTTCTCCAAGAAGGACAGGTTAAAGTGGCACTGAGACTGTAGGTAGCAGGTAAGTTGTCCCAGGTATAGGTTGAAGGAATGATTAGGGTACCAGGAGGCCAATGTTAGGGTCAAAGAAAACGATGTATTTGTTCCTCTTTAAGCCATTTAATATTGCAGACATTGTGATGCAAATTTTTATAAGCATGCCTGAAGAGAAAAATCAAAATCCAGCTGTTTTTTTTTTCTTTCTGAAGATGCTAAATGGGATTTTCACAGTAATGAGGGTGTTCTTCAAAAATGACCTCATACTTTAAAATCTGCTACCAATTGAAGGCTTGACTGAGGTAGGGCAACACTATTTAGCAGATTTCTGCTTTCTAAAGAGTCTAGTGTGATTACCATCTTTGGCAGTTAAGAGGTCACATTGACCTTGTGTTTCCATAAGTCAATAAAAATTATGATATTTATTTGAAATGATTCATCAAATAAGGCTTTGGTTTTAAAAATAACTCTTGGCAAGCTAATATTCTTTTGGGGAAAAAGAAGTACATACATCATTGGTGGGCAAAAATACATGTCTGAGTTATAGAATTCCCTTGATAAACCCCCAATTAAACTTTTGTTCTGGGAACTTAATGATGGAATTTGTTGAAACTGACCCCTTACAAGATGACAAGTAGTACTAAATATCTGTATTATAAAATTTAGTAGTCTTGAGCTTGTCTCTTTCTTTTATACTAAAGGAAAATATTTCTCATTACGCAATAATAATCTCCCACTATTGAAAAATTGAAAAATGCATAAATATAGAAAAAAAGTTATCTTCATTAGTTTTACCATAATTAGCACATTGATTGATATGTTCCCTTTGCACAAGGGTGTATAATTTTTTTAAATGTTTCACCCACATGTATTATTTTAACCAGTTTATTTAACCTAACTTTATATCATTAGAATTTCATAACACATTATTTCTAATTATGTTTTCACTTATTCTTAGTAATTATTTATAATGGCTGCATGCTATACTATAAAGTGACATGCCTTAATTTATTTAACCCATCCTTATTTTTGTGCATGCAAATTATCACCACTTTTTTAACCTTATAAATAATATTTCTATAAATAATCTTGTACATAAAATATATTTCAAATTCAGATATGTTTTAGACTACATTTCTGCAAGTGGAATTAATATGACAAGAGATTTACCCTTTTTTTTTTTTTTTTTTTTGAGACAGAGTCTCCCTCTGTTGCCCAGGCTAGAGTGCAATGGCTCAACCTCAGCTCACTGCCACCTCTCAGGTTCAAGTGATTCTGCTGCCTCAGACTCCCGAGTAGCTGGGATTAGAGGCATCCGCCACCATGCCCAGCTAAGGTTTCTTTTTTTTTTTTTTTTTGTATTTTTAATAGAGACTGGGTTTCACCAGGTTACCCAGGCTGGTCTTGAACTCCTGACCTCATATGATCCACCTGCCTCGGCCTCCCAAACTGCTGGAATTACAGGCTTGAGCCACCACACTTGGCTGAGATTGACCCAAGTTTTAAATCTCCTGATAATAATAATGTCAAATACCATCTTCCAAAAGAACGTTTTACCACTTTATTAATTTCCCTCCATTAGAAAATATTTTTTCTCTCTCTTCAAAGGCTGGCCATGGGGCGGGGGTGAGGGACCAGACCTAGAGGACTTCAAATTGGATGGAGATAGTGAAAGGAGTTTCAAAGCAGAGGATGGAATGAGAAATGCAAGAAAGGAAAGTAAATCCAAGAGAAGACTGAGGTTCAAAAAGTCAAAAAAGAGAATGAAGCAGATTATCACTTTGACTGTTCTAGAAGACTGAATACAGAGATATGTAGACTGAGAAAACTTACCGAGCAGTTGAATCAGTGCTGAGAAGAATTAATATAAGTCATAGGCAATCTCCTAGAGGTAAAGATCCACAACTTCTTATCCAAAACTCCTGGGGTGGCAGGTATGCTGACTTTCACGTTTTGGATTTTTTTTTAGATTAACATCTTCTAGTAATATAATTCATAACACCTCAACAGGGTTTGGGGTAGTACAAGTAATAAACTATTAATATTTGTTTTCCTAATCATTCGTCCCTGGATGGGACACCTTAAGATTAATGTCAGTAACAATGAGATTTTTGCCACCAAATGAGTTTACTGCAAACTTACGAAAAATGGCTTTGCTTTACAGAGTATTTATTATTATTATTGTTTTAGAGATGGTATCTCTCTATATTATTCAGGCTGAACTCGAGCTCCTAGGCTCAACTGATCCTCCCGAATAGCTGAGACTATAGGCTCACATCACCATGCCCAGCTACAAAATATTTTTGAATGTATGAAATACAGATAAGATATTGTGAATATATGCTGCTATTGGTAGTTTGCTTTTAGATCTGTGGTACATGGGCAGGTGAATTGCACTAAAGACTCAAAAAAAATTTCAGCCTTTTAAAATATATATATATATATATATATATAATAATGAAGGTTTTATTTCTGTTTTCGTTTATTTTACAAGTATCTTTTCAAGAGTTGCAAAAATTATGTATTTTAAATGTATTTTCTTGAAAAAAGTGAAATATTTTTCTTTCTTTGAATTTTTCTGTCCAATGATATATTAAACACAAATAGAACTCTTACCCTCTGACACTCAGGAATATTCTGTTTGAAAAATATCCAGGTGGAAATTCGATTTTTTTAAGCAAATACTTTGATTAAATATTTGGAAGACATAAACCATGATATTACCCACAGATTTATTCATTTTCTTGAGAATTACTTCTTCTCTTTCCCTTTTAAATACATCCTTGTTCTGGAAATCATAAAAAAATAAAATGTGGCATTGGATATATATACCTGAAAAAGTGATTCATTGAAAAAAAGAATTTTGGTTTCCTTTCTACTTGGTAATTTGTAATGTGGAAATATTATTTTCTCTTTGTACATACAATTTTATCTTTCTTAGAATTGCAAAAGTCATTATTATCATATAAGAATAAGGGAAAATACATTTCTAAGCCTCGAAGAGGTAATTTATTTCCTATGTCTCTGCTGTTCAAATAGATAGTTCTCAATCAACATTATTCTGAAATGCTACATAGATGATGATTCATATATCTTCCCTTAGTATCATCTTCTTATATTTTATTATCCATATTCAGATAATTTTGTTCAACTTCTAACCTAGCTCATTCTTTCTATAATTTAAATTCATTATTCAAACCCTATCTTCAGTTGAAACAAAGAGTAGGTGCTTATCATCAAATTATATTTCTTCTTATATTTGAAGATTGCATTAGTCTTCAACTTTTATTTTTCTACAGTAAAAAGCATTTCTTAAAAATAATTATGCATTGCGAATTATTTTCATGCTCTTTGTAGTTGGGTCAAAAGCAAAACACGAAACTCTAACAAAGGGGTAACAACTGATAAAAATTTGACAACTTATCATTCAGTCAACTAATATTTATATAGGGCTAATTGGGTGGTAAGGCAGTAGGGTAATGGATAAAAAAAGGATTGAATTAAATGAAATGAGTAGATTGGACAGGAGCCTGTCTCTGAGGGGCTTATAGTCTGCAGAGGAGATAATACAGATAAACAAAGGGATTTAAATTCAGTCAGGCAAACCTGGCTTTGAATCTTAGCTCTGTCTGTCATCTGTATTAGGACTTTAGGCACTTGACTAAAGCCCTCCGTGCCTAGTTTCTGAGGGATAATTGTGGCCATATGGTAGGATATTTGTGAAGATTAAATTAAATGCTGCATTCCATGTACCTAAATCAGTTCTGGACCTCAGTAATAGGTGTAAGTTTTAATGGTAACCATCCATTTAAATAAACACTGAGTACCCATTAGATATCAGGTATTCAGGTGGGACTAGAAAATGTACTATATGCGTGAGATCATGTCCCCGTCCTCAGAGAGCTTATAGTCTTCTGGGAATGACAATTATGCAACCCACCATAGTGTGCTAAGTACATGATAAAGGCAAGACAGTGTGCAATAGATGCAGATAAAAGGGACACATAACGCCACCTTGAGGGGTCAAGGTTAGTTGTTTCAATGGACTGAGATCCAAAAAATAATAGTTTGGGACTAACTAAGCAAAGAAGGCAGGTAAAGAGTGTTCAGCACAGAGTGAAAAATACATACCGTGGGGGGAGGTGCAAGAGCAAATGATTGCTGTGAACTAAAACATTACGTTTGGCTGGGGCATGAGTTTAATAAAGGGAGTGACATAACGGAGAATGTTGAGATAGACAGGGTCCTCGCTACAAAAGGGAATGCCAGCTGTGTAATGAGGTTTGGACTTCATGGAAAAGTCAATGGACAGTTATTGAAGTGTTTTTGCAGAAGAAAACAGAGGGAAGATGTTGAGTAAATACATATATAGGTGTGGTGACACAAGTTGAGCATGATCCTGTCTGATATCTTACCCTTTCTCTGGGCAGTAAGTCACTTAAGATGGGGCAGAAAGGGGGCAAGGAATTATGGGGCAGATAGGTTTTCACAGAGTGGATAATTTCAAAAAATAACTTCAGTGGGGTTTTAATTGACTATGGGATTGTAGAAGGATTTCAAAATATCATGGAGGATAAAGGACTCTGTAAACATGTAATATGGTCGATATGGATGTACAGCAGATTTCTTTTCAAGGAGGGAACCACTACTAAGCTATGGGGAGTGTGTTCAGCGCATGGCTTCCTGTTGTTAGCTCAGTCAAAGTCTGCTTTAGGTACAGAAAGTCACCTCCCTAATAACTCTTTCTTCTCCTTGCTTCTGGAGAACCCATGCTACCAAATGTATTATCAACCTGAGAATGTTCATAGCTCCTTTTTTTTTCAGCAGTTCTCAACAGGTCAAGTTTAGATGCCAGTTATGGGGACCACTGTTGCAGTCTAGGGTGGAGGTCTGTCAGCCAGGTGAAGCAGAAATACCAACTGAAGCAAGAGATAAATTCAAGTCATGAATATGTAGTCTACATGGTCATAGGGAAGGTGAAGACAGGAGTTTTCACATAGAGAGAGTAGAGGGCCAGATGATTCCATGAACTAGAAGTAAAAGCATCAGTAGCAAAGCTTGACTGGGATATCCAATATGAACTTTGCTAAAGAAATTTAAATACGTATTACAATGTAGAAATCTATACATTTCATAAGAAAGTACATCAAAGCTGCCATAGTGTTTAGAGGATATCAGTTTGGATTGGGTAGAAGGCATACTTATACAGATTAATCTGAGACTACAATGTTGAGAGTATTTATTCTAGTTTCTTTCTTCTCTGGATTCTCAGAGCCTTACCAAACAAACGAATTTTCAGCTAAATGTTTAATGGCTTAAGGTGTTCTGCTTTCAGATAATGTTTATTATGTAACAGGGGACTTCACCTTTTTATGCAAATGATCAAGGTATTTTAAGCACTGGCAGAGTGGAGGAAGATGTAATTTAGAAGGCCAGGAGAATCTTCAGCATCCCTCACAGAACATTTATATGTCACAGTTTTCTCTGAAGATGTAAAAGTATAGCGTCAATGAAAAACACCACAGGTGTTTGCATTCTTGTCTTCAGGATTAGTTTAGGAGCTCCAGAAGTCTTAATCATTTTTCTTTTTTTTTTTTGAGACGGAGTCTCACTCTGTCTCCCAGGCTGGAGTGCAGTGGCGCAATCTCGGCTCACTGCAAGCTCCGCCTCCCGGGTTCACGCCATTCTCCTGCCTCAGCCTCCAAGTAGCTGGGACTACAGGCGCCCGCCACCACGCCCGGCTATTTTTTTTGTATTTTTAGTAGAGACGGGGTTTCACCGTGGTCTCGATCTCTTGACCTCGTGATCTGCCCGCCTCGGCCTCCCAAAGTGCTGGGATTACAAGCGTGAGCCACCGCGCCCGGCCCGTCTTAATCATTCTTAAACTAACCTCGACCTCATGCCCAGCACAATGGATGACACATTTTAAGCTCTCAGTACATGTTTGAAAAATGATGTTTTGTAGCTGTGGCAATGTATTTAATCTCCTACGATTCTTCTCCTCATTGAATAAATTTAACCATTTTTCATTTGTGCATCTAAGTCTGAGAACTTTTCTAAAGTGAGTTAAACAAGATGGCAATGTCATTGTTAAATTTAAGATGCTTTAGATTAATGTCATTTCTAATTATGTGGAACCTTTGAAACAATTATGTTTTATTTTCAAATGTGCTTTTGCTCATCTATAGACATACTACCCTGACTTTTAACATTTACTGAGATCTTACTATGTATGTTACTATAGATTTTATCTTAACCCTCTCAACAACCTTATGAAGTAGTAAAATTATCTTCATTTTACAAATGAGAAAACCTAGGTACAAGTCCGTGAAGTAATTTGCTTGAAGCTCCTAAAGGGCAGGACTCAGATTTAAACCCATGAATCTGCATCTACAGCCCATCCTATTCCCAACCATCCTCTATTGCCACACTTCTTTTTTTTAAAACATAGTTTAAATGATTTCTCCTAGATTTATTGAACTGCACCCTATGTCAGGTAACATTTGCAGTTCTATCTCATTCAGCATTTTATAGAGACAAGTTGGTTCTATGACTAAGTCTTCATTTCGTTCTATAAGGATGATAAATCTTCCATTAATATTTGATTCTTACATGATTTTGGCTATTTGAAATGTATTTTAACTTGTCAAACTCTATTTGAAGAGGGATATGAATACCTGTCATTAGTATATCTTTTCATTTATGCTGTAGGATATTTTTGTACTTTTCTGTCACATTGTAGCTTTTTAAATAATGCATGATCATGTAGATGTTGAAAAGTGTTTGTTTTAAAATATATATTTAAATTGGATAATTTTATTCCTCCTTCTAGGGGAAATAATATTGGCCTTGGAGCATGTGGTATTTGACTACAAAATTCTGATGCTTGACATCACCACAATATATTATTTGACTTTGGGCAAGGTACTCACTTCAACCTCTTCATTCACAAATTGTAATACTTGCCATGAAGGTTTATGACAAGAACTGAATAATTATGCACATGTTCATACACACACACACACACACACAGAGTCATATGCATAGTACCCAATAGTGTCCATCTTGTAGTTCGTTCACAATATATTTCTCCACATTTTAGTGCACCTAAATATTCAGCATTGTTAATTCATGCAAAGATAAATTGCAGTGATATATGCTAGACAAAGTAATGACTATTCCCTTTGATTCTGAAAGCCAGTTCTGTCCTCTGAAAAATTTTAAATGGAGATGCTTTGTGTCACTTCTGAAAAGAGGCTAGTGCAAAACTGCTAACTCTGCTCTATACCAGCTATCAGCAGTTGACAACAACAGAACAACTTGTTTGGCATCTCAATATAATTTAAATATTGAAAGTGCCAGTAATCTAATTGTCAATGTTAGCCAAAAAAAAAAAAAAAAAAAAAAAAGACAATTAAACTAGCATCACATTTAAAAGTCACCTTTGTAGAGAAGCTAGCATAGAATAAGACAGGCAATTTTAAAATGGGTAAATACACTTTATGGAAAATAATTCATTGAATTCTAAAATCACTGTAAACAAAACATTGTCTGGCACATGGAAGACACTCTACAAGGATTTGGGGAATAAGTGTATTGTCAAGTTTCCTTTTCTTTAATGATGTAGAAGCTGCAGAAATGGTTACCTCCTTACCCAATGACATATAGTAGTAAATAATGGACCTAGGATTTGAATACAGTATATTTAACCTCAAAACTAGTGTTCCCTTCACTTCACCATGCTGGCTTGCTATATGCAATACATTATTGTAGAAACAATATTGATGTTTTTCTATCTTCATGAAAAATTGAACGAAAGGAAGTTATTTTAAATTTCCATTAGGAGAAATTGAGCAGAATCATAAATGAGGGCTTTTTGAAAGAACTTGAAATAATTTAAAAGAATAATAAAAATATTCGACGTTGGGGCTATTTTTGTAAGATTATTCTGTTTCATTTCCTCTTGAGTTACTAAAGACGGCTATAAAACACTGTCCTTGAATGATGTAAATCAAGAATCAGTCAGCATGCCATAATATTATAAGCTAGAATTAATTATAAATTCCAGCTTCATGGAATTTTAAAGTTTACAGAGTTAAAATGGAGAAATAGAAAAAGCCATTGGGCATGCTTAGGTTAATTATTTCATTCTCATAATTTAAATATATCAGCTTTACAAAGTCTCCAAATTAAGATTGATTGGAAAATAGGAATTGATTATTATAGAAAAAGCCCATTCATCAGTGGTTATTCCGAAAAATATATGAGTCAAGTGGAGTTTTGTGTTTATTTTTTCTTCTGATTACAAAAGTAATGCAGTCTAAAGTGTAAAACACTTTATATTGAGAAAATATACAGAAAGAGTGAAACTTTCTTATGATTGCACAGTCCAGAGATGGCCACTTTTAGCACCTTTGAATATTTCCTATGTTTATTCTCACTAAATTTATTCCCCACATGCAGTATCATGCCATATACAGAATTTTGTGTGTTACTTATCTCCGTCATTTTTTTCCTTCATATTTTTGGGCAGCTCTTCAGGTTTATTTTCTAAATCCCTGATTTTATTTTCCTCCTGTGCCGGTTCTTGTGTTTAACACCTCCAATGTTGATTTTGATTTTGCCATTGTGTTTTCAGATTTCTTGTAATTTTGACTCATTTAGACAACCATTCTTTGAATCTCAGCCTGTTGCTTCTTCATCTCATACAAGATTACAGCATTTCAAAGAGACTTTGGAATCTTGTATGTTTTCAATACAAGTTTCAAAATTCTCCTTTACTTCCTAGTAACAAGTCTTTTTTTCTTTTTTAATCAAAAACAGTCCATTTCTTTATTCACCACCATGTTCCTCTTTCTTTGATTTGATGTGTTACTTTTTCACACTTATTAAATTTTAAATATTTAATCTCATCCCTGGATAGAGAAGGATTTGCAGGGGGGTGGGGCCGTCCTAGCACTTGCTAATAGGCAGGGTAATTTTCCTTAGTCCCCCTATTCTTCATTTAGATGGTGGCAAAATTTCCCTAGTGAGTACCATGTTTTGATGACTCACATGGATCAATGTTCAGTCACCTCCTCTAGACCTTTTATCTGCAGTGCCCATTGGCTTGGTATCACTTCCTTTAGCTCTCTGAATTTTTAATTTTGTAAGTTGCTCTTCTTCTTCCAATTAGATGTAGACAAATTTCTATTTCCCAGTGACCTACATAGCAGTAGCACTCAATAAACATAAACCCACAAACATATATCTGTGTTAAGGACGTTGAACAGGTTGCCTTCAGAATTAACAGAATTGGTTTTCTATATTTCTTTTGGCTTGACGAGCAATGGATGAAACTTATTGGAAAGAAAATGTATTTTTTTCTTCTTTCATTTGACCTTTCTTAAGCCTAGATTTATGAATTTGGGCTTAAAGATAAAGCTGTTTAGAAGTAGTGCTGAACCAAGGGACTTACTTTGTTCTTGGCTGATTTGCTGATTACCTAAGCATTAAATTTTGTATGACTGTCTTGATACTTCTGTGTATTTTTTCACCTGAATTATTGCTATTGCAAAAATAAATGCTCTCTACTAATTTTACACAAAATTATTACTTTGGCAATAACGATTTACTGTTCCTTATAATAATTGAACTATTTAAAGTTTTTAATAGAAGATATTCTAAAACAATTCTTCCTACCACTTCAAATAATTCAGAAGTTGTTTGAAATGTACTCTCTCTTTGGACAAATATTAATAAACCTTTTCTTTATCATTTTGGACATATAGCTAGAATCAAGTACTGACTGACTCCTGTGGATGTGGAAATTGTTTTCCATGTTTTTGTAGCACACAAATTAGATTAATGTAATTCTCAGTTTCCACCTTTGTCAGAATTCTTACTGTAGAAAATGTGACACATACTGTATTTGGTAATAAGTAAGATTCGTGATTCTTACAGAATAGTAAAAAATCTCATCAGCTGAAGTCTCCCTATTGACCTATTATTGTAAATTTTCTTGAATTTTCAATTTGGCTCATGTGTGTCTGTTAACTCTTACATGATCTTCTTCATACAAAATAAATTCAATTCCATCAAAATTTATTTTAAGTAACTATTAGATCACAAAGTGAGTCTCTGGTCTACCCAGAGAAAAGAGAAGGACTGTGGAAGACAATGGAAAATGATTTGAAATTACCATCAAATATGCACAGTGCCCCCATTTTCACAGCTTTTATAGAAAAGTGAGTAAATATCAGTATTGTGCTTATTTGAGTTTTATAGTCTGAGTTTTCCCCTGTCTGCCCTCTGGTGGGACTACTAATAACTAACTGGCAAGCTAAAATAATTATAGTAGAGAATGCATTAAAAATTGTGGATAAATCAGAGATGAAATGAAATTCATAGAACATTACTTTTATCTTGCTTCACAAAGTAGGGCATAGAACATATTACTAACAGTGTGCTGGACGAACTAGATTGTGAAAAATGAATGGCTTCAATCACATGAACTAAGAAGAAAAATAGTGAAAGAGGCTGAAAGTTCCTATTTTACTTCATGGTGTGTATATGTTTTCCCCTGTAATTACTTGACAAAATAGTGATAGGAAAACCAATTACTTGACTATTTTGCCTTCCGTGTGTGAAATTGCTGGTTTAACTTTTCTCTTTTTGAAAAACAGAAGGTAGCTTTTTTTAAAAACTAAATTTAATTAAATTACAATTTAATAACATCATGCAGGTACATACTCTTCTCTCAAGATCTGAAATGGATCAGTTATTTTAATGAAAAAAATGCATATGATGTAAATGGCCAAATTTTAATATAGTCCCCAAATTTTTTGCATTTGTGCAAATCTTTCTGGGTAAAAGCACTGATTTTGTCTGTCTCTTCTTTTACGAAAACTCAACTAAGATCTTTTGAAGTAATTCTGTAGTTAAGAAAAGCAAACATGATTTTTAAAAAATAATTTCAAATTTATTTCAGATTCAAGGGATACACATGCAGGTTTGTTACATAGGTATATTGCATGATGCTGAAATTTGGAGTACCCGTCACCCAGGTAGTATGCAGAGTACCCAATAGGTAGCTTTTCAAATCCTGCTGTCCTCCTTTGCTCCCCTTTCTAGTAGTCCCCAGTGTCTATTGTTGCCATCTTTACATCCATCCATACCCAGTATTTAGCTCTCACTTATAAGTGAGAACATGCAGTATTTGTTTTTCTGTTCCTGGATTAATTCACTTATGATAATGGCCTCTGGCTGCATCCAAGTTGCTACACAGAACATGGTTTTGTTCTTTTTTGTGGCTGTGTAGTATTCCATGACATATTATGTACCACATTTTCTTCATCCAGTCTACCGTGGATGGGCACCTAGGTTGATTGTAAGTCTTTGCTATTGTGAATAGTGCTGCAGTGAACATGTGAGTGCATATGTCTTTTTGGTAGAACAGTTTATTTTTTGGGGGGGGTATATACTCAGTAATGGGATTACTGGGTTGAATGATAGTTCTGTTTTATGTTCTTTGAGAAATCTTCAAACTGCTTTCCACAGTGGCTAAGCTAATTTATATTCCCACCAACAGTGTATAAACATTCACTTTTCTCTGCAGCCTTATCAGCATCTGTTGTTTCTTGACTTTTTAATAATACCCATTTTGGGCCAGGCGTGGTGGCTAACGCCTGTAATCCCAGCACTTTGGGAGGCCGAGGCAGGTGGATTGCCTGAGGTCAGGAGTTCGAGACAAGCCTGACCAACATGGTGAAACCTCATCTCTACTAAAAATACAAAAATTAGCCAGGCATAGTGACAGGCGCCTGTAATCCCAGCTACGTGGGAGGCTCAGACAGTAGAATCGCTTGAACCCGGGAGACAGTACTGGCAGTGAGCCAAGACTGGGCCATTGCACTCCAGCCTGGCCAACAAGAGCAAAACTCTGTCTCAAAATAATAATAATGGTAATAATAATAATAAAATAATAATAATAATAATAATAGCCATTATGACTGGTATGAAATGCTATCTCATTGTGGTTTTGATCTGCATTTCTCTGGTGATTAGTAATTTGATTTTTTAAACATTTTTGTTCTCTGCTTGTATGTCTTATTTTGACAAGTGTCTGTTCATTTTTTGCCTACTTTTTAATGGGGTTATTTGTTTTTTTGCTGTTGAAAGTTCTTTATAGACTCTGGATATTAGATCTTTGTGGGATGCATAATTTGTGACTATTTTCTTCAATTAGGTAGGTTGTCTGTTTACTCTGTTGGTAGTTTCTTTTGCTGTGCAAAAGCTCTTTAGTTTCATTAGGTCAATTTTCTCAATTTTTGTTTTTGATGCAGTTACTTTGGAGGACTTGGTCATAAATTGTTTCCCAAGGCCCATGTCCACAGTGGTATTTCCTGGGTTTTCTGCAAGGATTCTTATAGTTTGGGGTCTTACATTTAAATCTCTAATCCATCTTAGTTAGTTAGTGTTTGGATATGATGAAAGGTAGGGGTCCACTTTCATTCTTCTGCATATGGCTAGACAGCTATCTCAGCACCATTTATTAAATAGGGAGTCCTTTCCCCGTTGCTTATTTTATTGACTCTGTCAAAGATCAGATGACCATAAGTGTACAGCTTTATTTATGGGTTCTGTATTTGGTTCCATTGGTCTATGTGTCTCTTTTTGTACCAGTACCATTCTGTTTTGTTTGCTGTAGCCTTAGAGAATAGTTTGAAGTCAGGTAATGTGATACATCTGGCTTTTAGTTTGTTTTTACTTAGGATTGCTTTGACTATTCAGGCTCTTTTTTGGTTCCATATGAATGTTAGAAAATGTTTTTCTAATTCTATGAAAAATGATGTTTCTAGTTTGATAGGAATAACATTGAATCTATAGATTGCTTTGGGTAGTATGAGCATTTTAATGATATTCATTTTTCCTGTGCATGAGCACACAGTGTTTTTCCTTTTCTTGTGTGTCATCTGTGATTTCTTTCAGCAGTGTTTTGTAGTTCTCATCGCAGACATCTTTCACCTCCTTGGTTAGATATTTTTATTTTATCATTGTGCCCATTATAAGTTGGATAAACCTGTTTTAAAATGTTTAGTTAAGCATAGATATTTTACATTTAAATTGACAAAATATGTTTGCGATTGTCAACTTTTAATTTACTAAAATAAGAAAAATGAAACTATGATCAATTCATTATTTCATAAACTGAGGGCTATTTTAACATCAAAAAGGAAAAACATTCTCAAATCTTGGGAATTGCACCTAATTGTATTAAACACTTTATTAAAACTCACATCTCCTAATCAAGATGTTGATGTGAAGACATCAAATACAACATTGTGTAACTAACCTACCACAGTCTAGCTAAAACATTAGCTATATTTTTTTCTAAGAAATAATATTTTCTTCTTATTTATACAAAACCCTTTGGTTAGTTGCCATGACAGCAGGATGTCATATATTTGAGGAAAATTCATGACACACTTTTTGTTTATAATTATTTTCCTTCTTTTAGTAGTGATATTAAATGTTAGAGATTTTGTTCCTTCCACTTAAAACATAGTTATAGTTATAAAAATGTCTATCAGTAGCACCAAAGTAGTGGCTTGAACCTGAACAAATTCAATTCATCATTAGAGAAAACCATTTCCTCTTTATGGAACTGGATTAGTGCGGTATGATATTTAAAATCTTGGACTCTAGAAAGCCACCTGCTTCTGCTGAGGTATTCAGACAAAGACTCTTGGAAGCGGGCCAGGTTTGTGCGATGCTCAAACCCATTGCTTACATGTTTGACAGTAACATCTGGTAGCAACAGATGCTGAATTCTAGAGAGCCATAATTATTTTGAGAGAAGGAGAAGTTGTCTTACACAGTTATTATCACGCTACTACCTCAGGTATTAGAAAGAGGCAATCATTTTGTACTTCCCTGGCAGCATATGTTTTCTCAATTTTGCAGATGAAATTTCTAGATCATATACATCATGAGATGAAGAATCATTCTATGTTTTTAAACAATAGGTTTCAAAAGAGCATAAAGGATCAGATGCAAGTGTTTTGTTGCCTCTGTTTGCCTGTCTAGAAGCCATTGAGGTAGGTGCCAAAAAATTCATGGCTAGACTATTACAAATAAAAGTTGATAGCAATACCTCTTTTGGTTTCACACTCTATCCTGGAGCCAGTCGTAAATAAGACTGTCAGATTTTGTACCAATGATTTTTTTTTCTTAGCTTTGTTTATCTCAGCAATTAAGAATTCCCTTTTTCCATTTTTTTTCTCTCTCAGACAGATTGTTATTAAAAAGGATATGACAGGTGCCAGTTCATCTATATGTTGTTTGTCTTTTGGAGCAATATCTTATACGATGAGTGCACCTACAAAAATGGTTTTTTGGATCACATTTACCTCCAGAAATCAGAAACTGACATTTATACTTTGGTAGCATAGCCAGTTCAGATAGCCTGCCTTAATTTGCATTCATTTGTCATAGCTAATGGGAACAAGTAATGATCATTTTTAAGGGATATAAAGATTATCAGGGTAGACATTTTCAGGTACAAATTTTACCTCCCTTCTGCTGGTCACTTTGAAATTCTGAATACAAAGCAACCAGTCACTGATTTATACATTCTTTGTTTCATCAAACGTTAATGATAGCCTACAATATAAAAGGCATTCTGGGAGGTGTCAAATACACAGTAGTGAATGAAATAGGCATAATCCCTGCCCTCCTGTAGTTTATAGATTAGTCATAGGACTTACTAATTCAAATGCCTTCAGGGCCAAGCAGGTAAAGATGATGAGTAAGGCTGTGAATATAAGCCTATAATTAGTGCTGGGGCTTGTAGCTGAAGGAGAGTGATTGTTCTACTGGATGGAATTGAAATTCAAAATTTGTTTAAACAATGAATCACACTTATCAAAATAAAAAGACACATCTGTAGTCTGAGCACTTCATTTGGCTGGCACTCCACCCGTGAGACTGAGCTTCTGGTCTTGAATCAGAGAAGGGATGTCCCAGAGAGTGTGAGATCTGTGTCTGCATTTACGAGCTGGTTTTCTCACTTACCGCATATCATGGGATCAACAGCTGGGCCGGCAGGCACCTTGGGGAAGTCAGCTACGGAAGCCAGGATGAGTTGTCAAGTTCTTCTTCACAGAGCAACCACATGTAACTGGCTGAATAGGCGGCCTACCTTAGGCACTCGTGGTCTACCATTGACTGGTGTTCATGGTGGTTACACTGAACCGCTGTCTGCTTAGATTACATTCAGCAGTTCTGGCTGATATACTGGTTTGCTTTATTGGTAGTGACTTTTATCCAATTAACATCTGATTTATTATCCTATAAACTGGGAATTGTCTTTTAATTCATAGCAAATAGTTTGTTTTCTAAAGGGTGAACTGTCATGAGCTTACTTTAATGTGAATGTGGGTCAGACTGTCTGTGGGCCAGCAGTCTCCAAACTGTTCAGCTGAGCATCATAGCAAAATCAAACAAACAAACAAAGAACAACAACCAAAAACACCAATAATGATTTGACTACCCATCATACTAAATTAATCTAATATAAACTTCTTTTATAGTATGAACATCGAAATATTGTGAATAAAAAGACAACTTTTGATTGTTTCCTTCTGCTATGGTCCATGAAAAATTAGGACTATGATACTTATACTAATGATGCTTATACTATTATTTATACTTTTTTAATTATGTGGGTACATAATTCCTGGGGAAGATTAAAGAGAACTGGCACACCAAAAATATTATATAGAAGTGAAACAAGGATCTGGTAGTGGTGGGGAAATATAATATGGATATTTAACAATTACTACATTATGTAAAATTCCAATGTATTGGCTGGGAGCAGTGGCTCATGCCTGTAATCCCAGCACTTTGGGAGGTCAAGGCAGGTGAGTCACCTGAGGTCAGGAGTTGGAGACCAGCCTGGCCAACATGGTGAAACCCCGTCTCTATTAAAAATACAAAAAATTAGCTGGGCTTGGTGGCAGGCACCTGTAATCCCAGCTACTCAGGAGGCTGAGGCAGGAGAATCGCTTGAACCCAGGAGGCAGAGGATGCAGTGAGCTGAGATCATGCCACTGCACTCCAGTCTGGGCGACAGAATGAGAATCTGTCTCAAAAAAAAAAAAAATTTCTAATGTATCTAAATATGTTCCCAATAGAAGGTACCCAGAGAAGCCATGAAACTATTATAAAATAGAAAAATTACACATTCATAAGTAGCAAGTAATTTCTAAGATTGATATGCATACCTATCTCTTATATTTTCATATTTCTTATTTTCTCTTATATTTTTGTTCTTTGAGAACCTGTATGTCTTAGTAACAGGAAGTATACAACTTACCTCTTAAAGATCTACCTCTGAAATTTCTCTTGCTGAATTGCTCAAAACCTTAAAGGTTTACATGTTTCAAATGGTGTCTAGCTTTTCCAGCCAGATGGAGGGAGAGATAAAAGCCTGGTCCTCCCAGTCTCCAGCTGCTGTTGCTTTTCTGTACCATGTCATGTCAGTGTTGAAGACGGGACTGCCCATCTAACAACTGATGTTCTGTGATGCAGTGAGGCCTAACTTACCTATAAGCAGTTAAGGTCAGCTTGATTCCATGAAAGGACACTTGCACTGTCTCAGTTGGAGGTTGCCCTGTGCATGGTCTTAAAGGATGCAGCTCTTCATATACAGTTTTTTAGTTCACATATGGAATCTTGTCCATGGGTCCCTTTCTGCTGTAGGGACACTGGGCCAGCACTGATCTAACTTTTCCCACATTATAAACCCCAAATTACTATTATGAATACATTTTAGGGTTCAAGTAAATTTAAGTTTTAAACAGTTTAAATAGAATTTTATGCTATATTGATAGAAGAGATCACCACTCATTATGTGATATCAAAAAAGTAAAGTAAGGAAGAGCTATGTTAGTCTGGCCCAGTCTGACTGAGCAAGGCAAACTCCCTTTGTCATTTAGTTTATTGGCATGTAGATTACTGAAATAGGGGTGGGTTGATTTAGGCCTTGGAAGCTTTTTCACTAGAGTGAGTATACTGCTGATTGCCTGTCTTTCAAAGAGTGAGGCTGTCATTGACTGGTTGGCTTTCAGAGGCTGTTCACTGAAGGGAGCTGTCATTAACTGATTAAAATTTTAAAACCAGTTGTGAAACTGTAAAGCAATTAGACTTTTTCTAAACATATGGGGATTTAAAAAATTGACATCCTTTTCCCCAAAGTGGAACTACCCACTTGATTTATAGGAACTCTTTTGAGGGGATTTACCCAGAGTTTACTCAAAGTGACTCCTTCTTTGAAGTGGTGGCCAGTGTAACTTAATTTTCTAAATAATAGTTTCTAGGTGATTTCAACATGCATATACCTGTTTTTCATATCTGAGGCTGCCTTTACTAATTTCAAGGAGATTTTCTGGTACCTTTATCACTAGAAAAAATTCTATGAAAACCATGTATCATTTCTGTTGCATTATCCTACTGGGCTATGAAGATTTAACCCATTAATTATAAGCATAGTAATATGGTAAATTATCTGTCTACCCAAAAAAGGTAAATCTTAATTCTTATAGAGGCAACATACCATTGAAGTTAAGAGCATAGATTTTAAAGGACAGATTATCTGTCACCTACTTGACAGGTAACCTTGAGAAATTTATTTAATCTCTCTTTCCTTATCTGTAAAATGGAAGTAAAATATTACTTTTGTAATTTGGTTGTTATTAGGATTAAATAAATTATTATCTCTAAAACATCTAGGCCATCCTAGTACATAGTGCTATGTAAGAACAGTGTGTGTATACTTGCTTGTTTTTATTACTAATAATATCACAGATTTTTAAAGCCATTTTACTTCTGGATAGTTGAGAAGATAGGAAAAAAGCTTTTCAACTTGTCATCATGTTTGCTATATTTTTTTTTACTTCTGAGGAATAATGATGGATGTCTTTAGCACTTAAACTGTGAAGAATTAAGAATATAGATAAATTGAACAAAATATAGCAGAGGGAGCAAAATCTCAAATGTCTGTTTACTTCTGATGAAAGCCACTGTTGGAGAGGATTTGCAGCAAATCACAGTAATGTCTTTATTCCATACCCCGGTTATTTTAAAAAATAAAGGAATTTCAAAATGGACAAGAACAAGCTTTAGTTAAATACAAAGGGAGAAAATGTCAGAAAGAAGAGTTGAAGATGTGTGAAAAAGTGAAAAGGATTCCCTCAGATTTTGTTCTCATGGGGATATTACAAAATGACTACATTCGTATGACCTTGAGGGTTTTAAAAACCCATCTCAGTCAGTGGTCCTCCACTCTAGCTGTGTGTAACAAACCCCTGGAGAGGTGACAAAACATGGGATGCCTGAGTCCCACCTCAGGTCTCTGGGGCGGTAGGGCCTGGGTATCAGCAGTTACCAGGAGAGTTTCAGAGCTCTCCAGAAGAATATAAAGTGCAACTGGGGCTGAGAATCGCTGAAATATTCCAGGTATTCCTTGGCTAGTGAGTACCTGTTTTGTGTAACAGCTGTAGCAGTTGCCCCTTTGACACATTCTTCTTTACCAGGTGTAACTTGTTTGCCTAAACGTTGGCACTGGTGCTGTCAGAATCAAAGTGACAAAAACCAACTTGGCTAGCAAACCAAAGCTACAGAGCTTTCACCACAGCAAAACTAGTTCAGGAAGCTTCTGGTAATAAGGAATGAGAGAATAAGATTAATGACAATCTTTATGTTGGGAATTAATTCATGATACTTTAAGTGGATAGTGAGGTTTTCTTGTCTTTTTTTCTTAATGATCTTTTCTATTTGCTTTATGCTATGTCTTGGATGCAGCTATGTATGTGTGATTATTAGTCATCCTGTTTTAATAAATAGTTTATATTTCTCTAGATTTTATGACTATTACATTTAGAATATGTAGCCAGTGTTCCCCAATAACTGAGCATTGGAATCATCTCAGAGGCTTTTAAAAGAGACAGATCTTTGGGCCTCATCCAAAGCGACTGAATCAGAACTTTGGAGGTGTAAGACAAGCATTGTGACGTTTTTTAAACAAAACTCCCCACATAACAGTAATGTCCATCCAAGTTTGAGAACCACTTGTACAAGAGATGCAGATAAAGCACTGAGAGAAAAACAAATGAGATGTTAAGAGGAAAAGGAAACAAATGCATATTAAAATTTAGCAAACATTTAGAGGAAACAGTAGAATATATTCTTACAGAAGTATAATGTGTCTTTGAAGGTGTTTATTTACAAAGTGGTAGGTAAAATTCAGATCTGTCAAAATTTAAGGAGGTGGAGTAAATGACCCTTTGAGTTAGTGGTAGACTAAGGGTTCTTGTTTTCAAATTTAAATGGTTGTGAGGGAAGAGCAAATACTTATTCTTCCACATTTGAAGCTATCCTAGAACCTGAGTAAAATACTGAAGAGAATCATGGATTTAAAATGAGACCAGAATGCTTTTGATACATGTTAGATTTCATGTTCTTTATTCTCAGACAAATCTTTAGATAAATAGCTCTACTACCTCAGTGAAGATAGTATTATTAATGTTTTGCATGCGTGAATCTTCATTATTCAAAGATGAAATATGTGATTAGTGTCTATTGAATTACTTATAATGTGAGCAATGATTGATTATGCTTATTATTTCCTACATTGCTTTTTTATTTGAACACTATGTTGGAATCATACTCCTCACAGCTTTGAAATGTATAAAAAAGAGATATTCTGCAATTTGGTATAGTAAACTAATGTATCCTATATTTTTGTGCTATTTTAAAGTGACATTTAATGATGAAATATTGATTAGTTAAATATTATTCTTTATTAAAGTACTAAATTTGTGTTAGAAAAAGTAGTAGATTGTCTATCCTTCAAAAATGCTGACCAGAGGACTGCTGGAACTAGCTCATCTAGCAATAACAACTTAGAACTTCTCATGGGATTGTAGGTATGACATACATAGGTTTATACAGCTGACCTACAGAAAAGTGAGGAAGAGGTACCTCAACACCTATTGTGTGCAAATTAAAAAATAGATGTTTAAAATTAGTTAACCTCTTGTATCTCAGCTACCTGGGTTCAGTATAAAAGAGCTAATCAAGTCAGGTCCAACATATCGTCTTAACTCATGACGAAGTTTCTTTACATAACAAAGCCACGGCCACATTCCACCTTCAGCCTCTCTCTCTCTTTCTTTCTCTTTGTTTTTAAAATAGAAAGGAAAGAAATCCTAGCAATTGCTGTCAAATTACCTGTCTTCTTTCAGTCTTTTAGAAAGTATGGAAAATTTTTAGTATGTACTTAGTTAAAATAAGTCATTAAAATACTTTTTTAAGCTAAAGTTATGAAATTGAACAGACTTATATTAACCTTGGAAGTGTCTACCTCCAGTTGCTCCTGTGAATTCTATCACCAGGATAGGAAAAGATTTTCTAAATCTAAATAAAATACAGCATGAACTGCAGACAGCATTGTGTAGTTGTAAAAGCTGGAATTTTAAATTAAATATGAGTTCAAATCTTGCTTAAGTGTTTTTCTATTTTACATATCTTTCAATTCTCAAATCACCAGTTTTATCATTTGTAAAATGTAAACAATAATACCAGTCAGAGTTGCTATGATTAACAGATAGAGTATTTGTAAATAACCTGACACACAGTAAGCATTAGGTAATAAATGGGCATTATTGATGTTTTAATTGTGTGTATCTGTAAAATTTACAATTAAACAACTCTGAATTAGCCTTCTTATTAGGAAAGGCTCTAAGCTTGATTTGGACATCTATTCTTCCATCCTCATTTGAACAGTAATGTCATAGGATCAGCTTGCTGTCACTTACCATCTATACAGCCACAAAACCTAGTTGAAAATGAAGAGGAACAAGAAATCACACCATTAACTGGGATTTCCCAGTTGATTGTCATTTCTCCATGTTTAACTAGAAAGTTATCTGGAGTACAATGGTGCGATCTCAGCTCACCGCAACCTCCACCTCCCGGGTTCAAGCAATTCTCCTGCCTCAGCCTCCTAATTAGCTGGGATTACAGGCATGCACCTCCACGCCCAGCTAATTTTGTATTTTTAATAGAGACGGGGTTTCTCCATGTTGGTCAGGCTGGTCTCGAACTCCCAACCTCAGGTGATCTGCCCGCCTCAGCCTCCCAAAGTGCTGGGATTACAGGCGTGAGCCACTGTGCCCAGTGTGTCTTTTCTTATAAAAGTATAAGCAATACTTAATTGCTTATCTGTAAGAAATAATGATTAATTCAAAATATTAGTAATAAAGATAAATAATTATAATCTTGAATAGTCTCCAAGAGTTTCAAAGTTAAAAAAACTTCCACCATTTTGGGAGATATCAAATTTTTTGAAAAACAATTTATGCCAATTTGAAAGTTATCTTTTTTCTTATATTTTATCAGGAGTAAGTCATGAAATTAATATTTATTTCCAAGGATCAGCTCTGTATCAGTATATTTGTATTTGTATTTTTAAGAAGATGATTATAATAAAATAAAATGTATCTTGGAATTCCTATTTCGGTGGGATAGTCATTAAGTGAATTTAGTCAAATATGTGCAAAAATTTTACAAAAAAGCACACATAGAAGCATAGAACTTCAATTACACCACAACCACAAAAAGATAACTATAAATGATTATCTATAATCATTTCATTTTGATGAGTTTCTTGTGTCTGTTCTCCGTGGCTTTTACAGTAATGATTTAGGCATCATAGATCTGATGAGAGTCCAGGTTCTTGTCTGCAAGCAACAGAAGCCAACTTTTGCTAACTTAAGCAAAACAACAACAACAAACATTTACTGGACAGATAATAAGTAGCTCACAAAATCAATGTGAAGACTGCAAAACAGAAAAAAAAAAGATTGAAAGATGGGAATGGAGGAAATAAAAACTAGGATAAGGGTTAAGAAATGGCCACACAAACTATTTTATTAGGATATCACTACTGACTATGCCTGGAATGCTGTAAAGCTATGCCATAGATAATTATCTGAATAGCTCCATGTTGTTGCACCATTGCCTCAAGACTAAAATTCCCAGGATGTAGCAGGGTAGGAGTCAGGGCAGAGGGTCCAGGTACTTATCATACCTCTTCAACTTCAGTAGTAGATATAGAGTCTGTTTTTCACGAACTATAAATCAGAAACCAACCCCCCCCGCCCATCCCACCCTAAGAATGATGCTAAGATGTTAGACAATAACAAATGTGCGTCATATAGCAATTACTTTTTTTTGGTTTGCCCAAACTTCTATAGCAAGTAAAGTGCACTGGTTTTATATTCTTCTTATACATTATATTGCCCTATCATACATTATATTGCCCTATCATAAGGAAAGAGACAATTAATGACTTGGCAGTCTGTGTCTGTCAATCAATTATTGCAGTCATTCTGATGGTGTCTGTATACGTGTGGTAATAATGTCTAACAACTGAAGCAGTTTACAACAGACTTCTCATAACCTGAACTTCTAATAACATTTTAACAATTTTTTTACACAGTCATATCTAGGTGTGACTTTCTTTCGGAAACCTTTCTGTCTTCTATTTTATCACAGTTAGAGCAATTGGAATTTCACCTTGTAATCTTCTAAGCTTTTACCATTCAGGACTGTTAGATAGATTTTGCTGCTGTTGAAGGCCTTATATTAATTACAAGGTCGTAATCTTCAAACAGGTTTGGTGTAAAATATAAAATGACTTTTGGGTAAAAGGCTATTAAATTTCTCCTTCTCTCTCTTTCTTAACCAGGAATTGGTATCATATTACCTATCCCTGTCAATTAAATGCCTTGACTTTCCCTTTTCCCATGAGAACCCACATTTTATTTATCCACAATATCGTGTATACCTTCCCCTTTCCTCCAGCATATTTAAAATTTGCGCTGCACTAGATTGTGTTGTCTACATAGATATCCACAATAATGCAAACTATAGGTTGAAATCGTATCAATATGTTTAACATTTTATAAATCAAATAATGTTTAAGCGGCAGTGTTGTGGAATAGAGGTGGAGGTATCGTTTGCCACGTTTATGAAAAAATACCAGAGGTTCTTATTCTCTTCAGCTTTGATTGATTGCGTCTCCTTCTTGTACATAGCTAATACAAATTATTTGTGCCTCTTGAGTATGTAAGATGAGCCTAAAGTTGCACTACATCCTCATACTGTTTGCAAACTCTCTAAGTGATTCTTGCCAGGAACCAACACTCACGGAGAAAGTTAATATTCCAGGATATTCAAAGAAGTTGATTTCATTTCATTTGCAAAGGAAATTTTGTCAAAGTAAAGCTATAAGACAGGCGTATCTTGAAATTTGTTTGTCCATATTAATTTGTATGCTTGATCCTTTGTTGTCTTTTCTCTCTTTAGGCAAACTGAGATACCTGTATATTATTTAAATATTTTGAATCAAATATTTGTGTTTTAAGTTTTAGAACATTTTCTGACCATACAAATATAAAATCTCCGACTCTTTAAGCATGCAAATGATGTTGACATATGACAAAAGCCTAGATGAAGTTACACAGCCTGGAACTAATCATTTCTTTCTTTTCTCAGGGCTTGAAAAAGTAGATCTTTGACAAATAATTTCTCTGATTTGATCATCATGATATATATTGTTTCTGAAAAGTGTCTTAGTGAGTTAGTCTGTACTTAGTTCAAAGAGGCAAGCAAAAATTTTGTGTTATACTTACGGTTTATATGAAATGAAGTTGATGATGCAAGACTAGAGGTTATAGCAGAATAGGTTTGAATGACTGAAAAAAATTGACCAGTTTTCCACTTTAAAAAGTTTACCCCTGACACAAAGGCAAAGTTCAGAATAATTATGTGTGCTTTTTCTACATCTGGATTGTATAAACTTATTGGAAAACATCCATACTCTTTTTAAATGATGAATGGAACATGATGATGAGATATTTAGAAAAGTTATGGAGTAGTTGTTTGCAAATGTAGTTGCTGATTTTGCCCCCAAGAGGCTCAATTTTGTATGGTATTGTCTCTTTTAAATGAAAAAGAGGTATAGGTATTAAGGTTTTTAGGTAGTTTACATAGATAGAAAAAACACGGAAGTTTAACATGAGCTGAAATTGGTATAGCCAAGCAGAAGCAAATTAATATGAAGATGGAGGGGAAACAGGACTAAGGATAAGCGTGAAAACCATAATATTCTACCTATGGAGAGTATTGAGAGTAGGGGAGATGCCGATTTGTGTTGCATTATTTGTCTATTACCATAACAACTATTCATACGTGACTAGTATAAAAAGACCCATTGGTCTATAGTCCTAATATTTTTTCACTTCCTATTCTATTGTAAATTGATTTATTTTTCAATTCATCTGTTGGGCCCCATGTGGTAGAGCTACATCGTTCTCTTTCTGTGCTTCATTGCACCTTTTGGTTTGTACAAGCCTTGGGTGAGTACCAGATGGGCAGCTGCTCACACACTGGGGAAGAAAATTCAATGATTCATGAGCATACACAGGAAAGAGCAAAGACTGTTAGTTCTTGAGGATAGTCTGCAAGATTCCATTGTCAATGATGCAGAAATTTGAATGTGAAACAGGTTCTGATCTTGGCATTTTGCCAGGAATATCTAGTTGTGTTGAAGTTCATAAAGTAAACACTCCACAGATTTGCATGCTTATGTAGGAAGTTTAAAAAGTGATTCCATGTCCTAACATGTATCATAGTATTTTCTTTTTTAATTTTAAGAACTAATGATAAGTTCAATTCCAAGACGTTTTAAAAATGTCCATTTTTTGTTTTTTTGACAAAATAAATGCATACACATTAAAGAAAACTTAATATAGCCGTGAAAAAATAACAAGGAAAAAGAATGAATAATGCATTTTTATTCCCCATTAAAATATATATGTAAATATATATGTATATGTATATATGTATATATATGGCACATAATAAACGCATAATATATTACATAAATAAACTTTTATTTTGCAGTCTAGGGTGAGCATCTTATCACATATTATTCTAGTTTCATCAATATTCTCTTCCCATTCTTTCCCTCAACTAATAGAAATAAAGAATTAAAGGAAAGAAGCTGGGAAACTGAATTGAAAATTATTTAACTTCTTTTAAAGGATAAAAGTATCGATTTTACTATTTATAACATTTTTAAGTTATTTAAGAAGTTCAAAAAATGGTGCCTATTAGTTAACCAAGTACATATTGCAAATTGGCTTGTATAAAATAAACAGTAAGGTTGAATAATATTGGTTACTCTGGATAGAAAAATATTAACTGGGAAATGCTATACAGATGATGTGGAAGTTAGGTTATATGGTAAATTCTTAAACTGTGTTAATGAAATAAGAAAAGCATGTCAACCTATTTTCAATGATAACAACTATAAGAGCTAACAGATTTGGGGGCACAGGACTTCTGTGTATCACAAGTGACCCATCTATGAATCCTGAATATCCACCCTACAATCTTTGAATATACATTCTTAAACCCTGAACAATATCCTCCATCCCCACTTCTCATGCTGCTCTTCCTCATCTTTTAAGCTTCAGTTAAAAAGCAACATTTTCTCAGGCAAGACTTTCCAGCTACCTTGGCCAAAGTAGAGCCTCCTTGTATACCCATGTCTTATTCCTTTATTTTTTATTACAGTTTTGCAGCAGCAGTTGTCATTACTGGAAATTAGATATATATTTTATTTGAACTGTAAATTGTGATGGCATTATAATAATCACTGACTCATGTATTAATGACCCAAAACAAAAAAGCATGGGTTTATAATGAAAACTAGCTACTATGGTAGTGAAAATAATTCTGAACGACTATTACAATTTTTTTTTCCCAAACCACGTTTCTACTTTATTATTATTTTTGGTATTTATGGGGGAAACAAGGTTTTTGGGACTAAATAAGTCAGCTGTGATGAGAAACCATAGATATGTAAGTTACATTAAAAATATTTTTATGTTATTCTTGAAAGAATCTGTGGCAGCATAGAAATGAAAACAAATATATTTAGAGATAACCCAAAACAAAGGCCACCTTAAGGAATCAAAATGTCTGCCCCTTTAGGAACTAAAACTAGGCTACTTATAATAAATGCAAAATTTTACATATGGATAACCTAGTTTATATAAATGTTTCTTTGACAAGAGGAAGCATATGCATTCTTCCATAGAAGACTTTTCTGGCATGTTAGCATGAGAAATGTTCAAGACAGTCCTTTTATAAGATGTGTGACTCCCTGGACAATAAGGTATAATATAGCAAGCAGTATCTTCAAGTTTAAAATGTAAATACTTTAAAAATAATTGTTCATATGTACTGTTCTGATTTTAATAATCAAAAGTATGAAAATACTATATAAAATTAGACACTTTTTCATATTCAATTCTAAAGTATTCATGTAATTTCATGAATGTAGAGATATCAATATCAAAGGCTGAGATATTGATATCTTTTTTGTTTTATTTTTCTCTTTGTTCTAATGGTTCAACTTATTAGAAGACTTAAAAAGGGAGATCTACAAAATCAATTCAGGCCAATTTGTTTTCTTTACTCCAACATGAACATACATCATGGACAGTTTGCTTTACTTATTGAATTATTAAAAATATGCGGTGGGATATCAGACCCACACAAAATCTTTGTTATTTTGCTATCAACATTTAAGGGCTGGAATTTTATTATTGTCCTCAGATAAGATCAAACATTTTAGTATATTCATGAGAAACAAAAGTTATTAGAGGAAGAGCAAAACAGGATAGCTGTATAGAATTTTTTAATGTGGATCATCCAGATTAATTTCACTGTTCACGTATATTACCACCAAAACCCAAGTAAATTGAATGTACAGGAGTCAAGCTGACATTTTAGCTGATCTTCATAATTGAAGTGGATCAGCTACTGAAGATTTTTAGAATAATAAAATTCTAAATAGATCTATTTTTAATGATATTGGAGACATATGCTTTCTACAAATGCTTACTTCAAACATAAATCTTTGTGGTTTTTGTCATCAGTTTACTAAATACTTTTGGAGTAGTTATACCAATATTTTTCTCTGTTTTGGATATTTATGTATGAGAGAAAAATATATTTCTGAAGTTTGGACAGCTAGGTTTAAGTTCTCGTTCTGCTACTTACTAGCTATCACTACAGGCAGACAATTTAGCTTCTGTGAATCTCAGTTTTATATGTGGAACAGTCCATGACTACATAACTAAGAGGGTAGTTGTAAGAACCTGTAAGATTTTATATATATATATATATATATAATCTGTTGACATATACAAATGATAATGGTATTTTTAATGATAGTATTAACCTAATTATTTTGTAAGACTGAAGAAACTGGCTGAAAGATTTTATTGCTTTTGGTTCAGTGTGATATTCTCATTTTGTAGTTCTTTTTTTCCAATTCTGAGTTTTTATCTGTTTTTATTTTTTCTTTATTGCCTTTTGCATCCTGTCCGTGATGCATCCCTTGTCATTTTCTGTACTGCCAGTTTGGAAATATCCCAGAGTATATCATTATATAGGTTCAGCCAGACTTTGATGATAGCTATTTTGTTGGATGACGGCTATTCTATTGATTTGTTACATGTTGCATAGGAATAGATACCTGGAGACACATATTTGTTAACTTTCTGATATAGCTTGCAGTTGCAGGTGGTGGTTTACACAATTTAACATCATTTTAAACTCACTGGTTGAGAATATTTCAAAGCGTTTCCTTGATATGAGTGAGTTCTACACATTTTATTGCCTTATGTTTAACTTTTTACAACCTGTTTGGATTTCGCTTTAACGGAAGTGTTTGAATAAGACTACTGTGTTGACAACTTTTAACTCCATTTAGATTTCATATGGTATTTCTCTGTTTTTTATTAAGTAACTGACATGCAATTTCTGTTATATAAAGTGCTTGAAATGAATTCCTAATTCCCAAACTATATTTCTCTTTTCCTCTTGAACCAGAAAAAATAAAAGTTTAGAATAACAATTGCAAAATCATACCATTTCTTCTGTTAATTTTCTTTATTTCTGCTTTATTACATGAAAATAAATTGATGATTTGCAGAAGGATTTTCTGTTGAAATTTTTAAAATAAAATAAATTCTGTCTTTTATATAGATGGATATATATGAATTTACTTCAAGTACTTTATATAACAAAAATTGTCATTGGTTACTTAACAGAAATGGAGCAATAGGGTATGCCATTTAAATGGAGTTAAAATTTATATATATGTACATATATAGTATTTGGCTAGAAGAGAGATAAAAGATGTGTTTAATATCCATTTGCCACTTCAGTAGTATATCATCTATATTCCTTGACTCTAAATATTTATTCTATAAGTGTATTCCAAAACATTACAAAGGATTTACATGGACATTCATATAGAAGAATAATCATTGGGACATTGTTTATAATAGAGAAAAATTAGAGACTAAAATAAATAGCCCATATTAGGAAATAATTAAATTATGGAAATTCATAACCCTTAATGTGATGTTGCCATTAAAGCATGTTTGTATTCATTGATACATGTGTATAATGTCCTATAAAGAATATAAGTATATAAAAGGCTAAAAGGATACAAAATTGTATATTCAGTATGACACAAGTGTGAAAAAATATATATAAGAGATTAAAAGGAAATATACTAAAATGCTAGTATTGGCTGCCATCAGAGAGTTATAATACAGATTAATTTAGACTTTTTTCTCATTCACATTTTTTCCAAATTTCTCCAGTTTCCATAAGGAATATGAGAGTTTAAAATAGAACAAATATTATTATTTGAAATATAATATATAGTCAAAATAGTTTTTTTATTTCTTATATGGTGTCATACCTTTAAAATTTTCAAACCCTTAAGAATTCATACATCTCAGACTTATAAGTTAGGTCAGGTGCTATTATTCTGCATTTCTATTATACTACCTTACTGTGTCAGAAACTTATATTACAGAGAAGCAATGTATACTGGACACCGAAAGACTAGGCAATTTTGAGACTGCAGGGTAGAGAGGAAAGCAAGCAATTTGCCAAGTAACTCCTTGTAAAGTCACATTTTGCCACCCTAATGATGGAGATGGCCCATGACACATAACAATCGAATAGCAGATTTAAGTCTCTGTCATTTTATACGATTGCCTTCTAAATGGAGTTGTGTATATAATATATTACTTGTACTTCAGTCATCTTATCAGACAAAATGTATAATTAGAAACATAATACCAATGGGTATATGAGACATTGGTAGTATGGAAAGTTAGATATTTGTTCATTATTTATTCATTCTTCTAACAAACATGTATTGAAACTCCTCTGTCTAGCTACTGTGTTGCAGGGTAAAAAGCAGAGCTGTTATTTCTTCTGACTACATTACTATATTGATATAATCTATTATAACAGAAGAACAGGTGAAATATAGTACATGCACACAATGGAATACTATTTGGCCATAAAAAATGAAATCATGGCCGGGCGCGGTGGCTCACGCTTGTAATCCCAGCACTTCGGGAGGCCGAGGCGGGCGGATCACGAGGTCAGGAGATCAAGACCACGGTGAAGCCTCGTCTCTACTAAAAATACAAAAAAATTAGCCGAGCGTGGTGGCGGGCGCCTGTAGTCCCAGCTACTCGGAGAGGCTGAGGCAGGAGAATGGCGTGAACCCGGGAGGCGGAGCTTGCAGTGCACTCCAGCCTGGGTGACAGAGCGAGACTCCGTCTCAAAAAAAAAAAAAAAAAAAAAATGAAATCATGTCATTTGCAGCAACCTGGATGAACTTTAGCTCATTTTATGTGAAATAAGCCAGACCCAGAAAGACAAATTTCCCATGTTCTTACTCATATGTGGAGAGTTTAAAATGTTAATCTCTTTTTAGTTGAGAGTAGAATGAGAGTTATCAAAAGCTAGGAAGGTTGTTTGGGTGGGAGTTGGGGGGATAAAGAAAGGTTGGTCAAAGGGTGCAAACATACAGTTAGACAGAAAATTTAATTTGTAATGTTGGATATAGGGTAGATTAAGTGTAGTTAGAAACAGTCTTTTATATTTTAAAGTAGCTAGAAGAGAGAACTTGAAATGTTCTGAACACACAGAAATGTTGAATACTCAAGGTGATACCCCAGATATCCTGATGTGATCATTACACATTCTATGTATGCAACAAAATATCACATGTACCCCACAAATATGTGTAATGTTATGTATCCATAAAAAGATACACTGATAATGTAATCATATCCCACTGTATAATTATTTTTGGAAGATATATATCTATATATATATAGTCATTTTCAACCATGACTTGAGTACTAAACCAGTAGTAAATTTTGACCAGATCCAACAACTGCTTTGACTATTGAATTATCTTCACAGCCAATAGTAGTAAAAGGTAGTTTTTTGCATAGACAAAATATATACACATTCCTGGTTAAGTAACAACTTTGCTAACCCTCAGTCATTATCCAAGTGATAACCCTGTAGTTCTTCAGTGCTTAATGTCTTATACCAGTGTTCAAAAGCACTATAAATATCTGAATATAATATGTCACACATTTACTAAATGCCCAGCATTTTGTAAAGAAATATTGAAATCTGAGGAACTGAAATCATCCTCACTCTTGCAAGAAAAGTAAGAGAAACATACATGAGTAAGACACAAGGTTGCTTATGACTTATATTAATATATACTAGGTGGTAAGATACTAATTATAGTGGTGAACACAGGAAATAGAAGATTTGGAATAGTAAAGGAATTTCATTGAAGAAATGAGGCAGTGAGTTCTAAATGGCATTTAGTACTTGGATTATTGAAAAGGAGGCAAAAATATCTCCTGAATACTTGGTGAACTTTAATACTATTTGTTTTCACTTAAGGACCTTGTTTAAGATTCAGACTTATTTTTTGATGTTTAATGTGCTGTCCTTTAGGAGTGTTCAAGCAAAGGAACAAAAGTACAGCTTTTCGGTACTCTGTCAAATACAGATATTTCATACTGGTGTCTTTAAAAATATTGCAATGAAGCCAGCCAGGTGTGGTGGCTCACCCCTGTAATCCCGGCACTTTGGGAGGCCAGGGTGAGTGGATCTCCTGAGCTCAGGAGTTCAGGACAAGCCTGGGCGACGTGGCGAAACCTAGTCTCTACCCAAAACACGAAAAATTAGCGGGGTGTGGTGGCAGGCGCCTGTAGTCCCAGCTACTCGGGAAGCTAAGGCAGAAGAATGGTGTGAACCCGGGAGGCGGAGTTTGCAGTGAGCCGAGATTGTGCTACTGCACTCCAGCCTTGGTGACACAGCGAGACTCTGTTTCAAAAATAAATAAATAAAATAAATAAATAAATAAATAAGCCGGGCATGTTGGTGTGTTCCTATAGTCCCAGATACGCGGGAGGCGGAAGTGGGAAAATTGCTTGAGTCTGGGAGGCAGGGGTTGCAGTGAGCCAAAGTCGTGCCACTGCACTCCAACCTGAGTGACAGTGTGAGACCCCATCTCAAAATAATTCCAATGACATTTTTCCAATAGTTTATTGAGCGGAGCTACAGTGATTTAATCTTAAATATGAACCTTTATTTATTCACCATATTATATTTGATACATGTTTTCCAACTTACCGGGCCATCTGCTGGTGTCCTACATTAGTTGAAAAAGAAAATTAGTAATGCTGCTTCATTTTCATGTTCCTTATTGGTCTGTTTAGCTTTCCTTTTATTAATTGCATTCAAACTTCACAGTTGCAAGCACTTTTATTAGTGAAAGTTGCATCCATCTTTCTGTCTTCCATGCTCCCAGCATAGTTTGTTGCATTCAGTAAGTGTGTTGAAGTGAATTTCTGCAATTTTCGTCTATGGAGTTTAAAAGTTTTCTTTGATTTTGGCCTATGTCAGAATAATTGTCAATATTTTAATAAGAGATGAGAATTATATTGTACTTTTAAGGATGATTCCTCAGTTTGAATTTTTTTTTAACTTTGGTCCTCCAGTTGTATGTAATTGTAATTTTATATGGGACATTATTTTATTATTGTACCCTCAATCATCCTTAAAAACTTTAGAACATAAATTTTAGAAAGATTTATGAATGGCAGTAACACACTCCTAAATCTCACAAACATATACAACACAGCAAAATGTAGTATAAAATGTGGACATATTTGCATGCACTAATTATTGAACAATCCATATAGCAAATATTTTAAAACTCTTTCTTAGTATTACAAGTTACCCCGTGTTTAATAGGCTTCCCTCTTCATTCAGCCAGCTCTTATTCTCATTACCACATACATTGCCAACTAAGCAGCTTTTTATATGCCAAATTTGTCGTTTCAAACACTTATGTTTAGCTATTGGGCATTAGCACATCTTGATAGACTACAGTTATGTATTTGCAGCATTTTCATCTTATTTGAAAAGCAATATTTGTGCAATTATCTGAATATCTAATTGTGTCTTTCATATTGCCCTCAGTATTTTATATAAGAATATGAAAATGAAAAAATTATATTCTGATGAAAGAAATAAAAAGCAATTTTCTTGTATATACTAAAATAGAACAAAGACAAAAATAAGTGTGTCAAATATGATATATTTTTAAGTTTAATTGGATAATTATTGGACATACACACGAGTGTTAACTATGAAGGAAAATTAGAAAAAATAGAAGTTCATATATAAGATTCTGATAATAGATCAATAGAGATTGTGTTTGAAAATTATGATATAACCCAAGAGTTTATATAAACATATATGGTATTCATATGTGTGTGTGTATATATATATGTGTGTGTGTGTGTGTGTGTGCTATATATATACACACACACACACACACACACACATCTCTGTTAATAGAACTGCAAACAGAGAACTACATTTAATATTTAACTTTTGACCATTAATCTTCTTGTACACTATTAGGAACATATAGAGTTAAAAGCATGAAACTTCAATGAAGATAATTTTTAAATGATACTGAATTTTTCGAATGTATAATTTTTTTCTCTTCTGTTTTTCATTGTATCATTAAAAATTTCATGAGTAGAGATTATAGAAATCAGTTTTATTAAATTTATACAAATTCTATCCAGTAAAGACTTGGTTTGGGGTAGAATGCAATATAATATAACTGTGCAGAGCTAAAATAATCAATTACCCTTTTTCTAAGAAAGAGAGAAATGATCATGCTTTGTAAATACTTTGACAGGATTTATTGTGTGGAAGAGAAAACTTTTTAACATCATTTTGCCTTTTATTTTTTTAGCCATAGTTTTCAAATGGAGTTTTAAAAAAAATTCCAACATAGCCTTAAGGTCATTGACAATTAAATACATATTTTCAGTATTAAATAACTTTTTTGTGGCCACATGTAGTCTATGTTGGTTTGTATTTTTAAAACAATGTCCTTTGTTATGTTACATTTTAACTACTTTGCTCTTTAAATTGTTTTCACAATATCTTGGTCTTTGCATTTTAAAATTTCTTGTTGTCTGTGTAAATTTCATATAATTTTATATTCTTCACATCACACTCTATTGTGAATACCTGCATGTAGTTTTTAAAAAATTATTTCGTTTTCATCTGATGTACACACTGACCTCCTTGCTGTTTCAACAGTTAAGTGGTGTAGAATAATTGAGATGGCATTTTTCTATCAACTTCAGTTTCAGTAGTTCAATTATCTTTTCTGATTTTTAGCCAATAATATATTTCTTTCATATGTTCACTCAATCTGTACTAGTGAATCTAACATTATGTTCTGAACATACAGGAATTATCTTCTTAATATTCAGATGTCATAATGGGAAGAGATGCATGTAGGCACAAAATTAGATGTAGCAGTGAATCATACAATATCTGCTTTATTTGTAATACATATTTTCAAATTTTATCTTCAGTTGCCATCTTTTTGTATTCAGGCAGTTATTTATGTGCTAGAAAATATACATTATGATATGCTATTCATCTGGAAATTGTTTTGAAAAGACTAACATTCTGTTTTGATTGTATAAGAGACAATTTTTATGAAGCCCATTTTCATCAGGAACTGGTTTATTTGAATGTGTGCATTTCATACTGAAAGATTTTTATGTTTGCGTGGGTAACATAATTGTAAATATATATTTTGTGGCCAGAGAGCTGTAACTCTATTACTTGCTGCCTTGGAAAATGACATTTTTTTTTCAGAATTTAGATTTCCTTTCATTTTAATGAATTGTCGCTCATCAGACAGATGCATGGTCATCAATTATTATGTGATAATAGCAACACTTGGTTTACTAAATAGAATAAAAATATTTTACATAACCTTAACGGATAGTTCTGTGAATCTTGGAGCAGTCTTTCAAGATGATATATTTTAGACCCTAGCCCTTTAGTAGGTTTGCATTTAAATCATACATTGTCAGAGAAGATATCAGAACACAATTCTGGTAGACAGAATAATGGTTCCCCAGTGATGGCCACATTCTAATCCCTGTAACCTGTGAATATATTACCTTACATGGCAAATGAAATAATGTACATGTGATTAAGTTAAGGATTTTGAAAAGGGGAGATTATTTTGGATTAGTGGAGTGGGCCTCTCTCTGACTCTTTGCCTCTTTCTTTCCCTTGAGAAAATAAAGTCAGAGAGCACAATATGATGATGGAAGCAGAGGTCAGAGAGGGAGGGAGAATTTAAAGATGCTACACTGCTGGCTTTGAGGACGGAGTAAGGCGTCAGAGCCAAGGAATGCAGATGGACCTTAGAAGTGGGAAAGGCAAGGAAATGAATTTTTCCGCAGAGCTTCCTGAAGAAACATAGTACTGCTGAAACCTTAATTTTAGCGCCACAAAATCAGTGTTGGATTTCTGGCCTCCAGACTGTATGATGATAAATTTGTGTTGTTTTAAACCACTAAATCTGTGGTAAATTGATACAGCAACATTAAGAAACTAATACAATAATGATTGGTATATAGAAGAATAAACCGTAGACTGTGTGAAAGAAGGCAAGGCACAGTTTAATTATAAAGTAGATTAAGTTTGTCTCTGGAGTTCCCACTTCTTTTGGATATTTTCTAGTAAGAAAGGACCATTTCCTTCCTCATGCCCTAGCACACGCATCTTGTCCAAATCTTTCTCCCCATATACTCCAGCTTCTTGTGTCTAATTTTCCCTAATACCTTAACTGCTTCCCTGCTAGCTCCATTATACCTGTCTCCTACCCCAACATCATACACTTCATTTATCTGTGATATCTGTGCTTGTAATTTATAAAGCTGCTATCTGACCTCTATTTCTCCAAGAGAACATCTCTATTGCCATCAGGCTTTTCACACCTGTTATGTATCCTACTATTAAGGTCATTCAGAATTACTTATTGAGAAGATTTTAATTCACATCTATGTATAGAACAGAAGCTTAGAATAAACAGGGCTTTCTGACCCTACTCCGATCACTCATCCTACCACTAGTATAAAATTATTGGAATGAATTTGAAGAATGGGTTGGCAAACGTAACAGTAGTTAGCTATTTGAAGCAGCTGATTAAAATTTGTAAGGAAGCAATGGAAATAAATATACAAATTATGTTACAAACCATAAAAATGCAAAATATAAAAGGAGCATCTATTTATAACATACTCTGACTTTTTATTTCAGATAACAACAAAAACCATAATAGGTCCTAGTATATCCTGACCACCCCTCTAAATATTTTCATATATGCACATATTTAATCCTTGCAATTACTCTGTCCTCATTTACTACCAGAGGAACCTGAAGCACAAATAAGTGAGGTGATTTGCCCAATGAGGTCGGATACAGTGTGTGTGTATGTGTGTGTGTGTGCATGCTGTAAGCACCTACAAAATAATCTAAAAGCAACAATTATTTTCTAGTGTCATGGGTATTGTCTATTAATAGGCTGTGAATAAATTAAAAGCTATATTGAAATATATCCTGTGCTAGCTACAATGTAAGAGCTGTTTTGGAGCATGGATTCAGGAGCCAGATTGCCTACATTCAATTAGTGTTCTCACTACTCAGGTTCATAGCATTTCTTCCATAGACAAGTCATTTAACCATTCAGCTCCTCAATTGTTTAAGATAATACAGTTTGATGTCACAATAGGTTATTAGGAAGATTAGGGGAGTTAATCTAGGTAAAGTACTTTGGAACATTATTTAATACAAGGTAAGTGCTTTGTTGGTGTTAATTATTATAATTATTATTTTAATAGAAGAAAAGCCATCTACTATATATGTGCATTTAATAAGAAAAAAGTATACATATAATTTTGAATCATCATTTCTTTCATTTATCCCAAGTGTACATTTTTATACTCATTATCTTTAATCAATGACAGATAAAATGATCTTGAGTAAACTGGTCAATTGTGTATTTATGTGTAGCACAATTGAGATTGCTTCCAAGTTGAATTAGTGGTCAAGGGTAGAATTCCTTGGAATGATTACGTGAGTTTATTATAGCTCGAGTGCAGTTTTCCTTTCCTCTGAAGACAGCCAGGACACTCACAAGAAATGTTAATGCTGGAAAAACAGTGCTTTAAATCAGTGATCCTTAAACTTTAATATACATCTGAATGATCTAGAGGGCTGGTAGAAACACACATTTCTAGTCTGCATCCCCACAGTACCTGATTCAGTAGGACTAGGGAGAAGCCCGAGAATCTGCATTTCTGTAAAGTTTAAACTAATGATGCTGCTGGTCCAGGGGTTATACTTTGAGGACCAGTGCTTTAAATCTTTAAGCTATAGAAGAAGCAATTTGGAAGAGATAGAAATGTTTTAGAATTTTTTGTCTTCAAATAACGTTGAATTAGGCTAGCTCTACAAAAATATCAAGACTATAGATTGAATAGCAGATTGGCTATTGTGATTGAAAGGCTGATTTTAAATGTCACTTGATTAAGTGATTGAAAAGAATTGTGAATTTTTACAGACACTCTTCACCAGTGTTTAACCAAACTATTCTTTTGCCTAGAAATGTCTACCCTCCATGGTTTTCTAACCAAGCTCACTCTCTAAGAATTATTTTTAATATTACATTTTTCTTGAGAGCTTTCTAGGATCCATGAGAAGTTATTTTACTTCCCTGACTGCTCTTAACACAAAATATACTTCCATTGATAAATCTTCCAAGTTGTAGTTCGATTTGTTAATTTGCACTTGAGTTCCTGCTATACAGTGTGACCTCTTGTCTTTGTAATTCCAACAGCTAGCTCAGTGCCAGGAAGATAAAAGTCACTAAATAAATATTAGGTGAATGAATATCTAAGTAAATAAATGATTCCTAGTGAGCTATGATTAAACTGACCTTTGTTAGAGACAGGAGAGAGAGGGAGAAAAAATAATGCCTATCAGAGTGCTCTTTATTAAGACCACTATGGACTATAATTTACTTAAGAAATGTCATTTCACATCAATGAGATTCTCAAGAAGGAACAAGTAGCCTATGGAATTTTACTGGTGTTTCTTAGAAATTCAAGATACTTGCTTATTTTCTTTCTTTATAATATGAATATTTTTCTAGTGTTCCTGGGTTCCTGGAAACCTTTAGTTTGAAAGTTGGACTTATAAAACTTTATAGTTATTTGTAGGTTCCATAGACATGGGTTACTTCTAGAGAGACTTGATCTTAGCTACTGTCACTATTATAAGGATTTTGAGAGGATTGCTGGCATTTTAAACTATATAAATTACATTTTTATTTTTATATTTATCATGGTTTATTTTGTTGCATTTCAATTACTTTATCAGCTACTTTAGCTTGATTTATATGGGTTCAGAATCTCAAGTAACACATTTCAGATTAAGCTGAGATTTGAAAAACTATTTCTGACAATCATTATGTCACACAGTATCGGTATGCATAGATTTTTGTTTGCCTTTAGGCACATTCACTGACAGCACTAACTCAGATTTTAAGCACATTTCAATTTCTGTAATTGTGTTGATGGTTCAGAACAGCTTTTTGAGGCTCATTTAGCAGGCCATAAGGTGTTTAAACAAAATAGGGGCTGATGGGGAACTAGAAAAAGGTAGTTGTAACCAAAAAATGAAAATATTTAGCCTGTACTTTAACATGCACTGAATATATTAGAGTATATTGATTTAGATAACTGAATTTGGTTGAATTATGATTACGTTCTGAGTATGTATTTGGCAATTGAAAATTTAAATTTATTTAAATAAAAAAGTCAGAACAAAAATAATATCAATTGTCCTTTCTCTTAACATATAAAAATGCCTAATACAATTACACATTGATCATTTTAATGTGATATAACATAGTTGGAGGGAGACAATACTATTCATGTTATAACTGTAAACCCAACACCACCTTTACATTGTTCTAAGTATTATCTGTTACTATTACAGAATTCCAGTAAAAGTGGGCACACAATTTGTAAGAGAATTTTCAGGGCTTAATCATTGCTAGTGAAGTCAAGACTGAAATCAAGATAATGAAATCAAGAATGAAGTGATCCTTCTGGGAAAGTTCACAGTTCAACTCCCACATACTGTTTCTCTCTATTAGTAAATGACAGACTGCAAATGGGAAGGAGATGGAAATTTTACATGCACACAATTCATGAAATGAGAAAGAGGACTTACAAATTTATTCCAGCCATCATTAATTATTATCATAATCATCATAAATATCATTAGTTATTTTAATTATAATGTATAATATAATTATCAGTGTTATTATTATTCCTAAAGTGTATAGTTTGTTATGTTGCTGGCACTTCTCTAAATGCTTTAGTCCTTACAATGGATCTATGAGAAACATGCAATTATTATCTTCATTTTATTTACAGATAAGCAATCTGAATTGTAATGAGGTTAAATCATTTGCCCAAAGTCACACAGGTAATAGATTGAGCTGAATTTGATTTTAGGCCATTGAGCTCTAAAGTTTTGTTAATAACTATGCTATATAGCTGTGTGTGTGGTTGAGGCAGCTCCATCTCCATCTTGATGCATGTCCAAGCTAACACTTCTACTGTGTTTCACACCTATGACATTTAGAGGCACCCATGTATTTTTAAGACCTTTGTCTGTTAGCGTTTTGGTGAGGGATATGGGAGGGCGTTAGACCAAAATATTAAATGTATCTCCCTGTAATCTAGATCTATTTATCCTAGTTTTCCCACACGGTGTAGTATCAAACCCCCCAAAATCATATATTTGAAAGTAGCTAACTTCATATCCCTTGATTCTTTTTTTAATTTCTAGTTTTTTATGTTGACAAATTATAATCATATATATTTATGTGGTACAAAGTGATGTTATGATACATGAATACATGCAGAGAGTGTATAATGACTGAATCAAGCTAATTAATGTATCCATCATCTCAAATACTTATCATTTATTCCTCCTGTGTAACTGAAACTTTGCACCCTTTGATTGACATCTCCCAATTCTTCCCTGCCCCTAAATTCCGGTAACCACCGTTGTATGATTTGCTTCTATGAGTTTAATAGTTTTACATTTCACATGTAAGTGAGAACTTGTGGTATTTGTCTTTCTGTACCTGGCTTATTTCAGTTAGCATGTCTTCCAGGTTCATCCACGTTGTTGTGAATGACGACATATGTTTCTTATTTATGGCTGAATAGTATTCCATTGGCATATATATATATATATATATATATACACACATACACATATATACATATACATATATATGTATATATAAGTTCCAACAAACCCAATTCTAGGTATATATCCAAATGAAATTAAAAAAATATATATATTCACTATTATGAATAATGCTACACTGACATGAACATGAACATGAAAATGATGATATCTCTTTGAGACACTGCTTTTATTTCATTTGGATATATACCTAGAATTGGGTTTGTTGGAACATATGATCATTGTATTTTTAACTTTTTGAGGGATCTCCACACTCTTTTCCATAATAGCTGTACCGATTTACATTCCCATCAAAAATGTACAAGGGTTCCTTTTCTCCACATCCTCACCAACACTTATCTTTTGTCTTTCTGATAATAACCATTCTGACAGTCATGAGGGGATATCTCATTGTAGTTTTAATTTGTGTTTCCCTGATGATTAGTCACATTGATCATTTTTTCGCGTATCTGTTGGCCATCAGTATGTCTTCTTTGGAAAAATATCTATTCAAGTTCCTTGCTCATTTTTAAGTTATGCTATTTGTTTTCCTGCTGTTGAATTGTTTAACTTTCTTATATATTTTGGATACTAGATCTTTACCAAATGTATGGCTTGAAAATAGTTTCTCCTAATTCATATATCTTTTCTCTATTAATTGTTTCTTTTTTGTGCAAAACTGTTTTTTGTTTATTTGTTTTTGTTTTTTTTTTGACACAGGGTCTCTCTCTGTCACCCAGGCTGGAATGCAGTGGCATGATCATAGCTCGCTGCAACCTTGTTCTCCTGGGCTCAAGCAGCCCTTCCAACTCAGCTTCCTGAGTAGCTGAGACTATAAGTCCGTGACACCATAGCCAGTTTTTTTTTTTTTTTCTTTTTTTTTTTTTTTTTTTTGTAGAGATATGGTCTTGCTATGTTGCCCTGGCAGGTCTCAAACTTTTGACCTCAACTGACCCTCCTGCCTCAGCCTCCCAAAGTGCTAGGATTACAGGGGTGAGCCAATGCACCTACCAGAAGGGTTTTTTGTGTTTGTTTTTTATTTTGTTTTAGTTTGGCCTAATACCATTTGTCTATTTTTGCTTTTGTTACCTGAACTTTTGGGGTCAAATACAAAAAAAAATTGCCTAGACCAATGTCATGTAGCTTTTCCTCTCTATTTCCTTCTAGTATTTTTACAATTGCAAGGATCATATCCATATATTTTATCCATTTTTAGTGGATTTTTTAATATGATGTGAGATTCTGTTTTAGTTACTATAGCTTTGTAATATAGCTTGAAGTGAGGTTGTGTAATGCCTCCAGCTTTGTACCTTTTGCACAAGATTGGACTATTTGGGAATTTTTTTGTGGTTCTATATGAACTTTAAAATTTCTTTTTCTATTTCCGTGAAATATGTCATTGGAATTTTGTTACAGATTGTATTGAATCTGTGGATTGCTTTGGGTATTATGAACATTTTAACTATCAATTCTTCCAATATGTTTTCTTCAATTTCCTTTATCAATGTTCTATAGTTTTCATTATACCAATCTTTTACCTCCTGGTTAGATTTATTCCTAAGTATTTTTTTTAATTATTATAAATGGAAATGTTTTCTTGATTTCTTTTTCAGATAGTTCATTGTTCGTGACTTTTATATCTTTCTCTTGCCTAATTGCTCTGACAAGGACTTCCAGTACTCTAGTGAATAGATGTAGTGAGAGTGGGCATCCTTGTCTGTTCTTGATCTTAGAAAAAAAGCTTTTAACTTTTCTCTGGTGAGTATAATGTTAGTTGTAGGCTTGTCTTATACGGCCTTTATTGTGTTGAGGTATATTCCTTCTATATCTAATTTGTTGAGAGTGTTTATCATAAAAGCATATTGAATTTTGTTAAATTCTTTTTCTGCATTTAATGAGATCATGTTTTTTGTCCTGCATTTGTTAACATGGTGTATCACATTTATAGGTTTGTGTATATTAAACCACCCTTGGATCCCGGTGATAAATTCCACGTGACTACAGTGAATGATCCTTTTAGTGTGCTGTAGAATTCAGCTTGTTAGGATTTTTTTGAGGACATCTGATCAATCATATGCCTTGATTTTTGTATTTTCTAAGCTAAGAAGCTTCCTATTTTGATAGAGTTTGAGTCCTATTATTTCTTACTTTGTTGACAGAGCATGAGGCCCAACATATATCAAACAACTATACTCTTTTCATTATATTTAAAAACAAACTTTATTTTAAAGTGCTGCTTTGGTTACTGTGTGGCCACCCTCAAAGTGAGAATATGTTTCCCTTTATATTTCAAGCCCTTCAGCTTTCTGCCTTCACACTATGTTGCCATCATAAGTATTATTGTTCAATTTTCTACCATGTTACTCTTCAAACATCAGTGTTTCCTGTACCATGATTGATGATGTCTCTCCATGTTCTTAGGAAGTTCCTTTGACGTCCTTTGCTCATAGTTGCCTGTGTGCCCCATTTCCTAAAATTTTCATTGTAGGATTGATGCCATCTGGAAGAATGGAGTTTGCATGAGAATGACTTTAATTCTGTTTGATTAATTCTCCTTTAGAGCCTCAAAATTTTTCCCTGTAATATCAAGCAAAGCTTGAGATGCAGATTGAGCATTGGGTTATCTAAGTAAATATAAGACAGGGATATTAAAAATAAGTTAAATCTACAAATAATGAACTAAATTCATTTTACCTAATTGTTTACCCTTTACTGCAGCTTTTAGCAGTGTTGTGACTATTTAGTACATTAATTAAATTTTAATTTTAACTATATTACTTTTTATCATGATCTCTTTCCTTCTCCAGAAGTACTGAGGGGTACTGAAATTTTGCCACCAAGATAAAGCAATAACATGAATTTGGAAAGTCCCATATATGTACAACTGTCCCTAAATAAGTGAAGATAATTAAAGGTACTTCCTCTTTGTAGTGCATTATAGATTTTTGTAGTTAATGCTTTGGAGTTTTAACCTGGAGTTTACTGCTAGTGTATAATAGAGAAAGTCTTAGCTTTGGAGCATTACTAATTTAGTTTGAATACTGACTGTCATTTACTAGCTATGTTCCCTTAGGCAAGTTACTGAACCTCTGATTCAACTTTTGAATTTTCTCTTGCACAAAGCAAGGATAACACCTTCATTGCCAAACTTATTCCAAAAACTAAATGAGATAATGCACATTAAGCACCATGTTTATCAAATAATTGCCCCACCACAAATAATAGTTTATTGTCATTTAAATTACTATATGATAGGTTGTGTATTTTGGTTGTTGTTTAGGGCTCTTGTTTCTTTTGCCTGTGAGCATTGTACAGATGAGAGATAGGAAAATTAATTGCTGCTTCTTGACTCTGGGAGTGATGTTTACTTTCTGAAACATAGCTATTGCCTGTGACATGCTATGCTGGGAAGATACTCTGATGCAAGGCAGAATGAAAACCTATAAAACAATTCAAAGCCCTATTAAATGGTGTACTTGGGATACCACATACAATTTTTTTCCATTCTGATAAATTAGGGTGACTACTTGATCTTATCTATACAGCTGAAGATGCATATATTCTATAACCTAGCAATTCTACTCCTAATCGTATGCCCTGAAGAGACTTGTCTACATACGCACAAGATGTATGCAAAAAATGTTCTTAACAGTGTAGCTTATAAAAGAAAAATGTAAATCACCCTAAATAGGTAAGTGGTAGTATATCCACACAATGATGAAGAAAATGTATGAAGTTGATTGGATAATTATCACAAATATAAATTGAATTTAAAAAAAAAACCTATTTAGAAGAAAGCATGCAGCATGATGTATTTATATAATGTTTTAAAATATGCAAAGCAGTATTTTATAGATATGTGGTATAGATATGTACATATGCATAAAAGCATAAATCCATGCATGGAGATAATTAATATTAAATCTAGAATAGTGGTTATCTTTGATGTGGAAGGAAGATTATGATCATGGCACTGGGAATGTCTTATTTCTTAAGGTAGTATTTTTTATATAATTATTGTGATGTAATTATATAAACTTTTTTATATAATTATTTTATATAATTATATAAGCCTTTTGTATCTCTAAAATATTTAATAAAATAATGTAGTTCAATATATCAATTATAAATAGCCAAAAAAAAGCCCTCAAAACTTGCAATTTTTTTCTGTTCTTATCTCTATTTTACTTTCATCATTCTCTTAAAATTTACATTTTCACATACATATTGCTTTTAATTTGAAAATGTTAACATTCTGTATTATATTTATTGGGTGAAATTTCAGTATCAAATTTTGGAAAAGTCATCCAGTATTCACTCCTAGTAACCTAACTTTATATCTTCCAACCTAATTGCTTAACAGCTGGAGGTGTCAGTCAGCAATATTAAATGGCATAACTTTGTAAGGCATCAGTTTAAATATTTGACCACTTGAATGATGTATGACATATTGTACATGTTGAAGAGATGAACTCAGGGAACTAAAATGAAGAAAATTACCTTATTTGTAGTGTCAGTCTTCATTATACAATAATCTTACATATTATCATTATAGATTCTGAGAGAATTCTCTTCCTCATGTGGCATTTCAGCTGCAACTTTGACCTTCACTTTGTCACAGAGGAATCCCAGGAACCAGTCAAGAACTGACTGCAAAACCTTCATCAGATGTTCTGACTCCTTCCTTACAATCATTTCTTATATTTCCCATGACTTAAAAACAATGATAGTTTGGCTAATTTAAAAATATAAAACATCTAATTTTAAAACAAATGCCCTCTTTTGTTTAAATCATTTTGAAAACAACCAAGATTATAAAGTAGCGACTGTCCATTGTTTTAAAATTTTGCTAAATCAACATGGCACATGGATACATATGTAACAAACCTGCACATTGTGCACGTGTACCCTAAAACCTAAAGTATAATAATAAAAAAAATAAATAAAAAAAATTTTACTTTATAGAAAGAGATAAAGAGATTTACACCTAAAGAGTTAAACTGTTTCTTTCTCAAATATAGCTTGCTTTTACTTTACTACCTTTGAATTTTAACATCAAGTGCAGAAAACTGTCTGGCAAAATGTTTTAATACTTACTTGATTTGTCACATTGTGGTGGTCATGTGACCTTTTTGTCACATTGTGAAATTCTTTGTACTGTTTATCCCTGAAGAACTGGTTTTCTTTCCCATCTCTCTTCCATCTCGGTAGGTGAGGTACATTACAGATTCTGTTCAAACTAATTAATGTCTCAAATTTGCCTTTCTCTAGTGCTCACAGCCCTGGTAGTTTTATTTCATGCAATAGGGAAAAAAATAATTTTCCTCAACTTGGGAAAGCAAATAATGTAATGCAAAAAGATTATCTTAACAATCCTTTAGTTCACTATTTCATTTTCTGTCTTTTATTTTATAATAATAAAATCAAATTCACAAAGCTAAGTGATTTCAGAGAGCCAGTATTTCTGGTAGATACCGCAATTGTCAAGGCCCTGATGACTGGATTGACCCTCTTCTAGGGGAGGGCTTCCTACATTTTACTGACAGCTGTTCATTCACTTATTCATTAGTTCATATATTTATTTGATCATTCATTAAGTTGATAAACACTTTATAAACATCTACCATGCTTCTTATAATTGTTGCCTTGCAGGAAGTAGCAGAAAGGGAATAATCATAGATACAAGTGAGTTCATGACTATAGGAAGTGCTGTAACAGAAGCATTGATAAAAAGGTTTAGTGACTCAAGGGTGTTTATGCCTATCTTTGTGGAGTCCGGCATTTACATTTATTTTATATTGCTTTTAGTTTGATGATGTTTTCCAACTTTTCATTTATTCAACCCCTAATATTGTAAGCTTTAGGTTTGAATCCCTGATTTCCTCAAGCTTTTATTTTTTGTTTCCACAAGTCTTTGATTATGGCCAACACACTGTAGATTGTAGAACAAAGTGCTTCCAAATGATTATTTTATTTTATATATATATATATATATATATATATATATATATATATCTCACCCGAAATACATAAAGACTAAAAATGTTTATTCTTTATTTGAAGACGCATCTATTTTTTTCAATTCTCTTTAAATATGCTGGGCAACTACAAGTAATTAATCTTGGTTTGACTATCCCATGAAGATATGTGAGAATGATCTCACCAGCAGAATATGGAACCACTCAGAAAGCATTGACTGCCTCCCATATTATGGGCCAAGCACCATTCTGGGCTCTAAGTGCAATGAAGTGACTATAAAAATGAGTGAACATGATCCTTGCCTACAAGGAGCAAATAAACACATTATTAATGTGAAGTGTAAGTGTTTTAATTGCACATACCCTCTTGTAATGCCAGCTCATTTCTTCTCCATTTTTCCTGCACACATTTTCCCTGGTTAATATGTATTTTTTCAGTGATCTGAGTTCATGAATATGCTCTTAGCCATTGTGGATTATTGCAACAAACTGATTCTAGGTGAGCAAGGCTCAATCCTCCACACGTCCAAAGCTCTTTTTATTCTGCAATACATGTTGTTGATTATGTTAACTCTTTTTCTGTCATTAATTTTGATAAAATGAGTATTCTGGTAGGCAGTTTTGACTCATAGTACCTGGCAGCAGTGATCGTGATGATGCTTGACCTATTACAAACAAAAGAAAAATACTATATAGATCTTAAAATACAAATTGTATTGTGCCTGACCTCATGTAGCACCTGCTCCTCAAGGTACCCAGACTGTAGGCTAAGTGGAGCAATCATCCCCTAATATTGCTCCCTACACCTGAGCTAGTATGACACCCCACCCCCGTGGGGGCCCAGATTCTTGGCCAAGCAGGGGAGTCATGACCTCTGGTGCCTGAGTTGATGTTATACACTTCCCCTTGAGGAATTGGAACCTTGGGCAGCTCATGTAGCTGAACCTTCTGAGGCCAAGCTAATGTAGTTCCCTATGTCCCAGGGAATCAGAGACATGACTGAGCTGTGCCATCTCATCCTCCAGGCCAAATAGCTGCAAAAATTCACCTTCCTGGACCTGGACTAGACCCTTGGAGTCCAAGCTACTGAGGTTCCCTGGCTCCCCAGGAAGCGGGGTCAACCCTGTACTGCTCCCTGCCAACTGGTGCCCAAGCCACAAATGTGTACCATTCCTTGGTACTTACTCCTATTGCACCTGGATTCATGGCCTAAACTCTTGCTGTGTCCTCCCATCTCAAGGTCCAAAGTCGCCATTGTGTGGTACCCCAATCCCCTGGGGCTTGAGTTGCTGCTGTGCCCTGTTAGCTCTGGGACCAGAACTGTAGCTATGCCCTGATCTCCAGAACCCAAGCCTTGAGATCACACTTTTTTCCCAAAGCCCTGTCAGTGCTGCACCCTTCCTCCCACAATCAAACTCACAGCTATATCCCTGCTCCCAAGGTCTGAGATGTGGGGATGAGCCTCAGAGTCACACACCCTGGTTTTGTTGGTGATAGATATCTACCCATGTCTTGGAGAGTGAATCTTCATCTCATGGTTTCAACATAATAAGGGCTATTTGTGAAAAATCCCACAGCTAACATCATAATTAATGGGGATAAACGGAAAGCTCTTCTATTTTTTTTTAAACAAGCTCGAATATTTTTATTTTTCAATAACAATTAAAAACAAACTAGATTCAACAGACATAAAATTACTCTGTCAAATTGCTGTAATCTTTCTAAATGTTCTCAATTGCTGTCTCAACATTTCTTTTTTTTCAATTTTTTAAAATTTATTGTTATTTACTTATTAATGTATTTTTTATTGTACTTTAAGTTTTAGGGTACATGTGCACAATGTGGAGGTTTGTTACATATGTATCCATATGCCATGTTGGTATGCTGCACCCATTAACTCATCATTTAGCATTAGGTGTATCTCCTAATGCTATACCTCCCCCCTCCCCCCACCCCACGACAGTCCCCAGAGTGTGATGTTCCCCTTCCTGTGTCCATGTGTTCTTGTTGTTCGATTCCCAACTATGAGTGAGAACATGCAGTGTTTGGTTTTTTCTCCTTGTGATAGTTTACTGAGAATGATGATTTCCAGTTTCATCCATGTCCCTGCAAAGGACATGAACTCATCATTTTTTATGGCTGCATAGTATTCCATGGTGTATATGTGCCACATTTTCTTAATCCAGTCTATCGTTGTTGGACATTTGGGTGGGTTCCAAGTCTTTGCTATTGTGAATATTGCTGCAATAAACATACATGTGCATGTGTCTTTATAGCAGCAGGATTTATAGTCCTTTGGGTATATACCCAGTAATGGGATGGCTGGGTCAAATGGTATTTCTAGTTCTAGATCCCTGAGGAATCACCACACTGACTTGCACAATGGTTGAACTAGTTTACAGTCCCACCAACAGTGTAAAAGTGTTCCTATTTCTCCACATCCTCTCCAGCACCTGTTGTTTCCTGACTTTTTAATGATGGCCTTCTATTAAGATCAAGTACCAAGCGAGGATGACCACTCTCACCACTTCTATTCACCACAGTACTAGAAGTACTAGCAAGAGCAATCAGATAAGAAGAGAAAATAATCTTCAAGTAGGAAAGAAATATGTAAAATTTTCTGTATTTACACATGACACAATCCCCTATATAGAAAGCCCCAAAGATTGTACAAAGAAACTTTTAGAACCAATAAATAAATTCAGTAAAGTTGCAGGATACAAAATCAATGTACACAAATCAGTAGCGTTCCCTACACAAATATTGACATAGTTGAAAAAGAAATCAAGGAAAAATTTTATATACAATCATCAAAAAAATAAAATAATAAGAATAAACCTAAGGAGGTAAAAGTTTCTTACACTGAAAACTACATAACATCAATGAAAGAAATTTAAGACAAGTAAATTGAGAGATATTCCATGTTCTTGGATCAGAGAAATCAGTATTGTTAAAGTGTGCTTACTATCCAAGACAATATACAGATTCAGTGCAATTCCTGTCAAGATAAGAATAACATTCTTCATGGAAATAGAAAACACATCCTCGAATTCACGTGGAACCATAAAAGATGTTGAATAGCTAAAGTAATTCTGAGAAAGAAAAACAGCATTTGGGACATTACAATTCTTGATTTAAAATTATACTACAAAACTATAGTAATCAAAGTGGTGTGAAACTGGAATATAAACAGACACAGGGAACAGAAAAAGACACAGTGAAACAAAATAGACAGTCCAGAAATAAACCCAATCATATATAGTGAACTTGCATGCCAAGTTTGACAAGGATGTCAAGAATGCACAGTGGAGAAAGGACAGTCTTTTCAATAAATGGTGATGGAGAAATTGGATCCTTATCTTACATCATACACAAAAATCAACTTAAAATGGATAAAAGACTTAAACGTAAGATCTGAAACCATCAAACTCCTGGAAGAGTACATAGGGAAAAAGCTCATTGACAGTGGCCTTGGCAATAATTTTTTTTTATATTACATGAAAACTTCAGACTACAGAAACAAAAATAATTAAATAGTACTACATCAAAGTAAAAATAATCTGTGTATAGCAAAGGAAACAATTAACAGAATGAAGCAACAACCTACAGATTTGGGTAAGGTATTTGGAAACCATATCTCTGTTAAGGGGTTAATATCAACATTTATAAAGAACTAACACAACTGAATATCAGAAAAAAATAACCCAATCAAAAATGGGCAAAGAACATGAAAGACAAGGAAAACATAAAATGGCCAGCAGGTAAATGAAAAGGTGCTTAGCATCATTAATTATCAGGGATATGCAAGTCAAAACCACATGATATATCAACTCACACCTGTTATGACGCCTGTTATCTAAAAGTCAAGAGATAATAAATGTTGGCAAGGGTGTGAAGAAAAGAGGACTCTTGATGGCAGTGTAGATTGGTGCGGTCATTATGGAAAACAATATGGTACCAGAAGTGAGGCAGTTACCAGGAGAAAATAAAAAGATGTAGGTCAGAGGATGAAAAGTAACCAATATGGGCCGGGCGCGTGGCTCACGCCTGTAATCCCAGCACTTTTGGAGGGAGGCGGGTGGATCACGAGGCCAAGAGATCGAGACGATCCTGGTTAACATGGTGAAACCCCGTCTCTACTAAAAATACAAAAAAAATTAGCCGGGTGTGGTGGCGGGCACCTGTAGTCCCAGCTACTCTGGAGGCTGAGGCAGGAGAATGGTGTGAACCCGGGAGGCGGAGCTTGCAGTGAGACGAGATCGCGCCACTGCACTCCAGCCTGGGAGACAGAGCCAGACTCCGTCTCAAAAAAAAAAAAAATAAAAGTAACCAATACGTAGAATGAACGAGTATAGAAATCAAATGTGTAACACAAGAACTGTGGTTAATAACATTGTACTGTATTTGGAATTTTTGTTATATGAGATGATTTTAGGGTCTCTTGCCACAAAAAAGGAGGGAGGGCTAACTATGTGAGATGATGAATATGTTAATTTGTTTCACTGTAGTAACCATTTTACTCTTTATATGTGTCCCCTAATAACATGTTGCATACCTTAAATATATAAATTATTTTTTTTAAATCTTTTTTTTTAATCTGAAATATTATAGCTGATTCAGGCACATTCAAATAGTTGAGGCAATAAAAACTGAATATAGTCAAGTAATCAGGAATTGGTAGAAGTGTTGAACTTTTATGGAGGGCATCACAAATTCATTGTAGAGCAGAGTTGGATCAATATTTGTATAAAGGGTAACATAGGATATACTGGTCATGGAAATGTTCTAATTTTGGAAAGAGGAGATTGGAGAGAACAGAGGGGCAGTTGTCAAAAATGACGTCAGGGATTTGTCTCCATGTGGTATCCACAATACTAACCCCAGAAATCACCCCCTGAATGATATTTTTGTGAGAAATATTTGATGGAAGCAGAGAGAAGGGAAGCTTAACTCTGTCAAGGATATTAGGAGAGGCTTTGCTGAGCGATAAAGTTTATTTGATCCCCAAACGATATAATGTAGGCATTTTGGTTTTATTTTATAGCAAGCATTATTTTGGGGAGATAATGTGTAAGGCTAAACCTTTTGTGTAACAATATTCTCATTGATGTCTTTAAGAAGTTTGTGGAAAACACAAAACTAATTAGATCACACTTAAAATCTTGAAGTAAGACACTTCTTATCTATTTGTAAGAAAATAATAGGTTTAAGAGTATCCCCATGGAAAGCTTCTCCAACAGTGATTTACTTTACATTATTGTATAATCAGTGATCTCCCAAATAAACACATTTGTTCTCGCCAAAATGAAATAATTTTAAGGTCCATTCTAAAAATGAAGACTGAAAGTGGCAGTTAGCTATATGATTGATTAATTTATTTGGGAATAAAACTTATTTGGGTTGTGCATGTTTTAATTTCCCTTTTATTATTCCTAAAATAGGTAAAACAAATATCAAACACTTTGGGCTTTACTGGAGTGTTCCTGGAAATTGTTGCAAGGGATGAACTTCAACTTGTGGCAAGACAAATTTCAGAGGAAAAATCTCAGAACTAACATATAGTTATTTATAAATGAAGTCAAACTAGTTTTCAAAGTAGTGTTTTACTATTGAACAAAACTCCACCTTTACCATCAGAAAAATAAACTTGCTGTCTTAGATTTTTAAGATTCAGTGCAGTGATTTTTAAAATAAAGTAAAATTCTTATGCTATGAATAGTATATGCTCTACCATTTCACTCATAAATCCATTTTGTCATATTAGTTTCATGGAAGGTTAGTTTTTACCTTTTCACATTTTAATAAATTACTACAAGTCTGTTTAATGTATTTGTGTCATCATTTTCTAGATTAGCAGCTAAAATTTGGTTCACAATGTGTAGAGCATTCATTAATTTGCCTCCTGAGTTTCAAATGGTTTGGCTCCCAAAGGTAGAAAATTGTTAATTAATTTTCTCAGTGGGAAAAATCCATTGCATGGATTTTAATTATGACAACACTCACTACTTTCAAATTGTTTCTGAATGATGGCTAACAACGATGTTAGCCAACTATATCTAGAAACCATTTCTGTTGGCTCCTGTCCAATGTATACTCATCAAATCAGTAGTTGTTTTATTTATTGAAATAATGCTTTGGTGAATGTATTGATAATTTTTAATGTTATCCAAGGCAATGTTGAAATCTAATGATTTTGATCAGTTTAAAATTTTAGGTATAGCCACAATATAATAAAAAAAACCCTGAACATTTTAGAGTTGAAATAGACCTTGGAAATTAACTGATTTATCCTTTTTTTTTCAGATACAAAATGAGGCTAAAATAGACCAAGAGACTTTTTCAAATTCATACACTTATCACTGGATTTGAAATAATAAAAGAATACTACTCTACTTAGATTGTTGATGTTTTCAAAGTCACCTGACTTTTGTAATCTTTATATTTTTGATCTACAAAATGTCAGGGATACTTATTTAAGCAAACGTGGTAGAACAGCAACAAAATCAAATGTCAGAAGCCCTACATAGATTCCAGATCTACCACTTATTAGTTGTGTGTTTTCTTCAAATTATTTACACTCTCTGAGCCTTGGTTTTCTTATTGTAAAATGGGGACCCATTAGCTCACAGAACTACTTTAGGTAGAAGATATAATGATAGATATGAAAGTATTAATTTTAGAGGGTTTACCTCAAGAAGAACACAACTATTCCTCTACATGGGCCCTTATGCATGCGAAATGGTCAGGAAGATGAAAAAAAACAGCCTTTCCAAAATTAGCCTACTTTCAGGCCATAAAATGGTCTCTGTGAATATCCTACATAGACATTTATTCATTACATACTGTTACGGCTCCCTTTTTATGAAATAGAGGCGGGATAAGAAATAACTTCACCTTTTTCTCTCTTCTCTGTCACAATATAGCCCTCCCTATCCTTACCCCATTCCATACCCCTCTACCTCTTTCAAACATTAGAGGCAAAGTCTCCAAATTACTTAATTAAAAAACAAACAAACAAACAAAAAACCTCCACTATTCACTGCTTTGTTTAGAGGAGTTTTAGTTCTTTTGCTATTTTATTAATATGCTACTTTGCATTTCAAAGTAGAACAGGTGTTTTTTTGGCTCTGTTTTTAGCAGATAGAAAAGCACTGGACATTAAGCAAAAGTTTATTTAGAATACAAAAGATTGGAAAAATATACAAAAACATTAGTTGCTATTTCACGAAACTTAATGTGACTAAACATAATACCATTAGGACTTTTAACAGACGAAAATAGATAATTTGTGTGCAAAGTGCTAGAAGCCCTTTCTTGCAGCATAGAAATTACATGTATATCTTCAAGTAACTGAAAAATATATCCAATATGTACGTGTGTTGGTGTGTGAAAACTGAAGTGCAGAATGTCATTGTAAAGAATTTTGTTAAAATATTGTGCCTAAAATTTAATACTTCATGTTATAGAAGCAGATGTTATATATATATATAATATATATATTTTATATATATTATATATATTGTATATACTATATATTATATATATTTTTTATATATAAATATATATATACATTTTTAATGCTATCATTTTCAAACTAAGACTTTTAATTAAATGATTTTTTACATCGGAACCAAAGTTAACAGGTTGAATGAAATTTTGCTTATGGCATCTGTTGCCATTTTTAGTAGGTGATTAGTCATTTTCTTTTTCCTGCAAGTATTTGACAGAAACTAAAACAGAGATGAATCATAGTTTCAAGCTGTTGCTCACCTCATCCCTACCAAAAAGGAGAGGCTGGAAATCATCCCAACAAATCTAAGAATTAAATTCTGAAAATCCCTTAGGGGGATTGACAGAAGTATTCAGCAATGTGAAAATTACAGCAATCAGTCACATCAACTTTTAATGAAAGGTAGGCTATATGGAAACATAGATATAAAGTATGAAGAAAAACCCAAGTGAAAATCTCTTTTCGAATATATAAAAACATAGTTGCCTCTATAAATACTGAGTTGTTATTGGGTCAACTTTTATAGAGGAGGAGTTCTTAATGATCAGGAGTTTATTATGCAGCTTAGATGGGGTATTTTTAAAATTCATGGCATTAATAATTATCGCTCAATTGATGTGTATTCACAATATCACTCTTGTATTAATATATGCATTTAAGAATCTTGTTTTGTTCAAGTTGTTAAGAATTTTTTTCTATTTAAGGAACCACATCCTTGTAATTCTGAATTAGTTATAATATTGAGTATCAAATCATTTAATAATGAAGTTTTTCCCCAAGAAATTTTAAATTTAAAATTATACAAGAGTCATGCCATTTTGTAAGAGTTAAATTTGGCTGGAGTCACCATTTAATCAATGTAGTATTATTCCCTTAATTATTGAGCTAAGTGGAACTTTAACTTAATTTTTAATTCTCTCTCTCTCTCTCTCTCCTCTAAGACTATATAATTCTTATAAATATGCATATGACCAGGTTAATTCCACATGGAACTATCATTTATGCCAGTAATGATAGTTTATTTGGATGATAATTGAAAGTGCAAGAGACTTTAATAATGTCTACTTTCCAATCACTTTTTAAATACATTTAAATATATTTTGGAGAACCTACTGTGTACCAAGTATTGCTCAGGGTGCTAGGGGGAGGGACAATGAATAAAACAATCCCCTGATTTTACAATACTTACACTCTAGTGGAAGAAGGGAGACAATAAGCAAATAAATGAGCTAGTATATCATATGTTGGATGATTAAATGTTATGAAAAAATAAGTTATGGAAAAACAGCCATCTTGAGATGGATCAGGTAGTGAGGAGGGGGTGCTGGATAATTGTTTATATAGTATGATACATGTAAAGGTAGATATATAGACCCGAAAGAATAAATGGAAGGGGGGGCACGAGCCATGGGAATAACTGTTTGAAAAGTGTTTCAGGCAATACCCTGAGATGGGAACATACGTGATTTATTAAAGAATAGCAAGGGGTAAGAAAGAATGCAAAGAGGGAAGAAAGAAGCAGATCGTATATGCATTTTGAGTTTGGTCTATATATCTATGCTCAAAGATCATCTATCAGAAGGGCATTTATATATCATCCTGTACTGGCATAAATTATTGTTCCATGTTGAATTTGTTGTTATGGGCCTGAAGGCTTTCATGGATTTTCAAAATAACAGTGACAGTATCTTCAATGCTTCAATGGTATAATCCTTCCAGACATTCATGATGTCTCTATCAGGGTTCTCTTCTATAGCATTGGCAGTTCTTTCCATTAAGTACCATGTGTAATGAGCTCTAAAGATCCTTATGACCCACTGATCTAGAGACTGAATAAAGAACTTATGTTTGGGGGCAAGTAGATTATTTTAATGCCTTTGATGTTAAGCCCATGGGGTTTGGGTAGCCAAGGGTATTGTTCAATATTAAAAAAAACTTTAAAAGATTGTCCCTTACTGGCAAGGTAGTTCCTGACTTCACAGTCAATGTGTTGATGGAAACAATCCAGAAAAAGGGGTTCTCATTGTCCTGGCCTTCTTTTTATATAATCAAAGGCTGGTGTTTTTCTTTTCCTTCAAGGTTTGGGGGTTAGAAACTTTATAGAGAAAGGAAATCCTGATCATAAACCTGATTGTATTTCCACAAAACCATACAGTTAGCTTATTTCTTGCTGCCTTAAATCCTGGTGCACACCTCTGTTCCTTACTAGTAAATGTCTTTTGTAGCATTGTTTTCCATATGGGGCATTTTCATCCGCGTTAAAAACCTCTTCAGGAAGATATCCTTTCTCCAGGCATCTTCCTAGTGATGCCTGGAAGCTCTTGCATTGTCTCTTGGTCAGCAGAAAGTGTTTCTCCTGTTGCCTTGTTATTTTTTAAGTCAAATCTCTTTCTAAAATTATTAAACCATCCTTAGCTGGCATTAAATTCTTCAGCTTTAGACTATTCACTTTCCTTTTGCTTTAAGTTTTTATACACTGACTTCGCATTTTCTCAAATTGTGTTATTTTATAGATATGCCTTTCTTACAGTAATCTTGCACCCACATAAAAATTGCATTTTTAATATGAGGTAAAAAGGTATTTCGCAAAAAGTACGAGGTTTTTGCACCTGCTGGCATAGCTGCAGTAATGGTTTCACAAATTTCCTTTTCCTTTTTAACAATAGTCCTTCCTTACACTGGATTCATTTGTCTTGAAACTGAAAGCAATCACAGCTGCAGCCCTCGATCTAGGGTACATATCAAGTAATTCAGCTTTTTTTGTGTAATGTCATGTATTTTCCCTGCTTCTTGGGAGCAATTTTGGCATTACTAGTGGCACTTTTTATGGGTCATGGTATCATTCCAGGTTTATGGTATTGCACTAAAAAACAAGAAAAAAATAGGTGAGAAACATGAGGGGTCATTTTTTTACTGCAATATGCAATTTACTGGAGAGAGAAAGTGCTCACACAGAGATGAGTAGCATTACATTTTAAATGGATACTTGCAACACTTAAGGCCCTCTGCAATAGCAACAGGAGGTGGCTACAAAATTATTACAGTAATAGAATATGTACTACAACTAATTTTATGCAGCTATGGTTTAAGTCTGCATATGTCTGTATTTGTTTATATCTCTGTTAACTGTGAATAAGCCCATGTAGAGTCCGTAAGCTTTTGTGTGCACATGTTTTAATAAACTAAAACTTTTTATAATAGTTTTGTGTATGTTTTATGGTAGTAAATGATAAAATAGACTATATCTACATATACCTTATGCATTCATGACATAGCTTTTTTCTATGTTTCTAGACTATGCAATTAGTCTGAGAAGTTTTTCAGATTGTCACAAATCTCCAAAAATTTTTCCAATACATTTATTGAAAGAAAATCTGTATTTGAGGGGACACACCCATTTCAAATCTGTGTTGTTCAGGGGTCAACTGTGTATATGCTTGAGAGCTTTGAGGCACAAGAAGAGAACTGATTTTTTGTAAGGTTGTCCACCTTTAATTTGTAATAAATGTTAATTAATTATTAAGATTTGTCAAACAATTCTATACACCAGGCATTCTTATCAACATCGGAAACATAGATACAGACCAAACTATCTGACATCAGAAACAGACTGTGTGACAAAAATATGAATTCAGGTGGCTTATATGGGAGGTGTCAGGAAGCTCTTGTAGAGAAGTATGGAATTGAGAGTAAAGGCAGGAAGCCAACAAGAATGAAATATTGAGAAAATTACCACTGAGGGCAGCTGAGGGTCAGTCTTGCTGGTGAACCCTGCAACACAGTGTAGAACAGTGCTTCTTGAATTTTCTGTGAGATGTTTGTGGGAAAGTACAGTACTTTCTTTTTTTAAAATATAAATATCTAATCTGTTGTAGAAGATATTTTTGATACTTTAAAAATCAGATTTAACATAAACAAAGTTATACTGTAAAATTACTCTAAAAGTTTTGAATCCCTGGCTCTTAATATCTATATTTATTTAATCATAGATCAATAACAAACCATTTTCAGAACATATTTGGAATAACACAAGTGTTGAATATGCTTTGAAGTTGTTCCCCAGTTCTCACTCCTAGCAAGGACAGTGTAAAAACTTATCTTCGAGATAAATATTAAATTTGAAGAATCTAGTACCTTTTCTAGTTATAGAATTTTAATTTTACATTAATGGAAAAAGTGAAAGAGATTTTTTTAATGTTTAAAAGTCCATTTTTTCTATTCCTGTATATTACTTCATACCTCTAACCTTTACCTGGATGAATGTCTATTCTACACATCTACAATATTTTGTGTAATCATTAGTTCCCAAAATTTACAAATGAAGCTTAAAATTAGGTACCTTAGTTACATATGTATAAATAAATATGCAAATATATGAAATATACCTGCACACTTCTAGGATTTATACACTCATGTAATTCCAATATATAGTCAGTACTGTTTCCACAATGCTGGAGCTTCTTACTTACTTTGCCTTGAAATGATAATGTTGAAGGAGGGTTGCAGTGACAGACTACAAACATACTGTGGGGGAATAAAGTTAAGCAAAAGGACTTTCCACAGCTTTCTAGGCTGAAACTTTTGGGTATACTGACAAGAAACCTGACAAATACTTTCAAGCTAAAGTACTTTGCAGATTTTTTTTTTTTTCATTTTAAGGGCAGATTTTTTTTCCCCAAAAACTCGGGATTTTCATAAGGTCACCATTAATTTTTATGTAAAATAAATACAGTGAGCTTTGCTAATTAGGTCGTATCCAGGTGCATACCTTAGGCAAACTGATTGAAGCACCTCAAAAACAGGACCTATTTGCTGTTTTCATCAGAAGCTCAGAACTCCTATTAGTTATTCAGTGCATATTTGCATCTGGACGTTGTAGACTTAAATTTTAAGGACTGTTTCAATAAATAGTTTTCAGTAAAGCATCATGTTAGATGCTATACAATTATTTTGCCTTTGAAAGGGGATTGTATTCACCAGCAGGATATGTGTTTTTATGTCTGGAGATAAAAGTATAGGTGGCTGCTGTCAAAAGAGCACAGAGCTTTCTCCAAGACCTCTTTCGAATGACATTGAAGGTGGAATGGTTCTCAGCTCAAGTGTGGCTGTTCTCTCTGGATTTATGCTTCATCTAGCAGGAGACAAGTTGAACTGTAGTTAGACATGTCTGAAGGTAGAAAAAGCAGGTTATATTCGCAGTATCTTTTTTTCTCTGCTGTCTTTAGAAGTCACATATAACTCTTGGGAGAGTATATTGCTGCTACTTCTTGATACCATGCTTTACTCCTATCTAAAATTTTCATACTGTGCTAGGTTATAATGCTCTCTTTACATATAATATGTAAATAATGTTTGCAGGCCCCCAAGAGATGAGACTGTGTGTGTGCCTTATGCACTATTGTAGAACTATCTGCTTATACATTTGCAAGCAAATTGTAAGTATCAAGTTAGTATTTGTTACGTGAATGACTGGATGAATGAATAAATGTGCACTAAGGGCGACGGTGCATGCACTGCGTGGAGGGAGGGATCAGAATTCACCGATGTCCCTGGCCTCCCTGTTCAGCATTAGCTTTACTCCTAGTTTCTCTATATCTCACATGTGTTTCTCCTTGTGTGTCCAGGAAAACGGATTGATTTGCTGTGTTAAGACAGTATCTTCTTAATCTTTTTCTTTGTGTAGAGGGGAAACAAATATATATATATTTTTTTCCTTAGTCCATCTGAAGCAAAGTTGGTATTCCCAGGAGACTGTGGGAAAAATAATACAGCTTAACCCAAAAGCATATGCGTAGGCTTGGAAATAAATACTCTTTCAGACTACTACTTCCAAAAGTCCAACTGATCATTAGTTCAGCTGGCATGATTCTGTCTCTTTCAAAGGCTCTTGATACCCTGCCCAACCCTTCCCAAATCCTGTCACCATCAATTTGTTTGAAACTAGCTACATTAAGCTGTTTTTACTTTTGCTTAAGCTTTGCTTCTTCATTTATTATTTTACATGACTCAGTGGGCTATGAATGTTTGAAAAGGGTATGCCTCTAGTGGGCCACAACTGTGATCTTGATTTTAGCCTGAGGAATGTTGCTAGTTCCTAACTCAATTTAGAAACATGATGATTGACATTTCATAAAACAAATAGGATAAAATCCTTTCTCACTAGGTTAACTAATTTCTCTCTCTCTCTCTTTTTTTCTTTAAGCAATCCTGTTATTTTTTCAAGCAAAAAAGTGTTTAAACGTAACTGAAAAAAAGGAAGCTGCTCTAAAAGAATCCAGAATTAAATGCGCTGACAGAGCAGTGATGTCTTGTCTTTCATGATTATCTCCAGAATTAGTTTCTAAAACGCTCAATGTAATCCCTTTCTCCTTTTCCACTTCCTGTAGCAGTTACTAGAACAACCATCCTCCCAGTAATGGGGGCCAGAATGCTAGTGTTAAACCTGACTCACATCCAATGAGACATGAAAGCTAATGACTTCGATTGCCTTAATGTTTCCCACTGCATTTTCTCCTACCATTTTTCTTTCTCATTGCCATGAATTGGGCTTTAACATTCGTTACCCAAGTTACTAAAGAGATACTCTTTCCTGCAAACTTTTCTTGACACAGTTTATTTCTAAAATACAAATCAGGTCATGACTCTCAAATGCTCCCATGACCTATAAATGGCCAAATTTAAATTCCAGACTATACTGTACTTATCATGACCTCTTCAGCTTGATTTCTTTCCATATCCCTGCACTCCCATCCAAGTCACATTACCCTAGTATTTTTCCCTTGACTCTTCTCCATGTTAAAACAGCACAGACAGCACCTCTTCCATGAAAATCCTTCTCAAAACTCTCATATACTTTCAGAATTAGGTCAAATTGTTCTGTGCTCCCATAACACTCCATTTCTTTCTCTCTCTAATAACACAATGTTTTTGCTTTTTAAATGTCTGTGTACCTGTGAAATATAAAATCCCTGAAGGTCGGGACCACATCTTCACTCTGTGTATCTCTAGTGCCTAACCCTTTCCCCAGGCAGATCATATATGCTCCCTAACATTTGTGGAAAACCACCACCACAGGAAGAGTGGATATCTGGTTGATGAAAACATGTCAGAGTTGATAAAAATTAAATACTAACTGTATGTATGCTTACACTTTTAGTTATATAAGCCTTTCCACCCCCATCAGTAGCTAAAATATGTTCCAACTACTTAGCGATCTTCTACAAGTTTATTAAGTAATTTTTCTGCTATGGAAAATCATCTTAAGATTATTTTTTATTTTATGATTATAATTATTCAACATATCATGAGCCCCATGGAATAATTACACTTTTAAGCTTCAGATTATCCATATGAAAAACAATAAGACATTATAACTAGGTTTGACAGTAAAAACAAATCATTTCAGACATTACGTCTTTGTCGTGTTGCACTGTTGCTCCAGGAACAGAACTTTATTAGATTTTTTCCAATTCTTCTTTAAATAACCATATTCTTTTAACTTTGTACACTAATTTCCTTTTGTATGCTTTCTACCATCTGTTGTATGTCTCTTTCTCACTTAAGTATCACTGCTTTGCCTAGCTAGCTAGTTATTCAATTGAGGGTACTTATTTGGGAAAAAAAAAAAGAAACAAATTTGCAAAACTATTGCTATGTTGCTAAAGGGAATGGCAGAGAGGAAAATTTGGAGGAGGTAGTGGGATTAATAGAAATACCTATTAATCTGTTCTTTCTAAGAAAGAATACACTTGATTTTATCAATGTATTTCTTAACTTTATGTATCACTTACATGGTACTATCATGTTTTAAGCACTTTACAAATATTTACTCATTCAGTCCACATCACAGCTCTAACAGGGTCGTTACTATTTATTTTTTTACATACGAAAACTAAGGCACAGACACAGTAGCTTGCCCAATGTGTCAAAGTTGAGGATTTGAAGACTGCCAATCTGGCCCAAAATTCATATTCCTCATCACTCTGCTTTGATGCCTCCTTGGGAAGTTGAATTTTTCATAAGGAAGTGAGGTTTGCAGCTGATCAGCTTCCTTTGTCCACTGAGTATTGGGCTTTATTTCCAAGTGGTAATGGTGGTCTCCAGACAAGGCAGTTCTGTTGGCCTTGTTGCAGCCTCCCTCTTCCATTTCCTCTCCTCTCTGATCTATGCATCTCTTTCCTTAGTTTAAGAACAGGTCTGATGGTGAGGTGGGTATGCTCTGGCTGTTTAATGCTGGATAAAGGAGTGGGTTCAAGAATGCTTAAAATGCTGCATTGTAATGAAAAAGAAATGTCCCACACAACATGCCAATAACTTTCCCACTGATCCAAAGAAAAGTGATTTTAGCATGCTTGGCTAACTAGACTCAAAGGGCATAGAGATTTAATGCTCTATTTTTGTGCTGGTTGGCCTCCTGCCTGGAGGTGGTGCTTTCCAGAGAGCGTCAGCTGTGGTAGTACGGAGACGAGCTGGAGGTAGGCAGGTCCCTAGAAATCCCAAGAGTATATGCCCTTTGCCTTCAGCTACCAGGTTGGGTTGGGAAGGACCATCAGGTCAGGCTGGGCTAGGTGTGTCTGAGCTCAGGCTCTCCTTGGGTGAGTCTTGCTGTGGCTGCTCTGGGGGATGGGGGTGAGGTTCCTAGGTCAATGAAGTTGTGTACCTAGGAGGATTACGGCCTCTGCAGAGTCATGCAGGTTGTCAGGGAAGTGGGGGAAGGCTGCCAGTTAAGGCCTCACTCAGCTCCCACATAAACCAAAGGACCAGTCTCACACCCACCTTCCCCCGCCCTAACCCCTCCAAAACAGCCCCAAGTCTGTTTCCAGGTGGTGGACGAGATGGACTTTAGAACTTGCCCCAGGCTACCACCTCCCAGCTATGAAAGAAAAAGGCTTGGTTCTTCCCATACCTGTGGAGTCTGCACACTGGATTCGCACCCTCCCCTGAGGTCTGGTCAGGAGGCTTCTTGACCCGTCCAAATAATTGTTACAAAGTTCAGCTGGAGATTAACTTCTCCCTGTGGTGTTTCCTGCCCCCCTCACCCCTCTCCTCTGGCCACTGTCCTGATGGATCCCTGTGATTCCAGGCAGGAATGGCCTGCTTTGGGAACCGGCGAGCTCCCAGGGCCTTTCTGCTGCTTCCTCTACCCCTGTATTTCACACAGCTCTCTAAACTGACTTAGCTCCAGGTAAGGTCAGAAACTTCTCCCACAAACAGACCTTCAGTTACTGCAGTGGGGATGTGTATTTGGGAGAGGAAGCTCTCCCTTTCCCACTTCCGCAGTAGGAGCACTCATGGTGTTTGGAGTGTCTCCTGGGTCCTGCAGGAGCCGTCTGCTCCCTTCAGAGTTCTTTGAGTCTTCTTGGGATTGCTGGTTTGTTCTTGCAGTTGATATGGAGTTAAAATTCACAGTGCAAGTCTCCTCATGCTGCTCTGTCCTGAACCGCAATTTAGTCCTGCCTCCTGTCCGCCATGATAATCTCTCATAAATAATATTGATAGGCCATTAGCAAGATTAACCAAGAAAAGAAGAGAGAAAATCCAAATAGCCTCATTAATAAAAGAAACAGGAGATATTACAACTGACACCACTGAAATACAAAAGATCATTCAAGGCTACTATGAATAACTTCACCCACATAAATTAGAAAACCTAGAAAGTGATGGATAAATTCCTGGAAAAATACAACCCTCCTAGCTTAAATCAGGAATAATTCAATAGCCTGAACAAACCAATAACAAGCAGTGAGATTGAAATGGTAATTTAAAAATTACCAACAGAAAAAAGGCCAGGGCCAGACGAATTGACAGCAGAATTCTACCAGACGTTCAAAGAAGAATTGGTACCAATAGTTTTGACACTATTCCACAAGACAGAGAAAGAAGGAACCGTCCCTAATTCATTCTGTGAAGCCAGCATCACCCTAATACCAAAACCAGAAAGGGACATAACCAAAAAAGAAAACTACAGACCAATATCCCTGATGGACATAGATACTAAAATCCTTAGCAAAGTCCTAGCTAACCAAATCCAACAACATATGAAAAAGATAATCTGCCGTGATCAAGTGGGTTTCATACCAGGGATACGGGGATGGTTTAACATACACAAGCCAAGAAATGTGACACACCACATAAACAGAATTAAAAACAAAAATCACATGATCATCTCAATAGATGCAGAAAAAAAACATTCACAATATCCAGCATCACTTTATGATTAAAACTGTCTGCAAAATCGGCATGCAAGAGTCATATCTTAATATAATAAAATCCATCTATGACAAACCCACAGCCAACATAATACTAAATGGGGAAAAGCTGAAAGCTGAAAGCATTCCCTCTGTGGACTGAAACAAGACAAAGATGCCCACTCTTACCACTCCTCCTCAACATAGAACTAGAAGTCCTAGCAAGAGCAATTAGACAAGAGAAAAAAATAAAGAGCCTCCAAATCAGTAAAGAGGAAGTCAAACTGTCACTGTTTGCTAATGATGTGATTGTTTACCTTGAAAACCCCAAAGACTTCTCCAGAATGCTCCTAGAACTGATATAAGAATTCAGCAAATTTTCCAGATACAAGATTAATGTGCATAAATCAGTACCTCTTCTATACACCAACAGCAACAAAGCAGAGAATCAAATCAAGAATTCAACCCCTTTTACAAGAGCTGCAAAAAATAATAATAATAAAATAAAATACTTAGGGATATACCTAACCAAAGAGTCAAAAGACCTCTACAAGGAAAACTACAAAACACTGCTGAAAGAAATCCTAGATGATACAAACAAATGGAAACACATCCCATGCTCATGGATGAGTAGAATCAATATTGTAAAAATGATCATACTGCCAAAAGCAATCTACAAATTCAGTACAATTCCCATCAAAATACCACCATCATTCTTCAAAGAATTAGAAAAAAACAATTCGAAAATTCATATGGATCCAAAAAAGTGCCCACGTAGCCAAAGCAAGACTAAGCAAAAAGAACAAATCTAGACACATCACACTACCTGATTTCAAACTATACTATAAAGCCATATTCACCAAAACAGCATGGTACTGGTATAAAAATAGGCACATAAACCAATGGAACAGAATAGGGAACTTAAACTGAAATACTTACAGCCAACTGTTCTTTGATGAAGCAAACAAAAACATGAAGTGGGGAAAGGACACTGTTTTCAACAAATGGTGCTGGGATAACTGGCAAGCCACATGTAGGAGAATGAAACTGGATTCTAATTTCTCACCTTATACAAAAATCAACTCCAGATGGATTAAGTACCTAAATCTAAGACCTGAAGCTATAAAAATTCTAGAAGATAACACTGGAAAAACCCTTCTAGACATTGGCTTAGGCAAGGATTTCATGAACAAGAACCCAAAAGCAAATGCAATAAAAACAAAGATTGATAGTTGGGACTTAATTAAACTAAAGAGCTTTTGCATGACAAAAGCAACAGTCAGAAGGTTAAACAGGCAACCCACAGATTGGGAGAAAGTCTTCACAATCCATATATCTGACAAAAGGCTAATATCCATAATCTGTAACAAACTCAAAAAAATCAGGAAGAAAACAACAAAAAATCCCATCAAAAAGTGGGCTAAGGACGTGAATAGACAATTCTCAAAAGAAGATATACAAATGGCCAAAAAACATATGAAAAAATGCCCAACATCACTAATGATCAGGGAAATGCAAATGAAAACCATCATGCACTACCACCTTACCCCCTGCAACAATGGCCATAAAAAAAAAAAAAAAAAACAGTAAATGTTGGTGAGGACACAGTGATCAGGGAACACTTCCACACTGCTGGTAGGAATGTAAACTAGTACACCCACTATGGAAAACAGTGTGGAGAACCCTTAAAGAACTAACAGTAGAACTGCCATTTGATACAGCAATCCCACTACTAAGTATCTACCCAGAGGAAAATAAGTCATTAATACGAATAAGATACTTGCACGTGCATGCTTATAGCAGCACAATTCACAATTGAAAAATCGTGGAAACAACTCAAATGCCCATCAATCAATGAGTGGATAAAGACCCTATGGATAACTATATATATCTCACAGTGTGTGTGTATATATATATATATATATATATATATATATATATATATCTCACAGTGTGTGTGTATATATATATATCTCACTGTGTGTGTATATATATATATATACACATCACACATACACACACACACATATATATAGTGTATATATTATATATACACGATGGAATACTATTCAGCCATAAAAATGAATGAATTAACAGCATTTGCAGCTACCTGGATGAGACTGAAGACTATCATTCTAAGTGTAGTAACTCAGGAATAGAAAATCAAACATCATATGTTCTCGGTGATATGTGGGAGCTAAGCCATGAGGACATGTAAGAGTGAGACAATGGACTATGGGGACTTGGTGGGGAAGAGTGGGAGGGGGACGAAGGATAAAGACTACAAATATGGTTCAGTGTATACTGCTCGGGTGATGGTTACACCAAAATCTCACAAATCACCACTAAAGAACTTACTCATGTAACCAAATACCACCTGTACCCCAATAACTTCTGTAAAAATAAAAAAAGCGTAGAGAAAACCAACACTTGGGAATGATGCTAGAAGTCATTGGCAGCACAGTAGAGGGGTAGAGCCACTGACACTTTTTCTGGCTTAGGTCTGCTGATCCTTCCAATCTGTTTAGAAATGGAGTGACCTAGCTCAGTCACCTTCTTTTTAAAACCCAGTAAAGCTACTCAGGTCTTTAAAGATTCAACTCATGATTAATGAGAGGACAAAGTGGTAAAATGAAGAGAAAGCAGTGCATGTGAATATGTCACACTGGATGCTCACACGTGCACTGGAGATACAGAAACACAAGTACACATATATGATTATATATATACATATTTATATATGCAAACATATATATTATAACATAAAGACAGGTTGAATGATAGATGTTATAAATGCATTAGAGTATATATAGTGTATAGAGTGAAAGGACTCAATATTTGTTTAATTAATGGATGAATAACTAAATTAGCTGACTAAGTCAATTGTTGCAAGTATTTAAAGCAGGCTAGGTCTTAATATCAGCAATGTTTTCAGAAATTATTGGAGACTTTAGAAGGTTTGGAATTGAGGGGAGGCAAACCACAGGTGTGTAAAGAAATAAAATATTCTGAATTTTTATCTTAAGAGAATTTTTTTAAAAAAAGATTAAAAACATGATGAAAGTTAATACTAAATATCATATTAAAAGTTGGCTTTAGTTTCCAAATATTTAAGTAATGCTGGATTTTTGGAGTGACTTAATTTCTCCCATGCAACAATGACTTCCTACATCTATTTTTCACGATTAGCTGTTCATAAAGCAAAATGACTCATTTGTATATTTTGGTCAGCAGTTCAGGTCATTACACATTAGAACGCACTGTTACTAAAAGGCATCTTTTGGTTTATTTTAATTCCTCAACCTCTGCATCCTTTAGTTGCTTATCCACACATTTCCTCTCTGTTTTCCCTTCTTTGATTATTCCTTCATTTAGTGTTCCAGTGTTGAGTGTTGAAGACACCTTAAGCCAAGTAAAGCTTATTAAATCTTCCTTTTATATGATGTTTAAAGTGTTTAAACATAACCGAAAAAAAGGAAGCTGCTCTAAAAGAATCCAGAATTAAATGCACTGACAGAGCAGTGATGTCTTGTCTTTCATATGATAAATAAAAGGAATCGACTTTGCTGTAGAGGAAAAAGAAACTGATTAGGCCACTGATTTTGAAACCATAGAATCAATGACTTGAGGAGAAGATTTACTTACAGGAGTATAAACTGAACGAGGACATAAAAGCTCTTATTGGAAAGAAATATAAAGTGCTCCAGAAGCTAAACAAATAGAAAGGAAGCAAAAACAGCCTACATATCTTCTGAGAACAACACGCTCACTTTTCTTTTGTTTGTTCATGTTCCTCCATCTGACTGTTCTTTAGGGAACTGCATTTACTCACCCCATCCTCATTTCTAGTAAATCTAATATTTTGATCCCACTGATACTTATTTATTTCTATCCCAACCTTCCTATATTTCTGCTTTTCACCTGTTGGCATTTTCACAACCATGTTTCACCAATTTGGGTATGTTAATTCCTTAAAAGTCTATTCTGAATACTCATTTCTTCTGTCTAAACCTATCTTGCTTTGCTAGTAACCCTGGCATTAGATCTGCCAGAAATCTTAAAAGTTTATAGCGTAACAGCATGCACAAGCTTCTCTCTTGACTTTATATGTGCTTTGTTTTGTACTCCAGAACACGAACAGCCTCTAACAAAGGCTTTTAGTTGTCTCTGCCTTTAGTGGCCATTATTGCTCCTGTTCATTTGGCACTAGCTGGTCAGTCAGCATGTACTCGATGACTCAACTCCGTTATGAAGTGGATTGCTAACAGCCAGTCCCAGTAACTTGGCTGAAACGTTGAATTTAATGCTTCTGTTTCCTCCCTAGAGAGACAACATTATATTACATTCTTCCGATAATGCATTTTTCCACTAAGCATACACAAATCTCCATATGGTTGAACTATAAAACTCAATTTATATAGAAAGGAAATAAATAATATGGAAAATGGAGAAGTGCAGTGGGGCCAGAACAGGTTTAATAGATAATATTATTTGAAGAATAACCATGAATCGTTTTTGCGTTTGGAATACATTTTTATTCCTTGAGGATTATACGGGTCAGTCCAGGTGCAGATTGAACTGTCCAGGTTGCATTTTAGAATGTTTTGCCTTCTCAGTTATAGATAACTTGTAATGTTGCTTTATTTTGTTTTTAAATCTATTGCCTTTGCAGTGGCTACAACATTATATTGTTTACAAAGGAACTTCTATTCTGACATTAGAAAGCAAAAGCTTTGTTTAATTGAAAGTGAGCCTTTATTTCTGTGAATGTTTGATCTCCTTTCTCTACTTTTAGTGGGTCTTAAATAGAAGGTGTAGTAGGGAAAAGAACATAAAATAAAACATGTCGTCTGTTCCTAAATCAACTTAAAATGGTAAAAAATTGGTTTTCTGACTTCTCAAGATAACATGCATAGATGTACTGCATTTATTCAGTAGCTATAAAAGATATTGCTGAAGATAAAAGCAGAAAAAAAGCATTTAGTTCACTGCAGATTCTGGAAGTGATGCTATATTCCTTCTATCCCATTACTGCCAAACTAGTCATGGAGAAGTACATTTCTTTAAAGAGCAGAAGCATAATTAGTACATGGTTATATTACAGTTTAAACAAACATTCTTGAGAAAGAGAAAATTTTGTTCTTGAAAATGGCCACTTTTTAAAATGTCTGTGGTAATTGTGTCATTTAGATAATGAGGAATAACAGTGCTTTAGTTGAACTTCTCTAACTTCAGAACGTTAATCATAGGAAAATCAGATGATGTCTTGTACATGTCATTACATCACATGATCAACAAAAGATTATGCATGAATAGATTTTAAGGAATAATACATGCTGCCAGCTTACGGTGATATGTTACTGACATATGTAGTAGTTATTTTGGAGATATATATATATATATATACTTGGTGGATATTTATGAAGAGTAGAAGGTCCTCATAAATGATGGTAATGAATATTTATGTCATTTAAAGACCTTGAGAACCTATAAATATCATCAATGTGAAGAGCTTTCTCACTGCTTATGTTCCAAAAACATTAACACACTTATGTGCAGCATTTAAAAAAAATTTAAAAATAAATAAATAAAGTCTACAAGTCTTCATTTTCAATAAAGCAGTAAATAATCTTAGCCTATGATGGGAAACCCTGAAAATAGCCAACGAATAGTAACATACTAAATTCCATGAATGTATTAACGGTATACATACAATAGAATGAAATATATTAAAAATTGCAATACAAATAACAGAAATATGATGGGTATATGTAACGTAAAGACAGCCCTTTCAAACTGCCAAGAAAAAGCCAAACAAGCAAACTAATTAGCCAAGGGTTGAATAGGGCATTTACAGAATATGAAATCTGAATGGCTAAACAAAATATGAAAAGAGACTACTCAAACTAGTTGTCAGGAAAATGAAAGGATATATATAGAATGTTATGGTATATTATAAAGCATAAAATATTATTTTTGCAATTAGTTAAAATGATATGATGATAAGAATTAAAAAAAGAAACATTCCATGTGATGTGGAGGGATATTCAAGAGGTAAGATTAAGTATAATAAGCAGGATATAGAAAAGCACATACACTTTGATCTTACTTTTTTGTTATGAAATAATTTCTACATAGGTTTGTGTATGTACATATTTATGTGTTGTATGTGTGTTCTAGGTGAAAATATTGAAGAATACATAATATAAGTGAATATGTAATTATATATTAAATCTTACCTATATTGTATGTGAAGGTTACATATATTGTTAATGTGGAATATGGCAAAGGGTGATGTGGTAGGCAGGAGGAAGGTAAAGCAAGCAAAAGAGAAAAGAATAAGAAAATAAGAAAAAAGGGAAAAGGTTTAAAAACTTCCCTCAAAATAATATGAGATGACCAATTTTACATGACTGTATAACTATACAAAATTGAGTAATAAAGGTAAAAAAAGCATGGTTCCTAATCCAGTGCTCTGTTTACCATACCGCCTATGTCATTTTAAAAATGTTTTAAATTTCAAAATTTAAAATATTAAAACATTTACTTTAAAACTTATATGCCTTTAAAATTACTATCATTATAGAGGCTGAGCAGGATTTATTTATTAATTGGCATTTTTCATAATTACTATATTTGACTGGTGTTTAAATAAGACCTAATATTTTCCATGTTGTAAAATTTTATTCACAGGAAATTAAATCTAACATTTGAAACAAAAAGGCCCATTAGCTCAGAGGATTTTTAATATTCTAACCAGGATAGAAATCCCTTAATTAGGCCAAAGGATTAGAACTTTGAAATGGAGCAATTTATTTCAGTAAAGCTTTGGGGATGGGAGAAGGTGGGGGCATTGCTTCAATCTAAAGTGATACACATTTCAATTTAATCTATTGAAACTGCCTTGGAAAAACACCAAAGAAATATAGATACTTCGGAATCTTTATTACGTTTTATGCACATGCTCAAAAATTCTCTTGGGGAACAGGAACTTGAATAATGGGCAGAATTTAAATAGTGTTGGTTTACAGGGAAGGCATTCCAGATGGAAATGAATAATAAAAAGAATCTAAGGAGAAGTAGCTCAATGATTATATTTGATCTAAGCCTGACACTTCCTATTGAAACTAGTATATTCTATATAGAGAAAATATATTTGTCTTAATTTTAGAAACATGCCTCTATTTTATGCAAAGTACCTCTGTATTTAAAACACTTACATATTTTACTTATAACAAAATGATATGTTGGCCATTCCTACAGATTCCTAACTTATGTTGTCATTCATATTTATATAGTGTCATCTATTCCCTGAAATGTTGGCATCATTAAAGTAGATCTTGGATGTATTCCCTCGTGCTTTCTGGTGCCAATTAAACCCGGTGTGTTTAAATATATGGGGCTTGCTTGATTAACAAACAAGAATTAATCCAAAGATAACACATCGTGATGTGCAACTATATTTCTTAATGGAAATAGTATGTACAAGGAAATGCTCTTACATTTTCACGTTTTATTCTTAAAATAATGTATTCATTACAAAAAATATTTGCCCAATTCAAAAACAATTAGTCCTCCCATTTTGTAATAGCAGACATACTGATGCTAAGGAAAAAATTCAGTCACTCACTAAAAATTTCTGCTTAACACAATAAAACAGCCACATATTAAAAATATCATATTTTTTTGTCAGGATAGTTGACATCATTCAGACACACCTGTGGGATAACTGTTGCAATGTTTTGTTTTTGTTTTTCTCTTTCAAGAGAGTAATTTAAAGGACACTGTATTACTCTCCCTTGAAAAATAATAGCAGTAAAAGTAGAACAGATGAAACACATTAATCTAGAATTGTTTTTATTACCTTTAGTAATAAGATTCCTATATGGTCCCCATGTCCATTAAGAAAGCCCATTAATGCTAGTTTATTTCAAGTATACTTTGTAGAACATTTATACACTAGAGAACTATCAACTCACAATCACATTACTATGTAAGAGTTAATTAATCAAGTCATAGTAAGGTAAAAAAAATGAGTTATATCCCATTAACTAGTAACACAGAAAACAAAGCTCAAAGGGTCTTTTACATTTATGTTAGTTTGATTTTATCCTAAAATCAAACTTACTGAAGATATACAAAAAGAAATCATATGATAAAGCAGTACACGTTTCTAGATATAAATAATGACACACGTCAGGAAATCAGGAAAGACCATGAATCATAAATTAATTTTCTTCATTTCTTATTTTTTCTTCTTCCCTCTCCTCATCCGCTCTTTCCTCCTCCTCCATTTTTTCTTCCTTTCTTCCTCCCTTCCTCACTTCATCTTTTCCTCTCTTTCCTCCCTTTGTCTCTGTTTTCCTTGTTCCCTTAACTCAGCATTGATTTGTTGGTTGCCCACTATGAGCATAATTTTAAGTCAGCTTTCTCAGAAATGAGCTGCTCTAAAATAAATTTAAAAGCCTATTTTTACCTAGACTTAAAGAAATAACAAAAGAGTTGCTGATTCAGAAAGTTCATATGAAATACTTAAATAACTTAGAAAATTGGTTAAAGCTTTACCAGCCAGATGCCAAGTTATTTGGAGGACAGAGTTTAGAGTTGGCTGATTTGTACCAAAATGGCTTTCTGGAGTGGGTGAGGGGAGCAAGTAGTGGTGGTGGCAGTGCATATGGCAGCCTCGGGTGATACACAGGGCTGGCTGAAGTCAGTGCAAGCCTAAAATGGAAACTACTTCTTGATTGCTTATGCTTATTGCTTATTAAGCAATTTACAAACATTAATGCTTTTGATTGTAACAGCAACTCAGTGAAGTATGAATCATTATAAGACATGTGTGCTTCCAAGAGGCTAAGTAACTTGTCCAAGGTCTCACATTTAGGTAGTGGAAGAACCAATGCCAGACTGTCTCTGAATCATCCAATAGGTGGGAGTAGATGAGATTAGCAATGAAAATAGAGATAGGCTGTGACAAACCTAAACACTGAAATATAATGTTTGGTCTTTGTCCTATTAGATGTTAAGGGAGGTTGTAGGGAAGTTATGTAATCCAAACAAAATTTCCACTTCTTATATCTGGAGCTTTTTCTCAGACCACAGGGTCACCAGTGTCAGGTCATGTAGGAACTAGTGCTATCTTCTAGTGTTATGGAGTATTCATGGGAAATTAGGCATTTGATATATCAAAATCAAATGAAGACCCACAGCTGTTGAAGGTGTGGAGACATACACATGACATGTATCTGCTCTTGACCTGGGAAAGAACAATCTAGATAGGTAATTTATGCATTTACATAGTGTAGCAGGTACAGAAGACAGATGATGGTGAATTGAGCACTGGATGAGAACTGAGTAGGCGCTGTGCTAAGTCCTTTATAGGAATTATTATATTTAACCATAGCAACCAGTTAATATATATATATATACTGTTATTATCTGCATTTTCCAATCAAGCAACTGAGTCTTAAGGGTCTTTAATAACTTGCCCACAATCATTGAGTTAGTAAGAGGCAGAGTAGATATTTGAACACAATTTGTCTCCAGAACCACACTTTCGATCCCAACATTAGCATTTCTCCTTCTCATGTGGCATGGGATATCCCATTTATTTCCAACTCTACACCTGTGGACTGTAAGAAGGAACTCTTACGGTTAAATCAAAATGCAGTACTCCATAATGGTTTTGTTAAAGTAATGGGAAGAAAATTTTTGTGAAAAATTTGTTCATTAGAATACCATTATTGTATTTTATAAGAAAAATATACTCAGTATGAGCCAACATGCCCATTTTATGTAAATGACTTTTTGAAACAAACGAGGATATTTGGAGAAGAAATACTAGCATTGCTTTTATGTTGATAGGTTATGTTTATTATTGTAATTTACCTGACAGCATTTTTACCTAATAAATCAATGGTATTCAACTTATAGTTTACATGAAAATAATAAAAAAATTGACACACTTCTTGGAAACGAGTCATTGATACTGTGTTACCTTTTACAACAAAGCTGAAAATTCTGCTGTATTTTCTGCTGAACTTTCAGCAATGCTGTAAAAGCCTCTGTGTCTTTCAGATGAAACACTCCTTCAGTAAAGGATGGCTTCCTGACAGTTATTTATCTTGAAAGGCTATGAACCTTTGGATTAATTGCATGTTTTGTACAAATGTCAGTTACCGATTTGATTTTGATAGATCTATTCATGGCTTGTCTGAGCTTTAGGTGAATTAAGGTATTGCTTATCATCAGTCTTCTTTGACCCCTGAAAAATAAAAAATCAGATGTCATCAGAAAACCATTTTTTTCTTATAGAGTCTTCTACAGACAAGAAACATATTATTGTGCTGTTAGAACAATGAAGGTAGTAAAGGTATTATGAATGAAATTTGAGCTAATTTTATTCATTCCTACTAAACTTGGTAACTTTAATTGTGCCAATATTTTAACAAAATGTAGTTAATAAAGATATGATTTCATGTTCACATATTCCTTGTTAATTAAAGCCCTAACCATTAGGGTCTGCAATTCAGCAGTACAGACATTCTTGTACATTAATTCGGATCCTTATACATAAATGCTTGATTTTGTTGTGGTGTTTACTTCACACACACAAAAAAATATATATATATATGCAAAGTATTTTTGTCAATTAATGGGGTTTACTAATTCACTACATGTTTATGGTACTTTAAACTATACGGACTAATTTTTATGAGCTTATTTAGTGGTTCTCAGCCACCACAGCCCTCTTTTTTTCCCAAATGAAGTTACTTGATATCTGCAAGTAGTAAAATCACCGTAACAACTTCTGAAATCCGTCACTATTAAGGGGTGATATGAGAGTTTCTAGTTAACTCAATCTTTCTGAACCTCAGTTTTCTCGTCTTTAATGTTCTGATATTACTGTTTTTTCAGGGTTGATGTGAGCATTTATAAGTCATGATTATTATTACTGCTAATTCATTAAAAATCAGAGAAATATCACCAACAAACCCTTACTTTTCTTCCAGGTCACTATCGTGTCTTTTTTCTTTAACAAGTTTCCAGCACTTGAATCACGCCCTTGTCTCCTCCCACAACAGCATTTTTCCATACATGTCTTGCTCTTCTATGTCCAGGAACTGAAGACCTGCCCAAGGATTAGCAACCTGTGTTGGAGCCGTGCTTCTTGTTCTCTGATTACCTAATAATTGACTGCTTACCTGGATTTTCCTCATTGACCAGTGTTAAGTGTCTCATCAGCAGACTTTGCACACCTTTCAGGCCACTTCTATGGCTTCCTTAATGTCTCTTTGAGGATCCTGGCCTCAGAAGTTCTGCAAATAATGCTTCCTAGGATAGAAAGTCATTTTAAGATTACCTGCTCACTCCTGGAGGGGTACGGTTGTCTCCGTATACCTAATTAATGAATTCAGTTCTTAAATTTTTGCCACCCAGGCCAGTCGGCACTCATTCCAATGAAAAATTTTAAAACAGTCTATAAATTCAGGACCTGCTTTTTTAAATATAATATAATTGAAATAATTCTTCTGGATAGTGCAGAAAGTAAGACTGAATGGATGGGTATAGTCAGATAGACAGGCTAGGTGCTAATAAACATATTTCTGAAGAAAAATGTAGGACTAGGTGGAATTACCTCTTTAGAGGTAATAGAATGATTTCTTTTCTATTAATTTCTATGACATGATGACATGTCAGTAGATCCTTAATGGATGAATAATTTTAGTGCCAATTTGTAATCATCCTTTCCAAAGATAACTTAAATGCATTTTCTAGCATGCCAATAATCTGTCACAAATGCACTGCCTGGATTCTTATTGGATTTGTAAAATTCTTTTTTGATTTTAGTATGACAAGAAATAATATACATGCAGACATAAGAAAAAAGATGACCAATTTTGAATATTACGTACCATGATTCCCCCTTCCCTTTGCCTCATCTTTTCAAATATATCAGTATTATTAATATTAAAACAAAACTAAATTTTGCTGTGGCCATCTCTTTAGCCTAATTTTTGGTTCTGTTCATTTTTAGGAAATCAGTTCAATTACCTCAGACTTAATGAGGCTTTAAGAGAGTATTCAAATACTCTTCATTTAAAGATAGATGCAGATAGTTGTAACAAATTTATGGAAAAGTAGATAGTTCTTTCCAAGACTACTTTTCTAACGTCAGAGATCACATAACTAAAAAGCCTACTCAGGCAGGACAAGTAGATAATATAAATAAATGAATGGTAAGTGTTAGACTATTGGGGATGGAAGTCTTTAGTGAGGTACAGAGCTCTTGCCCTGTCTAAAATAGACAAACATTCTCCCATTCCAGCAGATATTGACAAGCAAAATTTTTTTTTTTTTTTTTTTTTTTTTTTTTTTTTTTTTTTTTTTTTTTGAGAAGGTTTCTCGCCCTGTTGCCCAGGCTGGAGTGCAATGGCGTGATCTTGGCTCACTGCAACCTACACCTCCCAGGTTCAAACAATTCTCCTGCCTCAGCCTCCTGAGTAGCTGGGATTACAGGTGCCCGCCACCATGCCCAGCTAATTTTTGTATTTTTAGGAGAGATGCGGTTAAACCATGTTGGCCAGGCTGGTCTCGAACTCCTGACCTCGTGATCTGCCCTCCTCAGCCTCCCAAAGTGTTGGGATTACAGGCGTGAGCCACTGCGCCTGGATAAGAATACTTAAATGTTGGTAAAACACAGGATATGGAACATCCAATGTAATTTGAAGGAAACAAGTTTTCAACCTCTGGAATGTATCTAAAACTTTGATTCACAAGTGCTTTAGGTGTTTTGCATACTCTTGTTTTCAGATCATTGCTGGGAACATAATTGAATTAATGAAAAAAATCAGAACAATTTTATTCACTTCATTTATTTTTGGTTATGTATGCGATGAGTATACCCCAGCTAGGCACATATGCCCAAAACTTACACAGGGAGATATAAATGCGTATAAAAATCAAGACATTTCAGTTCTTGAGGGAAACATGGAGGAAAGCTTGCCCAGCAACAGCATGTGCTCATTTCCAGTTTGCAGTCCTTGCAGAAGCTTTGTTTTTCCAAAAATATCAGGCAAAAGAAGCAACTCCGCTTCGTACCACTTCCTTGCTTAGGAATCAAATGTTTTTTATTGTGTTCATTTCACATGTACCAAAAATTAGTTCAAGCATTCCCAAACAGCATGATTTAGTTTGGAAATAGTTGCATATATTTTTAAAGACTCTAAAAATAGTCTGCTGGCCGTCCACAAGAAGTAATACTAAAGGTGGCAATTACCAGAAGTTGCTTGGTTGGTACTTATTTCTCAAGTTAGCTTAACAGTGTTCAATATAATTATGTAACATTATTATGGCTGTGAAAAGAGCAATGACTGACTATAAGAAATATCAAAGCTCTAGTTTTAACCACATACCAACTCATGCATTATGTGGCCTTTAGCTAACCATTGAACCAAACATTGAAAATAAGCTTAAGAAGCCAAACAAGGATTTGGAGTAACAGGCTCTAAAGAATTAAATCATTTCCTTGAAAATTGGCTTGAGTTTTTGTCTTCACTGGGGTTTGTATTTGTTAGGAGCATCCAGATGCATTGGCTGGTGAGAGAAATTAAATCAGTTTGTACATATAGAAGCCATAGAAATGACAGTGACTATCAAATAAAGGGCAGTGGGACATGAATAGATAGTGTCTGTGCTAATTTAACTGTCATTAATATATAGCCTGACCAAATTTCTAGAAAGTATTGTGGTGAATTTCAATGTTTTTTTTTTTTGGCTAAATTTTTAGGATAAAATGAAGCACACTGGATGAACGGTGTGGCTTGATGAAATTAAGGTAATCAGTTTATTATTTATAAGCCAATATCTCTAAGAAACACAATAATCTTACTCAAGTTTTAGTTAGTTTATATATTATGTAAATTCCCAAGAGGAGATAATTAGTCGAAGGATACTTATTAAAAACCCATTGGTTATATACAAAAGAAATATACAAAATGCATATCAGAGAGTCTAAAATGCTTTACAACATTTTAAATTTATTCTAACTGGCATGTCTGTCACATTATGAAAAATCTTAACACCCACTGATCAAAGGTAGCCTCATGATAAGGCAATCTGAGTTTTCTTACAGGTGATATTGTTCCAAGGGAGGTTTGTTTGTTTTTGCTTTTGTTTTAAACTCTTTTTTTATCCAAATGTAATATATATGCAGCAAAGTATACAAACCTTAAGTGAAATTTTATGAAGTGAACTTACCACCTAGAGGTCTCCCACTTGTGCACCCTCTCAAGTCATTAGCTGCCCTCAAATATAACAATTATTTTCACATTTATAATCATGAATTTGTCTATTTCTTGAGTTTAAATGGAATCATTAAATATGTGCTTTATTTTGTCTGAATTCTTTCATTGACTGTGAGAGTTATCCATGGTGTTGCATATAAAATATTATATAGTAATAAAATGAGTGATTCTATTCATTTCGTGTTTTATTTTATTATTTTATTTTATTTATTTTAATTTTATTTTATTTTTTGAGACGGAGTTTTGCTCTTTTTGCCTGGGCTGGAGTGCAATCGCGCAATCTCAGCCCACTGCAACTTCTGCCTCCTGGGTTCAAGTGATTCTCCTGACTCAGCCTCCCAAGTAACTGGGATTACAGGTGTGAGCCACTGTGCCCAGCCATTCATTTTATTACTGTATAATATTTTATTATATAAATATGTGGCCAAATATTTACACATTTTATTACTAACAGACAATTGAGTCAGCTCCAGTTTTTTACTCTTGTGAGTAATGTTATATATTATTCTAGTAAATGTCTTCATGTACATATATATGCATTTTTGTTGGGTGTATACTAAAGAGTATTATATATTCTTGTCAGCAGAATATGAGAAATCTAGTTATTCCATATTTGGCCAACAGTTGGTATTGTTAGTTTTAGTTTGAGTTTTATGTTAGTAGTATGTCATTGTGTTTTTAATTAGCTTCTTGGTAACTAAATATGTTGCCTCATTTTCAAATGGTTATTGGTCATATAACTATTTCTATTTTCTGGGAGACCACCTTAAATCTTTTTGCCATTTTAAAATCGAGTTTTCTCATAATTTTTCTGGAGATATTTATATCATCTGGATGAAAGTCTTTCATTACATATATTTAATACAAATATCTTGAACTCTATTGATCACATTTTCAAACTTTTATGATACCTTTAATGATTGTAGCTTTTTAATTTCAGTGAAATCCAGTTTGTCAGTTTTGTCTTCTGGTTAGTGGTTTCACTTTTGTCTAACCAAGATAGTAAAGATGTTCTCCTTTGTTATCTTTATTGTTTACCTTTATAATTTAGTTCTATGATTCATCTGAAATATTATTACATATGTTTTAATCTTTTTGTACTCTATATTCTGTTGCTTTGTTCTACTTGTCTGTTTGGCATCATAGTGCAAGTCAAATCTGGAGAACAATTGACATCTTTACAACACTGAGCTTTCCAGCTCATGAACATGATATATCCCTCCAATTGCTGAAGTCTTTTAAAATTTCTCTCAATAATAGTTTGTGGTTTCCTTTTTTCTTGCATATCTTTCAACAAGTGTATTTGATATTTTAATGCTATCATAAATAATATTTTTTCTTAAAATTAAAATTTTCTAATTGTTTGTTACTTTTAATGCTCTTTTCCAAACTTAGGGAAATAATCTTTCTTTTTTAAAGTGGTAAGCCAGAATGTTTGATTTTTGAATGTTAAATCAACCTTGCATTACTAAAACAAATCCTGCTAGGTCATAATGCACTTGTCTTTTTATATAAATACAATTTATAAATAATTTATTTATAAGTGTTACGAGTATATTTACAAAGGATAATTTTTCTTTCTTTTAATATTTTTGATATGTTTTGATGGCAAAGTTTTCTTGGCCTCATAAAAAGTTTTGGACAGTTCCATTTTATTGATTCTTGCATGTGTCTGTTATAACCGATTTCTTTTCAAAATATGTAAAAAAATTAATCTAGAGGATAACTGGGTTTGGAAGGTTTTTTTTTTTTCTGGGAAGGATATAATAATATAATTAACTATATTTTTAAGTAGCTATTGAATATTTACATTTTCTTTTCTTTTGTGACAGTTTTGGTAACTTAGATTTTTAAGGACATTTTTCTACTTTACAAAGTTTTTAAATGCATTGCCATAATTCCTGTCAAAATATATTCTTATCTGTTTAATATCTGTAAGATCTATTATGATGTCTCGCTTTTTCTTCTTAAGATGGATAATTTGTGCCTTCTCCCTCCTTCTTTTTCTTTTCATGAATAGTATTATCAGAACTGATCAAATATATAGCCAATATTTCCCTTTGATGAGTTTTTCTTCTGTACACTTGTCTTCATTTTTATTCATTTTTGCTATTATTTTTATTTCCTTTTTAAAAATTTCATTTGAGTTTTTATATCATTGCCTTTTTCTAATTTATTTAAATTGAATCTAGATTGTTTATCTTTTTCTTGCATTTTTAAAAATATATTTGCTTAAGGCAATACATTTCTCTAAGCGCTGCTTTAGCTGATTCCCGCAAGTACTGTTATGTATGTTTCCATTATCATTCATTTCAAGATATTTTAGGCTGGGCGTGGTGGCTCAAGCCTGTAATGCCCAGCACTTTGGGAGGCTGAGGTGGGTAGATCACCTGAGGTCAGGAGTTCAAGACTAGCCTGGCCAACATGGTAAAACTCCATCTCTACAAAAATACAAAAAAATTTAGCCAGCCATGATGGCGGGTGCCTGTAATCTCAGCTACTTGGGAGGCTGAGGTGGGAGAATCACTTGAACCCAGGAGGCGGAGGTTGCAGTGAGCCGAGATTGTGCCATTGCACTCTAGCCTGGGTGACAGAGCAAGACTCCGTTTAAAAAAAAAAAAAAAAAAAGGATTTTTTATTATTCTATTTCACCATTGACTTATTGGTTATTTAGAAGGCATTGTTTAATTTCCAACAAGCTAAGATTTTCTACTCTTTTGTTATTTATTTCTAACTTAATTCCATTGAGTTCATGGCATATATACTGTGTGGTTTTGGTCTCTTTAAGTGTATTGAGACTTGCTTTATGGCCTAGCATACAGACAATTTTTGTAAACATTTCACGTGCACTTATAAAGTTATTGGGTATACTTTTCTGTATATGTCAAATTGGTCGACTCTTCTATTTTCTTGTTTTTCTGCTTATTCTATTATTTACAGAGTAGGTTGGTGAAATTTCTAACTTTGATTGCTTATTTTTTGGTACCTTCAATTTTTGCCTTATAAGTTATGAAACCTGTCTTATTTAACCAGATATCATGACAATATATGTGTTTTTATTTAATAACTCAACCACTATAGCTAACAATGGCTTCCAATAGTAGATATTCAGTGGTTATTTTTATTTCTTTATTTGTGGAGAGTAGATATTCAGTGGTTATTTATTTATTTATTTTTTTGGAGATGGAGTCTCGCTCTATCACCCAGGCTGGAGTGCAGTGGCTCGATCTCGGCTCACTGCAACTTCCACCTCCCAGGTTCAAGCCATTCTCCTGCCTCAGCCTCCCAAGTAGCTGGGACTACTGGTGCTCACCACCACACCTGGCTAATTTTTGTGTGTGTATATTTAAGTAGACATGGGGTTTCACCATGTTGCCCAGGCTGGTCTTGAACTCCTGAGCTCAGGCAATCCACCTGGCTCGGCCTCCCAGAGTGTCAGTGGTTATTTTTGTGAAAAAAAAAATAAAAATAACTGAATATGAGTGTGAGAATAAGTATCGCATGGCAAAGTCCAGAAAAATGTACTTGGCACAGTGTAGGTAAGAGTTGACCATTGCCAAAGAAGTTAAGATGGTTTTGCCAGATTCTCCCATACAGAATATTTTGTATTTCCTTAGATGTAGTAGATATTCAATAGGTACTTGTTGAAATGGTGAGAGTTCTAATACATTTGTTTCTTTCTAAATCTGGGAATATATTAGCCTTCTATTTGTGCTTTCATGAACTAGATTAGTATCACTTATAAATAGTAGGTAGTATGAATCTAGGCACTCACCTTCACACAATGACATCTTGTGACCTAGACTCAAAAAAGGTTCAACATCTCTAATATTACTGGAAAACTTTAAATTCTCTGAAATGTTTCCCACTCAGCTATTTTTCAGACTTGATCCTGAGAGCTTGCTCTGCCAACCTTCATTAATTGGCATGTCCATAAGCAGAACAGGAAAACGTGTGTCATTCAGTGCATTCTTAGAAACCTCCCATTATTGTCTACAGGAAACATGAACTGGAGCAGTGGTTCTAAACGTTTTAGCCTCAGGACTTCTTTACATTCTTACATACTATTGAGATCTTCAAACTGCTTATGTTTTTGAAAGTTATATATGTCCATATTTAATTTATATGGGATTAAAACTGATAAATTATAAAAAGATTAATTTATTAAAAAATAGAAATTCCATTACATGTTACGAATACAACATTTTATGAAAAAATATTTTTCAAAGAAAAAGCATTTAGAGAGAAGAGTGGCATTGTTTTGTATTTTTCAAATCTCTTTACTGTCTGGCTTAATAAAACACTGCTAGATTCTCATATGTGTTTCTGCATTCAACCTGTTGTGGTGTTTTTCCTCCAGCTTTATTGAAGTATAATTGACAAAATTGCATATATTTAGGGTACGCAACATAATGATTTCATATATGTAGATATTGTATAATTACCACAATCAGCTTAACACATTCATCACTACCCATAGTTACTCTGTGTGTGTGTGTGTGTGTGTGTGTGTGGTAAGAACACTGTTCTCCTACCAAATTTCAAGTAAATAATAAAACATTATTAACCATAGTCACAAATTTGTACATTAGATTCCTGGTATTTATTCATCTTATTACTGAACGTTTGTACCTTTTCATCAATACCTCTCCATTTCTTCCACCACCATATACCCCTACCTCCCAGCAACCACCATGCTACATTCTGATTCTGTTAGTTTGATTTTTTTTTTTATTTCACATAATTGAGATGATGCAGTACTTGTCTTTCTGTTTCTGGCTAATTCGATATTAGCATAGTATCCTCCAGGTTCATCTGTATTGTTACAAATGGCAAGATTCCTTTATTTTGATGGCTGAATGAGAGTTCATTTTATAGATACCACAGATTCTTTATCCATTCATCCACTGATGGACATTTGGGTTGTTTTCATATCTTGACTATCATGAAAAACTATGCAATGAAGACAGGTATGTGAATATTTCTTTGAGATAAAGATATAATTTTCTTTGGATATATACCCACAAGAAAATATATAAAAATTTGAATCCAGTGTCTAGAATTATACATTAAAATACCATGAACTGTTTTGGATTAAAAAGAAAGATGTCAAATAGGAGCTTTATAATTCCAACCATAAAATGAAGCTAAGTTCATGTCTATTTTCTGATGCAGTTTTTATAGTATTCTCAGTACTTGGGACAAATCATTTAGGAAAGAAAGAGAAGGGAAGTTACATTTGTTAAGTGTCTGGAGGTACTAGAGACTATGCTAAGGACTTTACATATGATCTAAAAAACTAAATGCTCGAAGAAACTCTATAAAATGTTACTGTTCAACATATTACAATGTTGAAACTGAGGGTGGAGAATTACAATGTTGAAACTGAGGGTTAAGTTTTGAAGAGAAGATGAAGGTTAAAGAAAGACAGAGATTTGGCGGCTTTACAGCAACACAGGTTTATTGCAAGTGCAACCTGCAGAGGTGGGGACCGGGCAAATGTCAGAGCCCACTGCGGCCTACAGGCTGGGATAATTATAGGTCTGGGTGGGAGTAGTCTGGGTGGTTTGGCTTGCTGCCCGGAGGATATTGATAAGATGTTCTTATGATCAGGCAGTTTGGCCCTTTTTCCAGCAGACTGTGATAGGATGTTCCTTGGACGTTTTTCCAGCAGGATATGATAAGGAAGTCAGGTGGCTGGGCAGGATGTGTCTCACAGCCCAAACCCCTGTGGAATATTTCACTCTGACCAGGGCCTGCAAAATGGCTGAGGACTTACAAAATGGCACAGCTTGGACTAACAAGGGTTAGAATGTATTAATTTTTTGTAGCCTTCCTGATATTTACAGTAATACCATTAACTGTTTTATCGATAGCAAAAAAGGATAGTTTTTGCAATGTAATTAGATGTTCTATAGTGCTAGAAGGAATTGCCTTCCGAATGGAGGTTCATGTATAATACTCATTTACAATTCAATATATAATTATGCAAATAATTTTTAAATATAATCAATAATAAAGACTGTTCTGTGGATGGTAGTGTTTAATACATTTTATATTTTGTATAGTGATTTCAGGCCTTTCGTTAAAATCAGCAGCTATTTAGCCTAATTCTTAGCATTATTTTGTCCTTTGCGCCAGTACTTTTTTGTGCACGGTTTTTGTGATCTGTGTTAAAAACCTGCATTGCCAACATTGCAGCTCGAACTTAAACTTGTTATTCAAATAAATATTTAATTTAAAAAAAAGAATGTATTAATATGTATAAGATTATCTAGCTTGTATGCTTAAACCAGAGGTTAAGCCCTCCTTTGCTGAATCGAAAATCTAGAATCATTTTACTCTCCATCCTCCTCTTCCCAAAACTCCAATCTCCACCCACCCACTATCACTGCCAAACTTTTGCTGAAAGTCTGCTCTCCTGGTATCATGGATAAGTCATTAGGTTCAGTAGACTAGGTCCTGGCCTGATAGGAATAATGTATATCAGAAATATACCATTGTCAATGCAGCTTATTTCTGGTCTAGCAAGAAACCTCTTTTTTCTTTCTTCATGTATATAATAGAGATGAAGCACGTAAATAACTTACTCAAATACCAAAATGTGTAACATGCTTCAAAACACATTTTATCTCTACTGTTTTAGAACTTAAAATTTTCATTTTTGTTTTCATACTATCATTACTTCCAAAGGCCAGCCATCTCTACAGATTGATTTCAATGTATTTCATAAGTTTGGGTGGGTTAAAAGTTAGTTGTCTCATGATTTTTGTAACTTGCCATGTAAAGACAAGTTGATTTAATTAAGATGATTTCAATGTTTGGTGCTGAAATGAGTCTGCCCAGGGAGGAAGGTAGTCTGGGTTAACAACTGAAAAATAACATGTAAGTTCTTACTAGTTTTAAATATTGTTCTGACATAATCATTATAATTTATTGTTCTGGCATAATCCTAACCTGTTTGCATTGTCACGGACAGTAGACATCTAAAAATTATTTTAAAAATATATCTTCCCCATTATATAAAATTACCATTATATTTTAGTCAGTCACGCAGAAGTACTCAAGATTCATTTGCTGTATTAGAAAGTAAACTAAAATAAGTATATAACATCTTAAAATTAGATTTTCAATATAGTCTTCAAGGTATATTTACTTAGTAAAAAATATTTCCTGAATATTGGTGGTGGTTACCATTTACTAAGTGCTAGACTTCTGTAGTTGAATTTTCAGGATGTGTTAAAAAGGGTAAGACTACTACTTGTCTTTTAAAAAGCTTAATTTTTAAGATTACTGAAAGAGATTAATAATCTTTGTGTTAATGACAAGAAAAGGGAATCTTTGTTAGTGTTTAAGTATTTAATTCTCAGTAAATATGCTTATTCCGAAGTGTGATAAAGGCTAGTCATTTCTATTACAACCTTATCGAAATGGAAAAACTTTCTCCCAATTATTTATTCAGTTATCTATTCACTTACTAGAAAATAAATAGAAATAATGACTCTTTTTTATCAAAAGTCTCTGTGTATTGACCACCCAAGTTTGAAGACTTGTATTGTCTTACTGATTGGATTAATTTGTCCATTCCGTGAGTCTGCTTTTAGATACCCTATTGTGTTCTTCTCTCTTGAAATCCAAATATGCACTCGCTGTTAACCAGAGATGAAATTATCTCCTGCACAAATGTGTGCAAGAGTGAAAGATGTAGAGTTATAATACTGGATTTTTTTTCTGGCACAGGTAATAGTAGATGTGTTGACCGTTTGTTATATTTCTGTGTGCTCTGGTTTTTAAATCAAGCTTATCTTACTTATCTTACTGTCATATGGAACATAAATTGATATAAATGTCAAATCAATTAAAGTATTTGTTGAGTTTCAGCTTTTTGCCTGGGACTTAAGTAGAGGGCACTGAGCCCATCAGCATGCCTTCTATTACTTGTAGAGCAGACAGATATGTACCATATTTTCCTTGATCAGAAGAGGAGAGACTATTATGTTCTCTGGCAGATAATCCATTTCTGAACTGATTTTTAAATAGAATGTATAAGGAATCCCTTTTCTTCTTCTTTGTTCAGATGGTTCCCAAACTGTGAAATTCCTTCTATTGTATTTTTTACATCACTACATTAATTTCCCTGAGCGTCATTTTCTCATGAGTATAAGGATTTATTTCCACCTACTTCTTACTATCTAACTTTTATTTTACCCGGATACAGTGCTTTCTAACACTCATCATTTTTATTGCTTTCAGAAAACATCTCAGATTGGGAAACTAGCTGCTTTTTCTAAATAGCAGCACAGTATAGTGGAAATCTGAGATTCAGTGTAGAATAGTAGAAAACTGACTTATTTAATTTAGGACGTTTAACATCTTGATTGCATTATCTAGCCTTCAATTTCCTTATCTGTAAAGTAGCAACCATAGTAGTTATATCAAGAGTTTTTTGTGATGATTAAGCATAACAGTAGACATTTAATACAAAATTTGTAGTTAGCATGTTATTTTAGAAGGTAAGAAGTAGTTGAACAGGAAACCATTGTTTCATTGGCATGCCATTAGTGGCTGTGTTGCAAGGGAAGACTATGGGATGCTGCCTTTCCCTCTCAACCATTTAATTTCTTGCTGCTATGTTTATTACAGTTTATCATGTGTTTTAATCTTAATATTTCCAAAGCAAAATCATGAGACTAAAAGGTAATTTCATCCTATATAATCTTTAAATTTATCACACATATATAGTGCATGATTCACAGAATTTTACTACATTGGATACCAATTCAAATAACAACCTAATGAAATGTTTGACTTTTTAATACTATATTAGAAATATCACGCAGTATAGTATGAGTATCTGCATATGTTATTGTGAATATACATAAGAAAATGTTAATGGGCATTAATAAATGTGCTGATTTTTTCCATGTGTACTTCTAGTTCATCTTTCTTTAGATGTTTTCTTTCCCCATTCATTTACAGTATACTCTTGGCATTCAACCTGGTGTTAGGAATACTGCATGCCTGGCTTCCTCTAATTCTGACATCACTGTTGCTCTGTGGCTCATACAGCAGCAGGTGTTGAACATTGATATAAACAGAATTTTGTCTACTAAAGCCAAAATTCTCCCATTTCTAATCTCCATTGGCCAATGGAACATTAATGCCAAAGTTACTTCCAAATTCAAGTCTCAGGCATGACAGTTCATTATGCTGCCTGCCAAAACTACTGGCCCATGGAAACCCTTATTTTAAAAATTAAAGCACAGCAAAACTCTCTGTCAAATAAATACCTTGTGATTTTAGGTTATACCCTTCTATTTTTGCAAATTTCTCTGAAATTAGTAAACTTAGATTATATTGCAGTTAATTCTTTAATAGAATTTCTCATTTAATACAGCAGACTACCTAATTATAGCAGAGTGGTTCACCACAAATCCTGAAACATTTATTATGGGGAAAAAATGTATAGTGAACTGTTGACATTCTCAATAAAATCTATTTATTTTAACCTTCTAAATGATTTGAAATTATTAATAAATAGAACCCTTTGACTAAACCATTTGTATCTGTAAGACTGTGTCGATGAAGGCTGATTTAAAACAATTTAAAGATTACATAATTGTAGAACTATGAACTCATATGATCTCCTGAAATCATTTTCTTAAACAAGAGAAGCATATACATTAAACTTGATAAATTTAAAATAAAATTTTAAAAGGCACCAGAATTTAAAGGTAATCTTAGACTACAATTTAAGAGTTATTTTTAAACTTATGATTAACTATTTGAAATGTTGCCACTGTTTATGAAGAAATCATATTTTCTAGAGACCAGTATTTCTACAATCATGTGTATCCAAAAACTTTGCTATCGTCTTTTAGTATACATTTTTTTATTGATATACTTGTATTTTCTAGGTTTCTATAAAGATGTGCTCATATTCCCTTGAATCAACAACCAGAGTGTAGGAGATTTGAATAATCTAGTCTCTAATTGGTGAGATAATGTGCCAAATGTTATCACCTCAATCAATTTTGAAGAAGTATCTATTTTATTATGAAAATCTGTGGAACAAACAGCTTAGGTCATAATTCTTAACTACTTTTCCAGAGTTTTCCCTCTTGGATATTGTGGGAGTAGCAATAAATAGCTACAGAGAAATCATGTGTAAGGTGTTATAGTGCATTTCCATTTTGAGTAATTTGTTAATAGATATTCTGAAAAACGCATATATGCTGAATACATTATAACATAACTACTTTGAAGGACTACTATCCTGAGGTGACAGAATCATGAGAGAAATTCCCAAGGAAAAAAAAGCTCGAGAAAAAGTACCATGGCAGGTGATGAAACCAGAAACCTAGAAATTAGAAAATTAATGTAAGGCAGCACGGAGTGCAATGAAACAGCTGTGATTCAAAGAATACATTTTCAAAAATTCTTAAATTAAAATCATTAATCAGCAGTGCATAGTTCTCCCATAATGGGAACATCAAGTACAGACAATTTTTAGTTTAAGAAAAGTTTGTTTTTTAAAACTTTTAATAATATCCAACCTCTCCTAGAGAGTAGGTCAAGAAGGAACGCTTGCTATCTCATTTTGTGAGACTTGTATATTACAAATCAAAATCAGAAGTGATAGTTGAAAGGAACATTACATGCCAAATTTACTTTTAAAAATGGATGTGAAAATAATAAAATATTTGCAAAATAAATCACATGATAGCTAAAATTATAATTCATTATATTAGTCCAGCTTATTTTAGGAATGCAAGTTTAATATTTAAAAAATCTACTAATGTAATCAACCAAATTAAAGAAATAAAACATTCAATTGTCTTAATAAATGTATCGGAATTTCTGACAAAATTTAATATCCATTCATAAAACATCTGTTAACAACATGAGAATGGAAGGAACATCTTTAACCTGATATATACATTACAACATGGATATCTACTATCACACATTATTAATATTTCTTTAAATACTTTCTGGAGGTCATAGCCTGTATAGTAAAACAAAAAAAAAAAGTTAACTCTCTAAATAATTAGAAGGGATATAATAAAACCTTAATTATTTTGCATGTGATATGATTTTTTCATAGAAAAAAGGAAGAAAATTATTATAGTTAAAAAGAGAGTTTAGCAGGTTTACTTTATAGGACAACTGAATAGTATTCCTCTACACCAACAGTAGGAAATATTTTAATTTTAAAACATATTTTTATGTTAACATTGACCAGACACTTGACCATTATCTTAATTTGTTCAGGCTGCTATAACAAAATGCCTTAGATTAGATAACTAATAACAGACATTTCTTTCTTATAATTCTGGAGGCTGGGAAGTTCAAGATCAAAGTGCCTGTGGTACCCGGTAAGGGCCTCCTCCCTCACTGATGGTGCTTTTTAGCTGTGTCTTCACATGATGGAAAGGTAATATAATATAATCACCTCCCAAAGACCCCAACCTCTTAGTACTATCACCTTGGGGGTTAGGATTTCAACATATGAATAAGCATTCAGAATATAGCAATAATATTAAGGATTTATTGATATATTATCATAAGGATGGCATTTCTTCCCAAATTGATCTTTAGTCTCAATGTAATTCCAGTCACAATGTTGGCATGGAAATTAGTGAGCTCATTTCAATATTCATATGGAAGATAAAAGGAAAATAGTTAAGATTTCCTGATGAACAAGTAGTGTTACTTGCCCATTATAAAGTTGTAATAATGAAAACAGCACATTATTATGGAGATGGAAGAAAAAGACAAATGGAATTGATTTGGGAACTCAGACACACCCAAACACATATGGCAACTCGTATACAGCAGAGTTGTCATTGCACATTAATGGGGCATATATGACAAGGGGAACTAGGACTCCTGTTGGAAAAAGTGAAGTTGGATTCCTGCCTCCTACCACACACCTGCACACACATACACACACGTTCTCCAAATAAACACTGAAATGTGAAAAACAACTCCTTAAAACTTTTAGGAAAATAAGTGAGAATAACTTCATGACCACAGCATTGAGGATTCCTTAAGCACATCAGAAAATGTGAAAACAATTATATTAAAAGCTCTGTGCATTAAAATTATAAACTTTTGCTTATCATAAGACAATACATTGCAAATAAAAAGAGAAGACAAAAACTAGGATAAAATATGTGCCATACATATGACCTAAAAAAGATTATTCAGAACATACAAAATCTTCTATAAATATAGGCAAAAACAAGAGCAGTTATTATACATGAAAGGAAACATGAGTAGCTAAATAATACATGAAAAGATCCTCACTGGTAATCATGAAGATGCAAATTAAAACCACAATGGGATATAATTTTACCCTCATTGTACAGCGGAAATTAGATACAGGAGCAGAGGGTGGTAAAGGAAGCCTTGGAAAACTATTTAGTATATCCTGCAATCCAGCAGTTGTACTTGAGTTAAACACATAGTGAAATATTACTTTACACTCACTACATTGACAAAAGTATAATATAAAATAAAATTTAAAAGTAAAATAAAATAATGGACAATACCAAGTATTGGTGAGGAATGGAGGAAGTAGAACTGTCATGAAAAGATGGCAAGAGTGTAATTAAAATTCTTCTAAAAGCATTTTGGCATTTTGGAATAAAGTTACACAGGTACATACCTTATGGACCAATAATCCCTTGCCTAAGGAAACTTTTGCATGTGTCTATCAGGAAACATGAATAAGAATATCCAGTGCAGTATTGTTTACAATAGTGAAAAGCTGAAAACAACTTCAAAATATTTATCTTAGGAAAACTGATTAAAAACCTGGAGGAATCTCAGACGCCCAATATTGAGTAAAAAAGGCAAATATGAAAACCATATATAAGATACCAATTTTGTAAAAGTAAAAACACCTATAATTAAAGAAATTGTTAAAGAGATACACATATATGTATATAAACCTATTAAAAAAGACAATGGGAAACAACAAAATCAGATTGATGCTTACCCTGGGGATCAAGGTAAGTGATTGAATAGAGAAAAACTATTCTTGGGGCTTTGATAATATTAGAGATCTTCTACTTCATAACCTGGGTAGTTCCTTTCACTACTCTTTATACATTGTATATGTTGTATATTCTTTATGTGTTTAAATTATTTCATATTATTAAAAATGATGTTATAAAGTACATATCCCATAAATTAAAAGTGAAGTAAAGACTGTATACATTTTTTCACTCATTAATTTTAGCTTAGTACTGAAAAATATTTAGAAATCCTCCACAATTGGGACAAATTACTATTTCTTCAGTTGAGCCCTAAAAGAAGTATTTCATTTGCCTTTGAGGCCTTATAGTATAACATTCAATGTTTTCAGTTGCTTGCACCATAAAGCAACTGAGACCCACAAAAGGAATGGCAGATTAAACATCTTGCACATTCCCTGGTAGATTTATGTTCACCAATTAACTGTGTAGAGGAGCAAACAAAATATAAAGCAGTCTTCACGTTTTTCTTCTCTTTGTCTGTCAATGTTAATGATATATTGCTATGTTTGTATAAATAAAATATATATTTTGAAACCTCATTTTATATGGATTTTAACAGAACAAGGTAGTGGTGCACCTTTGTGAATGACTTTGCTGTCAAATTGTGTTGTTTTAACTTAGTTTACCTGCCCTATCCCAAAAATACAGAGAGAATGCAATAGCAATGGAGAAAGGGGGTAGGAAAAGGTAGAGAACAGATAAAGTAACAACAACAACAAAACAAGGTGGAAGGCAGAGCCCTCTTACTGGTAATGAAAAAGAATATAATTCTTCTCACCAGCTATTCCATAAAATTTAGGTGGCACTGTTGACTAATCCAAGTAGATATTAAAAAAGAAGAAGGAGGGGGAGGGGGAGGAGAAGGAGGAGGAGGAGGGGGAGAAGGAGGAGGAGGGGGAGGAGGGGGAGAAGGAGGAGGAGGAGGGGGAGGGGTAGGAGGAGGAGGAGGAAAGAAGAAGAAGAAAAGAAGAAGAAGAAGAAAAAGAAAAGAAATGGAAAGAAAGCATGAATAGGAGTAGCTTCACAAAGATAGGAGATAACCGAGAAACTGTTTTTATTGCATCTTCCTGTGTAGGCTAGCTTCTAAGCTGTGGCCTCAGACTTACCTTTTATCTCTTGTAATGCTTTCTTACCACTATTGTGACTGCATCTTATAAATGTATCGGAATTTCTGACAAAATTTAATATCCATTCATGAAACATCTGTTAACAACATGAGAATGGAAGGAACATCTTTAACCTGATACATACATTACAACATGGATATCTACTATCACACATTATTAATATTTCTTTAAATACTTTCTGGCATGTACTGTTGCAGGGATGTCCAGTCATTTAGCTTTTCTGAGACACACTGGATAAACACAAATTGTCCTGGACCACACATAAAATTCATTAACACTAACAACAGCTGATAAGCTCAAATAAAAATTAGAAAAAATCTTTTAAGAAGTCTCATAATGTTTTCAGAAAGCTTATGAATTTGCACTGGGCCACATTCAGAGCTGTTGTGGGGCCATATGCAGCCCACGGGCCATATGTCAAACAAGCTCAGTTTAGGAGTTGTTGAATAAACAGGGTCCTGGAGGAAATAAGTGAGAAAAATAATGTGATGGGCAAAATAACAGTAATATCAAAATAAACACTTAGGTAATAGCTTGTATAGCAATAAGATTATTTTAAGAAGATACATTTTTGCCCCTAAAGGAAATTGTTCTTTTTTGGTCCCTTTTTATTAATATTTCAGCCACAAAATTAAAAAAAAACTTTATCTGGATTAAATTATTTTTATTAAGCTCTCATGTCTGATTCTGTTCTAGGTACTATACAAAATTTTTTTAACAGATTTTGTCAGGCTTCTAATATATCATAAGCAAAAATAGCATCATTGTATTACGAGATAGGTATAGAAATAAATATACAAAGTACAGAAAGTACAACCAAACATTAATTTCACATTGGTTTGGCAATCTCTGTTTTTGTTTTGGTTTTATTGAAAAACATTGTTCTCATAGCATCATGTAATCTGGCATAAAATTTGTATCTAAAGAGCTCTGTCTGTATTATTTTAAATAGCAATAACTATACTTCAATCATATCGTTTTAAATGAAATCACCTTAACTACAACAAAGAAATGTCTCAACTGGAATGACACCTAGATTTTGGAACGGACTTTTAAGTGGATTATGTTGATGTTGTTAGAAGGATCAGAACTAATAGAAGATCTAGTTGTCATTAATATCACTCTTCTCTGCAATGCCTTAGTGCGGTATTAGTGAGTTTTTTTTGTTTTGTTTTGTTTGTTTGCTTTTCTTTGGAAAGAGTCTCACTCTCTTGACAAAGCTGGTATGCAATAGTTCCATCCTAGCTCACTGCAGCCTCCAACTCCCAGGCTCAAGTGGTCATCCCACCTCAGCCTCCCAAGTAGGTGGGACCACAGATGCATACCAGGACATCCAGCTAATTTACTTTTAATGTTTTTTAGACAGAGCGTGTCTCTATGTTGCCCTGGCTAGTACTGTGCTCAAGCCATCCTCCCTCCTTAGCATCCTAAAGTGCTGGGATCACAGGCATGAGCTACCACAAGGGCCGTTAGTTCTTAATTTAAGAAATTAATTCATTCTGCTTTGTTTTGTGTTTACGTTTCATGTGGTAGGGTCCTGTCTCATTCATCTTTCAATATCCCATAACATCTATTAATATTGTTCGTATATTGAGCAGTCATATCTCAAAAGAATAAAGAAATCTTTTTAAAAAAGTTTTCTTTTCAAATTTATTTCAGAAATTTGGTACAACTATATAAAAATGAAGATGACACGGAAATTTCAAAGAAGATTAAGACTCAGTGGACCTCTTTGGGCCTAGAAGATGTACAGTTTGTAAATTACTCCGTGCTGCTTAATCTGCCAGGCCCTTCTCCCAGCACTGTGACTCTGAGCAGCAGTGATCAATGCTTTCATCCTAATGGCCAGCCTTGCAGTGAAGAAGCCAGAAAAGACAGCAGCCAAGACCTGCTCTATTCATATGCAGCCTATTCTGCCAAAGGAACTCTCAAGGTAATATGACCGTTTGTCTCTGTCATTTACAGTGAGATGGAATTAGAAAATAACAGCTTTCATCTAAATTGAACTAACTGGCAAGATGCAACGTACAAAAGTAACCATTAAATCTTCTCAATGTGGAGGTGCCAGGAAAGAGAAGGAAGATTTGGCCCTCCTGACCCTTTTCTTGTCATATTTTGAAAGTGAAAACATGTTAGAAAAATTTAATTCAAAGGTGTTGAATGTGTGACTGAGTCATTCACATTTTGCTCTGTCCATATAGTGCATGTCTATTTCATTCCATGGCTTTGAAGAGGCAAAATTTAATACATTGACATAGAGAAAGGGAAATAAATGGAGAGGGTTGTGTTTTGAGATTGTGTACACACAAAAGAAATTAAGTGGAAAATTGATATGATTATTAACACATTTAAGATTTGAAACACAGTGCCCCTGCTTTCCTGATGGAAAACACATGTGATAAGAAGCCAGGTGTGTATTATTTCTTCACCTTTTCTGGGTCAGCAGATTTATGATGCAGGTTTTTTTGGCGTAGTGGTTAAGTGCAAGGCTTCTAGAGCCACATGGACTAGTTTTAAATCTCAGCTGCCCAGTTAACCACTGTTACTTAACTGTGGGGAGGAAACTGGGGCTGATTTCCTCATCTCTGTATTGGAGTCAATAGTAGTTCCAACTCAAGGTTGTTGTGAGAAAAAATTACTAATATGTATAAATCTAGGAGGACAGAGCACAGCCTCTAGTAAGAACAATATACAAGTTAGATATAACAATGTGTAATTGGTCAACAGTTTCCTTTTTATGGACAAGTTTGCTAACTCTATGTAAAAGTGTAACTTTAAAAAATACACTTAGTTTTTTTTTTCATCAAACTGTAGATTGCCTCATTTAATACCAATGAAATAATGTTATTTTTCTGACTGTTGTTAATGTCACAGATGTTTCAGAATCTAACTTATTATTAACTTTGATTAACATATGGAATATTTAAATCATTTAAAAGTACTTTGCATAAATATTTGAAATAATAACAGTAAATGCTCGTTCCTAATAGATTTTGGGGGAGTGGGAGGGAGAGGCAGATTTTCTGGCAGTCCAGCATCGTTTCTGTTCTGTATATATCATACTTTGACTTTTAGCCAAAGAGCTGCATATAACTATTACCACCTTGAAAAGTCTTACCATTAATTAAACTTTAATATAATATTAAATGTCTGCAATATTGCTACTGTAGGACTCATATAATTTGATTTGATTAATATTATGCTCTTTCTGGTAGGTAATAATGGTAACACACCTGTATATTAATAAAAATAGAGGAAGGCAACTGTCACTCTTTCCTTCATTCAGAAGCTTTGGCCTTAAGCCAAGACTCTAAAAGTTACCCTGATATTTTCTCTAAAACTTCTAACTCTGCCTGAGCCATATGCATTTTCAACCTCTTCTTTATCCCAATTGGCTCAGCTCATGTCTTCCCCTAAACAAAAGCGTGTCTAAAACACAGAACATTCACAAAAACACCAGGAACTTGGGCGAGTCCTTGGAATCTTCCCCATCTCTTTGCTTTTCAATTTCCGCTGGTGAACGTTGATTATTCCTTGAAGAAGGAGATATGCAAAACTCATGAAACTACAACTTCTATCCTTATTTCCTTAGTATGGCCCTCTGTAATAACCCGCTGGGCCCAGTGGATTGAAGGTAGAATAAGATTAAATAAACTAATTTAATTAAATAAATTCCTTAGATATGGGTTCACCACGAAAACCCTCCCTCAATGCCCCTGCACTTTGATATTGTAGTTTCCACACTGACCAAGGAAAGAGATATCCTATCACTGTGCAGCTTCCCAGAGTCCCTTATGGGAGCATGTATTTGTTGGTCTTACTGTACACTAGGGAGATTCACTGGATCTGGAAAATTAAATTTCTATGACTCCTTTATACTCCGGACTTACTGCATAATAAGGGAAACGTGGGAGAGGAACCCTTCAATAACAGTTTGTTTGCCTTGGTTTAAAAGAGATACTGGCCGGGCACTGTGGCTCATGCCTGTAATCCCAGAACTTTGGGGAGGCCGTAATCCCAGCACTTTGGAGGCTGAGGCGGGTGGATCACCTGAGGTTAGGAGTTCGAGACTAGCCTGACCAACATGGTGAAACCCCGTCTCTACTAAAAAAATACAAAAAATTAGCCAGGCCCAGTGGCGGGCTCCTGTAATCCCAGCTACTCCTGAGGCTGAGGCAGGAGAATCACTTGAGCCCAGGAGGCGGAGGTTGCAGTGAGCTGAGATCTCCCCATTGCACTGCCACCTGGGCAACAAGAGCGAAACTCCTTCTCAAAAAAAAAAAAAAAAGGCGGGGGGGATATTAACAGATATTGTATACTTCTGATTTCTGATTCATACTCACCACAAGCAAACTCTCATAATAATGGAGGTGGTGGTAGAGGGAAGAAAGTCAGGGAGAAGGTCATTTGGAAGAATCTGTTTGACCCTATAGTTCTAATGTTGGGCAAATCCACTTTCCTATGCTATTTGTGCAGATATTGGACACAGCGTATTATATGTAATTGTATGTTTGCTTTTTATATTTCGTAAAAGACTAGGCTGAATCACAAAAATGGTAATCATCCCTTTTTTTCTAACAGATAATGCTGTAGGATGGATATATAAATATTCTTCGCCCTTTATTTTCTTTATTCTTTCACACTTCTGCAGTTAGATAGCTTCACCTTCAAGTGTCCTGCGTTCAAGTAGTGTGTAAGAGTAATAAATGTTTGGCTATGTAGTGTCCGTTGTTAGATTCCTTCACACAACTGAAGGTCATCTTATTTTTAATGTAAAATAAATTTTTAGTTTAAAATATATGTAATGTTACTAATATGTAGAGAGGTTTAATATTTTAAGAAATAAGTTAAAAATGTTAATTTACGAAATTCTATAGCTTCAACCTTCCTACTTTTAAAAACTGAGCCTATTCCCTTTCTTCTAGATATTTTTAGACCACACCAAATTCCAAGCAGCCACTGATTGACTAGTTTATAGGGACCCTATAATTATGATTTGATTAAAATTAAAATACATTCAGGCCTGAAGTATTTTAATATCTTTTTCAAATTTAGCAGTTATTGTTTGTGGAGGCTAAGTTAGCCTCCATAAATTTTACTTAAGCACTGTTTTTATTTCCTTGACAATTTCAAATCATCAGACCTTAGAAACTAGAAATGTGAATTCTAAGGATACCGATGGTGTTCTCCACCCCCAACCCCTCTCCCATTTAGAATTATAAGTTATATGGGAGTTGTATTCTCAGCATTTTGGTTGTATGTTCAGTATGTTCAGTAGCTGTCTTTTTAGATCCCTTTAAATGAAACAGTTGTTTTTCTTATCCAAATATATGTGGTACTTTCCGCTTCTTTATTTTTTTCTTTTTCACTTACTTTTTCTTGTCAATAGAGGACACAAAAGAAGAAGCCAGTTTACTTAAAAACAATATATTTTAACTTTCAAACTAATGCATGTGTGTATCTGTAACAATGGTCTTTTGTGTTGTTTTTCTGGGCATGTTGTATGACAATTTCTATTACAACATATGGGACAATTGGGATAAGACAGGGTTCAGTGACCCTTTCTTGTATGTCTCCATCTTTCACAGTTAAGGCAATGCACGCCTATTTCTAAGGATATGACTTTGTATTGAAAGAGCCAATTTAAAAATGAAAAACTTAAGAGAACCAACCAGTGGTTTTATCTATTCATTATCAAAGAGTACTCATTTATTTTTTGCAAAGTTAATTATTTTTTTCGTTTTGCTAATGGAACTGGGTGGGGTGTTTTTTTTTTTTTTAAATATTCCTGTGTAACCATATCTCTGAGCGTTTTCTACATGTTTATCTTAACAGTTATAAGTTTTTAAATTTCCTTTTGTTTCACATAAAAGAAAATCAACCTCTACTGCAGATTTATGGAGTTATCCAAATATGCATAGTTCTGAGTCCTTATTTAGTATCCTCACACCATTTGTAAGTGTATTAAAACTGCCTTTTTAAAAATAGAGTTTAAAAAAATCTTTTAAAATGCAGCTGTTAAAAGGGAGAAAATAAAGTTAACTGTATATGTGGAAATACACTCCATGTTTGAAATATTAGGCCTAAACAAAAGGGATTGTTAAAGGAAACAAAATGCAATATGGATAAACCTAACACCTTGTATCTGAAGAACATAATTTGAGGAATTAATTATGCAAATTAGATAGACATTATTTTAAGATTGTATTAATAATGCAAATCTATTATACTAAATACATATTGATTTAAATATCTATATCAAGAAAGCATGTGCTATTGAGAGTCATTTTTTAAAACTCAAATTGTATCAGTATTGTTATAATTTTCAAAAGCAACTTCTAGGTGGCTATTATATATGCATATAGAATACCTGCGCATATTTTATATACCTGTTTTAGATATATTATTGAAACTCACATATTCTAATAGATAAGGCGTTGGTGATTTTTCTGTGTCACTTTAAATCATTCCCTAATTCAAATCAAGCTTGAGTGGTTGCTGCTAAAGATTCAGGCATGCCTCCTTTTTGATTTTGAGTACATTGCGTTTGCATGAATTTCTATCTGGCAGAGCCATTAAGTTCTTAAATTATTCTAGTCTGACTGCCAGCAAAGCTTCCCACAACTTTTTGCTTTTGACAAGGTTATTTGTAGAAGAGGAGTGCCCCTTTTCTTTGAAAAACTGTCATGTCCATTCATCATAGGACCGTTTTGTGTAAGCTTCTAATTTGTGCCTTCTGGTAACCATCTAAACAGCATTTCTGATATCTGAGATCTACTTCAAAAACCTACTTAGTGCCAGCATGATGGATGGTATACTTTACAACTTCTTTGTAATTCATTGTGCACTAGAAAGGTGACATTGTTTACCCCATCATAATGACAGGTGGGTCAGTAAAAGGGTCCTAAGGAGACTTGTCCTGTCAGATGCAAAATACATATTAAAATGGATACATAAATAATTTAGCATGTGTAAGGTTAGCTTCAGGGAATAAACAGTGATTTATATTTTTCTTAAAAGGTAGATATCAACTATAATATTATCATAAGGTTAAAGACATTGGTAGTGAGTGCTGAAAATGTCTAGTCAATTTTATAAATAGAACATATGGCTTTTATGCAATTTCTATGCAATTATTTATTTTGTCCTTTGTGAAACACCAGCAGATGTAGAAAAGCAAATCACATATTAATATTTGCTATATGTTGGTCAGATTGGTTCTGCCAAGTTGTTGCCGAGCAAGAGATTTTTTTCTTATTTCCATACATTTTATGTATTTTGTATCTTTTCATTCTGTAAAGCTTTATTTTTTACCTGAAAGATAAGCCAAATAATGCAGTTTTATGGAGAAACTTATTTTCAAAAACTCACTAACTGTACAGAATCTGTATTATTATGAAGGTATGTGTCACTACCCTATTCTGCAGAGAGCATTGTTCAACAGCCCAGACTAGCATCCCTTCTTAATAGGTGTACAAACGTGGGGTGGTCAGGTCAATTCTGTAGGACTCAGTGTTCTCGTCCATATAAGGGGAATATAACAGTAACTTTAATGGTATTTGTGGGGAAGAAATGATATAAACCGTGTAAAGCACCTGACAGTTAGTACTCTATCAATGTTAGCTATTATTATCCTGTAAAAAGTGGACACATTTAAATGGGAGAAATTAAGAAACTACCAGAACATCAGAACAATATATCAAGATTTGAGAGAACAAACTTTTATTATATTTATCACATTATCTAAATATAATCTTCCTGTCTTCTCTTTAACATGACAAATAAGAATCGTTAGGGAAGAAAATGCCTAGGCCAGTATGAATAAAAATAAAATATACATAATGCCCTGATCATATGTTTAATTAAAAGTGAAAGCTCAAAAAAAATTACAAATGAAATATTTAATTCTTGAATGCAGAATGATTAATCATGTTGTGTTGGACCTGAAAAGCATTGCTTGTCTTTATGTGTAAAATATCAACATGTAGTGCCTTAACGTATGAAATCTGAGCACTGTATCAAATATTTTCTCAGAAATTCTTAAAGAGAAAAAAATATAAACACTGCATGGAATCCTTGGATAACCTATAATCAGATGCCTATATTCTCATAGCTGGAAAAACTTGGTCTTTCTCTTTTATTTTGAATATTTTCAAACAAAAGCAAACTAATCAGTGTTATGGCAAAAGGCAGAGCTATATGCATTTGGCTCTGAATGATTGCTGTCATAGATAACAATATCAGTGAGCTAGAGAAGTGGAATGGAATTGTAGTACTTAAACTTTTGTTTTCTGTATGGTAAAATGAAGCTACTGTCTCACCAACACAGAAATGTGAGCTTCAAAGTTTTTCTTTTTTTTTTTTTTTTTGAGACGGAGTTTCGCTCTTGTTGCCCAGGCTGGAGTGCAATGGCATGATCTCAGCTCACTACAACCTCTGCCTCCCAAGTTCAAGCGATTCTCCTGGCTCAGCCTCCCGAGTAGCTGGGATTACAGGCATGCGCCACCACACTCGGCTAATTTTGTATTTTTAGTAGAGACGGGGTTTCTCCATGTTGGTCAGGCTGGTCTCGAACTCGAACTCCCAACCTCAGGTGATCCACCTGCCTTGGCCTCACAAAGTGCTAGGATTACAGGCGTGAGCCACTGTGCCTTGCCCAGCTTTGAAGTTTTTTAATGGTGACAGTGGCTTTGCATATTATCAGTCTCCTTTATTTTTCTATTGTAAAATCCATCTTTTGGCAACAGTGCACAACTGTGAGATAAATGACTGTGAATGCAGCTGTTATTCATTTTTTTAAATCTGCATAAAGTCCCTTGGCCCAGTGTGACCTTCTGTTTCTCATTTCATGAGCTCTGTTCACTAACCAACTAAGTTAACAAAACAATTCCATAATTGCTGCTTTCATTTAAAAAAAAAAATCATTTTATTATTGTTTGTTTTTAAGACGGAGTTTTGCCCAGGCTGGAGTTCAGTGGTGCAACCTCGGCTCACTGTAACCTCTGCCTCCCTGCTTGAAGCAATTCTCCTGCTTTAGCCTCCCCAGTAGCTAGGACTACAGGCATGTGCCACCACACCCACCTAATTTTTGTATTTTTAGTAGAGATGGGGTTTCAACATGTTCACCAGGCTGGTCTGGAACTCCTGACCTCAGGGGATCCACCCACCTCGGCCTCCCAAAATCCTGGGATTACAGTCCTGAGCCACTGTACTCAGCCCATAATTGCTTCTTTCTTATTTGAGAATAATAACCATGCGGTTAGTTTCTACATATTTAAGAAGATATATATTTTCCCTGTATTTAAAATTTTTATAGGAACATTTACAAAAACCATGATCTAACACAACATATTGTACATAGTTAAATATTTGTTAGAGAGTACATTTTCTACTCGTGAAAGAGAACAAAAGCCTATTTTATGAAATAATAGTTTTAAAGCAAAGGTAGCTAAATTCAACGAAGTGGTTAAAGTGCAGTGGACTGTTTTCATTTTCCCCACTTTATTACAACATGTGGCATTTTTAGTGAGAAAGTATTTGGATGCTGATTTTTTTTTTTTTTTCTTGAGACAGAGTCTTTCTCTGTCGCCAGGCGGGAGTGCAGTGGGGCGGTCTTGGCTCACTGCAACCTCCGCCTCCTGGGTTCATGTGATTCTCCTGCTTCAGCCTCCCAAGTAGCTGGGATTACAGGCATGCACCACCATGCCCAGCTACTTTTTGTATTTTCAGTAGAGATGGGGTTTCACCATGTTGGCCAGGCTGGTCTTAAACTCCTGACCTCATGATCCGCCCACCTCAGCCTCCCAAAGTACTGGGATTACAGGCATGAGCCACCGCGCCTAGCCCCAGATGCAGATTTTTATTTTGACTAAAAGTTATTTCTAAAGATTTTTAGTCACCGTAATTACTATTTGACAGAAAATGCCAGTGTTTTCATTTTTATTTCTGATTTGATTTAGGCATACTACTTGCAAAGTTAAGTGATAATGTAATTTTCTTAGCAGATGTATGTTTTAATTTATATAAAATGCCTGTATTTAAGTATTTTGTTTACAAATAAGACTTACCTCATTTCAGCAGATGCTGCAAATTCAGTCTTTCCAGAACTAGAGAGATCTATGGAAAAGTTGGTTCTTAGGTTTATGCACTGTTTAAACACATTAATCCAAGAAAATGCTGTCATATTAGTTTCACAGTCTCCAAGAAGAATTCTCTTGAATGAATTTGCAACTCCTTCAATGCACTTACCTTAATAAGTTGAGTATCATTTATTAAGTGTCCTGTGATTATTAATTTGTTATTCCGTATATTTTAATTTGATACTAAAAGATTAACTGACTAATATAGAATATAGCTAGCTGGGTCTCACTAATATAACAAGAAACATTCAACTTTCAGCAAATACATTCTGAGTACCTTTTACACATTAATCGCAGGGGACACCGTGGTAAATAAGAAAGCCTTGGACCCTGCTGCATGCAGCTGGCAATATAATAGGAGAAACTGGCACTTAAAATTGCTTGGCTTGATACTGCTATAAAAACTAGCAAATTATTTAAATATCTAAGCTCCAGTTTCCTCATCTACAAAAATATCTACCGAATATTAATGTTCTGTAGATAGACTGGAACAATTGATTCAATCTGCTTAGCAAAATGTCTAGCACAGGGGACATGAATGGTTAAGTATTTATTTTGTTTTATTTTTGTATCATGCCATAACAGTTCTGTATGGTTTAATCCTTTCCATAACACACACACACACACACACACACACACTCGATACTTAATGTTCTAATAGCTGGAGTTTCCTATGAACCACCTTTTGCCCTTATCTCTTTCTTGCTATTATCTGCTTTTAGAGAGACTTCTTGGACCAAGACCTAACTAAGGACAAGCTTTAACCCCTATCTCTAATGCATAACTGTTTTCTGTTTTCAACTACCTGCCAAAACCTCTACTAGTGTTTTGTTCTACCACTTTAGAAGGAAACACACACACACACACACGCACACACACACATGCATGCACACATGCCAGCACAAACCAGTTTATTTCAGCTAGTTGGTTTATTTTTTGCATCTTTCCCAATTCTCATTATCTCTCCCACAGTTCCTCAGGAAACAGTGCCCTGTTGGTCATTTGAAATAAATTATAGTGAAAATCTTTAAACCATAGGAATTTTCAAATGCTACACATCAGGACTTTTTTTTTTTTTTTTTTTTTTTAACCCAAGAACCATTTTACTATCATACAGCTGCCCAGCTTTCAGCCAGAAGCAATGGACTGGATTGCCAATTACAGCATGGCTACAATATTATTGTGGAATGGACAGAGCCAAGAACACTGCCATAGGGTAGAAATTGAGAGTGTGCTCAGTGCCCGCTTCAGGTCCCTCTTTCATCTATGGCCACAGAAGCTACTCAAAATTTAATCAGAATATTGAAACGGGCAGGGAATTTCCTTCAGATTTCCCAAGGTCTGAAATGGGAAGATAAAGTTACCTTCTCGACAGAACTAATGGAAAATCAAGAGGGAAGTTGTTTTTAAAACTTCTCTCAAGCGATTTTGAAATACAATCCTTCCTGGGATACTTCTGGTTCCTGGAACATTTTGCAAAATAGCTATTGACCTTCCATCCTGCTCCTCAAGCAATGGGGACTGACTGGCTCACAAGCCCTCTGCCTGGACTTTCAACACAGCAACCATGTCTCTCCATTGCCCTCTACCCATACCATAGGAGAGATGATTGACTTTCACAATTTCATTCTAGGACCCTTATCTCTGGAGCAATCAGCTAGCATGGTTGTTGATTATTTATTTTGTGTCTTATAATAGTTTTATTCCTAGTTTGCTTCAGGAAAATGCAATAAATATGTTAACCATGGGAAAAGTGATAAAGTTGCAGAAGCTCTCATGATCAGTTATTAGGGACTTTCATGGTAATATATATGGTGTAAGGCTAACCTCTTTTACATTAATTTATTTTATTCTTTCTCGTGTTGAGAAACAGTAGTCTAGATTCACTTTCTCTATACCTCTTTTTTCATTTCTGGGATTTATCAACCAAATGGGTTCAAATAGTTTTAGTCTATCAGCATTAAGTCATCTTTTTGTAAATGTTGAGCAACCAACCGAGATACTGTCACGTTGTTGAGCTGTATGTTAACTCAGATTTACCACCCGACTGTTGTTCTTTCTTTCTTTGATAGATTTTCTGAAATTTTTATCCTTATCCAATCCCATCTCTATAAAAATGCATAACTTCTTATTTCAAAATTTACTAGTCATGTTTTACTCCTCAGTATGTGTGATGCCTCTGTTTCATTTAGTACAGCTCCTCATTCCTTCAAGGACTATGTACTTACTGCTGTCTGAAAAGTTATTCCCCAGGTCTGTGCATGGCTTCTCATCGTTTGGATTTGAACTCCTTAGCAATGTCTTCCCTGACTTCCCCGATTAAAGTAATTACTCATCACCCTCTATTATAATACCCCTGTTTTTCTGTCTTTGGGGCATGTCACCATTGAAAGTTTTCTGAACTGTTGATGTCTTTGTTTACTTTTTGTTGTTGTGGTTGATCTCTCGGCAGGAGAGAGTAAGCAGTATGAAAGGGACCTTTTGTAACTCATTCCCTCCCTATCTTCAGAAACCGGAATACAGTGTGTCCCATATTGCCAGAAAATGAAATAATTCTCTCTTTAATACCCTCTTTCTTGGACTTCCATAATTCTGTTTTCTCCTTTTTTTCTCCTACTTCTCTACGTATTTTTCATAATCTCTTTTTTAAAAGATATATTTTTGCTTTTAAAATAACTCTGTGTAATATAAATAACTAAAGGAAAGATGCTATGGCCAATTATGTTATATTTTTAAATGTTGACCGAATAATACGAAAAGACAGCTATATAATCTCTAAGGTACTATTTATTAAATTCTGGAAAATGTTTAAAGTTTTGCCTTTCTGACAATCTACAATTTTTTACTCTAGCCTGAAATATTAGATTACACTTGCATTATTTTGTCTATTGACTTTGGAGACTATAGATGTAAAATATGGAAATGAAATCCTGTCAAACTGATTTCACTTCAGCCAAATTTCTATTACAATAATTTTAACTTTTTTTTGTCCTTTGGATGTGCATTATATGTTAGATTGTAAAACTGAAGACATTTTGCAAAGGTATTAAACAACTACTATATGTCAAGGCAAGTAGCAACTCTGGTTTATCTATGTTATTTGTGCTATTGAAACATAGTCACTGTGCCATTAAGCACTGCATTTAGTGTATCACTGTAGCAAGTATTTTTTCAGCAAGTGTACAAACTGCGGTAAAGAAGAAGTGATAAAATTGAGAAGTCACCCCTTTATCTGGTTCCTTACAACAAAGACAGCAAAATTGATTGTGTATCTTATGCTTAATTCTGAATTCAGCAGGAATGCACCAGTCTAGTCCACTAGCTAGTGTCCCCTCTAATTGATTGGAGATCCATTTTAACTGACTAGAACTTGTGCTGTACTAGTTACCAAATATTTTAAATATCTCTCCTCTTATGCCAACCCTTGTCTAATTGGTCTTAATTGGAACAATATTTTGATAAGGAGTTTGAAACACGATGATTGCTTAGTTAGTCTGCCACAGGAGATGGGGAAGGCAGTGTTGGTTTTCATCCTTCAATACATTGTGGTCTTCATGATAATGACCACGATGTGAACCCGAAACAGAAGTACCAATATAATTCTAACAATCTTTGAATTTTGAAATCTTTATCAATGCTAAGATTCTAATGATTTTTAGAAAGAAAGAAGGTAAACGTGGATGATCACTGTGATTTTACAAGTTTTTAATAAACATAACCACTTTAATTTGAAGTAAATTCAAAGCTAGATTTATATATGATAGGAAATTTCTAAAGCAGAAACTTGTTTTTAGGTGAGCAATACTTGTGATAGTATTGTACTTTGTCATTATCAGAAATGCTTGGGTTTATCATTTCTGAACTTGAGTAGAAAATTACTGTTTTAGTCTAAGCAGGCTTTTCAAACATTTTGTACATTCTGAGTCTCTCTTAGAGAACTAGAAAGGCTCAGAATGATGGATTTGGTTGAAAATGTCAAGTCTGAAACACTTCAATGCATTAATCATTTCATACGCATGAATAATTTTTGCTACCTCAAGGTGGAGAAGAAACATGGCACTGGAATGTTCCCTTGTGTGGATCCCAAGCCACCCACAGGTAGACTGTACCGGGACATTTTCCTGACTGACTTACTTTTAATTACTGTTTTATTTATTGTGTTTAGCTGATTGTAGGAAATAATAATTCTGCTTTTCTTTTAATTACTCTTCTGTTGCTTCTGCTCAGAGTGGTTTTTCCATTCCTTTATGGATAGGAATGCAATTTTCCAAAATCTTGTACTCCTTAAGCAAACATCTAGCCCACTTGGTGATGTGTTTAAAAATGTTTACTATTGATGATATTAGGGGAAAGCAAGAGAAAAGATATGACTATCCTAAGAGTCTCACATTTTTAGTTCTATTGGAATGAATGTGAAAGTGATTGTTTTGCCTTTGCCAGAAGTCTTGTGGTCTCAAGAGTCACAGAGGATGCAGAGTATGAACTTTGGGGTGTGGAATTCTCTACCTGGTAATTATTACATAAATAATTTTGCTTTGCTTTGACCATGTAATGTATTAGACATTAGGTTTCTTTTGGACACAATGTTTTATCCTTATATAAACTGTTAAAGCTATTAATCATCTATCTGGTATTTATTCACTATTGACTTCACACTGTTTTAAGTGCTTGGGATAAATCAGTGAGGAGAAGAAAGATCCTAGCTCTAGTGAAATGTAAACATTGTATAAGGAAGAGACAATCAACATAATAAAGAAGCAAATTATGTGTGTACACACACACACACACACACACACACATATATAAAACACATAAGTAAATGTATTTAGCTAATTATTTAGTTATAGTTAGACATTAAAGCATGCTGTGGAAAAATAAAAGCAGAGTAAAGTAAACTGATAGTGCTGTTTCGGGGTGGAGTGATTTTAGTATTGAACAGGGTGGTTATAGTTGCAAACATACGTGTACATGTGTCTTTATAGCAGCACGATTTATAATCCTTTGGGTATATACCCAGTAATGGGATGGCTGGGTCAAATGGTATTTCTAGTTCTAGATCCCTGAGGAATCGCCACACTGATTTCCACAATGGTTGAACTAGTTTACAGTCCCACCAACAGTGTAAAAGTGTTCCTATTTCTCCACATCCTCTCCAGCACCTGTTGTTTCCTGACTTTTTAATGATCGCCATTCTAACTGGTGTGAGATGGTATCTCATCGTGGTTTTGATTTGCATTTCTCTGATGGTCAGTGATGATGAGCATTTCTTCATGTGTTTTTTGGCTGCATAATGTCTTACATGTTAGACCTAAAACCATAAAAACCCTAGAAGAAAACCTAGGCAACACCATTCAGGACATAGGCATGGGCAAGGACTTCATGTCTAAAACACCAAAAGCAATGACAACAAAAGCCAAAATTGACAAATGGGATCTAATTAAACTAAAGAGCTTCTGCACAGCAAAAGAAACTACCATCAGGGTGAACAGGCAACCTACAAAATGGGAGAAAATTTTTGCAACCTACTCATCTGACAAAGGGCTAATATCCAGAATCTACAATGAACTCAAACAAATTTACAAGAAAAAAAAAAACCCATCAAAAAGTGGGCGAAGGATATGAACAGACACTTCTCAAAAGAAGACATTTATGCAGCCAAAAAGCATATTGGTGCCATTTTTTCAGCACCTGTGCTCAGCTCACGTCTCTATGTCACTTTTTGATAATTCCTGCAATATTTCAATCTTTTTCATTGTGGTTATATGTGCTAGGGTTATCTGTGATCAGTAATCTTGGATGTTACCATTGTCCATTGTTATTATTTTGAGGCACCAGGAAATGCACCCATATAAGAGAGCAAACTGATTCAATAAATATTATTTATGTGTGTTCTGACTGCTGTACCCACCAGCCATTTGCCATCTCCCTTCCTCTCCTGGGCCTCCCTACTCCCTGAAACAAAACAATATTGAAATGAAACCAATTAGGAATCCTACAATTGCCTCTAAGTGAAAGGAGTGACATGAGTTACATGTCTCTCACTTTCAACAAAAAGAAATGATTAAGCTTAGTAAGGAAGGCAGGTCAAAAGCCAAGACAGGTCACGAGCTAGGTCCCTTGTGTCAAACAGTCAAGTTGTGAATGCTAAGGGAAAGTTCTTGGAGGCGGTTAAAAATGCTACTCCAGTGAACACATGGATAATTAGAGCAAGACAGCCCTATCGCTGATATGGAGAAAGTTTGAGTGATCGGGATGGAAGATCAAACAAACCACAACATTTTCTTTAGTCAAAGCCTAATCCAGAGCAAGCCCCTAACTCTTTTCAGTTGTGTGAAAGCTGTGAGAGATGAGGAAGCTGCAGAAAAAAAGTTTGAAGTTAACAGAGGTTGATTCAGGAGGTTTAAGAAAAGAAGCTATCTCCATGACATAAAAGTACAGGGTGAATCAGCAAGTTCTAGTAAAGAAGCTGTAGCAAGTTATCTGTAAGACCTAGTTAAGGTACTAATGAAAGTGGCTACACTAAACAACAGATTTTCCGTGTAGACAAAACAGCCTTAGGTTGGAAGAAGATGTCATCTAATACATTCATAGCTAGAGAGAAGAAGGCTAGGCCAGGCTTCCAGGCTCCAAAGTTAAGGCTGACTCTTGTTAGGATCTAATGCTGCTGGTGACTTGGAAGTTGAAGCCAGTGCCCATTTACCATTCTAAAAATGCTAGGGTCCTTAAGAATTATGCTAAGCCGACCCTGCTGTGCTTTAGAAATGGAACAACAAAGACTGGATAACAGCAAATATGTTTACACATGGACTACTGAATGAAAATATTCAACCTCACTGTTGAGGCCTACTGCTCAGAAAAAAAGATTCCTTTCAAAATATTATTGATCTTTGACAATGTACCTGGTCACCCAAGAGCTCTAATGGTGATGTACAGGAGGTGCATGTTGTTTTCAAAGCTACTAACACAACATCCATTCTGCAGCCCTTAGATTATGGAGTAATTTCAACGTTCAGGTCTTATTATTTAAGAAATACAATCTACCATCAGAGAATACTACAAACACCTCTACGCAAATAAACTAGAAAATCTAGAAGAAATGGATAAATTCCTCGACAAATACACCCTCCCAAGACTAAACCAGGAAGAAGTTGAATCTCTGAATAGACCAATAACAGGCTCTGAAATTGTGGCAATAATCAATAGCTTACCAACCAAAAAGAGTCCAGGACCTGATGGATTCACAGCCAAATTCTACCAGAGGTACAAGGAGGAACTGGTACCATTCCTTCTGAAACTATTCCAATCGATAGAAAAAGAGGGAATCCACCCTAACACATTTTATGAGGCCAGCATAGTCCTGATACCAAAGCCTGGCAGAGACATAACCAAAAAAGAGAATTTCAGACCAATATCCTTGATGAACATTGATGCAAAAATCCTCAATAAAATACTGGCAAACCGAATCCAGCAGCACATCAAAAAGCTTATCCACCACGATCAAGTGGGCTTCATCCCTGGGATGCAAGGCTGGTTCAACATATGCAAATCAATAAATGTAATCCAGCATATAAACAACCAAAGACAAAAACCACATGATTATCTCAATAGATGCAGAAAAGGCCTTTGACAAAATTCAACAACCCTTCATGCTAAAAACTCTCAAAAATTAGGTATTGATGGGACGTATCTCAAAATAATAAGAGCTATCTACGACAAACCCACAGCCAATATCATACTGAATGGGCAAAAACGGAAGCATTCCCTTTGAAAACTGGCACAAGACAGGGATGCCCTCTCTCACCACTCCTATTCAACATAGTGCTGGAAGTTCTGGCCAGGGCAATCAGGCAGGAAAAGGAAATAAAGGATATTCAATTAGGAAAAGAGGAAGTCAAATTGTCCCTGTTTGCAGATGACATGATTGTATATCTAGAAAACCCCATTGTCTCAGCCCAAAATCTCCTTAAGCTGATTAGCAACTTCAGCAAAGTCTCAGGATACAAAATCAATGTACAAAAATCACAAGCATTCTTGTACACCAATCACAGACAAACAGAGAGCCAAATCATGAGTGAACTCCTATTCACAATTGCTTCAAAGAGAATAAAATACCTAAGAATCCAACTTACAAGGGATGTGAAGGACCTCTTCAAGGAGAACTACAAACCACTGCTCAATGAAATAAAAGAGGATACAAACAAATGGAAGAACATTCCATGCTCATGGGTTGGAAGAATCAATATCATGAAAATGGCCATACTGCCCAAGGTAAATTATAGATTCAATGCCATCCCCATCAAGCTACCAAAGACTTTCTTCACAGAAGTGGAAAAAACTACTTTAAAGTTCATATGGAACCAAAAAAGAGCCTGCATGGCCAAGTCAATCCTAAGCCAAAAGAACAAAGCTGGAGGCATCACGCTACCTGACTTCAAACCATACTACAAGGCTACAGTAACCAAAACAGCATGGTACTGGTACCACAACAGAGACATAGATCAATGGAACAGAACAGAGCCCTCAGAAATAATGCCGCATATCTACAACTATCTGATCTTTGACAAACCTGACAAAAACAAGCAATGGGGAAAGGATTCCCTATTTAATAAACGGTACTGGGAAAACTGGCTAGCCATATGTAGAAAGCTGAAACTGGATCCCTTCCTTACACCTTATACAAAAATTAATTCAAGATGGATTAAAGACTTACATGTTAGACCTAAAACCATAAAAACCCTAGAAGAAAGCCTAGGCAATACCATTCAGGACATAGGCGTGGGCAAGGACTTCATGTCTAAAACACCAAAAGCAATGGCAACAAAAGCCAAAATTGACAAATGGGATCTAATTAAACTAAAGAGCTTCTGCACAGCAAAAGAAACTACCATCAGAGTGAACAGGCAACCTACAGAATGGGAGAAAATTTTTGCAACCTACTCATCTGACAAAGGGCTAATATCCAGAATCTACAATGAGCTCAAACAAATTTACAAGAAAAAAACAAACAACCCCATCAAAAAGTGGGCGAAGGACATGAACAGACACTTCTGAAAAGAATACTTTTATGCTGCCAAAAAACACATGCAAAAATGCTCATCATCACTGGCCATCAGAGAAATGCAAATCAAAACCACAATGAGATACCATCTCACACCATTTAGAATGGCCATCATTAAAAAGTCAGGAAACAACAGGTGCTGGAGAGGATGTAGAGAAATAAGAACACTTTGACACTGTTGGTGGGACTGTAAACTAGTTCAACCATTGTGGAAATCAGTGTGGCGATTCCTCAGGGATCTAGAACTAGAAATACCATTTGACCCAGCCATCCCATTATTGGGTATATACCCAAAGGACTATAAATCGTGCTGCTATAAAGACACATGCACACGTATGTTTATTGTGGCACTATTCACAATAGCAAAGACTTGGAACCAACCCAAATGTCCAACAGCAATAGACTGGATTAAGAAAATGTGGCACATATACACCATGGAATACTATGCAGCCATAAAAAAGGATGAGTTCATGTCCTTTGTAGGGACATGGATGAAACTGGAAAACATCATTCTCAGTAAACTATCGCAAGGACAAAAAACCAAACACCGTATGTTCTCACTCATAGGTGGGAATTGAACAATGAGAACTCATGGACACAGGAAGGGGAACATCACACTCTGGGGACTGTTGTGGGTTGGGGGGAGGGGGGCGGGACAGCATTAGGAGATATACCTAATGCTAAATGATGAGTTAATGGGTGCAGCAAACCAACACGGCACATGGATACATATGTAACAAACCTGCACATTGTGCACATGTACCCTAAAACCTAAAGTATAATAATAAAATTTAAAAAAAAAAGCATTCTAATTGCATAGACAGTGATAGATATTATTAATGTGACACTTAAGCTGTGTCACACAAGCTACTGTCTACAGATAAAAATGAGGCATGAAAAGTTTATGTAGTTTAGTCAAAGTCACACAACACACAAAGAGGAATGCTAGATTCAGACTCATATCAAAACACTCCATGCATTTCCTACTACTCCAAACTCCCTCTTCAATTATTTTAAGAAAGAATAGACTAGGGTGGTAGAGTTTGACATTCCAGAATTTTGGACTAGCTGCCCATTTAGCCACTTACTACTTTAACTAAGGAACTGAATTCATTTCTCTTAGCCTCACTGTACTTTTTCTAAAATTTAAGCAATGACTATCAACTTCATGTGTTAATGATACAATGAAATGAAGTATATATTAAAAAGTCTGAAACATAATAAATGTTGAGCAAATAAAAAAAAGAAATGTATTTGTAAGATTGTGGCTTCCCCAGATAGTGATTCCACCGATAAATCTGAGAAAGTATATAGAAAACTTTCTGGAAAGGATACACCATTCTAAATGCCATTAGCCACATTTGTGATTCATGAGAGCAGGTCAAAAGATCAGCATTAACGGGAGTTTGAAAGAAATTGGTTTCAACCCTTATGGATGAGTTTGAGGGGTTCAAGATTTTAAGGAGGTAACTGCAGAGGTGGTGGAAATAGCAAGGAAACTAGAATTTGAAGTTGAACCTGAAGATGTGACTAAATTGTTGCAATGCCATGATGAAACTTGAACGGATGAAGAGTTATTTCTTATGGATGAACAAAGAAAGTGGTTTTTTGAGGTGGAATCTACTTCTAGACTCTATCTTTCCAGTTCCCGGGAACATTGTTGAAATGACAGCAAAGGATTTAGAATACTAAGTAAACTGAGTTCATTAAAGCAGCAATAGGGATTTTGAGATAATTGACAGCAATTTTAAAAAAGTTCTATTTTAGGTAAAATGCTGTCGAACAGCATATCATGAGAGATACAGAGAAATATTTTATGAAAGGAAGAGTCAGTTGATGTAGCAAACTTCACTGTTGTCTTATTTTAAGAAATTACCAAAGCCACCCTAACCTTCAGCAACTGTGACCCTGATCAGTTAGCAGCCACCAACATTGAGACAAAACCTTTCACTAGCAAAAATATAAAAATGTACTGAAAGCTCAGATCAGTAAAGCATTTTTAAATTAAGGTATGATATTTTGTTTTAGACATAATGCTATTGCACACTTAATAGACTACAATAAAGTGTGAACATAACTATTATATGTATTGGAAAAACCCAAAATTTGTGTGATTCACTTTATTGCAATATTTGCTTTACTGTGGTAGTATGGAACTGAACTTGCAATCTCTGATGTATGCTTGGATACACAATCTGATCTATATCCTCCAAAACAAGTAACGTTTTCCTTAACCTCTGCTACATATAAAAAAAGTTCATTTACATAACCAATTGAGTAATAGCCTTATTACAAGACGCTGTCAGTGAATCACAAATAATTAGTAGGTAGCTTAGAATTGAAATGAAAAATAGAAATTTTTCTCACTTTTGCAATGTAATCATTAATATTATGTGATCATTTACTTAATCATACTTTTAAAATCATATATCAACAGTTATTTATATGGTAATGGTTTCAGCAAACTAAAAAAATGTATTAAAGGCACTGATTTAATCATTTTAATAGGAATAAAATTATAATGAAAAATCATTCTGACAGAAGTATTAACAATTAATTTTCCCTGGCAAATCCGTTTGAAAGTACAGCTTAAGTTTTTAGAGATATTGTATGAGCGGTAATCATTTTGATTCAACCCTACTGAGTCCATAGCATACGTTGGACACCTGGGCGAGTATGGGTATGTAATGGGCTCTTCACCAGGGAATTTCCCTGTATTGGAAACTGAAACTGGCAGACATGTCTAGTAAGGGCCTTAAGTGAGGCAAAAACAGATTACTCTGGGAGCCAAAGTAGAGAGAGGCCATATTTGGGCAACAGATACATAAAATTCATCAGGTAGGTGACATTTGAAATGAATGTTAATGTATTCATAGAGTTTTTACAGATACAGATGAATGTGATGGCTAAAGAAATATTTCATGCCAGAAATGTTTTCTCTAACAGATTTACAGATCTCTTGGAGGTATTCATATGTTCCTATAGAAACAATGCTCTTTCTTCAGATGGATCTTTTATGGAAGTGTTACGTATGAAACTTGTTGAAGTGCATTAGTTTCAATCGAGAAGGATGTAAAGCTCCAGATCTGGATTCTCCACGTTTATTGTTTTTCATGATTTGCCATGACTAACTGTTTTTTTTTAATCAGCCTCTCTGTGGATATATGCTATAATTTGAAATAGCAGATTTACATTATAATATAATCATTGGAAACATAACAACTATTGTTTTAATAATAAATAGATATTACAGAGAGTAAAGCTAAAATCAATCATCTTGGCTCATAGAAATATATGAATCTGCAGTTCAGTGCTTTTTAAGGAGAGGGAAAGGATTCACTACATGAGAAGCTTTTATTGAAATCTCCAGAAAGGCATGAGATTTTTTCTTTTTTGCATTAGTACAGAGGATTTATAAAAATGGGTAACATTGAGGTCAAATGTAACTCTAGGTGAGTATTGGGAAATGTGACAGAAATGATAATTTGGGGACATATTCTAAAGTCCTGGGTTGCTATACTGCTACATGTGGTTGAACAAGTTGTATTCTGCACTACTCAAGGATTTGTCATTCACAGCTGGCTATTGCACAGTCTTGAACAGAGCATCATGAGCAGCTGTTCAGGATGACCACGCAAGTGAGGATGTTGCACTTAATTTGCATAGCAATAGAAAACCTTTGAATTTTCTTTCAAGCCTGAGAATTACATAATTGCTGTTGAACCTTAAGGAAATTAATCTTTCAGTGTTTTGCAAAATGGCTCATATTCCAGAAACATGAATGTAGAATATTCCAAATGTCTGTTAGAAGAATGAACTGTGTTGTAATTTTTTAGAAGAGAGAGAGAGAGAGAAAAGCAAAAATGACTTACACATTTTCTCTAGTGCCCAGAAGAATTGTTGTACCTTGATAGAAATAGAAAGGTCATGTTTATGGTAATTGGGACAGGGTAAGAGATAGAATTAATTCTATATTGAACATTTCAAATTATTATGAATAATTTTGTTATACTAAATGGACAATTGGCTATACTTCTTCCACTGAGGCTTTATTTTTCTTTGTTTTTTCTCCTCTTTCAGGCTGAAGTCATCGATGTGAGTTATGGAATGGCAGATGATTTAAAAAGGATTAGGAAAATAAAAAACATAACAAATCAGATCGCACTCCTGAAATTAGGAAAATTGCCACTGCTCTATAAGGTTGGTCCAATGGATGTTATTCAGTAGTTTGGTGAATATTTTGCCTTGTTTTGTTGGAATTATATGCTTTTGTGAATGTGGAGTGTGTGTGTGCATATAGGTGTGTGAGAGAGGGAAGGGGAGAGGAAGAAAGAGAGGCAGAGAGTATCACAGAAAGATGGCTTTTCCACATTAGAACATTTTAATGTAAGATATTTAAGAAAAATATATTTATGCCCTTATTTCTTTAGAGAGAAAATACCTTAAGTCAGATAACATTGAGTTTGTGGGACCTTAATAAAATTGGCATACTCTTCATAATGATACCTATCTGGAATAGTAAAAAATGAGAACCACAGTGTCTTCATCTTATGACATATGTGAAACTTCTAATCTATTATCAAATGGACTAATTATCATATTCTCTATGTTAGACAAGTATCTAGATGATTTACACCCTCTAGTGATTATTTTGTCAACTATATAACTACAATTACTAACTGTGATCAGGATTTTAATTAAAATATAATATGCTAAGAGTAGCAGAATTTTTATTTATTTTATTTGAATGGAAGTTTATTAACAGTCATCCACAGATACACTTACATAATTATAGTAGTTCAGTCTAAGTTTCTGATGATGAACCACCACAATAGATAGCCACTACTGCTCATTCTCACTTCATTTCCTTTTTCTATTAAAAAAAAAAAAAAAAAAGATTAGTATAGTTATGTCAGCAAAACTCTCTGGTTCTGAAGATATATTGGATTTCTCTTCATTCAACCTTAAATGAGCTTTCTAACTCCCAGGTCCAAAAACATTTCCAGGAATCTCTTGGCACACTCTATTAGGAAACTAGAGAACATCCTATGTCTGTTTTTTTTATTATCTTCCAATAATACTCTTATCCTTAAATCAGTATTTAATAGTAGATTAGACAGGGCAGAATTTTAAGATACTCTTGAAAACAGAATCTACAGTGATGCTAATTTTTGCTGGATAATTTTTAATATGTATTAAATGCCTTAAAATAATCATATTTTGACCCAGAAATTCCTGTTCAATCAATGTATTCTAAGGTTGAGGTCAGGGTGGGAGGGCACACAGAGGTGATAAACATAGTAATGACCAATGATGTGACAAAATATTAGAAATGATATATACATCCAATTTAGTATTTGAAAATCATTCTGCCTTTATGCAGCTGAATATGGTATAACAATTCGATGTAAAGGAGAATATTTAATGACATGTAAAAATCCTCATAAATCAAAAAAGCGATCAAGAGAACATTTATAATAATTATAATACTAATGATTTTATTATTGCCTATGAAGGTAACATTATTAATGACATGTGCTAGATAATTTTCTAAGCCTTTTAAAAATGTATTATATTAATCTTCAAAATAATCATATTGTTGAGGTAGGGACTATTATTATCTTCAGATTATAAATGGAGAAAGACACAAAAAGAAAAGTGACTGGCTCAAAGACAAAGAGCTAGTTAAATGAAACAATCGGGCCGGGCGGGGTGGCTCACGCCTGTAATTCCAGCACTTTGGGAGGCCGAGGTGGGCGGATCACGAGATCAGGAGATCGAGACCATCCTGGCCAACATGGTGAAACCCGTCTCTACTAAAAATACAAAAACTTAGCCAGGTGTGGTGGCGGGCGCCTGTAGTCCTAGCTACTCTGGAGGCTGAGGCAGGAGAATCCCTTGAACCCGGGAGGCGGAGCTTGCGGTGAGCTGAGATCGCGCCACTGCACTCCAGTCTCGGTGACAGAGGACGAGACTCCGTCTCAAAAAAAAAAAAAAGAAAAAAAAAGAAACAATCAGGCTTTCAACCCAGGCAGTCTCATTTCAGATCCCAAGTCTTGAATGTGTATGTATACTTGCTTGTGTGGGGTGGAGTAGGGGGAGCTAGAATACATCAATAGATAGAGAGATAATTAAGAGGTTAAATTAGAATTTTTAGCTAGGATTCCATGATAAAAAAAAGTGAACATTTCAAAGTTAGCCACCAAGCATCAATATTTTAAAGGAAATAATTAAAAATAGGTTAGACTATTAAACCTACAGTCAGATAGAAAAGGTTTGGAGATTGTGGGGAGAGGATTTTATGAAGAGGAATTTTGGAGAGATTTATGGTAAGTTCAACTGCATGCCTGGTGATTGGGGCTTCAGTGGAACCACATGGAGGGCTTAATGTATGTCCCCTGCAATGTGAGGGACACTATAGAATGGTGTCTGATTTTATCTGAGAAGCCTAAAGGTAAGAGATGGGTTCATTAAGCATTTAATAAACAAATACAAAAATAAATTATCTGTGTTGACATTGGCCTGCATCCCGTGAGTAGGGAGCAGAAAATTATACATGTGTTTCCCATGGGTCAGTTATAAGCACATACGACAGAGAGCCAGTGAAGTCTGCCTTCACGCTTGTACTGAAATTGCCACTTGTAATGGTGACTCATTAGGCAGTGACCAGCCAGATTAAAGTGGCATTTGCCTAGATCAAGTAAATTGCAGTAGGTACTGCTTCAGTTAATTCAGGAGATCCAAAGGCAGCTTTAAACATCTGTGAGCCCTGGAACGTGTGAAGCTTCCATAGGACAAGCACAGTAACGTAAGAAAAATCCTACCCACTGAACCTCTAATTTCTAAGCCTTCTCCAACAACAGATAGGTAAGAGTATAGTTAATACATGGGGAAGGAAATAGCAGACCACACCCCTTTCTCCAAAAGCAGACCTGAGCTGGTGGAGGGGCAAGAAGATACAATTTTAAATCAAGAGTAGAATTTTTATCATGATGAGACTAGGAAATCTAATTACTTATTTAAGACTCTGCTAACTCAAATCAATTATAGGACTTTTATTATTAGCAATAGTCAGAGGAAGAGTGGGACAGTCCAACTTTTTATGTAGGTGTTTGAGGAAAAATGAACCTCTATGGATATTTTTAAAAGAGTAATGGGAAAGAAAGTTCTATTGCTTTTGGTACGTTACATGAATCTTGCTTGTTCAACCTACCACTGACAAAAATGTGTGTGGTAGGGGCCAATTATATACTGGTTAGATAGAATTATGGATAATTTCTACTTTTCCTTTATTTTTTTGCATTTCTAAATGTTCTATAATTGTTGTGTATTTATTTTGTATACAGAAACAAGCTTTTGAAAATTCAAGTTAAAATATAGCAATTATAATTTTTTTCTAACCCGGCCGGTCATGGTGGCTCACACCTGTAATGCCAGCACCTTTGGATCACGTAAGCCCAGGAGTTCAAGACCAGCCTGGCCAACATGGCAAAACCCTGTCTCTACCAAAAATACAAACATTAGCTGGGTGTGGTGGCACGTGCCTATAATGACAGCTACTAGGGGGAATGAGGCACCAGCATCGCTTGAACCCAGGAGGCGGAGGTTGTAGTGAGCCAAGATTTCGCCAGTGCACTCCAGCCTGGATGATAGAATGAAACTCCATAAAAAAAAAAAAAAAATTCAAACTGTGCTCAGAGGTCAAATACTCAAAATCTTCACCGCTATATAATGGATTAAGACAAAGCAAGTTTCTTTGTATTTGCTACCGATAATATTTACATTATAAAACCCTTTGACCATATCTACAAAGTAGTGAGTTAGTGGTTTATCTGAATTAGGGCACAGTTATAAAGATCCTGATATCATTTTCCCTGATAATTTTCGTTCTAGGCCTATTAAATAAATTTAACAAAAATTTCTGTGTAGAATGCCCCTTGAGACAGAGCCTTGCCACAAACTTGGCATTGTCTTCTAGAAAGAGAAGACAGGATGTCCTCTCTGCAACCTTGTAATTTCCATTCTAGCCATCCTTCTGTTTTCTGTGGATTGTCCCAGAGATTTGGGGGAACTCATTGCTGCTGTATCTGTTAATATACATTCCATTGGTAAGAAAAAGGAAGCATGTATTAAACATAGTTATACAGAATGATTACAGCCAAATTTGCTTCAACTGTCCATCAAATATATTCTGGAGCTAAAATTCAGAAATGAGGTAAAATGTAATTCAGCTGGGTTGAAAAAGGCAGAAAACCAACAGACTTCTTTATGAATCAACAGTTAGTCCTGATTCTAAATGAACATTTAGTCTGGGAACATGCAGCTGAATGAGTAGAAGTAAATTTTATTTTGGCTGTGCAGTAGTTACTAAATCAGAGTTTAAAAATGAATTCGGGAGGGAATCTCTACATCTGATTTAGGGAGGGCAAAGGGGAAGCATAATTATGATATTAAATTATTAGATTATCTCTTGAAATGAGGAGAAAATAATCTGCAGTCATGAAGGAGGAGATCTCATTAGTTTGATCATAAATACTGAGAATGTATGTAATTTAATCTCTAGGAAGAGACTGATGACAAAATCCCAACATTGCAGTGTAGGAACTATGAACTGCAAATGGCTTTCTGATGTGTGCTGTGAAATCCACATCTTGTGAAATCCACATCTTGCTGCAGAAAAAGAGTCAACCAAGTTCCCCAGATATAGTTGTACTAGTTTCCTTAAGCTGAAGCCTTAGAGGAAAGGCTTTAGGTTCATTTTAGTTATGTATTTATAACAGCTTATTTTATGGGAGAGTGCTTTAAATATTTAAACTTTTAGACAAAACATTAATTTGTCACAATATACTCATATTTCTCTCAGTGACAACCTGACACATAGTAAAACAGATACCAAGACCCTCACAAAATCCCAAACTGCAGAATAGCACTCTAGTATGGAAATTAATTTTATAAAATTCAATAAAAGCATTTGACTTTCTACTTAGGACCATTTCTACCAGAAGCAATAATAACAAAAAGTTACTGTGTACTACAAGACAACTAGAAAACAAGTAAATCCCTCTGAAACATGGAGGTTGGGCTATTGTCTAAATCCACAGTACGTATCAGCCCCCTTTCCTGTAGAAGTCAATTTTGTGTGCAGTAAAATTGCAGATGAATATATATCTTGAGTAATTATCCATTTGTGCATAATTAGATTACACAAAAAATCCAAAAACTCTGTTGCTTTTTTTATAAATGCAGTAATATACATCACTACCTAGTACTTTCTGTGATATACTAAGATATTAGTCAATATTAGCTAGTTTTTTTCATTAGTCTTACATAGTTTTTTATCTTTATAATGACAATTTTAAAGGGCCAGACATCCAAATGATTTTGTAGTTTCCTACAAATGAAACATTTTCTATGTATTCATCAGATAAGATTTATATTTTAATATAAGTAGAAACTAGTATAGGCAAATGGCTTTTAGATGTGTGACTTGACATCTACATATTGTTGTCCCTTATTGGGCCAGTGTATAACTTCAGCACTGCTTAAGTCCATAAAGCTTAGACAGACAAGCCTTTGGAAAGAGCCTGGAGGAAAATGAGAGATAGGAAATGAGAGATGTTATTTGTTTGTACTTTCAAGTAAATTGCTTCTTGCAAATTAGGGAGGAGTAGCATTATTTAAAGAAAAGCAGACTTGATACTCTGAATTTCAAACACAACTGAATCTGGAAAATAATTACATTTAAAATACTGAGTTAGAGGTTTAGTGAGAAAATATTTATATATATATTGGTGATTTACAATCAATAGTCAATGAATGGACAATGGGAAGATCAATAAGAAATCCTCTAGTTTCAGCAGCTAAAGTTAATGCTGAGAAATATTACATTTTGATAACTTATTTTACATGAAGCATTTGCATACTTGTGATATTTGCTGAACTAAAAGTTTCATTTATTCTAGTCTCCTTTTTGTTTCTCTTAAGAACATTTGTTCAATCCAAATGATAGTTGCGGTCAAAAGAATATTGTTTTATTTATTCTAATTATTAGAAACCAACATTTAGTCTACTTTTCTTATGGTAGAAGTTGGTGGAACTCTATTTTTTGTTTCCCAAAAATAAAATCTGTAGTGCATTTAATTAGTTAGCCTTAAAGATATAGGGTGCCTAATGCAATGGGTACAAAAAAGGAAATCAATATTTTTACAGATAAAATATTCATGTTGTATGAGTGAGTGTGTGTGTGTGTGTGTGTGTGTGTGTGTGTATGAGCTATATGTATGAGCACTGATATGGCCTAATGTAATGTGGCAGTGGGGCCAAAAAGATAGGAAAGAAGAGAAAGACACCTTTCCTATTGAAGCTTTTGATACATCATAATTTTCCCTGGTATGAATGAACTGAAGAAATCTCTTTAAGTGACATTCTATGAATATTTTACATGAAAACAAATCTTTAATTCAGTGTCATGAATGATGTTTTTACATATGATCTGTATAGGAAGGCAGACTTGCCTCTTTTTTTATTAACACAATTTTTGAAGACATTTTATGAACAAAAATAAAAAGCAAACACTATCTTGGTACTTTAAAATAACATGCTTGTTTACTGAATAATTTAATAAGGCACTTCTTACCTAATTCTCAGAAGTAATTACAAAAAAATATAATGTCTCCATCTTTTATGATTCTAAGACTCCAGAGCTGCTCCATTTGTCATGGAAAACATGGTCAGCACTAGAATACAAAATTGGAAAATAATAGTTTAATGTTTTGAAAGCTAAATCTGCTGCTGTTTTCAAATCAGACTACTTTCTATTTTCCAGTGGCAGAAGTAAATTATTTTTAAATGATTTAAACCAAATATTACTATATCTACAAAAGGTATTTTTTGTTGAGATACGACTTCAAACATGGGTTATAATATAAAGACTTTAGACTGTGTCATTATTCTGCAATTTAGCAAACTTTTAAAAAGTAAATTTAGAGCAAGAATAACTGAATGTTTCAACTTCTATTCCCGTTTTTAAAGTATTTTCCATGGCTTAAAACCAAATAAAAGTGTGTCTGCGAATCTTCAAAGTCTGTCAAGAATTGACTGCATAATTTAGAAGTCGCACATGTGTTTTGCCTACATGAAAATATAATTTAATTATACTTTTGAACCATTTGAAAATTACGACATCATAGCAAATGGCATCATGTATCAGAAGGTTGACTTTTGCATATTTCTTATTGTAATATAGTTAGCATTCATAATCCCCATGTATGTATACAAAGTTAACAATATTAAGTAAAGGTGCTGAGTGTCTTGTTTTCCTAATTAAATGTTATAACATAAATTAAGCAAAGTAAGATAGCAAGGAGGAGAGAGAGAAAACAGTGATGGAGAGATGAAGAAAAGAAGGGAGGAAGGGAAAGAAACAGCAGCTAATCCCTTCTATACAGTTCGCCCCCTAAAACTATCCATGTTTCAGAAATATTTTCATATATATTATATAGTACTCTAAAATTTGAAACAGTAAGCTCTAGACATATTTTGGTCTAAACTGTTGGGCAATTACTTGGACTTATCAATATAAATGTCTGCTATGGTGCTTTGTGGTAATACTGACCTCTTCTTTCACATTTTAGCTTTTCCCTATTCCTCTGTATCTGGTTAAAAATGTCCATTTTTCCTCCTGTTGATAGCTTCACAGCCCTTCCAATCTTCTGTATTGCTATCTGCTCAACTTCTAACTCATTTTAAATAGTGAAATACAGCATTGCAGGATGCAAGAATGGGAGAAACGAACTCAATTTCAAGCTCTTCTCCTTCATAGTTATGTGATCATAGAATTATTACTGAACCCCACTGAAGTCACACAAGTTTTTTCTTATTTTTTATTTTTTGGTTTTCAGAATCTCTACATTGATGACAAAAATACTCTCAATTCATAAGGCTGTGTGAAGATTAAATCTGAAAATGCATGCATGATAAATTCTTAATAAATATTTTATATATGAAGCCCTTAATATCTGTATGAGGTTCTAAAGAGAAAGGGCATGAATTTAATGATGGAGAAGTGTGACAGCTCACTCAAACATGCAAAACTAAACTGAAGATAATAATATACTTATTTAACAAATCCATTACAGAAAAAGTATTAGTCTCTCAAGATTGCACCTTTGTGTTATTCAGCACTAAGGATTATGTTGGTGCCATGTAGCATAATTTGATCTTTGAGTTAAACAGAAAAAAAATTGAAGTCTTCAAATTGTTTTTGTGGAATAAAGCAGATATAAATAAATGAAGCAATTAATGTTAAAAATAAATATAACTTGACTTTAAATTATGGAGAAATATAAATAATGTCATAAAAAGATGGTACATGCTTTAGATTTTTACATCCTTCAGTGTTTATTTTTATGCATATACTTTTTATTAAGGTGATGAAATTATATAATGTTAGGAACACAATATTTTTAAAAATTAGAACTATATTACATTTATAGAATAGTTTTATTCTAATACACATTTTAATTTATTTTCCAAAGTTGAGATATCATGTATGTTCCCAAAAACCGTATCACAAAATTGTGAATATCATGTAATGGCTACATCATAAAGTTGTAAAAAATAATTGAAATAATATAATACATGTAAGTACTCAATACAATGCCTGGCGCATACTAAACATTCATCAAAAGTCAGCTGACATTTAATTTAATCATATGGAAAGATTTTATCAAGACCTATATTTTCTCCTTGGATTATATTTTCTGAGTGGTTACTATTCTATGGACTCAAAATCTAAGTTTTGTCATTTGCTAAATGGTAGAACCCCTGCTCTGTTTGTTTTAAGTTAAAACTCAGGACTTCAAGGTTTAGATTTATTTCAGGAATGGTTATGACGTGGAAATTCTAGCTCATTATTTTCTTATGTATTTCAGTTTACAATATCCTAAAACTGACTTTGTGATTTAGCATAGTTGCTTTCATTTCTGCATTGATATTTCATAGGTAAGATGGGTGCTTAAGAAACAAACAAATAAATAAACCCTTAATTCTATACCAATAGAGTTTTAAAAGAATTAACTTGAAGTCTAATTATTAGTCACTATATATATGGCCCTAAGTTCTCGCTCATTTTCTCTTTTTGTCTGACTGTCTCTTGATAAATATTGCTTAATTATTATTACTATCTTGCTTAAGAACATATTGCTAAGGAGCATTAGGCAGCAGTTTGAATTTTACTAATCTGTTACTATAAAATATGTGGAGGCAGAATTAAATTACTTTTGGAAGGAAACATTATTGAAAATTTAATATCTCTTTGGGAAAAAAATACTTCTCCCTAAAACTTTTGTAATTAAAATTATATCTGCACAACATATGTGGTTTTGAAATCAATCAGTCTTATTTTTATAACAAATTAGCCTGTAATAAGCTATACAGACTTAAATCTATACAAACAATATTTTCAATTGAACTTTGAAAACAATATACACTCAATAAAATATTATTTTAATAAGTAACTTCTAATATGTGTTTATTATCCTCAGAAATATTCATTAAATTGTTTTTTAACTGAAAATATATATTTGCTATATTTATGCAAACACTATTGGGATAGGTTTATAGATCATATATATTATAGTTAAGAATAAAGCTTTTGTAGTTTTAATATTGAGTAGTTAAAAACAGCCTTTATATTGCAGGTAAAAAAGTTACTTCTTGTTTACTAGATTTGCATTTCAAAATTTCATTAAGTCTATGTAATTTTATTTTGTATATTTTCTCTCATATTGCATTTTAGAATACACCCAGTAATCTCATTTATTTTAAATATCTTATGAATTTTCTTAAATTAATAAATTCATAGTTGCTTGAATATTATAACCATCTAATATCTTAATTATTTAAATATTTTAATCATCTAATATTTAAATTTAAACATAAAACACAAAATTTTAATCAATATTGGAATAATTTTATATTTTAAATCAATTTTTTATTAAAAAATTAGGAAACGTTAGATTATATAATCTAGAAATATACATAGTACAATAGAAGACTTAAATTTTGCCTCATATTCATAATTAAGGAAGAACCACCAGAAAATCCTTCAGATAAAGTTATATTTATTCTTCAAGGTTTAGTTCTAATTTCCCTTTTGTTTCAATCTAAATCTCATTACTTTGTTAGCTTGCTAAAATGACTATTCCCTACCATTCAGTGAAGAGCTAGTGTGCTTGGGCTTCATAAGTAGATAAAATACTCCTAGTAAACTTCTTTTATAATTCTTATACAAAGATAATTTTCAGGAAGTTGTAGGGTAAATTTCATCATATATAAACATGAATCATAGAATGAAATTCAGGAATAACTCTTATAGTTCCAACAAGCCATGCTTGCCTAACATTTTTCCAATACCCACATTAATGATTGTTTTAATATAACTTCTTTGTTTATAATAATAATAGCATATCTATAATTAAATAATAGTACAACCTGGTGAAGGTATTATGGATATTAAAGCACCTGTGATATAATCCAATATTTTATTCCTGTTCTGTTAAAAAGGACACTTTTGATACTTTGCTTTGTCTTACCTTTTGGCTATTATCAAACCTTATTATTGGTTTTATACATTTTAAAAGTTCAAAGCTTTCTTAGCTTTAGAGTAAAACTAGTAAAAAAAAAAAAAAGTGTACTATTTGACCAATTAAAATTCAATTGGCCCTTCTTCCAATTATACTATTAATATAACAGCCAGGCAAGCATTGTTGTAGCTATTTCAAATCTTTCCTTACTGAGAAGTTTTCTGTTCCTTCTACAGAAGGTTATAGGCAAAACATATATAAAAGTATTTTCCTTGTGGTTTTAAGAAAATCTTACTATGACGCACTAAATATGTAGGATTTTTCCTTTGAGTGGCTTTATAAATTGTGTGCTCTAATTGATTATAAAACATGTAGATCCAATCCAGTTTAAAAATAAGGAGCATACCCTAATAAGGCAAATGGTTAGTTGTAGCCAATTAAGTAATTTATTATTTTTTTTTACCTCCGCATTCAGCTTTATCAAAACTGCCTGTTCACATTGCTAACTCAGAGCTCCCCAAACCTGCTTCAGTTTTGAATAATGCCGGACTCATAAATCCTTTTATGCTCAAATAAACTCGGTTAAATTTATTTTGTCTAAAGTTTTTCTTTTTAAAAAAAAAGTTTATATCAGGATAATACCGATTTAGTATCCTTCACATTGGAAAATGGGTGAGAATATAGTATCTGGGGTGATGGGAGTGAGGGCAAAAAGAGGTAACTAGAGACATTCTTTACAGTTCTGACATGAGTGGTCTTCATGTGTACATTTGCATCACGTGTACACGAGAGGTCTCCATGTGTACATTTGTTTATACTTAAAATGAATTTCCAACCTCACATCCTATGAGTAGAGAATCTGAACAATTAAATGGGATTTGAGTCCCAGCTCTACTATTTAATTGCTGTAAGTCAGTAGTCAAACTTTTTAAACGTTCTAAGACTTCATTTCATCCTTGTAAAACCAGTATGATAGTGTTGTCTTCATATCACCTAGCCTTTAGTAAATGCTCAATAAACATTTATTATATTGTTATTGTTTTGTAGTCATGGTAAGGAACAGTTTCTACTTTCACTGAAGATGTTTTAAAACATAGTTACTTGAATAAAACAGGCATGCATCACTTAACAAAGGGGATACATTCTCAGAAATGCCTCATTAGATGATTTCGTTGTTGTTGTTGTGCTGGTATCATGGTGTGTACTTACACAAACTTAGATGGTGTAGCCTACTGCGTATCTAGTCTATATGGTGTAGCCTATTGCTCCCAGAATACAGTATTGCTGTACTGAATACTGCAGGCAATTATAATATAGTAGTAAGTATTTGTGTATCTATACATCTCTAAATGTAGAAAAAGTACAGTAAAAATACGATAAAAAAGAAAAACTGGTATACCTGTATAGGGCACTTATCATCAGTAGAGCTTACAGGACTGGAAGTTGCTCTAGGTGTCAGTGAGTGAGTGGTGGGTGAATGTGAAGGCCTAGGACCTTATTAAACACTACTGTAGACTTTATAAACACTTTACAACTAGACTACGGTATATTTATTTACAAATATTTTTCTTTTTAATAATAAATCTTATGTTACTATAGCTTTTTTACTTTATAAACTTTTTACTTTTTTAAACTTTTCAACTCTTGTAATTAACACTTAGCTTAAAACACATTGCACACCTGACAAAAATATTTTTGTTTATGTCCTTGTTCTATAGAAGCCCTTTTCTATTTTTAACATTTTATTTATTTTTTATTTTTTAAACTTTTTGGTTAAAAACTAAGAAACAGACACACATTAGCCAAGGCCTACACATGGTCAGGATCAGTATCACTGTCTTCCACCTCCATGTCTTGTCCCACTGGAAGTTTTTTAGGGACAGTAACATGCATGGAGCTGTCATCTCCTATGATAACAATACCTTCTTCTGAAATGCCTCCTGAAAGACCTGACTTGAGGTTGTTTGACAGTTAACTATTTTAATTTTTTTTTTTTTGAGATAGTCTCCCTCTGTCACCCAGGATGAATGCAGTGGCATGATCTCAGCTCACTACAACCTCTGCCTCCCAGGTTCAAGCGATCCTCTTGCCTCAGCCTCCCAAGTAGCTAGGATTACAGATGTGTGCCACCATGCCTGACTAATATTTGTATTTTCAGTAGAGATGGGATTTTACCATGTTGACCGGGCCAGTCTTGAACTCCTAGCCTCAAGTAATCCACTCCCCTCAGCCTCCCAAAATGCTGAGATTACAGGTGTGAGCCACAGCACCTGACCAAAATTTATTTTATATATATGTAGGAGAAGCACACTCTAAAATAGCAAAAATATATATAGTATAGTAAATACACAAACCACTAATATAGTTGATTATTATCAAGTGTGTACATAATTGTACGTGCTATACTTTTATACAATTGGCAGGGCAGTAGGTTTGCTGACAGCAGCATCACCACAAACATGTAAGTAATATGCTGCACTACAACATTAGGACACTCTGATGTCACTTGCTAATAGGAAAATTTCAGCTCCATTATAATCTTACGTGACCGCTGTTGTGTACGGGATCATTCCTTGACCAAAATGTCCTATGCGGAGCCACGACTTGTCTGTATAACGCTAGTTTACTTTTAGATACATACTCTCAGGTAAACACTCCTTATCCTCATAAAAATTCCTGTATAAGTAGGATGGTCACTGCTGTATGGTAAGTAACTACTTCTCAGAGAGTTTGAATGTCTTATCCAATGTTGTACATTTATTTTTCAGAGAGCTAGGGCTGTTATTCCAAACCTGGGGCTCTTCATGATCCTCACAGTTTGTTAATATATTTGTGTTTATGAATAAATCTTTAAGATATCTTCTCTCAGTATCAGCACCATTGTGCCTTCAATCATGATTCTTTACTACCAAACAAATATGTTTTCAGATTACTTTCACGTGGTTCAGAATGAGAAAGATACACAGAGAAAGATAAAGGAAATGTAAGAAAATTAATAACTGGTGAAGTCAGGTAATAAAGATGTGAGAATTTATCAGACTATATTTTTCATTTCTATTAAAATCCTTAAAATAAAATTTTTCAAAATAAATAAGTGTGGGGAAAAAGCAGCCAGGATTCCCAACAACTGCCTGAAAATGCCTCTAACCATTTTAGCATTAATTTAGCTTATTAGCTTCCCCCATGGGAGCTGATTGAGTGGTTACAATACATGCTTTCAATTTAGACAAGATTTCTCATTTATGTGGAGAGTGTTTCAGTCCACTTCTGCCCTTAGTCAATCAAGCATACTAATCAGAGGATTCAGACCCACCAATTTAGCTGTCCAAAGCCCAACTTGACTTAAGGGGTGAAAAATATCACTTGATATTCTCCCTGCAGAGTATGGTAAAAATCAACTAGTAGGTTGGATATGGTCATTACGGTTAAATCACTCTTCATCCAAACTGACTGATTTTTAATATTTTTATCAGATTACTGACAGCCAGGGAGACATAGCCTGAGGCACCTAAACAAAAGAATGCTGAATGTGAATTGGTGTTGAATTTGTTCCCAACCAGAGTGCTGGTGAAACCATAGGGCAATTGTATATCGGAGCTCATTTATTATGAGCAAAGAGTTCTCATTAACTTCTCTGGGAAAATGTTGCCATTAAATCTTATCTTGAATTAGAAGAGTTTGTAACTTGAAAATGTTTATGAATATTTCATAAGAATCGTCTTAGGGTGCATGCTTGTGTGTGATAGCCTGGCAAAGGTTGACAGATATGTGGAATACTGTAATGACTTGATGGATGCATATGGAATGTTTAATGGAAAAAGTGAAAAGTGCCTGCTGGGCCTCTGTAAACCTCTTCCAGTATAGGACTGATTTTACTGTGCTGTCAACAAAATCCTCACAAAAAGAAATAGTTTGTGAGTAAATGAATTGAAAATGACAGGATTATTTTTTGCACTAAATAGGCCTATAAGAAATATGTTTGGGATTAAGGGTTAGATTTTTATTCTGTATTTATTTTTATTAAAACACATTTTTAAAATCCATATATGTATAAAGGAGTTCTTAATGAATAGGCATGCACATTTACTTACTGCTTTGATCTCTCAGAATCCCTGAGGAATTTCACCAAGTTTCACAGTAACGGGGATATGAGTAGCTTGGCAATAGAGCAGCAAAGTCTATGAGAATTGTAACAATATCAAAAAACAAAACAAAAGTTACTGAGTTAATCTTAGAGAAAGAAAAGGATATATAAAAGTGGAAAAATAATTTTTCCCAAGCATTGTTTATTGGTAGATTATCAAGTTTGGTTTGGTTTGCTCTATTTTAAAATGATAGAATAAATTTAGAAATAGATTTAAAGACAATTGATGGATTAGGAAAACGTGAATTATTTAATTGAGAGTTTTTAAATCTGTTACAAAAAAAGCCTGAGAAGAAAGTCAAGCACAGTCTTCATGCACATGAAAGAGTATTTGTGGGTTATAAAATTAGGACCTTTTCCAATCTTTGCAAAAGTTAACTATAAAATAGGCACTTAGGCCGGTGCGGTGGCTCACATCTGTAATCCCAGCACTTTGGCAGGCCAAGGTGGGCGGATCACCTGAGGTCAGGATCTCGAGACCAGCCTGGCCAAGATGGTGAAACCCCATTTCTACTAAAAATACAAAAATTAGCTGGGCGTGGTGGCACACGCCTGTAATCCCAGCTACTCAGGAAGCTGAGGCAGGACAATCACTTGAACTCGGGAGGCAGAGGTTGCAGTGAGCCAAGGTCATGCCACTGCAGTCCTGCCTGGGTGACAGAGTGAGACTTCGTCTCAAAAAGAATTAAATTAAATTAAATTAAAAAGCAGCCACTTAAATTGTGCAAAGTATATTAAGATTACCCATAAATAATCTTACAAAATGAGACTGATTAAATACTGGAAAAACTTCCAAAGATGGCTGTCCCTGTCTGTTTTTAGAAATTCTAGCTAGAATATCTAATGAATTATATAGTATTTCCTGATTCCTTTTAAAATTAATTAGGTATGTTTAGTATATGTTGCATACTAGCCATCCACCCTTCTCTTTAGATCATGTTAGCCGCTGGTAAGAAAACTTCCAAACAAAAAGTAAGAAACCCAGAACGTCACCACATATTAGTGATGGTTTTGTGACATAAGAGACTAAGGAATTTGTCATTTTTAGATATTGATGGACTAATTCAATTCGTTCCAGTAAGAGAGAAGATGTTGGACATTTTCATTTAACTTACAGCAAATTCTATACTTTTTAAAAAATCTGCTCCAGAAATGCATCTGTCTAACAAGCATCTTTATTTAAAAGAAACAAAGACAATTTTGTTGGTATTTTGTTAAGAAAATGAGTTTATCATATTAAACTTCCAAGAAAATTATGTGAAGTAAGTATTATTCTTTATTATAAAAATGAGGACTGTGTAGGTCTCAAGGAATCTTTGTGACAGAGTTAAGATTAATTCGTTTAGTGGATCTGATTACCATAGACCCTGATTTCTGTTAATAGCCATGTTTATCATCTTAATGTGAAATTGGCTTTAAGCAATTTATTCAATCACACAAAGGTATGATGCATTGAACCGGCTACATTTGACATCAGATAAATACTGAGGTTTGAGAGGCTCACTTATGCTATAATATGTCATTCCAGGTACAGCCCTCTCTATCCCACAAAATAGTTTAAATTATTATTTTTTAATGTAGACAATATATTTGGAAAGATTTGAAAATCATATAATATACTTCCCATTTCTCATATCAAATGAGATAATTCTAGGTCTACAAAAACCTGAAGCTGTAGGTTATTTAATCTGTTATCTTGGGTTATTTATCTGACTGAAGGAAAGGAACTGATATTTTATTTTTAAGTATAACCTTTTCTAATAGAAGGGAAAATCAAAGATTAAAATAGTTGTAGAAAAAGTAAATATAATTATGGCAATATAGCAATAACATATTAATGGCAATAATGACATGCAGATAAATTACAAATCAAGATAAAAGGAACAAAATCCGATTTATATTTAATCTTGAGTGTTTTTCATTGATGTACTAAATATTTAGTCCATTTAAAATCAAGGTTATGTAATTTTAGAGTCCTATTTAATGATTTTAATATGTGTTTCATTTCTAATTGCAAAACATTAGGTTTCATGGAAGCAACATTATTTATAGTTTGCCTGTAGGTTTATGAATATATATGAACATGAATGCTTATTGTAGGTTGCAATATAAGTGTTTGATAGAATGCTGCAGTTATTTGTGTATTTATGTTCTCTCACAATTTGTCTCCACACATATGCCTATAGACATGACAAATTGACCTTCCTTATTCACCAGATATTAATTTGGTAGCATATTTGCAAGTAACCAAGGTAATTTATCTTTCTATAAGTATTTCATTTTAAAGTGTTCTATTATAATAAAAATGTCTTAGTCCAAACCAATGCCAAGGATTTTTCAATTGCTACTCTAGGTTACCTTCCATGTTAGAATCTTCCATTCTTCATTCATTTAGTAAAGATTATCAACAAAGTTTATATATTATACATTCTTAAATTTAATACTAGAAATTTAATACTTAAATACTTTAATTCTTCGATTTTAAGATAATAAAAATGTAAAACTTGCAAAACTCAAATTGTTGTTTAAGGAAACAGAAAAAAAATTGACAATTTATTCTCTCTTTTAACCCTAATGTAAGAGTATTTCATAAAGAATATGTGTGTGCGTGTGTGTGTGTACGTGTGTGTGTGTGTGTGTGTTAGGAAATTATATTTTAACCACATTTTGTTTTGGATATACATCCATTATGGATAAATAGGTGGTTTTTATTATTTTCTCCTTTTTGCATTTTGGTTTATTCAAAGTAATTTACAAAAGAACATGCATTGCTGTTAGAGTTTTTAGATTTTTTAACAAATTACAATTGTTAAGTTTCTTAAATAATAGACATTTCTTTGTTTATTTCAATGTTTTAAGTAAACTTTTTTTTGATTAACGCAGTTAAGTAGAAACGTTTCACAAAATATGAATAATAGCATATAATTTTGTATTAATCTGTTCTCATACTGCTAACAAAGAATAGACTGGGTAATTTATTTATAAAAGGGGTTTAATTGACTCACAGTTCCATGTGGCTGGGGAGGCCTCACAATCAAGGCAGACGGCGAAGGGGAAGCAAGACACGTCTTTGTGGCAGCAGGCAAGAAGGTGTGTGCAGGGGAACTGCCCTTTCATAAAACAGTCAGATCTCATGAGACTTATTCATTATCATGAGAACAGCACGGGAAAACCCCACGTCCGTAGTATAATTACCTCCCAAGGGCTTCCCCCCACGACATGTGGGGATTATTACAATTCAAGGGGAGATTTGAACAAACCATATCACGTTACAACAAAAAACTACCTGACAGTAAAATAAATATATATTACATAGACAGTCTTTTAAATTTCAAACTTCAATGTCAGTCAACTATTCAGCAGCTAAATAGTCAAATTTCAAAACATTAGTGAGCTATGTGAACTTCTTTGTTTTAACTTGCCCCAGTTTGCCTCTTCCTTTTAGGATAGTCAGCCTATCAAAATTAACCTAGTGCTCAATGGCTTGGACTCTGGAATCAGTCATTTTGGGTCTTTAATAATTTCTCCACCTATGACCTTAAGAAAATTACTTCACCTACAAGTTCATTTATTCCTTTGTAAAATTAATATAACAATATTTTCCAGCCGGGCACGGTGGCTCATGCCTGTAATCCTGGCACTTTGGGAGGCCGAGGCTCACGGATCATGAGGTCAGGAGATCGAGACCATCCTGGCTAACACGGTGAAACCCCGTTTCTACTAAAAGTACAAAAAATTAGCCGGGCGTGGTGGCGGGCGCCTGTAGTCCCAGCTACTCTGGAGGCTGAGGCAGGAGAATGGCCTGAACCCGGGAGGCAGAGCTTGCAGTGAGCCGAGATTGCACCACTGTACTCCAGCCTGGGCTACAGAGCAAGACTCCATCTCAAAAAAAAAAAAAAAAAAAAAACAATATTTTCCACAAAGTGTTCAGTAAGTGAATTGAAGGTGAGCTATCTCTTCAAGATAACAGAAGCCCTTTGTCTCAAGCAAGGGTAGGTGAACTGGGCCCATATTTTTTACATATTTATAGTTATATTTTCATTTTATTGACATAGTTATTCTTTTCCTGCTCTTGAAGATACTTCACAAAAAGGCATTATTCCCTTAATTGAGAAAAAAACTTGTCAGGAAGACAAATACTACAAAGTAAACCCTCATGAACTGTAAGAGGTATAACGTGAAACACCAGCTGTTTCTGACTCATTATTTCACCTTATTATCTCAATTGTTCTTCAGTGCTCATGTACTTTTTACTGACTAAAGTTACCTCTGCATTTTGGTGGTGGTAAAGGTATGTTGGCACTGTAGAAGTTTTTCTAGTATCGTAAGATAGCCAGAGTACAATGGGGGGTGGAAATAAAATGTGAAAATCAAAGGCCAATTACAATTTTATTTAAATAGATACTTGCCCATTAAAGACATACAAAAAGTAAACCCAGACAATTTCTAAAAATGTCCATCCTAATAGCTTGATAAAGAATATATATTCATATAGAATAAGTGACTTTCTTAATGTTTTTAGGATGATCTTAAGATTCTTAAAAATTAATACTGTTTTTTCTTATATATTTTCAGAAAACTAAACTCTCACATGGCCTTTTCATTTATGCACATCTGGACCATTTTCTGTAGTTGAGCAGGCCATGCAGTTTATACCTTATGGGGCAACATTCACGACATAGACATCAGAAATTTGTGTATTTTTAACAACCATTTACGGGCAGATGGCAGTAAACTGTCTCCTTGTAACAAAATCACTATATTATGACACTTTTTAGCCAGATGGAAGTCAAGTGTCTTGAGGACACTTGTCTTATATGTACCTCTTGCCCATATGGTGTCTTTATGCATATTAGTAAGAGCTCAAAGTTTAACCAGTATAAAATTTTGACATTTTCTAACCCTAAAATGCAAAGATCAAATAAGGCAATGCATGAAAATTCTAAGTACTGTCTATACCCAGGCATCCAACAAAAAAATTAGTACTCATTTTATTATTATTAATATAATAATTATAATAAGTTTAAGCTTTATAATAATGATAGCAAGAAAACTCCTAAAACTATTTCCTTTTCTAAAATTCATGACCGTAACCTTATTAACCACCAGAAGTTACACCACCATGGCACTTTCATGATATAAATCATTTTAATGTTTTTTCTTCAGTCATAAACAACAAATTTCTACAAAACTATATCCACATGAAAAAATGGCCTTATTTTTAATAAAAATTATACCCTAATGAAGATATTAACATTTATTAAACAAATTTCTATAAGCTAAGTATACATAAGAACATCATGAAGTAAAAAAACAATTATGATAAAGTACTTTTCATCTATTATTTAAACAGAATTAATCAATCAATTTCCGAGTTTATTCAACTCCGAAGGTCGCCATTTCTCTTTGTGGTACAATTAAAAAATAATTCTTGCTCTAAAAAGGCTTTTGTTGCTTTGCAAACTTTTTTTTTTTTTTTTTTTTTTTTTTGAGAGGAAGCCTCGCTCTGTTGCCAGACTGGAGTGCAGCAGCGTGATCTCAGCTCACTGCAACCTCCACCTCCCAGGTTCAAACGATTCTCTTGCCTGCCTCAGCCTCCCAAGTAGCTGGGACTACAGGCATGTGCCACCACGCCTGGCTAGTTTTTTGTATTTTTACTAGAGACTGGTTTTCACCATATTAGCCAGGATGGTTTCGATCTCCTGACCTTATGATCTGCCCACCTAGGCCTCCCAAAGTGCTGGGATTACAGGTGTGGGCCACCACACCCAGCCTGCAAATGTATTTCTAATCCCATAGCATTCAGCAGCTTATGGCAAGAAAGTAATTTTCACAAGTCATGTGAAAATCACTAAGCAGATGTGAAAACCTTTCAAATAATTGTAATTATACTACTACCTTTATAATTGTAGTAGATAGAAATAGAACTTCTGTAAATATATACATTCTTATTTATTTTTTAAATTTCCTTTAAGATGAGATCCATTGCTTTCATTTTTCAATCTTAATAGTGCAATCAAACTAATTTGACTAATCCCATTATTCACCAACTCACTTCACCTTACCAACTAATCCCATTCTCAATTCCAGAGGCAAAAAAATATGCTAACTATTAACAGCTGGACTTAATTCTAGTCAAGAGATGTTGTCAACATCCTTATGGTAACTCCTAGCAAAAACCACTGATAATTGAACAAAATAAAACTTACAATATGCTCATTCAGAGGCCAAGAGTATAGAAATATTGAAGCCAATATATTTTAATGTATTTATTAAATTGTCTGGGTTTACTTTTTGTATGTCTTTAATAGGCAAATATATGTTTAAATAAAATTGGAATTGGCCTTTGATTTTCACATTTTATTTCTAGCCCCATTGCACTCTGGCTATCTCATGATACTAGAAAAACTTCTACAGTGCCAACATATCTTTACTACCCATATATGGGTACCACATACCAAAATTTTTGTTTGTTAAGATTTTAGTTCTGTTGTGTCAACAAGTGCTCATGTTTTGACTAATGTATCTGATAACGAGCAATAAACTGTATCATGAGATTATCATAAATACTTAGTTCCTAATTTATTCATTTTTTTTCTTCCTGAAAGCTGCCGGGTAATAGTAATGCCGTGGATCTAAAAACCAATACAGGACAGCGAAGGATTGTGACCAATCTGTTAATGTAGTTCAATGGCCAAACATCCAGAGATACAAGCGTCTTCATCTGGTAGTCTTTTATTTTCCAGTATAACCTTCATCCAACAACCAAATTTATCTTTTCTTAACATAAACCTTATTGTATCAAGCCATACTTAAAACTCTTCAGTGGATTTTTCTATGAGTAGACCATTTGGTCTTTATTGATCATACAGACCAAAATGCTTAGAATTATTTATGAATCCTTAAATAATCTGAGATTGCATAATTCATCTTGTATAACTTCACTTCTTAGCTTCTAAAATATACCATTTACCCTCCTATCTCAGAACATTTATCATTCTAGTTTACTTGGATCTTTCTTTTATTCTTTTCCTACTCAAATTCTGTTCTAACTACAGATCACTTACTGTTACTTTCTTAGACAATGCTTCCCTGATCCCACAGAATATTTCAAGCCTCCTGCATAAATGCTGCGTAGTCCCCTTTTCCTTAATAAATATCTCAGTTTATAATTTAATGCATTTGTGTAGTCTCACCTACTCAGGAGGCTGAGGCAGGAGAATGGAGTGAACCTGGGAGGCGGAGCTTGCAGTGAGCTGAGATCGTGCCACTGCACTCCAGCCTGGGTGACAAAGCGAGACTCCGTCTCAAAAAAAAAAAAATTAATAATAATAATAGTAATAATTTAAAGCATTTGTGTGATATTATTTGGTATATGAATTCCCTACTACATGATAAATTCATAAAGGAAGAGGTGTTGTTCACTCTTCTCCACTATTATATCTTCAGCTCTTAGCACCATGCAGTCCTTGATACATAGTAGGTGTGTCTCAAAAATTGTATGTTAAATGAGTTAATAACTTAATGGATGCATCTAGTTGCATCTAGTTAATATACCAGAGAGAAATGCCAAACCTAACGTCTATTTTCCACTCTAAAACTGCTTCCTATTTGTTAACTGAGTAGCCGCGTCTAACCATGTTATTTGAAGTTCAAAAGAACAAGAGGAATCTTAGCCAGTGTTTGAGTAGGCAAACACTCACCATAGTGATTTTAAAATTAGAAATTTTTCCATGGTGTGTCAACTTTTTGGATGATTTGCAGCTCTTTATTTTTCCTTTTTTGCTTTTAAAGTGTTCCTTATAAAAAGTTCTTTTCTGGTGAGAAAGTGACTTTGGACTCTACCAGTTGGCATACTTACGTGATATGATTTAAATGCATTCCTTTCCACAAACCTATTTTTAAGGTAGGTAGCATTATGTTCACTGTGCAGGTCTGTAAACTGAGGGAGGGCCTCAGTGGTTAATTATATTGCAATTGCACTGTTTAATAAGTGGCAGAACTTAGAGAGTTGGAATCCAGGACTTGAAAATGCATGCTTTTTCTTATTCCAAGTTGTAGTGATTCCATCTATGTATCCAGAGAAACTTATGAAATACTTATCTGTAGGACTATCGCATTACAATGCAACTTCCCTAAAAGTAAGATTATATTTTTGTTGTGCTATTTGGTGTAATAGGTCTACATTCTAGATGAGGTGAGTATACATTTTTTTTCTCTTTCAAAAGTTCACTTTGTGTATCCTTCATTTCAGAAGAGTTTATTTTCAAGCATGTGCAAATCTACCAGAGCAATTAGAGCTATATTTTGTTCAAAGAAGTAGATGGATCACCAGACTTACTCCCTACAAGTAATGCGCCTGACAGTGACAAGTCAGATGCAAAAGGAACTCTCAAACTTGGATTCATTTTATATGGGACCCTAGGGCAAGTGGGTATTTAATCTAGACTAACTGAAGACATTTATCCTTATCATTGCCAAGGTAGTTATTGAAATTACTAAAATATTCTAGCAACGGCTCTAGGAAAAGAAAACCCGTCCTACCATCTGAAAGGATTTACTGCTCGTGATTCTGCCTGAAAGATAAACCACCTTAGTGTGGATTTTAATGACAGTTTTCATTTTGGATTCACATGTATAGTGCTGATGCTTTTGGTTGAAAATATACCTTTAATTAAAAACATAAGAGGTTTTTTTTAAAAAAAATCTCCATGCGGTCTAAAACGCATAGTAAATCTGTAGCTTGAATTTTATTCTAGGCATAAAATCATATATTATGTCTCTTTAAAACCACATACTTTAATTCCTAGTTTAAACCATCTGGGCTTTTTTTATGGCAGTAGATATTACATACTATTTAATTTCTTCCTGAAATTTGATGTGGGAGGAATGATCTAGAGTGATAAGGTCAGGAAGGCTAGCATGATTTTTAAAAAATGGTTCTGAATTTTACAACAATCGCTGAATAAGATCCTTTGCATATTAGTGTGTGTGTGTGTGTGTGTGTGTATTATTAATAAAGATGTAAACTACAGGCTGCACTGAAGAAAAATATATGGCTATGGGAATTATTCACTGAATAGATAAGCGCTTCGCTAGAATTTTAGAAGCAAAAATGCCATGCAAATTTATGTTAAGAAATTGTGTGAATAGGATTTTCTCTTTTCTTTCTTGATGGAATAAATGAACTGGAAAGTTGTCTTTTTCTTTCACTCCATTTTAAAAAAACTCCGTTTTAAATATACCCTTAGATTTAGAGAAGATCCTGGGAAACAGCACCCACATTTGTCTATTTATTTCTTGGTAGGCATCTGATCTTCCTGGAACTCAAAAGATAAGGAATTTCTGTTTCTTCTTGCCATTCCACTAGCTATCCAAGTTTCTATTCTTTCTAGTTCTTCAATTTTGTGTCGATTTCCTTTTCCTCAATCATTTCCTCCATTTACACCTTTGATTTAAATGTGTCCTAGTTTTTTAAAATAAAAAGTCTATTTGGAAAGACTAAGGTGAAGGCAGTTTGCTGCCCCTCCTTCCCTTACCAAAATCCATAAAACCATTAAAGATTTTATCAAGAAATTAATGTACTCATAAAAAAGGTTTAATGTTGTTAGCTGGTGATTAACCTCCTCAACTGCATCATACATTCATAGTAAACTGTGTTTGGAAGAAATCCTATCGCACCCTGCTAGGAGATAATGAGAGAATTAGATTAGGCAAGTTGTTGCATCTCAGCAAAAGCTATTGGAGATGCTGCTTGGAGTACATATTGTTACCACTGAATAATTATGATCACTTGCTTCAGAATCTTCCTATGAGATGGAAAAATAACCTGTGTTTAAGAGACTCAAATTTTTCTTTCCTGTTCCTGATATGCTTAAATACATTCCGCCACATGAACACACGGTGTATAATCAAAGCTTAGCCAAGTACATAGGAGGCCCTTCATAAATGTTGGCTGAAACAATGAATAGATGTCTGTTCCCCACCAAACAGGGAGTTTTGAGTCATTTTTGTTGACTTTTTTGACCATTTTTAATCTTTTTATCCTGATGCTACATCAGCGTATAGGTTTAAATGAAAATAAGCAATTTTAATCTGTTTTCTTTACATTGATGAAGAAAAATGTCTCTCCATTAGCTCTGGGAGCTCTGGGCCCACACCAACCCTCTTCCATTAGAATCTGCATTTTAATAAGTTCCCCAGGTCATTGATGTGCACATTAACATTTGAGATGCAGTGAATCTCAGTTTTGTTTTTCTTTAGAATTTATATAATATTAAAATAATTCAAACTTTAAATGTGTGTATATATATATATGTATATAAAATGGATTGGTAATTGTCACTTATTTTATTTAAATTAGCTCAATATATTTAGTTATTTTTTAGAACTTCTTTTCTAAGACTATCTTCCGTCCATAATCCTAGCTTTATAAACCAATCTTAAATAATTTTACATGGTATATATTTTTGTGTTACTTTCCTTAGAAAATTCTTAAAAGTTTTTATTGCAAGTTAAGGTTTAATTGCCTCTTATAGTGATATTTTTCATGTATAAGATTCTTAAAGTAAGCCATTAACTCTCTCACTTTTTCATATCATTTGTTTAGATAATAGGCGAAAACACCTTTGCAATGTGTATATTTTTATGTTTATCACTTTATCCAAATTTATTGATCAATTTGATAAACCTCACATTTTAAAAAATATTAAAACTGATTTTCAGTACGACAGTATATATACATGCTCAAACTCTTTTGTGTATCTGTACCAGTGAGTTATTTTCAAGTTGAATACCTATATGCTTTAGAAGCCTCCAACATTATCAGACTTCATGTAAATACATTATATAATGTGTGTGATTAAATTTTTTTCTAGAATTTGAGTTTTCAAATTCCTTCAAGAAGGCTTCATTTATTCTTGTGAATATTTCAATATTGTTTATACAAAGTATCTTATGAATATTTCAATTTTGTTTATATAAAGAATATTTTTCTACTCTTCTTTCCCAAATATTTTCTATTTCATTTCCCATCTGGAATGCTCAATCTCTTCTCTGTCACATAACAAAATACTTTATGAGTTATTTTAAGATTCACTTCTCAAGACTTCCCTAACTATTTAAGCTGACTTGGCTCTTTTATTTAAAATTCAACTGTTCTCATGTTTTGTTATTATTTCACACATATTATTTGCATCTCTACAAGATGAGTTAATATGGGGATCATGTTTTATACTTCACCAAAATTAAGGAATGATTAGTTACCTAAAATCCACCTTAAAATATTTTATGATTGAATTATTTTATAATATAATAAATACTACCACATAGTAAAAATTTAATGTTTTACAAATGAATAAATAAATGAAATGACTGAACAGTTTTTTTCTATACTTCACTAATTAGAAAGCCCTAAAACCTGACTTATGTTTCTACAATTAACCCAAATCAATATGTGATGATTACAGCATGAGTGGGGTTACTAGACAACTATCCTTTACTGTTCTGTTACTTGATAAAGCTGGTCAGAGAAAATTTTCAATTCTTTGTCTGCCTTAAAGAACACTTAACAGACTACAGCTATATAGGTGTTTTGTATCACTGGAAAATCCTGTGACATCAGCTGCTTTTACAATTTTAAAACCGCAGTAACAGCCTTTAAATTTTCTTAAATGCCTTAAGGAGAAAGAGGAAGAGGGAGGGAGTAAAAAGAATATCGTCTGAATAAAAATAAACTAACTTTGAAAAAATGAAAAAACTTCTTCAAATTCTCACTTATCTACCTGTTGCCTGCCCTCCAACCCCTACAAAACTCTACCCTAGCTACCTTAAGGGTCACCAGATGCATGAACAGTTTTTGTAAGGAAAGTTTGGGTAATGTTTATTACATTTATTCAACAACTCAGCAGCACTTAATGAAGAAGAACTTTCAGTAGATGGAGGGGGGAGGGATCATTCTGCAGTTCTGCAATCTTGTATCCTTTAAGCTTCTGTCTCCATGTCCTTGGGTTTTACAAGTCAACTTTTTATTTTTATTTTTTTTTAATCTACTTTCAAGCATGAAGTATACAGGTATTACATCTGTTTTGGTAACTACCTTCCTTTTTTATTTTTTTAAATCCTCTAATTATTTGGGATTTGTTCACTAGCGGAAATGCTCCTTGTTGGAAGTATTAGAAACAGCAATGACAATGATCAATAACAAGACTTTTAACTTGGAAAAAATCAGGACCATATAGTATTATAGACACAATGTTTGTTCCAGCATTGATAATTATCTAAGGGAAATGATCTCAAATTGTTTCTAAAAATTGATAATACTCTTCTAAGTATTCAGATGTACTCAATATCTATGTGCATTAATATTTTAAGATTAAGTTTACAAAATACTGAAGACTACATGGTCACCTCTTTATCCCTCTCCTTCCATTTACTGAGTGACCAGGTAGGCAGGAAGCACAAAGAAGCATGGATCTCAAATCAAATGTGATTGACTGCATTTTGCATCTTCTACCTGCAGGATACCATTGTATTTGCTGTTACCCTTTAGACTACCTAAAATAATAGAATTTGTGAAATTAACAGTTTTTTCAATGTTCTTTACAAAATGTTTTTGTTCTATTAGGTGGGTCTGACATGCATTTGGCACTCATTTTATGGCAGTTTTCTTCCGTCTGTTGGGGAAACTAAACAATCCTACCAACTTAAAGAGCCCTCTGTACCAATGTTATGAAAAGAAAAAAATAATTTATCATTCTGTACACATTAACATAATTATTTGCAGTTAAGGCAGCATGAATTCAACACAAAGTTATGGTAAATCCTCACATTCCATACAACAAAGCAGAAGTAACAGTAGCTTTTCTTTTGCGCTCAAGGGATGAGCGTCTGCACCTGTGCGGCTTCTGAGAGACCCCTGAGCTAATTCCAGAAGTCTGTTTTTATATATCCAGTGGTTATTTGGCCACCACATTGAAAATAGCTCTACATCATAAAATCTGGACACGAGTTTAATCACTAGAGAGATTTATCTCTATACCAAACGTTCTAATCTTCCTCAAGGAAGGACTCAGATTCACTATGTCTCAAGGAAACCCATTAAAGAAAGAAGAGAGGACAAAAATGTTCTATTTGCTTTTTATAAACAGGAAAAAAAATGATTTAAATTTATCCTTGCACGCTCACAACTTCACCAGTCCCATTATCAAAATCTCGTGTCTTTCCTGAAATCAAATGGGTTTCTTCCCAACAATATTAGCGTAGTTTGAAGAAGAAACACAGTTATAAGTAAATGGAAGTGGAATGCCCTGGAAATGGAAAAGAAAATGGCAAAGGATAATTTTTTTCCTTTACACTATTTTTTTTTTGTCTTGCTTTAAAGGTGCTTTTGTGCTGGTGTGCACATGTGTGTTACAGAATATAGGTATAATGATGGCTTAGGCTGCCTTTCTTGGTCCTCCTTCTAGAAGTTTGATACTGACAAAAGATGCTATAGTAAAACATTCATCACCAGGAAACCAAATATTTGGGGTACCTTGAAATATTTCGTTTTCTTATACTATTCTGATTATATTCTGTCTTCCATTTGGAAAAGGAAAATAAGTCTCATATTTCTTAAATGCAAGACTTAATGTATGGCTTAGAAGAAGCCAGGATTATTTGTTTGGAGGCCTGATTAAAAAAAAAAAAAAACTGAACTCTTAGTTAGCTTATCAATCCGACAATTTGTTTTCTTTGTCTCTTAAAATTTCTACAGAATTCACATTCATTTGGCAGTGCCTATTCTTGTAAGGTGAAAAAAATCAGATTATTCCATCCTACAGAATTAATAGTGTTTCTTAACAGATAGGAAAAGAAATTAAAATAATAATTAAATTACATAACTAAATTAAAATAATAACAGCACCTGTTTTTGTAAGTATGACTGGGGACTAACTCAGTTGTCATTGTATTTGAGAACAAAGGTATTCTCGTACATTTGGTCTCTGGTCTTAGATGAGTGAATAATCTAAAAAAGACCAGGTTGAAGATGCAGGATCTTCAGTCCTGACTGCCAGTCTAACTCCAAGATTGTAACACAAAGCGCCCAGTGTTGTTGCTGGCAGTGCATCAAAAGACAAAGTATATCCTTAAAACCATGGTGTAAAGGTAACTCCATTAACTCCAGTTTCTATGGGATACTTTGCCTCCCATATTATGTCCACATTTATGGATAATTACAGATGCCAAAACAGTCTCTTCATTATTAGAAATATTACTGTTTTATAGATTTTTGATTCTTATTTTTTTCTAGAAAATAAGAAAAACAAAGTGCATTAACACAGGTTCTGAGAGAAGGCAAAAGTAATATTTGAAAATCCTATTAAACTTTTTAGTTATTCATTAGTCAATAGGAGAATTTTCCCCAGAAAGATTGGTTACTTGTTTTTTAAAAAGGTATGGCACCTGCTGTACCACATGTTACTGTAGGTACATTGTACAGAATACTTCATAATAGAAAAATCTCACCTTCTTAGTCTATTTTTAAATGTCAGTATCAGTACTTCCAATTTTTTTTAAAGTAAAAAAAATACTGTGATATTGTTTATTATTTTCTCATTTTTAAATAAGAAACCTTTAAGTGGTTATTTATAAGGAACACTTTGAGACCTTCAAAGATAAAGAAGTAGTATACATTAATTCGTATTTTACCTGACAGTGTGACTCATTCATGTGGTAGTTTTTGATAGGAAATTAACTAAGAAAAGAAATAATAATGTAATTTTCATTTAGCTACTTGTGCTTTGTCCTCAACTTTGTTTTTCTTTTATTTTTAAGATTGGCATTTGCATCTTCAGCTGTATAAGCATTACATTTAAAGCAGTTATAGTCCAGTGTCATATTTATAAACCATGCTATCTATATTTTAAATATCATTCATTGTTTATGCATTTAAAATGCAAAGCATTAACATGTTATATGTATATTATGAAAAATACCTATTTAGTGTATTAAATCACTAATATATATTAACCACTCCAGTTAGTTCTACCCTCAAAGATAGTAAATTTGATTGAGAAAATAAGTGCTATGTATTCATAAAATATATTATCCAGAATATAGTATGTCATAGTGAAGTAAAGGTTAAAAGTGCGTATTTTATTTGTAATTTTACATTTTTCAAAATATGCTGTAGAAACTTGTTCAAAAGAGTGTTGAATTTTTATTCAGAAAGAGAATACAAGCTGAGATTACAGGAAAACAAGTATGTTTACGAAAGATAATTGCAAAATGCACTTTATCTGTTGAGATTAGAAGAAAATAATAATTTTATTATAAGCAATTTAGTTATACAGGTTGCCATATTAAATGGCGTAAACATTACTCTTGAACGGTGGAAAATGCTATGGCAGTAAGACAGATTTATCCAGACCAGAGGGAAAATAAAGCCTGGTGTCACCTTTCTCTGATTAGCAATGGCAAAAGGAGGAGGAGGAGGCTGGCAAGGAGACTTACTATGCGTCCTCTTCCTGAGCCTTGATGGGCCACGATGGGCAGAAAGCTGTAACTTCAAGGTTGTAGTGTGAACCAGGGTATTAGCATAGGCACCTGTTTAAGGCCTTGACATTTACCCAGAAACTGAGAAAGGATTTTACAACAGAGACTCAGCAGACCTGGAGCTTTAAAAACTTTCAAATTTCCAAGATCCAAAATAATGCTTTCCAACAATGTTTACTAAATTCGTTATTTCCGCAGTGTTTGTAGAACTACCTTTGTAATACCTATGGATCTACTTCTGGAGGGTCTATTTTATTCTGTTGTTTGATTGTTTCTGTAATAAGGCCATATCTTTTATTTTTATGACTTTTTAATATCTGTTTTATATTTGATAATGCCAGTCTTATTTCTCCAAATTGTTTGTCTATACTTTTAGAAACATTTGAAAATTAATTTTAAAATTTATTGCATGTAAAATTACCATATTAACAATGTTATCTAGGCTGGATGCGGTAACTCATGCCTGTAATTGCAGCCCTTTGTGAGGCCACAGTGGGAGGATTGCTTGAGGAGCTTGAGACCAGCCCGGGCAACCTAGTAAGACTCTATCTCTACAAAAACAAATCAGTAAGGCATGGTGGTCTGTGCCTGTAGGAGGAGGGTGTGGTAGGGATGGAGGGGTGTGGAGATGGGGCTGTGGTGAAGTAGGAAGAGCCCTTGAGGCCAGCAGGTTGAGGCTGCAGTGAGATTGCACTACAGCCTGGGCAACAGACTGAGACTTAGTCTTAAACAAAACAAAACAACAACATTATTATCTTGTTCCATATAGTATCCTTATGTTTCTTCATTTCTTTTAGTAGTGTTAACTATTTCCCCATGAAAGTGCTCTAAATTATTTTAAAATTAATTCAAAGAAGCTTTATGGTTTGTTATAAATAGTACTTAATATTCTCTTTAATTTTTATTTTAAAAAAATTATGAATAAACATTTCACATATACAGCAATGTGCAAAAATGATATAATTAACATCCATTTACTCAGCAACAGGAAACATTTATCTACCCCCAAACAATGAAAATTGTAAACATTTTAAAAGTGCATACACCATGCACTTTATAAATACTTTTTAATATGTTAACTCAGTAACCCTCATAACAACCCATTGAAGGACGTACAGTGAGCTTTACTTTAAAGGGAACTGAAACACAGAGAAGTTACATAACTTGCCCAGGTTACACAGATGATGGCTGTGGGAGTTTGAATTCAAGCCCATGCTGTCTGACTCCAGAGTGTGTGCTCTTACCCACGATGCTATGCTTTTTCCAAGTTTATTGTTACAGTGTTACAGATAGAGCTAAAAATTTATCCAGAAAGCCCTACAATATCTGGTATTGCAAGTCTCCGTCTTGTGAGTTGGAGAGGGGGGAAATGACAGATTCATGAGAAATGGAATGGATACATTGGCCTTTGAATCTTCAGTGTCTAGAACACTGTGTAGAACAGAGTACATTCTTAGAAAATATGTGTTGAATCAACCTTTCTACGTCATTGCAAGTGAATTTTTTAAAAAGGAGTAACTTGCTCCATTTTCCTAAAATTTTCCCCAAAAATGCTGCTGATATCTATTGATATTATTATACCGTTAACTCTCTAATTATTTATTTCAATATTAACGTTGCATGTTTATATTATCATATAACATCTTATGATACATCAGACAGAATTAAACAATTTTAATGTTTAATTCTTCAGGATTTAGACATGTCTATATGTTTTTTTGTTTTTCTTGAGACCAGAGTCTCGCCCTGTCTCCCAGGCTGGAGTGAAATGGCGTGATCTCAGCTCACTGCAACCTCTGCCTCCCAGGTTCAAGCGATTCTCCTCCCTCAGCTTCCCAAGTAGCTGGGATTACAGGTGACTGCCACCATGCCAGGACATGTCCACATGTTTTCTCCTTACACAAAGTTTAGGAGGAGAGTGAGATTTTTAGATTTAACCAACATTTTCATAACAGCTGTAGGAATTACACTTTCTGCTTAGATTTTGTTTTATTCTCTCATCTAGAATAATATCTTCACCTGTATTAGTCAGGGCTCTCCAGAGAAATAGTACTAGTAGGGTTAGAGTTTACACACACACACACACAGAGACTAGGGGAAAGGAGAGAGAGAGCGAGAGAGAGATTGATTTATCATAAGGAATTGGCCCATGCAATTATAGAGGCTGGTAAGTCCTAAGATCTGCAGAACAAGTTGGCAAGCTAGAGACCCAGGAGAGCCAATGATGTAGTTCCAGTCCAAGTTCAAAGGCCTGAGAACCAGGATAACTAATGGGGTATGTCCAGTCCAAAGCTCATCAGACTTGAGGCCCAGGAAAAGCCAATCAAAGCTCAAATACAAAGACAGGAAAAATTTGATGTACCAGTTTAAAAGTAGTCAAGCAGGAAGAATCCTCTCTTACTCAGGGATGGTAACATTTTTGTTCTATTCAGGCCTTCAACTGATTGGAAAAGGCCCACACACATTAACGAGAACAATATGCTTTACTCGGTTTCCCAATATAAATGTTAATTTCATGGAAAAGCATCCTCACAGACATACCCAGACTAATGTTTAAGAAATATCTAGGTACCCCTTAGCCCAGTCAAGCCGACACAAAGTATCCATCATAACACCTCAAATCAAGCATTTAAGGAACATCTGCATGATTCTTCAAGTAATCTATCAAAAATCTTGTCTATTTATCATTAGTCCAATTATCTAACCATCCTTTCCTCCATTGCTCTTCTTGCTGCTCCTTAGTCAAGGGTGTTTCTGTAGACTTACATCCACGTGGTTACTCAGCCAACATACCTCAGTCTTCCTGAGCCAGTTGCTTAGAATCCATTCTGACTTGTCAGTCGCATGGGACATGGTAGTTAAATACATTAATATTACCCCTGAATATAACCTAGATAATAGTCTGGTAGCATACTTGCATTATTGTGGGATGTTGAGTGGAATGCTGAGCTCTACGCTTGCCAAACTATATCGGCTACTTATGCTGTTCTCATCAAACATTTGAACTCTGGATGTCTTCCAAGAAGCTTTTTTCTACTATTTCATTTTGGTAAAACAGGCTACTTAGGAGGTCAAAAGAGACAAAACTGCTGATTTATGGGTCTTCCGAAAGCAATAAAGTAAGGAGAGCTGAAAAACCTGGTAAAACTTGATCTCTTTAGGGATTAATATATTTGTGACTTTTTCAAAATTGTGATTTAAATAACTCTTTTGTAGGTTTATGTAAGAATTTGAGCTGTTAAATATTAAATATTAAATTTGTAATTTTTATGATGCAATAATTAGCAAAAAATTAACATTTTTGGCATGTCTTTCTTCATAAGTATCAATTACTATTTTAAAAATATAAACAGCTCTGTGAAATTTTAGATTTTAAGGATGAAGCAGACATTCTATTAAGGTTCACATGAGTATATATTACATTAAAAATAAACTTAAATTTGGAGCATTACCACCATCTGATTTTAAGACTTCTGTAGAGCTACAGTGTAGTACTAGTGTAAGTACATAAATAGATGTCAATGGATAGAGTCCAGAAATTGGTATGCACTCATATGCTTTATTTTCAAAAGGTGCCAGAAAGAGAGAACCTTGACCCTGAAATAATATTATATTCAAAAATTAACAAAACAGATCTTAGGAAAGGAAATACTAAAATTAAAAATATTCTAGCAGAAAACATGTGAAAAAACCTTTATAACATTTATAAGATTTTCTTAGAACACATATAGCCTCCCTCCCCCAAAAAAGAAAAATAAAATAAAATTTTATAAGAATTTAAAACTTCTGCTCTTCAAATGACAACATTAAGGGAGTAAGAAGAAGTTGGGATGTGATTGCTGCGCCTGTAGTCCCAGCTACTCAGAAGGCTAAGGCAGGAGGATCACTTCAGCCCAGGAGTTTGAATCTTGCCTGGGCAACATAGAGAGATCTTGTCTCAAAAAACAAACAAAAGAACAAAATAAAATGAGAAGCCACAGACTGGGAGAAAATATTCTCAATATATAACTCTAACAAAGGACTTATATCCAGAATACAACTGTAAGAAGACAAAAAGCCAGTGAAAAGACTATTAAACAAACAGATTATACAGATGACAAATAAGTCTATGAAGAAATACTTAATATTATTAATTGTCAGGGAGATAGAAATAAAAAGCATAATCAGACATCACTATGAATCTATCGAATGACTAGCATTAAAAGGCTGTGTGATAAGAATGAGAGCAACTGGAACTCTAAAACATTGCTGCTGAAAGTAAAATAATACAACTTCTTTGTAAAACAGTTTAGCAACTTTAAAAATAAACCTACTGTATAACCTATAATTTCTAGTCCTAGGTTTTTATCCAAGAAAAATGAAAACATAGCAGCTTATTCATAAAAGCCCCATACTGAAAACAATCTAAATATCCATCAACAAGTGAATGAATAAGCAATTTGTAGATATTCATACAATGGAATGTGAATGAAAATGAGACAAATCCAAGAGTACATACTTCATGATTCCATTTATATTGAACATTTAGAAAAAGCAAATCTAATCTAGGGAGAGAGAAAGTAGATCAGTGGTTTCCTACAATTGACAGTTGGGGTATTGACAGAAATGGACATAAAAAAATTTGGGAGTTGGGGGATGATGGAAATGTTCTATACTTTGACTTTGGTGGTGGTTACGTGGGCATATATATGTTTTCAAAACTGCTTGAAATTTATACCTTAAAACTAGTGGATTTTATAATATGAAAATTATATCTTAACCCATTTGTGCCTGAGGTTGAGATTTTTTGATTTTTTGCAATCAGACCTTGGCGATGACCTTGAGCAGTAGGATATAACTTCCACATGCTTAGTGTTCCAATAGTGGAACGCTAGTCATAAAGTTTATTTAAAATATAAAATGAAGTATTGCAAACCTCACTGTAACTACAGGAGACAATGTTGTATCATGAATCGGCTCTTCCTAGATCTCCATATCTGTTTGTCTTCTTGGTGAGTGGAAATGTGTATCTTCAGTTTGAATAGAGAAAGATGACGTGTGTGTGTTTTTTTTCTACTTCTTTGACTATTTCCTCAAGACAATAACTTTACTAGAGAAGTAACAATATAAATTTCCTTGGGCAATGATGCTAAGGTGATTTATTTTATGTATACATATATTTCATTATATCTAATTGTGTATGTAAAAGCATTGTAATTAACTATTTTACCATTTCTTCTCTGCTGCTTCCCTTTAAACTGAAATTAGATGTGTAAATGTGTCTATTTGGTTCACCAATATGTATGTCAATGGATCAATACTGGAGTAAAAAATAAATTCACATATGTTTCTTCTAAAGCCAAAAAATCTACTAACTTGCTGTGATTCCCAAGATATGTGATCTCCTGAAGGTTTAAGTGTTCACTGAATGTTTCTCGTAATTTCATTCTAATAATATTCTAGCAATAGTTCTTTTGATCTAAATTAGACTTTTCCAATTTGCTATGCTTATATATTTGTGTATTTTTAATAAGAATGATAAATAGGTTTATCTTGTGGTTTGAGTTACTTAAAGATAAACTTTACCAAGTAATTAGACATTGCATGTCTAGTTTTTTAAGTGAATATAAAATATTAATTAACTGATTAACTTATTCTAACTCATATACCTAGCCGTGCCAGTAGTTATATATGTTATTCAAACTAGAAATAATTAAAAGAGAACAAAGTTTAAGTGTTTTACAAAATAATGTGTCAACTATGAAATACCAGAGAAATATGATGATAATATTAAGCTGCTTTGGAAATGTAACATATAAGAGCTTTACCCCAAGGAATGAAGACTCCTGAATATTACTTGGGTTTTATGAGATAGAATATCCATTAATGCAATTACATCAATGCAATGATGTAGTGAAGAGAGGAGAGTTTCCACAAAGCAAAACTGCTGAAAGCAATCACATTGAAAACATACAATGGAGTTTCAAAGCTGCAATTACCCAGTATAGTAAATATGCCTTGAGTGATTAAGAGGCAGAGGAAAATTATTATTTATACATGTTTTAAGAATATATACTAATAATGGCTCATTTAGTCATACACACAAAGCAAATACAATTTCTAAATTATTTTCAGTCTCATATTAGTCTCCAAAATAGTTTATATGTTAGCTTTACAGGTATTTTTAAAAAATTATTCAGAGAATGCCATTTGAAAAACAGAATTTGCACTGACTTTTTTCACACATTTTGAAACGTGCTCTCTCTCTTCCCCATCTGATGCCCTTCTTTTGGTGCGTTTATCATTTCAGTAAATGCACCAGGCATCAGTCTGTTGACTGTATATGCAGGGTTTGCCACCAGCACAAATTCTTACATGAATTTAAATGAACATGAACAAAAATGAAAAGCAAAACCCAGCAAATAACTTTTAAGCCGGAGGAAGGATTCTGCCCACTTGCCTAAAGTCTTTGAGGACTATTTTGATTTATAGTTTTAGATCATGGGAATATGAGCCAGTATCTATCTTTGTGGCAGTTTTAAAATATAACTGCACTTTGAATGATAGAAACTTGGTATGTTTGTGTAGAAAGTGATTTTGTGGGCTGCCATTTTTTATCTTGGTATATTCTAGCTGAAAAATGCTTAACTCTTTGGTTTGGCCCATAGATAATATTTTCACCCATTGTCACTGTCTGTCAGTGACACATTTAAAATGGAGACTCAATAAATGCAGTCTGATTGTGAGTTGGGATACACACAAACACACACACACACACACACACACACACACACACCCTTAGGGAATTCTAGGTTTACCATATTCATTCTGGAGTTCTGATAATTCAGTCACTCATTCAACAAATTTTCATTGATCACCATGAGGTAAGCTGTATGCAAATGTCTAGGGATATAAAAATGAAGAAAATGGCCTGGCACGGTGGCTCACGCCTGTAATCCCAGCACTTTGGGAGACCGAGGCGGGCGGATCATGAGGTCAGGAGATTGAGACCATCCTGGCTAACATGGTGAAACCCGGTCTCTACTAAAAATACAAAAAATTAGCCGGGCGTCGTGGCGGGCGCCTGTAGTCCCGACTACTCGGGAGGCTGAGGCAGAAGAATGACATGAACCCAGGAGGCAGAGCTTGCAGTGAGCCGAGATCGCGCCACTGCACTCACCATCCTGGGCGACAGAGCGAGACTCTGTCTCCAAAAAAGAAGAAAAAGGAGAAAACTCGGTTACTGTTCTGAAAAGATTTAGTGTAATTTTGGCTGTGTTAAATCTAGTAGTGGAAGATATAGTCCTTTCAAGATCCTAACTCCAATTAATTATCTTGGTGTGGAACTAATTTATATAAGTAGACAGGCATTGCAGAAGCAGAGCTACAGAGTAGTTACCAGATAGACATGGAGTTAAACTCTGACTTTGACACTGAATAACTACAAGGCTTTAGAGTAGCCACAGCTCTGAGCTTCGGTCACATCTTCTGAATGGTGTGCGTAATATATATTGTTACAAATTTATTTTCATGTTTAAATAACATATGGAAAGCAGCTAATAATTAGTAGCTATTGTTATCACTATCGATATGGAAAAAAAGATGGGCAAACTGTTTTTTCTTCTGAGCATATATAAATATTTTCCAAGACAGAACATTTTTTTGAGCAACAACTGCTATGGTTTGAATATTTGTGTCTGCCCCCCTCCAAATTCCAATATTGAAATGCTGACTCTCAAGATGATAGTCTTAAAGGTAAGGCCTTTGGGAGGTGAGTCAGTTAGAGGGTTAAGTCCTAATAAACGGGATCAATGCCCTTATTAAGGATACCCCAGAGATCTCTTTCACTCCTGCTATGTGAGGACACAGCTAGAAGATGACGTCTATGAACCAGAAAGTGAACCCTCGTCAGACACAAATTTGCCATTGCCTTGATCTCAGGTTCCCCAGGCTCTAGAAATATGAGAAATAGATTGCTATTGTTTATAAGCTGCCCAGTTTATGGCATTTTTTTATATACCATAACAAACTAAATAGCTAATATGCGGACTCAGGTTTGATAGATCAAAGTGAATACAGAGTTAGAATTACTTGGCCTTTAGTATTCATACCATGAAGCCAAAGGAAGTTGTAAAGAAGACAGCCTAGTGCAAAGCCAGACAGTGCCAAGCAGAGCGCCTCTAACAGCTTAGTCCAGGTACACTGAGCAGGCGGGTTACAACAGGTAGTAGGCAAGAGGAGTAAGATTCAGGGACATAAAATTCTAACCAGGGAATTTGACGAGGATTCTGCAGAAGTTCTCTGAAAGCCTAGAATATAGCCAGCAAAGCAGAAGCTGCTAAAGGCACCAAGCCAGCCTAGACAAAAAGAAAAACATAGTGAATTATTTGTTTACTACATATATTTTTCAAGTTTATTGTTCTTCTGTTCCTTGAAGATTTAATACCCACTTATTTGCTCTCTAGCTTGCCTGGCCAACTATGGCGTATGATACTTACTTACATTTTTAATATTCAGCAATGTATATAGAAAAAAAAGGATAAATAAGGCTGAAGTTTCCTGGTGTTCTGGAAAACAACCTTATAATAAAGCTTTTCTGGTAAACACTTGGGTATATTGAGAATTTACAGTGTCCTGATATGCACTTCCCCTTGTCATTCTCACAATCATCCTAAATGGGAGACGTTAGCAGTCACCTAAAGATATGACCTATTGCTTTGAGAAGTTTTGCAACTTGCCCAAGAACACGTAGCTTGGAGGTTGCAGAGCCAAGATTCAAGTCTAAGACTGTTTAACTCTAAAGTTTAAAATTATCTATAGTTTCAAAAAAAATAAGTTTCACTTTTTGGAATTGGAAGCAAGACAATTTATGAAGATAAATTTATAGACAACCTTCTAATGGCCATATCCAAAGGAGCACAAGCAAAGACCGCTGTATCAAGAGTATCAAAAATGTTCAGTGCTGTTTTATTTTCATCTGACAGAAAACTAATTTGGGAGAGTTAATTATTAGGATCAGTAGACGGTCTGCCAGGCATGTGAGTCACTATAGTGCAGTCCTCCCTCTGCAGTCTACCTGGGTCAAAGTATGATTGCTTCTTAGTAGCTGTGTAAATGAGTAGAAGTAAGAAAGTACTTAGTTCCTCTATGCTTCTGTTTTCTCATATTTAAGATGGGAATAGATACTAAAATAACCTTTCTCATTGGGTTACTGTGAGAATTGCGTGTGTCAGTACATGCAGTCACGTAAAAGAGTGTATGGCACAGAATGTGTCTAGTAAATGTTAACATGAGTATATATTTCCAGAAATTCAGAAATGAGATAATGTCCAATGAAGAAAAAATTATCTGATTATGTGCAGGCCCTGTATGTTCAAAGAGAGTTTCTAATTCTTCATCATACAGAGGACTAGTGTTGACCTTATACCAAAGTTGGCCAAGTGGGATTGTCCATTATAGTTCAACCCACTGAGTGCTGGACAGATTCATTTAGACATTTCAGAAACACCTTAGCTCAACATGGCCAAACCTGAATTTGTTTCTTTTCCTGTGCCCTTTCTACTTTTGTGTTTTTTTCCTCACTGAGTGGTACAGCAATATACCTCCTTACATAAGTTATAAATCAATAAGTCACCCTTGATTTCTCAGACTTCCTGCATGCTCTAGTACAAAAAAATTACTAAGGCTTGCAACTTTTGCAACATGTCTTTAATCCTTCCTTTCCTCTCCAACTGTGCTTCTGCTTCACAAGTCCAGCTTTCCCTGGCTCTAGTCTTCTTTCATTCACACATATCTTCTGTGTTGCTGCCAAAGTGTTATCTGAAAACACAATCTGACAATCATACTTCCCTACTTAAAATCTTTTGATACACATGCACACAAACACACACACACACACACACACACACACACACACACACACACACACTCTCTCTCTCTCTCGGCACTCTCAAACACCTTTCAGACAATTTCCTAAAGCCCTAAAACAATCATACAAAGACTTTTATAATCTGACTCTGACCTGTTCTGCCTTATCATTTATCATTCCTTGCCTCATAGGTCATCATCAGTTGAAATCTAACTGACTTGAATCCTCATGCCAACCCAGGCTAGTCTCACTTTTGTGTTTGCTGATGCTGTATCTTCTGTTTGGAATGCATTTTCTTGGTGGCCAACAAAGTCAGCCAAGTGGGTTTTGATAATTTCCGATTTAGTTTACATTCTCCTATCAGGGGAAGCTTTCCTTAACTATCTGCCTGATTAGTGAGTCCTTCCCTATTAGCTCATAAAAATCTGAGTCGTATATTTATCAATGCTTTGACTATGATATTAAATCTTCTACAAGCTCTCTGAGGATATAGTCCATAACTAACTTCTCTGTATTCCTTAAATCAATGGCCCACCACCATATCCCACTGGAAAAATGTAGGAGGATTTTCAATTGCCATGATGACTAGGAGGTGCTACATGTATTAAAGTGAATGGCTAGGGGAAGGGATCCTACATCTTGCATTGATTGGGGTAATCCCACAAATGGAAGAGCTGTCCTGCTCAAAATGCCAATAATACTTCCCGTATGAAATTCTGCATTATTCACATCATGAAGACAATCTATCTCAAGGGCTCAGAAGTAACTGGGTTTCACCATAGACTTGCCACGCTGGATCTCAAATAAGATGATCTTAGGCATGCATATGTTTAAACAGGTTCCCCATAACTTTGATATACATTTCTGCTTAAAAGCCACCATTATAGCCCTTTGTTTTTCCTTTTACCCTAGCTGACAGGAAGCTCAGACTTAATTTCCAAGAGGACCAGTATCTCCACCCTCCTTTTGGGAAATATATTTATTCTTCAAGTCCCATATAGATTTATGAAGAGAAATCTATAGACAGCCTTCTAACGGCCATATCCAAACCTTAACATTTATTCTGTGTCAACACTATATTTTGAATTTGCTCACAGTAAAAATGCTAAGTAATAACATTAAGTACAATTAATTTTATTAAGAAATTGAGTGAGGATATTCATTGGGCCCACTATTGCTTCTCAGAGGTTTACCAACAGAAATGAAGTGATTTGATTTTGAGCACTTCAGGGGATGAACTGCTTCATTTTCTGACTGAGAGGTAGGCAGAGGCAATGGAAGAGCAGCAGGAGCAGAAGACTCAGAATGGCCATTAGAGCTTTTGGATATTTCCCCTATTAGGCTTACAGAAGAGGCCACAGAGGGGCCCTATAGCAGGAGTTGACTAACTGGAGGATGAGCCAAATGTGACTCACACACAGCCTGTTTTTGTAAATAAAGTTTTATTGGAATATACTTACCGGCCTGTAGGTACTATCTATGGCTCCTTTTGTGCTACAGCAGAAGTCAAGTCGTTATAACAGAGATCTTATAGCCTGCAAGGCCTAAAATATTTACTATCTGGCCCTTGAAAGAAAAGGTTTGCTAAGTTCTGCTCCTAAACAATAGTTTTCAGCCAAACCCAATAGGTAAGTAGGTGTTCAACATAGCACTCCTACGTTTTATTTAGCCATGTTAGTACATTAAAATGAATTATCAGCTACCATCACCACAATAAAAATTCCAAAACATGGGATAGTTTTTTCCATGAGGGTTGTAACCTCAAACTGCAATTTTCACCATGAACTGCTAACAATGTCCTCATCTTCTGGGAATACTTTATGATTTATTTTGTAGAAAAGCATTTATGAACCAGCTATTAATTCCTAAGCAAGAATTATTTATGTGACAAAATTGCCTTTCCCTATTTGTGTAAGTTGGTTAGTATGTCTTTATCACATTCTGTCCAATTTTCAGTCCTGTTTTGCTACATTTTCAGACAACCTTATTATTGTGGTATTACCCACTAACCACTGGTAATTCACATTTTTAAATTGCTCTGTGTTGCTTATGGACTGCCATTACAGCCCACACTGCAGGCCAGTTATTGAGTCCTAATAGTGATACTAACATACCCACATGTAGACTTCATTTTGTTGTATTATTGTCTGTGCACATACCCATAACAATGTAGGTTGGAATAACTTAACTTTTAGAGAAGCAGTGGGCACACTTTTCATTTTACATAATGAATATTTAAATTTCTCCTATGTAAAAATCTGTATTGGCACATATGATGAATTCTGAAGATTTAATAACTATGAATACATTGTCTCCCATTGAAAAGTGGCTGAAAGGAGTTGCATATTAACATTTGCTAATTGTTGTATTCCAGACGCTACAACAATGCTTGGCATATAGGGATCCCATATAAATACATGTTGAATGATAGTTGAATTAACAAACTATGCATTTTCATTTTATAACTTTTTCAAATAAGACAGGGAAACAAAATGGCAAAATACTAATATTTAATGAATGAATTTTTCATATTCTCTTCTTGGGCTTTATTTAGGTCTTTAGTGAAACTGTTGCCCATTCAAAATCAACCTGTGGTAAAGCAACTCTTCATGGTGACCTTGAGGAGCAATGGACTGGATGGATGTGGAAACTTGTTTAATTATTTTGTTAGTATAAATTATCAGACATAATATTCCTGACCAAACACTTTCATTTCATTGCTTTTGATTTCAGATTTTACATCTTAGTTGTGACTTCTTGGAGAATGAAGATCACTTTTCAGGAATCTGATAAAAATCAACAGACTTCTAAAAAGTCATGATAACTTTCTTTAACCTTTGAAGTGAGAATCTCATAAAAGGGAGAATAAAAATTTATTATTGTTCCTTTTGAACTTCATATTTCTTGGGTTAATATTATCCAACTATACATCTAAAAATCCATCAAATTTTCAAATTTCTCTGCTTGCTCAAACCCTCACTCCCAGTTCTTCTGGAACACTCTGTCTCAGCCCAGAATTGTCATTTTCTTTCCAGTGGCCTTGCCTTCAGGAAAATAGTCCCTTTCTTTCAGTTGTGTTCTTTGTATTTCTATATTGGGTTCATTTAAATCAGAATTAAGCCATCTTGTTTGAACTTAACCAGGAAAACAATTTTGAGGCTTAAAAGAACTTTCATGTATATGGAAAATGTACTTCTATGAAATACCTTATACCTTCATGAGGTGCAAATTGTTGTTTATTTTTATCCTTTGGTTAAATCTTTCTATTTCCCTTAACCTACATTTGGGGCTATATATTGGAACATTGTTAAGTGCAAGTAAAATGAAATACATCATTAATTTTGAAACTAAGTTTTAAGCAGATTCTGTCAAAGTAATGACACCAGTGTAAGCATTAACAGAAAATGCGGAACAACTTAAATACTACACGTTTGTCAAAGATCAAATAGTTGTAGATGTGGTGTTATTTCTGAGGCCTCTGTTCTGTACCATTGGTCTATATATCTGTTTTTGTACCAGTACCATGCTGTTTTGGTTACTGTAGCTTTGAAGTATAGTTTGAAGTCAGGTAGCATGATGCCTCCAGCTTTGTTCGTTTTGCTTAGGATTGTCTTGGCTATACGGGCTCTTATTTTGGTTCCATATGAAATATAAAGTAGTTTTTTTTGTTGTTTTTTTTTTTTTTTTTTTTTTTTAATTCTGTGAAGAAAGTCAATGGTAGCTTGGTGGGGATAACATTCAATCTGTAAATTACTTTGGGCAGTATGGCCATTTTCATGATATTGATTCTTCCTATCCATGAGCATGGAATATTTTTTTTCATTTGTTTGTGTCCTCTCTTATTTCCTAGAGCAGTGGTTTGTAGTTCTCCTTGAAGAGGTCCTTCACATCCCTTGTAAGTTGTATTCCTAGGTATTTTATTCTCTTTGTAGCAACTGTGAATGGGAGTTTGCTCATGATTTGGCTCTCTGTCTACTATTGGTGTATAGGAATGCTTGTGATTTTTGCACATTGATTTTGTATCCTGAGACTTTAGCGAAGTTGCTTATCAGCTTAAGGAGTTTTTGGGCTGAGACCATGGGGTTTTCTAAATATGTTATCTCCAAACAGAGATAATTTGAATTCCTCTCTTCCTATTTGAATACACTTTATTTCTCTCTCTTGCCTGATTGCCCTGGCCAGAACTTCCAATACTGTGTTGAACAGGAGTGGTGAGAAAGGGCTTCCTGGTCTTTTGCTGATTTTCAAAGGAAATGCTTTCAGCTTTTGCCCATTCATTATGATATTGGCTGTGGGTTTGTCATAAATAGCTTTTATTATTTTGAGATATGGTCCATCAATACCTAGTTTAATGAGATTTTTTAGCATGAAGGGGTGTTGAATTTTATCGAAGGCCTTTTCTGCATCTATTGAGATAATCATGTGATTTTTGTCATTGGTTCTGTTTATGTGACGGATTACGTTTATTGATTTGCATATGCTGAACCAGCCTTGTGTCCCAGGTATGAAGCTGACTTGATCATGGTGGATAAGCTTTTTAATGTGCTGCTGGATTCAGTTTGCCAGTATTTTATTGAGGATTTTTGCATCGATGTTCATCAAGGATATTGGCCTGAAATTTTCTTTTTTTGTTGTTGTGTCTCTGCTAGGTTTTCATATCAGGATGATGCTGGCCTCATGAAATGAGTTAGGGAGGATTCCCTCTTTTTCTATTGTTTGGAATAGTTTCAGAAGGAATGGTACCATCCCCTCTTTGTACCTCTGGTAGAATTCGGCTGTGAATCCATCTGGTCTTGGGCTTTTTTTTGGTTTGTAGGCTAATTACTGCCTCAATTTCAGAACTTGTTATTGGTCTATTCAGGGATTCAACTTCTTCCTGGTTTAGTCTTGGGAGGGTGTATGTGTCCAGGAATTTATCCATTTCTTCTAGATTTTCTAGTTTATTTGTGTACAGGTGTTTATAGTATTCTCTAACAGTAGTTTATATTTCTGTGGGATCAGTGGTGATCTCCCCTTTATCATATTTTATTGTGTCTATTCGATTCTTCTCTCTTTTCTTCTTTATAGTCTGGCTAGCAGTCTATTTCGTTAATCTTTTCAAAAACCAGCTCCTGGATTTATTTATTTATTTATTTATTTATTTTTATTTATTTATTTTGAGACGGAGTTTCACTCTTGTTGCCCAGGCTGGAGTGTAGTGGCGCAATCTCAGCTCACCGCAACCTCCGCCTCCGGGGTTCAAGTGATTCTTCTGCCTCAGCCTCCTGAGTAGCTGGGATTACAGGCATGTGCCACCATGCCCAGCTAATTTTATCTTTTTAGTAGAGATGGGGTTTCTCCATGTTGGTCATGCTGGTCTCAACCTCAGTTGAGGTGGTCTGACCTGAGGTGATCTGCCTGCCTCGGCCTTCCAAAGTGCTGGGATTACAGGCGTGAGCCACCACACCAGGTCTGATTCTTTGCTTTTTTGAAGGGTTTTTCATGTCTCTATCTCCTTCAGTTTTGTTCTGATCTTAGTTATGTCTTTTCCTCTGCTAGCTTTTGAATTTGTTTGCTCTTGCTTCTCTAGTTCTTTTAATTGTGATGTTAGGGTGTTCATTTTAGATCTTTCCTGCTTTCTCCTGTGGGCAGTTAGTGCTATAAATCTCCCTCTGAACACTGCTTTAGCTGTTTCCCAGAGATACTGCTATCCCTCCCCTTGTCCGCAAACCCCCCGACAGGGATAGCATTGGGAGAAATACCTACTATAGATGGCGGGTTGATAGGTGCAGCAAACCAACATGGCGCAAGTATATCTATATAACAAACCTGCACTTTCTGCACTTTTATCCCAGAACTTAAAGTATAATAAATAAATAAATACATAAATACTGCAAAAATGCATGCTGCTGTCTTTTCTGTTTTGCATTCTTTTTTTATTATTATTATACTTTACGTTTTAGGGTACATGTGCACAATGTGCAGGTTTGTTACATATGTATCCATGTGCCATGTTGGTTTGCTGCACCCATTAACTCGTCATTTAGCATTAGGTATATCTCCTAATGCTGTCCCTCCCCCCTCCCCCCACCCCACAACAGTCCCCGGAGTGTGATGTTCCCCTTCCTGTGTCCATGAGTTCTCATTGTTCAATTCCCACCTATGAGTGAGAACATGCAGTGTTTGGTTTTTTGTCCTTGTGATAGTTTACTGAGAATGATGGTTTCCGGCTTCATCCATGTCCCTACAAAGGACACGAACTCATCATTTTTTATGGCTGCATAGTATTCCATGGTGTATATGTGCCACATTTTCTTAGTCCAGTCTATTGTTGTTGGATATTTGGGTTGGTTCCAACTCTTTGCTATTGCGAATAGTGCCGCAATAAACATACGTGTGCATGTGTCTTTATAGCAGCATGATTTATAGTCCTTTGGGTATATACCCAGTAATGGGATGGCTGGGTCAAATGGTATTTCTAGTTCTAGATCCCTGAGGAATCGCCACACTGGCTTCCACAATGGTTGAACTAGTTTACAGTCCCACCAACAGTGTAAAAGTGTTCCTATTTCTCCACATCCTCTCCAGCACCTGTTGTTTCCTGACTTTTTAATGATGGCCATTCTAACTGGTGTGAGATGGTATCTCATTGTGGTTTTGATTTGCATTTCTCTGATGGCCAGTGATGATGAGCATTTTTGCATGTGTTTTTTCTTAAAAGATTGTTAATTCCAATTTCTGTATTATACATTTCTGATTCACTGAATATGAAAACTCATACTAAAGCATAGTCAATTAGCTGTGATTTAGTCCATTGATGTAATGAGAATGGGTGCAGAAAAGAAATAGGAAGAAAATAATTACTGAAATACAGAATTTTGGCAGGATTGATAACAACTGCTGTATACCAGAAAGAATGTGAATGATGAAATTCTACTGGACCAAAATAATCCTCTCCTTTTCTTAAGTGAAGAATGGGATATATCTCTAACACCAGTAACAGTGGATATTCATTGTGAATTACTCAATAATTTTGATGCTTCCACAGTCTGAGGATATGAAGCTGTTTGCTTGGAACCCAGAGGGAGACAAAACACAAGAAAGATATGCATATATGATAAACTCAGTTGCTCTTCCAGTTGGGGACACCGTTAACTAATTAAATCTGCGCTTGCAACTGGCCAGCTGTTAGCCAGAGGCATGAGGGATGGTTTAATTTACTTTAAGAAGATAAAGCGTAGAATGAATTTGATCATGGTGTTGCAGAAAGCAGTAATCAATCTTAAGGTAAGAGAAGAAAGAAATAATTTCTCATGTTTAAATGTGGGTAATTATTTAAGTACTCTGAGTTATCCAATCTATAACTCTCTATTAAGAATCTTTCTGCTGAGCCTAAGTTATTACAGTATTCAAAGCATTATAGTTTGGACTGTATAATTCCATAGGAATTAAGTAATACTTACAGAAAGAGAAAGAAAATTAATGAGCTTTTAGGGTGAATGATGTGTAAGAATAAATCAAAGGCAAACATTTGTCTCACTGACATATGTATTTCAATGGATTCACTTTTAGATCATTATTATTTGTCCACCCTAATTAATGATAGTCCAGTTGGGGCTTAAGGAATTTTACAATAATAATTATGATTCATCTGACACTCTAGTAAACTTTTTCAATAAGCTTTTCACACCATTTGAAATATGGGGTAGTTAATATATGCTTGCTTTGAGGAAATGCAAATAGTACATTCATTCATCTCCATATATAGGCTAAATTGATAGAATAGACATTATGGAAAGGTAAAGATAGATTTTAAAATATGTTAAATATGCTGTATTACTAAAAATGCCTTCTACTTTAACATGAGATTTTCTAAAATAATAATGTATGTTAGAAAATGGTATTTTCTAGTATAGTACAGTATGTTAAAAAATTGTATGTAGTAGAGAGATATTTTATAAGTACTGGGGCAATAGGTCTGGTATCTTACTCAATTTAAATGCAGTCACAAATATAAATGTATCTGCTTGTGTGTGTGTATCGACCTGTCTAAACAAGTGTGTGTATATATATGTGTGTGTATATGTGTGTGTGTATATATATATATTTTTCATAAATATTTGTGAGTAGAGTTAAGGATTGAAAGGATATAAGAAAATTAAAGGAGATCAAGAGAAAGAGAAAAATTATGTTTCAAAGATTACTTGAAAGGAAATATTTAAAGCAATAAACATTGGTAATAAAAGACATTGACAGGTACAATGAATAATTTGTAGATATGGCTGTAGGTGAAAATCATTTCGGGGGAATACATTTAACATATACATAACATACACACGGCATGACTGAAAAGACATGAGATTTGAAAACAGACGTAGTTTTGTTTGTGTTTTTTCAGCCCCACTACTTTATGCTGATTGATTAGACAAGTTACTTAAATTTTTGGCCCCAGAAACCATTGGCAAAAGGCAATTAATAACACCTATCTTTTAGCGTTGTTGTGTAGATTCAACTGCAAAGTATGTGTAAGGATATAGACAGATATTCGATAAATGGTGGTCATTTCCAAGGATAAAACCTTGTATTTAAGTCATTAAGTTGTATAAAAATCATATAATTTTTAAGACTACTGAAACTAGTAGCTTCATACTTCAAGAAGTTTTTGAGTTTTGCGTAGTTTTAACAAGGAGTATGCCACCAAAAAAAATATTTCCCATATTTCTGATCTTAATCTGATTTTTCTACTTTCTTACTCCTAAAATGTATAGCTACATCTGACATGAGTCTCCATATTAGATAACCTCATGGTTATATATTAGTTTCTTTTTAAGATTTTGTATAAAAATTCAGTTATCATATTTGTCTTAAACTACCGCACATAGTGTTACTTGCAGAATTTTTAGTTTGGCCTCCACTCCCATTTCCATTCCCCTTAGGGAGCATACTACCAGAGAAACTAGATAATAACAATGATTCTCATATTTTTCACAGATTAGAAATAAATATTACAAAAGTTTCTGTGAAAAAAATTTACAAGTCTGAAATGATGTGACTTTTCATCCATTTGATTTCACAATTTATCAATTGCCTTCCTTTACTAGAGTCCTTTCTAGATGTTATATGAAGCCAATAGGACAGCAGTGGACAGTGGGCTGTGGCTTAACGTGGGGCTTTTCCTTCTACGACCGAAATCCTTGTAAAATTATGTTAGTCATGTGAAGGGAGTGGACAGTTTCATGGAATTAGGATTTTTTTTTTTTTACATATGAAAATGAGAGAAAGGTTAAAGACCTATACAACCAAATCCAAATGGTGATTTTCTTAGTCTTATTTATTTTTAACAATTTCAAGACAAAGTAATCATTACGAATTCAAGAATGAAAAAGTATCGTTATTTGCTCCAGACAAGAGAAAAGAGAAAGGGAAGAGAAATACCACTCCATGCAAATTATCTGTCTGGTTTCTTTCACATCAGTGTCTGTCATAATCAAGAGTCATGAGCTTTTGGATATGCGGAAATGAATTTATTAGTGGATACTCTCCTTCTTTTCAACTATCCAGATAGGGAACATGCTTACCCTTCTTTCTTTTCCATTGTCTTCTCTCTGGAGGAGTTACAGCTATGTATGTATGTCCACATGCTTATGACCTAAATGTTCAATAATTGAAACCCTCTATGCAAGTCTGGCATGACTCTCTTCTTTGCAGATTTGGCTTTTATAATTGAGACAAAATGACACATGCCTGCACTCATTTCTGTATTAATTTGGCATTGTTTCTGCCTGTTGTTGGCTTTATTAAAGGCCTTTCCTGTGGCAGTCTCCTCTTTTGTTTCCCCATGAAGCCGGTGCTCATTTCAACTCACAGGGTGTGCTCAGCAGCTGCCAGACCAGATGCTCCACTGCTGGATATTTTGTCTGATTTGAGTCTAGGGACATGGTCAAACTACTTTGGAAATATTTAGTTTATCCAGATGCTGCAACCTTCAGCTAGCTGTCAGTTGTGACGAATCTGTTCCGTTCTTAATGCTGCAGATATTATAATGTGCAAATACTTTTCAGACTCATAAACTTTGAAATTATATGCTTTTCTCCTTTATTTTCTACTTATTTTCTGCTTTTATATTAAATAATTCCTTTGTCATACTTAATTTTGAACTGGTTTTTCTAATTTCTTAAAATGAGAGTTAAGTTCCTATGTAAACTATACGTGAACTGAACTATAAACATAGGTTCCTCTGTATTCCAAGAGTTTCATTGTTACATATTTTACTTTTCATTGCATTCTAGATGCTGTCGATGTGCTCTGTGATACAATGTTTTTTGAGAATCAATTAATTTTCTTCATTATTTTATTATTAATTTCTAATTGGATATGTTAAATAGATAAATAATATGGCCAATAAGAATCTAGTTATTATTCTTTTTAAAAGATTCTCCTTGTGGCCACATGTATAGAATATTTTGTAAAATGCTTATATGGTGTGTGTGTGTCTGTGTGTGTGTGTGTTTGTGTGCATATGTTTATGTGTGTGTATGTGTTCTCCAAGGAACGTAATTCTCTAACTGAACCTTATTATTAAACTGTTAAATTCCTGTATGTTCTTACAATTTTTGACTCTCAGAATTTGTCCAATTCTGAAAGACGGACATCTCTTATGTAATGCTATTTATGAATTCTATCTTGAATTTCAAATACATGTTTACTTTGCCTTTAGGTTTATTGAGTGCTTTCAGGTTTATGGAACATTCTTTATCTATTTCTTTAATGTTTATCCATTACATAATATATACCTTCCATCTTTATTGCTTTTAATTTAACATTTTTATATGAATTTGTTTCTCTCTCTTTAATTTGCTGGTGTCTATTTGCTTATTTTCACAAATCTTTATTATTTTGTTTTAAGAATTTTTTTTATAAAAAACGTATTGCTAGGGTTTCATTCGCTTTATATCCAATTCAAACATCTTTGATTTCAATACAATAATTTATCTATTTTCTTTTGGTGTAAAAACATATATGTTTTATTTTTCTTCCAGCTTACTCAATGTTCATTAAAATATTTACCCCATGGTTTTGGGGTTTTCTTCTATTTTCTGATTTTATGTGCCCATCCAACATTATTACACACACTTTTTTTTATTTTCTTAAACATTTTTGAGATCCTTTGGTAAAAAGTACGTTGCTACATTAATGATGAAAATGGTGCTATTTTACATATTCGTTTTTCAAAGTATTATTTTATATTATCTCATTTATCTTATTTATTTTACCTATATAAGGCAAATACCATTAGAAAAACGTACTTAGATAAAACTACTACCGAGTGCCAGGGTGACTTATGAATTCCTTGACAGGTGGACATTCCTCCTACACAAACTCTTATCTTCTGAAAAAGAATCCATACTCATTTTGTCTCTAGACACCTCCAATGATCTGAGTCTCTTTTCGTATATAAAAGTCCAAAGCGGCCAGACGCGGTGGCTCATGCCTGTAATCCCAGCACTTTGGGAGGCTGAGGCGGGTGGATCATGAGGCAGGCAGATCACAAGGGCAGGAGATCCAGACCATCTTGGCCAGCATGGTGAAACCCCATCTTTGCTTAAAAAACAAACAAACAAAAATTAGCCGTGCTTGGTGGCGCATGCCTGTAGTCCTAGCTACTAAGGAGGCTGAGGCAGGAGAATCGCTTGAACCCTGGAGGAGGAGGTCGCAGTGAGCCAAGATCATGCCACTGCACTCCAACCTGGAAGTCCAGAGCTTCTTAGAGATACTATATAGGACAATTCTAGAATTATCACTCCTTAATCCAACTTCGTATCCAAGGAACATTCTTTCTGAAAATTAAGCCATTCCATATGGAACCTACAGATTTCTCAGACTTGCGGTAGGCCCACTGTGATCTCAATCTGAATCCTCATATACAAGAATTGGAAATGCAAAGACAGGAAGATTTGCTTGCTCTTTGCCCAATAGCATGCTCTTAATTTCTATTAAGGTTATTTTTCCATTTTAAAATTTGTTTAAAACCAGTATTCTATTGTCACTATTAACAGATCTGTAACCATAGAAAAATCACAACCCCTCCCAGGGTGACAATTTATTAAATTAAAAATATATATATACAAATAAGAAAAATAATGAGTCATCTTAAAAATCCCCTGGAGTAGTTGTGACAATTAAATAAGTCAAGCCTTTGGAAAAGTCCTTTTTGAAAGTACTAGTTCAATTAGAAAAATAAATTATAATGAAATATAATAGTATTTCTCTACCTATTTAAATTTTTAAATGTTAGCGTATGTTATGTATGGGGCAGTCCTAGTAAGCATACGTATAGAAATTGAGAATAATAAAAATAAAGGTGTCTGGAATGTTCTTGTACCCTTGAATATTTTGAGATATAAATATGAAACATGCAATCAGCTGTGAACATTTGAAAATATAATAAAATTACAAAAGATTCAGAAGCGTATATTTCTTTAACAATGTAAGCATTTTTTTTGTCTTTGTCTATGAGCAATTCAATTATTTTGATTCTGAAATAAATTAAGTAAAGCTTATTGAGTCTGATCAGCCCTGGTTTCCAGGGAATTGCAGTTCAATTTCATTTTTAATTAGAATTGAACATTGTGGATTTCTTAGCACTGGTAAGCAAGATCTAGCAATAAAGTATGTACTTAATTTGTATTAAGTTTCTGAAATTTAGCGTAAAGAGTGAGTAGTATGTCTGGTTAATATTTAAACACCTCACAATGTTCTGTTGTAGAAGTTTCCATTTATAAAAGCTGCTGTTCTATAACAAATTACTTTCACTTTCAAATAAACCTGTTATCACAACATGAGCAAAACTTATTCAATTAAAAGAGAAAACAAAGTAAAGTAATTATTCACTCCCACTTGATGTGCACAGTAACTGGTAAAGATTCTACAAATGCCTATGAAAGGTAGATATGCTGGCTTAAACATCATTTTTGCTTAAATATTATTGTTTTAATCAAGTTTAGATGTATTCATGTGGGATAGACATTTTTATAGAGAAAACCATTTTTTTATGAAAGAAGAGAGACATAATTTCCATTGTGATAAACCCACATGGAAAGAAGCTGTGAACCGTAAGATCAGTTGTGCTGACTTTTTCTCTTTCAGCTTTTCACACCTATTTCTGTTTTGTGTCTTGTTTGCTCAGTATCTCTCTAATGTTGTTCATCACATTGGGGATACTTGAGAGCTGTACGTCTAAGTATCTGTTTTCATCATTTCTTTGCACTCAGACGTTAAACTGGGTATGTTCTCTTCCTAGCATCCTGTCTTAATACAGTACCAAAGCAATGGAAAGAAGGTAGGGGGTTGCGCGGCAGGGGACTGGCGGTAGATGCCTAAGTCACCTGGGATACAGTCCGTTGAAATAATACTCGGAACTATAAACCCTTAGATGTCTGTGACGAAAAATGTAGCATGTTGGTTTAACAGTGAATGTCTTGTTCAAAAGGTAAGTTAGAGCCAGAATGGGCTTTTGTTATCTTATCTCTTTAAATAATATCTAGGATTTGAATGACAATATGCATGCGGGTAATTTATTTATTCACCCCAGATGGAATAGGGATGGCTTTCTGGACTAGGGAAGTGGAATCTCCCTGACTTCGACCTCTGATGGGTTTGTACTGTTAAAAGATTTTATCAATTTCTACCAGACAGGATTGCAAAGGCAACTGGTAATCTATAAACTATACAGACAAGCGACATGCACTCTGACCTTCTTTGCCAACTGTAAATCTTTCTAATTAGTGAAATTCTTTCTGTTCTTAATCGAATTCTGTACATGAACTAGGCATCCGATTTGCTCCCTTATAAAAGAAGCTAGCAATAATTCATGGGCATGTATATGAATCCTTGAGCATGCCCAGGAGTGAAAATATCCCTTAGCTGTTTGTGTCTGTACTCATCCTGTGTAATTATACAATTAAATATGTTAATTTCAAGAGGGGTTGAGAAATTACATCTCTGTGAAGTAGATCGCTTCTTTTTAATGAAGAAAAATGAATAATAAAGTAACAAATTTATTTCCCTGATTGGTAAGGAAAATGTGATAAATCATTTATCTTTTTTTTTTTCTTTTTTTGAGATGGAGTTTCACTCTTGTCGCCAAGGCTGGTGTGGAATGGCACAATCTCAACTCACTGTAACCTCCGCCTCCCGAGTTCAAGTGATTCTCCTCCCTCAGCCTCCTGAGTAACTGGGATTATATGCACGCACCACCATGCCCAGCTAATTTTTGTATTTTTAGTAGAGACAGGGTTTCACCATGTTGGCCGGGCTGGTCTCAAACTCCTGACCTCAGGTGATCCGCCTGCCTTGGCCTACCAAAGTGCTGGGATTACAGACGTGAGCCACTGTGCCCAGCCCATTATCCTATTTTTAAAAGACAAGCAATAAATTATAAAAGTGTAGAAAAAAATGTGGTTTAAAAAAATTACAGAAGAACTAGAAGACCTTAAAGAAACTTTTTTTTTTCAGGATAACTGTTTTTTTCAGCTTCCCTGACACTACTCCCCACCCTAGACAAATGCAAAGAAATCACATAACCTAAATTCTCAATCTGCTTTCCCTCTTTCTCTTCTTTATCATAACCACCAAAATAAATAAATTGGTTAATAATAAAATAAGGAGGAAAAATAACTTGCATATTACGTAGCATTTTACGCTTCTGAAAATTCTTCAGATATATTACCTCCTTTGGATCTGCTAGTCATTTTGTGTATTTGGCAGGGCAAATGTCATCCATTTTTGTGAATGAACTTCAGAGCTTTTCAGTGTCATGCCCAGCATGTCTCTCTTAATGGCTGGTTCAGGACAAGACCCTTACTCTCAGTCCAGTGTTTTTTCATCTGCTAATGTTGCTGGCAGGCCAAACAACAGAAAAACAATTAGACAAATTCAAATGTACTACTAGTAGCTTATAATATCATATGGAACTTGCAAGCAGTGTAAGATCTGACGTTTTTATGATAAAATTTCAAAAGTGATTTGACATATGCCTTTAATGATAATATTCATTTGCTTTTTTTCCAAATACATTCTTTTTATACCCACCAGCCTTGGAGGGAATTATATATAAACATTTATTTAAAGCAAATAATGCCAAAAGCTGACTTTGTTGTTTTCTTTCTCTTCATAGGATGATTCATAATGCTATAAATTACAAAGTCATTGAACATCAAATATACATTTAGTCACTATTTTTTTCTTTTATATATAAGAAAATTGGAAGCTCCATTTAGTATTTCAGTTATAAAGACAATTTTGAAGGCAGTAGAAATAGAAGAATGTTGATTCTTATACACATTGACATATCAGAAAATTATGTATGTCACTAAACCTAACCAGTAGCTAATTTCTGGTATTTTATTACCTTTTGAGATATTTTATTCTTATTAGTTATTGTCTATAAGTTTCTCCCCATTTATTATGGCTTTATTATATATACTCTTAGTTAAGAATATTGGTAGCTTAATAAAAAACTTAAATATAGTAAATTTTCACAGACTAAATGATGAAGAGCTCTATACTTTATTTGATCTTGCTTATTCAATGAAAAAAAATCTATAATCCCAGAGGTTCATGCATGTCACTATATGAGGTCATTTTTTATCTCCTCACCCCCATCTCTTCCTCTCTGTCTCATACAATTACATATATAAGCACTAAAATAAATAGTAAGTTGGTAAATCAGAAGCCTACTGTCTTTATGACTTAATATCTAACATATAGTACTAATATTATTTTCTGTTCCTCTTGAATATAATTTGTTCAGTTCAAAAGCAGCAGCATGTCTACAGATGAAAAAAAAAGTGCATGCAGTTGATAATATTAACAATATATTTACTAATAAGGTTTGCATGTTTCCCCCCAATATTGGCTGTGAGGAGTGGAATCACATTAGAAAACTTATTAAAGATGAGTGCTCTTTATTCTTTTCAGTTCATAAACCACCTTAACAGGGGAAGGACCCTGTGCCACTGTGTTTTCAGTTCCTCAGATACTTCTTTCTGAAAATAAAAGAAATGAGGAAAATACTTTCTGGTCCCCACTCTGGAACTATATACTCAGTCTAGAACATGGATTTTTTTTTTTTTTTTTAAGACTGGGCTTCTTCCATGCGACAACCATTGCAAAAATTGTCAAATAACATTATATGAATTTAAAAAAGAAATCTATAAAGTCGCATTATTATTTTCCATTATTTGGAAGCAATGTGTCTTACTGGGGGAAAAGTACAGGAAAATACCTTATGAAGACACATTTCTGTCTGTTCATTTCCAGTCTGAAATATATTAACTATGTGGTCTTGATCTTATGATCTTTACATCATGGTTGCTTTATTTGTAAAGTAAGAATAATTCCACAGTGTTATTATGAGGCCACAATGGGAAATTAGTTTAAGGTGGAATCAGTAGATCTTATGAAACAGGAAATGCTCCCTTCCTTCCTCCCTTACCCCCCCTTTCCTCCCTTCTTCCCTCCCTCCCTTTATCCCTTCCTTCCTCCCTCCTTCCATCCATTCTTTCCTCCCTTCTTTCCTGCCTTCCTCCCTCCCTCCCTCCTTTCTTTCCTTCCTTTCCTGCTTCCTTCCTTCCTCTCTCCCTCCCTCCTTCCTTCTTTCCTCCCTCCCTCCCTCCTTCCTGAATTATGATAAAAGCTGAAGATTATATTCAGAAGTCTGCAGCAGCCCTAACTTTCTAAATAACTTCAAGTATTTTTTCCTTTACAAAAGCAGGAGGTCATTGCTTCTTATTAATCTTGCTAGAATTATTTAAATAACTTTAGATACATCAAGTAAAGCAATTTGAAATCCCAGTTAAAGGTGTTCAGTGAATTCGAAGAAAAATGATGTGATTATGCCTTGGATATACTCAGTCTGATTACAGTGAATTTTCCTAATCATAATAGTCTTTTTTTAAAACTAACAAAGAAAAATGAGTATATTTCTGAAATATAACAGAGAAACTAGAATCTTACAAGCATTTTTAGTGGCATTCTTACAACACAATACATAAGTAAAGGGCCAGATGGCAAACCTATTAATAGAAAAACAATCTGAAAAAGAAGGATAACATAATATTTGAGCTTCCGAAGTAAAAATATCTGCCTAAGAAGTGATTATATATTACGTGTCCTGTCCAGTATTTTTATTTTTCACATATGCTAGATCTATTTAATTTGAATAAATAAGAACGTACTATGAGATGTCAGGTTCATATTTTTTAAGTTTATTTTTTATGTTACTATACATATGAAATTTTAATCTAAAATGTCCCAATCTATTGTTTCTATATACATTAATCCCCATGACAGGGCTTTGCAAAAATCCAGGTCTTTTTTTTTTTTTTTAACAATCTAAATAAACAGGCATATAACTCTCATAGTATTGATTTCAGAGTCTTCTTAGAAAGCAGATCACATTAAGAAGCATTTGATATGTTTTATAAATTCACCCTTTAGCCAGTCTTTTTGTAAAGGATGGACGTATAATTGAGAGGAAAGGCATACTTTAGTGAAAAGATTATGAGACTTGAATTCAGAAAACTCAAGTTTGATTCCTGCCATTACCACTTATTAGCTCTGACCCTGGGCCATTCCCTTAACCTTCATGGAGCACAATTTCAGTGACCGGATAAAGAGAGTTATAATAACTTATATCAAATGATCTGAGTAAAAATCAACAAATAAGAGATAGTGCCTGGCACATAGGAGATATACGGTTAAGTACTTGATAATTCGACCTAAAGTTGACTCAAAGATCTACATCATAATCACAATAATGTTCCTAAACCTTTGTATAGTTTGGCAGATATTTGCCTTATGTGGATTTATTAGTTTGCTAGGGCTGCTATAGCAAAATACCATAGACTGGGCGGCTTAAACTATGAAAAATTATTTTCTCACAGTTTGGAGTTTAGAAGTCCAAGATCAAAGGCTTATAGGTTTGGTTTCTCCTAAGGCCTTTCTCCTAGGCTCAGTGTGTCCTCATATGGCCTTTTTATTCTGTCCCATGCATTTCTGGTATCTCTTCTTTTGCTTCTGAGTACCTGAGTCATATTGCATTAGGGCCCACCCATTCGACCTCATTTAACCTTAATTACTTCTTTAAAGGTCCTATTTCCACATATAGTCACATTCTGAAATATACTAGAGGTTAGGACTTCAACATATGCATTTTGAGGGAACACAGTTCAGTCCATAACAGAGAGACTTAAATTTTTCTGTAAAACTAAGGTCTTATTTTTGTCACTCTTCTTCTCTACACGAAGATTCAGAAAGCTTTTCTAGCTATAGAGGCCAGGTGAATACTCCTCGTACTGGACCAATGTTTTGAAGGAGTTAAATGATGGAAAAAATACAAGCTTTTCCCTTTGGTTCTTGATATCCAAGTGGTAGTTCAGGATGCCATATATTCCGACCAGCAAAAGTAAAAAGATCAGGATAACATTTTAGTGGTTCAAAAGGGTGAGTAGACAATTTAGGAGCATCTGTGAATGGACGAAATCCTACCTGTGGAATTCAACTACTATTCCCTTGCTAGACACTGTGAATAAGTAGACTGCCCTGCCGGGCATGGTGGCTCACGCTTGTAATCCCAGCACTTTGGGAGGCCGAGGCGGGCGGATCACGAGGTCAGAAGATCGAGACCACGGTGAAACCCCGTCTCTACTAAAAATACAAAAAATTAGCCGGGTGTGGTGGAGGGCGCCTGTAGTCCCAGCTACTCGGGAGGCTGAGGCAGGAGAATGGTGTGAACCCGGGAGGCGGAGCTTGCAGTGAGCCGAGATTGCGCCACTGCACTCCGGCCTGGGCGATAGGGCCAGACTCTGTCTCAAAAAAAAAAAAAAGTAGACTGCCCAAATGACAATAACGGCATCCTCCTATCGGGTGAGAAAATATGTTTTGGTTAAAAGTAACAATAGAAGTTAATAAGAAGAGAAGTTGGATAGCAGGAATCAGAAAAGTGGTCCCGGCATGGTGGCTCGCACATGTAATCCCAGCACTTTGGGAGGCCTAGGTGGGTGGATCACAAGTTAAGGAGATCAAGACCATCCTGGCCAACATGGTAAAAAGATGTCTCTACTAAAAATAAAAAACTAGCTGGGAATGGTGGTGCGCGCCTGTAGTCCCAGCTACTCAGGAGGCTGAGGCAGGAGAATTGCTTGAACCCGGGAGGTGGAGGCTGCAGTGAGCCAAGATTGTGCCACTGCCCTCCAGCCTGGGCAACAGAGCAAGACTCCATCTCAAAAACAAAAAAAAAAAAAAGAAAAGTGAAAGTGTCCTTTCTCTCTTACCTTCTCTGGCATTAATTTTCCTTGAATAATAAAATGTTACTGCTGTGTCTTGCCCATATATTGCTAGTACCGTTTATTTCAGAGCAGATTATTTGGCAATTGATAGGACGTATAGGTTTATATACTATACATCAAAAGAATGTGTTAGTACAGTGCCCTGCAAGAAATATGGAATCAGCCACCTTGCAGTTGGCCAAAAATATTTTATTTGTAAAAATAAGTCAGCAAGATAAAATTACACATTCAAACTTCATTGGGCTAGTCTCCACCACTCTCTTCATTCTCTACTCTTAGATAACAAAACAAAAATCAAAATAATATAAACCTATTTTTACTTATGTATTTTTACAGAAGGATAAAGAGAGAACATAACATATTTAATTAAATGTATTGTGTCTCAAATTTCAAGAACAAGCTGGCTTAATACTTACCTTCACATTCTAACAATATATATATTTATAGGCTATACATGCTGTAAAATGGTTTTGAAAAGTAAAATTAGCATTTTCTAGTATAATATATATATATTTCTAACTATATATATATATATATATATATATAGTTAGATCAGATGCCACAACAAAAAGTGTTGTGTAAGTTTTCTTGCCAGTAGGTGTTAATGGTCAAGCAAAATAGCATCCATGTAATACACTTGTACCATATACATTATGTTTTTCATTCATTCATTACTGGATACATGTCATAATTTATTCATCAACTCAACGACAATAGAAATATTATTTTCTGCTAGGCACTCTATGAGGCATTGGGTAGAAAAGATGAAGCTATAAGGTTCCTGCTTCAAGCCAGTCACAATCTAGTGCCACTGAAGTTACCTACCAAATCCTTTTTAATTTCTGGGAAGAAAGACAAAATACAATTTCACTTGGTGCACTGTGGGCATACAAATACTTCCAATGATGCATTCTTTGTTATTGTTGGTGATGGAGCTATAATGTGGCTTGATGGGAGTGGACTGACCTTGGGTACAGAAACTGAAAAGTGTCACAGCATGACTAAGGACTATTTCTCAGTTGCTAGTCTAGCACCCTATATCAGGCACCTACCTTGCTCATGTTGGGATGTTAGCACCCATGAAAACTTGGTCAAGGATTACATTGAGTTAAGCACTTAGTGATTCTTTGAGCTAAATAAAAGAGGGTGGGAGGCATATGTAAAGGAGGTTTTTTTTTTTGTTTTTTTGTTTTTTTTTTTGAGATGGAGTCTCGCTCTGTCACCCAGGCTGGAGTGCAGTGGCGCAATCTCGGCTCACTGCAAGCTCCGCCTCCCGGGTTCACGCCATTCTCCTGCCTCAGCCTCTCCGAGTAGCTGGGACTACAGGCGCCCGCCACCACGCCCGGCTAATTTTTTTTTTTGTATTTTTAGTAGAGACGGGGTTTCACCGTGGTCTCGATCTTCTGACCTCGTGATCCGCCCTCCTCGGCCTCCCAAAGTGCTGGGATTACAAGTGTGAGCCACCGCGCCCAGCCAAGGAGGTTTGTTTAATGATCCCTGTATTCATTGAAAATGTAATGTGAAATATTTATATATTTTTCAGGGAGAATCATGAACTATGGAAGGATTAGTAATTATCAGGAAAGGACATTTTGAATAAACATGTTAATAAATTTATGTAATATTTAAATTCTCTCCTGGGAATAAAATATTTTTGGAAGAACTTTTAGGGTAGAAATATTCCCAATATAAACAGAATGTTAAAAGCTGTTTTAACAGTGTTCATTTAACCCTGCGTGATTATGCAATTGTCATATACATGCAGCAGCATATTTTAGGCTATAAATACTGTGAAATAGTTTTGAAAAATAAAATTAGCATTTTCTAGTATAAAATTAGAGCTGAAAAGGAAGAAAGGAATAGTTTATTTACTCAGAAGGATTTTAATGGGTAGATTCTAAATATTTCAGTTTTCTTTATATTGTGGCTGAAAAGTTTAATGCAAAATTAAAATGTTCGTACTATATATTCTTATAAACCACATCATAACACTATTTTAAGGCTTTTTAACAATAGAAATTTTGATGTTTTGGGGGGAGAATATATTCCTCACCAATAGTTTAAAAGCAAATTTCATATATGGCTCTATATTTTGAAATGCAATGGATGTCTTTGTAAACATTTAACAAAATCATTGAGTTAGACTACATGGTTTTTCATTTAGAGCAGAAAGGATCTTTGGGAGCAATATAAATCAATCTTTGCATTCTGTGGATGATGAAACCAAGGCATAGAAAAATTATATAAGTTGTCACACAGCTATTTAGTGTCAAGGTTGGTACCAAATTTCTGAATTGTTTCCCATACTAATGATTTTTTACCTCTCTTGGTTATGATTGATATATTTTCAAGTAACAGAAGCCTTGTCAAAGAAAGGGAGGTAAATCTTACCCAGTTCAAGTAAAAGGAGTACAGCGGGACCTGGATCTGTGCACGGTATTCCCTCTTTTGCCCACCCTTATCTACATTTTCTCTGACTGTCTGCTCCTTTTTTGTCAACAGTTTCCATCAAAAGGCTCATAGTTTCTATACCATGAGCAAGGTGGTTACGTGGTTGAGCATGGCAAAGGACCCCCCAGCCTATCACGTATAGATATTTGAGAGAGATAAATCAGGGATAGTTGAAGTTCAATGTCAAGAAATCTTGGCCTAAGACTTGACCCCATTTTTCAGGAATTAGACCCCCATGTAGTCATCATTCTATATCTTAAACTATCTCAAACCCTAAGAGGTACTGAGCAGGACTAAATACTTTTGCCAAGGGACAATCTGCCACCAGCTGAAGCAGATAGCCCAGAGACAGCAGGCTTCACCCCTTTTATGTAGGCTTGTCTTTGAATGCATTTTAAAAAATATAATCCTTCCAGAGTAGCATATTTTTTCTAAACATTTTAGACAACCCCAACCTCAGCATGTTCAAAATGTCATTAACAATACAGAGGAACACTTCTCATTTGGTTTGGTATTACAGGCAGTGTCTTTTTTTTACCAACTTCACTGGAAATCCAAAAATAGATAATTTCTGAAATTAAGTGTCTTATTTCTAAATTAAGAGCACTATGATGGCCAGTGACAGATGGCACCAGTAACCAAATTTGACAGCATTGAACAGGTGTTCACCTCAGGACAAACCATTTCAGGCATACAGTGGAAGAGGGAGCTAAGTCACATATTGGGCTCTATCCCTTCAGGGCTGTGGGTGAGTAATCAACTCTAACCAAAAATAGTATATGATTACACCCTATTGCTTAATTATAGGCCATCAGCTATAGAAAAATTCATGGTCTATATTGATTATAAAAGAGGTCATAACATATACTTAGAAGAGACACAACTGGCAATTCTAGCATGTTACTTTTGACTTAGCTCTAAAACACTAGGTTTCATGAAAATTAAACAGTCAAATCGTTATTGTACTTACCTTTACAGAAGGAGTTCTTGAGGATATTTTGATTATCCCACTAAAGCAGGGTTAGCACATGAAAAAAAAAAAAAATGTGGATTCCCATATCCCTCTCCTCTGCTTGTGGAAGACATCACTCATAGAACAACTTTTGCAATGACCCTGAACCTGACCTCACAATCCCTCCCTAGACAGCTATACTTTCCCAGTTAATTGGAGTTAGCACTCAAGATAGAAATATTTGGCCACCCTGCTGGTAAACTGAACTTCCTTAGATGTTCACAGAACTTGTCCTACTTCTCTCTATATCCCAATTCCAATGTTTTACTTTCAAAAAAGTGACACCCAATATGTTGTTGTAGATGGATAATTGGCCCAGAAATCTTAAAAACAGTTTTTCACAAGCAAGTAATTCTCAAAAAAACATGTAAATAGCCCAAATCATACAGAAATAGGTTTAACTTGACTTGTAATTAACATATATGTTTTTGACAAATTATTTTTGGGTACATCAGTAAATATTGCTTAAAAAGAAATAATGTTAATTGTTGGTTAGAGTGAAGGGAAGTGAAAACATATATAGCTAGTAAGACTATAACTTAGCTCCTCTAAAGGGAAAATAGCTTATCAAAAATCATAAAATAATGAATGATTTGACCTGGAAATTCCACCTGTGGAAATATATTTCATGAAAATAGATATTGCTGCAGAGATTTTGCTACAAGCATGTTTATTGCATATAATATTGAAAAATTATGAAGAGTTTAAAATTATTTTAATTAACAAATTAAAAATTAACAACTGTTATATGACTAACAGTCAGGGATTGGTTAAATAACATTTATGCCTCTCTATATAGTAGTATTTATATTATATATGTAAATTTAACAGTATATGGCAATTTAAATTATATAAAATTGTATTTATCAACATAGACAAATGTTTATTTTGTACTGATAAGCAAATGAAAAGAGATTGCAGAGTAGCATTTATGATGTGGTTTTACTTTGTTTTAGTGTATTTATGTGTGTTCATAAACCCTAGTAAAAGGGTCTAGACACCCCATCAAGTTAACATTAACTATTTCCTGACAGATAAAATGATGGAAGTTTTTTTTCCTTTGCCTACACGTTTTTCTCTGTAATGATCATGAATTACTTTAGTAATAAAAGGTAATTTTTTAATATTTAGAAACTTGCTGTCCAGCGAAGTTTTTATATTTTTCCCTCAAAAGACTTTTGTTAGTTTTTATTTATTTAAAAAGTAATACAGAATACTGAAAGAAGATATAAAAATGAACAATACTCCCACCTACAGAATGCCACTCTTAACATTTTGCAGTATGTACATTCATTTATTTACAGATTTTTTTTGTTGTCTATTGAAGCATATTTTGCATACAGTAAAATTAACCATTTTAAGGTGATGTGTGTATGATGTATGATGAATGTAACAACCACTACAGTCAAGATACAGAATATTTCCATCTCCCTAAAATCCCCTCCTCACCTTTGTAATTAAACTACTCTCCCCAACTGCTCTCTAGCAATCACTGATCTGATTTCTGTTCCTAGGGTTTCAACTTTTCAAGAATGTCATGTACATGGAATTATACAGGAAGCAGCTTTTTTAGTCTGGCTTCTTTCCTTTAGCATGATGCTTTTGAGATTCATCCATGTTTCCCTTTTAATTGCAGAGTTATATTCTATTATATTTATTATATATTCTTCTATAGTAAGCAAACATTCAAAATCATTCAATTGATTATTCTTTTTAAGAATAGCTATTTCTGCATGTAAACATTAGACTCTCCCTCCCCGACATGGGTGGGGGTGAGGATTTGAAGAGTAAGTCTTAAATGTGGCTCTCTCATTCACACATTCTTTGCTCTTTTTCCTTTTCTCATTCCCCATTTCTCCTTAAATTCTTCCTTCCTTTCTACTAAAACACTGAAGGGAAAATAATGACAAAAGTCTGATATGCATGGTTGTTATAGAAGAGAAATTAGTCATTTGTGTTTTACTTAGGTTCTCAGTGTTACTTTATTTAATCATAAAAACAATACATGCTGTTCATTACACCAAAAATTGGAAGAGCATTTTTAAAGCACTAGAAAAAATGCCATGATTGTGGCATCCTTAAATTCTATATCTGTTTCTATTTTTGGCACATTGTTTTAAAATCATGCTATATGTGCAATTATGTTTTATTTTTCCTAATAGGAGGGCTTCCCAAATATTTTCTCAGGGCTCTCTTTTCTTTAAGAATTGTTGGGCAGGGCACGGTGGCTCACGCCTATAATCCCAGCCCTTTGGGAGGCCGAGGCGGCAGTATCATTTGGGGTCAGGAATTTGGGACCAGCTTGGCCAACAAGGTGAAAGCACGTATCTACTAAAAATACAAAAATTAGCCGTGCATGATGGTGCGCGCCTGTAATCCCAGCTACTTGGGAGACTGAGGCAGGAAAATGGCTTGAATCTGGGAGGTGGAGGTTGTGGTGAGTCGAGATTGCACCACTGCAATCCAGCCTGGGTGACAGGGCGAGACTGTGTTTCAAAAAATAAAAATAAAAATAGCTGTTGTGCCTAGCCTGCGTCTGTCTCATTCGTTTTCTCATTTAGCAATACTCTTGAAAGCCTGCTAAGTGCAAAGAGTACAATGATAGAGAAGATAAGCACAATCCCTGTCCTCAGCGAGTGGTGCTGCCTTGCTTACTCCACTGCAAATAAGCAACGTAAGCAGTAATTGGGGAATGAAGTATGGGTGTTAACTAAAGTCACACAATGAGCAGTGACTGCCTATATTGAATATGACCTTCAGTCATGTTCTCCTTTATTATCTTTATGTTCTCTAATTACTTTTCCTCTCTCTTGAAAAACTAATACAATTAGCAAATCATGATTATTGTTTTTCATATCAGGTAAGTCATACTAAGATGACTAAAATGAATAAGCTCTTTACAAAAAAAAATCAATTTAAAGAGTTAAAATAAAAAGAAACAGTATATTGTCAAGTTCTTCTGTTCCATTATACTTATCTATTGTGTGCTTACCAAGGAACAGAGAGGAATCTTTACGTTAAATATGTCTCAAATGACAGGGTCTATTTTCAAAACATTTAACGATGGGGGCAGAACAAGGGCTAATCTTTCAGAAGGAGACCCCCATAAGGTTACGTGTAAATTCCTCAGTTGCTGTATCTGGGAGGTCTGGCTGGTACCTCCACGCAGAGACCAAGATGACTAGTATACTGGGGGCTGTCAGGAGGTTCAGGACAGTGGCTATTTTCTAAACAGCGTGGCAGTATTTCAACATTTTAATGACTGGTGTGACAGGCTCAGCCCTGGAAAAAATATGTTACAATACTGTGGGTGATTTCTGCTTTAGGGAAAGATGTAATGGTCACAACAACTCTCCTTTTAAAATAAGAACCTTATGTATGGTAGATCCTCTATTAATCCAAAAAAAGTAGAAAGTTAAAATCCACTTAGTTAAAAATCAGAGAGTGAGGAATTCCATGAATAGACAATTGAAATAAAATGTAGACATTATAGCAATGCTGGTAGAGATAGAGAAAAACAGGAGAAAAAAGAAAGAGGAAAAAAAAAGGCCAGTAGAAAAAGCTTCTGGGCTTAAGAGAAATCTAAAAGATCTGCTTATTTTAAAAGAAAAGGCCGGGTGTGGTGGCTCACGCCCGTAATCCCAGCAGTTTGGGAGGCCGAGGCGGGCGGATCACGAGGTCAGGCGATCGAGACCATCCTAGCTGACGTGGTGAAACCCCGTCTCTACTAAAAATACAAAAAATTAGCTGGGCGTGGTGGCAGGCAGCTGTGGTCCCAGCTACCTGGGAGGCTGAGGCAGGAGAATGGCATGAACCTGGGAGGTGGAGGTTGCAGTGAGCTGAGATTAGGCTACTGCATTCCAGCCTGAGTGACAGAGCGAGACTCCATCTCAAAAAAACAAAAAACAAAAAAACAAAAAACAAAAAACAAAACTAGAAAAAGAGTCATCTTATGATAGCCACACTGGCAAAATGGCACTATATGAACTTTTAATGTGCATGATAATATTTTTTAATAGCTTGCTTCCCTCTTTTAGCTTTCGTCATTGGAAAAGGCTGGATTTGGAGGTGTTCTTCTGTATATTGATCCTTGTGATTTACCAAAGACTGTGAATCCTAGCCATGATACCTTCATGGTGTCACTGAATCCAGGAGGAGACCCTTCTACACCTGGTTACCCAAGTGTCGGTAAGTTTGTTGTTCATTATTATACTCATAAGTAAGCATTACAAGGTTTCAAGTTATAAGTAAATGCTATCTATCAGGAATAGTGATGTCAAATAATTCTTATCATCCCATCTTATTGTTTTAAAAAGCAATTTATTTTTTATCTTCTCAAAATTATAGACTACCAATTTGTTGGTATAAATTGGATTTAGACTATAATGTATTTTTATCTCAACAAATTACAGCATGATGAACAGACAGAAATGCATTTTATGTGTTATTGTTTATTGACTGATAAGACAAATTAACACCAGATGTGACAGGTACTCCAGGTAAGCCAATAGCATGTACAAATACCCAGGAGCATGAAATGTCTGCTGCTTTGGGGCAGCTGTAATAACTTTAAGTCCAGGGTTTAGAGGTACACATGATCAAGTTAGGTGAGTAAAGTAGTAAGAAAAGATGCTAAAGAATGGATTTAATGTGATTTTCTGGCTGTCTTAAAAGAAGGGACCTCATTGTTTTGGCCAATCACTGGAAGTACAGAGATGGCTACTTTGCAGCGAATATCTTTGTTTTTCCTAGATAGCTGTGTTCATGATAGTAGGGATCATGTGAGAGAGAGAAAACAACTGTGATTTTGGCAGATGCTCACTGCATCATTGAATTTCTGTCCAATGTGTCATTGACGGATATTCTGTTCGTTCAACTTGGCTGAGGAAAAAGCTCTTTGAATCTTCTTCCAGGGTGATACTGACCCATTAACCATGACAGTTCAGTCAGTAATTAAACTAACCCAAAAAATTATGTAATTATTTATATGTTCTGCCAATATTTTTTGTTTTTTTCCCCAAAAAAAATCACAAAAGAATTTACTAGTTATCTTACTCAAATCCAGCTGCCTATTCTGTGTTAACTTTACCAATTAATTAGCACCTTTCTACAAGAAGGAAGCAAATTGAATCACATATGAATTATAACTTATGAATTTTGTTTCAACTACTGATTATTGCTTTTTCTTCTATATACTACAAAAGTATTCCTTTAATAATCCATGTAAATTTTCTCTGGGATCTCGCAGATCTGTACTTTGTACAGTCCCATGTCTTATTGTTACAATTTTAAGTTAGAATTAGTAGGCATCTATCTGCAATTTCTAGACATCACCTTAAACACCAGTCAGCTCTCTCATTTGCAAATACACTCACTGTCCTGCATTATAATTGTCAAGCTTCAGGAAGCTGCGTTTGGCAGTTAACTCACTGTGGCAAGTCAATGGGCTGCAATGCTACCAAAAACAGACTCTGTACGAGTGCTCTAACCTAAGTTGGTAAGTTGGTAAGTTGGTTGGCACCATTACTCAACATTTTCTTGCCCCAGGTCATTTCATAAATACAGAATTCAGTCATAGCTAGCAAGAGTTGTAAGGAGTATCAACATGCTTTTTTTTCTACTTTTTATTCTAAAATAATCTAAACTTCCTAAAGTAGTTGCAAGTTTAGCATATATAGAATCTCTGAAATGGCTTTATTCTGCCATCACCTTGATGAATAGCGTCTGGCTTCTTTTTATCCATACTAATGTTCTTATCAAATAGCGGCACCCTTTCTTCCTTCTCCTAAAAATACTTTTTCATTTTTTACATGACAAGGTTGCAATTTTCCAAATTTTTCTGTTCTACTTCTCTTTTAATTAAAAATTCCATTGTAAAACATTTTTCACTTCTTTCATTTTACTGTAAACAGTCAAAAGAAGCCATGTAGCACCTTGAACACTTTGCTGCTTAGACATATTTTTCTGCCAGTTAACTTTGTTTATTGTTTTTAAATTCTACCTTCCATAAAGCCCTAGGGCATGGACACAATTCAGTCAAATTCATTGCCACTTTGTAACAAGGATGTCCTTTACTTTAGTTTCCGGTACATTGTTCCTCATTTCTGCCTGAGACCTTAGCAGAATGGCCTTTACTGTCCGTATTTCTGTTAACATTCTGATCATGACCATTTAAGTAATCTCTAGGAAGATACAGACTTCCCTACAGCTCTTGTCTTTTTTTAAAGACCTCACCAGAATTGCTGTTAATAATCCTAGATTTGCTCACAACAATTTAGGCTTTTTCTAGCCTGTTCCTTTAAGTTCTTCCAGCCTTTACCCACTATCCACTTCCAAAGCTGCGTCCACATTTCTAGGAATTTGTTATAGCAAGAACCACACTTCTGGTTTCAATTTTCTTAGTCCATTTTGTGTTGCTATAATGGAGTACTTGAAACTGAGTAATTTATAAAGAGCAGAGATTTGTTTCTTACAGTTCAGGAGGCTGGTCAGTCCAAGGTCAAGGGGCTCACATCTGGCAAGGGCTTTAATCATTTCATCCAGTGGTGGAAGGCAGAATGGTAAGACAGCATCCATGAGAGCAAGAAAGGGCCAAACTCACTTTTATAACATATCCCTCAAAATAACGCACCTGCTGTCATGATAACAGCATTAATCCATGTGTGAGAATACTTCATGATCCAATCGCCTCTTAAAGGTGGCACCTTTCAACATGGTTACTTTGGGGATCAAGTTTCCAACACATGAGCTGTGGGGTACACATCCAAATCATAGGAAATGATTATTAGAGGGACTAATCTAAAACTACCTTTTTTCAATTCAAGAACTTTGTTTTATTCACCAATTTAAGGGTGATAAGCTGTAAAGAAGTAATTTAGAACAACCCCAAATACAAGGAGGCAGTTTTTAACTTTGTTTGGTTTTTAATATAAACAGAGTCAACAGAGTCAAATAATGAACATACCATGTGCTTCACCCAGCTTTATCAACTGTCTACATTTCTTTCTTTCTTTCTTTTTTTTGAGACGGAGTCTTGCTCTGTCACCCAGGCTGGAGTGCAGTGACGCGATCTCCGCTCACTGCAAGCTCCGCCTCCCGGGTTCACGCCATTCTCCTGAGGCAGCCTCTGCGAGTAGCTGGGACTACAGGCACCCGCCACCACGCCTGGCTCATTTTTTGTATTTTTAGTAGAGTCGGGGTTTCACCATGTTAGCCATGTTAGTCTGGATCTCTTTACCTCGTGATCTGCCCGCCTTGGCCTCCCAAAGTGCTGGGATTACAGGCGTGAGCCACCGCACCCTGCCTCAGCTGTCTGCATTTCTACCATTTTTGTTTTTTATCTGTATGTTCCCCACAACACCAGTATTTTTCAAGGTAAAATTTGCATAAATTAAAATCCAGCACACATACATATAGGAGAAATTCAGTGATGGGTGACTCAGGGTTGTTAGAACTTAGCTCTTATATAATATCTTAAGAAAGAACGATAAACGGGTAGAGAAGTAACAAGACAAAAAAGAAAGAGATTTAGCCTTTCAGGGGTAGCAAACTATGGGAAGATAAATATATGGGGGAAGTTAATGAAAGACAAAAGTTTTGTTTGAGTAAGGTTTGTTATGTAGTTCCTTTTCCTCTGCCCCTCTGGGTTAATAAGAGTCTCCATTAAAAGTCTAACCCTGACTTTTTGTAAATTGCTGGGGAGGCAGAGAGTGTTTTGTGGGGCACAGCGAGCATCTTCTATTTCTCAGTTATCTTCAGCGCAAAGTAGTCTTTATGCTAAAGTGGCATATTTGGGGGTGGCATATTCTGACCCCCTATGACTGGTTTCACCAACTTGCTATAAGTATTTCAACTACACTAAACTATGATCAGAACAAATCTGATTTCCCAGGATCATATATTTCTGGAATTCTAAGAGACTTTAGTGTTTATATAGCAAAAAATCAATTCTCAATCTTGAAGCACAAGAATCCTGCATTTTAGCCAAAGACTCAGGTAAATGGGGCATACAAACTGATATTTACATATCTAGTCATAATTATAATACCAGTAATAGGTTGTAGTTGGAGTTGTATTTGGCCTAAAATCATAAATCAGCTACATAGGGTAAGACCCAAAACAAACAGAAAATCAGAAAGATATGAGGTAAGCATAAAAAATAAGAAAGTAAAAAATAGGTATCTTTAAGGGGTATTCCATTTGGTCTATGTTGAAACATGGAAAAGAAAACCCTTTCCAAATTTCTAAGCAGTAAGATTGTCTGAAATCTGAAGAACTGAAAATAGTGTTAGGAATAACAAATCCTTTTCTTCCATATACTTTCTTTAATAATTTATCTTTTGAATTCTGTGTTGACTACAGTGTTGATTTTAATTTTAGTTAACACCTCCAGGTAACTGGTAATCTATTTACTACCAGTTAATTGTTTGTCTTGACTTAGACTTGAATTTCCTTATGTACCATTTTCAGAAATCCATCCTGATTTAAAGCTTTGTATCTATGTCCCTCTCTCTGTCTGTCTGCTACAATCCTTTTTTTCCTTTTTATTTGTTTTAAATTCTGGAGAGAAAAGTCTTTTCAGTGGCTCTATTCTAGGGAAATGTATCAAATGAAACAGTTTATTTAATATTCTCAGTGTTACAATTCAGTGGATCTCTGTGTTGTTTATCTACTGTCTGTTCAACATCACTCCTGCCAAACAAAACTATTCAAAGAATAAAGAATATCACTGTAATTTGTGACAAGTCATCACCAGGTATTCCTGGTCCAGTTACCTGGACAAATATTGGAAAACTGACTTGAGTTGGCACTAAATCAACTGAGACAATGTTGAACCATTCCCTGACTAGAATGGCAGAAAATGTAAATATGTGCCTAGTTGTCAAAGCAAAGTGTTAGATATTCACAGCATGAAATGCCTTGTCTCTTGGTTGGGGAAAATAAAGTGTCTGAATTCTTACTATTTCACTGTAACTGTCTGGTGGTTCTTATATGTGCTCTGCAGGCTTCAGATTTACATGTAATATTATTCAACTTGATTCTTAGAACCACTTATGGAGTGGCTCATTGTTAAGCAGCAAAATTTTTCTGAAAGTTTATTCATAACATCTTGAAAAGATTGATTGTTTAAATTCAAACTGCTCCTTTCAAAAGTCTAAATTTTTCTTTGAAAAATAATTTTGGCGACATAAGTTCTCTTGGCTCCACAGAGGGAAATTTGCAATTGATTGTTTGAATGTCTAGGATTATAGCCTACAGAGAACATTTTTGAGTGGTTATTGTTCATAAAAAACCAGTGTACCATATACTAAATTTATCATTTAGAATGTTTTGTACTTATAATTGTATTGGGAGCACTCTACTTTAAATTAAATGTGTACTCGATCAATAGAGACAATCAGTTTGTTTTGTTTAAGAACCAAAGTTTCCAAAAAAATCTATGACGAATTCTGAGGATGATAAAATCCACTGCTAAAAAAAAAAAAGATTTACTAATGTTTCTATCTTAATGAATATAGAAACTATTGAAACAATAATATGATTAGTTTAAAAATTTTGTAGCACTTCTTATTTTTTACCTTGTATGGTTGCTTCAACAAGACAGCAGTAACTGGCTTCATTTTGCAGATGCCTTTGGTGCCAGCTACTTGGGATGCTGAGGTGGGAGGATCACTTGAGCCTCGAAGGTTGAACTGTAGTGAGTCATGATCACAGTACTTCACGCAAGCCTTGGTTACAGAGCTAGACTCTGTCTTAAAAAAAAAAAAAATTGAAATCATATCAAGTATCTCCTCAGACTACAATGGAATAAAACTAGAAATCAATAGCAAGAGTAATTTTGGAAGCTATAAAAATACATGGAAATTAACAACATGCTCCTAAATGACCATCAGGTTAAGGAGGGAAAATATATTGAAACAAATGAAAATTGAAACACAACATACCAAAACCTACGAGATATAGCAAAAGCAGTGCTAAGAGGGAATTTCATAGCAAAAACACCTATATCAAAAAAATACAAAGATTTCAAGTAAGCAATCTAATGATCCATCTCAATGAACTAGAAAAGCAAGAATAAGCCAAACCCATACTTAGTAGAATGAAACAAATAATAAAATATCAGAGTAGAACTAAGGGAACTAGAGTCTTGAAAAAATACAAAACAGCAATAAACAGAAAGTTGGCTTTTTGAAAAGATAAAATAGATAAACCACTAATTAGATTAACAAATAAAAAGGAGTTAAGGCCCAAATAAACAAAATCAGAAATGAAAAAAGACATTACAACTGAAACCACATAAATACAAAATATCAGGGGGACTATTATGAACAACTATACACTAACAATCTGGAAACCTGAGAGAAAGTGGATAAATTTTGGTCACATACAATCTACAAAGGTTGAATCAGGAAGAAATAGAAAACCTGGACGTACCAATAACAAGTAATAAAATTGAGTCAGTAATAAAAAGTCTTCCAACAACAACAAAAAAACCTAGGGTGGGATGGCTTCACTGCTGAATTCTACTAACCTTTCAAAGAAGAATTAACACCAATTCTCCTCAAACTAGTCCAAAAAATTGAAGAGGAAGAAATTCTTCGTATCTCATTCCATCATGCCAGCATTACCTTGATACCAAAACCAGGCAAGGATGCAACAACAAGAAAAAACTACAGATCAATATCCCTGATGAACACAGACACAAAAAACCATCAACCAAATACTAGCAAACCAAATTCAACAGTACATCAGGAAGATGATACAACATATGCAAATCAATAAATATGATATACATGATAAACATTGATAGAATGAAAGACAAAAACATATGATCACCCCAATGGATACAGAAAGCATTTGGTAAATTCAACACTCCATCATGATAAAAATTCTGAACAAAGTAGGATTAAAAGGAATATACCTCAATATAATAAAGGCTATATATGACAAACCCATACTTAATACCATACTAAATGGGGAAAAGCTAACAGCCTTTCTTGTGAGAACTGGAAAAAGACATGGATGTCCACTTTCACCACTCCTATTCAACATAGTACTGGAAGTCTTAGCCAGAGCAGTCAGGCAAAAGAAAGAAACAAAAAGACATCCAAATTTCTAAAAGAAGAAGTCAAATTGTCCCTCTTCGCAGATGACATGGTCTCATAGCTAATAAAACTCAAAAATCTTAGATCTGATAAATTCAGTAGAGTTGCAGGATACAAAATCAACATACAAAATCAGCAGCCTTCCTATAAACCAATAACAAACAAGCTGTGATAGAAATCAAAAAGGCAATCCCATTTATAATAGCTTCGAAAAAGATCTAGGAATAAATTTAACCAAGAAAATTAAAGACCTCAACAAAGAAAACTACAAAATACTGACGAAATAAACTGAAGAGGATACAAACAAATGGAAAGACATCTCGTGCTCATGGACCAGAGTAATTAATATTCTTAAAATGACCAAACTGCCCAAATCTATCTCCAGATTCAATGCAATCCCTATCAATGTCATTGTTCTTACAGAATTAGAAAAAACATTTATAATATTTGAAGGGGACAATAAAAGAGCCCAAATAGCCAATCCAATCCTGAACAAAAAGAAGAAACCTGGAGACATTACAGTACCTGACTTCAAACTATATTACAAGCATATAGTAAACAAAACAATATGGTATTGGTATAAAAACAGGCACACTACAGTTCAACCTTCAAGGCAAAAGCCATCCTCCCACCTCAGCCTCCCGAGTAGCTGGGACCAAAGGGATGTGCCACCATGCCTGGCTAATACTTTTTTATTATTTGTAGAGACAAGGTCTCACTATGTTGCCCAGTCTAGTCTCAACTTCCTGGGCTCTAACAATCCTCCTGCCTTGGCCTCCCCAAATGCTGAGATTGTTGATGTGAGTCACCACACGTGGCTGTGATTTTGACTTTTCTAAATTTGTTGAGACTTGTGTTGTACCTTAACATGTAGTCTGTCATGGAAAATTTTCTAAATGCTGATGAGAAGAATGTGTTTTCTGTAGGTGTCAGATGAAATGTTCTGTCAATATCTATTAGGTCAGCTTGTTTCAAAGAGCAATTTAACTCCAATGTTTGTTCATTTTCTGTCTAGATTATCTGTTTGCTGAGAGTGAGGTGTTGAAGTCCCCAACTATTATTGTACTGGAGTCTGTTTCTCCCTTTAGATCTAATAATGCATGCTTTATATAGCTGGGCACTCTGGTATTGGGTGCATATATGTTTACAATTGTTACATTTTCTTGCTGAATTGACCCCTTTATCAATATGTAATAATATATCCCTTTACTTTCATTCTATATATGTCTTTACAGGTCAATTCTTGGGCTTTCAGGCTTGTTTGGGTGCTAGTGGTGGCATTGGTGGGCTGGGCATGTAGCCCCCAGGCAGTGGGCATGGTGTGGACAATGGCAGTAGCAGTGGCAGGATAGACCTCTCTTTGTGCTGGTACTGGTAGTAGCTTCAATGGGCCAGTCCTCTGGCCTGCAGATGTTGTGTACAGGTAGATGTCAGCTGTGGTGGTGGTGGCAGGTTGGGTGAATCTGATCTCAGGTCCCCAAGAGGAGTGCTCAGATACCATCAAATGTGGATGGGACAGCAGCAGCTGTGTTGCAGCCCCATTTCTGGTGAAGGTGGGGCTTCTTTCAGTAATAGTAGCTGTAGGTAGGTGGCTAGGCAGCATGTGCTTCAGCCCCAGGTGGTGGCTGTAAGGAAGATAGCTTATCCTCAAGGTGCTTGGATAAATAAAATGTAGTGTATATGAACAATGGAATACTATTTGGCCATCAAAGAAAAGAAATCATGTCATTTGCAGCAACATGGGTGGAACTGGAGGTCAGTATGTTATGTGAAATAAACCAGGCATAGAAATACAAATATGCATGTTCTTACTCATATGTAGGAGCATAAAAAAAAATAGTTTCTATCATGGAGATAGAGAGTAGAATGATAGATATCAGAGGCTGTGGGTAGAGGTGTGGTGGGCGCCGGGGGAATGAAGAGAGGTTGGTCAGTTGGTACAAATATGTAGTTAGATAGAAGGAATAAATTCTAACATTCAATATCAGTGTTGGGTGATTATAGTTAACAACAATGTATTTTATATTTCAAAATAGCTAGAAAAGAGGACTTGGAATGTTCCCAATGTATAGAAATAGTAAATACTCAAGGTAATAGTTACCCTAAATACCCTGACTGGATCATTATACATTCTATGCATGTAAAAAAATATCACATGCATCACCATATATATGTATAAATATCATGTATCATTAAGAAATAACAATAAAAAATTGTCCAATATTGTGACATCTTTGTATGCCTGCATCATCTTTTGAATGCACGCTTACTTTCTGACACAGCACAATGTTTTAGACTTATCTTGTATTTTCTCCACTCATATCTAGAGTCAGCCATTTCTCCAAAAATCTCTAGTTCCTTTCCGTAGGAAAAGATATTTAGAATCAATATCTAGGTGCTAGACCTATTGAGTGTTGTTGCGTGTTTTAAGTCCTCTCAATGGACAAAGCTAGATTAGGTAGATTAGATAGATAGATAGATAGATAGATAGATAGATAGATAGATAGATAGATAGATAGTAGAGGTAGCAATATGTATTTATAGATATTGGTAGTTCAATTCCAACCCAGCATGTATAAGGTTTATTCTGCTTTTTCCCTCTTCCCTATTTGTAACTCCCCTCACCAACAGTGAGAGACATGGCTCTCATTATGATCAATGTACCTATTCATTTGTTTATCTTTCCCCCTCAATCTACCACCTCACTTCACCTACCCCCTATAAGAAATCTATCTTATTAATTTATGGTTTGTCTATTCTGTGTTTCTTTTTGTAGGAAATAAGCATATACACATATTCTTCTTATTTATCCTTTGATTTTACATAAAATGCAGCATACTATAAATATGCATTTGTACTTTGTTGGAGTTTTTTTCCCCACTTGAAAGTTATTCTATAAATCGCTACACATCAGTTCTTTTTTTTTTTTTTTTTTTTTTTTGAGACGGAGTCTTGCTCTGTCACCCAGGCTGGAGTGCAGTAGCGCGATCTTGGCTCACTGCAAGCCCCGCCTCCTGGGTTCACGCCATTCTCCTGCCTCAGCCTCTCTGAGTAGCTGGGACTACAGGCGCCCGCCACCACGCCCGGCTAATTTTTTTGTATTTTTAGTAGAGATGGGGTTTCACCGTGGTCTCGATCTCCTGACCTCGTGATCCTCCTGCCTCAGCCTCCCAAAGTGCTGGGATTACAAGCATGAGCCACCGTGCCCGGCCTCACATCAGTTCTCAGAGACTGACAATGGTCAGATTGTCCAGAAGCAGGTACTGAGAGCAAGTTTGGTTTGCAAGAGTTTTATTAATGATCAATAATAAAACGGAGCACAGCAGGATTGGATAAAGGGACAAATGGAACTCCCTTTGTGTTCCACTTTGTGTTATTGGAACAGTCAAACCACACCTGAAGATACGACCTATCAGACTTGTTCACTGGTGGTCCAAATGGCCCAGTCTCTATGCCCCTTCTGCAATCAGTCATTGCAAGTGTGCCTCCCCCAGAATGTTGTGCCATTGTGTGAAGACTGGATGACTGAGGCAGGCCCTGAAAATCTTAACAGCGGGAGGCTATCTGCTGACAGAACGCACAGCAGCTGAGACAACAGACTGTCTCTTGACAGGATGGGGCATCACAGTGGAACATCTGGACAAAATCTCACCACGTCTACCGCGTCTACTGAGTTAGAAGGGCTAGAGCTGTGCTGTCCAATATGATAGCCACTAGCCATATATGGCTATTTAACTTAATTAATTAAAATGAAATAAAATTTAAAAGGCAGCCATACCAGTATATTTGAAGTGTTTAATAGCCAATATGGCTTTACAGAGAATTTCTATCATCAAGCAAAATTCTGTTGGAATGAGTGCTGCAGAATAAATAAATGTCTAAAACAGTGATGTTTGACAAATTTCAGTGGTTATAGATCATCCATGAGATAGTATCTGCACCTAATCTTGATAATTGAGGATTGTTTGCATTTTTTACCACTTGAAAATTGTATTTACAAAGCAGACTCTAAGAACCACATATTAGGTATGCTTCATGAATTCTTTTATAGTTTAGTGTTGAACCAAAACATAGATGAGTGCTCCTAAAGTAAACATTTTCTATTTTTAGAATTCTCTGAAGAGTTTTTGAATTTTAAGTATGTAAAAATAAATCTTGTAATGCCACTTTAAAGTGTTATCGCATTTACTTCGAACTGCTAGCATTGTAAATTTCGGTACCATACAATTTCATTTGAGACATGTGTCTTGTATGAAAAATTGTGTTGCACTTTTATTTGCCTTGTGTTGCACTTTTATTTGCCTATCAGCAGCCACTCAGTTCCTAAATTTTTTAGTGAGAATTAAAAAAAGTGAATCTCTGGAATATTATGTTTTTTGAGAGCAAATCATCTGAGTGTTAGAGTTAAGGAGTATAAATGTGGACTATTTTTAAATAAGTTAAAAGTGAGATGGTCACTCTTTTAAATGCGAAAATAGCTCTGTCTGCTGGAAATGTGCCAGGTAATTAACTTTCTTTCCCTGACACTTGAGTAATGAGCAGTGACAGCACCTGTATGTTTACAAAGATTGTGACTTATATACGTGCATACCCCTCCATATGATTATTGAATACCCTCACTGCTTCCTTTTGGGTACAGGCGTTCCTGAAAGCCTTAATCTTCTTTTTTTTCCCCCTTCCATTCTCTTTAATTCCTCAGGCCATTATTTGCTAACATTTACGAAAGTATCTGCAGTAAATTTGTTAAGGAAATGGAGAATCCAACTAAGCTACACTACAGATTTCTTTACAATAAAACTATTAGACTTATTATTATTGTAATGTGTTTTCAAGTCTCTAAAAGCGCTATAGTCTGTAAAATCTCCCAAATGTATCTAACCACGGAGTCATTTTTGAGGAATATCTGGAATTACTACTATACAGTCAAACCTACTGTGGGATTGCTGGCATGAAACATCTGCCCTTCCTGCTACAAATCCTTCTCCAGTTTTATGCCCCAACATAGAAATGTATGGTTTGTACCTCAGCTTTTGCAGATTTTGTAGCTTAAGATGTGTAAAAAGTAATACAGAAAGTAGGAAAGGGCAGGGCTGATTAGGCCACATGGTGATGGCAAAGTTTACACCTGCAGGTGCACCTGCTTATGAGTCAGCAGGAAACAAAACAGCCAGCAACAAAAAATAATCTGGTTGATTGTTTAACAATTAAAGTTGTAATTAGATTTATAATTGAATTTTTGGTATAGTCTAGAGTCTGGAAAATCAGTGTATCCCAACTAATCTTTTCCTCAGCATGATCTGTTCCAGTTCATTGCTAACCATGTTCAAAAGTCTGTGTTTTTTAAACACAAATTTGAACAAAACTCTTGAACAGCCTTCTCTAACCAGTCCCTTGGGTGATTTTTCCATTTCAATGACAGAATAGAAAATGCAATTTTATCTTGGCAAAAAAATGATAAAGTGACAGTTTTTATGATAATACAGATATGCACATTTTCAAGCAATAGGCTGAAAAGATAATGTGCTTTAGGCAATTATTTCTAGAATACATCTCATTGAAATTTTTCACCTGCTCCGCAAACACACTTAAGTTGTTACCGTGGTATCTCTTTGAAAGTCTCTGTCATTTCAACATTCCAAGAAAACTTTAGTATCCATAGTAAATGTTAACCAAGTAAGCACAGCTTAGTTCAATATTCAGTAACCTTATTCAGAGTAATATCTTGTGTTCCTAGGATAGCTTTGGGTACAGTAGGGAAAACTAGACAAAACCAAGAAACTTGCATTATAGTAACTGTATAATACATAGACCAACTGAGACTCTTTTAAGAGTGAAAGGGGTTGCTATGAGTAATTATATAAGACAGTAGGCATTTACTAGGTGGTATGGTGGCCCTATTTAGAGTCCAACTAAGATTTCTCGATATATTTGACTGTGGAATCCATGTGATATTCAGTCAAGAGGTGTTCTTGGCTGAGTTATCTTTCCAAAATTAATATGTTGAGTAAACTCTAGCCCCTCAGAATATGATTGTATTTGGAGATAGTCTTTTAAAAGCAAATTAAGTTGAAATGAGGGCATTGGGGCATTTCCCAATCAACCATGACTGGTGTTCTAATAAAAAGAGATTAGGACACAGACAGACTTGGGGGGGCCATGTGAAGACACAAACAAACTATGGTCATCTACAAGGCCAGGAGAGAGCCCCGGAAAGAAACCACCCTTGCCAATACCTTCATCTTGAACTTATAGCCTGCAGAACTTTGAAGGCATAAATTTCTATTGTTTAAGCCTCTCACTCAGTATTGTTCTGTTATGGCAACCCTAGCAACTAATACAAGAAAAAAACAAACAAACAAAAAAAAAAACAGCTTCTTTGACTTTATCATATCAAGTACAGAAGAAAGATTTACAATTTTTCAGCATGCTCCTGTTTTCACCATCTTCTAGAAGAAAAACAAAGAAATGCTGAGTGCAGCAACTATTAGCTGTTTCACTAGTCTCTGTTCCTGATTAGGTGTAAGGAAACTGTTTTGGTTAATGCTTTGATATTCATTTGGACAAGTTAGTATAACGAGTAAGAGCCTAGCAAACTACGATGAGAGTGGTGTATGGAAACCCTGCCAAATAATTCAATTCTGTTCTTCTCCTTCACAGAACAAACTGAACTTTCACACCTTTTACACTAGTAAAGCAATTAATGAGTTTTTAGATACACAAAGCTATGTCAGGAGTGTGGTTCTGGTGTGGAAGACTAAACTGTCATGCCTTAGGAAGTCATGGGAATCTGAGAGTGAACGTACAGGAGGAAGAGATTTATTTTAAAAAGAGAGAGCTAGGAGTGAAATCACTGGTGTTTAGTTGACCCTAAGGGAGGATATGGCCTGAATGAAAATCCCTGCGATGGGAAGAATCTGCTCCATTTTCAGCATTGTGATGGTTCATATTCGATTTTAAATTGTTACCTCTTTTGTGAGTGATCCCAAACCTTTTTTAAAAGCCTACTGAAGACAATGGGTCTATATTAAGATGCTGCAGGGTGGTATAAAAAAGGCCAAGATTTGCGTGAGAATAAGGAGATAGGAGTTGGGGACAACTTTGCCATTGTTTCTGCAGTAGGTCCCAGTCCCTGTGAGGAAATTATTAAACATTTATCAGGACCCCAGTTTTATAGCAACAGAGGCACCAGGAAGGTTGTCAATTTAGGAGCAGCAGAGAATTATGAAAATACAAAACGAAAAAAAGAAAAAAATAAATGCCACAAAAAAACAAACAAACAAAAAAACACCAGGAACTGAGTTCCAGAACTGATGTGAAGAGTTTAGCAACTCTGACAAACCCATCCACTCAAGTGTGAGCAGTAGTGCAAGACTTCCTTGAGTTTCCCTGAAATAAAGCTAGGATTGGTGCTATCCTTTGGCTGGGGCTGAGCCTCTTGGGGACCTCTCAAGTCAAGTGAGGTGAAGAAGGAGGCGAGTTCAAGAAAGTGAATGACTCATCACTCGAGCTGCAGGACAAGCAATGCCACACAGAAAGGAGGGAAGGCAGCAAAGTAACAGCATTGGTGTTGTACAGAGTTGAAGAGCGGTAATTAGAAACAGGGCAGGAGGAGTTTGAAAGCGTCACTGAAACAAAGCCTCCAGTGCAGCCTCTGGCAATACAGCAGAACCCTGAAGGAGTGGGGAGCAACTGCAGCAGGCATACTGTGCTGGCACTCAGTTCAAAGCCATTCTTCAGCAGACTTGAGGAGGATAAAGTTAAATCTTGGATTTAATATTGCAAATAGTGACAGTCACATCAAACATGGACTAGAATCACTAATCAAAAGATAGGGAGCCTGTGTGAAATGAGTGGGTTGGACAGGAGGATCCTGCTTTAGGTATCTTCTAGCTTGGAATTGTTAGGCTCCACTGGCTGAGTGCCATGTGAAAAGTTCCAAAGGTCCTACATTGTTTGTTTTTCCTCTCGTTTTAACTCCACTGCTGTGTGCCAATAATGATTCACGGTTTTAGATTTCTATCACCGGAAGAGATCTTAGAGGTTATAAATACAGCCTGTTCTGTATAAAAATAAAGAAATACAAGTCTCATCTCTTTAATTCCACAATGAACTACCTGAGTTCATGAATGATGTCTTATATTTGTCTTTAATTCTTTGTGCATCTAGCTTGATAATGAGGACATACTAGTCCTGAACAAAATAATGAATATGAGAATGGGCACAAAATATAAGCGGCGTTCATTACATAAGGTGCTGACAGTTTTGAGAAATGTTCCCTCTTCCCAGAAAACTACATATAATAACATGCTTTTAAAATTGCCTATAATTTCAGGGGATTCGTGGATACCCTAGACAAAATATCTTTTGATAAACCCCTTTCAGACCTTATCCATTACGTATCTGGATAGATACTGTGTTCAGAGATAAAAGAAGTAAAATGTAATTCTGGGGATGAATTTCTCTTGTGTAAAAAGGCTCAAAACTAATAAGGAAATGTGTTAAAATCTGCACACTGAGATGATATTTCAGGAAAGAGTTGTACCATTTTCTAAAAGAAATATAACCTCAACACATCATTATTTAAAAGTCTATAATTTAGTTACATTGACAATTATTTTTAGGATTTTGAGAGTTTCATGGGTCTGGCATATGATATTCACAATTACTACTAGGTCTCTAATCAGTTTATTTTCTCTTCTCTGAGCCAAGAACCAAACAGGATAGGAACCATTTTGGTAAATTTAGCTCAAAAATTTATATTTTTTCATAGCAGGTTGTATAAGGCATAGAAGAAATGTTACAAATTTTCTCTTGTTAAATATAAGAAATACTACAAATTTATAAATGTTCGATAACTATGATATAATTAGGATGGCTATAAAATCACATCTGAATATAATGGGATAGATATTGATGAAATATGGCTGTCTTTTCCTAGATCATACTTTTCAGTGCCCAGGATGGCCAGATGATTCATACCAGGATGGAAAACAAGGACAGAGATAAGTGAGATGTATGATATCTCTAAACTTGCACTCTATTTACTGCTCACAGGTGGGATAGGAGCCCTCAATTGCTGGGATAATGCCCACTGGTACCTCCTGACACTTCTCTACTAGAGGAATGTCTATGGGACCTAGATCAGTTGGACAGCTCCTTGTCCCCTTCTCAGTTCTACAAAGAGAAGGCGGTTCTCAGCAGGGAGTGTTGGGAGTAGCTTTGTGGCAGTGTGGCTTCTTCAACTGGCCCTAGAGTTATGAAAGCAAGCCCCTGACACACTGTTAAGATGCTCATCATCAATTATTTGGTAAGGATACAGACGCAATTAACATGATCATGGCTTCTTTCTTTCCTCATGATGTGTATGTGCTCCCTAAGAGTGACTTCCTTTATTTGATCAATAAGCATTTCTCAAATGACCGTAAGAGAAGCACAAGGAGACAAAACAAAGAGTTCCTCTATTGGAGAAGCCAAAGATCCAGAAGGACAGAGATACATAGTGTAACAATGAGTTCAGAATAGAAGAGTAAGTAAGATGTTACAGGAATGAGATTCAGCTAAGGTGGACATCTTCCTCAGCCTAGAAAATCAATTTTGGAGAAAGTGTGGCTTCAACTAAGATTTTTTTTTTTTTTGAATGAGATATGATTCACATACCATAAAATTCACCATTTTAAATACTGTTTTTTGTAGCGTATTCAGAGTTCTGCAAAAATCATCACTAATTCAACCTGTTTTCATCACTCCCAAAGGAAACTCTGTACCCATTAGCTGTTGTTCTCCATTCTCTCCTCCCTCCAGCCCCTGGCAACTACTAATCATCTCTTTCTATAAATTCCCATACTCTGGATGTTTTCTATAAATGGAATCATACAATCTGTGGCTTTTCATCACTAACATATTTTATGTAGCTTAATACTTTTAAGATTAATTCATGTTGCAGCATGTATCAGTATTTTATTTCTTTGCATGGCTGAATACTATCCCAATGTATTGATATACCACATATTGTTTATCCATTTATCATGATGGACATTTGGTCTTTTTTCACTTTTTGGCTGTTACAAATAATTCTGTTACAAATATTCACATATAAGTTTTTCTGTGAACATATTATGCTTCTGATTCTCTTGGGCATGTACCTAAGAGTAGAATTGCTAGGTCATGTGGTAACTTTGTATTTAGTTGTTTGAAGAACTGACAAACTGTTTTCTATAGAGGATGCACTTTTTAAAATTCCCACCAGCAATATATATGAGATGTCCAAGTTTTCTATATCCTTTCTGTCACTTGTTATTTTTCTGTTGTGGTTTGTTGTTTTTTAAAATTATAATCATCCCAGTATGACTCATTGTGACTTTTATTTTGTTGCCTATGCCAACATCAGACATTTACACCTATGTTTCCTTCTAAGAGTTTTGTAGTTTTAGCTCTCACATTTATGTCATTTTGAATTAATTTTTGTATATGGCATGATGTAGGAGTCCAACTTTATTCTTTCGCATATGGATAGCAAGTTGTCTGAGTACTGTTTGTTGAAAAGATTATTCCTTTTTTTTTTTTTTTTTTTTTTTATTATACTTTAGGGTTTTAGGGTACATGTGCACAATGTGCAGTTTTGTTACATATGTATCCATGTGCCATGTTGATTTCCTGCACCCATTAACTCGTCATTTAGCATTAGGTGTATCTCCTAATGCTGTCCCTCCCCCCTCCCCCCACCCCACAACAGTCCCCGGAGTGTGATGTTCCCCTTCCTGTGTCCATGAGTTCTCATTGTTCAATTCCCACCTATGAGTGAGAACATGCGGTGTTTGGTTTTTTGTCCTTGCGATAGTTTACTGAGAATGATGTTTTCCAGTTTCATCCATGTCCCTACAAAGGACACGAACTCATCATTTTTTATGGCTGCATAGTATTCCATGGTGTATATGTGCCACATTTTCTTAATCCAGTCTATCGTTGTTGGACATTTGGGTTGGTTCCAACTCTTTGCTATTGTGAATAGTGCCGCAATAAACATACGTGTGCATGTGTCTTTATAGCAGCATGATTTATAGTCCTTTGGGTATATACCCAGTAATGGGATGGCTGGGTCAAATGGCATTTCTAGTTCTAGATCCCTGAGGAATCGCCACACTGACTTCCACAATGGTTGAACTAGTTTACAGTCCCACCAACAGTGTAAAAGTGTTCCTATTTCTCCACATCCTCTCCAGCACCTGTTGTTTCCTGATTTTTTAATGATGGCCATTCTAACTGGTGTGAGATGGTATCTCACTGTGGTTTTGATTTGCATTTCTCTGATGGCCAGTGATGATGAGCATTTCTTCATGTGTTTTTTTTTCCCATTGACTCTCTTGGCATTTTGTTAAAAATTATGCCAATTAAGCATAGATATGTGGGTTAATTTATGTATTATTTCTATTCATATTGATCTATATGTCTGTCTTTATTCCAATAATACACTGTCTAGATTACTATAATTTTGTAGTAAGTTTTAAAATTGCTAAGTACGAGTTCTACCACTTTGTTCTTGTTTTGATAATTCTTTGTCTCTTACATTTGCATATGAAGCATCTACTGTTTTAAAAGTCTTTGATGAAATGCTTTTAAAAGTGTGTCAGAAAAAATATATATGAAGTCTATACATGTGATAGGTTTCAGATAAGAAGCTACACAATCACAAGCACTGAGATAAAAGGAGCAGGTACTTTGTGAGATAAAAGGAGGTACTAAGATAAAAGGAGCAGGCACTTTATCTCACAAGCACTGAGAGAAAAGGAGCAGGTACTTGTGGGTGAGAAGTAGGATAGGGAGTTATGTGAGATAAGGGTAAAATAATAAGCTGAGTCAGGCCACAAAGCATTTGATCCTTAGGCAGCATTTTAACCAATAGGTAGTGAGCATTATTAAAGTTGATGACAATCCTTTGTTCTTTCAGTGTTAAGCTGATTACTCCCTCCTGGTATTTACCAAATATTGCCTGTGTGTGTCTGTGTGTATGTCTGTGTGTGTGTGTGTGTGTGTGTGTGTGTCACTACCTCAAATAATACAGAGCTACATTCGTACAAAGTGAGTCAAGTCTCCGGAGGTGCTCTGGGTATTTTATAGTTAATTTTCTAATGTAGATGTTCAAACAAACTGTAATAGTGACTCTGACTTTCTTAAATTATGGCAATGACTAAAAAATAGCAATAAATCAAAAGAAAAATGCTTTCCATTATTTTTATTACTACCTTCAAACTTCCTTTTATGTTTCTTTGTTTCTGTTTTGCTGCCTAATCAAAACTTCACAACTGGTATTGTCCTCAGATACAGCTTTTCATCATGCCCAGTGTTTGATCACCGAGGGTGAGGGAAGCTGTGACTTACACTTTAATCCTTTTGGAAAAGTCTAATACAATATGGTACCAATCAGTTACATGTGTCACTTTAGTGCAGTACAGTTTAGCATAATATTTCTTTTAGATACCCCAGATTGAACAATAGTTTTATAAGTTTGAGAACACATTTTCTGTAGTATGCATAAAAAATCCTGAGTAGTAGAATTGTGTTAATAATTTGTGTTAATAAGAATTAGCAGCCACTATTCTTTCTCTCACTAGTCTCATGCCAAGTTACTTTCAAAGCAGTATATGCTTTGGGAAGTATATAATTTTTCTATTGTTCACATTAAAAAAATGAAATTAGAGGAACTATAATACCTTTCCCCTGTACCTGCAATACATTGCCTTGTAATTTTTCTCAACAAACTATATATAGTTATTAAAACTCTTCGCTAAAGCAGTAAATGTTTTGGCATATATAGAGTTTCTCCATTGCACACATGAAAAAAAATGAAGTTGGATGATTTAGAACACTTTTCCTCTCCACCTGTAATGCATTTCCTTGTTATTTTTCTTAACAAATTATATGTAGTAATTAAAGTGCTTTGCTATATAAATTACAATACCTTAAAACACTTTCTGAATTGTGTTGATGTTCACCTTGACAACCAAGAAACCAGGAAAAGATTAAATTATGGAAATTAAGCAAGGACACTTAGACATATCCTTCTACAATCTGCATTTCTTTGGTGATTTCTAGTTCACTGTGCCACCTGGTCTTTCATGCATCATGCGTAAGTCTTCTACGGGTCTGCCTGGAGTTCCTGTGTGTCTTGATCATGTTTTTTTTTTTTTTTTTTTTTCTTCTTTCTTTCCCATTGATCAAACTAGAAAAGTGGGGGTGGGAAAAGATTGATAAAGAAGAATTGACAATGAAAGCATGCCATGTATGCAGGGCAATGTTAAAAAATAAAATTTCTGCTAAAACGTATTGAAAGTGAAAGAGGGCAGTAGAAAGGCAAGAAACAGAATTACAAGTTGAATAAGCAAATCAATGAATGGAAACTGTGTTAGAGTGATCTATGTTTTCATCTGTAAAGAGGAAAGAGAAAGTGACTGAACCAGTCTTGTTTAAAAAAAAATTCTTCCTTCTATGCAGCAAGATGCTGTAGCTTATTTCATTCTGAAATAAATCCATTTCTGTCTCCTAAACCCAGTTCTGAAAAAATACTGGTTTAATACTGACAAGCAATCTGTTATTTTCTCTGCCAGAATCACCCATGATCATGGACTGCTTTTATAAAATCCAGAAGAATTCTACTAGTGGTGAAGTGGGAGGTCAAAGTGTTTATGTGTTCGCGTCCAGGTAGAGCCCATTGTATTTGGCAGTTTCTTTACCAGGTGCATAAAAATCAGCATTTCTTTCAACAGTACTTCTTTGGTTTCAACTTTGGAAGTTGACTTACATCCACCTTTGCAGCACGCCTGGAATTCAGTAGTGCAAAGGACAGGAAGTCATGCTCTGGTTTTCTACTTTTACACAATATGGTAGAAGTAGACTACCACTACCACTACTTCTCCTTCTGGTTTCTACATTTACACAGTGGGATGTCTGCTGATCAGGTATGCCTACTGTGCCCAGAGTAACTCCATAGATGGGAATGCAAGAAACCTGCCTTCTGCCAACCTCTTTCCCTTCGCCTTTTATGGGTTAATTGGAATTTTGGAAATAATTTGACATAACTTTAAAATTTTCATGTTTAAGTGTTTTTATCCTGGTATATATTATTTACCTGCTAACTATGGACTACTGACCCATAAGATTATTTTGAAAATAAATAAAAGCACTGTTCCCTGCCTTATCCAGAAATATTGGGGAAGTAGTTATAGATGGTACATTATTAATGCTGATAGCAAACTAGATTTGTAAAGCATTTCAAGATTACAACTTTCATATTAATTTTTTATTATTTGATAGTCAAACAATTCTGAAAAACAATAATATATTAACTACATTATAAATCAAATACTTTTATAAAGGTTCTACAAGTATTTACTCTTACAACTTCATAACAATAAATGATGTAGATATTTTTATTATTATTGCTGTTATTAATCCCTACTTTACAGATGAGGAAACTAGAACAAAAACATGTTAAGTAAGTATGTTAACATATTAGTACCCCAAATCATACAGATAATAAGTAGAAAAATTTAGATTGAATTCAAGTATTTTGGGTCCAATGCCTATGCCGTTATTCATCTCATTGTGCAATCAAAGTAGGCTAGTCAGTCATGTATTATTGTCACCATTTTGAAAAAAAATAAAAATTAAATAAATATAAGTAAGCTAGTCAGTTATATATTATTGTCACCATTTTGAAAATAAATAAAAATTAAATAAATATCAGACAAGTTGAATAACCTTCCTAAAGCACTAATACGCCATACATTTTATAACATGATTCCACGGAATCATGATTAATACTATAGCAACCATTAGGAAGTACTCAGTGAATGTTTGTTAAATTAAATAATATTAAAGAGAAGTAAGGAAGGGATAATATTTAAGTACCATCTAATGTATCTTCTTTTTGACGTCAGTTTTTTTCCTAATATCATCCATACAATACTGGACCCAGGGAATGAAGGTGTCAAATACCACTTCTTAGAGAATGAGCGTGTGATGCAGTGGAAATTTCTTTCACAGGAAAGGAGCTTTCTGTTGTAGGGCAAAGAGAGAGTAAAAGTGAGAGCACTTTCTAAAATGGCACTGTTGGTGTTCCAGATTCTAGAAAGAGATCACCTGGCAGGCACCACTCCGACTTGATCCCACACAGTGATCACAGTGGAGGAGAAGTGGCAGCATGGGCTATTTGGGCAAAGAGAAGTACCAGAGTGACATTGAGAAGTCCCCCATGGCATTTATGTAGCATGGAATGGAGTCCGCAAGTCCATAGTGATTGTCAATAGGATGTTTAATAACCAGATGACACAAGGGAAATTGCTGTAGAGGCTTGCAAAATGATAGAAGACAGCAACATGATCTTCATGTGGATACCAGACCCACTTTCCTGTAGGGGCAATAAAAAGCTTCTCATTGAACCAAATACTATCTTCGAAAATTTACCCTATCCAAAATAGTATTTAAAAGAAACAGACTGTGATTTATTTTTTTTATTTTTTATTTTTTTATTTATTTTTATTTTTTTATTTTTTTTAATTATACTATAGGTTTTAGGGTACATGTGCACAATGTGCAGGTTTGTTACATATGTATCCATGTGCCATGTTGTTTTGCTGCACCCATTAACTCATCATTTAGCATTTAGCATTAGGTATATCTCCCAATGCTGTCCCTCCCCCCTCCCCCCACCCCACAACAGTCCCCAGAGTGTGATGTTCCCCTTCCTGTGTCCATGAGTTCTCATTGTTCAATTCCCACCTATGAGTGGGAACATGCGGTGTTTTTGTCCTTGCGATAGTTTACTGAGAATGATGTTTTCCAGTTTCATCCATGTCCCTACAAAGGACATGAACTCATCATTTTTTATGGCTGCATAGTATTCCATGGTGTATATGTGCCACATTTTCTTAATCCAGTCTATCGTTTTTGGACATTTGGGTTGGTTCCAACTCTTTGCTATTGTGAATAGTGCCACAATAAACATACGTGTGCATGTGTCTTTATAGCAGCATGATTTATAGTCCTTTGGGTATATACCCAGTAATGGGATGGCTGGGTCAAATGGTATTTCTAGTTCTAGATCCCTGAGGAATCGCCACACTGACTTCCACAATGGTTGAACTAGTTTACAGTCCCACCGACAGTGTAAAAATGTTCCTATTTCTCCACATCCTCTCCAGCACCTGTTGTTTCCTGACTTTTTAATGATGGCCATTCTAACTGGTGTGAGATGGTATCTCACTGTGGTTTTGATTTGCATTTCTCTGATGGCCAGTGATGGTGAGCATTTTTTCATGTGTTTTTTTGGCTGCATAAATGTCTTCTTTTGAGAATTGTCTGTTCATGTCCTTCGCCCACTTTTTGATGGGATTGTTTGTTTTTTTCTTGTAAATTTGTTTGAGTTCATTGTAGATTCTGGATATTAGCTCTTTGTCAGATGAGTAGGTTGCAAAAATTTTCTCCCATTCTGTAGGTTGACTGTTCACTCTGATGGTAGTTTCTTTTGCTGTGCAGAAGCTCTTACTGAATGGGCAAAAACTGGAAGCATTCCCTTTGAAAACTGGCACAAGACAGGGATGCCCTCTCTCACCACTCCTATTCAACATAGTGCTGGAAGTTCTGGCCAGGGCAATCAGGCAGGGGAAGGAAATAAAGGGTATTCAATTAGGAAAAGAGGAAGTCAAATTGTCCCTGTTTGCAGATGACATGATTGTATATCTAGAAAACCCCATTGTCTCAGCCCAAAATCTCCTTAAGCTGATTAGCAACTTCAGCAAAGTCTCAGGATACAAAATCAATGTACAAAAATCACAAGCATTCTTGTACACCAATCACAGACAAACAGAGAGCCAAATCATGAGTGAACTCCCATTCACAATTGCTTCAAAGAGAATCAAATACCTAGGAATCCAACTTACAAGGGATGTGAAGGACCTCTTCAAGGAGAACTACAAACCACTGCTCAATGAAATAAAAGAGGATACAAACAAATGGAAGAACATTCCATGTTCATGGGTTGGAAGAATCAATATCATGAAAATGGCCATACTGCCCAAGGTAATTTATAGATTCAATGCCATCCCCATCAGGCTACCAATGACTTTCCTCACAGAAGTTGAAAAAACTACTTTAAAGTTCATATGGAACCAAAAAAGAGCCCACATTGCCAAGTCAATCCTAAGCCAAAAGAACAAAGCTGGAGGCATCACGCTTCCTGACTTCAAACTATACTACAAGGCTACAGTAACCAAAACAGCATGGTACTGGTACCACAACAGAGACATAGATCAATGGAACAGAACAGAGCCCTCAGAAATAATGCCACATATCTACAACTATCTGACCTTTGACAAACCTGACAAAAACAAGAAATGGGGAAAGGATTCCCTATTTAATAAATGGTGCTGGGAAAACTGGCTAGCCATATGTAGAAAGCTGAAACTGGATCCCTTCCTTACACCTTATACAAAAATTAATTCAAGATGGATTAAAGACTTACATGTTAGACCTAAATCCATTAAAACCCTACAAGAAAACCTAGGCAATACCATTCAGGACATAGGTGTGGGCAAGGACTTCATGTCTAAAACACCAAAAGCAATGGCAACAAAAGCCAAAATTGACAAATGGGATCTAATTAAACTAAAGACTGTGATTTATTTAATTGGCAAATTTGTTCTTCCAATTGTTCAGGGACAAAGGAAATTCATGAGAAAGCATATATCAGCTGCAATAAGATTAAAAATTGAAGCTGCCTTTTTGTGCATATTTGACTGTAGCATTTACATATTTTTCTTATCTCAATGTAATTGTATTATATTTTTCTGAATATATAAATGAAATATATTCATTATAAAAATTCAAACAGTATACAAAAATATGAATAAAAAAAGCCTTCTGAAATTCTGCCACACAAGGATAAACTTCACTGATTTTTTTAGCCACTGTTTTCTGTATTTTTATACACACACGCATACACACAAACACACACACGTATATAAATTATAAACACAAATGCGTGTACAAATGTGTATGTGTGTAATGTATGATTTTACCTAAATGGAATATATACATTCCATATCCTGTGCTTCTGCCCATCTTCCTCAATGAGCGCACCAAAAAACTTCATCCTTACCACACCATTTCTATCTAAATGTGTTTTTACCTAACAAAAGATGCCTAGTGAAAATTAGGGTTTGACTTTGGTTAATTAACCTTTCTAGTCGGGTCAACATTATGTTTATTATATACGCAGGCAGTTAAAAAAATTGTCAAATTGGTTCAATGACCCCAAGATAGAATGACAAAAAGAAAACTGACATTTTTCAGTTTCTGTGTGCTATGCTTAAAATCACACAATGTGAAGCGACTTCAACCCTCTCATTTCACAGATGAAGAAACTGAGGTCGAGAAGGTTAAACGACTTGCTGGAGCTTAAATGGCTTAGAAGCAGAAGCTGTGTTCCTTGTATGGAATTTGCTTCTTTGGTTCTATTCAAGAAACTAGATGCATGTTGTGAGTTGAGCAACTACTTTACAAAACAAAATAAAAATAATAACCACAATAACAGTAATCATTTATTGAGCATCTAAGAAATGTCAGAAACTGTGTTGGGCCTTTATACAAATTTAGTCTTGCAAGACAAGTATTACTGTTAACATTTTATGGATGAGGAAAATAAGGTGCACAGAGGCAAGTCATTTGCTCACGTTAAGCAGCTGATGACTCTCAAGCCTGTGCGGCTGCTATTACATTGGGCTGCCTTCCAACACTAGCAGCACCCGGAACCGGCACGCTGGTGACTCAGAGCTTGTTAAGCTACACTCAGCATTAATTTTCAGTTTTCAACTGATACTGCTGACATCTCTCCCTTTTGTCAAGTGGTGAATTCAGCCAAATAGGCCTTGAATTGTCTAATCTCTTTCCAATTGGCTAGCCCAGGATCCAGTAGCTGGTAAAGCAATTTTATGCTTTGTATTTTATAAACAGAATTGATGTGATGTAAATTGACTATTGACTATGCACTTACATAGGGTATTTAAAACTAAATATACTGGGTCTACCCCATAAGCCTTCATATTAGACTCAGAGCACAGAGGGATAAAATAGTGATTGAATCAGCTACTTTTAGATTTGAAAGGAATATACTACACAATCACACAGCTAAGCTAAGGTGGGAAAGGAAAGAAAGAAAGCAGGCACTGTCATCTAGATAAATAATCCCGTCGCCACCCCCCAAAATAACAATAAATGATGACAATGATGATGATATGATCCATGTGATTTCTTGGTCATGGCTTTATGTCAAGATTTCCTTTAGAAAGTGAAGTAAGTTTAGGTAACACAGAGAACAAACATAGCAAGAATTGATGACTTACTCGGACAATGCTGATTTCTTTTTTTATTATTATTATTATACTTTAAGTTCTGGGGTACATGTGGAGACCGCGCAGATTTGTTACACAGGTATACACGTGCCATGGTGGTTTGCTGCACCCATCAATACGTTATCTACATTAGGTATTTCTCCGAATGCTATAGCTCCCCTAGCTGCGCAACCTCCAACAGGCCCCGGTGCGTGATGTTCCCCTCCCTGTGACCATGTGTTCTCATTGTTCAACTCCCACTTACAAGTGAGAACATGCAGTGTTTGGTTTAGGTTTCCGGTGTCAGTTTGCTGAGAATGATGGTTTCAAAAAAGAAGGTTAGGTTTGTTTTGTTTTGTTTTGTTTGAGATGGAATTTTGCTCTAATTGCCCAGGCTGGAGTGCAACGATGTGATCTTGGCTCTCTGCAACCTCTGCCTCCCAGGTTCAAGAGATTCTCCTGCCTCAACCTCCTGGGTAGCTGGGATTACAGTCATGTGCCACCACGCCAGCTAATTTTGTATTTTTAGTAGAGGCGGGCTTTCTCCATGTTGGTCAGGCTGGTCCCGAACTCCCAACCTCAGGTGATCTGCCCGCCTCGGCCTCCCAAAGTGCAAAAGGTTAGTTCTATACATAAAATACATTTTCTTACTTCGTAATGTTCCTAATTTAAAGAATACTTGTAGAGGATTACCATAGACTTGTGTATTAGTTTTCTAGGGTTGCTGTAATGTATTCAATACTGGCAAAGTATTCTGTCACAGTTCTGGAGGCTACATGTCCAAAATCAAGGTGTTGGCAGGGCCATGTTCCCCATGAAGGTTCTAGGGTAGGATCCTCCCTTGCATCTTCCCAGACTCCTGCAGTTGTCAACAGTCCGTGGTGTTCCTTGACTTGCTGCATCACTCTAATTTCTGCCTCCATCTCCCCATGGCTGTGTTCCTTCTGTGTGTGACTGTCTCTATGATTTTTTTTTAAGGATACCAGTGATTTGATTTAGGGCCACCCTAATCTCTGTAACTTACATCTTAATTACATCTGCAAAGACCCTTTTTCTTAAGAGGGCCGCATTCACAGGTACTGGAGGTAAGACTTCAACACACCGTTTTGGGGAACACAATTCAATCCATTATACCGTTTATCTCTTTTTAATTGAATTTTTGTGTGATTACAGAATAACTGTTTATAAAGTTTTGAAAACCCAGAAGCAAAAAGAAGAAAAGAAAGCATCCCTGTTAATCTTACCAAATGGATACTTATTCTAGTTTTTACATTTTCCCTATGTATATACGTAGAGGAACACACATACATAGTTGAGTTTCTTTTTCTTTTAATCAGTCTTTTGTGGGGGACGTGTTGTTGTACTATGGATATATAGGGATGACTGAAAACAAACATGGCCCCCACCATCAGAGAATAAGAATGAAAGAGAGAGAGAGAGAATCCTAATCACACAAATAAACACATAATTCCACTGGACAACTGCTATTAAAAAAAAAAAAAAGATGTCCAGTGTAATCCTAGCTTGTTCTAGAGACTGAGGAAAGCAGTTGAACCCAGATCTGAAGTATGTTAAGCAACAACTATGTGGATAAGAAAGAGTGAGACCTACTAAACAGGGGAGGTGCATGTACCAAGGCCAGGCAGCAGGAAGTAGTAGGCCAAAGAAGAAATTCACAGAAAACCACAGAGACTAGAGTGTGTGGAGGGGGAAATGAGGCATAAAGCTTTAATTCAAGAGGTAACTGCAAAAGACCTATAGGCCATGTTAAGAAGAAATGCTGTCTTCATTGCAAAAGCTTGGGGAAGTCACTGAACTGTCCTATGCAGAGTTTTCCTTTTTAAATATGACTCATTTTTTTAAGAAAACAGACACTTGCTTCAACCTTTTCTTCTCTTGCTCCTTCTCTTTAACTGTGTTTGTAGAATGTGAGAAAATGTGAACTAAAGAAAGATTGAGGAGACTGATACTCAGTATTTCTCTGTTTGGGAGAGAAAGGATAGAAAGCCTAAACCCCACTCTATTTGCACCATAGTAGCCATATACCCCCGTTTTTAAAAACTATATCAAGAACCTGATGAGTCCTGAAATCAAGGTTGATGACTGGAAACTGTCTACCTGCTTGTTTCTTTCCCTCACATTAGAGAGAGCCTGGCTAGCACGTGCAGTGGGCTTATTGGATGGAAATGTGGGTGACCGTTTATTCTACTCTCAGAAAGACATGACTATCATTAATCCCATGGGTCTTCTTCTATGTTTGTGACTCCTCCAAAGGTACTTCAGGCACACTTACAGTTTTTCATGCTTTCCAGTTACAAACACAAGGCTTGATTAAAAAAAAAAAAAGATAAACTTAATAGTCCTTAATTAAGTCTTTCAATCAGAAAAGAATATTCTTGGCAATGCCTTTTTCCCTTGTTTTAGTAGGCTGGCTTTTATCCTTTTCCTTTTTGTTTTGATACTCCTTGCTCTCTGTTTTATTTACTCATTTATTAAAATATTAGACAATAAAGCAATAAAGGCAGTAAAAATGTACTCCTGTTGCAAACAATTTATTCTGATAAACTAATAAAAAATAAATTCCAACAAGTTCTATGTTGAGGTAGAGAAGCAATGAGAAGCAGCTATCTGTCTCTGAGGGAAAATGAGAAGAGTAGGTAGTGAAAGATTTTTCTTCTGTTCATACTGCTAATTTGGATGGTGTGTTCAGAATGCACATGGACCTTTGAAACTCTGATGGGCAAACATGTTTCAAAGGACTCAATAGCAGTCAGAGAGGCAATTCCAGAAGGGTGGGGGTGGGAGAGACTAGAATCAGAACACTGATGCGACCATATCTACCTTTGTGCATTGTATCCACGTTAGGTATCTCTTTTCCCCCTGCTAAAGATTCAGGTGAGAGTTATGGCTGATAAACGGGAAAGGAGAGGAGTGGGAAGACAAAGAAATCATGAATTTTTTGTAGGGAGAAGTCTCTCACTTTAAGACATCTATGTGGAAGAGCCAAGGAGTGTTAGAGTAGACTGCCTCTCCTCCCTTTTATTCCTCTAGTTAACTCAACGGCCTCTGGGGAAATGTGTTTGTGTGTTTGGGGGCAATTTAAATTAACTTATTGAATTGTAAATAAAATTATCTCTGCTAAGAATTCAATCTTTTTTTTTCTCAAATGGATACTTTCACATACATACAAATTTTCCTGGTACTTTTTTTCATTAAAAATAGAAATAGACGATCTTATAATTACACAACAGCAGATAGTTTTCCTAAAGGGAAAAAAAAGTAGCTTTGAAACATTAAAATTATGAATTGCATATACTTTGGAGTGTTACTTTAATATGTTTAGTAAATATGCTGCAAACTTGTAAATTGTATAGTGTGCATCGTAGAATAACTTCAATGAGTCTCACTTTTCAAGGTCACTTAGGTGAAATGTAATAAGTATTGGCTTCAACATAGCAAAACTCCACTCACTTTAATAACATTATCTATGATATATTTTTTGATTTTCTAAAAAAATAGCTGTTCATTTCTCAATAAAATTATAAATACTCATGATCAAGTAAATTGATACTCTATATATGTTCATGTGTGTATAATGAAAAATCTGATGTGCATATATGTGTATAATTTTAGTTTCATACATGAAATACTTTATATATTATATATACACATATATGATAACATTATATGTATGTATATGCACACACATACAATCAACGTCCAAACAAGTATTTTCCAAATATTTTTTTTTTTGCTCACATACAACTACTACTATATATTCAAAATGTTGAATAAATCAGTAGTTTTATCATTTATTTTGGACACTAGAAGATAGACAGTTGAATGTAAGGTATGAGGAAGGAACGTGTAGACAACACTGACTGCAGTAGGTTTTCCCCATATTGTACTGGCAGGAAAGCTGGTGAATTTGCATACATGTGGCGATCAGGGGGTCACAAGCAGCGAATTGAGATATCTTCAGGGCATTAATGAATCTGGTACAACTTATCTAAACAATCCAATTTGAGGAAAGATGGCAATGAGCTAGTTGGAGAGGAAGGGAGGGGAAAATGGAGAGGAAATAACAATGGGGGTTTTCCAGGAAATTCCCAGTCATCCATTTGGGGGTGGCACATGTGTTTATCTGATCTTAAAGCAATTACATCATAGAAATAAAGGAGGCATTCTACCAAACCTCCAGTAAGTTTATCCAAACCAGCAAGCTGTGTGATGCACACTGCAGTAATAGGATTAACCCTCTGCAATAACAGGATGGACCCACCCACAGAATTTGATTTGGATGTTGATGCTCACAGTGACATGCATGCGTCAAGAGGGTATGAAGAGGTTTCTCATGCATACAATGAGGCTCTCTGTGGATTTCAGGTGGCTCTCAAACATGATCTATATTGGTGAGAGACGTAAGGAAAGGAGACTGGCTTGGATTTTTTTTTTTTTTTTTTTTAATGGGGGCTAGGGCATGGGACCAAGCTGTGGCTTCCTCTTTGTGGTTTAAACTTTCATTGGCAAAGGAGATAGCACCTGGGCCTTCTTCACAGCTTGCCCATAGGTGAGGCTGAGGAGAAGAAGGGAGGGTGAGGCTTAAAAGCTGTCAGCAGTCAAACATCAAAAAATGGAGCTGGACTCTTTATTTACACAAAGGGATCCGAATGTGCTGTATACTGAGACCTGTCAAAAACACTATCCTAAAGTTACAATTACAGGTAATTTTGTCCAGAGTTAAGGTAGGTTTAAAGCATTCCTTCAAGTTTCTTACCTTGTTAGGTGAGGCCTATCAAATCTTCAAATATTTTCCTTTCTGCCAATCATAGGATACAAGGTGCTGCCATTCAAGAACTATTCCTAGTGCCTCAAAGTCTCAAGAGAAGGAAATACTCAGATATTGCAATAAACGATGCCTTAATAGTAAGCAATGTAACAAAGGTGTGAAGCTCAATGTTTGTTTCTAGACTAAGAGGGAGCAGAGAGAATTGAACGGCAGCTTGAAACAATGGGCACAATGACATAATAGATTTAAAAGAAAAAAATGTTTTGTGTCAAAATTGTGCTGAATTACATTTATGTGTATGGGTGTGGGTGTGAGCGTGTGGGTGGTAGAAAACGAAAAGACAAGAAGAATCTTTAGTCCAATGTGAGCTCTCACAGGTAACTGAGTGTTAAACCTGCCGCTTATACCTAGCCTGCCTGGACTCCAGCAGGTATTCATTATTTTTTCAGCTAGTGTTTTCTTGAAATCAATGAACTCTGAAGGACAGGGCATTCTCACTAATTCGAAAGGATGATATGGAATTTCTGTTATTTTTTTTAAACTGCCCTCTGTTTTATTTACTCATTTATTCAACTATTCATTTAATAAAATGTGTGTGTGTGTGTGTGTGTGTGTGTTTGGCTCTGTATTGTTATTAATTTGCACAGTCTAATACTACTTTTTATTTGTGATTTAAGAAAGTTTGAATTAGAATATCAGTATTGTTGAGTGTGATGGCATGCACCAGTAGTCCCATCTACTTGAGAGGTTGAGGTTGGAGGATCTTTTGAGCTCAGGAATTTGTATTCAGCCTGGGCAACGTAGCAAGACCCTTGCCTCTAAAAATACAAACAAAAAATATAATATTAGTATTCGCTCAGCATATATTCACTTAATATTTTAGGTATTCTCTCATCCCAAAATTATTCAAAATCCTTAAAACCTAAAGATAAAAGGGCATAGTTTCTATATAAATAACGGTTATAAATTGCTACTGCATTAAACAATTTCAAAGGTGAGAAGACTAAGACATGTCAAATTTAGGTGATTTACTCAAGATCACAAGGAGACCAAATAATATAGCTGGTTTCTTGCTTTTCAGTCCATTGTTGTTCTACTATCATTTTGAGTTTCAAAGACACGTCAAAGAAAATGTAAGATTTGTTGATATGCAAGCTAGCTTGAAAGGAAAAGATTTGAAATCTAACAACCACTGATTTTCAAATATTTTATCTAATTCCCTCAAACCTAGTTTCCAAATACAGCAAATTTTTCACTCATCATATTTTGTCACACTGTTTAGTGTGTAAAAATACCTTTAGTGTCTATGACAGAAAGAGTCAAATGAAAACTAAAACTACCAAAGATGTGCCTTCATGATAACCAAGAATTTAGTTCTGTCACTTGAAATTACCCAACAGCTGGAAGATTGACATCATAGATGTAACACATTTGTTGTTTGTATACTTATAAATTGTTTTCAGAATGAGAATCATGGAGCTATTTTTCTCTTATAAACTTGTGTACCACTGCAGCTTTTTCTAGACCTGTGTCCCATCTTCACTCTCAGCCTTCTCAGCCTTTACTCCCAACCCTTATTCCCATTGTTTTGTTAAAAGCTTAATAAATCATTCTTTAATTTTAAAGAAAGTTATCCAACAAGAAGAGCAATAGTAATGTACCTTATCGATGACACCTTGATAATGATTGACACTTCAAGGTAAGAAAGAATTAGTATAGTCCAACCTAACTTTAAGTATAAATTATGTAGGAACCATTACTGTTGAACAGACTAATGGATATTCTGAAATGTATTATAGATTCAAAAATCAAGTGAAACATTAAATATTTGAAACAGGATCAATTTATAAACTTACAACTGATAGCATGAAGATAATATTTAATAAAATCTTAATACTATTAGTAATAAGAAATAAAGAGAGAAGAAAATATTTGGTTTCAGAATCTTGTCATATTAACATGTTATTACACTCTAAAAAATGTTGACTTCCTATTCAGGGATGATTCTATCACACATATATTTTTTCTATGTTCTATAAAAACCTGAGTTTTAAAAATAGAAAATTGATTTATCTTTTTGCATTAGATTTGAATTATTTAAACTTAGCATATACTATTATTTTTGTTTTTAGAGATGGAGACTTGCTGTGTTTCCAGGCTAGAATGCAGTGCCTATTCACAGGCACAATCATAACTCACTGTAGTCTCTAACTCTGGGTCTCAAGTGATCCTCCTGCCTCAGCCTCCTGAGTAGCTGGAATTACAATGTGTGCCACTATGCCCAGTTGCATATATTACTCTTGTTTGCAATTGACTTCTAGAGCACTATACATATACATATATATATATATATATGTGTATATATGTGTGTGTGTGTATATATATGTATATATGTGTGTGTGTATATATATGTATATATGTATATATTATATATACATATATATAATTTTTATTTACAAATTATATACATATAATTGCTATATATATATATATATATATTCTTTTTTTCTTTGAGGCAGCGTCTTGCCCTGTCGCCCAGGCTGGAGTGCAGTTGCATGATCTTGGCTCACTGCAGCTCCTGCCTCCCGGGTTCAAGCGATTCTCCTGCCTCAACCTCCCAAGCATCTGGGACTACAGGTGTGCATCACCACATTTGCCTATTTTTGTATTTTTAGTAGAGTGAAGGTTTCACCATGTTGGCCAGGCTGGTCTCGAACTCCTGACATCAAGTGATCCAGCCACCTCAGCCTCCTCCCAAAGTGTTGGGATTACAGGTGTTACACACCACGCCCAGCCACAGCACAATAAAATTTTGACTATGAAATGAGATGTCTGTTCAAGCAATCAACTAGCAAGTGCATGAGACCTGATATTTTCGGCACTATGGAAGACAAAGAGGAAATATAATTACACTAAACTACCTTTACTGATTGCACTCAGGCTGGTTGAAGTGTCAAGTGAGGCTATGTACCAAAATTCTTGAGTCTCAGCTTGGACATCAGAAACTTAGGTTTATAATCTAGCTTTGCTAGTTACTTTGAAATTAGGAACTTTATTTAAACACAGAAATCCTGCTCTTTCTCATCTGTAAGGTAATGATAATAATAATAACAATAAAAATACCTACTTCAGAAGATGCCTGGGAATACTTAATGTAAACAAAATTTTAACATACTGCCTTGCTTCCAATGTGGGTGTAGTAAATGGTAGCTGTTATTGTTGTCATCACTAGAGATGAAGTAGAGATTAATTAACAGTTTAATTTTGGTGGGTGTAGTAGTTACTAGAAGTGTTAACCAATGTGGCAAGTGAAGCTTGAACAAGACCTTAACAAATGGGTAGGCAGATAACTAAGATATTGTTCCTAAGATAAGAATTATAAGCACAAGTAGGGAGAACATGAGATTTTTGAGGGTACTGAGAACAACCAGCCTGGAGTGAAAACTCCATATCTTGGATAAAAACAAACAGTTTCAATAGCGATTTAAGATCACTTTGAAAGAGGACCTTGGAAACCAATGGAGAAGAACCTAAACAGTGTTAACTAAATGCCTTCTCATCACTGCATCAAGTTGGGGGTAAGAGGAGTAGGTGGCAAAATGCAGAGGAAAAGGAAAGTCTTTAAGGCCCTTGAGGTATAGTCCAACATAAATCTTTAGAATGATGGATAGTAGAATTTTAAGGAATGTCAATTGCCTTCTGCCCCAAAGAAAAACATAATATCCACTGGGCAAGGTGGCTCATACCTGTAATTCAAACACTTTGGGAGGCCAAGGTGGGAGGATTGCTTGAGCCCAAGAGTTCAAGACCAATATACTGAGACCTCATCTCTACAAAAATTAAAAATAAATTAGCTAGCATGGTGATGCCTGCCTGTGGTCCCAGCTACTTGAGAGGCTGAGGTGGGAGGATTGCTTGAGCCCAAGAGGTTGAGGCTACACTGAGCCATGATCACACCACTCTACTCCAGCCTGGATGACAGAGCAAGACCCTGTGTCAAAATAATAATAATAATAGAAAGAAAAGAAAATACCATTGTATTCATTATTGAAGAGAGAAACATAAGGAGCCATGAAGAGGTTCTTGAGAGTTCCAACTGATGTTATAGAAGAAAAGCTAGGCACCAGAGTGCAAGACGAAAGGAAGACAAGAGAGTAGACATGAGAAAGAATTTGAAGCCACAATGGAAAAAGTGACTTTGAGGATGCATGAGGAAGACCTGTAACAGGTGTAAGTTCTTGGCCAAGCATGTTTTTGTATGTTGACATGTGAAAGAGGTCTGAATATGTTCATATAATTACTATTGTTATTTTTCCGTTCTCAGAGTTGAAAGTAAAAGTGTGAGGTCTTGGGAGACTGGATGGTCTCAATAGCTCAGATCCTTCTTGTTTATTTTGGAGTCTCTTTGCTTACAGTATTTTCAAACCGTGCTGTTTTCCTAGTCATTTTTCTTAACTCTCAGTGAGTGATGGAACCTTCTCTTTTTAAAGTGAAAAATCATCCTTTAAACATTTTTATATCCTCTCCTCACTATTTTTTATTCCACTTGGCTTGCTTTAATAGACATCTTCCATCCACATGGGATCCATTTTCTTCTTGCTCTTTGAAAAATGAGAAAAGTAACCTACACTAAGGAACAGGTCACAAAGATCAATGGAGGAAAAGTGACAGGCTATGCTGCTGTATTATTTAGGCTTGACTCATCTTACGTTGGTTACATTTATCATGAAAAGTAAGAAATTTATTGGAGAACGCAGTTTTATTCATAGGAAAATCAGACTTACACTTCTGCCAACATTCTTAGTGCATTATTTTCCTTTTCTGTATTAAAGACAATGATCATTCAGAGATCATTTGAAAATTATAATTAAAAAGAAAATGTCTTCTTATCTGTAAGAAACAACTGTCCCATAGATTTTTCCTTTTCTTTATTTGGTATCATATTTTGATGTGAATTCTAATTCTAGTAATCAGCAACCACCCTACAAATATTCCATCACTCATGTTGACAAATTTGTACTACAATATATGCAACAAACACACAGATATCAAATGGCTCATAGTTCTGAACCTAACAAGATATGGCAGAGGCAAAACAATATGGAGAATTATGCATTTTCTGTCCTCTTTGCGTAAAAAATTGATAATTTTGTGGCTGTATCAGTCAAAGTAATGGTAGGTGTGCCCAAGGAGGTTCTACTTTATACTTTAAGTATTATAAACAAAGGGATTAGAATAAAGGGAATTGGGTTTATAGAGACCAGTGTAGGAAATGGTGAGGAAACATAAGTTAGCAACATCAGGAAGTCATTAATGCCAGAAACCAGCTGACAACATGGAGCAGACACTGGCAAAGGTGGGGAGGTTACCTAAGTTCAAACTGGCCCCGGTGGGGGGCAGCAGATAGCTTAGTTTATGGAGTTATCAAATGTAGAAAAGCTCTAAGAACCGAAAAGCATGCCATTAATGATGAAAACCATAAAATCTCAAGTGACATAAATTTTTAAATAATTGGTTTTAATAAAGTTCATACAGCTAACCAATAGGAGAAATGGATTATTGACTTTGTCTAAGTTTCCCACTTGTGAGCTTACTGTCCCTTTCTAGATACATACACATACATACAGGTTACTTTTTCCTAATTTTGACATGCAATCATTTTCTTCTTATTTATCCTTCTAACTTTGTTACATTAGCTTATAATATAAAATTCATCTTTTTATGTAATTATGATAGTATTTTGGATTTTTCATTCTTTTTTACAGAAATGATTACTGCCTTAGGAGTCTGATTCAATTACTGGATTAAGCAGCCATTCTATTTTTTCATTTTATTTTGAAATCAACAAGCTAAAATGTTCTAAGAAAGCTAAAGAATAATCTGTCATGGGAGTAGTTTAAAAAAAAATGCTAAGGAAGACAGTCTCAAACAAGTTTAATGAGGCTCAGAGCTTGAGCTATTGTCTTTTAACCTGTGAAAGTGACAGAATATAATAATTAAGATACAGAAAAGTTTTAACGTTTTTCCAAAGATAGGAAATAAGCTCAAATTTTCTCTATACTGTACTGTGTTATCTTACTCTCATGTGCTCCCAGCACAGTGAAGTAATAGTCCATGACAAGACAACATGGTAGTCCGGCAGCCACACATTTTATTGCTGATTGCCACCATTCTAAATAGCAAATCTTTAAAAGATAAATGAAGATTTGAGCACAATGCAAAACATGCTTATCCTTCCAAATTTGGCACAGTAAGTCAATAGGTTAAAAGGTTTAGGGCCATGCCTCTGGGAAACTGATCCTGGGAGAGAGTTAGCCCCACAGCTGTCAAGTGATAGGAGGAATGGAAAGGACTGTGAGAATGACAAGCCATGGAACTGTAAAACAAAAATACTTAGAGACTGCTCTAGGGTTCTAAATGCTGGCTCAACACTTATTATTGAAGGAACCAATTATTTTTTAACATATTAAAAATGTAGATTTAATTCCCATCCACCAATGCTCATTGCAAACAGAAAATGGAGACCAGCAGTTGTTGCATAATCTCCAAAGTAGCAATCCCTTACTATCAGTTAAACTCATTACCCTGAAATATTCTATTCTTGCCAACATACAATCATCATTTAAAATAATTAGTTAACAATTACCTAGAATACTAAAATGACCTCCCAGAAAACTAATCACCTTGAGGGAACATTACCCTTTTTTTGCAAAGGACAAATAGCCACTTGAATTAATGATTTTTCCAAGATCATGTTAGAGAAATATAGTGTGATTATCCATTTTAATTAAAACAACAATGGCAACAACAACAGCGAGCCACTCCTTTGTGTTAAATGCAACTGGGAGAAAATACTGAGTGGTAATAACTAAAATTCATTTCTGCCTTCTGTGTAGGAAGGATATATCTAATTATTTAATGGAGATAGAAATAATGACATTTTTAATTCAATTTATCAAGTCATGAACTGTTTGTACATACTATGTGCCTTTAATAATAGCTTGAAACTGAAAAAAAAACCAACTTTTAATTTATGAGTAATAACAATTATTTTTGCCTTTTTATGATTATAATGCAATGATAAAGCACTACAACTCCTCAAAGAATTAAACATTAAATTATATAGAATAGAGATATATCATGATATTAAAAGTGCTATGGGTTTATCTTGTATTTTTCTTCTTTGAATTAATAGATGTACATAGTTAAGAAATGAATTATTACTGTAAAACCTAGGACCAGAAATGAAGAAAGGAGGGAGGAAGAGCAGGCAATTTGTTGTCCCACCTCTTCTGACCTCTCTAGCCAGTCCCCTAAAAGGGGCCACTTTAATTTTTTTAACCCTGTCTTTTCTCATTTAGCTGTGTTTTCAATTACTATTTTATAATGCTATTTTGTGAATGTTAAATTGGTGTCTTCTTAAGAAAGGAGATAATTGAGTATCCTTACATCTAATACTCAGTGCAATTCATCTCTACTCCCTATCTCCCTATTTTATTTATCTCCTATGTTTTAAACAAATCAGTATTTAGTGTTTTTGCTTGTACGACTATGTAAAGCATTGTTCACAGATTAGCCATGTGGTATTATTTATTTCCATTAATTTCCTGCGTGTTTTCAATTTTCTAAAAGTTCATATTTGTTTCTCTACTTGCTTAGTTTTCAAGGTATCTTTCATGAATTATTTCCCAAGTTATACAAACTTACTGAAAAATCTCTAAATGCCTACAAATATATCAGATGATCTTTCCATTCCATTCTTTTAAGCTGAAGATATTGGAGCATGTTTCCCTCTTTCTTTCTCTTCTTTTGCTAAACAGCCTAATAATTCCCTTTGCTCCTCCCTCTTGCTGCTTTTCCTAAATCCTATCTATTCCCCTTCATGTTGGTGTCTTCATTTTGGAGGAAAACATTCTCCAGTAACTTCTCAGAAAGAGTGGACAGGAGATAAAAGCGTTGAGATATAGCAAATTTGAAAATGTCTTTAGCCTATACTTGGCTCGTTATTTGGCTAGGTATGAAATACCGGGGTAAAACCAATTTTCCCTCATAATTTTCTAATGTTTTTTAGTTTACGGTGTTGCAGATTCAATGCTGCTATAATTCCTAATTGTTGTTTTTATAGGATGACCTGTTTTGCCACTTATTCCAGGAAACATTTATGATCTTTTTGCTATATACGATGCGCATTGGTATAACTCTTTTTTCATTTATTTTCCTATAGCTCTCAGGGTGTGTTTCAGTATGGCTATATATTTCCTTCAGTTTCAAGGAATGTTCTTAAATATTATTTGATAAAATACCCTCATTTTCTTTGCTCATTTTTTTTAATTTTTTTTTTTTTATTTTCATGGGTATTGGGGAACAGGTGGTGTTTGGTTACATGAGTAAGTTCTTTAGTGGTGATTTGGGAGAATTTGGGGTACCCATCACCCGAGTATATACACTGCACCCAATATGTAGGCTTTTTTCCCACACCCCCTTCCCACCCTTTCCTCCTGAGTCCCTAAAGTCCATTGTGTCATTCTTATGTCATTGCATCCTCATAGCTTAGCTCCCACTTATGAGTGAGAACATATGATTTTTGGTTTTCCATTCTTGAGTTACTTCACTTAGAATAATGCTCTCCAATCTCATCCAGGTTGCTGCGAATGCCATTAATTCATTCCTTTTTATGGCTGAGTAGTATTCCACTGTGTGTGTGTGTGTGTGTGTGTATCACAATTTCTTTTTGTTTAATTTTTTTTAAATTATCCTTTAAGTTCTAGGGTACGTGTGCACAATGTGGAGGTTTGTTACATATGTAAACATGTGCCATGTTGGTGTGCTGCACCCATTAACTCATCATTTACATTAGGTGTGTCTCCTAATGCTATCCCTCTGCCCTCCGCCTACCCCACAACAGGCCCCGGTGTGTGATGTTTCCCATCCTGTGTCCAAGTGTTCTCATTGTTCAATTCCCACCTACGAGTGAGAACATGTGGTGTTTGGTTTTCTGTCCTTGTGATAGTTTGCTCAGAATGATGGTTTCCAGTTCATCCATGTCCCTACAAAGGACATGAACTCATCCTTTTTTATGGCTGCATAGTATTCCATGGTATATATGTGCCACATTTTCTTAATCCAGTCTATCATTGGTGGACATTTGGGTTGGTTCCAAGTCTTCGCTATTGTGAATAGTGCTGCAATAAACACACGTGTGCATGTGTCTTTATAGCAGCATGATGTATAATCCTTTGGGTATATACCCAGTAATGGGATGGCTGGGTGAAATGGTATTTCTAGTTCTAGATCCTTGAGGAATCGCCACACTGACTTCCACAATAGTTGAACTAGTTTACAGTCCCACCAACAGTGTAAAAGTGTTCCTATTTCTCCACATCCTCTCCAGCACCTGTTGTTTCCTGACTTATTAATGATTGCCATTCCAACTGGTGTGAGATGATGTCTCATTGTACTTTTGATTTGAATTTCCCTGATGGCCAGTGATGATAAGCATTTTTTCCTGTGTCTGTTGGATGCATAAATGTCTTCTTTTGAGAAGTGTCTGTTCATATCCTTTGCCCCCTTTTTGATGGGGTTGTTTGATTTTTTCTTGTAAATTTATTTGAGTTCTTTGTAGATCCTGGATATTAGCCCTTTGTCAGATGGGTAGATTGTAAAACTTTTCTCCCATTCTGTAGGTTGCCTGTTCACTCTGATGGTAGTTTTTTTTGCTGTGCTGAAGCTCTTCAGTTTAATTAGATCCCATTTGTCAATTTTGGCTTTTGTTGCCATTGCTTTTGGTGTTTTAGTCATGAAGTCCTTGCCCATGCCTATGTCCTGAATGGTATTGCCTAGGTTTTCTTCTAGGGTTTTTATGGTTTTAGGTCTAACATTTAAGTCTTTAATCCATCTTGAATTAATTTTTGTATAAGGTATAAGGAAGGGATCCAGTTTCAGCTTTCTACATATGGCTAGCCAATTTTCCCAGCACCATTTATTAAATAAGGAATCCTTTCCCCATTTCTTGTTTTTGTCAGGTTTGTCAAAGATCAGATGGTTGTAGATGTGTGGTATTATTTCTGAGGGCTCTGTTCTGTTCCATTGGTCTATATCTCTGTTTTGGTACCAGTACCATGCTGTTTTGGTTACTGTAGCCTTGTAGTATAGTTTGAAGTCAGGTAGCATGATGCCTCCAGCTTTGTTCCTTTGGCTTACATTTGACTTGGCATTGTGGACTCTTTTTTGGTTCCATATGAACTTTAAAGTCGTTTTTTTCCATTCTGTGAAGAAAGTCATTGGTAGCTTGATGGGGATGGCATTGAATCTATAAATTACCTTGGGCAGTATGGCCGTTTTCACGATATTGATTATTCCTATCCATGAGCATGGAATGTTCTTCCATTTGTTTGTGTCCTCTTTTATTTTGTTGAGCAGTATATATCACAATTTCTTTATCCACTCATTGATTTATGGGCATTTGGGCTGGTTCCATATTTTTGCAATTGCAAATTTTACTGCTATAAACATGTACGTTGAAGAATCTATTTCATATAATGGCTTCTTTTCCTATGGGTAGATACCCAGTGGTGGGATTGTTGGATCAAATGGTAGTTCTACTTTTGGTTCTTTAAGGAATCGCCACACTGTTTTCCATAGTGGTTGTACTAGTTTGCATTCCCGCCAGCAGTGTAGAACTGTTTCCTGTTCACTGCATCCATGCCAACATCTATTGTTTTTTGACTTTTTGATCATGGCCATTCTTGAAGGAGTAAGGTGGTATCACATTGTGATTTTGATTTGAATTTCCCCGATCATTAGTGATGTAGTTTTCTCCTGTTTTCTGATGCAACCTTTGAGTATTTGACTACCTGTATTGACATCTCAGTTTCTTTACTTTTCTCTTCTATTATCTTTTCTGTGTATCTTATCTTGTATTATCTTATTGTATTATCTTGTATTATCTTGTTGCATTTTCTTATCTTGTTTCTTTGTTTCTGTCCCTGGAATGTGCCCTGATTTTGGCTTTCAGCTTTCTATTTAGTTTTGATATCTGCTGTTATATCTTTGATATCCAGGATCTCTTTCTTGGACTCTGATTATAACTCCATTTTTTGAAGACAAAGAGACCCTTTTTTTTGAGTCAAGTATAAAATGGCAGATAAACGTATTGCCTTACATGAGGAGCAGATTATAAATTTATGTTTGTGTCAGTATAATTAAGGTATTTATGAGAATAAAATAAATACTCAAAAGACAGATCACAAGTTAGTCAGTGGAGGAAAGGAGACATATGTTGGAGGAAGAGTCAAACTGACATTTTTTAACAATATGTTCTACTTATATTCTCTATGACTATCTAGTAACTTGGGGAAAGTACATTTCTGTTGGAAAATCTGATATTGTTAGTGTATGAAAATAATCTTTCTCTTAAATTGTCAAAGGAGAATTATGCATCATATAGCACAGCTTTCCATATAACTTACCTCAGTCACTATCTGGAAATGTATTCTAGGCCAATTGGGTGGTTGATATATTTGATTCCATATTATTAGCACTACTTTTACAGAGAAAAACAAAGTGAGTATATCAGATAATTATACTGTAAACATTTTCAATAAGTTCTCTAAATTTTAGTCTAAAGCATATGGAGAAAGATGAGTGTGTGGGCTACAGTGATGAGTTACAGTAATAATTTGTTTTTACATATTAATATAAAATAAATATTGACATGATATTCTTACATATTACATTATTTCATTATTTTGGTGAATTTTTGCAAAAACCTATTTAGATAATATTATTATCCTCATTTTACAGAAGAGAAAACTGATCCTAATTCACAGAGTATTGGTAAATTTTCTTAAACTGCACTACTAGTAAATGGAATAGAAGTCGCTTGGTTCCAAATCATATTTTATTTTCACAAAGATTAAATCATTATGACCCATTGTATACTTTGATAAATTTATGTAAAATTAGATTTTATGGATTTTACTGATTGCATGAAGGCAAAATAACATGTTTGGTGGTCATCCTTCTCAGTACAGAAATCAAAATACCGGTTCTAAAATTGTGTGTATGTTTGAGTGTGATGAGATGGAACATTTGAAATTGTATGACCTAAAAAAATCTGAGATACATAGGATACAAGACATGCTTAACATTAATTATGAGGCTTCGATGTATTTTCAATGAAATTTATAATTTTGCAAAATATTGTCTGATAAATTTGAAAGCAACTGTAATGAAAATAGTTATATTTTACAAATGAATCTTTAACACATTTTGGTGTCTTTTTTTATACTTTGAAAGGGCTATAGCAGGTGTGTGTGTGTGTGTGTGTGTGTGTGTGTGTTTATAGCCAGTATGTATATATGTAGCAAATACATTCATGTGCCATTTAATAATAGAAATACTTTCTGAGAAATGCATCATTAGGTGACTTCATTGTTGAGAGAACATCACAGAGTACACTTAACACAAACACATTGTGTAGCCTCCTAAACAACTAGGCTATGTCGTATAGCTTATTACTTCTAAGCTACAAACCTGTGTAGCATGTTATTGTACTGAACACTGCAGGCAATTACAATGCAATGGCAAGTATTTGTATATCTAAACATATCTAAACATGGAAAAGGTATGGCGGAACATGATATAAAAGATTAAAAAAAAAAACGCCACCCCTGTATAGGGCACTTACCATGGAGCTTGTAGGAGTAGAAGTTGCTCTGGGTGGATCCGTGAATGAGTAGTGAGCAAATGTGAAGGCCTAAGACATTACTATGCATTACTGTAGGCTTTATAAACACTGTACACTTAGGTTACACTAAATTTGTTTTAAAAATTAAGTAATTGCACTACAGTGTCACAATGAGAACAATGAATGCCACTAGAGTTTTTCAGCTCCTTTATAATCTATGGAACCACCCTCATATATGTGATCTGTTCTTGAGCAAAATGTCATCATGCAGCACCTGACTGTATATATATGTAGCAAGTATATGTGTGCCTGCGTGCATGTGTGTGTGTATATGTACATGCTACATTTACGTGCACCTGATATGCGTAAATATATATGTAACAAGTATGTTTGTGCCTGTGTGCGTGTGCGTGTATGTGTGTATATATATATATGCTACGTATATACACCTGATATGTGCATGTGTAAATACATATCCACACACGTAGCAGGTGTATATATAGGTAGCCTGTGTGTGTGTGTGTGTGTGTGTGTGTGTGTGTGTGTGTATATGTGTAGCAGGGATTTTGTGTTAGAACCAAGAGCTTGAAACTGGTACAATAAAAATATTTTACCTGAAAGGTATGCTAAGTAAAAGTCCCAAGTTTCACATATTTTTAGGATCAAAGTGAAGAACTCAAAGTGAATTATTAGGTAATCATATCTACTTCTTCCTAAACCCTCCATCTGATTGTGTGCTAAAATTTAATATTAACTGATCTTTCCATCTCCATAAAATTCGTTGAGATAACAAAGTCCTACGTTCTGGTTTCTGAAGGATGGTATTCTGCAAATGTAAAAGTTTCTCGTAACCTCCAAAAAATAATTGGGTTAATCCAACTACCACAAGTGTGAAATTGAGAAGCTGCTTGCTAAGATTGAATTTAATATTGTCACATGTCATCTGAGAGCTGCTTGTCTGATCATGTTGCCACTGGACAAAGTAAGCCTTACTACAAAGGATAAAAGAATGATTATTTCAATATCCAGTCATAGTTCATCATCAAACTCTGAGTAAAATGGAGAGAAAAAGACGTTTTATCTTATATGACTCTATGCATTTCTCTGGGAAGTCATTTATCTGGTTGCTATCTAGGAGAGCAAAGATAATGGGAAAAATCTTCCATTATTCTCAACTATAATTTTAAATATGAAATTTTAATAAATAGGTTTTTGGTTATTTCTTTCAAAAGCCCTCAATAAAGGAAAATGAAATATTAGAAACTTATTTTATAGAATATATTTGTGAACCATAAAACCCCATATAAAATGGAAATTATTATCACCATTAACTACTGATCTTGTAATCTTATTCTCTAATGGTTAAAAAATGACTAGACTTTAGAATTACTGCCAATATATGGGGAGGGTGGATTTTATAAAAATAGCTTTATTCATTTGCATGTTAAGCAAGAGTGTGATTACTGATGGCCATAAGAGTCCCTTGCTGCTTTAAGCTCTGCTCTGCTGCTGACTCTACATGTGTAGCTTTGAGAGGTCCTTTAGCCCCTCCAGCTTTCCTCATAGGCAGGATGTGGCTATTGTATTTGATGATATCCCAAACATGCTTCTGATTCCAACATTCGATGGTTCTGTGATATTTCTACCTTATTACAAAAGACATTCACTTTAAAAGTATAAACACTGTAGTAACTTTTTTCTTTCATTGTTTTCAATAAAAGTGTAATGGAAGTAAACTGACAAGTTTAGGAGGCTTTCAGAGCATAAAGGAGAAAGGCTGACAGCTCTTGAGAACCTCTTTGCTTTCAGCTGAGAGCAGGTAGAGAATGCTTGCTCTCTGGCCCTGAATGTCATAATATTGTGTTCAGAATCGCTGAAATGTCTGACAACACTGTTGATTAAAATTGAGAATCGTTAGGCCATGTCTGCGATTATAGGATGAAGGGTAGTTTGAACAGTATGGAAAAAAACTATCCCAAAACGGTGATTTGTCTTAGACAATATTAACAAAATTTCAAATTATAATATGTATAGTAATTTGCAGTAATTCACTTTTCTTTTTTTTTATATATTTTGCTTCATCTTGAAAGTTCCCCTTCATTGGTAATGCTTTGAAAAATGCTGGATTTAGAATTATGAAGGGACTATCAACTAATATTATGGATGGTATTATTTAGAAACCATACTGTGTGCTACACAAGTCCCTTGAGAATGATATGAGCTGGGCATGGCGGCTCACGCCTGTAATCCCAGCCCTTTGGGAGGCCAAGGCGGGTGGATTACCTGAGGTCAGGAGATCAAGACTAGCCTGGCCAAGATGGCGAAATCCTGTCTCTACTAAAAATACAAAAATTAGCTGGGTATGGTGCAGGCACCTGTAATCCCAGCTACTCAGGAGGCTGAAGCAGGAGAATCGCTTGAACCCAGGAGGTGGAGGTTGCAGTGAGCCAAGATCGTGCCACTGCCCTCCAGCCTGGGCAACTCCATGTATTAAAAAAAAAAAAAAAAAGATAACAACTAAAATGGCTATTATTCATCTTTCAAAATCTGTAATACCTGGAAGTTCTACATGACCTTTAGGAAAACTACATCCACAAAACGTTCCTTCTAGTTTCCTAATAAGTTTTAGAAGAAATATTACCATTCTGAGCTAAAATGGTTCTACTTCCTTAGGGCAAATTCCTACCATAACATGAAATAGGCAAATATAATTACGCTAAAAAAAGTCCAGCCATAGCATCTTAGAGTTTATAGGAATAACCCTTAGGAGTTCACATAAATTTTTTTCCACTGCTTCCTAGGCAGACCTCATTTAGTGTAGCTGGCATGTTGCCCTGCAGACTTTACTGAACTGCTAGTACAGAAATCGCTATGTTTTTAGCAAGCCCATTCAGTTTTTTTAAAGCTCCATCATTACATTGTTCATTATACTGACCTAATACCTAGCTATATTTAGCTTGCTCACATTCTGCCTTCTGGAGCGAAAATATATATGTCTGTGCATTCTCTATATCTACCTAGTATCAATTAGAGTTTCATGTTTTCTTGCATGTAACAGAAAACTCATTAACAGTGGACTTCTCCAAATACTTCTCTAAATATTTTTCTCACAAAATGAGAAATCGAATGAAGCGTTGGTGTTAATTCAGTGTCTTGAAGATATTAGACCCAAGTCCTCTGTCTTTTCCTCATGGTTGCTGATGAAGGCTGAAGCTATAGTCATCATTGTAATATTCCACTTGGAGAGAGAAGAGAGGCACATGCCCACTAAGGCTACCTGATCTTTTAAAGGGTCTGTTCTTAAAGTCCTGACCAACATATGCCTTACTGGCCTTAGCTAAAATGGGATTTGATGAAATACATTTTATACCTGGGCACGTTGCCATACTCAATAAAATTGTAATTCTGTTAATGAAGAAGTAGGGAAAAATTGGGGCAATATCCAGCAGTTTCTGCCACACTAACCTTGCAGTATTTTAGGATGGCTGTAAGATCCCAACTAAGTTTTCCCTTTCTCGACTAAAAGCAATTCCAGTTACCTTAAGCATTCTTTTTGCCATCTCTCATTATGAGCATCATCATCTTCCCAAAGTAAAGTGCTTTCTTAAAATATCTTAGAAAGAACAGGACATAATATTACATTTGTGGTCAGACAGTGGCCATACTGTCTCGTGATCTGTACTTAGTGTGTTTTTGTTAAGGCAGCCTCAGAATGAGGAATAATTTTGGTAACTACTTGGCTGCTATTGAACATGCAACCAATCAAAGCCATATGAAATTGTTTTACATGGAATGAATCAAAGCTCAGATTTCCCTGTTCCATAATAATTTTTTTGTCAAACATATTGAGAAGTAACTTAAATACAATAAAATGCACCCAATTAAATGTAAACTTTGTTGAGTTTGGCCAGTGTAAACAGTTGTATAATCATGACCACAAACAAGATACAAGGAACGTTTTTAACACCAAAAATTTATCTCATATTCCTTTCCTGTCAGTCCACTGCCACCTAATCTAGTCTAACTGCTGATCTAATTTGCATTAATAACGATTTATTTTGTCTAATCTGGAACTTCTTATCTATGGACATATGTAGTAATATCTTTTATGCCTGGCATTTTTTGCTCAGCATGTTTTTAAAATTCATCCATGTTGTGTTTATCATTAATTTGTTTGTGATTATTGCTGAGTATATTCTATTTTATGCTCATATCAGTTTGCTAATCCATTCTTTTACTAATTGTCATTTGGACTGTTTCCGGTTTGAAGCTATTATGAATCAAGGTAATATGAATGTTCATGTACAAGCCTTTTTGTAAACATAGATTTTCTTTTCTGTTAGCAAATATGCAGGAGTGAAATTGCTAGGTCACATAGTAAGTGTATTTTAACTTTATAAGAACATGCAAATCTATTTTCTAAAGTGGTGGTACTGTATTACACTCCCACCAGTAGTATATGAGAGTCTCCCTGCTCTACATCCTTGAAACACACATATTGTCAGTCTTTATTTTAACAATCTAATATGTGTGTATTTGACTCTGATTATAGTTTTAAATTTCATTTCCCTGATAACAAATGATTTTGAGCACGTTTTTATATGCTGATGGCCATAGTATATCTTTTTATGGAAGAATCTGTCTATGTATATTTCTCAGTATATATGTACATACTTTTTCTTACTATTGATTTTTTTATATATTTCAGATGCAAGCCATGTGTCAGATATACATATTGCATATATTTTCTACCAATTAGTGTCTTGAATTTCATTTTCTTTATAATTTACTTTTTAAAAACCAGTTTAGAGTTTCAATAAAAGATAAATTTATTTATTTTTATTTTATTGCTCATATTTTTAATATTGTGGCTTAAAAATCCTTCTCCTTTCTCTGTCATAAATATGTTTTCTTATTTTTTCTTTTAAAAGTTGTATATGCTTGGCTGGGCACGGTGGCTCATTCTTGTAATCCCAGCACTTTGCGAGGCCGAGGTGGGAGGGTCATTTGAGAACAGGAGTTCAAGACCAGCTTGGCCCACATGGTGAGACCTCGTCTCTACCAAAAACACAAAAATTAGCTGGGCGCGGTGGCGGGTGCCTGTAATCCCAGCTACTCAGGAGGCTGAGGTAGAAGAATTGCTTGAACCTAGCAGGCGGAGGTTGCAGTGAATGGAGATCATTCCAGTCTGTGTGACAGAGTGCCGAGTGCCACTCCCTCTCCAAAAAAAAAAAAAGTTATATAGGCCAGGTGTGGTGGTTATAATCGCAGCACTTTGGGAGGCTGAGGCAGGTAGATCACTTGAGCCCAGGAGTTTGAGACCAGCCTGGGCAACATGGAGAAAACTCATCTCTGCAGAAAATGGAAAAATTAGCTGGGCATGGTGGTGCGTGCCTGTAATGCCAGCTACTCAGGAGTCTGGGGTGGGAGGATTACCTGAGCCTGGGGAGGTGAGAGGCTGCAGTGAGCTGTAATCGCACCAATGCACTCCAGCCTGGGTGACAGAATGAGACCCTGTCCCAAATAAATAAATAAATAAATCAAGTTGTATAGTTTCACCTTTTACCTTTAGAGTGTACATTTGTGTAAGGTGTGAGGGAAAACACATTTTTTCCCGTATAGTTAGAAAGTTAGCCAACAGTATTTAGTGAAAAATCTTACTTTCCTTATTGATTTACCTTGGCACTGTCGTTGAAATCAATTGCTCATATAAGGTTCAGTCTACTACTGCACTCTCTATTCTGTTCCAGTGATCTATTTGTCTATTCTTATAGCAATATAACCAAATTGATTACACTAGCTTTGTAGTTAGTCTTGACATTTTTTTAAAAAGTGCTAGTATTCCAAATTTTTTTCTCTTTCAAAATAATGTTAGTTCTTAAATGCCCCTTGAATTTCAATATAAATTTTAAAATAAACGTGTCAATATCTATAGCATAGCCGTTTAGAATTTTGACTGGGATTGTGTTGAATGTACAGAGCTATTTGGAGAGACCTGAAATACAGTATTAGCAGTGTTGTGTCTGCCAACTTATCAACCTGAAAAATCTTCTAATTTATTTAGGTATTCTTTAATTTGTTTTATAGCATTGTGATTTGAAGCTCTATTATTATGTGTGTACCTATTTAAGTTTGTTATATATTCTTGATAATTGACCTCTTTATTATTCTAAAATGTCCAGTTTAAATCTCTATTGGTATTTCTTATCTTGAAGCTTTGTCTGATATTAGTACAATCACTCTAGCCTTTTGCATCCTTTTAGTTTTAACCAATCTGTCTTTATATTGAAGGAAGTTTTGTGTAGATAATATACAGTGAATTCCGCTTCTTTATCTACTTTGACAATTAATTTGTATGTTGTTCTCATTGACATTTAACCTAAATATTAATATGTTTGGCTCACATTTACCGTATTCCTATTTTCTATTTTTCTCATTTGTTCTTCATTTTCTTTTCCTTCCTTTATATTATTTGTTGATTGAGTATTATATTTTAGTGTTCATTTTACCTCCTCTATTGACATTTTAGCTATGCATCCTTTTCCTGCCCTACCCTCAGTGGTTGCTCTGTGGTTTACAATATGCATTTTAAAATTATTTCAGTCTACAAATAACTTGTTATTCTATTTCATATATAATGTAAAAACTTCATGACAGTTTACTTTCATTTTTCTCTCCCATATTTGGTTGCATTTTAGAATGCTTAATTCAGCAATTACTATAGACCAGATTATATATTGTTATTATTCTCATTTATACAGCCAACTGTCTTTTAAAGAAACTGAAAAAAAATATTTTTATACCCTCATAGTTATCAATTTCTTCATTTCTTTTCTTATCTCTGAGTTTCCATCTGGTAACTTTTTTCTTCACCTTAAAGAACTTATTTTAACATTTCCTGTGGTATCAGTGACTAAATCTTGTTTTCTGCTAAAAATTGTTTTATTTTACTTCAATTTTTACTTGAATTTCATTTTAAAGCATATTTACTTCAATTTTAAAGGATATTTATACTATAGAAGGCCTTTTTTCCTATTTTTTCTTTCATTGCTTTAATGATGTTGTTCTATAGACTTGTGGATTACATTGTTTCTGGTAATTTGTTCCTGTCTTTCTTTTCCTGTATGTGGAAAGCAACTGTTTTATTCAGGGAGCTTTCAAGAGTTTTTATTTGTTATTGACCTTAAAACATTTGGTTATGATATGGCTTGGTGTTATCTGTGTGTTTATCTAACTTCGTGTTCTTTACACTTTTGGGATTTGTGGACTGTTATGTTTCATCAGATTTGGGTATTTTCCAGCCATTTTTATACTCAAATATTTTTCTCCTTCCCCCATTTGAAAGTCTGGGACTAAGTTTACATATGTTAGATAGCTTGATATTATCCCACAGATGACTGAGGTTTTGCTCTTTTATATCAGCCTTTCTTTTTATTTTACCATGCTTCAGCTGGGTTGTTGCTCTTACTGTGACTTTACATTTACTGAACTCTTCTGCAATTTCTAATCTACTGTTAATCCCTCCCAGTAAATTTTTCATTTCAGGTATTGTGCTTTTTTGATCTTAGGAGGTTCATTTGATATTGTTAATGGTTTGTATTTATTTGCTTACCTGGCCTTCTTTAAAAAAAAAGTTATTGAATTTAGGCCAGATGTGGTGGCTCACACCTGTAATTCTAGCACTTTGGGAGACCCAAGCAGGCAGATTGCTTGAGGCCAGGAGTTCAAACCCCACGTGGCCAACATGGTGAAACCCCATCTCTACTAAAAATACAAAAATTAGTTGGGCCAGTGGTGCACACCTGTAATCCCAGCTACTTGGGAGCTAAGGCTCAAGAATCGAATGAACCCAGGAGGTAGAGGTTGCAGTGAGCTAAGATCGTGCCACTGAACTCCAGCCTGGGTGACAGAATGACACTCTGTTTCAAAAAAAAAAAAAATCATCAAATTTGTTTATAATAGTTTGGGGTTAATTCATCATCTCTGATATTATCATTTTTTTCTAATTGTTGCTTACTTTTTTCTTGAGATTGTTACTTGTTTTTGCTTCTTCACATCTCTACTATTTTTGCTTGGATACTGAACTTTGTGAATGTTACATGGCTGCACATACAGATTTTGTCTCTTCCTTTAATGTTATTGATAGGGACAGGGGGCAGAAAAATTCTAGGCAGACAGGGGCCGGTCCCTGGCAAAGCCCCACTCTCAAGCATAAAAACCTGTGACCATGGCGCAAAGTGAGAACTTATATCCCTGTTTTCCTGCTGAAATGTCTCCTTTTCCTAAACCACCCATGGCCTGTACTGCACCCCATCCTGTGTCTATAAAAGTCCCAGAATCAGCTGATAGAGAGATAAGGAGCAGCTGGACATCAGAGACTATGTCTGGACATTAGAAAGAAGCAGCTTGACTTCAGAGGGACAGCTCGATGGTGTAACTTCCGAGAGGAATCCAGCTGGAGACTTCCGGATTTCAAGGGAAGATTACCTTCCCACACCATCCCCTTTCCAGCTCCTCTTCCTACTGAGAGCCACTTTCACTGGCCATAAACCCCGCCCCCTGCATTTACCAACATTCAAATCATTCCTGCGACCTCATTTCTCCAGGATGCTGGGCAAGAGCTTGGGATCCGTGAGTGCAGATAAAAGAGGGCCCTCTGAGCTGTTAACACTTAAGCTGTCCACAGATGGCAGAGCTAAAGGAGCACTGTAACACTCCCTCTGGGGCTTCAGGGGTCACGGGCACCCCCAACTCCAGACACTGCCATGGGGCCTACACGGAGTTTGCTCCTGTGGACACCCAAAAGCACTCACCCCGGCTCCTGCACCTGCTTACCTGTGCGCTCACTCCCACAAGGGGTGGAACAAAGCATGTCAGAGTTAATGGAGTTCACCTCTGCTCCTGTACTCCAGTTCCCACCCCGTTCACATTCACTTACACACTCCCTCCTGCAGGGAGTTGAGAGCTGTGGGCTGAGGAAACGAGGCACCCTCTTCGCAGGTCCTGCAAAAGGGTCAGGTAAATATCCTGCTTCATTATGTTGTGCTTTGTATTGCCAGGTAGTTCATTTAGTCATGAACCTCAGTAGTCTTTCACTTTGTGTTCCTTAATAGTGATTGTTTACTTGGCCTTGTTGAGTCTCACTCGGTGCATGCATAGCTTAGATTGCGTCTGAAGTCTCAAGGGCACCCTTATGCGAATTTCTGGAGTACTTTCTATGTGAAGCTCCTACTTCCTTGTACTCTGTCCTGCAACTACCAGCAGTCATAGCCTTTTCAAACTCTGATACTGTCTTTTTAGCTCAACACAACTGGAAAGTGTTTCTGGGTGGAAAACTTGGACAATCATAAGACTCACCTTGTTGCCTCATTTCAGCATTCAAAACATGTTACTGTCTGAAAACAATAGTGTCCAGGTTTCTAGTTGTTTACACTGGGTGAGATAACCCTGCACCTGCTAGTTCATCATGGCTAAGAGTAGATAACCTTTAGGCACTTATAAATGCAGGACATCACAGTTAGTCTTAGTAATTTGCAACTTATAGGTTGAAATCCACCTTTTCAACATGTCCACATTATTTGGCTCTTACCTAACACTCCAAGATTTTTATTGGTTGCATATTTTCAAGTGCCCAGCTTGTTTCCACTACTGGAGAATAGGCCCATGGGTGCTGAGTACAAAAGTAAACGCCACGACTCTTTGTGCTTGAGTGTGAATTTTGTGGACAGATTGCCTGTCCCCAAATTTTGGACCCACTGGTTAATAGATTGCATCCTTGGGCAAGTTATTTAACCTGTTTGTTCCTCTCTCTCTCTCTCTTTTTCTTCTGTAGAATAGTCTTCTTTCATTATTTTCAGCTAGCTCATAGGCATGTTGTGAAAAATAAAGGAGTTACAATATATGCAAAGTACATAGGACAGCATCTGCTACATAGAGTTAAAACAATTATTATTAATTCTGACCAAAACTACAAACTATCCATATTCTCACTTCTTATCTACGTGTCTTTTCAGTTCAACGCAACTGGAAAGTGTTTCTTGGTGGAAAGCTTTAGGCACTTACAAATGCAGGACTTCACATTTTGACTTACTCTGCTTTTAGTGTCTCGTATGGTTTCTGGTAACAGCTGTCCACAATCCACATCATCTCTCTTTTTTTTTTTTTTTTCCTTTTTTTGAGATGGATTCTCACTCTGTCACCCAGACTGGAGTGCAGTGGCACAGTCTTGGCTCACTGCAACCTCTGCCTCCTGGGTTCAAGCGATTCTCCTGCCTCCGCCTCGGCCTTCCAAAGTGATGAGATTACAGGTGTGAGCCACCATGCCTGGCCCACAGTCCACATCTTAATTCCCTCATTTTTGTAAATATTCCTCAAAGGTTTGTCTGATTGAGTATGGCTTTTTCTCAAGGCTGTGATCCAGAGAGCTTTATATTTCCCATCCAAATTTCTGATTAAAGAGTACCAAGAATTAAATTTTGTAGAATGACACAAAGGGCTGGGTGGAAGGTTGTATATGTTTACTCAGAGAAGCATATTAAAATACCGACATCCATGTCCCTTTTTCTTCCTCCACCATCATTCTTACCATCTACCCCACAAGGTTGCCCTAGAATGTACATTTTGAAAGGATGTCTGTGGGTTTGTTACACGTATTTCTCCCTCTATCCACAATGTGAGAAATATAGCAACAAATACATTTCTCCAGCTTGACACTTTTCAGCATCAGCATTCAATAATACATAAATTTTACCATTTAGGTCTCATTTTTCCATTTTTTTCTGCAAAGAATTACATGACAAAAATAAAGTCAAAATTATTGCTGAAATTTCTGTATAAAATGCCTGCAACACCCTTTCAAGGTATCAATTAAGTATCCTTATGAAAATAAAGAAAATAATACAAACTTTTTCATAGGTAAGCCCATACCATGCTGTATTTTAGAAAACAATCCCTTTTTTCTAGATATGCAGAAATACAGAAATCATATATTTAGTAATATACTGTAGAATTTTAAAATAAAGCTTTTTATGTTATAAGAAACTGCAAAAAGCATATTGTCTGAAAGTGTATATTACAGATGCATTTAACTGCCATTTAACTACATGTTTTTGCCTATGACACTTTCCATTTTACAGAGTATAGGAACTTTGTGTCTGAAAACTGAATGTAATGAAATCTGAGTATTACTCAATTAGAAAGCTTTAAACATTGTTTTTTTTTTAATTTTCAACATCTTCTTTCTATGGAGATATTTCCAACTTATGAGACAAAAGGTGCTAAAGAATTAATGAGAGTTACCTTTTACTGTATAAGACATTTGTTAGGAGAATATGTCTCTTTTTTAACATTACCTAAAACACTAAAAGAAAGGTTTTATAATGAACAACCTGAAAATATATTTTATTGCATAATAGAAATTCTTTATCAGCATCTTATACTTCATATCAGATTAATAAAATATAATTTAGTATCCATTTGTATAAACTTTCTACAGTTATTATGGCTGAATAAATGTTTCTTATGCATTCTTAAAGTATTTTGGTTATTAAGTTCAAAAACATTAATGTTTTACTTGTTTTCTGTGCAAAATAATTATTTTAGTTCTATTTGACAATTTAAACTTTAGTTGTAGGGGGGAAAGCAAATAAATGCAATATATATTTCTCCCATGTAAAAAAGCTTAGTTACAGATAAATTTTGCATTTTTTATTGTCTAAAAATATTTTCTCTATTTAATAATTCCTCAAGTATGTGTATTTTAATAATTATTTCAAGCCTCAAAAAATCATATTTATTAGTAATGATTCACAATAATCTTAAAGAATTTACATATTTTAAATATCTCATTTAATATGTTTTAAGTGCTCTTTTTACAAATGTATATTTTAATTTCTTAGTACATTTATTTACTGAATTTCTGTCACAATAATATAGCGCTATAATTAGTTTAGACAGTTTTTCAGTTCCTTTAAATAAGAACTCACAAAAAAATTAGTGATTTGGCTTATATGGTTAAATGTTTTTTTTTTTTGTCTTAGAAGGTAATTGATAGGTACAATTTCATGTGAGTAAGATTCAAAGAATAGCTGAGTGTAAGGTTTTGTGTGACATGTGTCTCATTGTGGAGCAACAAGTGACTGGCGGGTTTGGGACAGTGAGAACAGCCATAGGTAGTAGCAGCAGCAGGCCTGAATGCTGGGATTTTGATGCCACCTGTCAGTGTGATGAGATTGCTCTTTTGAAGGATGGTTTTTGGTGCCCTAGTTTTCCTATTAACCCACTTACTACTATACTGCTCACTTTCCCTTCTTTGGGACTAACTGCTGTGTCTTGTCCTATCTTTGATATAGAATCTTAAACACTTTCAGTGGAAGCTCTTAATTTAGGATATTGGTACCACGGGAGGGGAGCGCCTAAGAGAACTGAAGTACTCTTGTATTTTTTCACCTTCCAGGATAAAAGCATGCTATTTGGATAAGCACTGAAAATGGTTCAAGGAAAGAGTGCTAGCTAAAAATAGAAAAATAAATGAAGTCAAACATGAAGAAATTTTTCAAATGGTTCATGAAACAGTATGACATTATTTTATACTTCCTTAAAAATTGAAGATTTTGAAGGGTAAACACATGCCTAGCAGTCTGAGGCAAAAATCCTCATCCTTGTGAAATAAATATTTGTAGACAGGAATCTTTCTGTTTATTTGTTTTTTAATATGATGTTTTGAGAAAATAACGGAAACTCTTAAACACTGCACATAAAATTTAGAATATATTAACATTTAAAATAGTAATTTGCCATCTGTTCTTTATTGAATTCAGAAAAGATGAATATCCACAATACAAATGACCCATGGTTATAAGAAAGTATCGCTCTTTGAGCCAAATGAATTGCAATAAGACTGAGAGATTTTAAAAGTTATATTTTAAGGCTAGCAGTCTGAAGTGAATAGAATAATAATTAATTTACTCTTAGCATTTAATGTTTAACTTAATGTGGATTCTCAGAGCAGATTTAAATTTCTTTTTTTAGTTTAGAATATATTTCCACTGTCTGAAACAAATCTTGGCAAAATATGGCCCATCACTTGTTTTATAAAACAAATCGTATCAGAACAAAACCATGCCTACTCACTTACTTATTATCTATGCCTGCTTTCATGATACAACTGAGTCAACAGTTGTGACAGAGACTGCATGTCCCACAAAATTTTTTACTATCTGGCCCTTTAAAGAAAAAGTTTGCTGACTTCTGTCTAAACCATAAAACTACATCCAGTGAGGTCAAAGGTATTATATTCTAAGGAGAATGAGTATTGTAAAAAATTTATGTTCAATATATTTTACTTAGAAATTTTGCAATTGCATAAGCAATGTTACCCAATATAGTTTTGTGGAAAATTTGTGGTCTGTTTAAAAAAACAAAAACAAAAAACAAAAACAAGATTCTATAGCTGAATGGAAACTAGATATTCTTTGTTTATCTCACAATCAGTAAAATGTCAGAATAATAAAGATCTGAGAATTCATTCAATAAATTAACCATGTTAGTTTTGTTTAATCTAAAGCATTTTAAACTTATTTGACTTCTCCTTCTCCAACCATGAAATATTGTTTAACATTTTTGCAGTATACTACTGTTTTCCAGAAGAGAATATTAAAAGTGGCCGTCAGCTGAGCACGGTGGCTCACACCTGTAATCCCAGCACTTTGGGAGGCTGAGGCAGGCGAATCACTGGAGGTCAGGGCTTGGAGACCAGCCTACCCAACATGGCAAAACACTGTCTCTACTGAAAATACAAAAATTAGCCAGGCATGGTGGTGCACCTGTAATCCCAGCTACTTGGGAGGCTGAAGCAGGAGAATTTCTTGAACCTGGGAGGTGGAGGCTGCAGTGAGCCTAGATCATGCCACTGCCCTCCAGCCTGGGCAACAGAGCAAGACTCCGTCTCAAAAAAACAAAAACAAAACATAAGTGGCTGTCCTAAAAAATATGTAAATTGGAAATGTGATGACATGTAGGTCAAAGTAGCTTGCTGAATGGAATTTGTAGAATCATGGATTATAGATTTAAAGGAGCCCCACAGGTTGTTATTTAATATAATTTCCAAACTTAACAGAAGATTCCTGAAAAATAAATTTAATAATTCAAATATGCCATTTTTTTTTACTGTATGAGATAGCTAATTATGAGCACCTTAAAGTTTAACAAAATGCATTTAATGGATTGTGTATGAATATTGGTTTCACTTTCTGGAGATGAAAGACATTATCATTATGCTGTGATAAATGCTGAAACAACTGTGGATTTTTATTGGTTAGTGCTAGAATTAATTTTAATAGGATATTTATGAGTTTCAACTACCTCTAGATTACTTTAAAACTAAGCACTGAGAACACCATACACATGTTTTGTTATTTTACAGATGATATAAGTTTAATTGGGCAGATAATCCAAGTAGATTTTTATTTTGCCTCCAGGATATTACTTTCACTTTAATGGTTTGACTGCTTCTTATCACTATTTTTGAATAGAATTAATTGAATTTAAGATGGTATTTTTAATCCTGTAAGATGGAATAAATTTAGTAAAAGTGTTGGCATGTAACATATTGGCCAAAAATATTGTTGAATCTGATAAACCCCAATGAGTATAAATTCAAAAAGATGAAGTTTTAACTTCCTTTTAGTATTTGATTTTAAATATAGCCACTTTTACATTTTCTTTTGTCTGTTTGTTTGTTTGGTAGAGATGAGATGTCACTGTCTTGCCCAGGCTGGTTTCGAACTCCTGGGCTTGAGTGATCCTCCTGCCTCCATCTCCGAAATTCTTGGGGATTACAAGCATGAGCCACCATGCCCAGCCTAGCCTATTTTATGGATTGGCAATTGACTCTACAATTTTATTTTCACATTCATTCATCTACTAAACAATTCCTTACACCATAAGATGGACTAAAGACTTAAATATAAAACCTAAAACTATAAAAACTCTGGAAGATAACCTAGGAAATGCCATTATGGTAATAAGACTAGAGAAAGATTTCACGATGAACATGCGAAAAGCAATTGCAACAAAAACAAAAATTGACAAATGGGGCCTAATTAAACTAACACAGCAAAAGAAACCATCAACAGAGTAAAAGACAACCTAGAGAATAGAAGAAAATGTTGGCAAACTATACATCTGACAAACGTCTCATATCCAGAATTTATAAGGAAATTAAACAAATTTACAAGCAGAAAACAACTCCATTAAAAAGTTGGCAAAGGACATGAAGAGATACTTCTGAAAAGAAGATGTACAAGTGACCAACAAGCATATGAAAAAGTGTTCAACATCACTAACCAAAATGCAAATAAAAACCACAATGAGATGCCATTCTCACACCAGTCACAATGGCTATTATTAAAAAGTCAAAAAATAACAGATGCTGGTGAGATAGCAAAGAAAAGGGAACACTTATACACTGCTGGTGGGAATGTAAATTAGTTCAGCCACTGTGGAAAGCAGTTTGGCGAGTTTTGAAAGCCTTTAAAACAGAGATCTTACTATGTGTTGCACTGGAATGTATTCAATCCCGTAACACAGAGGTCTCGTTTTGAATATTGCCATGTCCCAATTGCCATGCATATAGTAGCCACTCAAACTATCTGTTGAATAAAGGAATGATTCTAAAGACTGGAGAATCAGCAGCAAAACACCGCGTAGTCCCCATTCTGAATTGCTTAGAGATTAATAGGCATTTGTAGCACTATGTAGAACATATACAATGAAGGTGAGCCCAGGAATTGTAAGACCAATGCAGGACAGGCAAGCCTCAAATGAGATAGTTCTTGATTTTGCCCGGGAAAGATTTCAAAGGTGAGCTGGTGGTGTTAAACAGCAACTTTTATTGAAGTGGCAGTGTACAGCAGCAGCGGAGGTATTGTCCTTGCTGAGCAGTGCTACCCCATAGGCGTGTGCCCAGAATAGCAGCTAAGAGGCAGTTCTGCACTCATATTTATACTCACTTTTAATTGCATGCAAATTAAGAGGCGGCTTATGCAGGAGTTTCTAGATGAGGGTGGTAACTTCTGGGTCATCAGGTCATTGTCATAGAAAGGGGCAGTAACTTTGGGCTGCTTCCATGGCAATGATAAACTGACATGGCATACTTTTGGGCATGTCTTATGGAAAGTTGCTTCTGCCCTGGACCTGTTTTAGCTAGTCCTCACTTTGGTCCATTGTCTGGGCCTTGCCTCCAGAGTCAAGTCCCACCTACTATGTTTGGATCACTTAGGAAGAACCTGACCTGCATTTTAGAAAGGGACCAGGGATGGCTTCCTTGCAAGAGGCAAACTTTGGCTTATGCCTAAAGGATGAGTAGGTTTTTTGTTGAAAGGAAGGATTTAACTTTTTTCAAAGAAGAAGGAATAACATGTACAAAAACCCAAAAGGAGAGAGTAGTAAATATTTAGGTTGTTTCCAATTTGGAGTATTTACAAATAAAGCTGTTATAATATGCATGTACAAGACTTAGTGTGGATATGTATCTACATTGTTCTTGGGCAATTCCTATGATGGAATTTCTGGGTTTGGTATACATATGTTTAATTTTATAATAAACTGCCAGTTTTTCAATATAGCTGTCCAATTTTACATTCTGACCAGCCTACTATGCGTCACATATCATTTCCCAAATTAGATATTATTATCATTTTTACTTTTGGCTTTTCTAAAGAATTTGTAGTAGTATCTCATTGTGTTAATAGATTGCATTTCCTTAATAATAAGCATATGTTCATGAAATTATTAACCTTTCAAATATTTTTGGAAGATATCTTTTCTAATCTCTGGCCTAATTTTTAAAATTGCATAGTTTGCATTTTTATTATTGAGTTATGAAGTTCATTCTATATTCTAAATACAAGACTTTTGTTTGAACATTGTCTCCCAGTTTGTGGCATACATTTTGTTTTCATAAAGATGATTTTTAAATTTTAAATATTGATTTTTCTAATTTATCCATCTTTTTCTTTTGTAGTTTATACTCTTCGGGTCTTAACCTAAGAAATTATTTTGTCTATCTAAAGTTGCAAACATTTTCTTATGTGTTTTCTTTGAGAAGTTTTATAGTTTTAGCTTTTACATTTAAGTCTATGATCCATTTCAAGTCAATTTTTTTTTTGCGATGGTATTTAATTTTAATAAATAATTGTAATATTGGTCTACACATTCCTTCTCTTTATATTTCATTTGTGATGAATGTAGGAGAAAAGTTAAGTAGTGTAACCAAGGTCACATCTAGTATAATAGAGTCAGAATTGGAAACAGATGTAGCTTACTTCAAAATATTTTGTACTATCTAACATAAACCCTAATTTACAAAGGGAAACTGAACTAATGACAGAAGTTATAGATGATAATTTAAATAGGTAAACCAAATAATTGTTAACCAACATCCAACTTAAATATAAAAATGACCTCCAATTCGGAAAATTTTGAATTCTCTATAGGGTAATCTAAATTTTTAGGTAGGAATTTTTTTTCAGGGTTTCAACTATCAAGATTTTATACGCGAGGTAAATTGTCAGTTGCTCCTAGTTAATCATTATTTGGAAATTTGGGTCTAGCAGACAGAAATAAAATTTCTAATTTGCTAATTTAAAAACATCATCATGGAAACACATTGCATTTTTTAATTCTCATTTTTAATTCATTTATTTATTCAATAATTAATCAAATACCTAGTATTCTCTGTAAAAGGTTAATAAACATACGGAGATGAATATCACTTTATTGAAATTAAATTATTAATATTACATTTTACACAATATTTGACAATTCAAAGATAAAGTAATATTTTTATTTTTAATCGGCATCCAAGAAAAATTATATGACTGTAATACAGAAAATATATTGAAGTCCATTCATATTTGAGAAGTGTAATGAATTACTTACTTTTTATTACTTAATTCAGTAAGATTAATTGTGTGTTTTGTATTTGGGAAATATAAGCGTTTTATTCTAACAAGGTTAAGCAGCCTTAACATCTTAACTTCTTAACATCTTAATTTCTGTGGTCTGGAGTATACCTTTTCCTTTGATTTTAACATCTTTTCTCTTTCTTTGCTAATCATAGCTTTCAAGATTCTATTTTATGTAAATCATTTTTCAGTGATTACTCGCTCCTTTGTATTTTTGAGACACTTACTGACTAATAATTATTTTGTGTTTACGTCTTACCATATATAAAGAAAAATCAGAGCATATTTGCAGGTGCTTATGCTGATGTTGTCCTGGTGACTTGGCAGATCCTTTCCAGTGACACCTGTCCATCACTGAAGGCTTACTGTCATTAAAAGAAAGAAAAAAGTTAACTCCTGTATTAGTCTGTTCTTGCCTTGCTATAAAGTAATACCTGAGACTGGGTAATTTATAAAGAAAAGAGGTTTAATTGGCTAACGGTTCTGCAGGCTGTACAGCCTGATGCTGGCATTGGCTCAGCTTTTGGGGAGGCCTCAGGAAACTTTCAGTCATGGCAGAAGGTGAAGGGGAAGCAGGCACATCTTACATGGCCAGAGCAGGAGCCAGAGTTGGGGAGAGGGGCTACACACTTTTAAACAACCAGATCTCATGAGAATTCCATCATGAGAACAGCACTGGGGGATGGTGCTAAACCATTCATGAGAAACCGCCCTCAGGAGCCAATCACTTCACACCAGGCCCCACCTCCAACACTAGGGATTGCAATTCAACATGAGATTTCAGGGGGAACACAGATCCAAACTATATCAGCTATTATAGGGTTAATTTTTTAAAGACCTTTATCCACATATCATAAAATTCACCATTTAAAAATGTACAATTGTGGTTTAGTATATTCACATAGTTGTTCAACTATCATCACTATCTCACTTTAGAACATTTTCTTTTTTCTTCTTTATTTTTAGAGACAGAGTCCCACTCTGTTGTCCAGGCATGATCTCAGCTCACTGCAACCTCTGCCTCCCAGGTTCAAGTGATTCTCATGACTCAGCCTCCCGAGTACCTAGGATTACAGGCATGCACCACCATGCCCAGCTAATTTTTTTGTATTTTTAGTAGAGACAGGGTTTTGCCACGTTGGCCAGGCTACTCTCGAATTCCTGGCCTCAAGTGATCTGCCTGCCTCAGCCTCCCAAAGTGCTGGGATTACAGGTGTGAGCCACCATACCCAGTCTAATTTTAGAACATTTTCTTCACCCCAGTAGGAAACCCCATACTTTTAAGAGTCACTCTTTAGTCTTCCTTCCCCCTAGTCCCTGGCGAGCACTCATCTACTTTTTCATTGTATGGATTTATTTATGATGGGCATTTCATACAAGTTACATAATACAATAGGCCATCTTTTGTGACTGTCTTCTTTTACTTAGCATAATGTTTTCAATGTTCATTAATGTAGTAGCATGCATTGGGACTTCATTCTTTTTACGGCCAATAATTTTTATGGCCAAATAATTTTCCATTATGTGAATATCCCATATTTGATTTATTCCTTCCTTAAATAACAGCCACTTTGGTTTTTTCCACTTTTGGTTCTTATGACTAATGCTGATATGAACATTTGTTTACATGTTTTTCTGTAGATATATGTTTTTGATTTTCTTGTTTGTATAACGGAGCATGGAATTGTTGGATCATATGGTAACAATTTTACATTTAAACTTTAGAAGAACTTTCAAAAAGTTTTTCAAAGTGGCTGCACAATTATATATTGCCACCAGCAATATATGAAGGTTCTGACTTCTCCAGTTTCTTGACGTTTACCTGTTATTATCTGTGCTTTGTATTATAGCCCTCTAGGGAGAGATAATTTAAGAAGTTATGGTTAATTATATACATATTCTCTTTACCTGGGGGGAGCTCTAAGAAGATATACTTTTTTAAAAAAAATAAGAGGAACGTACATTTGACAATAGCCTTTCAAAATTTGTAGCTATCCAAAGATTTACACACTTGAGTTAAGGAATCGCTAATACAAGTAAATCATCTTAGAATTTAAAATTATACTTTTATTAATTTATTCAAAAGATCCCATTTAAGTTAATATTTCATATGTTTTGGATCGTATTTTTTCTTTTTAAATTTTTAATTATTACGCATACATAATCACTATAGATTTACAGGGTATATGTAATATTTTGATACAAGCATACAATGTATAATGATCACATAAGGGTAATTGGGATATCATTACCTCAAGCATTTATCATTCCTTTGTGTTAGGAGCCTTTCAGTTACAGTCTCTTAGTTGTTTTGAAATACATGTTGTTGGTATTGTTAACTATAGTCATCCCTATTGTGCTACCAAACATTAGATCTTATTCCTTTTATATTTTATTAAGTAACAAATAATAATTTTATGTAACTATGGGGCACATCTATACATTATGGAATGATTAAATCAAGCTAATTAATATATCTCTCACTTCACATCGTATCATTTTTTTTTGTAATGAGAACATTCAAAACCTACTCCTTAAGCAATTTTGAAATATGCAATGCATTGTTATTAACTACAGTTACCATGTGGTGCAATAGATCACTCATACTTATTCCTTGTGTCTAAAGAAAACTTTGAATTCTTTAACCAGCATATTCCCTAGAGATATATAAATCTGTTTTGTTTTGTTTTGTTTTGTTTTTTCCATCTTTTTAATCTGTTTCTTCCCAATTTGATTCAAGGGCCCAGCCAGTAAACCTAAGAGAGTATAAGGGAAAAAAATGTTCTTCCTCTCCTACACTACAGTTAAACCAGAGAAGTTCTTTTACTTAAGGTATTATGAAAGTGGTTGTACCATTTGTTGAGAATGATCAAACCCTTACTCTTTAATGAACAGAGAGAAATATAGTTTACTATGTGTTTATATGCAGCAAACTAGAAAAGATATGCAGTGGGCTCTACTATTCTCTAGCTCTTTCTCAGTAATCAACTGGTAATAATTTTTACCACTGTGACTAAGACAATAATTCTGATTCTGTCAGATTTTTACCGGTGGTTCATATAATTCTTGTTCCACGCAAGCTTGTTTTCATTAGAATGCTTGCTTCTTGCCTCAAGGCTCTTACAATAAATTAGATATTCTTATCATTTGCCTATTTATTTTGGTAATAGCTGAGTAATGTTGAATCGCTCTTTTCTCCCCTGCCTTATTGCTCTATTTCTATATTTATCCTCTCTCTGAGAACTTGTCTCTAGTGAAGAAATTTTCTCTTTGGGTTTACCAGCTGCATTATTCTTTTTACTATAATGGTAAGTGTTCTTATTGTCTGCATTATCTTATTGACTATAATGATAATTTCTTGTTTTGAATCTGAGTTGGCAAAAGGCTTTTGCTGGTATCCTAAACTCTCCTATTTTGTATTCATTTGAGTACTTTTCTTGGAATGTTATATTGGAAAATTTGAAGAGTGCACACAATTTGGAAAGATGCTTTGTTATCATTATATCGTCAGAATTGTCTTGACAAATAATACTTTTGGTTCTTTGATTGATTTAACTCTATCATTATAAATTAGGTTTTAGTTTCTTTGACTCCTTGGATAACAAGATAAAGTAGTCATATACTTGAGGCTTATATTTTGTGTAAACATAAACTTTTAAATGCATGCACCTCCTTTCAAATAAGAATTATCCATAAACCGATTGCTAAATTATAATTTCTCTTAAATTTGTTTGAACAATAATATTTCATTGTTATTACCAATTTTATTTCCAGAAATTATTACCAATTTTATTTATTACCAATTTTATTTATTTATTAACAATTTTTGTTTATTTATTTTATTTTACTTTAATTTATTTTATATTTTATTTATTTATTACTAATTTTATTTCCAGAAACTATTTCATTGTTATTACCAATTTTATTTCCAGAAATTAAGAATAAGTATGAAAGTAGAGAATGGAGTGTTTTTTTCACCATGTAGAAAAAAATAAAATAATGAGCTACTACTCTTGGGCCTTATTTAGGTCATGTCAAACAGACTTCGGCCAAGGACAGAGTCCTATGTCAACTGGGACCTCCCACCAACTCAACATCTATACATAATTAAGACACTTTGAGTGTGGTTATTCTTTAATGACTATTTAGCATTCTGATTAACCTGAACATTCAAGCTTCAGGCACTTATTTCATCATCTAACTCATACATAAATAGACCATATTTGTATAAATGAAGGCCCAATGCACCAATTTCCATTCAAAGCGTAAGGACAAGAAAATTATATACAGAAAAAAGATACAACTTATTTTCATGAATGTCTCCCAATTTACCCCAGTTTTCCCAGTAAATTTGATTCTTGTCTAATCTACTCTGAAATTTAAAGGAAGCCTTCAATAATAGATTCCATTGTGAAATTCTTATTTTTGTCTTACCTTACTTTTAGTTTGTCTTGTTTGCAATAATATGTAATCATATACATATTTACGTGCTGTTGGCAAGTGAAAGATGGCTTCCCTCCACCCTTCTAGGTTCTTCGGCTAGGCTACCAATTATACTGAAAGAAAAAAGGTAGACTAATGGGTACAATTATACACTTACAAGAAATAAGACTTGGTGTTTAATAGATTAGCAAAGTGAATAGAGTTAACATTAATCGATTGTACATGTCAAAATAGCTAGAAGAGAATAATTCAAATATCTCTAGCATAAAGAAAAGATAAATATTTCAGTTGATGGGTCTCCCAATTACCTTGATTTGACTATATGAATGTATCAAATTATCACATCTACCTCAAAAATATGTACATCTAATATGTATCAATGGAAAACAAACAAAGATTTAAAAAAAAAAACAGATGAACAGAAGAAAAATTATATAAATTTATTACATGCATGGGGCCATCACATATAAGAGAAGTGAATACTCCAAAACCCAGTGACATCTAGAAGCTTCTATATGCCCAAGGAAGAGGGGAGGGGAGATTTAGGCAACTTAGGGGAGAATAAAAGATTTTTTGAAAAGACAAATGGCCCCTCAGATAAATAGGTGATAGCCTGTGATGAAGTCTGTGTGAGCATCGTTATGACCTCCCATCTCCTCTCCTGTTATAAAGTTATACTTTCTTGATTGATGGGATTATCTGGGAGGAGATTCATGACAATTGAGGTTAAAACTCTAAACAGTCTCTTGATATCATCAAGTATTTCTTTGCTTGACTGTTGGTTTGATAGAATCATACAAACAAGGTAGGTTTACACATTGAATTTGGTTGATAGATCATCATTTTTTTTTATTCTATAGACCCCCCCTCCCACTTTGTCCTCCTCTGAGATTTATTTTCAAAGAAGCTGTTCATTTGTTTTGTAGAGTTTTTCACAGTACAGTTGTTGCTGCGTCCATCCTAATGGTATTATTTCAAATCTTTACCTGACCTCTGTGTCTTCTATAAAATAATTCTTTTTTTTTTTTTTTTCTTCTTGAGACAGAGTCTCGCTCTGTTGCCCAGGCTGGAGTGCAGTGGTGCAATCTCGGCTCACTGCAAGCTCCGCCTCCCGGATTCACGCCATTCTCCTGCCTCAGCCTCTCCGAGTAGCTGGGACTACAGGCACCCACCACCACGCCCAGCTAATTTTTTTTTATTTTTATTTTTAGTAGAGACGGGATTTCACCATGGTCTCGATCTCCTGACCTCGTGATCTGCCCGCCTCGGCCTCCCAAGGTGCTGGGATTACAGGCGTGAGCCACCACGCCTGGCCTAAAATAATTCTTAAATCCAGAGTCCTGATCTGTTTAGATTCAAATTTTTGACAAGAATATTTCATAGGTATAATTGTGTATTTCTGTCAAGAGGCATGTATCATCTTTTTTTTTCCTTCTCCTTCTCTATTTATCTTATTAGAGTTGATTTTGGGAATTGCCTGGATTTATTACAGTAGTCCACCCTTATCCCCAGTATTGCTTTCTGCAGTTTCAGAACAGATCAACAGCAGTCCAAAAAATATTAAATAAAAAACTCTGGAAATAAACTTCATAAGTTTTAAATTGCCCACCATTCTGGGTAGAGTAATGAAATGTTGTGTTGTCTGTGCCTTCCAGCTCTGTCCTGCCTGGCATGTGAATCATACCTTTGTCTAGCCCATCTTATGCTACTTGTATGTTAGTCACTCAGTAGCCATCTTGTTATCAGATCAACTTGTGGTATCCCAGTGCTCGTGTTCAGGTCACCCTTATTTTGCTTAGTAATAGTCCCAAAGTGCAAGATAAATTATGCCGACAGTTTGGATATGCCAAAGAGAAGCCATAAAGTGCTTCCTTAAAGTGAAAAGGTGAAAGTTCTCCAATTAATAAAGAAAGAAAAAATCTTACACTAAAGTTGTAAGATCCATGGAAGCAATGAGTATTATATCTGTCAAACTGTGAAGTGGGAAAAATTTTCTTTTACTACTTTTGCTTTGTACTTCAAACTGCAAAAGTTACAGCCTCAATATGAGATAAGCACTAAAAGTGGGAAAGACATTAGATTTATGGCTGGAAGACATGACAAGAAATGTGTTAAAATTGACTGCAGTAGTGTTCAATACTATCTGCGGCTTCAGGCTTTCACTAGGGGCCTTGGAATGCATTCCCTATGGATAAAGAGAGATGACTGTATTTCATAAGAGTATTACAAAATTAAAGTGTTTTATTTTTATCATTCTGTCTTCATGTATTAGCTAGAATACTTCTATAAAGAGAAAATTCTCCTGTGGTACAATTTTTATAGGATAGTCAGGTTAAATGCTTGATTACTTCTCTTGTATCCATTTTCAGATTGATACATTACTTCTCTAGCAACCTCCAAGGGTACCCAATGTATTTATGTTTAGTATCATTATAAATTTAGGAACTGTTTTACTTTTGAATATATAAAAACTCATTCAAATTTAGTGATCTTAAGGTGAATGAAAATGTTAAACCAAAACCATGTGTACAGTTGAAAAATAATGTAAAAGAATAAAACAAAAATACTAGAGAAAGATTTGTTGAATATACTGAAAGAGTGATTTGTGTTTAAAAACAGAATTTCCTCAGTTTTTGGAATGCTAATAGTACTAACAAATTAATAGTAAATAAAATAGAACAATAAAATTCCACTAATACAGTTCTTTCCTAAAATCTACAATGTGTTGTCTATTTATTATATGCAGGATCTATTCCAAACACTACAACTAATCATAAAGAATATTCTCAGCTCCATGAAGAAAGGATTATTATTACCATTTTACATTTGAAGATATATAATCTTCTTAGAAAGCTGATTGACCGTTAATATTATAGCTATTCCATTTAACCTTCCTAAATTCCTTAGAGGATTTATGAATGGCTCCAGGAGATCCACCATTCTCCATAACAATCTATGTGCATGTACATTTTTCTAGAGAGACTTTCCATAGCTTTAACCAAATTTTGAAAGAAACTATGATCTCCTATCCTCCCAGAAAGTCAAGAATCAGTGCAATATATGAGTTGATTAGTAAGCGTATGATGAAGACATTGAGAATTCAGAAGAGTCTGGTCATTTTTTATTTGCACAAACATGAAGATCTATCTGATAGTAGAGGCACTAGCTAGCCACCTTACTTTGGATGTATACGTTTTTCAATGTACATGATTTTCTATCTAAAAACTTATATAGAGTCTCAAATATATCTCCTGTCTTAGTTTAAATGTTTTCTGGTGCCATGTAAAACTCAGTATAGACATTGCTAGACATTATGTATGCTAGCTTTAAAATTTCAGTGGGTATACATTTCTCAATGCCATAAAATACAAAAATCGATGTTGAATGAAATTATATAGGAAATGCTTACAAATATTTCAGAGGATAAAGATTGCTAATGAAAACACAACCATCTAAATAAAATATAAAGATTGTAAATAACCACCACCCGTTTTAATGTACGTACTTGACAAGAGTACCGAGAAGGAAATTCAGGCTGATTTCTCCCCCATCCCCAACAGTGAATTCCGTATTAAACACAGAGTGCCAGTCCTTTTTTCACATACCTTTTCTACATTACTCATATAAATTTTGGCTTCAGCAATATTATTGATGCCATCTGAACTATTTTTTAGTGGGTTGGTCATTTTTTATAACTCTGTGTCCTTCATCCTAGACTCCACCTCTAACTGTCAGAACCAAATCATAGTATCAGTTACTCGCTATTAATAGAATTTCAAGAATACATTCATCAACTTATCTAAAGTTTTAATACTATATTCTAAATGCTGTATTTTAAGCACAAATTGTTCTTTTATAGAAAAAAAGTTATTCTGCCCTGATGAGTATTCTATTTTGTTTCTGCTTAATGGTACTTTTTATCATTCTGTTCGTTAAGATAATCATCCTGGAACCATAAACACACTCAATAAAATGCTTCAGGGGACAGATTACCAATATTTCTAATTAAAGATATTGTTGACCATAAGCTAATTAGAGTAAGCAACATTTTAAGCATGGTACAGAAATTATAAAATTATAAATTACTAAAATTAAAGACAGCATATAGTTGGAATTTTATAAGGCTACATAAAGCATTTTTACATTGAAGTAAAAATAATATAGGGTTGGATTTTTCCCGGTGGAATTTTATTATTTTTAAATTCTCTAATTACTGGCAATGACGCCACCTGGCAGAATTTATATTTAGATCCAAGAAGGAATAAACACTGTACTCTACCTTCATCCACATTCTATTTGTTTATTTATTTATTGTTCTGGCTTTATAAGTTAAGTGGCAAATTGAAATATTATCTTATTAATATAAGCACAGTTCAAACCTTCACTTAAATAATTCACGTGGAGATTTTTTCTTCCTGCTCGAATTAATCTACTGTGTTTTATGATGGAGAGGTCATTGTTAATGCCCACAGTGAGGAGAAACATTAGTAAATGAATGATTTATTCTGTCTTTGCGTTTGTGTAAACAAGATAACTGTGAATAAATCTTTCCTATTTTACCTTGAAAATGCAATTTGAGAATGTATTAAGCCTTAAGCTGGAAACTGAAGGACTGAGAAAAGTAAAGTCAACCATTTGGAAAAGCAGAGGCTAGAAGAGGGGCAATCCTGGCTCCAGAAGTCAGGTCAAAGAGGAGGCTTTGCTTGTGAGGATCATACTCTGTGACTTCAAACAGTGGCTCCAGGGGAAGAACAATGTTTCTTACAAACACTAGAAGAATGTTTGTCTGAAGCTCAAAAAGTCAAAGACTAATTGAATTCTAAAGCAGAATGAAACCCTTAAGATTCCATGGTAAACTTGGAACTATATGCAAAACGCAGAACAGAAGTGGTTACAATAATTCTTAAGTAATTCTCAAGTTAGCAGGGAATAAGGAATAAGATTTATTGGCACCAGAGTTATTTGTGCCAATATATACACATGGAAAAAAATAGAACTTTTAATTCAAGATTTAAAATTGTTCAAGTAATGCTGAAAAAGATTATACTGTACCTTCCACTCCCCACCCTCGCAAGGGGACAACTATAGAACAAAAAATAGGGTTCGAATTCTGTGATCATTTTACTGTTTTAAATTTGGCACATTAGATATAAAGATTTCTTCAAAATTACTTCTGGCCATTCTATAGGAAATCAGTCCATTGAGAAAGAAGTGGTAGTAGATATTCAATATAACCAGCACCAAACGTTTACATTTTTCAAGCAAGGAAATTGGTAAATTCAGGAAACTATTTTGGTGAAACTACTGTGTACATACATAATTCACAAAGAAATGAAAACACTAGGATGCGGCCAGATGCTTGAAGCTTATATACCATCTTTAGATTAAACAAGGGGAAAATGGTTTTGAGCTTTGGGATGAGGGAAGCAAGTTGTAAGAAGTGAAGGAGAGGAAATGTGTGGTAAATAAGGGTTTTTTTTTTGTTGTTGTTGTTGTTATGCAGTTATCAGTTGGGTGGTAAGAGTGGTCTCCAAGAGTAGCTTTTTTTCTGGTAAAAAGACATTTTTATAAATAGAAACTCCCTTTATAAATGTAAATTTCTTTTGCAAAAGAGGAAATGTATACTCTAGTTTAGGCAGTTAGCGGGCGCTAAAGAGCTTTTTCTATATTACTGGTCCTCGATTGCCTTTAGTCAAAATAATCTGTATGCCAAACAGACATATTTTGAAGTGGTATATTGTGGTACACTTCAATCTGCACGTGTACTAAGTAGCACCTTTATCAGCAAAATTCTACTGTTCTGAACAGGCAACACCAGATAAATGTTACTCTTCCCACAATTAGGTCCCAATGAGGCCTATTTCTGTCAGGGTGTGTTTTGATTTATATGAACCTTTTTGGAGCATCTGGTGCATGAGACTTACGGTGTGTAGTAGAGTCATAAGGATTATTAGAGTATGTTCAGTAATTTTCCTCACCAGTGTGGACAAACCTAAAAGAATACAGTGGTGTGCTCTCAGGTTCTCTGTTTAGCATGTCGAGATTCCCTCATTGAGAAACCCTTTCTCTTCTCTATCACCACATACCTCATGTTGGGATTATTTAGCTATATCTTTTCTTCTGTACTAGAAGGCCACTAATGTACTTGCCACCCTTGATTGTGGGCTGGACTGGAGATTCCTTTCTAATTAGAATACATAAAAATTGTGGGATGTCACTTTCAATATTAGATTACAAACAGACTATAGCTTCCTTCTGTGGGCCCTCCCTTGATCTCTCGCTGTCTCACTCTGAGAGAAGGCAGCTGCCATATTGCGAACTTCCCTTTGGAGAAGCTCACGTAGCAAGGAACTGAGAGCGGCCTCAAGCCAAACACCCAGTGGGGGAAGTAAGGTCCAATAGTCTGTGAGAAACTGAACACTGACAGCAAACCATGAGTGAGCTTGGAAGTGAATACTCTGAGTTAAGCCTTCAGAGGAGACCTCAGCTGAGGTAGAGGCTAAGTCATTGAATTCTCGACCTAAAAAAACTGTAAAATAATAAGTATTTATTATTAAACTGCTGAGTTTGTGAATGGGGGTGGAGACTTGCTTTATGGCAATAGATAACTAATGCACATACTAAGGCAGGATCTTTTTCTGAATCATTTCTTTATTCCCCAAATAACTGCATAATCCCATGCTTTACTATGGATTACCTGGATTATACTAGATGCTCAATGAATATTTCTCAGATTACACTTTGAATAATATCAAAATCTATTAAATGCTAACAATGTGTCAAGCATTGTTCTAAGTGTTTCACGTATATTTATACTTTTAATTATCGCAACCTCCCTATGAGGTAGGTTCAGTCATTCTCTCCATTTCACGAATGAAGAAATTGAAGTTTGGAGATATTAAGAAATGTTCTCAAGATCACAGTTTCTAAGAAACAGAGTCCTATATTTGAACCCAAATAGTCTGGCTCCAAATTACATGCTTTCAGCCTTCATGCTTTTCTGCTTCTCTGTGAATTGATGAATACTTGCTCAATGAAAGAATGAATCACCTAATCATTTATAACACTGCAACTTGCATATTTAGCACTTAAGTTGTGTCTTTTATTTTTCCTGGATAAGTAATGAACACTACTTAGAAACGTTAAATTATTTTTGTAAACATACTGTGTTTACAAATATTTGACTACACATGAAGAATCAGATTTTAAAATAAAATTTTAAAATAAAGAAAAATCAGTCTAAATTCAGAAGATAAATCTTACATTCTAGTGAAATAAGAATTCTGGAAATATGAAATCATAGCTCTTCCTCCCTTTCTTCCTTTCTCTCCCTAAAGAACACCTATGCCTTTCCAATAAAATACCTACTTTTAGATGTAATTCTTGAAAGCATGAAAATAAAATTTATTTCTCTCGTGATTTTCTCATTTCTACTTGTCTAACATTGATTTTTTCTATTTGTAATGCAGCACAACCCAATAGGATTTACCATTGTTTCTTTCCTAAAACCGTGCACCTGCAGCATCGATTATGCCAGGAAGAGCTAGCACAACTTTGGAATGCAAACCAATAACATGCTATGAAAATAGAGACAAGACAGCTTAGAAGATTGATACTGAATTATAGAGCTGCTTCCTGATCTGCAACCACCCAAATTCTTACAGTCTGACAGCTGGTTAGTGAGCACAGGACAAACCACAGGCTTGCCTCATGACCTAAATGAGGGCAATTTGCACAGTTTGTGGTGTAGTTATCACAGAAAAGACTATAAATCAAAATCTTTTGAACTAGAGCACTGGAATAGTTCTGTTTCCAAGTTTTTTCATCTTTAAAATGGGACTAAAGACATTTAAAATTGTAGAGTTGTTTCAGGAACAAAGTCAACTCACGTATTTGGAAGCTTTATTAATATAATAGTTAATATACAAATGCAAAGTATTACCCTAATTATTATGATTATCTTTGAAATCATATTATTTTTAATTTTACTACTATGCAAATTTGTATTTTTATAATTTTTTAAGTTATAATTTTCAATTTATGAAGAATTACAAGAATAGTGCAAAAATGCATATCCTTTTCTTAGATTCATCAGTTGTTAACATGTGGTGAATCTATTTTATTAAATCATCTTGTGCTCACCCTATGCACTCTCTCAGGCATACTTTCTCTCTGAATTATTCGAGAGTAAATTATTTCAATAACCTGAGGATAAATTAGAGACATCAGTTTTTTATCCTAAGTACTTCAGAGTGTATTTACTACAAGAAAAGCTGTTATTTACATAACCACAGTTAAATAATCAAAATCAGAAAACTTGATATAATGCTCTTGTCCAACACACTATCCATACCCAAATTTTGAAAATTGTCCTAAAAATGTCTTTGGTAGCTATGTCTTCAACCCAACCATTCCCCCTTTTTGGAGACGAATTTAAGCCTTTAAAAAATGCTTTTAATCTTTCATGATCTTGACACCTTTTTAAGTACACAAGCTACTTTTTTCTGTAGAATTTCCTTCATTTGTCTCATATACACTGTGCCTTAATTTACATATTTGCAGAGAAACGCATTAGGATAGAATTTCTAAGGCATTTTTGAAGAAGTCCAAGAAGCAGATAGCCAATACGCTCTTTGCTATTCCTGAGGAAAAAGAAAATCCTTTGGATTTCCAACAAATAAATTTTACTTTGGTTATCACTGAAAGCTGTTAATATTTTTTACAAAAGCAAAAACAGACCAAATGAAATCAATGATGGTTGAGAAGATGAAAAAAAGTCAGTTAATGGGCACAAATATACAGTTAGATAGAAGGAGTAAGTTTTAATGCTTGGTAGCAGAGTTGGGGGACTATAGTTAAAAACAATGTATAGTATATTTTAAAATAATTTGAAGGGAGGACTTCTACTTTAGGTGATCATATTCTGGAGGTGATGGATAACTTAATATTCTGACATGATAATTTTGCATTTTATTCTTGTAACAAAATATCACATATGCCTCATAAATATGTACAAATGTGTGTCAATTTAAAAAATATACCAATATTTTTTTAAAAAAAGATATATATCACCTTGAGATTCACTGTGTTTTATGCAACATATTGAGAAACAGAAACTAGATTTAGACACAAATCTGTAAACTGACAGTTGTGTTTTTTATGTTTTTGATAACTACCAGACATAGATTGTACTACAGTAGTCTCCCCTAATCTGCAGGAGATACGCTTCAAGACCCCAAGTGGATGCCTGAAACCACAGATATTACTGAACCCCATTATAGTCAATCAGAACCTGTTTTTATTCATGCTAATGCCTTTTCCATATTTACTAAGCACTGATCATATACTGTGACAGTAACTTTCCAAGTCTGAGATGCAACAGCAAAACTAGCACAATTTTTTCTCCCTTCTCACAATTTGACAGAAAATTCATTCTTACCTCCGATTTTAGCAATCTCAGCATGTGATTTTTTTTTCTTTATTAAGTTGAGAACTTTCACCTTTTTATTTAAGAAAAGCACTGCTTCTCTTTGGCATATCACAATTGCCAACATCACTACTTTTGTGCTTTGGACCTATTACTAAGTAAAATAAGGATGACTTGAACACAAGCGTTGGGATACCAAGACAGTTGACCTGATGACCGAGATGGCTACTAAGTGACTAAATGGGCAGGTCCATAATGCATACAGCATTATATGTATAATGCTGGACAGGGAGATCATTCACATCCCAGGCAGGACAGTGGGAGACAGTGCAAGATTTCATTACACTACTCAGAAGAGTGTACAATTAAAAACTTATGAATTGTTTATTTTTTGAAATTTTCATTTAATATTTTCAGGTTGCAGTTGATCATGGGTAACTGAATCTGAGGAAAACTAAACTATGGATAAGGGGAGCCCACTGTTACTCATCTTTTCTATCATGCCTTGAAGATTTATTCATTCCCCAAAAATGTCATACTGTTGACAAGGGCAGCCAGTTTCTCAGTAGATATGCTTTAACAAATTGAAATAGACTAATGGAATGGCAAAGTGATGTGCTAAGTATGTATTCCTTTAGGAATTCCAAGATCCCAACAAAAGCCCTGAATCTATAGGAAACTGACCCATCATTTTGAGTTAAAATTTCAAGATGACCACATGCCTGAAATGTTAATTCAGCAAAGATCAAGGCGGAACTTCATTTGCCATTTTCATGTAATCTTGTTAAGTATTAATTGCTGATTTCTGTATAATCTTTGCATACTCATGATAATAATGACAGCTACCCATCTCTGAAAAAGGCCACTGTTTTCAATATAACTTGCTACAATAATAACAGCTGCTAGTCTCATGAGGAACTTTGCTGTATTATTTTATATTTTATGAGCAATGAAATGGCAGTATGAACCAATCCTTGACCTCTGACTTCAAGAAAGATACGAACTGCTTCTCTTCTAGTTCCTTTGTTACTTTGCATATTACCAAGCATTGGAACAAAGCAAGCATGGTTTTAATTTTCACCTGCCAAAACTGCTAAAATCAATCTTGCTGTATTCAATAAACAACTCACTGTGCATAGATGGGTAAATTTTATTAGTTGATGAATAGCAATGGAATCCTGCCGTTAAATCATAAAATAAAACCCATATATGTGACAAATATCTTTCAGTCCATGACCGTCTTCCTAGGTAATCATATATAGTATGAAAGATGAATTTTCTTATGACCTTATGCGTACAGGACAAAATACAATGATGTTGTAACTCATGAGCTTCATACAAAGTAGTTAATTCTGAGTAAAGTGTTAGAAAATACTCCCAAGACTAGGAGGCCATCTTTCAGTAATGATTTGATCTATTAGTTAATCAAGGGCACTATCTCTCGTGGGTCATATATTCAGTCAACAAACTTTTATCAGATGCTATACTATACAAGATGTGATTCAAGGCTCTCAAAAGAGAAAGATGGATTAAGACATATTACTACCTTTAGGGGACTAACGGTTTAATTAGGGAAGAAGCCATATGAGCAAATCATCAGCACAGAGTGACAAATGCAAATTATTATGAACGTGCTCTCTGAGAAGTAGAACGTAACCCTTATTTGGGAAGAGATAATATGAAGTTTCATTTTCTTTATAACTTTCTACTCCTCCCCACTTTAGGTTAGAAACCCTTTCTCTATGCTTTAATGTGAATATGTATATTTTTCTACCATGGTGTTTACCACATGATATTAAGGTTTGAGCTCTTGCTAACTGGATGACTGTCACAAACCAGACCTGTAAGTCAGTTTCTTCTTTTTTAAATGAAGACAATTCATTCATTCATTCATTATTGATCAAAAAATTCTTCTCTGCTACACATTTTTAAGTGTAATATATTTTTAATATTGCTTTACTCATAGGGCTAATATGGGAATTAAATGAGGTAAATCAGATAAAGCATTTAGCCCAGTATCTAGCATATGGTAAATTCTTAATAAATGCTGGCAACATATTTATTATTATGTTGCATGATTTTGGTTAATACTATATCTCTAGTGGTTTTTATCTTTTAACAGCATGTTCTAAATATGTGTTTAAAGTATTTGTATTCTTTTTCTCCGTATCATGAAAATCTTGAAAGTTTGAGGAGACTCAGATAAAGCTCAGGTAGATTAAGAGGTTTATTTATTTTCAGAGTTCAATAGTACACATATTTAACAATTTAACTTGTGACCAACTTTCTTTTCCACCAGAGCCTAGCCCACTACCTGGTACACAGTAAGAAATAAATACATATTTGTCGTATTGATTTAACTTGACTTTATGAATTTCAGCCAGTTGTGACCTTAGTTGGAAGGTCAGCTTCTTCAACTTAGGAACAATTAAGCCATTCATTGGACAATTTCTGTTTCTCCTGATTATTGCTTCTCCCTCTGTCACCTGCAAGAATAGCTTCTTCTGAGAAGGAAGAAAAACCATGAAAGTTGGTGCTTTCAAAAAACTGGATGAATAGAGTTCACCTTTTTACCCTCCAATAGGGAGTTAGGGCAGACTTTCATTTTGGAAGTTAACATTTTGAGCTATACGTAATCAAAAAAAGAACACCTGAGCTAATATTTTATAGTAAATTCTTTTATTTTAAAGATATTGGTTTAATTTATTCACTTTCTATATACCAAATTTTACCTCATAATGCCATTTGTAGGACTTTAATTTAGCAAGCATTTCAGAGTCTGATTTCTTATTCTTAGTGGATTCATATAACATAGATATTGCAATCTTGCTACAAAATGCCAAGATTTTTAATATAATCAATATTTGATAAGTAATGTTCAATACATTTGTTATTGAGAGGTACATCACTAATCTTTTATTAACTTCTTTTCTTCTGATAATACATCCACAGTGTGAATTTCCACGGGGACATACAGTTATTAGATCAGGTAGATTGAAGCACACATAACCAAATGGATTTTTTTTTTCCTTGCATTAAGTCCGAAAGCAACTGTCGTCATGCATTAGAGAAGCCAGAAATCCAGGTCTTCGTTTATACTTACTGACATGGTTTGGCTCTGTCACCAACCAAATCTCATCTTGAATTGTAGTTCCCATAATTCCAGTTGTTGTAGGAGGTACATGGTAGGAGGTAATTCAATCATGGGGATGGTTATGTCCATGTTGTTCTCGTGACTGAGTGAGTTCTCACAAGATCTAATGGTTTTATAAGGAGCTTCCCCCACCACCTTCACTCTGCACTTCTCCTTGCTGCTGCCATGTGAAGAAAGACATGTTTGCTTCCCCTTCTGCCATTATTGTAAGTTTCCTGATGCCTCCCCAACCCTGCGGAACTGTGAGTCAATTAAACCTCTTTTCTTTATAAATTACCCAGTCTTGGATATGTCTTTCTTAGCAGTGTGAGAACAGACTAATACATTTGCTTACTGAATTTGAGACCTATTTTATATTTAAAAATATATATTATAGTGCCTTGATACTTAATGGCATTTTCATATTATGGAGTCATTAACAGTGTGATTGCCACTCCATGCAAACAACAACAACAACACCTGTCTATATTGCCCACTTGAGAATTTAGTTTCAACCTCCTGTTAATGAGATGCTTTTATTGCCACAATTTTTTTAGTTGTTATTATTTTATACATTTTTTAAAAAATATGAAATGCTTCACAAATTTGCATGTCATCCTTGTACAGAGGCCATGCTAATCTTCTCCGTATCATTCCAATTATAGTACATGTGCTACCAAAGTGAGCAATTCCCACCATTTCTAAACAGTTCTAAATATTTTTTTTGAGGTACGCAAGGGAGTGAAGTGGGGCACAGGTATAACAGAGGGATTTGCCCACAATCCATAGCCAAACGTAGAAGGCACAATAAGGTCACAGCTTCATGGGGTGAATGTTTATTTCTGAGCCCATTGAATTCCACTAGGGACAGGAAGGCTGAGCAGCAGTGACATCCAGTTGTAATTCTTTTATCTCGTTGAAAGCAGGTTCAGTGAGCTGGGCAAGTCCCTTCTTATTCTCTAACAGCAACATTAAAACATGAAGCAAGTGTGATTTCTGGATAGAAGATTCTCCTGAGAATTCTGTGGGTACACCATGTTTCATTTGTTGTAATATACGCACTTCAAATTTCTGGGTCAAATGCACATATATCTTCATGTGGTTTATGTAAGTATCATGGCAAACAGTTTACAACTTACTGTTTACAGTTTCACAGCCCTTGAGAGAAGTGATGCATTAATTTTCTGGTGAAGATTAGGGGCCTTTTTGCTTTATAGGGGAATTGGGCTAAGAGTTTCCCTAAACATCCAGGTTGTAATCCCTGCCATTTTATTAACAACACAGTAAAGCCAGTTTATTGTTTTAGTCTTATCTCCTCATTTACAAAATGGAAGTGTTTAATTGGATATTCTTTAAGGTATTGTACCCAGAAAACAAACAAAAAAAACAAATGAACAAACAAAACTATTACTTTTCTTGTTAAATATTTCAGTGAGAAAGTTTTTGTTCAGTTGGAGTGAAGGGAAGTGTGTAACCCATCATACTTGTTTAGAAGTGACATTGACAAAGCCAAAGATGATTTATTTGTGCACGCAAGTTAGATTTCCTGGTGAAAGAACAAGAGAAAGACACTAATTAATTAGAGACACAGAAGGAAGTAAAAAGACAGCCCCAGACTTGACCCTCAGCAGGATTTGAAGCTGACATCCAGGAAACTTTCGTTCTTAATTATTGATGCTTCTGCTACTTTTTTTTTTTTTTTTTTTTTTCCATCCTTTGCAAGCACGTATGGCCCCTGTCCTTTAAAATCTTCTAATTCCCCTCCTCTGCTACTCTGTATCCACATGATGAAATCACTGTATGGTTCTCATTGTATTGTTTTCAAACTCTATTACGTGCTTTAGGGCTAAGTTACTCTTGGAGAGACCACTAAAAACAATTATAAGGAAGTTTTTGCAGAAATTTTTCTTAGGATATCTTTTCAGAAAAGGAACTGCTGAGTTGAACTACTGTATATGACACTTAAACGTATTGGTAAATATTGTCAAACTAGCCTCCAGAAAGATTATACCCCTGAATGAGAGTGCCTGTTTCCTGGAATTACATCGTTGTTTTATTTTAAACATTTCCACATGGGTTTCATTTTAATTTACATTTCTTTGATGACTAGCAAATAGAACACTTAAGTTTATTAGTCATTTTATTTATTGTTGTATGAATACACTATTTATGTTACAGGATAGGGGTCCTGATCCAGACCCCAAGAGAGGGTTCTTGGATCTTGCGCAAGAAAGAATTAAGGGTGGGTCAACAGTGCAAAGCAAAAGCAAGTTTATTAAGAAAGCAAAGTGATGAAAGAACAGCTACTCCATAAACAGAGTAGAGCATTCTCGAAAGTAAGAGGAGGAATGTGTCCACGCTAAGTACAATTTTTTTTTTTAACCTAGGTAAAGAAAGTAAAAAATAATAAAAAAAATAGAATACTTTTTTTTTAACCTAGGTACTTTCTTTTACCTAAGTTAAAAAGAAAAATATCATGAGGAGATGTGCTCTGCTACAAGGGTTTGTGATAAAGGATTAATTTTCTTAATTACTGTATTTTGCAAGAATCAATATTACTGACTTTAAATCAAAATTAGGAATGCCTTTGTTCTCAAGTTATTGGGATATCAGGACACTCCCAAGTCTGGGTCTGTTTAGTAAACATCATCCATCTGTTCCCTTAACCTTAAGCATGTAGAGGTTAGAAATACCTAACTTTCTGGGAATGCAGCCCAGCAAGTCCCAGCCTCATTTTCCTAGCCTCCACTCAAGATGGAGTCGCTCTGGTTCCGAAACCTGACGTATCTCCCCGACTCCTTTACAAGAGGACCCTTAATCTTAAAGGTATAGTCACTTCCATGGTCACCAAAGAGATGTTACAGGAAAGGGGTCCGGATCCAGACCCCAAAGAGGGCTTTTGGATCTCGTGCAAGAAATGATTCAGGGCGAGTCCATAGACTAAAGTGAAAGCCAGTTTATTAGGAAAGTAAAGGAATAAAAGAATAGCTACTCCATAGACAGATCAGCCCTGTTGGCTGCTGGTTGACCATTTTTATGGTTATTTCTTCATGATATGCTAAAAACAAGGGGTGGATTATTCATGCCTCCCTTTTTAGACCATATAGTGTAACTTCCTGATATTGCCATGGCATTTGTAAACTGTCATGGTGCTGGTGGGAGCGTAGCAGTGAGGATGACCAGAGGTCACTCTCATCACCATCTTGGTTTTGGTGGGTTTTGGCTGGCTTCTTTACTGCAAGCTGTTTTGTCAGCAAGGTCTTTATGACCTGTATCTTGTGCCGACCTCCTCTCTCACCCTGTGACTTAGAATGTTCTAGGAATTCTAAGTCTGAGAATGCAGCCCAGTAGGTATCAGCCTTATTTTACCCAGCTCCTGTTCAAGATGCAGTTGCTCCAGTTCAAACGCCTCTGACATTTATGTCTTGGCCACTTTCCTTTTGGTGTATGTGTTCATCTTCCTATTTAATCCAGCTCTTTACAGTAATGCTATAGCATAGATTCAAACATTTTATGTAATGAATTTCTCAAGTGAAGGTATTAATTGATATGTTCCAGATATCAAACATGTTGGGAGCAAAGTTGATTTTTACTTTGAAAGATAAGAGGGATGATTATTTTTGTAGTTTTGAACAAATGAAATATACCCTCATTCTCTATATGAAAAGGGACTGAACTGGGCAGTCAATAAATATCTGAAAGGAAGATACATATGTGAATTTAGAAAAGAGAAAAAAAATCAATCTGCATTATTCCCACAATATTCTTGGGCTATATTTCATGCTGGGATAATTTGTCCTGTTTCTCCTAAGTCACAGAGAGAGTGATTTTTAAGGTATTACTGTCAGTCTTTCCTAGGTAACAAGCACAGGATCAAGGGCTTCATGAGTACTGGCCTTGTGATCTCTTTTATGTTGCAAATTCCTGTGTAAAGCTCATGGGAAAAGTGAACACATGTAGTTTCCTCTAGAACCAGGACCACGTTTGTCTGTGTCCTTCTTTGAGGCCATTTCTTAATCTCTATTTAAAAGTGAAAGATAAATGGGAATAAAATCAGCTACATATTACAAGATCAGTAAGAAGAGACAAAACGATAAAAATAAGCACCTACATTGAAAGCATTGAGTCAAGCAAAATGAACTACAACAAAGGATTAAGGTGGGTTTGTCAGCTGGATTATTTATAACCCAAAACAATAAAACAAACCGAGGATATAAAGCTTAAAGTTCAATTCTTAAAATATGTTTAAAGAAAGGGTTGCAGAGTATATATTTTATGTTGTACAATCAACCTTATGGTCTGGGTCAGTTAATAATGCCACTCTTTCCTACTGTAGCTATGATAAATGTCATTCATCAATCCAGCATTATTTTCAACTGGGCCTAGACAAAGCTTTAGAATGTTTCCCAACAGAACTCTCCAAGCAGCTATTATCAATCAAGAAGTTGATATTTGAATTAGCACGTATTACCATTTCAATGCTTGACTCATCTGCTAAAGGTATGTACAGTTTTATTAATTTAAAGATAGAAAAGCCACCCGGCCGAGGCGGGTGGATCATAAGGTCAGGAGATCGAGACCATCCCAGCTAACATGGTGAAGCCCCGTCTCTACTAAAAATACAAAAAATTAGCCGGGCGTGGTGGCGGGTGCCTGTAGTCCCAGCTACTCGGGAGGCTGAGGCAGGAGAATGGCGTGAACCTGGGAGGCGGAGCCTGCAGTGAGCCGAGATCGCGCCACTGCACTCCAGCCTGGGCGACAGAGCCAGACTCTGTCTCAAAAAAAAAAAAAAAGATAGAAAAGCCAATCAGCCTCTATGCAGCAAGTTAATTCTTTCTCTAGAGTTAGCAGCCTGGGCGACAGAGCCAGATGCCGTCTCAAAAAAAAAAAAAAAAAAGCCAATCAGCTTTTATGTAGCAAGTTAATTCTTTCTCTAGAGTTAGCAGCTTTCTAGCAAAGGCTTCTTTCTCAGCTCTTGAATCTTCTTTAAGCCAGAGCTTTCCAATTGGAATACACACCAGTAGGTCAAAACAGGTACAGGTACATAGAAGTTATTGATTCCTCAGCCTTGAGAAGGCCAGATGGGATTGAAGATACCAGAAATCCTGGGCTGTTACTTATAGCCATAAACAGCCACATCTGTGTACTCCAGTGTGCAAATATTATTGTTTTCTATACATATTATGAAAAAGATGGAAAGTTTTGCTTTGAATTATGGAACAAACAATCCTGCCCTAGTGAGAGACATTTATTAGTACATGGGTGGTTTCTTTTAACTCTTACTCGAAATGTTAGAATTTTTCAAAATCATCACAATAAAAAAAAGTCAAAGGATTTATATTTTGAATGCAACTTGTGTATATTTATGTACGTACAAACAAGTGTCACTTAAAGGCAGGGATACGTTGTGAGTAATCCTTACGTAATTTAGTCATTGTGTAAATATCAGAGTGTACTTAAACCCAGATTATATAGCCTAACACACACCAAGGCTATAGGTATAACCTATTGCTCCTAGGCTACAAACCTGTACCTGTAAGACATGTTACTGTACTGAACATTATAGGAAATTGTAACACAGTGGGAAGTATTTGTGTGTCTAAACAGCTAAACACAGAAAATGTGCAATATGAGACTACCATCATATATGTGGTCTGCCATTGACCAAACCATTTTTATGCAGTGCATGACTGTATTTATTATATGTATACCTATTTTTCAGTCTGAGACACAACTGATTTTACCTGGAGTGAAATACGTCGTTATTTGCTGCACTTTCTTGGGGCACAGCTATTTTTCGGTGAAGCTCCTTCCATTTAAGCATAAAAGTCCAGTAGATGATCATGAGTATTTAAGGAGCATTATTTGATAATGTAGGTTATTTTGGTGGCAGGAGATATTAAAGCCTAATTGAGATGAACTTCATGGAGTGACTTCCTAAGGCACTTATATCTTCTCTTTCTCATTCAAATCTGTCTAACTTTCATCTCTCTAGACATTTATAATCATGGAACTAGATTGATATGAATTAATAGGTTGATGGAAAATATTTCTTAATACATTTAAATTTTTCAAGTACAATTAATGTTTAACGACCAGGTATGTGTATTATGGGGCACTGAATGGGAACCAGTTTGGAAACATAAAACAAATTGTAATTTACACATTCAATCCAAACAAAACTATAAAGTCAATAAAAAGCAAATTGACAGTTAATTTAATGTGACAGATGATTACTTTTAATAGAAAGCAATCACATTTAACATCACAAGTATGAGCTGATTACTCCAGAGCAATTCTCTGGGCCAAGCAGACTGATGCTTCTTCTTGCCTCATAACTGGGTCTCCTTCAGTTCTTTCTAAAATTGCTTTCAGAGTGATCATTGCAAATGATTCAGTTCTTTGGCTCCCTACTGCTTACTATAATACACAAATATAAGTTAGTGAACAGAATCCTTTTTATCTGAGTCTTGCTTACCTCCAGCCTCATCTATTTTTAATATAATCTATAATTATATAAACAGGTCTATGTAATTTGTTCCAGCTATATACTATACTAAGTATTTGCAGTCTCCATAGATGTGATCCCGCTTCTCTCTTCAGAGCCTTTCCAACGTGCCGTTCCCACTATCTATGAAGTTTATACCAGCTAATGGGCATTCCTTCAGAACGGGATTTTAGTATCTTCTGGGAAACCCTTTGTAATACACTCCCTCTCCTCCTCCAGCTCTGAAAAAATTGGCTCCCTCTCTGTGCCCACCACAACAGCCTATGCATTCCTTCTTTGACCAGGCTTAACACTATGCTGTAAATGATTGGTTGATTCTGCTTGTCTGTGGGTTCCCTGAGAGAAGGGCGAGTTCATATTCACACCTCTTGCATTTTTAAATTCTATTTTGACACTTTTAAATTCTTCATAAATATTTTTGAAATGAACAAAACGAATGAACTCATGCTTCTGGAGTTACCTCGCGTGCTAGTTTCTGGTTTGAACTTTATTTTTTGTTTGTTTTATTTTGTTTGGGGATGTGTGTGTGTGTCCTCAGAATGCTGAATGCAAGAAGGATAAGCGAGGTTTGGTGTGAGGTACTTCCTTCAGAGGGCTTCCTGTGAGATATTTTTCACCTTTTCTTTTTTGCTTTGTTTTCACCCTTATTTTTATGTCTATTCCCCATCTCTCCCTCCTGTCTGACCTTTATTAGACCTTTTACAATTTCAGAGTCTTTTTTATTTTTTGAAGCTGTGCAGTAAAGGTATACAGAAGTGAATTGTCCCTTGGAACTAGATTAACCATTTGTTTTGTAGATGTCTAAGAGATGCTTTTATTTGGTTGCTACAAAATGTCAGATCAATATGGTATGGGTATTCATTTAGTCCTTTGAATGGGTACCAGGTGGATATGCCAACATAAAGCCAAATAACAACATTAAAGCCTTGGTACTAAAATAGGTAGCTCAGTAAAGGAATATTATATAATTTTTATCTGTTTTCCACCCACGTTATTTTACTAGTCAATAGGCATTGTCTAAAATTCCAGAGAGTCATTCATATAGTTAAAAGGAAAATAATGACAAATTTGAATTATTTTGACAGTAATAAAGTAAGAAATGTCTACTCAAATCACAAATTTTGATGGATATATTTATTTTTGCTTTATCTTTCGTTACGTTTGGTAGAGAAGAATAATTAATAAGGAACTCATTAGACATCATTGACATTACTTAAGAAAAATTGGCTGCCACAAAGATTTGGTTGTGCAGAATTTCTAAACTCGCAGGGCATTAGAACTGAATTAGCATTAGATGCCACATCCTATGAGTTCATTAATATATAAACTTTATGTATTTGTTTATAATACAAATATTTATACAGCGTTAAACATGTGCACAGCTTTCTTCCAGGTCTTGGGAATAGTAGTATGAGAGAAGAGCCTATAGTTGTACAAAATACAGGCTCCCTCCACCTTGTTTGTAGTACTTCTGTATAGCCATGCATTTTATTATAAATACTCAAAACATTTGGGGGGACATAGATGACATATATTAAAACATCTTGGTTTCGTTTCTGAGCCCCAAGCTGAATTATATAAAGCCACAATTTCTCACAGTTATCTATGATCCACTTTCTGGCAATATCTGAAGTAACACAATGTAGTGGAAACAGCAAGTACTTGCTTTGGAGCCAGAATGCCTGGATTCTGATCCTCATCGGTTCTGCCAGAAACTCATTGTGCAATCCTAGATAAATAGCATGACCTCCCAGGTCTTCAGGAAATAACATTAGATTTTCTCTAAATGTGCTTCTACCTATGATTTTCTGCCTACAGAATATAATAATTTGCTAACGAAAGTGCCCCATAATCACCAAATAACTGTTACTCATCTCTATTCCTGAACTTCTAATAGCCATGACTTATGAAGGAAGATCAGTTGCAAAAGCCATGTGAGTCTAAGCATCCTCCAAACAAGAGCATACATATCCAAAGCAATGCAATGTAGAGAGTCAGAGAAGGTATATGTTGACTGATGTTACACATGATCTACTAGTAACTGTACATGTAACACGATAACTAGATTTAAATTCTTACTAAGTCGCATGAAACCTTTAATATGGAAATACTAGCAGTAGCTATGACACGTAGAAAAATGTAAGTCATTTTTCCCTGCTTTTGTAAACTGCTGAGAATATCTATGGTTACAGTTCTAAATGGAATTTCATTAAAGCTGCATCTGAACCATGTACAAGTTGACCTCATATATCAAGGACCATCAGCACTTTACTACTATCCATGTGGCGGGATAAATTACTTCGGCAACACACATTTCTGGGAACATCATATTTACTGAGGCTAGCAATTAATCACTTAAAGTTGTATTTGAATGAAATGTGTTTCCAGGAAAATATTTTAATTTTATTATCTTTTTTATAATTTCACTAAGCAAATTAGATGACTTGAAATAGAAATGGATTTTCACAAAAAGTTATTAGTTGATAGTACAATCTATACAATCACCTAAATCCAACTTTATCCTGTGGGGCTTAATTTATTGTAACTCATGAATATATAGATTTTGATTCATTTTAAGCTACACATGTCTACATTAACAATAGAGGTACAGATCTTCAAGATTTAAAATGCAACTTTAAACATCTTTTAAACATAAAGTTAATTTGAAGATTTTGCTTTGATAATTACCTGCATTTAATTTATAATTTTATCTCTATAAGTTATTTTTATAAGACCCTCTTATCATTCAACATAATAAATAATTATTGTGTTGTTGTTCAAGTAGATACATGATTCTAAATTGCCAAAGAAAGTGCCATGCATACTTTAGTAAGCTCATTTTGAGGAGGGTATGTAACAATAATTTAACTCTTTTGAACATTAGTAAATATGCACAAACTTTTAATGTTACTGAGGTGAACTTAAGTTTATATACGATAATTTTTTAAATATGAAATTTTTCCATAAATTATTAATGTTATTTAAAAACTTTGCAGACTTTCTTTTGATAATTTCTTATGCATAATTAAATGTGTTAATATTTTCTTTCTAATATATTTTCTTTCAATATATTTTGCACACATTAAAATTTATCAATCCTGGTGCCTTAATAATTTCTTTACACACATTTTGCTGGAGAAATAACAATGAACAATTATAAGAACCTTTCTTGAACACCTTCTATGTTCCTGGCTATCAGGCCTTGTGTTACATTGTTTGTGAGCATTGTCTCATTTAATCTGCCAATAATCTTATGAGGTTAAGTACTATGCTGTAATTAACTTCGTTTTAATATTTTCTTAGTGATTTTAAACATGAATACTGTGGTAAAAATTATTTCATATTTTATTCTTGATTCTAGAGATTACTTGCATATTTCTTTTTTTATTCACATTTATTTATGTATTGAGCACCAGCTAAGGTCCAGGCAGTGCTGGAAGTGCTGGGAGCATAGTAAGTGCTGATAATTTGGTAACGAATAGGACAGACAAGGCGCTTACCGTCATGGAGTTTATATCCAGTGTTGCAGTACAGATACTAACACTTAAACAAATAATATCATAATTTCTGGTCATGATTACTACTAGGAAGAAAGTAAACCAAGGTAATAGCTGCAAAATGACAATGGAGTGAATGAGAAAGACGGTGATGTGAAATTAGGTCAGAGAGTTGGGCAGGAAGAAAATTATTCATCAATTTGTAATTTTTAGCTTTAAACTTTGGATTTAATTTGTTAAAGACAATTATCCAAACTTGGATTTAAATACAGCTACGTAACCATTGGGTAGAGTATCCTTGTGTGAGTACTGTCAACTCCTGACTAAGACACAACATTTTTAGAACTCTGTGAAGTTAGAGATTCATTTAGGGGAAACTGATAATGTGAAATGAATTTTCCTTCTATCCATTAAAATGGTGGGACTGCCTAAGTGGCTGCTTAAATAGCTTTAGTCTTGCAGTAGATTTGAATAAGGTAACATTTCTCATTACTGTTTATTTCAGTAAAGTATATCAGTGTTAATACCATTATTATAAATACGTCTTTATTACCCTTTTTGAAAATGATATGTTTACATAAATACATAATACTGGTTACATAATACTACTTATTACGTAAATGGTGGGACTGTACTCCATTTTCTGTCCTGTATATATACCATCAAACCTTTCCTTGTGTTGGCCTCTTTGTCTTTAATTTTTGAAGTTTATTTCCTATTGCCTTTTGAGACTATTTTCCACTCGTTATCCCACCCACTTCTTTCACATTTTGTGCATTTTTTTTTTCATTCTTTTGTTATGGCTTCCTGGTTCGGTTTTATTCAAATAAAAATAATAGATTTTTGCATTTTATTAAAAGTGTCGGCCGGGTGCGGTGGCTCACGCCTGTAATCCCAGCACTTTGGGAGGCTGAGGTGGGCAGATCATCAGAGGTCAGGAGTTGAAGACCAGCCTGGCCAACATGGTGAAACCCCATCTCTACTAAAAATAGAAAAACATTAGCCAGGTGTAGTGGCATGCACCTGTAATCCCAACTACTCGTGAGGCTGAGGCAGGAGAATCGCTTGAACCCAGGAGGCAGAGGTTGCGGTGAACCGAGATCACACCACTGCACTCCAGCCTGGAAGACAGAGTGAGCCTCCATCTGAAAAAAAAATAAATTAATAAAAGCGTCAACTAGTTATCTGAAATTTTCTTCTGATTTCTCTGATAAATCATTTTTTCTCTTATTTGCTTATTCTGAAACAAAGCTATATTATATGGTTGATAGGTGATTGATGCCCAGTTGACATCCACATTCTTAGCATATATCAGACATTTATAGAATGTGGCAGAGTTCATTTTAAAGAGGAATCTGCCTATATTCCATGTACTTAGTTTTAACATAATCTGATCTCAAGGAAAGCAAAGCACTCTATATGTTTTATATATACTTCTACATTACAAACCTCAATATGTATTACCTTCATGATGTTTCCCTACTACTACCCAGGGAAAAATATATTTCTATAATGCAATGTGATTTACCTTCCCTTTCATTCACTCATTTTCTAGGAAATATTTTCTGCAAATAAATATAGGAAAAGAGATACTTAGCACTAGAGGGAGAAAGTGAGAAAGGCACTCCACTGGCTTCGGACTGCAGTAGTCACAGACATGCAATTGAGGAATGGTTTCTTGATACTATAGATTATATTTCTAAATCAGAATGCATGAAACTGGGTAAATCGGTTTGTTTTATTTTCTGCCAGTAAGCTATAGTGAACCTCTAATTGATTTCACGATTAAGTTCCATCAGTCTTGTCATTACAGCTTAGTAACAGGTTGTCTAACCTAGTTTTTAGTACTCTAATGGGAATCTTAAAAAGATATATTAGAAAATTCTTATTATAAGATGATATTTTTGTAATGTTCTGCCAATAGTTTTAATTTACTTGGTGGTGATTTGGTCATTGAACATTATTTTAATAAAATCTAATTTGTAACTTTTTCTAACAAAGACAATACTTTATGATTTCATTTTGGAATCCTAAAAAGTTGATCTCATAGAAACAGTAAAAAGTGGTTAGCAGAAACAGGGGAAAGAGGAAGGAATGAGAAGAGGGAACATGTTGATCAAAGAGAATGAAATTTTATTTATAGGAGAGAACTCAGTTTTGGTGATCTATTGCTCTGCATGATGACTACAGTTAATAGCAATGCATTGTATATTTCAAAATTGATAAAAGAGTAGATTTTTAATGTTCTCACTACGCAAAAAAAGTTAGTGAGGTGATGAATATGTTAATTAGCTTGATTTAATTCTTCTACAATGCACAACAAAAATCAAAACATTATTTTGTATCCCATAAATATACACAATTATTATTAGTGTATTAAAAAGAAATTTAAAAATTTAAACAGATGTATAAAAACTAACAAATATTTAATATCTTATAACCAGGATAGCATTCTTACTGCTTTGGAATGACCAGTTTCTTTGACACTTACCTTTGAAATAATAAAGAATCCAGTTTACACTTGGAACACCTGATAAAATTTCAAAAGAATAAAGAAACTGAGATTGTATATAATGTTTCAGAATGAATACTGCAATGATGTGTTTTGAATAATCATAAAGACTGTGTTATGGTAAAATAGATTGGTCTTGTTTATTTTGAGGGGCATAAACATGTTATCATCTCTTTAATGACCTTGTATTGTCATTATCAAAATCCTAAAATGTGCTTCTATTCTTTTTTTTTCTCTTATTTGAATGAATTACTGTTAAAGGATATTTTGTATTGACAGTAAATAATCACATGATAGAATAGATAGTCGAATAGGTAGTCAAATAGGTGAAAAAGTTGAGAAAATTGAGGTGAATGGATTACTGAGTTTTTAATAGAATCTTAGTAGGCTTATTCATAAATTATGACTAAGCCTCATTCATTATCTTGGGTCTTATTTACAGTTATTTACACTATACCCACATATCTTTGTCCAACTAAACTTAATTTTCCGTCTAGTTTATATTACATTTCCTACTTGAAAATGTACATAGCCACTATTCTATTTTCTTAAATGACTTTGTTACACATGGAGATTTTTTTTTCCACATGAAGTCTAGGTTGTTTCCTTTTCTATGTATTCTGAATATCAACCTTATATGTTTTATTTTAAAAACATGATCTTATTAAACCATAAACTCTATAGTTGTGGATACATGGAGAAATTCCTAAAAGTCATTAGAGATTCTCTTTTTTACTTGTTACTTTAAAAAAAATGAAAGAAAATAAATATGTTAATTGAGCTAAGTGCCTACCTACTTCTTGCGAAAGTTGTCCAGGATGTTATTGATTTGTGATTGTATTCCATTTTTACTTCTAAAAATATTTAGTCATCATTTTGAGTAATATTTATCAATAATTTATGATGAGTGAATCTTACCCATATTATGGACTCACCTTGCCTGTGAAAATTCTGTATGTATGTTAAATTTAAATTCAGGTAGACCTTATTATAAATTACTTGAAATAATACATATAAGATTACAAGAAATCTAGGTGTAATTTATGTTATTTAAACAAACAGAAGGAAAACTTTTTTTTCCAATCTCCCTCCCAAGAACTTACCAAATTAGTTTAGATAACTTGTGAATTCATTAATTTAGGTAGTTTAACATTTTTCAGTTATTAAAAAAAGTAGATATGTATAGCATGTTAACTATTTTACTTTCAGAGCAATTTTTTCTTGTTTTAGACATATTTAATGATGTATAAATTTACAGACAGAACACTGACATAATTAGATTATGCATTTGTTAATATAACTTTTGTCAGGAAAGTGCAAAATATTAGAGTAAAATCACAAAGTGCAACGTTTTAAAAGTAAAATTAATCATTCAAAGGGAAGAATCAGGGGATATTGCTGAAATATGGAAGGTTAATGAAGTTAAAGAAGTAGATGTTATTTAAAAGTAGAAAGACAAGTGACTACATAACCAAACATAATTGTATAAGGATTAAGCTTTGGAAAGAGATAGGAAAGAATAGCCTAACTTAAAATCTCATTGTGTATATCAGGAAATAAATTTATATTGACTAAATAATTCATGAATCTAGAAATAGTGCTATAAAAGTAATTACTAAAAGCACTAAATGTGGACATAGTTAAAGATAGTGCCTTTGGGAAATGGGCTTGGGGTCCAAGAGGAAGAACTTGTAGTTGATTACTTTTTATCATAAGCTCAACTGTACTCTTCTTTTGAAACCATGTACATACACTATTTTAATAGAAACATTTCTTAAAAGTTGTTTATCTTTTGAAATGATCTCAAGTTTCATTTAAAAGATTCCAGATGGTTGAGTTGTAACCTACAGAGAAGCTCTGTATGAACACTGATTATGTAGAACCAAGAACTCCAAAGAAAAATTCAGGAAACAACAGATCTTCTTCTCCTACACTCACCTACTGATTTATTCCACAGATGTTTATGGAGGACGTACTCATGCCAGGCATTCTGTTAAAGCACTGGGAAATGTGTGCAAAAACACCCAACATCCTTGCTCTTACAGAGCTTCCAGTCTAGAGGAAAAAAAAAATGGCCAGTTAAATAATTTCACAAAAATGTTGAATTTTAACCTATTTACATGATACAGTAAGCACATATAGCTGGTAGCTCCAACCTAGACTTTTATGGGGAGTCAAAGTCAGGATGACTCTCCTGAGACAGTAACAAACAATTATCTGAGGCATAAGTAGGCCTTAGCTTAGAGAACGCAGCAGCTGGTTCAGATTTACAGTGAGCGGCATAGGTTACGATGCTGTGAAAGAACAAACGTGAAAAAGTGGACAGACACCCTCTTTTTTGCAAAGAGTAAAGGAGAGCAGGATGTAAGATAGAACTGAGGGTGAAGGTAATGGGACAGACATCACAATAAGAAGCCATTGAAATGTTATAGAGATCATATTTATGTTTCATAAAGTCCTTTTGGATGCAGTGTTATAGGTCAATTAGATGGGCAAAAAAACAGATCTAGTGAGGGCAATGCAAGAGCATGTCAAACCCTGGACGAGAGTGATTATGGTCTTAGAATACAGAGGTAGCAGTAAAGATTTAAACCACGTGAGTGGAATCAACAGATAAGTATTAGGAAGGGGCACCAGTGTTCTCTATTAAATTGTACAGAGGAGGTGGGCTATAATTTACTAGTTTCTGCATGCAAAAATAGGTGAATTGAAAGAACATTGCATTAAGACAACTGCAGGAAGTAGAGCAGCTTTGAGTTATGCTCTTAATTTACATTTGACACACAGTGCAATACCTGCAAAAATTCAGGAAGAGGGATTAAGTAGTATGTATGTTAGAAATACTGGTCCAATTTTCAGAGAAGAGTGCAGACTGGGGGTAAAAATTTGAGTCAACTCTATTGATGTTCGAATTGAAGGCCTGGGTGTGGAGGAGTTGTTATGGAGGGAAAATGAAGTAAAATGTAATGACGGCTTAAGACACGGAATTGGGAGACCTCCAACTTGTAATAAAATTGTATAAGGGAGGAGTTGAATAAGGAAACAAGAAGGAGAAATGCTTGTAATCACAGAGAGTGATTCATGTGAAGAAATTTCATTTTATAACAAAGAAAAGGGATGGATGAAGGGGGCAGAATATGATTGTGTCCATTTGAAATCCAGTCAGTCACAAGCTAAGATGTCCAAAATCAGAAACAAAAGTATTTTAATTTTCTCTGGTAATGAACTATTTTAAAAACAATTATGTTGTATCACTGCCTAATTGGTCAATGTTTGTGTTCAACAATGGGAGATCAACTCATCAGAGCCACTGGGAGCTTAACTGTGCATTGGCTCTGTGAAGATTGTTTGCAAGATGCCAGAGCTTAGTCTGCAACTTCCAAGCAGAGGATGGGCTAGAGTCAAATTATGAGATTGCAAAGCCAGAAATTCAAAAAGACTAGATAAATTCTGTAAACTCTGATTGAAGATAGCAGGCTGCTTCTAAACGCCCAAGGCTCTGCCCAAAGGGAGAACTTCTGTCTGAGTCAGAATCCTGATTCTGGTTAGCAGTCACTTGACAGTCTGAATTCAACATTGTTCTTGTATTCGAACTATAATCAATGTATTTTTATTCTAAGTTGATGTCTCAACAAGTGTGGGAACACCCTTTACCAATTCTTACAGTCTTTCCCCCCGCCTTTTTCCCCCCTTTTTATGCTAAGGACGACACAAAAGATAGATTATATATGTGCATGTGCACATGTATAGTTTGTGTGTGTTTATATAATTTTGTTGTGCTGGAATTTACATCACTCTAAATAAGCAAGCATTTAATGGATAAATGGATGTTTGGGCTTTTACAAAAATTGAACTTTACTCTAAAAATATTTCCAGTGTATGTTATATGATGCAGGAGGGAAAAAATTAGTATTTGGATAGCTATTCGCTAAAGAACAATTCAGTTAAGCTGAGTGGTACTGTTGCCTGTTATCATTAGGATGGGGGTTATCTCCTAGATATTAGTTATTCTTTCCAAGAAATGAGCAGTTTTTATATAGCTCATTGCTTGGCATTATTATTATGAAACATCAAAATACAAAAGAAAAAAATACCCAGATAGTGCTGTGAACATTCTCATTAATGAATCAGTTCCTTCACTACATAAGGCTCAAATGAATCTTATCTCAAAAATAAATTAATGAAATAAAATAAAAAGAGAAAAAATTCTAAATGAATTCTTGAAAAACATATGCATTTTTCTGTATCTTGTGTTAAATTTTAATAAACATCAGCCATTCCTGAAATTATCCATCTGATTATTTCAAGTATTGGGACATTTTGGGTCAGACTAATTTCTGGTATACTAAGGAATCAGATAATTTATTTATTTAATTAATTAATTTATTTATTTTTTTGAGACGGAGTCTCCCTCTGTCTGTCGCCCAGGCTGGAGTGCAGTGGCGCCATCTCGTCTCACTGCAATCTCTGCCTCCCGGATTCATGCCATTCTCCTGCCTCAGCCTCCTGAGTAGCTGGGACTACAGGCGCCCGCCACCGCACCCAGCTAATTTTTTTGTATTTTTAGTAGAGATGGGGTTTCACCTTGCTAGCCAGGATGGCCTCGATCTCCTGACCTCGTGATCCACCCACCTTGGCCTCCCAAAGGGCTGGGATTACAGCCATGAGCCACCTCGCCAGGTCAGATAATGTATTTTTAACTAAAAATCCACCTGGGCGCTGTGGCTCATGCCTGTAATCCCAGCACTTTGGGAGGCTGAGGTGGGCAGATCTCGAGATCAGGAGATGGAGAATATCCTGGCTAACATGGTGAAATCCAGGAGATGGAGAACATTCTGGCTAACACGGTGAAACCCCGACTCCACTAAAACTACAAAAAATTAGGCTGGGCACGGTGGCTCACGCCTGTAATCCCAGCATTTTGGGAGGCCGAGGAGAGCGGATCACAAAGTGAAAAGATAGAAACCATCCTGGCTAATCCGGTGAAACCCCGTCTCTACTAAAAATACAAAAACTTAGCCGGGAGTGGTGGCAGGCGCCTGTAGTCCCAGCTACTAGGGAGGCTGAGGCAGGAGAATCACTTGAACTCAGGAGGTGGAGTTTGCAGTCAGCCAAGATAGCGCCACTGCCCTCCAGCCTGGGCGACAGAGCTGGACTCCGTCAAAACAAACAAACAAACAAATAAAAAAAACGTGCTATATTGTAATGTTGGTGATATCAGCACTAACTGAAATAAAAGTTGTCATTTAGAAAATTACCTTGAGACAAAGGCAGCCTCCAGTTTCACTACCTGGAGGTCGTGGAACAGAGAGACTCATAGACCAAATTAAATTGCTCTGATCATGTAGTTTTTAAATCGATTTAAAACATAGGGAGAAGCAAAGGAGAGAGAAATGGGATAGGTTAAAAGGTTTATTTTAATTAATAAAATAAAATAAAAATAAAAAATAAGGTGCAAGCATGTTGAAAAGACCAAAATACCTGAAATCTGGATTATGCTATTGTTGTTGTCTCCATTTAGGGCCGTGGGTCTTCACGCTTGAGAGTTGGGGCCTTTGCTGGGGAACTGCCGTCTTCTACCCAGTGTCTTCTGTCTTTCCTTGTCTTCTACCTGCCTTCTACCCAGTGTCTTTCCTTGTCTTCTGTCCATATCACCATGTTTGTGTGTACTCTCTGCCACATCCATTTTTCCCCATTGGCTATATGGCTGTAAGGCCTAGAGTTGTGGTTTCAAAGGAGCCCATAGAGGGGGATTTACGGTAGCCTAATAACATTTGTTTGCTTTATGGGAAAGACACAGGAACAGTATGCCTGGCTCATAGCTATAGTTTGCCAATTGGCCCGCTGAACAGTCATAGATTTTATTTGTGTTTCTTTGAGAAAAAGACGCAGGGAGCCAGAATCTTTGTCAATGATGAATAGTGAATTAAGGCTTTATGAATATTAGATGCTCATGTATTTTTAGTATATGAATATTTACTGCACAGGTACCTTATGTGCATTTAATTCCCCTTAAATATTTAGTATCTTTTGGTCCCTCTATTTTTTTATGTTTAATACAGCTTTGGGCTACTTATGGACTACTGATCTATATACTTCATACACCTTGAAATGTTTTGCTTTTGTTTTTCTGAACAACAAACCTACTCATCTCTTTCAATAATATTGAATATTCTCAAAAGCAAACGATTTTCCAAAACGTAAAGTCAAAAGTCTTCTCCTTGTTATTATATGCTAAAAGAGAGGTTAAAATGTTAGTGCAAGTCTCAGTCAAGAGTACATTATTCAAAAAGTGACTTTGAAATGTCTCATTGCAAAGTTCCTTCAACTCTGGTAACTAAGAGCCAATAGGTGCAGACATATCAAAACAGCAAACATTAAAGTGGTCTTGATTTTAGTGTAGATCCAAGTCCAAATTGGTTAAGGTAAAGGATCTACAGAGTTACAAGATAAGAAAATTATGTGAGGTTATGCAGGAAAATGCTTACAGCTCACTTTGCAAAGACAAAAAGATATGAGAAGAAATTTAGCTGATTAAATACTGATGAGTTCTCCTGGGACACTACGTAGAGTAAACTTAGAATAAATGATGAACATTACAACTGATCAAAAGAAAACACTTTTAAGTAGAAAAGTTGTCTTACGGGATTATCACTATAAAATAAATATTTCTTCTTGACTTTTCCCCTCTGACTTTCCTGTCTATATATCTGAGTAAATATAAGCCTAATTGCCCTCATTTATATACACAGACAGTTCTAATTGTAGAATAAAAAGAAATAGCATACCACATACTGTGTGTGTGTTCATATAATTTTGTTGTGTTGAAATTTATTTGGTTGGTGCAAAAGTAATTGTGGTTTTTGTCATTACTTTTGTGGCAAAAACTGCAATTACTTTTGCATCAACCTGATACATTGCTCTAAATAAGCAACCATTTAATGGATGAATGGATGATGAGCTTTTAAAAAAAAAATTGGACTTCATTGTAATATATTTTCAATGTATGTTATATGATGCAGGAGGGGAAAAATACTGTTTGGATAGCTATTCACTAAAGAACAACTCGATTAAGCTGCATGGTACTCTTGCTTGCTATCAGGATGGAGGTAATCTTTTAGATATTAGTTATTTTACTCTGTTACATTGCTAACAGTGTAAAACAGCTAAACCATAATTTATGTAGAAAATATAGAATGTGAGAAAATAACACAATGAGAAATACAAAGACTAAACAAACATTAAATAAAAAATACCAAACACATGCATAAGATACGAACTCATACAGTAATACTCAGCCTTGAAATAATCTTCTAAACTTATGAAAATAGCAAAACAATACAAAAGAGAAAACCTCAACACTAAGTTGTTGTGAAGTTGTTTTAAATTTTGTATGCTAAATCATTGATATTGATGTTACAAGCAACTGTAAGTCTTCTAGCAGACTAGATATTAGGCAATATGTAGCCAGAAACAACTGTTTTATACATTAAAAAAATAATTTCAGATTGGGTGTGGTGGCTCACACCTGTAATTCTGGCACTTTGGGAAGCCAAAGCAGGAAGACCGCTTGAGTCCAGGAATTTGAGAACAGCCTGGTCAACAAACTGTGAGACCTTGTCTCTATTAAAAAAAAAAAAAAAAAAAAAATTAGCAAGGCATGATGGTGCATACCTGTAGTTCCAGTTACTGAGAGGCTGAGATGGGAGGATCCCTTCAGCCTGGGAGTTCAAGGCTGCAGTAAATCATGATCATGCTGCTGCACTCCAGTCTGGGCAACAGAGCAAGACCCCATCTTAAAATAAATAAATAAATAAATAAATAAATAAATAAATAAATAAATAAAATTTCAATCAGAAATATATTTCACAGAAACACATCAGTATATGAAAACAATTGCTAAAATTCTTCCAATAGTTTTCTAAAATGGCAAAAACATTGAAACAAAAAACACTTAATGCTCTACTGTAATATTTACAGTGCTGTGTTGTGATTAAAAGTAAATTATAAAATCGTACAGGTTTATTTTTATAAATGTAAGCACTAGTTTCTTAACTGGATATAGCAAAATTAATTAATTTTTAGACATAATTTGCATTCTGAAGACTGCTATTTGTTTTAATTGAATCACCAGTTCCTTACTGGAATTAAAATTTATGTGAAACACAACAGTTTTGTTTTAATAACTTTGAATTGTGTTTATCATAACAGTAAATGATAACAGTTATAGAATTTAAGAAGTATTGTGCTAATGACAAGATCACTGATGTTAAGTGGAAAGAAAGCCTTTTTTACTTTGGAGAAGAAGTTAGATTTAATACAATGCTGTAAAAGTAGGTTTCATAATTGTACACAGATAGCTATAAAATTCAAGAACAAAGTTTTTGTCACTAGCGTATAAACTTTTAGACCTTTTCTACATTCAAATTGTTTGCATTACATAATTTTCTAATAATATGAGGTTTGCAGAAGAGAGAAAGTATTAAATGAGATGATTGCAAAAAAAGTGTGAAAACTGCAATTCTATGATATGTGAATGTATGTGGATGATAATGTGTGAAAACAAATAAATATATGATGCTGAGTCACTTAAATTGTTGTTAAGTAACTATATATTATCTTTGAAATTTAAAATAATTAAAAAATATAATATTGAGGGATAAATCAGTGTTAAGATGGACTTTATAGAGCACTAAGCAATTGTTTAGGATATATTTAATAATTAAAATATTTATAAATTTGGTTACAATTGGGTTAAATATTAGTCAGAAAACAAGCAGCCAAAATACAGAGGAAGAGAAAAGAAAAAAAAAAAAGCCCAGCCAGGTGCCAAAAGTGCAAAATTCAATGGTTTCTAAAATATTCAGTAGATAATACTAACTCCTTTTTATGAGACAAGACAATGTAAACTAAAATGCATCTACTCTGATTAATTACTCAGAAGCAGAAGAAAGTAAATAATTATTGAACTAATTCTGAAAGTGGACATAATTAGCACATTAATCATCCACCATAAATTATTTAATTCAATAATAATCCTGGAAGAAAAATTAGTATTATAGTCAGTAGTAAAGTGTTTTGCATTTAATACTCATTATCATAATGCTGTCAACTGGAATAAACGATGCCTTCAAATAATTTTTTAAAAATATTTTGGTTAATTTAAATTGTTAGGATATATTAATTTCTACTGAGTAGGATAATGAGTTTAAAAAAACCAATTCAGTAATTGTCTCAGTTTTAGAATTTCTCTTAGACGTAAACCAGTTAGCCCTCCACACCCCAACATAAGCTTTATCTCATTGGCACTGTAGTTTAAAAATTCTGACTAAAGTACTGAAATAAGGAAGAGGAAACATATGTAAAATAAGATTATAATGAGTTCTTTACAAAGGCACTTCAGAGCTGTCTGACATTAAAAAATTAAATGTTTAGTGTGTAACACATATTTAGTTTTATCGTTTATGCAACATTCTGATATTTATCAATAAAAACCTATAAACACTGTGACATGACAAAAATATTAAAAATACATTGAGTGTTGAAAGCCAGCTATGGAAAAATAGCTCTTCTCTTATAGGTTCCTGAGCCTTCTTATGCAGATCTGTTTAATGGATTGAGCTCCTCAGAATCTTGCTTGATTGACATTGGGAATGGTGTGGAGTTATGGGGAAAGCAAGGAAAATAAGCAGGACAGGTAAAGTAGGAGATGAGGAGAGATAGCTGGGAATTCTCCATTGGTTGGGTTTGGGAAGAGTTTGGGAAATCAAAAAAGGAGAGCTGAAGTATATGAGAATGAGACCAGAAAAGAGAAAAAGAGAAAGGGGATATTAGGTATTTTTGAGGTTATGATTAAAATCTACTTTTTGTATTTTAGAAAGGATTGCGTAAATATTACATTTGTTTTTGTCTGCTAAATAGCAGACTTCAATTACGTGGCCTCAAGGCAAGAGCAAGAAGCTTTTTAATGGGTAACACATACATGTTTTCCAGTTTGGGGCCTCTGCCAAATATTCAGCCAAATTTTAAAAATGAAGTGTTCCACTATTGTAAGGTTATTGTCCAATGCGTTATCGTTGGATTCAATGTAAGCTTTCTACGAGTAATCTGTGGTTGTATTCAATTTATAAAGTATATTAAATATTCACGTCTTTGATTAATGTTTCTTGAAGTAGGAACTTTATGAGATTGAATAGCAAGTATAATTTTTCTTTCTCTGAGCAATGCATCACATAAAATAAATATGTACAAAACCTGTAATGTAGCCTAGGTGGTTCACTTTCTCATTATCCGTGGAAGATGGCATGCCAGCCTTCATTGTGAATTTAGAAGTGATTGGTACATAATAGCCTAATTGGTATTGGTCGATGAAATACAGTGAAGTCAATGACAATAATGCTCAAAGGGGAGAGGGCAGATAATTGGAAAGCAAGAGGAGCACATAGAGTAGGCTATTTTTCCACTTGGTTTTATATTGCTTTGAAAAAGAAGAGATTCTACAATAGTTCAGCTTCAGGCACTCAAATTAAATCTTTATAGTTTTGAAGCTTGTGTTGAGACTCAAAGACACTTGAATTTTGAACAGTCAAGAGCAACGGCAGGCAACCACCAGCTTGTCTGTTGTGATTCACATGTATCAGATGTGATAAACCTCCTTGTTGAGTGATCATCACTTTTCTGTTTTCTTTTTCTTTCTTTTTTTTTATTTTTTGGAGTCATAAATACACAGAATGGTTAAATAGTGTACTCTAGCTCATAGACCTGTCAAGTTTCAGAGCTGGGACCCAAACATGAGCAGTTTTGCTTCAGTGTGAATTCTCATAATCATTTTACGTGCTGCCTCTGGGGAAAAATGTATTGGGAGAGGGGTCATTCAAGTATCCTTCTCAGTTCCATATGACAAGGTTTTTGAAATTCTTGTCCTGGAGGGGGTAGATAAGTTGAATTAGGTTTATCCTGGATATAAGTCTGTATGATATAAATATTTCAATAATATACTTGTATGTCCTCTGTTTTATATTTCTCAAAATAATTTAAAAAAACACAAAAGCTATAAACAGATGAAATTATGAAGTGGTCTACTAGAAATCTTGCATTGGAAGATTTCTGGAGAAAATTATCCAACCATTTCTATCTTCCAGTATGCTGCAGATTATTTAGCAAATATACTATTATTAGGTAACATTCATTTTAATTCAAGTGTGTTCTCAAAGAGACCTAATAAAGATTAGGAAACAAAATAATGCCATCGTATTTCCCTTTTGTTCCTCTGTGCCTTCTCTGGGTGCTTTTATTACTGCCCATTTTCCCATGATGACCTAGATATAAGTATTTAAGAAATTTCTACTGAGTCTGGAATATAGAAAAAAAGTGAGAAGACTGTTATATTGGGGAATGCAGTAGTTGGGGATGAACTATTTGACTATGAGGAGGTATTGCAGTATGCTTCATAGAAGAAGTGATATTTCCAATGTCCAATTATTTTAAGAAAAGAAAAATCAATAAAACAAGCAGTTATAGTAGAAGATCCCAGACCCAATTAGACACAAGGACTACAAAGGCAAGGTTTATCTGAAGAATAAAAAATACTCTGAATTTTTTTAATGAAAGCTCAGGGATGGAGCAGATATCGTTGGCCTCAGTTTTCTCATATGCAAAATATAGACGTTGACCTAACCCAATAAATATTTTTCAACCAGGGCTGATCATCAGCATCACTCATCTGTAAATATACAGATGCCAGCAGTTAGATGATTTCTAAAATTTTGTATACATTTACTTTCATGAAAAAAGAGAGAAGTGTTTCTTTTCTGAAGCACTTGAATGATTCTTGTCTCTTCTGCATGTTTACTGTATAGTCCTGTTTAGATTGGCACTTTCATCCTCTATCACTGCTGAGAGAATTGGTTGGATGGTATCGTTTGCATATTTGAACTTAAATTCTTCTACACCTGAAGGGTCACAGAATAAGCTGACACATTTTTGAATGATTACAACTTTGTTTTTCTATAAAATGGTTCAGTATTTCAGAGTTGAGCATACTCATTAAAACAAGGTAAGGTGATAGACCTACAGTTTAGGTCAACATTTATTTCAATTTGGAGTTTCCTTTGGAACATACAGCCAGTGAATTCCAAATCTGAAAACATTTTTCCGTTAATAGCCCAGCATATAACAAAGCTAATAAACAAAATTTTAAAAAGCATTTACTGAAAATTGTTTAAAAAATTAACTCCATACCCATCAAAGTTCAAATGCCCATATTGGAAAAGCATTGTAAAGTTGAACATCTCCTTTTTCTCAAACAGCTCATTAAGTGGTGGGATTACACAATCTCTTAAAATTCCTTTAGATTTTATTATTACACAGTTATTTATTTGATGAAGGAGTTTAAAAACAGGTCAGGAGTTGTATCTAACTGGCAATAAAACCAGTGAAAGACCTTTGTTAAATTATCAAATATTACCATTCTTTTCTAGTATATATGTTTGCCTATCTGCATCCACATAAAAAAAGTCATTCAATTTTTTTCTCATAAAATTTGAGTAGAAATATTCTGATCATACTTAGAGGTTAGAAGTATTTAATTAGAAGTTACAATATATTTCTGGAATAGATATAGAATATATTGTGCTTTTTTTCTTGATTGTTGCATTTAATTATTCTCTAAGTTTTCTTTGCATAATAAAGAAATTATAAAATATCAAGAATGATTTCTTAAATCATTTTGTATATATATTGTTACTGCTTGAGACCATATACATTTCAGACACAGGCATCACTCCCACATAAGAGCCATCTCCTAGGGTGGATAAAGTGGTTATAAATATGAAATACCAATTTATAGATGCTCTACCTTTCAAATGGTTCTCATAGCATAGTTTACACAGCAGCAGTACCAGCAGCATTACCTAGGAACTTAATCAAAATGTGATTTCTCAGTATCCACTCCAGACCTTCTGAATCATAATTCTGGCAGTGGTGTCTGGAAATTTGTATTTTAATATGTCCTCAAGGTCACTGTGATGCACACTAAAGTTCAAGAACCACTGGTCATTTTCACCTATCTACCTTCTTATTCTCAGTTATGATGTAAGAATATAACGTCTGATTGTCCCCTGAATTAATTCCTGGATTCCTGTTTTATTTTATTTGAAAGAATTTTGTTGTGTTAGGAAGGAGTACACAAAAGTGCAAACAAATTAAAATACAGATTGCAAGCAAACATTCAAAGTAACTTTGGGATAGCCATACCTTTTTGTTACGGCCTCATTCATTCATTGATTTACTTATTTGCAAATAAATGCAAGTTAGGATCATGATAAATACTATGAAAAAAACTAAAGCAGAGTAAGGGAATAAAGGATGTGCCTGGGAGGGTGTTATATATGCTATTTTTGTTGCATTATTTAGGAGGACTTTGATAGAGAAGATAACATTGAGAAAGACAACTGAGGGAAATGAATGTGTGTTCCACAGACATTTGAAGGAAAGTATTTATAGGCCTGTGAGAGCAAATACAAATACCCTGGAGGAGGAGTTTGTCTGCTATAATTGAAGAATAGCACAATATCAAATAGGCTAGGAGAAAGTGAAACAGTGGTAGGAAATAAGGCCAGAGCAGGAAGGACACACGCCATCATAGGCTATACTGAGGAGCGTGGATTTTACTTTTTATGTCTTTGAATCCGTTTAGGACTCTGAATTATTCGTGTAGATGATTTTTAAAATTCTTCCTAACCCTAAAATATTTAAAGACTTCAATCTATTTTGAGTATGCCGGCAAAATAGGAATGATTAAAAAGGCAGCAAATCATGCATCGACCTTATGGAGTGATTACGACAAAAGAAAAAATTCAAAATATTTTGTAAACAAGTCCTTCCTAAGATATAATAGGGATGAGAATAAGGAGACTTGGAAAAGTTTATTAATTGAGGACCAAACCTTAAACTTGTTCATGTCCCAGAAATGCATGAAATAGATAATCTTAAAGCATGTCTAAGATGGATTAAACTACTACAGTGTCTTTCCACTCTATACAATATTCCTGTCCTTTAGTTAATTACCTTTTTCAAGTAGCAAAATAACCTTACATAAAGGCTGTCTCTTGTTGGAGAAATATAATTAAAAACAAAATCCTCTGCCGACCTAGAAATCTTCTCGACAAAGGTAGAAGAGAAAAAAAAAAGTTTTATTTGTTGAATAATCATTAAACCAGAACGTGATGTGCATCACAGGCAATCTGCTAAAGAGACTGCAGAGACAAAAAACAACTTTTAGCTTTTTATAAAGCTGAGCAGATACAACCCATTGCATACATTTTCTCAAGATAAACAAAAACTAGTCATCAGGTAAGAGGACTTGACGGCACCATTGAACACATAGTTCATTCTAAATTCACCTGGTAATTCGGTTGGCCCCCTGTTTTTGCTAATTGCCTTTATCCAAAGGAAAAATACGCTTCTCATATCTTTATGACAGGAGATAGGTTTGTAACTTGGGGCCAGGCACCAACTAAACTATAGGCTCCTAGCTTGTCACAGAAATTAGAAGATAGGGGGCACTATCTTCCTTGATGATTGCATTTCGAAGATATGGCTCCCAGGTCCTTAAGAAAAATATATATATATTTTTTCCTGAGTTGTAGAACTGGCAAGAGGTTTATTTAGCTTTTAAAAAGATTTGCATGCATTTCAAAGGGAAAGAAAATAATTCTAAAGTAAATGTTCTAAGAAGGGGGGGGTCTCTTCTCCTTTTTTGCACAGACAAGAATTTTTCTTTTTTTTCCTTTTTTTTGGGGGGGGGGCTCAAACCATCTAATTTCAGAGTCCATTCTTTTTTTTTTTAATACTTTAAGTTTTAGGGTACATGTGCACAACGTGCAGGTTTGTTACATATGTATACATGTGCCATGTTGGTGTGCTGCACCCACTAACTCGTCATTTAACATTAGGTATATCTCCTCATGCTATCCCTCCCCCCTCCCCCCACCCCACAACAGTCCCTGGAGTGTGATGTTCCCTTTCCTGTGTCCAAGTGTTCTCATTGTTCAATTCCCACCTATAAGTGAGAACGTGTGGTGTTTGGTTTTTTGTCCTTGTGATAGTTTGCTGAGAATGATGGTTTCCAGCTTCATCCATGTCCCTACAAAGGACATGAACTCATCCTTTTTTATGGCTGCATAGTATTCCATGGTATATATGTGCCACATTTTCTTAATCCAGTCTATCATTGTTGGACATTTGGGTTGGTTCCAAGTCTTTGCTATTGTGAATAGTGCCGCTATAAACATACGTGTGCATGTGTCTTTATAGCAGCATGATTTATAATCCTTTGGGTATATACCCAGTAATGGGATTGCTGGGTCAAATGGTATTTCTAGTTCTAGATCCCTGAGGAATCGCCACACTGACTTCCACAATAGTTGAACTAGTTTACAGTCCCACCAACAGTGTAAAAGTGTTCCTATTTCTCCACATCCTCTCCAGCACCTGTTGTTTCCTGACTTTAATGATGGCCATTCTAACTGATGTGAGATGGTATCTCATTGTGGTTTTGATTTCCATTTCTCTGACGGCCAGTGATGATGAGCATTTTTTCATGTGTCTTTTGGCTGCATAAATGTCTTCTTTTGAGAAGTGTCTGTTCATATCCTTTGCCCACTTGTTGATGGGGTTGTTTGATTTTTTCTTGTAAATTTGTTTGAGTTCATTGTAGATTCTGAATATTAGCCCTTTGTCAGATGAGTAGATTGCAAAAATTTTCTCCCATTCTGTAGGTTGCCTGTTCACTCTGATGGTAGTTTCTTTTGCTGTGCAGAAGCTCTTTAGTTTATTTAGATCTCATTTGTCAATTTTGGCTTTTGTTGCCTTTGCTTTTGGTGTTTTAGACATGAAGCCCTTGCCTACGCGTATGTCCTGAATGGTATTGCCTACGTTTTCTTCTAGGGTTTTTATGGTTTTATGTCTAACAGGTAAGTCTTTAATCCATCTTGAATTAATTTTTGTATAAGGTGTAAGGAAGGGATCCAGTTTCAGCTTTCTACATATGGCTAGCCAGTTTTCCCAGCACCGTTTATTAAATAGGGAATCCTTTCCCCATTGCTTGTTTTTGTCAGGTTTGTCAAAGATAAGATAGTTGTAGATATGCGGCATTATTTCCTAGGGCTCTGTTCTGTTCCATTGGTCTATATCTCTGTTTTGGTACCAGTACCATGCTGTTTTGGTTACTATAGACTTGTAGTATAGTTTGAAGTCAGGTAGCATGATGCCTCCAGCTTTGTTCTTTTGGGAATTTATTTTTCATATTTTTAATTTTTATTTGCCCTTGTAGTCTTAATTGCAGAAGAGTGTAGAAAGGCCAAGTACTGCCACATAAATATCTGGGTGGCATATAATAACACCATCTTCCTTCACTTTTGATTTAAGAGAATGCTTGCAATTTTAAATGGACACCTGAGGTAAATAATTCTTTTGCAACCTAGAATTTGGAGACTCTTACGTACTATTCAGCCAATACATGGTGGTGAATTCAACTACTGTACGGAGGTGAGGATAAAGAAAAGTGTTCAAATTCAGGAGATATTTAGAAAGTGAAATCTATTGAACTTGGAGATTGATGGGACATTAAGTATGAGGAAAAGCCACAGATCAAATGATGATATAGAAGTTTCTGCCTTAGACTTCTGCTAAGAGCATTGTGGAACCATTCACAAATATGGTAACAGTAGAGGAGTAGCAGAGAAACATGGGGAGAAGTGAAGCAGGAAAATAAGCTCAAATATGTAACGTGAGGTTCTGTAGGACATACAAATAGAGGTACATGTGTAAAGATGATCTCCTGTAAATCCTATATACTCAATATGGTCTATTTTAATAGGAAATTTTGTTAACCTTATGCCCTTCCTACTTATCCTGGCTCCTCACTCGTCCCGCTACCATCAAGCAGCATTGCTTTCTGAAGTTATAAAATACAATTAAAAATGAAACACTTTATTCATCATGAAAATACAATATATTTCTATTAATGGAAAATAATAGGTTTACCCAGGACAAACATCTGCCATAAATTTAGTTTTTTTTTTTTTTTTTTTTTTTTAGTACTATAGCTGAGGTAAACATGAACACTAATCTCATTGGTCATTAACGGGATTGGAGTCTGTGGCCTCTGGTTACCATTTCTGTTTGTATCTATAAGAGATTAAAAGAATTTAGATAGTATTTGTTAAAATTACATCATGTAACAAAGTGTGACTTCTATTTTGTAAAGAGTAATAACATTTTCCAGTGTTTTCTAGAAAATTTTATCCTACATTGAAAACCAAAGAAAGACCTAGGATCATCTCTGTTGTGGCTAAATATGTGGAGATACTCAAAGTACTATATTTGTTAGAATATAAATATATTCAAGTAATCCTCTAACGTATCCCCTTGTCTTTCAGCTGAGGAAATAAGAGTTCTAGGTGGTGATAAATACTGAGACAGATATAATTGATAAGAAGGTACTTGGCGGTTGACAACCTCAGATTTTTATTTTGTAGAGTATGTGTAATCATAGAGTCTATCAGAGAGAAATGAAATGCTACTTCTGATATTGAATGGCCAGGTGAAAAATATTGTGGATCAATAATGACTTATGGCCAGGTGCAGAGGCTCATGCCTGTAATCCCAGCACTTTGGGAGGCCAAGGCGGGTGGATCACTTAAGGTCAGGAGTTTGAGACCAGTCTGGCCAGCATATTGAAACCCATCTCTACTAAAAATACAAAAATTCACTGGATGTGGTGGCAGGTGCCTCTAATCCCAGCTACTTGGGAGCCTGAGGCAGGAGAATCACTTGAACCCAGGAGGTGGAGGTTGCAGTGAGCCACGATTTGACCACTGTGCTCCAGCTTGGGCGGCAGAGTGAGACTCTATCTCAAAACAAAACAAAACAAAAGAAAAAAATGACTTACGTTGTATCATTGTTATGTATTTATAAGTAAGGTCCACTTAAAGGCAAGGTTGTTTATGAATTCCTTTTTCTCATGTCCTTTCTATTTCTATATAGAATCACTGCCACACACTCACATACCAGATTATAAGTGAATATGACTTAATGTGTCTGCAAGGGTATGCACAGGTATGTAGTGTTAACAATATTTATGGCAATTCAACGTTTGAATCTCAGTTGCTGCTGCAAAGTAATCCAACTCTTGCTATGATAAAACCATATTCCAACCTTATCCTTTCTCATATGCAAAGTTCAGTATCCAAAAATTCTAATATAATAAACATATATTTATTATTTTTGCTACCAAACAGCATTTTTGTACTCAACTTCATAGCTTTATCTCATTTGCTATTTTAAAAATATAGGATTAGCTGACCAGCAGCTGGCTATTTCTAATGGCAGCTATGCAGCTGATAACTGATAATTATGGTGTCAGAGAGACTGCTATATTTGTAGGATGCACAATTCCATTCTTCACTTTGTGATGACCAGAAACAGAATGTGCTGACTAAGCAACCTGAGCAACCTCATGATGACTGTTCCAATACGTAATGAGTTTTGGTAGGTAATCATTTTTGAAAGATTTTGCTAGACTAATTTTAACTCTTGTAGATATTTAAGAGCAAAAGACTTCACTTCTGGTAGCCTAAGGCTTATGACTCAAGAAAAAGTGTGACCAGTTAGGTTATTTCTTGAATATATGCTGTTCTTTAGTTACTTTTTAGGACTTAGGACTCAGAAAGAATCAAACTAGTGAATCAACCCTGAAAACACTCTGAAAGCCTGTTTTTAAAAATTTACAACAGAAGAAAGAAATAGATGAAAGAATCAGAATATTTCTAGTAGATTTTGGGGGTAGTTTCTCATATTGCATATTGCAAAGGCATTTGTACTTCCAGCAATTAAGCAGCTTAAATCCCTACACTTATGGAAATAGAAAATGAAAAAAGTTCAAAACATTTAAATGAATTTATTTTTCTACATTCTTTCTGAAACAATTATACAATTATTAAATGATTCACGTTATATACAGTAATAATTGCTGATCAAAGGCAGATGCATATTTCACATATATGTTAAAAATTTAGCTAAGAATATTATAAAACATTTTGCCAAATTTTCCAGATAACACAAATAAGATTTTACAACAATGGCAGCTAATAATTTAGTTGGAATTCATAACCTGAAATGTTTTTGTTTCTCTCTGAATAGCCATCATCGAATGTAAATTTCATTCTCTTAAAAATATTACATTTCTTGTTTTCTAGACTAGATGACTGACACTTCATTGGCCTTTTCCAATAGGCATATTTTAAAAATTTGCATATTTTTATACTACTCCTCCAAGGTAGGAATACAATAATTCAGTTTACTTTCATCCATACCCAAATGTTGCTTGAGGTTCTTCATGCTGCTGGAATCATACCCTTGTAACATATTGTTTAAATTCTTGTGGATTGGAAGTTGTAGAAACATTGACATATAATGCCTGTTTCTTTCACATATTAACTGTTCATCTGTGTTAATACAGAACATTTCTTTTTTAATGTAATCTTCACCTTTTTTTGAAACCGTGTACTCAATTAAGAACATAAATGGCACTAATCTAAATCATAAAGATCACTGTTTCATCTTTACAGCTGTGTCATCATTCCCCAGATTTAGATATTGATCATTTCTAGCAACCCCCAAATGTTCAAACTTGTTTTTGTATCCTATATTCATAAAAAAACTACCTGAGTACTTGATGGCATACAGCTTGACTTCTGTACCTTGACTTCTGTACCTTGACTTCTGTACAGTAGTGTTCACATATAGCTAGAAAATGGGAAGTATTCAACAAGTTTTTTTGAAGAAAACAAAACTCCTTTGGTACATAATGCTGAAATGAAGGAATTGTTTACTGACTGTAATATATTTCACAAAGATTTCAGACTTCATTCCACTTTATGACAAAATAGTCACCGAATCACCTACTCCTGATTGTTGTCCAGCAGACAGGACATTTTTTTAGCTTAGGTAAGAAATCTGAGTGGCTAGTTGGAGGATGAGGTTGAGAAGTTCAGCCCAGGGTGACCTAAGCATGTGGAGTGTGAGGAGAATTTTCCTGGCACTCTCAATCTAGCAGTTTACTAGACTCCTGCCTCTCTCTCAACTCGTACATCTTTTCAATCTGTCTTCTTCATTTTAGCTCCTAAGTCTCAATTCTTTCCATTTTTTTCTATCTCACTTGTCTCCACCATGAGCAAAGCCAACTTTAATTCTCACTGGGACAACTATAGCTGCCTCCTAACTCATCTCATTGCATCCTCTTTTAAAACTTCCAATCCATCCTCTGACATATCATAAACAAGCTTTCAAAACCCTAAATCTGATCATGCCATCTGTGTAAAACTTGTAGTGTTTGCTGTTGTTGATTTTTAAGATTATATAAATGATAGCACACTATGTATATCTATTTTTATCTGGCTTGTTCCTTACTCAGCATGTTTTAGAACCTAACAGTTTTGATTGCTTGTGGTTACATATTAAAATACAGAGTATGAAGTAAAAGGGCTTAAGAAACCAAATGAATGATATTGGTTCTTTCTGGAGAGGGATGGAGGGAGGGCAGTGGTTCTGCAGGTAGTAAAGAAGACTCTAACTTTATCTGTATTGTGTTATTTTAGAATAAAAAATATATATATTAATATGTTAACATAAATTCTGTTAATTCTGGACCATAGAAATATATATATGTACACACACATATATATACATATTCCTTCTTTATACATTTCTGTATTTTTTTAATTTCTCAATTTTTCAGAAATGCCCTAGGGAGAGCAGGAAAACCTAACTGATTACCTTGCTCTTAAAGACAAGGTACATTTCATGCTATAAACGCCCTATATGAATTATTTGACTTTCTTTTGCGTCACTCCAGTCATATGACCTCTTTTGTTTCCTCTGGTACACTATACTGTTTCTTAATCCAAGGTCTTTACATACGTAGTTTCTTTTGCGTAGAAGGCTTTTGGAGGATAGGAATATGTGTCCTATCCTATAGTGCTAATGAGAGGAAAAATTAGGTGCAGCCACTTTTGAGTACAATTCATTGGGATATGTAAAAATTTAAAATTTGCATATTTTCTGACCCCAAATCTATATCTCAATAGCAGCCTTATGGAAACCTTCACACATATGCAAGCTGATGTATTCGCAAGAAAATTCATGGAGGTTTTTATTACAATAGGAAAATTTAGACTTGTCTAAGTATATTAGAATACTATTAGAATTATGGAATACTATGCAACATCCACAAAGAATAATAAAAGAATAACATCTGCAAACTTAAATAAAGAGGTCTTTAAGGCTTCCTTAGAGAGTGAAAAAGAAATGTCACAGACTAATATATATATATGAAAATATTTAAGTAAAAGGAAGTAAAATAATAACACAATTATTTTAAAATTTTCTATGCATTAAAATAATATAAAGTTTAGGAGACACTATATTGGTGAGAGCGCTTCTTGGTAGTATAGGAAAACAAAATGTGGGGCCTGGCCAAGATGGTCTTCAGCTTAACTTCAATGTTCTTGTTTTTATAATAGGAACAGCTTTATGTATTTTACTTAGATAATTAAAAATTAATAAAATTCTCTGCCATCCTCCAAAGAGAAACAGTGATTATTGCTCTATAGAGCTTTTCATCTTTAATATTCTGATTTTATATTCTTTGGCCATTAAATTATACATTGAGAACTACCATTCTAAATTTCTACCATTTTCCAATAATTAACCTGCGTATTTTATAAAAATTATAAAGTTCCTTCTTGAGTTATATATGCATATGTGTATATATACATATACATATATACGTGTGTGTTAACACATATATATGTATTAATTTGGAAACTTGAAAGCAATGAAGATTTAAAGATTCTATATGGCATTATTTTGAAATATACTCTAATTGAAAGTATTCAGTACACAACTTTGGGATTCCAATCTTACTATTAAAGGGAATATTTCATCTTTTTGTTGGAATTTTCTTTCATATTATTAACTAAATTTTATAACTCTAGTTTGTCTTCCAGCTAAAATCAGTATGATGAGGCTGATGTTGTCTTCATACTTACATCTTACTTACATCTCTGTTATCCAGAGGCAGATTCACTGAATAAGTGTAACTTCGTGTCTCTACACGTTATTATTTCTTCTCTCAATTTTTCCTGTCTCAATAAATTGCTAAATATATAAGAGCAGCATAGAAGTCTATCTATAAATCATTGTTCTCATACTATATCTAAAAAGTCTGGACATTGTTTATTGATAACTATAATGCAGATTTAGACTATTGAGTCTTTATATAATGTTATGTCTAGTTTGACATTAGTTAATGTTTTATAATTTCCTATTGCTTATGGAGAACCACTTAATTTTAATATCAGCCTTAGATCAGTATATAGGTGATATAGGTATAATGCTGAATCTTTTAAATCTAGCATCTCATTGATATTTTTATTGAAACTTGAAATAATTTTGAAATCTCTGAAAAGTACAAATAAGTCCTAAATGCCTTCAGAAAATAGTTGATGTCTTTTGTACTGAAAAATGGATTCAACTTTAACATCACACCTTCTAAAAATAGCCATCTTGCTTTCATATGATTTATATTTTCTTTGAAGCAACCTTGCAAATGTGTTACTTCTTTTGTTTCATTTCACGCCAAACGTACTATGAGAAAGTGAGCAAAGCCTGTCCTATGATCTGTTTGATTTGTGTATCTCAGTACACTTCACGAGTTGGGCATACTGCAGAAATGTTAATTTTTTTTCCTCACGGGAACCTCAAAAGAATTAAAAAAGCAGTAGCAGGACAATATGCAGTATCAGAAGGAACGACAGAGATTGGGTTTTTTTTTTTTTTTTCGTTCTATTGGATAGTTTATGGATAGTATTTGTCACTGGAATAATGTGACTCATTTATATTGTACCTATTCTTCTGTAGAGCTAAAAGCACTTTATAAGCATTCTCATTAATCCTCAAGCTTTGCTATAAGCTAAGTATTAGGCAGCTTCTATTCTCACTTTATGGCCTGGGAAACTCCAGTTTAAGGAGTGTCAGTGTGCAGACATTTGCAAAGTGTTCCAAAAAGAGCCAAGGGGGTTAACAGTAACATGTGTACTATGACCAAGCAGTGAAAGTCAAAAGTTCTTTGCATGCAGAAGTGTTCTGTGTGAACAGGTCAGGACATTTTACTTTATTTATAGGCTTTATAGTAATACTTGTCCGATGAAGCCAAATACTAAATATAATTATTTAAAATATTCTGACTCTTCTTTCCCTTCAGGCAAGTCTTCCTACTGAATCTGTGTGATTAATAGGACTTTTATTCTTATACTCATCCAGGATTGAAACCTTAATTGCCTTCTCTCTTAATTACCTCATTGCCACTACTCTGTTCAGTGGGCTGCCAAGTTGTGACCGTTCTCCTTTCCCAGACTTTTCACATGAATCTTTACCTTTCTGTGTCCAGAGACAGCCTAATTCATGCAGCTATTACTTCTTGTTGAGAAAAAAAAAAAATAGCTTTTAACAGTAATGACATCAGAATTTTAATTTTGAAAGCTAAAAGAAGTAGACCCTGAACCCACCTGTGTAGCTTACCAGCCATATGACTCTTCGCATTACATTGCTTCTGAGCTTTAGAGTTATTTCTGTCACATGAAGATAACAATAACTAGTTTGAAAAGTTGGATCCTCATATATAAAGTGTAAAAATGGAATGAGACAATATATGCCAAGTATCAAGCTCTGCGCCTGGCACAAATGGGATCTATTTTTACTGTTTTAATTGTGAATACAATACATTGTGAAACAGAATTTTTCCAGTTCTGTTCCTTCTGCATATCATTCTCAAATCAAAATTTCTAAAATCCCCTTTGATGGTACTAATTATCTTCTTAAAACTCCATAAAAATCTCCCAGTACTTACTCAATTTTCTTCATTTAATATATAAAACCCACCACAATAAAGACTCTATAATTTTAGACTTAATCAACACCATATGTGGTCATCTCCGGTTAACCTTGGCTACTTGCCATTCCCTTTTCACAGCCTTATTTTCCTCCCACAGCTCATTTAATCATGTTGATTCTTTTGCCTGGAATCAGCTCCCCTACAGTCATTTTCTGTACAGTTTGAAACATATATGGAAAAACCCTGTCAAAGCCAGGCTCATTCTACACCAGATGTAGCTAATAAGAACAGTTCTATTAATTGTTTTTTAGGGCTCTAGCCACTACTTTAAAAGCACGTGTTATTTTCCCATGAGGAGACAAAAATCTTGCTCAATGGAGCCAGACTTTGACATGCTGACCACTGAGCATTCATGGGAACGTGTTCTGACAGTTATTCATCAGCAACTTAGTTTCATTGTTTCCTCTGACTATCTCACTGCTCTTTACAGGTACCTGTTCTCTTTCATCTGGTGTTCCCAGTCTCTTCAGGCCTGCCGAAGCATCTTTGCTGGTTCATTTCACATTTCCTGGTCAAAGACCTGGGATTTTCTGGCTACTCTATCTCTTTCATTCATTAAATAGTTGCAGTCATGAAGCTGGATGTTTGCATCTTCCAGTCGTATCCCAGCTCTTCTGGTTTGCTCCCTGTTTCCATCCCAAACCACAAATATACAATCAAATAGAGTTGCCAAACAGGGACCTGTTCTTGCTCTGGAATAACTTCTTGGACTCTTTTTCTTTTCCGGTAACATCCCACTCATTTCCTACCTCATCTAAGAAACATTCACAGTGTTGACTAAGAGTGACACAAAACATTCTTTAAATGTAGCACTGGTGTAATATAACATCACTGGGTTGTGAAGAAGATTAAATGAAGGAGCTGAAAAAGAACATTTTGAGCAATGTGAATAATCTAGGCTTTTGTTCAAGCTCCATTATCATGGAAATGCGTTTAAAAGATGACTGTGCATAGGGCTATTTGAAGTCCTGCACACGGGGACTAACAAAGGCACCATTCCTATCCCTTAAGAACACCCTAGCTTATTAACAGGACCATTAGTGCTATACTAAGCACAGCCATGTCTCTAACTGTGACACTATAGCCTTTGCTGTGACTTCAAAGAAAACTCGTTATTAAGTAAAATAACCTTTCGATACACTGAAAAATATTACCTTATAAGAAAGTAGGCAATGCATTACCTTAGACTTTTATCCCTAGCCTTTTTTTTTCTCTTTTGGATGTGAATTTGGGTTCCATTTCATAAAAGTACTTCGAAGAAATGTACATGCAAAACAACTTACCAAGTAACATTCACCACATTATAGAACTTTTATGTAAGAAAATTCTCATATGTATAAATTCAGAGGAAGAATTAATAGAGTGTTTCTGACTGGAGTTCTTTGCAGAGACACTTTTCAATGATGAAATGATGAATCTGTGTCTCATTAACCAGGGGAATTTTTCCCATGACAAGTGTTTTAAAATACCAATATTTTTCTTCCAAGTATATCTTCTCTCACTATATACCATCACTACAGCAGGAAACGAGTGGTAATCGGGTCACAGTTCTACATGTGACTAAGAGTAAAAATTAATTTTAATAATATTGTAAGAAAAATGATAAGCCAGGAAGGGAATATATTGAAATCTTTTACACTACCCATTCCAAACATGAGGGGCATTTCTGTAATAATAGTTAGACATTCACCTCAAATTTAGATGTATGCATGTAACTACAAAGAGCCTCTTTCAACATGAAAATGGAAAGATTTCTATTAAATTAATGTCAAGAAAATGCTGTATATATGATGAGTTTAAGAACTCAGAAGATGTGGAAAACTATCCCAGAGTCCCTTCCTAATTAGGGGTGGAGCAAAGGCCAGATACTGGTCTCCGAACCCCAGGCCAGTCTTCTTTTCTTGTGTCAATGTTTCCACGTGAAAACAGGAAATACTCAGGAAACTACAAAGATCTGAGAAGTACTTCATATATGCTAGCTCATTTATTCTAGCAACATCTGTATCAGGGAAGCAGGGGTGAATTATTTTCCATTTTTATTATCTAAAAAATAAGTAAATCCAGAAATAAAGTACTGAGCTTCTGTCTGTTCATTTAATCAGTCTCATAAAATAAAGTAATGTGTGCTTATGATCTGGTATGAAGAATTAATGGTTGTGTACTTTTATAACAACAACAAAAACAAAACACATTCATAGTTTATTTGCTATCTTTTAAAAATGTAAACTAGTCTTTTTCCAAGGCTAGAAATTTTGCAAATCATTCCAATGTTTATACCCTTCAAGTAAGAGATGGAAAGCTTCTCAGGGGAATGCCTCTGAAGCAGTTTACTTAGCTTATATTACATGTAATGTGCAGATGGCCAATTATTCCAGTTATGAATCTAGACTACTCTCCTCAAAGTAAAGAACAAACTAGATATTTTATCTGTCTCTTAGTTTGTTTTTCTTATGATATAGTTTATGGTTGTTTCCAAATGTTTGTGTTTTTAGAATGGTTTAGGGGATAAAATAGTCTTGGAGTAGACAAATGAGGAATACCAAAGAATATAAATGTTTAGAATAACATGGAGTAGGGAATTAATTATCATATGTACAATTTTTTCTCTGAAATAGATTTAAAAAATATTTATCAGTGTCTAAATATTACCACTGCTGCTATAAATCTTAATTTTCACTGAAAATGACAAATTTATTAATATAAACTTAGAAAGATAAAACCCTTTACCAGAGAAAGTCTTGTTTCCTGGGTAGAAAGTTCAGGTTACAAAATGTCTTTAAAGAACACGTTAATGACCATCATCCACTTGAAAACACAGGATCGTTCTTTGTTTTGATGTGACTATATCAATATGTACTAAAGCAATAGAAACAATTTAAAGTATGTTTGAAAATATATTCTCATAATTCTGTAAATATAATCAACTCAATTACAGGACAGACTAGATTTCGACTAACATATAATTAAGTACCATGCTTATGTCTTGTATAATGGCCAAAATCTAGTTTAACACCTTGCTTAAGTACACATTAATCAAAACATTTTAATATAATAATAAAAATTATCCTTTAATTGACTATCAAGTTTAGCACAAATTACAAAACTGCATAGCCAAAATTTTATACATATTTAAGCATATTTGTTGGAGGGAAGAGAATGATGGTAACTCATATATTATAGTCCTTTGTCCCCAAATAATTGTACCTAACCAATATAAATCTTGAGTTTATATGTCTAAACATAAAAGAAAAACATTTTTCATCATGGGGAAAGTTTTCTCACCTTTTTTGAGCCTGTTTCCTACCTATGGATAAGCTAATTGGAAAGGAAGACCCAAATTAATATTAACAAAGACTTGACCTGTGTAGTACTTTTTAAAAAGTAAAATTTTACTCTGCATAATCTATATATTCTTTTAGTATCAGAATGCATATTTTGCTTTACAAATGGGTATATTGCTTTCTACTCCCTTTAATGTAAATGTAAATATAACTGTTGTTATGACACATTAGTTAAGTATGAAAGTAGTATGATATTTACTAGGGAGCATAGCAAGATGTTTTTGCTTAGGGGTGGACCAATGAAATGAGAAGATGTGAACATCTATGTCTTTATTTTTACAATTTCGTGGTTTCAAATTTTATATCGTGAATCATGAATTTTAGGCTTACAATTAGACAAAGCAAAACAATTCATTTAAACTTTAGTAATTAATTCATCAGAAAATTGTCACTGATCCCCTTCCTTTTATTCTGAGAATAATGCATAGCACAAAACATTTTTAAAGTAAGTTTCCATTTTAAATAATAATCTAAACAACACTTTGCTGACTTTGACTAGGCTTGATAGAAAACGGTAATATTTATAACCAGTGGACTGTAAGATACTGAAATAATAAAGGATCAGCTGTATTTACAAGGACAACAAAATGACTAACCAATTTAGTGTACTGGTCATTTCAGAAAAATAACTGTAAATTTAGTGAGCTAAAATAAAAATGAAAAAACATTTGTGCCAGTTATTGAATGGTCTGATTTCTGTCAAAGTGGCAGCCCTCTGGAGAAAGTCAGATAAAATATTCCAGGACAACATCACTGATATCAGTTTGTTCAATTGATGTTTGGGTCATTTTCATAAAAGTGCAGCAGAAAATGTGTTTTAAAATCTCAATGTTTTTCAGCTCTGTTTGTTTGGTTCTCTGGTAAGTCCACAGTATTAATACTTTTAGTTTGTCAGTCTTTTATTATAATAAATTATAATTGTTAAAAACCAAGAAATAAGAAATGTAAGTCAAATCACTTAGCTATTGTAATATTTAATCGTGGCTGAAATAAAGTGTTATAAATGCAATTTTTATCTTTGCACCACCAAGTTTATTTCTGAGGAAAGGACAAAACCAAAACCAAATGCTCTCTGACCATCTTATTATTCATTTATTTATGTATTTATGTATTTATTTTTATTTTGATAGGTTTTGGGGGAACAGGTGGTGTTTGGTTACATGAATAAGTTCTTTAGTGGTGATTTCTGAGATTTTGGTGTACCCATCACCCAAGCAATGTACATTGTACGCGATGTGTAGTCTTTTATCCCTCACCCCCTCCAATCCTTTCCCTCAAGTCCCCAAAGTCCACTGTATGATCCTTATGCCTTTGTGTCCTCATAGCTTCGCTATTACTTTTGAGTGAGAATAGATGATGTTTGGTTTTCCATTCCTAAGTGACTTAACTTAGAATAATGGCCTCCAATTCCATCCCAGTTGCTGCAAATGCCATTATTGTGTTCCTTTTTATGGTAGAGTAGTATTCCATGGTATACATATACCATATTTTCTCATTGATTGATGGGCATTTGGGCTGGTTCCATGTTTTTGCAATTGTGAATTGTGTGCTATAAACATGCATGTGCAAGTATTTTTTTTTTTTTGTATAATTACTTATTTTCCTCTGGGTGGATACTCAGGAGTGGGGTTGCTGAATAAAATGGTAGATCTATTTTTAGTTCTTTAAGGAATCTCCATACTGTTTTCCATAGTGGTTGTTCTAGTTTATATTCCCACCAACAACATACAAGGGTTCCCTTTTCACCACATCCATGCCAACATCTATTTTTTTTTGTTTTTTGATTATGGCCATTCTTGCAGAAGCAAGGTGGCATCGCATTGTGGTTTTGGTTTGCAGTTCCATTATCATTAGTGATGTTGAGCATTTTTTCGTATGTTTTTTGGCCATTTGTATATCTTCTTTGGAGAGATGTTTTTTCATGTTGTTAGCCCACTTTTTGATGGGATCGTTTGTGTTTTTCTTGTGTTTCTTGTGCTTGTGTTTCTTCTTTTCTTTCTTTCTTTTTTTTTTTTTTTGATGATTTGTTTGAGTTCCTTTTAGATTCTGGATATTCGTACTTTGTCAGATCAATAGATTGCAAAGATTTTCTCCCACTCGGTGGGTTGTCTGTTCACTGATTGTTTCTTTTGCTGTACAGAAGCATTTTAGTTTAATTAAGTTTTATCTATTTATCTTTGTTTTTGTTACATTTGCTTTTGGGTTCTTGGTCATGAAGTCTTTGCCTAAGCCAGTGTCTAGAAGGGTTTTTTCCAGTGTTATCTTCTAGAATTTTTATGGTTTCAGGTCTTAGATTTAAATCTTTGGTTCATCTTGAGTTGATTTTTGTGTAAGATGAGAGATGAGAACCCAGTTTTGTTGTTCTACCTGTGGCTTGCCACTTACCCCAGCACCATTTGTTGAATAGGGTGAACTTCCCCACTTTTTGTTTTTGTTTTCTTTGTTGAAGATCGGTTGACTGTAAGTATTTGGCTTTATTTCTGGGTTCTCTATTCTGTTCCATTGATCTATATGTCTGTTTTAATACCAGTATCATGCTGTTTTGGTGACTATGGCCTTATAGCATAGTCTATTTGCTCAGTCTTGCTTTGGCTATGCAGGCTCTTTTTGGTTGCATATGAATTTTAGGATTTTTTTTCTAGTTCTGTTAAGAATGATAGTGGTATTTTGATGGAAATTATCTTGAATTTGTAAATTGTTTTTGGCAGTATGATCATTTTCACAATATTGATTCTACCCATCCATGATCATAGGATGTGTTTCCATTTGTTTGTGTCATCGATGATTTCTTTCAGCAGTGTTTTGTAGATTTTCTTGTAAAGGCCTTTCACCTCCTTGGTTAAGTATATTCCTAAGTATTTAATTTGTTTTGCAGGTATTGTAAAAGGGGTTGAGTTCTTGATTCGATTCTCAGCTTGGCTGCTGTTGGTGTATAGCAGGGTTACTGATTTGTGTACATTTATTTTTTAATCCTGAAACTTTGCTGAATTCATTTACCAGTTCTATGAGCTTTTTGGATGAGTCTTTAGGGTCTCCTACTTATATGATCATGTCATGAGCAAAGGGCGACAGTTGGCTTCCTTTTTAACAGTTTGGATGTCCTTTATTTCTTTCTCTTGTCTGATTACTCTGGCTAGGACTTCCTCTCTGTCCATTTCAAATTTGTTATTTAGAAATAGCTTATAAAGAGACATGTTAATCATTTTGAAGGAGACTGAGAACTGTTGATTTGTGGTTTACTGATGTAGTTAATTTGGGGGAGGGTGAGCAAATACAGTTTTTATTATTTTCATTCTTCCTCTTATGAATGAGTGATTTTATAAACTATATAAATTACACTATTAAAAATATACCATTGGCTCTCCATATCCAAGTGTTTCACATCTGTGGATTCAACTAACTGCAGATTGAAAGTATTTGGGAAAAAAAAATCCCACAAAGTTCCAAAAAGCAAAACCTGAATTTTCTCCATGATGAGTACTATGTTGAATTCCTGTGAATTAAGTGATATGTAGGCATTGTATTAAGTATTATAAGTAATTTAGAAATGCTTTAAAATATATAAGAAAATGTGGATAGGTTATATGAAAATACTAGGCCAATTTATTTAAGGGACTCGAGCATATGCAGAATTTGGTATCCACAAGGGCTCCCAGAACCGATTGCTGGCAGGTACCAAGGGACGACTATGTAATGATTTAGGCCAGTACTGATCTAATGTGCATACAAATCACCTGGGGATCTTGATAGACTAGAGATTCTGATTCAGAAGACCTGGGGTGGGACCTGGGATTCTGCATTGCAAGTAAGTCCTAGTCCATGCAGATGCTGCTTGTCTGAGGACTATATTGAATAGGAAGGATCTATGCAACATTGAGTGAGTAGCAAGGATCTCATGTTCACACACACACACACACACACACGTGAGGTGCACAGGGTTGAGTTATGTGTACTCCTAAATTCTGAAGTTGTGTTATTCTTCTCATTCACCATCATCATTAAAACACACCAGATCCCTCTTTTATTTAACCAGCACATTTTTATCTTATCTAACCTCTCAGTGCTTTCATCTCAGTATGTGAGATTTCTAATCTCTGAAGGTTTATCTTCCCTGATGCTGTTTGGCTAATTAGCACTTGAATATGCTGACTTTTCTTTATTTTTTTTATTTTTTATTTTTTTGAGATGAAGTCTCACTCTTTCGCCCAGATTGGAGTGCAGTGGTGCAATCTCAGCTCAGTGCAACCTCCGCCTCTCAGATTCAAGTGATTGTCCTGCCTCAGCCTCCTGCTGAGTAGCTGGGACTACAGGCGTATGCCACCATGCCCAGCTAATTTTTGTAATTTCAGTAGAGATGGGGTTTCTCCATTTTGGCCAGGCTGTTCTCGATCTCCTGACCTCTGGTGATCCACCCTCCTCGACCTCTCAAAGTGCTGGGATTACAGGCGTGAGCCACCATGCCTGGCCAACACCGACTTTTCAATTAGGTTTAAAAGTATCCCATCTTGTCACACATATCAAAAAAATAATATATATACATACTGGTTACTAACAGAGCATATTTTCTTTACACAGCCAACCAGATGAGATTGAAGTGGGCATCAACAGTTTGAAAAAGCGTGATACAGAATTAAGGATGTACAATTAGAACACAACTTACTTATTTTAATGCTAATTTCTTCTAAATTTCACCCACAGTAACTTTGGCTCTAGGTCTCTGAACCAATATACTATTTTTATTTCAGTAGTGAAGACACTTTGGTGTCACCTTGGTAGAGATGACTATAGTATCATAGTGAAATTATTTATTTGTAACATTTCAAACAGTGAATCAATGATGGAGTCAGACTTAGGACTTTGTTTATCCAATTTTCTCATTATACTATGCACATGTAGCATTGAATCAGGGATTGAATTATTGATGTTATTGGTCTGTTTGAGTCTTTATCTGGATTACAAAGAGTGCATAACGTGAGCAGAGAATTAGGTAGCTACTAAAATAAAAGTTGGTCCCCCTCAGTCTTTATGAAGCATAAACAAGGTACAGAGTATGATATAAATGCTGCAATCTGAAAGTTAAAGTGCTAAAATGTAGTGTCACAGTCTTTTTTGTATGGTATCCTTTCTTTCGAGGCACACAATCCAGTTAATTTTCATCTCATATCTAATGGATTATTACAGTTCATAAATACGCTTTAAATTATCACCGAATAAAAATAGTACATGTGTTTAGCTTTATTCAAAACCTCTTAATAATGTAAGAAAATAAAACTCTTCTCTCAGCTCTTCTTCAATAGACATAGGTTTTTTTAAAAAATAACTTCTGTCTGTAATTTAATCTTAGTGTCCTGTAAAGTCCTGCTTTTAGTATCTGCTCTCAGAAGTGAACTGTTTGTCAAATTTCCATTAAGCTGAAGGTAAAAAATTAATGAGGCACTTACTTTAGATATTTCAAAACTAATGCAAGTCTATTAGTCATGCAGCACAAAAAAATCAAGGGTTTGGGTATGTTCAATTATGGTTTAGGGTTCACTCATATTTAACATTTAAATGCATTGCTTCATAAGCTTAATAGAGCATTCTAGAGAAAAATGGAATGCAGTTATTGATTTTTTATTAACGTAAATATATCTTAAAGATGATTTTATTTATTTAAAGACTTTTTATCTACAAAAGTTAATTTTAGAGCAAGGATAATCAGCAAATTGATAGGGATAGACGGTTTTTGAAAGTTTATTTAATATGTCTGCCGGGGGAGAGTATTAGTTAGCCAGGGAGGAAGCATAACTATATAGCAAGCATACAATTATAATTTATTCTTCAATTGTACCCCAGCTCAATTTCGTCAGGACTCAGAGAACCATTAAGACATAGGCATTAAGATTATTTTTCAAACAATTGTTGATTCTTTTTTCTACCATTAATTATTGAACTCCTGTTATGTACCTGACAAGGTGCTAGGCATTGTGTATCATACAATGATGTAAATGACTTGGTCCTTGCTTTCAAGAATTTATAGTTCAGAGGGAACAAACAAAGTGATTTTACATAGTGATAATGTTAACTGAAAATAGCAAGCATTGCAAAAAAGGTGCAGATATGGCACACAGAGCTGTGAGTGCCAGAGAAAGCTTCACGTAGAAGATGGATTGTAAGTTGGGCTTTGAAGGAACTGAGTACTTTAGATGCATGTGATGCATGAGAAAAACAAGTGAAGTAAGAGGAATGGCTTAAGCAAAAACATAGGGGATGTGGCTCATGGAGTGTGTAAGGGTATAGCTTAAGATTTTGCTTAAGATGTATGAAGAAAACTGATAGGAAATAATATCGAAGTATAAGGTTTGGGATTGTGAAGGTCCTTGAATGGCAAGCTAAAGAGTTTGGTGTTTGAATTGGGGAGAGGTGCAATCATACAGTGTCTTAAGAAGTTTCCGCAATCATGAAAACTTCAAAATGATAGACAGCACATTGTGCATCAATATTATTTCATTATCTCATGCACATTAAAAGCTCCAAAGGTAATGGCTGGGAGAGAAAACACGTACTGGGAAAACCAGATGGCTATCCCAGCGTTTCCCAGCTAGTTTGTACAGACATTGTCTATGCTTTGAAACATGAATCAATTTGTCCTCAAGTGCAGCCTGGAGCAGTAGGAGACTTGAGGCTCGTCACTTTTGGCTGAGAGCAGCCTCCTATGGTCTGAAAATCCCCTTTGGTTTACCTCAGTAGGTTGCACAACTATTAGCATCTTCTACATAAATTATGCAGGGCCTGGTACCTTGGCATGCCACCTGTGCAATCTCACAGAGTCCCCTTTCCAAAGGGCCCCACACTTGATGTAATGCTCTCCTATTGCCATATTGAAATTCTACATACTTTTTAAACAAGAGGTCCGACGTTGTCATTTCACTGTGGGTCCTGCAAATTATATAGCCACTTGTGGTTCCATGAATATGAAAACTGTTGGGAAATATGGCCTACACTGTGGTCCGAATGCACTGTTACATATATCTATATAAGGGAGCAATGAAATAATGAGGCCAGCACTGCTCTTATATAACAAAATGGATTCTAAGCTTAAATCTTTATTATTTTTTCTTCAAAGCCATGACTTCCACGGCTGCCATAGGCCTAAGCTAAATATAATATTTTAGCCTTGTGGTCTTCCAGATGATAAATTAAGGAAACACTCCTGTATCATATTTACTTATTTATAATCTACCTCCTCCTGTAGCCTGGATACCAGCATCATCGAGCTCTCCATCCTCTGAAGTGCCATCAAATTAAATTCTGAGGAAAACCGTTAGCAATTATTTTCCCTAATAAAAGTGCTGAAAAATATAGCACTGCATTTGAAAACATTACAGGCTGCCTGATAGAGTCATTCTGTTGTGTATTTCCTTTTCTGAGTCAGTAAAAATGTATAAACTGAATAAGTATTCATTATTTCCTTAAGCATAGTTTGTTCTCTCCATTATCTCTATTCTATTCGTGTACTTTTTTGTACTTGTGTTATTATAACTGTTTTATTTTATTTTTATTTTTTATTTTTTGACGTTATAGATGCATTTAGTTCATGTAAATAGTCAAATATTTCTACAGGCTTAATTTATAAAAATGTCACCTTCTCCTCCTCTACCCTGTGTCTATTCTCTCCTCTCTTTAACTCCCCAGGGCAAATATGTAATTGTTTTTAACATCTTTAGTAGTTACTTACCTTTTATGTTTACCTTCCTTCTGCTCAGTTATGCATTGGAGTTTGTTTCTCAGTTTTATCCATTATATTGACTTACCACTTTGAGAGATAGAGACTTAACTTTCACAAGTATTCATGTACATCACTGCCTGACTTTTTCCCTTTTGTCCTTTTTCCTAAAAAGGATCATTTTTGTGTTAAATCAACAGTCATTATTTATATTATTATGACTATGTAAATATTATACATATTGTTCAATGATTAAATTTCTTCTTGCACAACTTTTGGTCCCTTTAAGCTAATAGTTGTCTCCCTTTATAGGTTTCTTATTTTTCTTTATAGCTAGACACTCTTCAAACTCTTACACTCTGATCTTACTGTAAATATTCTCTTAATATGTTAGCACACATCTGGTATTCTCATTAATCTGGTCTTCCTAGAGACCTCCCTCCCCAGCTCTGCTGACCACCTGCCGTCATCCTCACTAGGTCTGCTGCCAAGGGGCCAGCCTAGGGTTGCCCTTGGCTGAGATCTCTTACTTAAGGATAACAAAATTAAGTTGATTTGAAGTCCTGTATATGACTGGGATTTATTGACTGATAAATTTCATTGGAGGATGTTGTGGATGAGTTGTTTCTTTTATTAATAGACCTGTTTTTGGTATTTTTAGATATTTCCTATTGATCTCATCATATTTGCTAAGAGTGAACCTTCTATTGCCCTACCTGGAGAGAAGGTTTCTGTGTGCCAAAAGAGAAAACATCTGAGGCGTCCTGGCAATCATGACACCTTTTTTTGGGGGGTTGGGGGGGACTGTGTCTCACTCTGTCACCCAGGCTGGAGTGCAAGTAGCATGGCCTTGACTCACTGCAACCTCCGCCTCCCGAGTTAAAGCTATTCTCCTGCCTCAGCCTTCCGAGTAGCTGAGATTACAGGTGTGCACCACCACACCCAGCTAATTTTTATACTTTTATTAGACACAGGGTTTCACCTTATTGGCCAGGCTGGTCTTGAAATCCTGACCTCAAGTGATCCTCCTGCCTTGGCCTCCCAAAGTACTGGGATTACAGGCATGAACCACCATGCCTGGATGACACCATCCTCTTTTAGGTGTGATGTTGCTCACTGTATTTGGTGTCTCCCTGTTCACTCTCTCACTCTCAGTTTTCTGCTGAAGTGAGGAAGGAACAGGCACCCACGCTGACTGGGTGCTGAGGATTCCAGAGAACAAGCCATTTCACAGTCAGAATTTCATCAGATCCTCCTGTTTCTGGTCTCTTTTGCAGCCCTATTTCAATAGGTACCTGGTGTTGACAATTTCTAACCCTTTCTTTGTTCGGTGGTGTAAGCAGCATTCTCAGCTTCCCTACTAAGGACTTAGGTTTTAGGTTTCCCCCTCAGGTCTTACTTCACTGTCACTTACATATCTGCTTTCTAACTAGAATCTTATTACTATCTATTCTCCTGGCCCCTGTGCATTTATGCTTTTTCATTCTTTTGTCATCATTTTAGTGGACAATGGAGGTAAGCGCATATGTGCAATCTGCCATCTTTAACTAGGATATGTCATTGTATTTGGACTAAATTTTTATTAAGTATCTCAAATCATGTTAATAAGTAAACAGGGTATAACTAAGGAATAGATAAACAAATGAATGAATATAAACTTATCAGTCATAATTTAAGTACTCGTTACAGATAACTTTTCCTTAAGTGTTTTAAATTTCTGTTTACTAAGGATTCTCTTCCTTTGTCTTTTGAATACAGATGGAAGTTTTAGACAAAGCCGATCAAACCTCACCTCTCTGTTAGTGCAGCCCATCTCTGCATCCCTCGTTGCAAAACTAGTCTCTTCACCAAAAGCTAGAACCAAAAATGATGCCTGCAGCCCTCTAGAGCTTCCAAATAATGGTAAAGTATTTAATGTCGTTCTCTGTATTTTACAGTTTTTGTAAAGACCATCGTCATTTTTAATCTCCTAAATTGATGTATGTAGGATTATTCCTTTCAAAACCACTGGCTTTTGATGAAGTGGGCATTATTTTCTTCTGTGGCTCTTTAGCAGCATGTTTGGGAAGTAATTTTGATAAAGACCGAGAGTTGACCAAAATGAGAGATTAGAAAAAGAAACCATTTTGAACTGCTACAAAGAAAAGTAGCTTTATAAATAAAGCATTTTTGTACGTTCATGAAAATCTGCTTAACATAGTTTCCCGGTTTCAGCTTCAGCAGTCTCATCGCCTGCCAAGATTCAGTGGATAGCAGGCAACTATCTGGGGTATGAAGTCTTTTAGTATAAAGCATTAAAGCCTAATTCCTGCAATTGACTAAAAAATCCCTCTGTCTATACGCATCATCGCCCTAGAATGCTTCTTGTACTGCAGTGCAGTTTGTCAGGCTTTGTTGGACCACGTAGGATGAAACTGAAATAGTTAAGCTACCTGTGGTGGGATGAAAACCTTCGGCTGCATCTTATTCCTGCCTCCAGCCTCAGCATTAGGGTTCTAAAGAAAAGACTCTCTCTACAATTTGTTAAATTTGTATCTATTTGCCGGGAACTACAACTTGTGGGCTCTTTCTTGTGTCCAGACCTCTGGGCTCAATAGTCATGTTTTATCTCAACTGTTTTTCTCTTGACAACAAAAGCATACAAAAAATAAAATATGTGGAAGAAATATGTACAAAAAAAATCTAAATACGTTAAGGATTTCTCTGTTAGGGACATATGCTTTTCAAAATCCTATAGATTGAGAGCCTCCTAAACTGATTACCAATTAAACAAGGTGGGAAAATTAGAAAACAGTAATAAGCCAATGTCCTCAAAGCAGGAATGAAGAAGCAATCGAGGAGCTTTTTCTTTTGTTTTGTTTCTGCCATTTATTCTGAGCCCAACAAATTGATTATTGGCTCTATTTGTTAAAATATGTAAACAACACCAAAATAATAGTGTAGTTTTAAGAGGCATTGGACTTGTAAAATACCATATTTAAGCCCAGATTTAAATAATTAATTAATTCAATACAGAGCCCCCAATACATTCCAGCCACTGTCCTGCCCTCAAGGAACTGACAGTCCCCGTGCTAGCTCCAGGCCCTCTCCTATGTCACCTCCCACTGGAAACCTCTATGTCTGCAGCTGCAAAAGATAGCTACACCATTATCATCGTAAATAGTTGTGAGAATCAATGTATGATATGTGTATCAATTCTTTTTTAAAATTTTTTTGTGTTATATGTTATGTTACATATTTTTTCAGACAAGGTCTTGCTCTGTCATCAGGGCTAGAGTGCAAGTGGCTTAATCATAGCTCACTGCAGCCTCAAACTCCTAAGCTGAAGCAATTCTCCTACCTCAGCCTCCCAAGTAGCTAGGACTACAGGTGTGTGCCACCACACTAGACTAATTTAAAAAGTATGTATTTTTGTAGCCACAAGGTCTAGCTAAGTTGCCCGGGCTGGTCTTGAGCTCCCTAGATCAAGTGGTCCTCCTGCCTCAGCCTCCCAAGGTGCTAGGATTATAAGTATGAGCCACCATAACTGGATTAATTTTTTTGTATATTGTAAAATGTTACATAACTATTAAGAAGTATCTTTGTTATCAAATAACTACATTTTTTTAAAAAATGTAGACATGTCTTACTCTATTGCCCAGGCTGGAGTGCAGTGGCATGATCATGGTTCACTGCAACCTCAACCCCCTGGGCTCAAGTGATCCTCTTGCTTCAGCCTTCCGAGTAGCTAGGGCTACAGGCACATGACACTACACCCAGCTAACTTTTAAATCTTGTTGTAGAGACAGGATCTTACTATGTTGCCAGGGCTAGTCTCAAATTCCTGGGCTCAAGCAATCCTCCTGCTTGTCTCCCAAAGTGCTGGGATTATAGGCATGAGCCATTGTGCCTGGCCTAACATTAATTTTCTTCTTAATATGCAGAATAATGTACTTGCAAAGTAAGATGGCATAATATGCAGAATAATGTACTTGCAAAGCAAGATGACACTCTCCAGCTGCATTTCCATAATAAATTAACAACAGGCATGAAGCCTACAAGAAGAGTTGAGATATATACCCGTGTTAAAGCAAGAAAGATAGGCCTACTTTCTAAGGGGTTATGACATATGAAATTGTTCTCATGGATATTGTTATGTTTTTAGAAAAATTGTTATGGTTTTTAGAAAAATTGTTATGTTTTTTAAAAATTCAAAAAGATATATTTAAATCATTGAGAAGACATTTCATGTTATAATGAGTTATTTATTTTTTAAAATACAGAATATACATTTAAATTTTCCAAATACTGATTGAGCAGTCTCACTCAGTCTGGTAAATCAGTATCGGAAAATCTAAATGTATAATTCTATATGAACGTATAATCCTACATCAAACTGAATTTAATGTAGGATTATAACCCCTTACCCTAATGTTTTGGACAAGAATGCTCATAGTTTTTCTGAGATAATTGTTTCCTCATAGATACTATAAAATGCATTAATTATTCACAGTGATGTATATCAGGATGGAACATGAAAAGGATACTGAATGAGGTACTATAATTTTAGGCAATAACAGCAATGCTTATTATTTAAGGATTAAAGAAATAATTTAAAACATATTGTAATTATAATATTTTGTTGAATTTTCTAAGTATAGCCCTGATCTTTAGTGTTGGAAAATCTTCACTTAACAAGTTGGGAATGGGCACATTAAGAATATGTGTGAGAATCCACTAGTTATTTATCCTACCCATTTAACCCTTTATGCACACTAAATCAAAATTCTCTAAAATCTAGACAAAATGTAATAGAATTTTTCTACTACCAAATCAAAGGCTACATTTAATAACTCTAGTGTTAAAGTGAGTCATTGTTCAAATTTCAGAAATTGAGTCTTGGTCCTGTTTGTCCAGACTTGGATTATCCTTGAACCAATCATCATAATATAGTTGATGTAGTCTGTCAATAGGCTTGAGTCAACCAGAATCTATTTCTAGGGATATTGCCAAAGCTACTCATAAAATGTTGATGGGAAATGCTGGCAACAGTTCAAAAAGGGAAAGTGGCAAATGGATGTTGAGAAAGCAAGTGTAGTTCAAGGATGATACAAGTCTGGCCAAGACTCAGTTTACAAACTTTAAGTAATGACTTGCTTCATCATTAAAGGTGAACAAGAAACCATGTAGCTCTGGGATCTTTCTCTAGCCTTCTTGAGACCATGGGAATGCATCCTACCTGAAAATAAAGTCAACATAAGAAGGGGTCAGATGAGTAAAGGGGAGAGAAAGATAGAAATAGAGATAGAGAGAAGGTGTGGGGAAAGACGGAGAGAGAGAGAGAAAAAGAAACCCTATTTACATGATTAGAGCCTTAAATAAAGCCTTGTCTGAAGCCAAATCTACTGAACTTTTCGTATATATGAGTCAATACAATCCTCCTTTGTCTCAGCCTATTTATATTTGGTTTTTGGTTACTTGCAACTAAAAGCTGTCTAACTGATACAAACCATAACACTTAAAGTAAACAAAAGAATTAAATGCCTTCATGCATGAGATAGGCTTAGCAAATTGAAGTGGACAGCTGGGCATTTGTATCGCTGCGAGAACTAAAAAAAAAAAGTATGAGGAATGGAAAAAGAATCAGGAGAAAAGTTCTTCCTTAAATAGATTGTTTGCATTAATTAGATAATTGGATACTGACTCCATTTCATTTTGAATGGTTTTTTTCTTTGTAGACCTGACCCTTTCATTCAATGTATTGTCAATATTTGTCTTTGAAGTTCAGTCAAAACATGGAAAACTTAATTTTCACATGTCAATCTGAGCTTGTGGTTAAAATTCATGACTATAATAATTAAAAGGGAAGAAGAAACTTTAAAATCCATTAATGTAATTTAGGGTGAAAAATATAAATGAATCAAGTTAAAAATAAACATTTTGATATATTTGATGATTCACTTATTTTGAAAAAATAATTCTTTACATGTTGCTTAAAACTTATCAGTGATGACAAAATTTTACATAAATAAATTTGGATGATGTCTCTTCAAGTGGATATTCAAGTGCTATTATTTCCTTATTTACAATTCTATATTTTTATGCAAATTACTTTTATTATTAAAATGACAGTGTCTAACTGATCATCTTGTTTATAACTTTTACATATTTCTAATGCATTTTGAAAATCTATCTTCCTAATCTGTTAGTAGTTACTTGAAACAATGCATTACTAGCATTTCTTGAGTATAAATTTAAAAACATGTATTGAACATATTATCTACAAGTTGTAGTTACACAAACATTTATTGACAAATGATGCCTTTTAACTTTTCAAGAAATATCTTTTAAAAGGAAATGTTAGTACAATTGAATCCAACATTGAGTATTCTTACATATGAAACTGATCAATCTGTTCAGAGCCGCGTCGGAATTGCTACATGTGAGAAAATCCAGTACACTATGCTATTCTCATTAAAGAATGTCTTGAAATTCTCTCTCTCTCTCTTGCTGTGTCTTTCTCTCCCTCTATCCACCTACCTATCAATTTATCTTGGTAGACAATGGAGTAGTATGATCTTATATGACATGGCTTCCTTTAAGTTCCAACATAACAAATGACAAACCTTTTTGGCCACAACAAAACAAAGTATTGTTTAGTAGACCTTAAAAGAGAAAAAAGAAAGGGAAAACTAAAAACTTGTTTTTGAGCAGAGTGGGCTTTAATAATATTGATTAGGCTTTTCCAATCAACATGGAGGAAAATATTCAGAAGAAATGGGGAAAATTTTCATCTCTGCAGAGAGCTTCTATATAGCATGCCTATAGATATGATGGCTGCTCTTTATCTGAATAATTCAGGGAGCTAGAACTCTGTAGGAAAAACTGGTATGCGTGGAGACAAATGCCAGATCAACTGTCTTCAAGCAGTCAGTTACATAGTGAACCTAGGAGTCTGAGGTAGGAGCTGATAACAGAGTATTGCGTAGAACTAAAGATCAACATTCATGAGCTGCCAGTCTGAAGTCCTTGGACAAAAGGAAAAAGAGCTTCAGAATTCACTTTGAAGGACTGTTCATCAGGGATCTTAAATGGAGTGAGCGTAGGGGGGAAACCTATTGTCCAAAGTCCACAGAAAGTAGAGTCAATTCTCTGTTTCCTGGGGAGTGCAGGCTGGGCTTACCAAAGGTGACGCAGATCTGACATTCACCCAGAACTTCTCAAGTTTCCAGGATTCTGTCTCAACAGTTTGATTTTAGAAATGATTCAGGTGGGGTACAGTCTAGAGTTTTTGTTTGTTTGCTAAAAGGCTTAAAGACAACCTGAGATGTACACTTGAAAGCAAAATTACTTTTAAAAGTGTTTTCTACTTTTTCAATATTTCTCAATGATTTTACAGCTTCTTATATTCTTAGCATATCATTTTTCAAATACCTGTCACATTTTACAAATTATAGAAATTCCAACAAAACTTTGGAGTTTGTATGTGTGATGAAATCCATTAGCATACACCCTATCTTTGTATTTTCATGTTATGGACCAACACTGTCATTTACTAAACAAAAACTTGCAGAGACTCCTCACTGCCTTTCTGTTTCTATATTCTGCTATTCCTTGCAAGTATCCAGTATTTCTCCTTATTTTTCTATTCAGTATTATCCAAATATGTCTTGCATGTCTGTGTCTCTAAGTTGTAAAGGCTCATTACCCTCTAAATTCTTAAGGTTCAGTGCAAGTGTTATATTCTCCACCAAAAGCTCTTTAGGGTTTCGTTCAAGTTGAACGTAGCTTCTCTTTATGACTCTCTCATGCATTTGGCACTTGTGTGCTATTTGGCATTACGATATGATATTCTTCTGAAGCAGAGCATAAGCAACTGAATTTTCATTAGAATATGTTGCTTCCTCTTCATAATTCAATTATTTGAGATTTTCTTTATGGTTCAGGGTATCGTCAGTGTTCTATGAGTATTTGAAATGAATGTATGCTGTGTAATTGTCTATTCTATACATGCCACGTAGACTAAGTTCCTTAATCAGGTTGTTTACATATTCTGTATATTATTCATGTTAAAATCTCCTACTGGGAATATAAATTTCTCCATTTTCCCTTGTAGTTAGTCAATTTTCACTTCATATATTTTGAGATTATTTCTTCGTTGTTTATAAATTCAAATATATCATGTCTTCCGGAATAGTTGAACCACTTATCACATGAAGTGATATTCCTTATGTGTAGTAATTCTTGTTTTAAGTTTGAGTATTAATTTTGTAACACTATTTGTATTAGTATCTTTATGCTCTGTATTTTTTGCTTTCAGCCTTCCTGTATCTTCCCTTTATATGTGTCTCATTAATAGCAAATAATTTCCAATTTAAATGCAATCTGATAGCCTTTTAATAGGAGCATTTTGTCCCTTTCATTTAATGTGATTAATATGTACTTAGGCTTATAGTTTTCATCTTAATTAGGGTTTCTTCTTTGAATCACATATTGTTTTCCTTGAGTTTTATTTTTTCTTTAGATTTACATGTTTGCCATTAAATTTTTCTATTATTTAGAAGTTATAAATACATTTTGTATTCTTTTATAATTAATCTAAGAAATTACAACTTCTTAGAGATCCCATGCCCCTGCTCTGCTTAATGTCAGGTAACTTTCTTTGCAGTCTCTTGGGAGGGAGTGGGGAAGTTCAGAACTGTAGGATTCCTACTTTATAGAGGAAGAATCTTTTTTTAGAACCACCTTCTTCATCATAGTTTTGGTAAGCCCAGGACTTTGTCTTCTGACCTTTGCATCTCACGAGGCCATCAATATTAAAGGGTTCTCTTTGTTTACCAAATTCCCTTAGGTTGAAGATAACCTCATAGTTTTATTTACCTGGGTTCCCATCACAACTTAAATTTTGACCTAGTAAGTTCTTAATTTCTTGCTAATTCTTAGATGCTGTTAACAAGGTTTGTTTTGTATTTTATTTGGCATTATAAGTTATTATCAGTGAGTGGATTAATCTGATATACTAGCCCACTATATTTTTAGTAAAGAAAATCTTCTCTTCCTTTCCATCCGTTTATTTCCTGGCAGCAAATATGGACCCGGAAAATTGTGTAGATTGATTGACATATAAATCAGGTTTTCATCAAGATAAAAAGGATACACTAAAAATGTGCAATTTCAGAGAATTTAATCAAGTGCTTATGCACATGGTGTGGACAGGTAAAGCAAAACAAAAAAAGGGCTACCATGGCTACTGCCTCTAAACCAGGTCTAGTAATTGCTACCACTGTAAACCTGAAAGGTCAAGAAGAGAGAGCAGTTGCAGGAACTGGCAAGTACTTTAGCTATAAGAGAAGTGCTGTGGCTTTCAGTCAAGCAGATTTGTCACTGCATAAAGTGGACAGCCAGGGAGGGTACTGGAAAATAAATACTCCAGTCTTTCACTTAACCCAACCTGCTGGCCTCTTGTTGATGCCTTCAATTGGGTAAACTAAACCCGAAGCCAAAGGATAAAAGAACCAGGTAGATGTAGTTCTTAGAGGTACTTCTCCTGGGGTAAGGTTAATGGAGGGTAGCAAATAGATGTGAATGAACAAATAGAAAATATGCAGCAAACATAGTGCTTCGGGTGATTAGTCTTCTGATTAATTTTATGATTTATGATTCGTAGAAGTGTTTGGTAGACAGATGAGAAAAAATCGTCAATTTTTACATTTCTGAGGGATACAAAGAGAGTAAAAGTTATTGTTTCTCATATTCATATTATTTAAAATATCTTCCTAGTTACATAATTTTACTAAATAAAAAGAATACAATTTAATTCAATGTTAATTGTTTTTCCAAAAGTATGCAAGCTCACATGAGTACTTGCACATATGGATGTGAAAATGTGTATGCATGTATTAGACAATCAGGGGATAGCTATATGTACTTGAAAGTTTACAAGTTATGATGGCATAGAATCTAGAAGCAGTTTATATTCAGATTTTCCGGCAAACAGTTGGCATTTAGGAAAGATAGCTGCAGACTGCAGCATCTCAAGCATCAAAACTGTGCCTCTAGAACAGATTCTAGTCCCCGTGAGGATCAGGAAAATTAAGAAAATGAAAGAACAATCTGGAAGTCCAATCCTGGAAGAAGTTATTTTTTAGAGCCAGGTCGGCAAGAAAGGGACTCAAGTATATGATAATGGGACAAATATTCAATTAAACTTAGAGACTCTGGAAGAACTATGCCTAGGAAACTAACAAATGCTTAATTATTTGCATTGAGACTCAGAGTTAGCAGCAGGTGTTATTCTTCAAATCTCTCTGAATAAGATTGGATTTTTTTTCTAGATACTTGGTATAATTATTCACAATACAGGTGGAAATGAAGCTTTGTTAGTTATCACGGAAGAAGAAGATTGGGAACCAATTAATCTGGCTCTTAATAATTGCAACAAAAATGCAAGACAGAATTGTCTCTGGACCATAAAATTGGCAGTAGTTATTTTTCTCTGCACATGATGAAATTAAGGGATAGAGAGAGGCAGCTATTTCATGTCTCTTAGCTCTGACACCCCTCACCCTATTTAAATACAAATGTTCTCTGAGTGGAACACATTTTTATATCTTGAAATCTTTTAAACTTCACATGTCATAATTAAAGCTGTCATCAAATTTTACATGAAAGGCAGAAATTGGTAAATGTGAGCTGGAAATGTAATTTTTAACTACCAATACACACACACACACACACACGCAGCAATTTTTTGAATAATTAACTGCCCCTAAATGTTCTCCAGGAGTTTCTAATTACAACTTTCAACTGTGAATTTTTTTTAATCTTGAAATAAATGTACAGAAATTTGCGAGAATAAAAGTATTTTTTCCTAATTACTCAAGAGCAAATTACAGAGTGAATATGTCTGACTTTGTCGGTGAATTATCTGACAAACAATAACATACTCCTTCACAGATGACACAACCATCACAATCAGAAATTAATCATTGATACATTACTACCATGCATTCCACAGACTCAATTAAACATTTTCCAATTTTCCCAGTAACATCCTAAATTACAGTAAGATCCAAACTAGGCACATGTATTGCACCAAGTTGTCAAATCCTCCATTTCCTTCAAGATGGAAGAGTTTCTGTCTTTTCTTGACTTCCTTTGCTTTGCTACCTTTGAAGATTCCACACCAATTATCTACAGCATTGTCCCTCCAATCTGGGTCTATCTGATGTTTTCTCATGAGGATATTCAGGCTCTGAATCTTTAATAGTAATACTACAGAGTGAGACTACGTTTTTCCTATTGCATTTTATGAGCTGGTGCATGATATTACCATGTGCCAGGGAATAATTTGTTCCCCTGTTTGTAATCAGTTGATGCCATTACTCCCTCCGCAATGGATCCAACCTTCGTCACTGTCCAATATGGGCTATTCACTCTACATCAAATGTTCTACCTCCCCCTACCACGATGTAGTTAGCTTCTTTACTCTACTCAGGCTCTAACAATGTATGTTTTTCAGCTCTTAAAAGCAGATGTCCTTCTCACTCTGCTTCAGTTTGTCCCATCTCTAGTGATGCTACTACCTTTGATCACTTGATTAAGGTGGTGGCCGCCAGGTCTCCTTATTGAAGTTACTTTATACCTTTTTTCTTTTATACTCAATAAGCATTTGAAATCATGTAGCATACTGCCCCAAACCCCTGCTATCTTTAGCCACTAGTATTTGTGTTCACTGACACTTGTTGCCCAGTCATTTCTGTGATGATACCAATGGTGACTTTCCAACTTCCTTTTTTTATTTTGTTTTTAAGACAGTTTCACTCTGTCACTGCAGTGCAGTGGCACCATTTTAGCTAACTGCAGTGCAGCCTTGAACTCTTTGGCTCAAATGATCCTCCTGCCTCAGTCTCTGAGTAACTAGGACTAGGGGCATGCACCACCATGTCTGGCTAATTTTTTTTTTTTTTTTTTTGGAGAGACAAGATCTTGCTATGTTGCTCAGGCTGGTCTCAAATTCTTGGCCTCAAGGGATCCTCCCAAAGCTTTAGGATTACAGGCATGAGCCACCACTTCCAGCTGTAATTTTATCATCTTTATACTTATTAGTTGAAATTCCACTGTAAAGAAGAGATTTTTCCTTTTTTCTATTCATGTCTTTGTATGATTTTTTAAATTTACACATGCCAGTATTGAGTCATTACTTAATTAGGATTTATATGCATAATGGATTCAATAGGTTATAAACCAGTACTATTTGTATCTTGATACTCGAATTGTCAAATGTTAGGCAGTAATAGCAACTTCAGCTGGGTTCTGTGTCCTTTGACATGTACTCATTATTCTTCGTGTATTTCCTTAGTTTTTGGCACCATAAAATGTACCAAATCATCTTGTACTTTTCCTGTGCCAGCTCTGTTATGAGCCATTTCTCCAAAGAGTCTAGGTCCTTTGAGTGGAGAATAGTGTCTAGAAAACCAGATCTGGATTCATCTATTGCTATTGAAGTATTGCTTCTCTCCATACTACTCAGTGAACAAAACTAGGAAAATATTGTTACATTTTAATATTATATTTGTATGTAAATATATAAAAATATATCTATACACTCAGATTTATATCTGTATTTACTTTTAAATCTGTATGCACGGGTGTTATGCACACACATACACACGGTTTTGTATATATGTGTGTTCTCATGGATATATATAGATATATATATAATCAACAACATATATAGATATGTTCTCATGGTTTTATATATATAAATATATAAATTAATATAAATTCATATGTTCTCTTGGTTTTATATATAATATATAATTAAAATATATTAAGTTGTAATTTAAATATAAATATAATTAAAAATAAATTATATATATATAAAACCGTGAGAACATATCAATATCGAGTTTTGTTTATCTTTCCATGTTTGTAAATCTTTTCTCTAGCAGTTAGAAATTGCCTTTTCATTAAATGGAATATATTTACTTAGGTAATTAGATCCTCTGCATGTAATCAATTGATGCCATTACTCCCTTCACAATGGATCCAACCTTAGGCACTGTTACATGCAGGCTATTCAATCTATATCAAATGTTCTGTCTGCCCCTACCACAATGTGGTTAACTTCCTCCCTCCACCCAGGCTCTAACACTATATGTTACTCAGCTCTTAAATGCAGATGGCCTTCTCACTTTGCTTCAATGGCTTATCTCATTGCACTATGTCCCCTGGCACTTGCTTTCCTCCTCATATTCAGGCCTTCTCACACACAGGTACACATGTGTGCACACGCGCACACACACACACACACTTAGACACTATCCCCACCATCCTTGGGCCCTGATATACCATGCTGGACCACAAGCCAAAATAACTAGATCCTGAGGTCTACAACCACCATAAAAGAAAATCTAGCACAACAAATACATATACCACCCAAAGTTACCATATTGGAACACATGGTATAAGAATTTAAAATAAGGATTAAAGTTAAACTCAAAAAGAGAATAAAATATGTTAGCAATATAAAACAAAAATCAGAAAACATTTTAAAAAATGAGAGGAAATAATGGGCATGGAATATAAGATAATTGAAAGAAATATAGTAATAGTTAGGGTAGGTAGATAGATACAGTGATAGATAGATGTAACTGAAGAATAAATTCAAGAGCTAGAAGATCAGATTGACCTTCTAGATCCAGAAAGGCATAGAAAAGGATGAACAGAGAAATACAAAAGTACGACTAAAAGATACAGTGGATTAAAATGGGGTTCTAGAAACAATATTAGAAGAAGGAAAAATGAGAGAGAGAAAATGGTCAAAAAAGTAATAATAATTTTTCCAGAAAAAAAGGAAAAAAACACACCTATATATTTTATAGTTAAATTCAAAAAGCACAAAGAGAAAAATTCTAAAAGTTTCTATGGTGAAAAAGGGTTCAACATTAACAGGTGCTACACTAGGAGGAGACAACCTCTCTAGGTTTTAATTCCACCATCCCTGGGGATTTGGAGGAGGAGACATACCCCAGAGTGCAGGTTTGTTCAAGCCTTTTTACAACAGCGCCTCACTCCAGTAGATATGGGAAGGCCTGCTAAACCCAATTTCTGTTCCACTATTAAATCTCTCCTTTTTCAGTTTGTTTATAATCATACACGTTTTTACCTAAGTTCAATCATTATGTATATCCCTCTGTATTCTTTTCTTTTCACTTATAGCATATCCATGTTTCTGCATATTCTTTTTATATTTTTAACAGCCACACATTTTATCACAATTCTCTAAGTCATTTCCCTGTTTCAGATGTTTATGTTGTTTTCTGTTATTGCTATTATAGATTATACTGCAGAGAGTTGAATTATTCTTGTAGGATAAATTTCTAAGTACAGGATTGCTTTTGTTATTGCTATGAAGAGTAATATTGCCTTACCAATGGATTGTTCAAATTAGCAATGCCAACAGCAGCAGATGTGTCTTTAGAGCAAGTTTATTCAAGATCTTTCTGATATTTATTATTAAAATTTAAAATGTGATCATGGTGCTGACTCTAGTGAAAAAAAACAGACTCCATGCATATTTATTTTCAGATGTGAGTATGGAAACTCATATTATAAAACAATATGCATCAGGATCAGCACATGCATGAGGATGTAAATAAAGAGATGAAAAGTAGCTTTTTGCTATGTAAATATGTCATTATTTTGCCCTAGTCTTTGCCTAGTGATACACAAGGAAGTCCTTCTGTCAGTTGGAAGGATCCAATGTAAATATACCATTCTTCTCAGAGCAAAAGATTGTGTTTATTTTCTCTGACCTCTGTGCCTCTTTTAAATAGTTCTAGACCTCAAGATATAGAAAGCAGAATAAAATAATTTGAATTCCTTCCGTACAAGCATTTAAGATCTCTGAAGGAAATTTAAAAGCAGCTCTCAAAAAATAAAGTAAAATATAATCAAATATACAAAAGCAAAAATGAAGACGGAATCAACAATCGGAGAAGTAAGCAAAAGAGTTGCAACTCTGTTTGCTGAGTATTCAGAAGTTATAGGTCTTGGTAAAATTAGAGTGGGAATATAGCATCCACAATGGGACAAAAGAGGTGATCATGTTCCCAAGGAAGCAGGGTGTTGCAGACCCGAAGAGTGAGCAGCAGCAATATTTATTGTAAAGAGCAAAACAACAAACCTTCCACAGTGTCCAAGGGGACCCAAGCGGGTTGCTGCTGCTGGCTGGGGTAGCCAGCTTTTATTCCCTTATCTGTCACCACCCACGTCCTGCTGATTGGTCCATTTTACAGAGTGCTGATTGGTCCATTTTACAGAGTGCTGACTGGTCCATTTTGCAGAGTGCTGATTGGTGGGTTTACAGTTCTTTAGCTAGATACAGAGCGCTGATTGGTGCATTTTTACAGAGTGCTGATTGGTGCATTTACAATTCTTTAGTTAGACACAGAGTGCTGATTGGTGCGTTTTTACAGAGTGCTGACTGGTGCGTTTACAATCCTTTAGCTAGACATAGAGTGCTGATTGGTGCATTTTTACAGAGTGCTGATTGGTGCATTTACAATCCTTTAGCTAGACACAGAGCACTGCTTGGTGCGTTTTTACAGAGTGCTGATTGGTGCGTTTACAATCCTCTAGCTAGACAGAAAAGTTCTCCAAGTCCCCACTTGACCCAGGAATTCCAGCTGGCTTCCCCTCTCAATCCCCCTCTAAACAGGACACCCCAGCAGCTGGTGGGAATTGGGCAATGACCACTCCAGCTACTTCCAGTAAGAATGTGATCCAGTAAGAATTAGTGCATGTGTGTGAAAATGGTTATTGTAAATTTTAAGCACTATATTAATGCAAGGTAATATTGTAAGTAGTACAGTATACATATTGTGAGGTTTTCTCACTGCTAACTTAGACAAAAATATATTGAATTTTACAAAACCAGAAAAGATTCTTCACCTATATCTATATCTAAAATAAGCAGGAAAGATCATTGAAAGGTATAAGGTAAAGAGTCTATAAAGTTAACTTATGTGGATCATTTGGAACAAACCTTGAGCAGGGAATTAGACAAACAGTCAAAACAAACAAACATATGAGCCCAATGCTATGACAGTCTTGAAAAGGCAGAACTATGAGACAGTAAAAAGATCAGTGGTTGCTGCCAGGGGTTTCTGGGGAGAGAGGGAGGGAAGGAGGGATGAAGAGGTGGTGCACAGGGGATTTTAGAGTAGTGAAGCCATCCTGTATGATACTATCATGATGGATATACACCATTATGCATTGTCAAAGCCCATCGAATACGCAACACAAAATGTGAATCCCAATGTAAACTATGGAATTTATGTGTCATTATTGGTCTATCAGGGTAGCAAATGTTCCACAGTAATGCAAGATGTTAATAATAGGAGGCTTGGGAGACAGAGGGTATTGGAGAACTGTATACTTTCTGCTCAGTATTTTTGTAAACCTAAAATGCTCTAAAAAGCAAAGTCTATTAATTGAAAAACAAACAAAAATGCATAGTACCTAAATTAAAAGCACAATGCTCAGGCTTTACGTAGATTTACTCACAGATAAGGCACTCAGGCGTTCTCTAAAGGCCTCTTTACTTTTGTTTTGGTTATTATTTTAATGGATTCAGTGTACTGATTTTCCATTTAATTTGTTGAAAGGGTACATTGAGGGAAAGAAGTAATATATTTATTATTACACTTTCTATCTAGCAGTAAGAAGTGACATTTGTAGGCCTGCCGGTATAATGTGGCTACTTTGCATTACCGGCTTTCAAATTTGCCACGCTCTGCCCTGACACTAACACCTAGCTACTCTTAAACCTCTGCTTTAAGGAAAACTTTAAAGATCCTGTGAACCACTTCCCAACCCAGACTTCTCAGGATCCATCAAATACAGGATTAACACATTTCATCTCCAGAGACTATGTCAATTATGTGACTAGAGTCCCTCCTGATTGGTGTCTTTGCCTTATTTGCAAAATTTTTGAATATCGGACATAAACAGAAAAATTCAAAGAGGTAGAGCGATTAGTACAGATTTAGAATAGAGGTAAGGGACCTACACACTCAGAAATAAAAACTCTAATATATGAAAACATATACAGCTTTAAGAATCTTTATCCTTTTATGTTGTATAATGCTTTATTTACCATTTTTAAAGTGTTAATAATGATAGTGAGTCATACTGGAAAGGTTGTTGTCCACATGTTCTTTATCTGAAAATAGCAAAACATTCAATATTCTTTGGAAATATTTTAATCTATTCTTTTCCGTTTTTAAAAATATGAGTTGCCCACATCTCCTGAAGGTCTTCTGAATGCTCTCATAATGAACCCTCATTGTAGAACTGAATGTAAGGTTTAAAAGTGTCTATTTATGGCTCTGAGGTTCAAAGAGGCTAGCAATTGTATCTTAGTCATCATTGCATAACAAGCACCTAAAATAGAATCTGTACAAAGTATTGAATAAATATTTGTCAGAAAAAGTATAACTTTCGCTATCTGAGAACATTCAATTCTGTGGAATTCTTTGCTGATGATATTGCATAAATAAATTTTAAGGTTTAAAAAATACAATAAAATATAAAGAAACAAAAGTCTTTAAATTTTTATTTTTTCAGAAACAAGAGTCGTCAGCATGCAAGTTCAGACAGTCACAAAATTGAAAAGAGTTACTAATGTTGTTGGATATGTAATGGGCTTGACATCGCCAGGTAAGTAGGGTTGAATATTTCTAATCTACACTTTACATGAAACTTAGCAAGGAAATGTTCTGTAATGATTTAATATCATACTTAAATATCCTACTTTAGATATAACTAGAAATGTGTCCCACTCTTAGAGTAAATAAGTTTGAAACGAAGAAATGGGTCTTCCTTCTCTTTCCTACCATATCTCTTCTAAAATAAATCTTAGTGGGGGGAGAGAGAGAGAGAGAGAGAGAGGTGGGAGTCTCTCAGGAGGGGATGAAATAAGAAACAGAGTTTAGATTTGGTAAACTGGCATGTTCTACAAAAGCCAAAGTTCTCTTTTTTTCTTATATTCATCATAACACCATTGAAAATTTTGTTTTTATCAAGAAGACATTTTAAAGAATGATTTTCTTTTTCCTCACTGCAGCCTCTGCCTCCCAAGTTCAAGTGATTCTTGTGCCTCATCCTCTTGAGTAGCTGAGACTACAGACGCCTACCACCATGCCCAGCTAATTTTTCCTTTTGTATTTTTAGTAGAGACAGGGTTTCACCATGTTGGCCAGGCTGGTCTTGCACTCCTATCCTCATGTGATCCACCCGCCTTGGCCTCCCAAAGTGCTGGGATTATAGGGATGAGCCAGTGTGCCTGGCTAAGAAATATTTTAGTTTTTAATGATGTGTTCTTTTTTTTAAATAAAAGTTTTGGTCTCCAAATTTAGTTGTCCAGTTTTATTCTATGTCCCACTCTGCATCCTTGGTCCACTGCCAAATTTATCAAATGTCTGCATGACTTTAGGTTTTCAACGTGCTTATGAAAATGGTCACCTGCAGCTACTCAGGAGGCTGAGGCAGGAGAATCGCTTGAATCTGGGAGGCGGAGATTGCAGTTAGCTGAGATTGTGCGACTGCTCTCTAGCCTGGGCAACAGAGAGAGACTCCATCTCAAAAAAAGAAAATGGAATCTTCAGATATTATGTAGGCTAGTTAAGAGATTAATAGCAATACCTCCAAACACATTGTAAGGCTGAATCACATATTACTGTCTAATGTGCCTGTTATACAGTGTAGCATGTAACAATCTTTTTATTACACTTTGGCTACTTCTGTTGATTTTGAGACATTTACGCAAGTTCTCCTTGGTGAATTATTCTTTTCCATGACTTTAGTAAAATTGGCCTAGTTGCTAGCTCAGAATTTTAAGATCAAGTTTTATAGCCTCCTGGTTTCTTGCTGGCCAACTCTTACAAAGTTCATGAAAGCCCGTTATTTTCTCTGATTTCTTTACAGCTACAATGTTGAACAACCTCTGATTATAGTTCTTTAAATACAAGATATAAATAAATTTGAAAATTGTTACTATTGAATTTCAACAAATTTCCATCATAAGGTTCTCAATTGAAGCACTAGAATATTTATCATCACTGATATATTTGCAAGTTGTCATTGGAAAACCCAGTTGTACAAATTATACTAGCTTTAGAGTGAAGAAAATTCACTGTACAAAATAAACTCCTGGAATTGAAAAAATCAATTTTACCATTAGTATTCTTCGGTGTATAACATGCAAATCTTCTCAAATTTGGCTTGTTTGAATTTTACAAAAAATTGACTATTTACATGACATGTTATTTAATAACTTTGAAGATCAGAAACAATAATCAATTAGCATTGTTTCTTAGATATGGTTTATTTAGAATGCAGACAATTCCAAGCAAAACTTTGAGACGTTTATGGGAGATAAGTGAATAAATTCTTGGGTTTTTAACATTTGCAGACACACTCTCACACTACGTATACCACTAATTAAATCTTTTTTTTTTTTTTTTTTTTTTTTTGAGACAGAGTCTTGCTCTATCACGGGGCTGGAATGTAGTGACACGATCTTGGCTCATTGCATCCTCCGCCTCTGAGGTTCAAGCAATTCCCTGCCTCAGCCTCCCAAATAGCTGGAATTATAGGTGCCTGCCACCAAGCCCGGCTAATTTTTGTATTTTTAGTAGAGATGAGGTTTCACCATCTTGGCCAGGCAGGTCTTGAACTCCTGACCTCGTGATCCACCTGCCTCGGCCTCCCAAAGTACCAGGATTACAGGCTGAGCCACCGCCCATTAATTAAACCTTAATAAAATGCTGGCAGATCAAATCCATTGCCAATTCCTGTGTGGAAAACTAAAATATCTTCATACTGTGGCGTTTCTTGTAAGGTAGCTTTTTGGTGTTATAAGTCAAAGGGTGATTCATTTATTCCAGACATGTGTAAGACCTACTTTGTGTTGAGCGTTGTTCAAAGTGGCTTACAAATAGTAACTCCTAAAACTCAAAACAACTAAATGGAGGATGTACTATTTGTTTTCCTACCTTAAAGATGAAAATACTAAGGCATCGAAAGTTGAAATAAGCTTTCCAAGGTCACACAACTATGACTTGCAAAGCCTGGATTCTAACCCAAGCAGGCTGGATTCGGGGTCTGCACAATTTACCATCCAGTTGTGAGACATCTGGTAATAAAATGATATTCAATGAAGAAAAATTTTTGCACAGATGTATGAAGATACTTGGTCAGATAAATTCAGATATGTTATTATTACCAGTAACATTCCCTGACAACAAAAACAGAGGAAACTCTCAAGGGGCATTTTCAGCCTTATTATTGAAAATATTCAGTAATGTACATTGAACAGGCTACTTCCATGTGTTAGGAAGGCTCTCCTAATAGTGTATTGAATAAATGTTGAATGATTGTATGAAATAAAATATGTAAAAGGCAACTTTTACAACAGTTGAATGACTTTTGATATTGGTGAATTTTATTTTTTTTTTCTTCACAGAAAGGAGAGGGCCTAAAATTATAAGTTGGAAGCTGTAATTAATTCCCTATGGAATTAATTTATTGCAGAATCCATACATGACTACCACATTTTTAATATTTAAAGCGCCTTCTTAAATGTATTAATAGTTTATTAATATTTACTGAGCATACATACATTGTTTACAGGGCACTTCCCACTCTGAGTCTGGAAAAATATTAGATAAGGGTTTCACTGTGGCATATTTACATGCTTCATTAATTAATATTCATGTTCTAAAGGAGAGTAATATGGATCTAAGCTTTGGATTCATAATTGGGTTCAGCAGCTGCCTCTGCTTTGATATACACAGATGTGTGAATTAAGACAGCGGGCAAAAAAAAAATTAAAGTAGTCTTAATTATTAGAACAATTTTGCTTAATTATTGCTCAGTTGTGCAATAGAATTATGTAAATGTCATTAAATTTATTGTTAAGGTTTACATTTTTTTAAATGGCTCTTGTCCCTTTCTATTTTCAGACCGGTATATCATAGTTGGCAGCCATCATCACACTGCACACAGTTATAATGGACAAGAATGGGCCAGTAGTACTGCAATAATCACAGCGTTTATCCGTGCCTTGATGTCAAAAGTTAAGAGAGGGTGGAGACCAGACCGAACGATTGTTTTCTGTTCTTGGGGAGGAACAGCTTTTGGCAATATTGGCTCATATGAATGGGGAGAGGTAAAGCAAAATATACATTAATTACAGTGCTTTTCTTTTCTTTTCTTAGTTTGCTAAAGTAGACAAAGTTAAATTTTCAAAGCCAAGGGCAATAATGTGCTTCTCAACTAAAATGTCATATTGCCTAATTTGCTGAGATGGCTTATAATAATAAGACAGAGTTAGAGCTAGACCACAGCAAACTACATATGACCTTCAAATATCTTATCCCGATTGTTACCAGACTTATAAACCCTGATACAGTCTAACACACAATAGTGTTTACCTTATTATTGTATTTCTCCTTAGAAGACAGGATGACAGGTATTGGACACAAAAGGATCAGATGATACATATTATCTTTCTTTTTCTACACTTTCTAGGAATAATCTGGAATTAGGGAACAATCTCCTATATTAAAGGTTTATTACCTTAGTATTATATTTTCTCTCTTCAATATGGACATTGAATGTAAAATACATTTTAAAATCCACTTTTTCCTCCTACCACTCCACTCTTTCACCCTTATCTCCCTACCTTCTGTTTCCTACCTGCCTATCTATTGCCTACCTACCTACCTAAGCACCTTAGGAAAGCTGTATCCAAATGAAATCTAGCATGCAACGAGGTACAGTTAGAATACAACTGAAATATTGGAGAATTTAAGTCTCAAACGCTTCTGACAGACCTGGGTCTCATAAATACACCGTATTTTTAATGGAATATGATAACTGATAATTGGATTGATAGAAAGTCTAATTACTTTTGTGATTTGTTTTTAAAAAAGAGGTTCAATAGACATACGTAGACCAAAAACACTACATACTTTTACTAGGAAAGCAAGATAATTTAATACTGTAGTTTTTTCACTACTTCAGCTTTGAGGAGAAACATTTAATCGGAAATTATTTTGCTACATTTTTATTTTTAATCGCTCAAAAAAGATAAAATATCTGTTAAATCAAAGAAAATATTTAAAAAGGTATAGAAAAGAAGATAGCAAGTATCTTTTTTAATTTGAAGGAAAGAATAGACTTAAATATGAAAAAATTTTTTCAGTGTAAAATTCATCAAGATTCACACATTGTAAATTGGAATGCTTTTCTGTATGCAAATGAGTGGTGTGAATGTTTGAGCCATATTCAAAAGAACTACTTCAAATGAAAAAGTTCCATTGCTTAAAGAATCTTTTTAAGTTGACAAATTTGTAAGTAAGCTGGAAATGAAATAGCTGAACCAACCTCTCAAACTCATATTCCAAATTACTTTAAAGATTGGTAAACAAGTTAAAGAACAGTTTAGGGAATATGTTTGTAATCTATACCATTTTTAATAAATCAGAAACAATGAAATTAATGTTTTAGTTTTCCTGTAACAGTAAAGCACATATCTTTAAAATGTCTTAAAGATTCTTTTCAAATTCCAAAGATGTATTTTGCTATATCAAACTATATTTTAGGTCTTCTAGATACCTATCTAGTAACTTTCACAATTAATTTATGTTAATTATAAATTAAAATATATATTTCTGAACTATGTTTTAGAATAGACTAGGCTTGTCTAAATTAATAGTTTCCAATGTAAACATCTCAAACCCCAATGCATGGAAAATTTTATTATAAAATTTAGTTGAGCATCAAGCATCAGAGCCTGTAAGTTGAATCAATGTGGGCTTGCATTGTGTGTGAGCAATAGTTTTTGCCAAAGTAAGTTGATATTTTTGTGGTTAATACACATTCATTTTTAAGTTTTTATGAAGTCATTGTACCTTTTGATAATTGTATATTTTCTTACTCAGTGATGCTAAAAATACAACAGCTACAAATGTGGGAGTTCACAGGAAAAAAGTTTTGTTAAAAAGGATTATTCCTATTCGAACAATTAAATACCAATGTCTTTGAATGTTTATATATGTATTTACATTTGGCAACTGATTATATACATTCATTTACTGGCATTTTAGGTGACTAGACGGGCAAAGACATATGAGTAATGAAAATGGTAAATAATATACATTTGATTATTGGCTTACAAAATGTATCTTTATAATTTACTGTGTCTCACCAGATTGTTTCAATGCAATTCATGAAGCCATTTTGTAAACATCCTGTTGAAGAGAAATTTAGAAAACTACTAGTTGTCCTGTTTTGCCTACTCATGTCAAATGTAATCCTGAGAATGAAAGAGTTTATGTTGGACTGAAACTAATTTATGCTCTAAATATATTTCCCTGTGAAAGGGAGTGAGGAAAGCCCTTATTGACATGTCATATTGCCCCATTTAATTTTGCTTACATAGAAAACTCTGGAAACCCACAGTTGTAGTTAAGAGGATTAGATGATGTTGGTCAATAAACTTAACAATGGAATTTATAGACAGAATTATTAGAGAATTGATTTAATACTGATCTTGATCTTTGAGAAAAATTATAACATTTTGCTAAATAGGTTCTATACTTTAAAAAGTACCATTTCTTCTGTGAAGAATCTTCATTTGTCAGAGGCTATTGTGGAAATATTATAGATGCTGGAGTAAAAGAAGTCATAGTTCAAATTCTCTTTACCATAGAACATGTCATCTTAGGCAAGATTAACTTCCCTAAGGCTTGATTGCTCAAATGAGTCTACTAACGCCTATCTTATGAGAATTACATAGACTAACATATAGACAATGTCTGTATGTCTATAGTTATATAGTCTATAATTATGTAGTCTAATTATATAGTCTATAATTATATAGTCTATAGATAATTATATAGACTATATAATTATATAGTCTTATGAGAATTATATAGACTAACATATAGACAGTGTCTATATGGTAGTGTGCTAATAGAAGCTGATATTTCATAGCACTTAAGTAACAGATATTTTTGAACAATATTATGGAAAAATTACTCAAGCTTAAAATTCATCATTTATGTGCACTTAAAATGTTTACTAATTTTAAGTGATTGTCTTTTCAGCCCTCTTTCAGAGGTACAGCTGAATTTTCAGCATAAAGTATGGATAACAGTGAAAGCATGCAGTATTTATGTTTCTGTCCCTGGCTTCTTTTAGTTAGCGTAGTGTTCTCCAATTCCAATCCATGTTATCACAAAAGAGAGAATTTTCTTGTTTTTCAAGGCTAAATTGTATTCTATTGTGTATATATAGCACAATTTCTTTTTCTATTCATCTGTAACAGAGTGTAGAATGGTGGTTTCAGCCTGAGGTATGGAGGGAATGGGGAGAAAATGGTAAACTTCTATTATATATTGTGTGGCATGGCGAATATACTTAGTAATAGAGTATTATATATTTCAAAATTGTTAAGTAAATTTTATGTGTTCTCATCACAAAAAATGTAACATATTTGGGGTGATGAATATGTTAACCAGCTTAATTTAATTATTCCACATTATATTCATAAATCATAACATCACTTTGTACTCCATAAAATTATACAATTTTAAGCTGTCAATTTACAATGAAAAAAATAAAAATAAAATAGGATGACATTATCAATTTGGCAGGTGTACGAGTCCTTGTAGTCTTTCATTTCATAGTATTAGAAGAAGAAAGATACTTTCCCAAGTTATGACATAATGTAATCTTTTAGGACGTTTCTGTAGAACTGCCGCCATGACAATTATTTGTTAAATGCTTACACAAAAAAACAGGAAAATAGCAGAAAGACTTAGTGGTCCTTCTTAATAGGATCAGTGGTCTTCAATTTTGTGTGGTAAGGAGCAGAAGAGAAGTGGAAAACTATTATATGGAATCATTTGGTGCAGCTTGTGTGCATGAAATGCATCAGGTTTTTTTTTAAGGTAATATTTGCAAGATTACATTGTATTATGGCCCATTTTGCTGATAACACAGGGTTATTTTGTGCAGAGTAGCTCATTGCTTCAAAAGTAAAAGGCTGGTTTTATTCATCACTGAAGTGGTTTATCTATATCTCTTCTCTTATTCAGTAACTCTAAAATTAAGTTGCATTCATATTCTGTAGTTAAATCCATACTGTGTTAACCTTTGAAGAAGATTTTCTCTTAAAATTTGACTTTTGTCAGGAACATGCCTTTAATATAGTTTATTATATATCTAACTCTTACCACTCTTGTTTAAAATCCTTTTAGAATCTTTGTGTACACTATTAAATAGTACAGGATCACTTTTTTAAGAAAGTAACTATGGCCGGGTGCGGTGGCTCACATCTGTAATGCCAGCACTTTGGGAGGCTGAGGCTGGCAGGTCACGAGGTCCGGAGATGAAGACCATCCTAACATGGTGAAACCCTGTCTCTACTAAAAATACAAAAAATTAGCTGGAGGGGTGGCCGGCGCCTGTAGTCCCAGCTACTGAGGCAGGAGAATGGCGTGAACTCGGGAGGTGAAACTTGCAGTGAGCCGAGATCACGCCACTGCACTCCAGTCTGGGCGACAGAGCTAGACTCTGTCTCAAAAAAAAGAAAGAAAGAAAAAAAAAAAAGGAGAAGGTAATTACGCAACATAATAATTTTAAGTATGAAATGAAATGTTCATTATTCAACATCTAACTAATAGTAGAATCTATTTATTTGTGTTACAGATAGATCCTTTTTTTTTATTATTTCAGGATTTCAAGAAGGTTCTTCAGAAAAATGTTGTGGCTTATATTAGCCTCCACAGTCCCATAAGGGGGAACTCTAGTCTGTATCCTGTAGCATCACCATCTCTTCAGCAGCTGGTAGTAGAGGTAAGATGAACCACTATTGTATCAAATGATTATGCAAAACCGACCTTTTCTCTATATTTTGACATTTCTTGATTTTTTCATTTATTTTTAAATATGCATCAAATGTTGTTATTTCATTTATTTTTAAATATGCATCAAATGTTGTTATTTTTAAATATGCATCAAAGTTAAGAAATGATCTATTGCTGACATTTTATCAATATACCTTAACTAATTTCTCATGTTCTGGAATTCTTCACTTGCTACTCTTTTATGGTCATATTTCTAGAAGACATGAGTCACACAGTTATAGAGAAGGTATACGAAGATGTATTTTTTAAAAATATATGAATTTAGCTCTCAAATTCCCAATTCTGTAATCTCGACATTTTATGATAAGCTTGGTTACTTTTGAATTTCTTCCTCTTCATTCTTGTTTTAAGTAAATGTGAGACCTGTCCTATCTTTACATCTGCCGTGTAGGCCCCCTGAGAGCAAGAACATAGTGATAACTAAATTTAAAAGGTTTAGAAAATATTGTTTGAAAAATTACTTGTGGAAAAAGAAAACATGTTTTCTTAGTATCCTGAAAAATCATGTATTTTTTATGTTTCATTGGAGTTACTTATTTTTGAAAATATTTTGTCACTTCTCACCTAATTTAAAAAATTTCGCAGAACATTTTTTCTGTTTATTAGTAGAGTTCACACTTTTATTTCTGCATTCTTATTATGAATTTCACTACAGATAAAATACGTGCTATTTCTCAGTATGAAAACAATCATACCACAACTTAGGGGTGGTTTCCTCTTAGCCTCAATGTCTATTAATTTATATGGTGGAACCAATCTTTCAGATGCCCACAGGACTTTTGGGGGAGTATTGCAGGAACTGAACTAGAAAAAGAGAGAGGTAATGAACAGAGCTTTGAGTTAGCCATATTTTTGATTGAAGTGTAATGCAAACTAACATTTTACAACTTTCATAAAGTATTTTTTAGCTTAATAGTTTTTATTGGCATTTCCATATGTAGTACAATAAAGAAGACATTATGAAACATGAAGTAGGTAATTCTGTACATTTAAAATCAGCCAAGCCCCTGTGTGCATGCCTAAATTATATCCATATCTGTAAGTTAATTTCTCCTGCTCTGTGTACTACTTTGAAATCCTTGACTCTTACCTGCCTGGAAACCTTGCAAAAGCAAATGAGCCTCAGATGTCACCCTTGGAAATTTAAGATATTTCTGAATGAGTGGATTATAAGGTAGAAGAAATAGTGATCTCAAGTATCCAGAAATAGAGAAGGGTTGGTTTAAAAATGTGTCATTTTCTTATCGTGTGTTACAAGTTTTCTATTTGGAGAATCTTGAAAGATATTTAATCATTGAAATTGATGAGTAAATAGAAATAATTATTAAGAAGTATTAAATCTACATAATGTTATTTCTGAGAATATAATGCTATTTAAAATATCTTTGCACATCTTATAACAAGACTAAAATATTTCAGTATCTAAACCTAATTATGTGAGAATACAGCATGGTTTCTCAATAACAAATGATGACTGATGATTCACAAATGATGACATATATGTCAACATGTACCTCACTTTTTGGAAGAGGAATCTTTTCTGTTCTATAATTGAAAATGTTTGCACACTAACAAATCTAAAAATGAACTGGAACGTGTATAGAAAATATTTTTTTCTGTTGAGATCATGTGTCTGTGTGTGTATGTGTTCATGTTTCACAGAAAAATTTAGAAGGTTAGGAATATCACAACGTCAAGCAAAGGATAGCATAATGTAATTTCAAGCAATGGGGATTACTTATATATATATATATATATCTAATTTTATGGAATGAATGTAAATAACTTAAGATATATTCATACAAAAATTTAATATCACATCATTTTTTAAAAATTATATATTTTTAAAACTCTCAAATATATAAAGGTTTATACATTTTATAAACACTCAAATCTATAAATGTTAAGAGATATGAAGAAAACAAAACTTTACAGTAATTTACATGATTTAATTAAAACAATTCACCAGTAGTAAAAATTAAAAGAAATATTTAAAATGTTTCTTTCAAATAAAAAAAAAACTAAAATGATAACATCCAGAACATATGTAACTTCACTTCCAATGTTGAAGATTTTATCAATGATTAAGGACAAAGATATTTCATTAATTTATTTAGATTTATTTTGCTTTGAGTATACACACAGTAGTGGGATTGCTGTGTTGAATGGTAGATTTACTGTTAGTTCTCCGAGAAATCTCCATACTGTTTTCCATAGAGGTTGTACTAATTTACATTCCCACCAACAGCATATAAGCATTCCCTTTTCACCACAATCTATGCCAATATCTGTTTTTTAACTTTTTAATATTGGCCATTGTGGCTGGGGTAAGGTGGTATCTCATTGTGGTTTTTATTTGCATTTTTCTGATGATTTGTGAAAAAAGCATATTGACTAAATTGTAAATGACACAAGACTGTATAGAATATCTAATCCTTTGTATAGCAATATGTAGATTACAAAAGATTTCATCAAGTTCATATGATAGATTTAAATACATAAGATGAAATCTTTAAAGTATTAGTATCAAGTGTTGCATTTAATTTTTTAGAAACTAGATACATACAGGATGTTTTAATGGATTACAAGCTTGATATGAAAGAAAACTGTAAAATGGTTGTCCTAAATCAAACACCAGTTTTAAGTACATTTATAGAATGTTATTCCTATCAAGGAGTTGGTAGTCCCACAGTATCTGGTCTATCAGACAACATCTTGATATGATAGTCTTATTACTCAAGTCACGATTACTGGATATATTGAGGTATAATTCACATACAGTAAGATACTCCATTCTTCAATGTGCAGCTTGATGAATTTTGAAAAATATATATAACCATGTATACACAATCACAATCAAGATATACGGCATCGCTATCACAGTCACGCCCTCAGCATCACACAACTGCTGCTGGCGCTGGGGGGAGGCTTGTCACTAGTGATTCAAGACTGTTTTTCCTATCTCTTCAGTGCCTTTCAGCAATATGAAGTTAAAACCAAGTACTTTGAGTGCTCACCTAGTATTTGGTTCTTATGAAGGTTTTTTCTTGTGTAGATAGTTGTTAAATTGGTGTCCATTTTGGGTGGAAAATTGGTGGAGCCTTCTATTCCTCCACTTTGCTCTGCCCCAAGTCCCCAGCACCTTATTATAAAGAACACGGTGAACTTACTTTAATCCAGTATTCATATTGAAGGAGCATTATAAACTGTAATTATACATTCTGTCATGCACAAACATTTAAGTACACACACACACACACACACACTTAGGATTGTATATATTTGTGTATTATATATTATATATTTATTTCTTGATTTATTCTACTGGAGATCTTAGGATGTTCTATAGACATCAGTGGAGTGCCAGTTCCTCTGATTGAGTAGGGAATAAGAGATCCTTGCCAAGATCTAATTTCTTGGGGGGATGAAAGCCCTTTTTTGTAATTTTATTTCCATTGACTCCTTAAATGTACAAAAAGATGTACAGGTAAATGACCTCTTAGTGAAACACAAATGCCTTCATGCAAAGTGGATTATGAAATTAAAGATAAGATTTATCTCCAAATAATAGTTTTAAAAGTAAGATGCAAAAAACAAACACATATGCACCTCTCCCTATATGTTGCTGTTCTGCTCTTAGTTTTCGAAATCATCTTTTCTAGATCACAGAATGTATTGATTTTGCCTTTAGAAAAACAGAATTTGATCATCCATATTTTAGGCAGCGTTCTGTAAGTCTTATGAAAATAGCAATGAAATTTCTAACAGGTTATTTTGGGAAAACCTGCAGCATTTGCACATATGAAAGCAGTCCATCTAGCCATATTCTATTTAAATATTGCTTTTGCAGCATCTGCCAGAAACTGGCCAACCTGATTAAAACTAAATAATTACATCCGTATTGTAAAACTTTGCAGAGGATAGACAGTGTTTTTTTCAATTTAATTTAATTTAATTTAATTTTAGAGACAGAGTCTCACTTTGTCACCCAGGCTGGAATGCAAGTGGCATGATCATAGCTCACTGTAACCTTAAACACCTGAGCTAAAGCAATCCGACACCCTCAGTCTCCCAGGTAGCTAATCCTATAGGCACGCACCACCATGCCCAGCTAATTTTTTAAAAAATAGTTTGTAGAGATGGGGGTCTTGCTGTGTTGCCCAGACTTGTCTCAAACTCCCGGTCTCAAGTGATCCTCCTGCCTTGGCTTCTCAAAGTGCTGGGATTACTGCCATGAGCCACCGCACCCAGCCAAATGTTGTTGTTGTAGTTGTAGTTGTTGTTGTTGTTTTAAGTCTATGAAAAAGTAGCAAAGATATTTTGTAGTTTCTTCTTTAATTTCATGTTTTACTTTTTTTATATACAAAGCACCACAAAATGCATACATATATTTCAAGTCAACTACATTCGTTGGAGTTTTTGAGCTCCAAACTGGTCTATAGTATTATTTCTTCGTTGTGAATATCCCATTTGTTGCAAAGCCTACTGATGTGCTAAATATTTAAAGAGAACCCAAGATGTGCACAACATTGCTTTAAGTGTTGTGGTACATCATAAGCAGATGAAATGCCCCTGTTGCCCAGGAGCTTATAATTTTACCAAGAACTTCAGATGTGCATAAATAGCTAAGATATAAGGATGAGTGTGATACGTGCTATCCTAGAATTCACAGGAAAGGGAAAATATGATTGGCTTAATTTGGAAACATGCATTATATGACAGTGGCAAAAAACTGAATGGACTCAGAATCTTAAACAAATTTAGCCATCTGTCTTTTCAAACCTCAATCCTTCAATCAAGTAAAAAACAAACAAACAAGAAAACAGTATTTCTCTTCAAATCACAAGAAATAATGCTCATTCCCATTTTCTTGCTCAATTGAGTGCAAAGTTGTTATGCTTCTGCTCCTTTCTTCTTGTGTGAGGGCGACTAAAATGCCACAGCTTTGTCTGCTGAGGTACTTACACAGTTACTTCTCCAACAGCCACTGTACTGTTTTACCTTCTGCCTGACCATGCCACAATTCTTTAGGGTATAAAAACAATACATGTCTGACATTTTAGCTTGAGTGACTAGAGCCCTGACTTTCAAGTAACAGAGATATTTATTATTTTTTCTTGACTTTATATTTACATATTCTGGAATAATAAAAATAACAACTAGGTCTTGTAATAAATCTAAATTAAACCTTGTTATATGAGCTTGTACAAGCTCTTGGATAAATCAATAGATATTCCCTTGAAACAATACCATCAGGCTATGATTTTAATATTTGAAAGGATTTCCTCGGGTCAGGCATCAGAGAAAAGGCCCCAATCATCTTTCTGGGGGCAAACACCAAAACATTGGGAGCCATGTTGAAACTTGAACACTTGCTGAGAAACAAACAGCAGAGGGTCACCAAATCCAGAATCCTATAAAATAGCTTAGAACTTTACAGATGTTTCTTGAATTTCTTTAAGTGTACATACAAATCAATATATAAATGCATCATCAAGCATCTTTTAGAACAGATGTTACTACTTTTCTAAATCTCTTCGAACACTTTCTAACCTGACTCTGTATTGACTGCATTAACACGTCATAGTTGAATTTTAGACTAAAGTCAATTCAGAATGATGATATTTAGCGTATTAATTTCTCAGAGAATTAGAGAACTTCTTTATTTTATAATTGAAAGCCTGTAACTTTGTTTGGAAAGCACCTGCATATTTTACTTTTTAGAGCTTTTGAAAGGGGAAAAGGCCAAATGAATTAAAGTCCTAACCAGAAATCGCTTAATTTACTGTACCTTCATTCCTTTGTCTTGTATTTTTGCTCGCATCCTGTTACATCATTTTCATATTTATGTGTTTGTTATTCCAACTTTAACCAAAGACTTCTATCTGCTACTGGATTTTCATAATATGCTTTTGCATATACATGTAGTTACAAATAGTCACTGTGCAAAAAATGTGGAAAACAATGTGAGATGAACAGTCCATGTGTTGCTCTGGGTTTAGATGGCATTACTGCCTCAACAGAGCCATTCAAGGGTTTTTGTTGTTGTTGTTTCATTTTATATTGTTTCACTGGTGACACAATTTAGACTTATTTTTTCCAAACACTCTTTTTTTGGTTACTTGCAACTTTTTTTTCCACAAGAATTGTTGACCGAATATACAGTAGCAGATTACAGAAGGTATGGTGGTAAAATAAAAATAGCTGTCTTCTCACTCCGCTCTTGATAATTTAATTCGGTACTGAAACAAAGTTTAGTTTCTCTTCTGCTTCCTGTAAGATATAACAGTACAACTGATGTTGAAACATTCTGTTAACTTGTCTTTTGTGACACATGACATAGATTTTTGGGGGTTTTATTTATATATTTTTGTTTCATTTAGTTTTTAATGAGAGAAATTCTATTTTCTTATTTACCATGAATTACAATTCTTTTCTGGGGGTACTCCTTAATTTATCTTCCTTTCTGCTGGTGTTTTTACTTCTAGTCAACAGAAGTGACCGTAAAGACTAATTAACTGACTTAAAATCCTTCTCTACACTGCTTTACCACTTCGATAAAGATTCACATTTAAAATTGTGATTCTATTGGCAGGTTTATCTGTCTCCTAAGTTTACAAGGTTTTGCTTTGTGTTAAAACTAATGCATCCCTCCAGTTTATTACTGTTTTACAAGGTTTTCTGTTCAGTATATACTGACAATATGTAAATCCCTTTTTATTTAGATCTACATAACAAGAGAAGTCTTAGTGAGATTCCGCTTAAAACTCCAATTTTCAGAAGGCAGCTGATTTGTATATTTGGACTATGTAACCAAAAAGAAATCCAAACAATTTGAAACTTGAAATACTATTTAGCTTGAACTCAGCCACACTGTCATAATTAATATCACATTGTTAAAATGGCTTAAGCCGAGTTACTTTTTGTTTGTAATTTTTTGATTTGTACACTGGACACAGGCCTCTTCAGGACTTGAAAGAATGACTGTTTACTCAGGACAGATATTAGTGAATCACTACTGTTGGGAGGTTAGATAAAATTCTGTAACAGCATCATTAATGCAGTACAGTACACTTTTCCATTTAAAAGATGAAATTTACTCTGATAAATTGTTGCTTTATTCCCCACCTTAAACACTGATGAAGTCTTACATGTTTTGGTTAAAAACCTATCATTAATGCTATCAATTAATAATTTACATAACACTACAATAGTGATATTCGTTCTTATGACATATGACATTTATATAGCATTTTAATGAATAAAGAAATAAATTTAAACAGTTTTATGCTGAACAAAATAATAACCATCTCAAGAATAAGTGCTGAGGTAATTTTAGTATCTGTTGTTATGTGCTTATTTTTGATAAGTTGTATAAACTGTGGATTCTTGGTTTTTGCCATTTCTCTTTTTAAGTTGTAACCTGATTAAACAATTTTGTATTTGAATGGTTTGCTTGGATCTTTAACAAAATTATTTGGTTCAATGAAAGAAAAGGTAATCAACGTAATAATAATGTTAAATAAATGGTTAAATAAACAAATATACCAATGAACTTGCTTTGAACAAGCATTTCCCAGTGTGCATTATGAAAGGTATACAAAGTAGAACCTTCAGTATGTTATCTTGCATTATAAAGATCCAAAGTTAAATAGAACATGCAGCCTTTTCCAAACTTGTTTTACTCTGGAACATTTTCCTTCAGACATCTTGTGAAAAATGGCCACAGGAATGCTGCTTTAAACAAACCCCATATTATTTAAAATATGAAATTGTACAAAAACTAAGTTCCAATATCTTCACTTTGATCATGAATTTTTCAAATGTCAAGATCCACAATTTGCATTTTTCAGTGCAAATACACTTTTTCAGAAGCATAACTCAATATACAGTGCTGCTAAGGCTTGAAGGCACTGATTACTCCTTCTCTTTGATCTGGAATTTCACCTGCAAATTTATAGCCTTAAGTGTCTTATAACCTGACATGAATCTCTCCATAGTTACTACTACTAACTGTATTTTTAGTTGCAAAATTATAATTTTAAGGTGAGAATTATAAAATAAATTGAACAGCAGAACGTTAAGCTATTTTAACCCCGAAAAAACAGTTCTCTTAAGGGCCATGGATAGTAAATTTATGTATGTCTTCAAGGTTTACGGAAACGATTTCAATTCAGCCTAAGGAAGAATTGTCAAATAGGAAGAATTACCTTCAGGTGCTCAAACACTGCGCTGATGTAGGGAAGAGGAAGTGAATATTTTTATGGATGAACGCTTTAGTCAATATTTATTTATAAAGTCATTCATTCATAAATTCATCTTTTATTTGTGTTTGTTTGTTTGTTTAGCTTTTATAATATATAAAAGAGCCTATAATTTATTTCTAGGTGCCTCTGGTTTCTAGGCTAAGAGCTTTCATATTTATAGTTTATTTATATTGTGCCTTAACAAGTTCTGGCTCTAAATCTACAAGACATATACGATAAACGTCGGTGAAATACAAGAAACCATGAAAATTTTAGGTCCAGTGTTAATGTTTACAACTCTTTTCTGAGACTGTATAACCACATAAACATAGCACATTGTTGTAGACATATATCAATGGCAACCATCTCATCCACAAGCAACTCTAACTCATTTATCTTCTGTAATCAATGGTAACTCCAGAAGGAGTTTAAGATGGCAGTAGCCTGGATTGAAATAGACATGATGTAGTGAGGTTTAGGGAGAAAAATCTATTTTAGAATCATAGCATCAAAAGTAGTATTCTATTCCACAGCACCCTTTTTCAAGTAAAGTAATCCAGAATTATTTACTTTGAAATTTCAGAATCTAAATGAAAGGTATTAATTTATCAATTATGTTTTACATAAAGTTGTCAACCTTGAAATAAAATAGTTTTTTCTAGCTTTATACAGACTTCTAAAATATTAAGCAGATTTCAGTAATATTCAGTAATCATAGGATCCAAAAATAATAAGGTATTGTACAATCCGTAAATAAGGTGGGCTGCTGCTCTAGTTTGATAAAGATTCACAAGGGTGATTGACATTTTCACTTTAACCTAGGATTTAAATAAAAGAACTATGTATATTAGAAAATAGCTCCTTGAGAACTAATATAGCTCCTTTTATTATCTTATCCTGCTCTTTGTAAAAAGTGTATAAACTATACATGGGCAAAAAGAAAAACATAATTCATCACCTATAATTTTACTATCCAGAGAGAAACACTGAGAACATTTTTCTTTGTGTAATACATGCAGATTATGTTGTTACCTAAAGGGAAATGTGATCTGTAGTTTTTTCCTTTTAAAATACCGTAAAGTAGCTGCTATTTTTTAAAAAAGCAGTATTATCATTGGTACATAAGTGAATGTAGATGAACAATATATGGGAATTCATTGTAATATACTTACAACTCTTTTGTAGGTTTGAATTGTTTTTGAAAATAAAAATGTCCAATTAATGTATGTGTATTATTTTATTATATAGCTATATTGCCTTTACTAACCAATTCATTTTCTTTAACATTTATATACATTTCAAAGATTTCTTTGTCATTACTAACAATGCCAATATGTGTGTGTGTGTGTGTGTATATATATATATATATATATGTAGTTGTGTCTACATACTCTTCCCTTTTCAATTAGAAAGCTTGGGGATCAAAAAGGTACTGCTTCAAAATGCTGACTCTAGGACCACAGCACCATAAATTGACAGGCATTTGGAGCAACTTCACTCGTGATGGTGTAAAATGGTGCCATCACTTGAAAAAATGGTTTGACTTTTTTATAAAGACAAACATGTATCAGTCATATTACTGAACAGTCACAAGTCTTGGTATTTATCCAAGAGAAATGAAAATACATTATACAACAACATACACAAGCATGTTCGTGACAGCTTTATTCACATTAGCCCAAACAACCTAAATGTCTATCAGGAGGAAAACAGATAAATTGTCCTGTGGTTTACTCATATAATGAAATACTACCTAGCAATAAAAAAGAATAGTCTATTGGCAGATACAGCATCATGGGTTAATTGCAAAATCTTGTGACTTGCAAAAGAATCTAGACACAAAACTATGTATTATACAATTACATTTATGAAAAGTCCTAGAACTAACCTGAGGTAAAAGAAGTCAGTATTTACTTCTGGATCGGAGTGCCATTAGATATAAACTTTAATACATGTATATTCAGTGTATCTCCAGAAAAAAATTCATCTTTCAAAAGTTCCAACTCATGCTTAGAGACACAAACACTTATCATTGCACTGAGGTGAAGCTTACAGTACTATTGGGAAAAAAATATTAAAAGTTATTCACTTTTCAATAAGAAAAAAATTAGAGAAACTAAAATATACTTATCTAAGGGATACATATTAGCCAACATCTAGAAAAATCTCAGCATGAATGTTAATCATTAGATTCTAAGTCTGCTAAAATTACTATAATTTTATATTCAGTGAATTCTTCAGTTCGCACAGGAGGCTCCTCAAATCTGAAGTTTTCAAGAGGCTGCTGTTGACTATTAAATTTCCAATGACCAAATGTATCTCAAAAGATAAAACCACATAAATTGTTAGCTTCAAATATGGAACCATAGACTACAGATGTAGAGTTTATTTTGCCAAAAGCTTTTTAAGTAACTAAAGCCTTGGTTTATGGTATGGTCTTTTAATCTGTCAGTGTCTTTAAAAGCATTTATTATTACAATATAACTTCCAGCTCCCTTTGAGAAAATCTTTCATCATGACATGTAAGTTGTCATTTGTATATGTTCAGAAATATCTTCTCAGAAGATCTTTTCATCATGCTTACAATTCACACAGATTTCTAAAAATTAGTTTTTCATACAGACCCATTGTTTCATTAAAAGTAGCTAATTCATTCTATGTTTTCACTAACCTACTAATTTTGTTTAGATTCTCTCTCCCCTTCAGCTTACAAAATAATAGTAAATTTAGGACACAATAATACTCTATCTGGATAATATTCTGATATTGGTCTGGAAATTTTATGAGGAAAGGATAGTAGAAATGTAACATAATCTTTTGAGATTAACACTTCATACTTTTACTTATTTTCTGGTCATTTAGTAATTTCCTTAAACTTTTTACTAGATGTGGGGAATTGACTTTTATTTGTAAGTGTCCTATCTGCTCATTCCAACAACGTCTTTTGGACAGGAACACCTAAGTTAGTTGAGTCCACTTCATTCAAATAAACATACCTGTTCCTTAAAATAAACGTACCTGAATAAAAAGTCTGAATTTCACAAATGCACAAAATCACTACTTGAGAAATAAACCTACCTAGGGAATGATACTAATTTAGCAAAACTTTTATATATCAAATTGTTGTGTTATATATAATAATATATATTTTCAACCTCTGTATCCTAATAATTGCAACTTATTCTATTAAAGATATGTACAGGAAGTTTATGGAGATATGTTGGGGGAAAAAAGAGTCGTTAAGTCTTTAGAAAGCATGCACATAGTAAGCTGTGTGCCAGGCATAAAACAGATTTAATTGCAATTGACTATACTTTTTGGCTTTTTTTCTTTTTTAACTTTCCTTTTCTCCTTTTCCTGACCCTTTAAACATCTTTTTTCCTGACTTCTTTACTACTCTTTTTTTCTTGTTTTTCTATTTATTTTTCTTCCTTTCAGGGTACTTAACAGTCAAGTGCTTGTACCTAATATGTCTTCTAATCTATCATTTAATTTTTTTCCACTTCTATTAATTTTTTTTTTTTTTTGTAACTGAACTTGACCTCAAGTCAGCCATGCTCAGGGCTAGAACTTCAATAATGTTTGGTTTTCATAGTCATCTCAAGGGAATGCATTTGGTGTTTCAGGACTAGGTTGCAGAGGACCGTTGATTCAAACACAGATGTCCCATGTTGAGAGCAATGGGCTACTGGTTACTGGTTTGGGTAAGAAATAATTGAATGTGTGCTTGGGTGATTAAAAGTCTCAGCATTGGGTACTGACAGCAGTGCAGACATTTTACTGAGAAGAATAGAAGGGAAAATAAGTATTAGTTTGACACAAATGTAATTGCTGGTTTTGCCATTACTAATATTTAGTGAGCATATGAACCCCAGGTCCTGTACTAAATACATGTTTATATATTATTGATTATTATATTGTTTTCTGGAAGCAGGCTAACCTCATATTTTTTAAGCAGCTAGTCCTGGAAGCAGAGTAAAGTTATGACCAACTGAATCTCTTAGTCAAACAGATAACTAAAGAGCAACACAGTTTAGTAGAAGGACCACTTCAAAGTCTAATACTTTATTTGGGCAAGGGCTGAAATTATAAGAAAAAAAAGATACAGATAAATACTATTTACCATGAATAGTGTACCCAGGTGTACCAAAAGTAAAATGTTTCCTCTTACTTTGAAAGTTTATCTGTTAGGAAAACACATTTAGAAAAAAGTTTATTAGTTACATTTATAAAATATACATATTTGTTAAAACAGTTCACGGTTTATTTGAGCAACATTATAATCAGTACTTTCAAATCACTGAAAATATCTATTTTTGAAAGTATCTCTTATAAGAAATAATTATTTGCAAATGCTATGTAAGTAACATAAATCATGTTTACAAGATACCTTTTAATCATTATAAAATTGCTGTCCTCATAGTTAAAATGCCACTGTATTGATATTGTATGTTTCAAACTAAGTGTGCTGTGTAGTCATTTACTGTTGCCATTAATTCTAAGAAAAGAACATAAGTCAACTCACTTTCTTTAATAAAGAAAATAAATTATGTTTTAATAATGTCAAAATCATTCTTAAAATACTATAGTAGGGAAGCATTTTATAATGTACCCAGTAAAATATGTACAGGGATATATGTCATTTCACAGACATTTTGTATATATAAATTGTTTTAGTGTTGATTAGACTTGAGGCTAATTAGGCCAAGACTTGCTAAAAGCTGTAGTTAACGACTGCATTATCAATAGCAAATTACATTGGTTAAATTACCAACCTTACCCAGTAGCATGAACAGTTGATCCTTTTTTCTTTGCTTTTTTTGTTATATGGAAACAAGAACTGAAAGCTTGACTATATGTTTCTCTGTTAAGACAACAGAACTGTTAGTTGCTGTTCTTATCAGTGTGCTCTTTGCCTGTGTACAGTAATTTTTAGTGGAAGTATAGCTGCCAGTTGCCTTAATACTACCTGGGCTTTCCCAACTGTATTGGTTAAGAATGGATAACAGTAAGAATGCAGGGATCACAAGATTTGTATATGAATGTATATCTAGAAAAAGTGATCCTGGTTTAACAATATATTGGCTTTGTAATACCTTGACTGTTGCTTAACCTCTCTTAGCTTCAGTTTTGTTTCATCTTTCTATAAAATAGGAATAATAATACTTATGTTGTTGCTATGGACTGAATGTTTGTGTTTCCACAAAAGTGGGACTTTTGGGAGGTAATTAGGTAATGATGGTGGTGCTCACATAATGGGGTCAGAGTCTGAATTAGGTAGGATTCTCCACAGTGACAGAACCAATAGGATATACATATATAGGAAAGGGAGTTTATTAAGGAGAATTCACTCACACGATCAAAAGGTATTAGTCCCACGATAGGCTGTCTGTAAGCTGAAGAGCAAGGAAGCCAGCAGTGGCTCAGTGGGAGTCCCAAAACCTCAAAAGGAGGGGAGCTAACCATGCAGCCTTCAGTCTGTGGCTGCAGGTCTGAGAGCCTCTGGAAAACCACTGGTGTAAGTCCAAGAGTCCAAAAGCCAAAGAACCTGGAACCTGATGTTCAACGGCAGGAATCATCCAGCAGGGGAGAAAGATGAAGGCTGGAAGACTCAGCAAGTTGGCTTTTCCGCCTTCATCAGCCTGCTTTTTCTAGCTACGCTGACAGCCATTGGATGGTGCCCATCCAGATTAAGGCTGGGTCTGGCTCTCCCAGTCCACTGATTCAAATGTTAACCTCCTTTGGCAACACCCTCACAGACACACCCAGAAACAATACTTTGCATCCTTCAATGCGATCATGTTGACACTTAATATTAACCATCACAGAGCTCTTATAAGAAGAGACAGGAAAGAACTTGCTTTTCCTCTTTGTTCTCCGCCATGTGAGGATGCAATGAAGTGACAGCTGTCTGTGGACCAGGTGACGGGCTGACAACAAAACTCTAACCATGTTGGCACCCTGATTTCAGAGTTCCAACCTTTCAGAACTGTGAGAAATACACGTTGGTTGCTCAATCTGCCCAGTTTATGGTATTCTATTATAGCAGCCTGAACTGACTAAGACACTTGTCTTATCTACTTCAAAAAGTTGTTCTGAAAATCAAGAGATTTTGTCAAAAGCAAGTTTAAATATTGCAAAACATATAAACCTTATTTTTCCACTGCAAGACTGTGGAAAAGTCTTGCAAGTTGCAAGACTATATCATATCTGAAGTACAATCAAAAGGGAATAACACATTACCTTTATCCTGCTCCTCAAAACAGAGTGCAAATACCCTAGCCTTCCCAAATCTCTTTTTCTGGGAGGGGACAGGCTAAAAAGAAGGCTCACCTCTAGGACTCATGGAGTTTAATCCTCACTATGTAGTCTCTAGTTCCACTTCCCTTCACTGAGGCTCGTCTCTTAGTGACTCAAAGGATGTTTGTTACCCAGTTAGCATTTCTCTCTCTATTCCTTCACCAATTTTGGCTTCACAAATGATAAATTTTGTGTTTTGAAATTCCACATTCATATTTCTGACTTCTGTTTTTCATCATCTTCAGGCTGTGTATGAACTTAACACCCCCAAACCTCTAGAGCTATCATTCTTAAATAGCTTCACAAAGAGAGAGGCCCCACCCGCTCTCTAGAATGAAACTTTTTAAATGTGGCAAAATTTCTCTTGGAGGCTGGTTTAGAAACGATATGAGTGCCACAACACAGATTACTACGTGAAATGTTTTTTTTCTTGTCAGTCTTTTGTGCGATATCAGGCACCTTAATTCTCACACAGTTGTTTAGGACAAAAACCTTGGAGACCTCTTTCACTCCTCTCTTTATCTCATACCACTTGTACTTTCCAGTGGGAAGACCTGTTGGCTCTACTGTCAGCCTATAGCCAGGATGCAACTGTATCTTGCCACCTTCTCTCCCTCCACTCTTGTCCCGTCTAAGATGATTTCAGTAGCCTTTTAACCACTTTCCTCCCCTTTGCCCCATACAACCAATTCTCAGCATAGTAGCCAGTTATCCTTGAAGACTTAAGTCAGATCATGCTCTGCCCTTTTTCCCATTTCACTTAGAGTAAAAGCCAAAGTCCTTACAATGGCCGGAGAGGCCCTGCAAAACCTGGCCTTCTTACCTAACTGACCCTAACTACTACTCTCCCCTTTGCTCACTCTGCTGCCATTGTGATTTTTCACAGTCAGACCCACCTCATCTACCTTCTGTAATTTGCAACCCCCACTGCACCCAAGCACTACCAAATCCCTTACCCTGTACTATCATAGCACTTATAATATTCTATATAATCTACTTATTGACTGTTTCTGTCAGTCCCTCCTTCTAGGATGTAAAGCACAGGAGGACATTGAGGCATAGTTGTCTGTTTTGTACTCTGATGTATTCCTGAAACCTAAATGAGTATCTGGTACTTAGTGGGTTCTAAAGTAATTGCTCTACAAATGAACATAATTTATTTGCCCATCCAAAGCACTATCCATGAACTAAGAGCAGATTTCTGTGTTTCTTCCTCCAGGAACCTTAGTTCCAGGTTTGGTGATTAGTCCTCAGTGTATCCACAGAGCTCTTACATGGAGAGAATTCTTCCTCTTCTAACACACATAATAACCTATGAAGATATTAAATATTTTGCCCCTTTCTGGAGTCCAATCCACATACCATTATAAATTTTCAGAATTATTAGTACAACATCTTCTTAAATAAATGCAAAGAGTGTCTGAACAACTTAATGTAAAGATACATTTTAGTAGAAAAATTTACTTAGAAGACTGTGTGTATATAGCAGAAAATGGGCCTAATCCAGATGTGGTAAATAACTTCTTGACAAGGAATAGAATGTCTGTCATTTCCAGATTTGTTAGAAATGCATGTTTTTAAATTATTTCCTTTACTGTATATCTATCAAAGAACTATGTAGTGTGGGAAAGACTGGCACCAATTTAAGTAAGGAGATTAATAGGCCAAAACAAAGCAAACACTACTGAAATGGAAATGCCAAGAAGAAAAGCGACATGATAAAGCTGACATTATTGAAATGGAAAACAGTGTAGAGTTTAATAGCATGAATAGCTGAGATATTCTCTTGTCAGAAAAAACATTGCCCTTCATTGAAATATTTCAACTTTTGTTTAATTCTACATCAAAGATGTTTCTTTGAATATTTGACATAATTAGTAATTTCTTTTGTTACTCTTTCAAAAGAAATTGAACAAAGATTGTGGGCACACATAATATGAATTAGAGGACAAGCATGAATAAGTTTGAAGACCTAGACCTTTATTTACTCTAGTGTTGAGTCTAGCTATAATCTAGAACATGTAGACAATATGATGACCAACAAGCATTCTGTTACTCGACTAAAATTTGTGGAATATGTTAAGCATTACTTAGAAATAGTTTCTATGCCAGCTTTTCCATTTGTCTGGTGTGTATGTGCTGGATGTGTGTGTGCACACATACCTGCACATTCATCTATGTGTAAATTAAAACATTCATTAAATATGATTTTTCTTAAATTTGAATTTTTAAAGTTTCTCTCAAAACCAACAAGTTAATGAGTAATAAAGTGTTTTCCCCCCTCACATGTTCTAATTTTACTTTCAAGTAGATCTGAGGTTAGAGAAACTGAACTGATTGTGAGATTATATGTTTACCTTTGAGATTGTGCTAAGGCCATACTTCACATGCCTGCTTCATAGAATTCTATTTTTCTACTGATAAGTTATTGGAAAAGGATGCAATAAAACATAAATTTTATGAAAACGTGTTTGTACTTAGACCAGAATCCCTTCAAGGGCATCTCCTGCTTGATTAGAAGAGGCTGGAAGGTTTAGTCATGTAGAATAACACTATCACTGGTTATAAGCCAGATATATAATAAACAGCCAATCTGAATAGCTGGTGACAGTGGCTATTGGCATGAGCATGAAATGGCTGATGGATTTTCCTGTGGATGGCAGCCACAGCAGCAGTTGCTGGGGCTTAACAGACCAGGATTTCATCTTATCATCCAGAAATAAAATAAAAACTACTATTGAGGAAGAATGAAAAATTACGTTTATCCAAGTGATTGCTCTTGTGGATAAGTATTTACACTGACTCTAAAAATTCAAATAAAACTAAGGGTACCATAAAAAGATATTACACAAATATTTAGAAAAATATATTAAAGGAATATTTTGACAAGGCAATTAAGTAATACTATTATATTTAAAAAATTCACACCTATGATCTCAAAGAAGAATGGGTTACAGTTAGGGAAGCATAATGAAAATCAAGCAACATATTTTATTATTTTATATTCGGTTGCATGGATTGATTAATTAAAAATAGTTAAATTGGTATATGGTGGTCATAGCCATGTATAGAATGAAGACTATTTTCATTACCCGTATTCCAGAATATTAGAAAAGGGAGAAAATGCCACGGTGAACAAATAAGACAGATGTTTCCTCAAGTCATTCTGATTCAAAAGAGAAAGACCTAAGTTGTTAGCATATGAAATTTTAAAAGCTTGACAATTCTAGATAAAATTTTTCGGTTCTGGATCACTGATCTGAAACCAACAGATGTCATGTCATAAGAAAGTAAAACTCATTACCATAGTGTCTTATGTGAAATAGGGTAATTCTCAGTTTTTTTCCCAAGAGTAGAAATGACCATGCATGCTATTAATTTTTAGAAGTAAGCTAAGTTTGCAATTTGTTGAGTGAAAACAATTAAATTAGATGGGATACACAGTCTTCTACTCCTTGTAGAAGAGACTCCTTTTGGGTCTTCTACTCCAAAACCAAATATACTCTCATTTTAAAAATAGAGCATTATTCCTTATGAAACTACTATAAGTAGAAGTAATAGTCTCTAAATTAGTATATGACAATTGACATTTTTGCTTTTAATCTACTCCCTTTCTTCTAGGAAAATAACACCTAGATTTTTCTGGGTACCGATACCCTCCTCCGTTTTTAGCCAGATGATGTGGGTAGATTGTCCTGACCCTCACTTCTAAAGGTGGGTCCTACTTGACTTAATCATCGCGGCCCATCTCTCTGTCAACAATGATCAGTTCATGGATGGACACATTACAAAAACAGAGCCAATGAGGTAGTGAGATGTTGACTGCTTTTCAGGAAATAGGAGCTTTTTCTCTTTCCTTTGAGAGTGCTGGGAAAGATAACCTTTCTTTGCTGTAATGGTGTGAAGATAGGTCAGAGAGACAGAGAGGTATTAAGTCCTTGATGATAACCTTTAAGTTGCTAGATCACCTTGCCCACTTTAGACTTTTAGTTAAGAAAGTAATGCATTCCCTTTATTGTTTTAATGAATCTTTTTCCTCGCTTAAAACATAAGTAACTATTTTTGTTGTTGTTGTTGTTTGTTTGTTTTTGAGACAGAGTCTCACTCTGTCGCCCAGGCTGGAGTGTGGTGGTGCGATCTCAGCTCACTGCAAGCTCCGCCTCCCAGGTTCACGCCATTCTCCTGCCTCAGCCTCCCGAGTAGCTGGGACTACAGGCACCCAACACCACGCCAGGCTAGTTTTATTTTTTTGTGTGTTTTTACTAGAGACATGGTTTCACCGTGTTAGCCAGGATGGTCTCGATCTCCTGACCTCGTGATCTGCCAGTCTTGGCCTCCCAAAGTGCTGGGATTACAGGCGTGAGCCACCACGCCCAGCCGTAAGTAACTATTTGTATGGAAAGTACCATCAGAAGCAGGATGGTAGCAATAATAGACCCTAAATGTGGGAGTGGATGAATTGAAAAGTTACAACGAAAGAAAATGGAGATCCCCTCTTCCCCACCAAACCGGGAGGTAGGCAATCCGTGAAACATCATAGCTGAATAGCTGGGTTAATTATTACCTTATAGTTAGGAATTCAAACCAAGACTATGCACTTGAGGTACGAGAGTTTAGAAAATTTTAGAATGTTGATATATAATGACTATGTCTTATAGCCTTCAAATAAGGTTACTTTGAACAATTGAACACAAGGATGGATAGAGACTTTTTTAAAACATTTAAATTCCTTTCCAGCAGCAGCATTTAGATAAGTCTGTCCAAGCTCTAAGAACATTCCAAGGCTGCCACTTCCAACACCCCAGAGCTGCAACATTTCTTTCTTTTTTCTTTTTTTTCCATCAGGAAATATTTTATTGTCCTATGTGCCTTTCTTTGTTTATTCACTTGAATTTTTTTGTTTTTATTGTATTTTGTTTATATTGAATCTATAGTAAATTTTATCTCCCCACTTTTCGATCTGTGTATTTGTCTTCCGTGCTTATCTAAAGCTTCTTAATATTTTGTCTTTTGAGTAGGCCTTTTTTCTCCATCTGAAGTATATGTTTTACATTTTTATATAGTTGAGCTTTTAAACTTTTGCTACTGTTAAGAGGCTAACTTTAGGATTAACTTTGTCGAAAGTTTAAAAATCATTCCCAATATATGTTTCTAGTTATTAACTGTTTCATTTATATGAAATTTGATTTTTGAGTAATAGAATTATTTTCCACATTGTTATTAGCTGTGGACAAGGCACAGTAAATTTACTACAATATAAAGATCCTTACGGAACAAGACTTTCTGACTGGTAGGCCATGCCACCCTGCCACGCTACACATGCAGATTACCTGAGGGGCTATAGAGAGCTTGCAGCTGTCAGTACCTACAATCCATCTCCATCTGTGGGCATACACCAACATTTATAGCAATGATACAAATGTTGTCAGTTTTTGTGTGCCATAAAATGAAAAAAGACTGAGAATCACCTTTTACTAAAATTATGATCAGAATAATTTGCAAATGAAACTCAGAAAAAACTCAGAAAAAATACTTTTGATATTTTCTGACCTCAGCAAGGTTATCCATTGCTTAGAATGGGTCCACCATGCAAGGTCATAATTGAACCTCTGGGTACAGCTATGTAGCAGTTACAAAAGTACGAATATCAGACTTACCTAACTTGTTTAATACAGGCATATAATAAGAATTTTTTCAAAAGAATTTCCAAGGTAAAATGTTCTTTTGAGTTTTGACATGAGAAAATGCTGCCTCTTAATGTGGAATAATACTGTTTATCTCTTACAGTTGAACCCTACATCAAAAGTTTTTCCTTCTACAACTCCTTTTAGTTCAGCATGATTGGATTCAATTGCTGCTCATTCTTTAGTGTATGGAGTAGTCAATCAGGCAGCTCTGAAAAGTGCTGAAATGAAGCCCTTGAAGTTGAATTTGCGGCTTTGAGAGACAGGATACTTTTCATCTGCATTCCCACTTTTTATCATTGCCCTTAAAGTATTTTAGAAAGAAGAAAGACATTAAGATATATGGAGTATGAAATGCTAATCAGGTAAGATGATAAGTGCCATTCAAAGGGAGAGATGAAAACCACATAATGGATCTTGATTGTGAATATCTGATAGTTGTGCCAACATACTAGTGCCTTTGGCAGGGAAACAGTACCCGGAGAGAAGCCTGTACCCATTTTTCCATAACAATTCCAAGCATTAATAGATCATTCACATTCATTTAACCCATTATGTAATTCACATACATGTGAATTACTAAAGCGCACACATACTCATATACAAATGTAAATTATGTATGTTCATCTATAAGTAAACATCTGTATAGGTATATACATATATAGCTGTGTAAATATTATTCCACTAATTTTAAATAAAACCTTTAGAAATAATTACTGGATGATAAGAAAACCATCTAGTCCCCTTTATTTTTATAACTACATAACTGATATCTAGAACATATGGCTCTTTCTTCCATTAAAAACATCTTCTAGCTCTTTTTGCCATTAAATGTGTTATAAATATGCTTTTATTTACATGGAAAATACGTTCATGATACATTTTTAAAGTGAAAAATTATGTTTATAACAGATATTTATGTGTATACATATGTTAATGTGCATAACTTATGTACACATATATTTCTGTATATTTATATTCATATAAATATATATGTATTTATACATATGTATATACACATATAAATGTTAATAACTAAATGCTGAATGCACTTAAATGATAACAGTGGGGTCATGGAATTTTTGATGGTTTTCTTCTTATTTCACACTTTCCTCTATTTTCTGAATTTGATAGTAAGTACATTAATTTTATCATCAGAAAATATAATAAATCTATTTTTGTTTGAGAAAGGAATATGAAGAGCCACTCTTTCTAGCAACCTCACATTTGTATAATTTGGATTTACCTTCTCTTGAAAACAAGACTGAAGTTGTCAAAACTCTAATAAAATAGAGATCATCCAATGCTATAAAAATGTGCTCCACTCTTAGGGAAACATAATAGGTAAAACATTCATCTCTTACACATGTTAACTATTTACTGCTCAAGTTCATCCAAGCTCAATTCTCATATTACACCAGCTCACCAGAAAGCAACATAAGTTAATCATTTAACTTTGCCCTGCACAATATTTCTTGTACAAAACTTCAATTGACATTATGCCTGTGAAAACTGCATATTTTAACCAAAAGACAGCTCAAGGCAACTTAACTTTGGTCTGTGTAGCATTTCCCTTACCAAACATTATTATCTGTGTCTTTTCCCAAGGGCCGATGTCTGTAATAGTCACCAGTATAACAAATGCAACTGTTTTCTCAATCTGCTAGTACAAGTATTGTCATTATGTTGTTTTGCATTTCTTTTTGGATGCCTCATTAAAAACTGTTGTCGAAACTCTTAAATAATAGACAGACACATACACACAGTGAAAACTGTACTATGTGTGGAGTCTTCTTATTTCCCTAGGAGCTGGGAAGCTCAGATACAAGTTTGAGAACTAAGTAGGATTAGCTTGGATTTATTGGTGTAATTTCATCCTCTCTATCTTGTCTGTAACACAAGGCTTAAAAAATACTGTCTCGTGTTAAAAATATTACATACTTCTTGTATACAAATTTTAAAATGAAGAGAAACACACAAAAATTGTAATTGTTTATAATCTCACCATTTTGGAAATTGTACTGTGAGTCTTTTATCTCAATGTATATTTATTTATATGTATATTTTGCTTCTCATAAACCTTTACATACTATATATAAACAACCTGATTTTCACTTAATATATTAACTATTTTCCCATGTTATTAATTAATATTCTATAATTTGTGATGTCTACATATTTTGAAGCATTTAAACCATTTTAATTTTTCTATTACAATATGGTGATAAACATGCATGCATACGTAAGCATTTCTAGCAATTAGGATCCCAGAGTAACAATGTCTGTTTATTTTTAGGAATTTAACACTATGTGAATCTTTAAAATAAACCTGTAGCTTCAGGAGATCAAGGAAATTATACATTCCCTGTCTGACTCGTGTTCCTAGGGAGACTTACAAATTTTCAACAGCTCTGAGATCACTCATAAGCTGGAAATGAATGGAAGGTCAGTTTCTTCACTTCTAGTTACCAGTATCATCTCAGAGTACAGCATAAGTTCAGTATATTCTGACTCTCCAGAATCCATGCTTTTTCATTATGAAAAAGCACAAGAAAAATGTTCTACACTGATATGACTAATACCCACAGGCGATTTCCAGTCGGTACCTAGGACCCGTCTTTAAATACTATGGACCTATCGTCTGCTGTCCCTTGCCATCGGGTATCACAGGCCTTCATACATATATCTGTGCTTTCTTCTCACTGTAGTATTTTGAAGATTTTAAGTACAATATCTTTTTAGTTGGTCTGTCTTTTCCAGAGCAAGAGGCTTTTGATATGCAATGCATATTGTGACTGGAAATCTATAACTGACTTCTCCAAATTCCTTGTCTTTTCAAGATTTGCAGTATTTTCTCTCCTGAAATATTCTATTGTCCTGCTTCAGTCTGAACAATTGCTTACTAAGCCTGCTGCACAGTTATCATCCTGGGATTTCTCATTGCTTCTCTTCTGTTTTGTATCATCTGTATAAGCAATCCCATATATACTTTTTTTAAATTTTAGGTTATTTCTAGATCATGCTGGAGCACATCAAAGCGTAGCTTCCAAAGTATGCAAATGTGATGTATTTATTGAATTCTTGAGTGTCCGAACATCTTTCATTTTGCTCCTACCTGTGATTATTAATTTGATTTCATATATAATCTTAGTTGAAAATTATGTTCTGTCAAATTTTTGTCATAGGTCTGATAATATTTTTATTTGTTCAACTTAAGATAAGGCTCACTCCATCCTGCACGATGCCTGGCGTTGATGAATGCCAAGTCATTGCACTAAGTCCAATTCATTCAGAGAAGAAATATCCAGCCTTCTGCCTGAAAGATGGGAACCTCTACATGAAAGAGGGACTAAGAGTCGCAGAGGTGTTAACTCTTCATGTATAGACTTTCAACTTAACTTCTAGGTTGATGCAAAAGTAATTGCGGTTTTTGCAATTACTTTTGCACCGACCTAATCTTTTCTGAGTCATGTTTCACTTTCTTCCTATGCTGTCAGGGGCCTTCAAGTTCTGAGGCTATCTTGAACTTCTGCTTAGTGAATTGAATCTCTTTGCTTGTACCCTCTGCACACACTTTATCGTCATTTCCTTACCCCAGATCAATCATTTACCACTTACTTCCCCATGTTCTATCTCTTCTACTGATGCCTCTTCTCTTCTCTGTGTTTTTGAGAGTCCATAATTGTTTTTATTCTACTCTTTTCTTTTTATTTTAATTGTGTCTAAGGAGGAAGGTTAATCACAAATGTGATTAACCTGCCATATTTTTTTTAGAAAATGGTTTTATGTTACTTTCAGTCATCCAAACATTTCATCCAGTGTGCTAATTAATAGCTGCTCCTCGATTTTACTTCTTCCAATTATATATTTTATTTATGACCCGACAACTTCTTTACATGATTTAACCTAATTTATCCCTCCATTTATTCAAGTGCCATCTACTCTAATGTGACAAAACATATCTGACACCCATTTCTACCTGTGGCAGACATGTTTATACTTGGAAGCCTGTGTCACAGTCATTAATATGAGATAATGCAAACAGTAAGTAAATTTAAATATTAAAACAAGATACAATGTAATTAGATCACAAAATAAGTAGATGCCAGTGAAATTCACACCAGAATTCAAAGTTTGTCAGAGATTACAGATTAAATGTCTTTTGTAATTATAGTTTGTTGAGATTTCAGCAACTTTAAGACTTGTATTATATGTTGCTATTGTTTGTGATTTATCATGTCTTTTAATTTATATTCTATTATATCTTTAAAAGTTAGACAATTTGTTTATTTTTTTATTTAAAAAATAAATTTTCTCTACCCATATATTTTATATATTATCATTTATATAAAATTATTATTTCAATCAACAAATTAACTTAATCTCCTGGCAAACCAGATGCACACCAACTTCGTCTTTGGATTCTTTCACTTCATAATGTATTTATATTGAAGCTAACACTATTTTGTTATGGTGGTGGTTGTTTTTTGATGCAGGGTCTCACTTTGTCACCCAAGCTAGAGTGCAGTGGTGCTATCACAGCTCACTGCAGCTTTGACCTCCTAGGCTCAGGTGTCTCTCCCACCTCCACCTTCGAGTAGCTGAGACCACAGGTGCATGCCACTACACCTAGCTATCTTTTGTATTGTTTTTGCAGAGACAGGGTTTTGCTGTGTTTTCCAGGCTGGTCTTGAACTCTTGGGCTCAAGCGATCCACCTGCCTCGGCCTGCCAAAGTTTTGGGATTACAAGCATGAGCCACCAGGCCTGGCTGATAACACTATTTATTGAACACTTTGTATATGTCAGATACAGTGCCAAACACTTTACACAGAGTATTTTATTTAATACCCCTTTTCACATAAATATTATTGTAACTTGAGTTTATAGATGAGAAATTAAAAACTAAATATTTACGTAATTTGTTCAAGATCACAAAGCCTATATTAATAGGATACAAACCAAATGGCATGTAATGTTTTTAATTTTAATTTTAATTTTTTTAGAGACAGGTTCTCACTCTATTCCCTAGGCTGGAGTGCAGTGACATGACCATAGCTCACTATAACCTCAAACTTCTGGGCTCAAGAGATCCTCCTGCCTCAGCCTCCCTGAGTAGCTAAGACTTACAGGCGCCTGCCACCACAACTGGCTATCAGATAGCCAGTTTTTATAGCCCAGCCCTTAACTAAAACGTTATACTTCCTTGTACAAATCAGACACAAAATAAATGTCTGGTAAATAGATGAATGTAAACTTTACTAATCTTTTTCATCCTTAAGAAGTTCAGACATTTGCAGAATTCACTTTTTACAAAATGTGTAATATTTTAATACTAAGTGTGAAAACCTCTACCACAATTTTTTCTTCATTTGTATTAATTTGCAATCATTCATATAAAATTTCAATTTATACCCTTTTTAGAGCTTTTTGAAAATTGTAAATGCCTAAGGAGTAGTTTCAAGTAGACAGTGACCATTAAATCATATGGTTGGAACAAATGACTGACAGTAGATAGATTAGCCAAACAATCTAAATTCTCAAAGTCAGTACTATTCTTTTTTTTTTCTTTTGGGTGGATTTTGTGAAAATAGCTAACATATTACAAGGATGATGTTCAACTACTATTTTAATTAGAAAGTAAAATCTTATTTTTAAAAAAGCATATGCAGTATATAAGTTTTGTAATACAGGTTCTGGAGTCCAACGGCATGAGTACAAATCATAACTAAGTTTCAGTTTGTTCCTCTATAAATTGGAGATAAATAGTTTTGTTTTGTTATCAAATGCAATATTGAAAATGCTTGAAAAGCACTTGATATAGTGCGTCTCTCAGAAAAACCATTCAATTAATGTTAGTATGCATATAATATTTAGAAAGATGAAAGAAATTGCAATAATGAATAAATATCACGCAGAAGAAATTCAGTAGCTGAAAAATGCAATTTAGTTACTGAAGAATGTATCACAGTCCCTTACCAGCTGAACTGATCAAACAGAAGAATTAGTAAACTTGAAAACAGACTATTACAGATAGCATAGTCAGAAAGGAGAAAAGAACAAAGAATAAAAAAGATTGAAAGAATGCCTACAAAATAGAGAAAATAGCCTCAAAAGGGCAAATCTAAAAGCTATTGACCTTAAAAAGAAGGTAGGGAGAAAGATTAGAGTAGAAAGTTAATTAAAAGGAATAATATCAGAGAAAATACCAATTTGTACTCTTCAGAGCAGTATATGAGTGTAAACCAAGAAAGTTTTGATAGGAAGGCAAACAATGAAATATGAGAGCCTTAATTCCCAGTCCAAGAAGGCTTTATTAATGGGAAGTGAAAGATTAATGAAAGTACATTTTGATATTTTACAACCTTGCCTATGGCTGACCTAGGTTTCCACTCTACTAAGAATACTATTTTGCCTGGAAATAAACTATCTTGGAGTTCATTTGTAGTACCGTGTGGGATATAAAGTTCAGGCTCTATCTTGAATTAGGCTCACCTGGATTTTTATATGTGATTTTGCTTCCTAATCTCTACATGACTATTATGAACAGATATACTTAAGAGTTGGACTTTATATTTAAAAATAATATATGAATGGTCCTTCCTGCTGATTTACATTTTAGGGGCATTATTTAAAAAGCCATTTGCACCAGAATTGTTTTCCCCCAAAGATTCACAGTACCGCAGAATGTGACTGTATTTAGATAGGGTCTTTAAAGAAGTAATTAAGTTAAAATAAGGTCATTTGTGTGGCAGCCCTAGCAAAGTAATGCAATCACGGTAAAGCACACCTCAGAGATCCTATCTGCATTCTTACATTGTTAATTTTACGTAAAACCTTTATTTTCAGTGATTATACTACTTAAATTTACCATGCTAAGAATTTCAGATTATTTTCTCATTTCTGAGAAAGCGCTCAGTATACAGAGGCTACTCTACATAGTTATTATGCATTTTCTTTGTATTTCACTGTATGGCTAATGAAGATTAAAACTAGATATTTGAGATATGACTCATTATTGGAAAACCCATACTTCAGTGTCTGATAGATTTGTTAATATTCAAAGGGCATTAGTGCAATGACAGGAATGCATACAACTATTTTTATACTGTCTAATTTCCAATTTGTTTTAGCATTTTTCGAATGATTGACATGCTACTAATAAAACTAATAAATTTGCATATGACCAATGAAATTTCACCAAACATTTATACTTTACTTAGGAACTTAAACACTGAATTCCTTCAACAAGTCTAGCATAAGAGTCTCTTAATGCTTTAAATTTTTGTTTAAAAATTAAACAAATAAACATATAATTATTTTAAATTACTCTTTTAAATTGGGTACAAAATGTTAAACCCAAGGATTTTTTTTTTCTGAGCTCTAGTCTTATTCCTGTTTTTAACTTCTGAGATTTTAGTTCTTAGATCTACTTGGTATTTTTTTTGCACCTGACTTAAGTTCTAGGGTTTCAGTATGAATTGTGGGATTTATGCGACAGGTCCATGATTCAGATTAGAGCCTTATGTGGGCATTTCAAGATTATTCTTTTTGAATCTGTTTCCAGTTGGACAGATCCCACTTATTTAATTTTGCCAATTTCATCAGTTATTGCACAAATTATTGCCTCTTACATATTAGCTGTATTTTTACTACCATATTAGTCATTTCCTCAAAATAATACTTGATTTGAGTCTTCTACTTGTAGTAAGCCTGCTATATATTTTCTTTATTATAAATAGATAAAACCAAGCTTGCAGCTATGGGTCTGAGTAGAGTCTAAAATGGTGCAGGTAAACCTAAAGCTTTTGGCCTCTTTGTTTTGCTAATATTGGAATATTACTTTCTCATAGTTCAAGTAAAGCATCAATATTGACATCTATATTTATTCCTACTAGCAATAAATCTTATTATGTATGCATGATAGTCATATACACTAACACAAAAATAAATGCTGAATGACTACCCCATGCATGACCCTCTGCTAGGAGCTAAGGGATACTGCAAAGAGAATTCTTCTACCTCCTAGTATCATTATCCTTTAGAAATAAGATAATGCACATACATACATAACTCTAATGCAAGGCAGGGAAAAAATAGCTGCCATTAGTGAAGTCTAGACAATCCAGAATGAGGTATTTTGTGGGGGAGGAATTGCATTTACTTTTGGCTGGAGGAATCTGAGATAATTACCTCAAGTTAGGTATTGAAGTATAGATGGTAGTTTTTATATGTAGTGGGGAAAAAAATTCTAGGCCAAATCAATAGTAGGCAAAAATGCACACAAGTAGAAACATGGATAAGGGCCTTCTTTGGGAGCAGAGAGGTTTGTTTGCTTAGGGAACAAGGAGGATCAGAAGGGGATTTCATTCATTCATTCATTGAGTATACTTCTAATGGGGGCCTCCCATGTATCAGAATGTGTTACACTCAAGAGCTACAAAAAACAAGGTAAAATAAAAGCCCTGCACTCCAGCATTTTACTTTCCATAACTAACAATTATCCTGTGCCAGGCATGCTTAATGTGCTTCTCTATTATCAAGTACTTTAATCTTCTTAACAACATTATGATATGGGTGCTATTATTATCTCCATCTTACAGATGAAGAAAGTGGTACATAGAGAAATTAAGATACTTAAAAAAATGTACATAGCTAAAAAGTGGCAGATCCCAATGTGAACTTAAGAATCATGTTCCAAAGTCTATTCTCATCAACACTACATTTTGCTATATGAAATGGTGGATTGAAAAATAATTTTCTACACATAAATGCAGATAGACAGTGAATGGCTTTGAATGACAAGCCAAGAAGTTTGACCAAACCAAACTGTAATTTAGAATGATAGTTCTGGGAAGAGTGAATAAGATTGATCAGAACAGGGAAGTTTTACAAGTGGGTGGCTACTGCTTTACTCTAGATGACAGATAAAGTTTTGAATTAGGGTGGTTTCTGTGATAATACATAGAAGAGGATTTTATAGGGGGCAGATTAATCAGGAATTGAATAAGAGAACAGGAGTCAAATATAATGGCCTGGGCATCAGTCAGGAGTCCATAGATTACAAGTGACAGGAAGCCAACTCAAACTTGCTTAAACAAAAATGAAAATTTACTGGTTCATATATTTGAATCAAGACATTCTGTCTCTTACCATTTCTCAGAACTGCTTTCCTTTTATTGGCTTCATGTTCAGGCAGGTTCCATATATGTGGTGGTGAAGGTGGCTCCTGCCACCCCCAGAATTACATTACCCTAGAGGTTAAAAGATTGTTATCAAAAGGGAACATCTTTTCCATATGTTTTAGACAAAAAAAAAAAAAAAAAGGCAGCATATGATTCTCATCGGCTCAGCGTAGGTCAGAAATTCACATTTGGAGCTGGAGATTGGGTCAGCCGCATTTTAATACCTTGGACTGAGAGAGAGGGAAGATTTCTAAAAAGAGTGAGTACAAGACAGATAACAAACAGGTAATCACCTCCCACAGTTTTGAGCCTTAGTGATTGAGGGTTTGCTAAATGTCCTTTATCTGAAATAAGGCACATAGGGAAAAGAGCAATAGCAAGTTTCAGAATAAAAATTAATCACTTTGAGACAAATTAAATTTGAACACTTGGATAGAAATGACTAGTGAAAAGTTTGAAATTATGAAACTTGAATTTAGGAGAAAGGTAAATGCTAAATATAAAAAATTAGGACTCAAGTGTGTAGAGAGATGATAGCTGTGAACGGTGAACTTTAGTAGTTTTAAGAAAAATGATAGTCACAAATATCAAAAAAAGTTCCAAAGTCAAGTACTATCATGGAAACCAAGAAGTAAGCATTTCAAGAAGGCATATTAGTCACCAGGATCAAAAGCCATAGTAAGATCAAGAAAGGGCTGATTAAAAACACATTGGTCTACATGAACAGCAAATCAATGGAGACTTTGAAGAGAACAATTTCAAGTAAAATAAAAGCACATTGTGGGGAACTAAAGAATAAACAAGGGAGAATAAAGTGGTCATAAATTCCTAGTCAGTCTACTAAATAGCTAGCGATGTGACTCTGATGGTTAATTTTGTTAAAACTTGACTGCACCAAATATTTGGCAAACCATTATCCTGGTTGTGTGTGTGTGTGTGTGTGTGTGTGTGTGTGTATGTTTGGATGAGATTAACATTCGAATGAGTAGGCTGAGTAAAGCAGATTTTCCTACCTAATGTATGTACCCCTCATGCAATCAGTTGGAAGGCTGAAAAGAACAAAAAACCTGACACTGCAACAAATGAGGCAATGCGACAAGTAAGAGTTAGGCTGACACTGCCTGACTGCTTCGATCTGGGACGTCAGTCTTTTCCAGCTTTGAGAATTGAACTGAAACATTGACTCTTCTTGCTTGAGCCTGATAGCTTTGAGACTGGATCATATACACCATCAGTTCTCCTTGCTTTCAGGCCTTTGGACTTGGAGTGGAATTACATCACTTCTCCTGGGTCTCCAGGTAGCCCACTGCAGATGTTGGGACTTCACAGCCTCGTTAATCATGCGTCAATTCGTTATAATAAATGTCTCTCTCTCCTTCTCTCTCTCTCTCAATCGAGTATATATATATATATGTATATGTGTATATATATGTATATATGTGTATATATATACGTGTGTATATATGTGTGTATATATATGTGTGTATATATATATATATATATATATATTGCTTCTCTGGAGAACCTAAACATCAGGATATGTCTATTCATTCCTGTCCCACCACTGTAGTTTGAACATAGGTTTACAGCTGGAGAGGAATTTTGCCTCAAATCTCACCCATACAGAAGTTAGATATATTTATTTTTCATTTTAGTTTTTGTAAGAAGACAGGCTTTTTAATGAGATTTTTTTCTCTTTTTTTTCACCATTATTTTAGGTTCAGGGGTACATGTATAGGTTGTTTTATAAGTAAATTTCATGTTGCAGGGGTTTGATGTAGATTATGTTGTCACCCAGGTAATCTGCATAGTACCGGATAGGTGGTTTTTCAATCCTCACCTTCCACCCACCATCTACCCTCAAGTAGGCTTTAGTGTCTATTGTTTCCTTCTGTTTGTTCATATGTACTTGATATTTAGCTCCCACTTACAAGTTAGAACATGGAATATTTAGTTTTCTCCTGCATTAATTTGCACAGGTTAATGGCCTCCAGCTCCATCCATGTTGCTGCAAAGGACATGATCTCATTCTTCTTTATAGCTGTGTAGTGTCTCATGGTGTCTGTGTATCACCTTTTCTTTATCCAGTCTACCACTGATGGGTATTTAGGTTGATTCCATGACTTTGTTATTGTGAATAGTGCTGAGATGAACATACATATGCGTTGTGTCTTTATGGTAGAACAACTTATATTCATTTGTGTATGTGCCCAATAATAGGATTGCTAGGTGAAATGGTAATTCTGTTTTAAGTTCTTCGAAAAATTACCAAACCACTTTCCTCAATGGCTGAACTAATTTACATTGCCACTAGCAATGTATAAGTGTTCCTCTTTTCTCTACAACCTCACCTCACTAGTATGTGTTATTTTTTGACTTCTTAGTAATAGCCATTCTGACTGGTATGAGATGGTATCTCATTGTGGTTTTGGTTTGTATTTCTCTAATTATTGAAGTTGAGCATTTTTTCATATGCTTGTTGGCCACATGTGTGTCTTCTTTTGAAAAGTGTCTGTTCATGTCCTTTGCCCACATTTTCATGGGGTTGTTTGGTTTTTGCTTGCAAGTCTGTTTAAGTTCCTTATAGATTATGGATATGAGACCTTTGTTGGATGCAGAGTTTGCAAATATTTTCTCCAATCCTGTAAGTTCTTTGTTTACTCTGTTGATAATTCCTTTTGCTGTGCAGAAGCTCTTCGGTTTAATTAGGCCCGCTTGTTAATTTTTGTTTTTCTTCCAATTGCTGTTGGTGTCTTCGTCATGAAATTTTTGCCAGGTCCTATGTTCAGAATGATATTTCCTAGATTATCTTTCAAGGTTTTTACAGTTTTAGGTTTTACATTTAAGTCTTTAATGCATTTTGAGTTGATTTTTGTATAAGTGTAAAGAACATTTTAATCTTCTGCATATGGCTAGCCAGTTATCCCAATTCCTTTTATTGAACAGGGAGTCCTTTCTATTGCTTGCTTTTGTTGAGTCTGTCAAAGAGGACGTTTTGTCAGAGGACACTTTTGAGTTTTGTCAAAGAGGGCACTTCAGAGTTGATGCTGGAATTAGTTAAGAATTTCTGGATGGTTGGAATTGAATGAATATATGTTGCATGTGATGACATGAATTTTGGGGGGCCAGGGTGAAATGCCATGGATTGAAATATGTTTCCTCAAAATGTATAAGTTGAAGCTCTAGCCCCTAATGTGACTCTTTCTGGAGATAGGGTCTATAGGAGGCCATTAAAACGAAATGATGTCATAAGGGTGGGGCCCTAACCTAATAGGATTGTGGCTTTACGAGAAAAGAAAGATTTCTCTCTTCTTTCTCTCTGTCTCTCTCTGTCTCTCTCTCTCTCTCTCTCAGACACAGTGAGAAAGCAGTCATTTGCAGGCCAGCAAGAGACCCTTCACCAGAACCCAACCAATGAGAAAATATTTTTCTGTTGTTTAATCTACTCAGTTTATGAAATTTTGTTATGGCATCCAAGCTAAGTTAGTGACCATGGACAAAAACTCAAAATCTCTAAATGAAAATAATAGTAGTAATATCTAGCTTCGAGATTTTACTTGAGGTAATGTTCAAAAAGTACTTGACAGAATGCCTAGCAATTTACAAGCTCTCGATGAATGCTAGCTGTATGTGTGTGGGTGACACAATGAGTAGGAAGGATGCAACGGCAGCAGATGTTTAAGATTATTACAAAAATGTTTGAAGCTAAGGAAAGTAAAGAGATATATGTGGAACATTATTTGACATTTCTCTTATTGAGAGATGGATCCCAGTGGCTTCCAATTCCTGTCTCTCAAACTCTGGAGAAAGCCAGTCACCACGTAAAAATCTCCTATTATGCTGAGACTACCATCTGTGAGAAACTCTACCTAGTTAACAAAAGAGTCTTGGGAGGCTGAGGCAAGAGGATTGCTTGAGCTCAGGAGTTCAGTGTGGCAGTGAGCTATGATCCTGCCACTGCATCCAGGCTGGGCGGCAAAGCAAGACCCTGTCTCGAGAAAAATAAAAAATGAAAAAAAGAGTCTGCCTGAAGACAGAGATGTCAGATCACACATGTGTGACAATGACGTATCATGTCTCCACAGCCCCAACTACCATCTGACAAAAACTACATGACAGACCCTAAGTAAAATTTTCCCACTAGAACTTAGTCAATCCACAGTCCATAAAGATAAGAAAAAATTATTGTTTTAATCCAGTATGGTTTGTTTCATAGCTAAAGATAAAAAGAATAGACACTACTTGTAGGAATGAAAAAGTCTCGGGACAATGTTGTTGGCTTATTTTTTTGTTGACTTTTGGTTTGATTTATTTAGAAAGTAGACCTGAAATGTACGTAAGCTGAGGATTTGAATTCAGAAGAGAGAGAAACTTAAGTTACAGGAAAGCCTTCACATAATGATCGCAAGGGCCTGGAAAAGACAATAAAAATATGTTCAAGATCCTAGGGAAAGGAGTTTGTCTTAGCAAGCAAGATAAATACCTCTTCTTCTGAGAAAGAATAAATGAGAAGAGAGAGAGCAAAGTTTGAGGTGTAGAGTAAGAACTACAAGAGGTGTAAGATAGAAACAAATTTTCTCCATTAACTTTAGATTCAACTGCCAGACTTACATCACTGGATTTTTTTAAAAGCCTCTTGGCCCCTTGAATGGTGTTTCCTTCTCCTTCTGGGTTCTGGTGATTGGTATCACTTCAAGACCAATCAGAGACATGAAAACCCAAGGTCTCGAGCAGACCCCAGCAGGCTTTGGGTCATTTACTACCAGATTCCCTTTTGACCTAAGAATTCTGACTACTGCTATCATTACCTTTTTCTGATACCTCAGGCCACTAAAATTATGAGCTGTAGCACTTAAAGATTCCTTTAACACAGATATTTCATTGCTTTTTGCTCAGGTGAAATGGAAAAATAAAATAAAAAAACCTTAGATATGGAGTGGTGTTTTGGCAGATCCACCAGTTTATCTTCTGCAGTATGTGCCATGTAAACATTTCTGACTTTAATGCACTGCACATACATCATCCCTGAAAGTTTAGTTTTATTGCTGCAGAAGTAATTTCCGAAGGTCATCTTATAACGATGAAAACCTGAAGGTTCATGCAATTTATGTTCATTTTAGATAATATTGTACAACATTTAGGAACTATCATCTTCCATTCTCTAAATGTTTAATCTAATAATTTTAAAGATAAAATATGTTATCTACCTTTTGGAAGCATATGCACTTGCTGTGAAAAATCATATTCAAATATAGGTTGAAAAATGTAAACTGTTCTACTTACTTTTACTTAACAGATTTTAATTCATCTCAGTCATACTTCACTGGACTTAAGATAGTGAGAGACAAAACAGAATGTTTCTAGGAGTGTAAAAGTTACAGGAAAGACTTAACCAAATCTAAAAATGTACTTATTTCATTAAACAATATATAAAGTAGAGGCTTTTTAGATGTAAGCTCTTGGGCTGCTTTTAAATATACTTCATAGATATAGGTTAAGCAATAGTCATCATGCATAAATATTCTTTTCATAAAAAATGCTCCATACTTGGTTATTCACATGTTAGGGGTCATAGTTATAAGGTGCTCCTGATACCTTTTAGCCTCACTTGCTATGATGATACCCCCTGTTCACTCTTTCTGCCTTTAGAGGGGGGAATGACATGTGCGGGACATGTCAGCCAGCTCTGTCATGAGTAGTCTGACGGTGATGAAACTGAGTACATCTGCTATCAGCCCCTCTACACATCCTCTTCTCCCACATCCTCAGTCATTCTCTCATCACTAGCTCTTTCCTATTGACCTGTAAACGGACAATATTTTTTCTTACCCTTAGGAAAAAAAAAAAACCCACTCAACACAAAAGGCTAATAAACCTTTCTTTCAATGTTGCCTCTGTCTATAGATACTGCTCTGTTTCATCGTCTCTTCTTCTCCAGATACCCTAAAGTTGTTTTACTAACAGTGTCTGTTTCTAGGTCTTTGATCTACTCCCCTTCAGATAGTATCCAATTTGCACTTTTGTGACTACTGCATGGAAGTTGCTTCTGCATTGGAAAAGGTCAATGGGGACATCTTGGTTCCAGGTGTCTCTTTCAGCTCTTAACTTTTCAGCCTAATCTAAATCTTTCTTATTATTTTGATTATTAGGCATTATTATTTTTTGTTTTTTGAGATGGAGTTTCACTCTTGTCGCCCAGGCTAGAGTGCAATGGTGTGATCGCGGCTCACAGCAGCCCCCGCCTCCCAGGTTCCAGTGATTCTCCTGCCTCAGCCTCCCGAGTAGCTGGGATTACAGGTGCCAATAACCACGCCCAACTAATTTTTGGTATTTTTAGTAGAGATGGCATTTCACCATGTTGGCCAGGCTGGTCTTGAACTCCTGACCTCAGGTGATCTGCCTGCCTCGTCCTCCCAAAGTGCTGGGATTACAGGCGTGAGCCACTGTGCCTGGCTATTAGACATTATTAAGGCTTTATTTTCCTACTTCAACAATCCAGTTTCTTGTCGTCTCTGTATTCATCTCCTAAATATTTCTCCTCCACACTCATGTACATGCATAAGCCCATGGGTTTATCCTCAGGTTTTTTCTTCTTTTTCTTCATACTCTGTTAGGTTGTTCTTGCATTAATATAAAGAAATACCTGAGACTGGGTGGTTCCTAAAGAAAAGAGGTTTAATTGGCCCATGGTTCTATAGGCTGTACAGGAAGCATGGTGCTGACATTTGCTCAGCTTCTAAGTAGGCCTCAAGAAGCTTCCAATCATGGCAGAAGGTGGAGAGCAGGCACGTCACATGACAAAAGCAGGAGCAAGTGATAGAGAGTGGGGCAGAGGTGCCATACGTTTTTAAGCCACCAGATCTCATATGAACTTAGAGCAAGAGCTCACTTATCACCAAGGGGATGACCCAAGTCATTCATGACGGATCTGCCTCCATGATCCAAATGCCTCCCATCAGGCCCAACCTCCAACAATGGGGATGATAAGTCAACATGAGATTTGGTGGGGACACACATTCCAACTATATCACTCTACTTGGGTGATCTCATTAAATCCTATGGGTGTCGACTACCATCAACACCCCAGGTCACCTGAACCTCTCTTTTTAGTGCCTATTTACCTCCTTAAATATTTCCAAACACCTCAGCTCTAATTTAATCAATGTTTATCTCTTTTCCGTCACTCCTCAGACTTCATGTTCCTCTTCTATATACTCTCTCAGTTAATGAGTTATCCATTTACTTAATTTAATATCTAGAAATCTACCTATCATCTCATTAACTTGAACTTTATCACCAACATTCTACCATTTTTGACATGTAAAAACAGCAATCTTCATATTTCTCAAAGTAATTGTTTTTATTTTCTTTTCCTCTTGCTTATCTAGCCAGTCACCAAGTCCCATACATTTTACTTCAGAATGCCTCTAAATACATTCATTCTTCTCAGTTTTTAACTTCCACTGCCATAATTCAGACCTCTTAATAGCTTATTTACATTATTGAAATAATATTTTAATTGGTGCTTTTGGGTCTATTATTTCTCATTTTGGAAGTTTTTTGAATATTCACATTACATTGTCTTTAAGAACAGAGGACTGTGCGTGATGGCTCATGCCTGTAATCCCAGCACTTTGGGAGGCCGAGAGAGGTAGATCACCCGAGGTCAGGAGTTCAAGACGAGCCTGGTCAACGTGGTGAAACCCCATCTCTACTAAAAATACAAAAATTAGCCAGGCGTGCTAGTGCACATCTGAATCCCAGCTACTCGGGAGGCTGAGGCAGGAGAATCGCTTGAACCCAGGAGGCAGAGGTTGTAGTGAGCTGAGACTTCACCATTGCATTCCAGCCTGGGTGACAAGAGCAAAACTCCGTGTCAAAAAAAAAAAAAAAAAAAAGAAAAAAGAAAAAAAAAGAATAGAGAACTGCCAACAAAGCCCTTATGTCTTTATGTTTTGCATGTTCCTATACTGTGGTATTTCTTTTCAGTATCATGGCACTCATGTCCTAGTTGTTGATAACTGCCACAACTTCAATAGTAGCCATCCTCAGTTGCCCCATAAGACCTGGTCCTATTCAGGCTTCCTACCATCAGACTTGCATGAGTGGCTTGCTGGCTCCAGAACGTATTTTGCCCTGTAGTGCTGCAGATAGCGATTCCAACATGAATATCTCTCTTATTCTTCCTCTTTTGGGGATATGTAGCTCATTGTACATATATCACCTGCTCCATGAGATCATAACTGATGTCTTTACTTCTCCTTCCACTAACACCATAAATCACTCCTTTTTTGTGTATGTTATAAAGAGCTCTATTGTAGTAATGGTCACATTGTATTAATTATAGGTGTTTATTTATTTGAAGTTTCTGCTATAGTATTGGCTCTTTTTGTGCCATAGACTAACTACTTAAATGTTAAATGAATTAATTAATAAGCAGATGAGTAAATGAATATGTGTTAGTCCATTCTCCTGCTGCTATAAGGACATGCCAGAGACTGGGTAATTTATAAAGGAAAGAGGTTTAATTGACCCAGAGTGGCACAGGGCTGGGGAGGCCTCAGGAAACTTACAGTTGTGGCAGAACAGGAAGCAAACGCATCCTTTTTCACATGAGGCCGGCAAGGAGAAGTGCGAGAGCTGAGTGAAAGGGGAAGCCCCTTATAAAACCATCAGATCTCATGAGAACTCACTCAGTATCATGAGCATAGTATGGGGGAAACTGCCCCCATGATTCAATTACCTCCCACCGGCTCTCTCCTACGACATGCAGGGATTATGGGAACTAAAATTCAAGATGAGATTTGGGTGGAGACACAGCCAAATCATATCAGAATAAAAATCGGAGGTCCCTTCTTTGTCTCAGTTTTGTTCACTCCCACATGCATGAGACATGTCAGTTGGCTTTGTCATGACTAGTCTGTCAGCAATGACACCACGATTAGATCTGCAAGTCTCCTAAAAGAATATTACCACCTGCTGGTTCAGTTGTACCAACTGTTTGGAAATGTTTTAAAAAAATAACTGGTATTTATAATGTGTTTTATAATTTCCAAAGTCTTCCTTTATAAACTACCTCAGTCACTTTTGCAACAACTTCATAATGTAGGCACTGTTATTGGGAGACACTCAGAGAAGTTAAAGAACTTATTCAAGGACACACAGGAAGACAGGGACAAAACTATGAAATCATCAAGGATTTCATACTTTATCTTGCTATTTGTAATTTGGATTCAGAATGCCTGGATTTAAATCCCAGGTCTCCCGCTTAGTAACCCTAAAACCCCTTTCATCACCCCTAAAATCAGGATGATAGAACTACCTACCTCAAAGGTCCTTGTGAAGAGTAATGGGCTTAACATGTCCACCGCTCTTAACAGGGTGCCTGTCATATGCTTAGTACACTACAAATGTTCTTTGTTACTATGGTGATGATGTTATCGGTCCTCTCTATAAAAGAGGTACTGGACTGGTCGCCTAGATAGAATATCTCTCTCAACAATTAATTAAAGAGGCTAAATTCGTAAAAGTATGTAAGTCCAGGCAATATCACAGATGATAGTAAGATAGTAGAAGTCAAATAGATGCATAGTTAGAAGGCCAATCACTCCTGCAGTGGTGGTTCCTAGATAACCTGACCCAAGCTAATCGTATCTAGTCTCATGAAACTCTTGTGAGAGACTAAGAGCCAATGTCAAGGGCTGAATTGTGTTCTCTCAAAATTTATGTTGAAGCCCTAGTTTCTAGTACCTTAGAATATAACTCGATTTGGAGATAGGACTTTTGTAAAGAGCTGATTAAGTTAAAATGAGGCTGTCAGCGTAGGTTCTAATTCAATCTGACTGATGTCCTTATAAGCAGAGGAATTTGGACATACAAAGAGACAACAGGGATGCACGTGCACAAAGGAAAGGCCACGTGGCAAGACAGTAAGAAGACAGCCATCTGCAAGCCAGGAAGAAATGCCCCAGAAGAGACCAAACCTGTGGACATGTTGATCTTGGACTACTAGTCTCCAAAACTATAAGAATATGCATTTCTGTTGTTTAAGCCACCCACTATGTGCTATTTCTTAATACAGCCATGGCAAATAAATATAGAGACTCTCGCTCATTGTTATCCAAAAGTTTAGTCAGGTGGTAACTAATGTGTGAAGAGATTTAGTGACTTGGGCCAGATCACACAGATTCTGACAGAGCCATAAACATGCCAATTCTACTTCAGGGATAGAGTTTGTGCTTCTGCATTAAATGCATTCAAATGCAGTAGGAGATTCCAAGTGTGAGGAACTACCGTGCAAAGCGCTAGTCCTTGTTACAATCATACTTTAGGGTATGTTCAATTTTGTCTAGATTAAGCTTCAATCAATGTTCCTGTCTACTAATTGGCTTAAGAAACAGGTTCCTAGGCTGGCATGGTGCCTAATGCCTGTAATTCCAGCAATTTGGGAGGCTGAGGTAGAGGATTGCTTTGAGCCAGTGAGTTAGAGACCAGCCTGAGCAACATAGTGTGACCCCCATCTCTACAAAAAAAAAATTAAAAATTAACTTGGCATAGTGGTGAGTAGCTGTAGTCTCAATTACTCAGGAGGCTGAGATTGGAGGATTAATTGAGCCCTGGAGGTCAAGGTTTCCTGTGATCCCACTAGTATACTCCAGCTTGGGGGCAGCACAGTGAGACAGTTTCAAAAAAAAAAGAAAGAATGAATGAAAAAAGAAACATGTTTCTTGAACTTCTGGCGCATTTTCATAAACAATTAAGTCCTATGTTAAATGTTAATGATTCTGGATCAAGTCTGCAGAGGCTGTATCATGGTCAATGATATCACCAATTTAATAAAGGAATAACTGAACTTTTAAATAATTATAATATTAATACATTGAATGTATAAGGCATTGTTAACTGCTCCAAAGCTTTTTATTTCTACTATTTAAGATTTTTTGAGGAAAAGCCAATTCTTAAAAACTATATCCAACTTTATTGGTACTTTATAGAAAGAAAGAAATGAAAACTTCAGGTGATAACACATCTGCTTTTCCACAATTATTTTTATCATATGAAAGACAGAGGGCGGAAGATAAAGCAAGAATTTATGGTGGTGTCAATGTGGTGAAAAATGTTCTTGAGTAGGAGCCGAACTACTATACAATTTTCTTGAGAAGACCAGCAGTCTTCCAAATGAGATATTATCTGCTGTCACTTCTCTGAGAAATATAGCACCTGCTTCTGCATGTTTCTTCTTCTCTGAACAGTTCTTCTGGGTGAGACCTGAAAGGTTGGCCAGCAGAAGCAAACAATTTGCCTATGTTTTCTTGGATCAGCAGCCCCTGACCTCACATTCTTTCAAATTCAAAGTTGAGCTGCTATTGTCTAGCTATTGTTCAGACTTCCCTGTTTGCATTGCAGAGTGAAAAAACATATTCAGAAGCAACTTTACAAGAAGCTACTCTAAAATATACATGCAGTTATTACTTATTGAACACGCTGTTCTGAGCTCAGTGCTGTCCCAGTTTCTGTGTGCTTCTTATTTCAGTTTTTCAGGAAGTTAGAAGGGAATAGGATAGTACACAGTTACAATTCACTCACTTATTTAATTAATATTATTAACGGAACATGTTCATTAAACGTGCAGGGTACAATCCTGGAGATGAAAAGAAAATAAAGATCATAAAAGAAAAACGGTCTAGACCTGAACTGCTCAATAGTGTAGCCATGAGCCATATGTGGATTTTAAAGTTTAAATTTAAATTAATAAAAATCAAATAAAATGAGAAATTGAGTTCCTCAGTCACACTAGCCACTTTTTGCATGCTCAAAAACCATGTGTCAGTGACCACCCTGCAGAGCAGCATAAAAGAACATTTTCGTTATTACTGAAAATTATTTTCTGGTCTAGAGATTAGCATATCCAATAATGTGCATATTCTGATATAGCATAGTTTAATTGTGTTCATGATAGGCAATACTGTGGAGTGATCCAACCTATTTTAGCCAAGGTAGGGAAAAAGTAATTGATGAATATGTGTAAAAAACAAGCTTTTACATTTATGAAATATGTAAAGACTGTATGTAAAAGATCTTTTATTTGTTCTGTCCTTTTCTAAAATGGGAAATATGATTTACAGTGGGCTTCTAAGGGATGTCAATGTCATAGTACAATAGACAATAGCATGTGGCATATTGGATCCCAAGGGCTTCGGAAAGATGTACATTAGCAGTCAATACAGTTATAAAATTATACAAAGGGTTATCAAGCTTTCTCTGAGGTCAAGGAGTCCTGTCATAGTAGGCAAATAAATCTATAATAGGTGGTCAGACAGACATCTGCCTTTCCAAAGGGTGAGAGGATCAAAAATGTAAATATGGGAGACAAATTTAGACATAAGAACCAGATGTGAGCAGTGAGTCAACCACAGGGCAATGTACGTGGATTCCATTGAACAGACAGCTTGCTTTCTCTTTCAAATGTATTGATTACGAGGCTTTACAAGTGACCTCGATGTCACTGTTTTCCAGAAACAAGATGGGTAACTTTGGGTTGTATAGGGTCATGGTTAAGATTAATGTGGTAAATGCAGCATGATAATTGAATGCTTCTATTACCCTTGTAATTCAATTAATTTCTTAATAAACACTTGTAGTTATTTTGCTCTCAGTTTTCTTAGTGCACATCTATAAATTCATTACTTGTGCATTTAAATAGTAACTTATGTTGCTTAGACAATGAATAACATTATCACTAATGTTGGAAAATGTATAGGTTTATTATAATTCATAATGTATTAACTATAACATAATGAAAGAGAAAGCAATAATATTCACTCTGAAAATATGAGGGTTTTCATCACATTTTTTATTGTTTTTATCTTCTTTATGAGTACAAAAGACATTTTAGGGGACATTATATATGGTTATTTCAGCATTAATCACTACAGTGGTATTATGCCAAATCTCATGAGCTTATCAAATTTGGATTTGTGATCTTGCTCCTTTACCTGGCTGGTTCTGTATAATCCTCTCTTCCGGTTGGAATGCACCAAAAGTGCAGGTAGGGGAGTATATGGAGAAAAGTGCAGGAAACAGTTACAAGCAGCGGCGTGTTGTCTTTGAGAAAGAACTCATGATAAAATCTGAAATACAGGCCACACAAGCACGCAGAGTCTGTGGCAATTATTAAGAGGCACACGAGAGGCAAATAAAAGAAGGAAAACCAGATATAAATGAAAAGTAGAGTTAATACTGAAAGGAGTAGAAAAAGTTTCAAATATTAGTTCTGTGTGTGTAGACACATGTCAGCAGTTAGGATTTTGATATTTTCTAAGCAGATTCTGCCTGAGTGTCTAGTCTCTATAGCACAGTGGCTCTTCATTGGGGATGAATATCTGAATTACCCATGGAGCTATAATATATATATAAATCCCTAAGCTCCAGCTCCAAGAAATTCTGAGATATGGTAGCTTGTATCCCATTTAGGCCTGTGGAGGTGTCTCTGTTTAAAAGCAAGTGCTTCTTTGCCTACCTCTTGTAGAACTCTCAAAGGTTTCAATCTGTGTCATAGTATTTGATCAACTTTCTTTTCTTCAAATCATGTGAGTTCACTTTTTCTTTTTGTGGATTTGTAGAAAGCTAAAGTAATGTTGCAACAACTTGTTCCATTAAAAATAGGCTATAAATTAAAGCAAGAAAATTCTGTCACACAGAAATTGCTAGTATCAAACAGAGCCTGAGGTTTCTGCTGCTAGAGGCCTCAACAAATAGTCTTGCTCATGACTCCTCTGCTTCTTGCCATTTCTCTACAATCAGTGAGAGACTGCCATCCTGCCTTCAGAATGCAGCCAAGAAAGGCAATTTAGAGGCTGGTGTTTTGATGATGAACCTTATGATTCTTGATCCTAGCAATTTGGTATCTAAATTAGCTCAATGTTATTTGTGGAACTGGAAGGAGTAGTGTTCGGTACATGGTCTTAGTTGCAAACAACAAAAGAGAATTCTAGCTAATTTTGGGGGGAAAAAAAAGCATACTAGATAAATACACAACTACCCAAAGAGTCTTATTAGAAAGCTGGAGGACCCAGCTCTGAACTAGGCACAAACTAATGAAAGCTGGGCATCAGATAAACCAGCAAATCAAATCCACTAAGACAGCCTGGCTGGATGGACATTACAGGCACTGGTACAGCCTGGAACTCTCCAACAGCTTCTCATTGCTGCTGTGAATGATTTCCCAGTTCTTTCTGTATTATTTTCCTCCCTCATGAGACATAGTTCCAGGAAGGAATCTCTGATCACTAAGACTATATTATATGCCTGTACCTAAGTGTGAGAGCAAGATGCAATGTGTCTGGTTGCTTCAATTTTTACAGGGGAAAATGCGTCTCTAATGAACATCTTTCACTTCAAAGTCCTTTTAAAATAAAGCTGTTTTATTTTAAAATAAATAAAGGAGAGGTATAGTCTTTGAGGAAAATGTTTATGACAGACACTACTCATAATGCCCATTGGCAATTACCATTGACTAAACTGAGCATGTGATACGTTTGCCCCTTTGACAGTTCTAGGAAACAAAGTCTCAAAGCTGCATGGAATGTGTGGTATTTGCTGAGGCCATTTGTAACATTGATTGTTGTCACTAACATGCATAAGAGTTGACTGTAAAGAAACACCAGCAAACAAAGTTCTCTAGGACTATGAGATAGACCTATTATTTATCTTTTGTTTAAATATTGGCCCATATCTCTTCAGGCTGAGAAGCAGACTTTTACCTTGCTTACAGAGGCAAGGAGAAGATATTGTCTTAGGAGTAGAGAAGAGTTGATATCAAACTTTAGTGTTGAAGTGTATTGATATGTGTGAGACAAGTGGTTGTGATAAGCTATGCAAACTACTTCGTGATACCAGTGTGATCCAAATGTGCACTGTTAGTTGAGACTTCCTAATTTAAAGGTCGGGATTCAATAATCAAATCCCCTTTCTGAGATTTTAGCCATGAACCTGAAATTTTCAAATAATAAAGGAAAACTGATATTAGAACAACTTACTTGCCGATTATTGTTTTGAATGCCAGTTAGAAGAAAGAAAATACCTTGAGGAGTATCTTTATATTTTAGAAATGGACACAGTTTGATCTATGGATGGCTCTAAATTGTGATCATTTTACTCAATTCATTCTCTGTGTTTTGTGAAATTTTATTCAGTTTTAATGATTTCAAATATAGCCGTAAGAGGACTCAATATTTTCTTTTAATGAACTTCCCTCCAAAACCTGGACATCTACTTGTTAGTGTCATTTCTGTTAACTCTAAGTTGTTTTTAAGTAATTTTCTTACCACCTCTGTAAGTTTAACTTGCCATACCAGCCTTGCCCACCTTATATGTGCCACTTTTGGAGATGATACAATTGTCTAGCTAATTTTTACGTGCCTGTATCTATATCTATTTCTCTTTCTAAAGATTCTTCAAGAACAACTCTTCTTCAGAACAATAAGTCTTTAATTTGTGTTTATGTAGTAGTATTTTTAATAACAATTCAATCTGTATCTATTTTAACACATGGGTTGATGGCATTGTATCCCACTCTATGTTCTTTACATTTCTTCCAAAGTTTCTACTCCTAAATACATAATCTTCATAAGACTTATAAAGGCTCATATCTGCTCCAATTTATCAGTAGGTGGACAAACATTTCACAGTGGCTTTTACAGTTTCGTAAAAGGATGAAGTCCAACTATGATTTTAAGTGAATGATTATTTTTCATGACATCATGCATTAGTTATCTTTGAATGGTCCTTATTGTGCAACAAGGGCTAAATAAAGATCCAAAATATTTTTTTTCTTTATTCATGTCAATTTAGAAAATATTTTTTCTTACATATTTCTGATATACAAGAATATTACAGAATTAAAACTACATTTTTGACACTTATCAATGCTTCATATAAATACATCTCATGGCAAGTTTGCTATTTGTGTTATTTTCTCCAATTTTAAATTTAAAGATTACTACTATTATTTAATTAATATAGAAAACCAGTTACTAGCCTGCAGTTAGAATTGACAACAAAACAGGTAGTGAAGCCACGTCCTTGTCTGTGGTAAATACTCGAGGTTCATCATCTCATGCCAAGTAGATTAAGGGCATGGACACACACAAGGAGTGAGTTTAGGAGTAGAGTCTCCATAGGAAAAAGAAAGATAACGGAAGACGGCTCTCTCTCTTGAGAGAAAGAAGGGCACCCAAATGGGAATTCCAGCCCATGGCGGAGTGCACCGGATTTTATAGACAGGCTTGAGGGGGCAGTGTCTGATTTACATAGGGATCGCAGATTGGTTGAACCAGGTATGATATTTACATAATGCGTGGGGAAGGCTGGCCACCCCACCCTAATCTTATTATGGAAATGGGCTTTCTACTTGGCCAGTGCCATGTTGTCTGCTTCTTACTGTACGCATGGCTGGAAAGGAGAAGAGAAGATGGAGCTGCCATTTTGAACATGCCTAGTCCCAGATAGCCTTTTCTTAGTGGCACAACTGCCAGCATCCACCCATGCAAGCTTCTAGCTTGCTCGTCTATGTTTGCAGCTCGATTTTACAGGCTGCTCTTTGTTAGAAAAGAAAATGATTTGGGGCTGCCTCTCATTAAAAGGAAAATCTTCAGAGGACTTCCTTGCCCTCAGTATCTGCCTAAACAATTTCTTCTTAATTCCTGTATCAGTAGGAACTGCATTCATGAGCTTCATCCTCTTTCCTAAATTTTTAAACAATTAAACCAGATGGCCTCCCATTTCTAAGACCCATAAAGCAGATCATAAGCAGGAAAAGCACCCATAATTCTTTACGTCTTCTTTACTTTTCTAGCATGTCATTCACTGTGGCCACACAAATATGTATACATACTGTCTTAGTCCATCTTTTGTTATTTATAACAGAATATATGAAACTGGTTAATTTATTTAAAAGGAAATTAATTGCTTACAGTGCTGGAGGCTGAGAAGTCCAAGGTCATAGGGCCCCATCTGGCAAGAGCCTTCTTGCTGATGGGGACTCTCCAAGTCCCGAGGTGGTACAGGGCATCACATGGCAGGGGGGTCAAACATGCTAGTTCAGATCTCACTTCCTCTTTTTATAAAGCCACCAGTTCCACTGCCATGATAACCCGTTCATCTACTAACCCATGAATGGATTAACCCATTCATGAAGGCAAAACCTTCACGAACTAATCACCTCTTAAAGGTCCCACCTCTCAATACTGCCACAGTGGGGATTAAGTTTTGTAGATCAAAAAATCAACTTACCAAAGTAGATTAATAGGAAAAAAAAAGTCATACGAATTGTTTTAATATGTATACATAAGAGCCTTCAGAATAAAGACCCAAAGATACAGGGGTAATTATTCACGTTTATGCTTAGGTTCAACAAAGCATTCATAGCTTTGTGGAAATATGATTGAACAAAATGGCTGTGATCTAATGTTAATAGCCTGATTGGGGAACCCACTATAGCCTATCTGTATAGATTCTTCTTGGCCTCTCTGAGCATGTATTCCTTCCTTCTGGGTATAGAGCAGGGACCCCTCTGGAGTGGGGCTCTTATAACCTACAGACAAACCAAGTAGGTTAGATTTTCTTTATGGCCAATTTGTACTTAGAAAGGCAGAGGGAAAATTAGAATGATATATTTAGGTTTTATATCTGACTTTTAGAAAAGCGGTTCTGGTTTCTATTACACACTTTGGAGAAGAGAGATTCTAGTTGCTATGGCTAGCCTCAGGGGAGAATGAGACTGAGACAGGACAGCGGGAGGGTGGAGAAAAACTTTTGCTTCTGAGGCTGCCACCGAGGCCTTCATTTTAGGTTGCTGTTTTATGAGCCCCAATAGTTTCAACATGGGTTTTGGAAGGGTCATTCAAACCATAGTATGTACACATAAATGTGTGCACACAAATACACATAGAAATATGTCAGTTTGCAGAAGAGACAGACTTGAACACATAAAACAGTCAATATATATTTATTGAGTTAATAAATAGAAACATTATGGAGATGTCCATTACAAGGTAAATGATGTGACTTGTACATTAATCATGATGATGAAATCCAAATGGTTAGAATGACAAATAAAATCGAATCCACTTAATTCCTATTCACCAAAATGAAAGATGAGGTGTATTACTAGAATGCTATAAAAGAAATCTCCTGTATATACTTTAAAATACTAGAATTATAAAATATTAACATGCAATGCTTTTGGTTACTGTCAGTACAGTTAGACACATTACATTCATATCTTTTCTATTCTCTCTGAAACCTTACTATTTTTGACCATTTCACTAGGATGTGCAATTAATGACATCAAATTTCAAATCAATCTGTTTTTATACTTTTTAGTGATTCTGTAGAGGCTTAGTGTTAGAAAGAATCTTAGATAAATGAATAAGATGTAATTAGAGAATTATCTGTGGGTTTTAATTATTCTTGCTAATGCTATAGTTTCTATTACAATAGGTAATTAGGGGAGACATGTCTTAGTAACAGCACATGTGGAAAGCTCTAGAGATTTTATTTGGCAACAAGCTAAATATGAAACAGCATTGTTACATAAGTGTTAATAGGCTAACTTTACCTTAAATTAATAAAATTTATATAAAGGAATAGGGATGGTAGTCACTCAAACTTTCACTATTCTTATTATACTACCTGTGGAGCATTTGCATAAATTCTAAAGAATGCAATTATAAAGGCCATATATCCAGAAGAAAGTGAGTAAAATAGTGAATGCATCTGAAATTGCAGGACATGAAATATAATTGAAGTAACTGATCTGTCAAGCCTAGAGTAAGAACTTAGGATGGATAAGAAAGCCTCCCTCACATATAGCAAAGGGATTAGATGTATTCTTATAAATTAAGAAGATATAACAAGGACGAATGGAGAGCACTGGAACAGAGTGTTCGTTGATTGGCCAAGAAGAGTGAAAAATCCTCTGCCATTTATGGATGTCCAAAAAAAAAAGAAGAAAAAGAAAACAAAGCCCTACTTTTATGGGTAAAATTAGAATCAAGGATTAGAATCTAAAATTTCACAATCTGTTGGCAATTTGAGAGAGAGATGATTTTCTGTCATATAAAAGTTTAATAATGTCTCCCTTCAGCCCTAGAGAACACAGATTTAGAATGCTTCCAACAAACAAAATCTAAACATATCAGTTTCATAATATTGACAATGCAAAAATCTGGAAACATTATAAATTAAAAGCTAATATATCTAGTATGATAAAATATCTACAGAGACTTTGTCTCAAGGGAGTATACATTTTTCCCTTTTTTATAATTTTCTGAATATTTAAAGTGAATATGATTTCTTATAATCTGAATAAAATAATAATACTATTTTATCTTGAGACAAAAGAAATGCTACTCTATCTTTGGAATGAATCTTGTAGTTAATATTAATTTGTATATTTCTACAGTTCTCAAAATAAATAGATTTTTGTTATTCAAAATATATACAACTTAATTAGTTCCACCTTTTTCTTTTTTTCCAGTGAGTAAGCACAATATTCTGCTTTTGATGCTAAGTGGTTAAGTATCTATAGAAGGTGCTTTGGGTTAAATTGTGTTCCCCAGAGAGATATATGTTCAAGTCCTATCTCCCAGTACTGATGGATATTACTTTATCTGGAAATAGTCTTTGCAGACGTAATCAAGTGAAAATGAGGTCATGCTGGATTAGGGTGGGCCCTAATCCAATAACTAATGTCCTGGTAGTTAGAGAAATTTTAGACACAGAGACACACACAGAGAAGGCCATGTGAAGACAGGGGCAGAGATTAGAGTGATGCTTCTACAAGCTAAGAAGTGCCAAGAATTGCAGGCATCCACCACAAGCTAAAAAGAAGCAAGGAAACATCCTTGCCTAGAGCTTTCAAAGAGAAATGTTGGGATCCAGAACCTGAGACAATATCTATTGTTTTAAGCCATGCAGTTTGCGGTGCTTTGTCACATCAGCCCTAGGAAATAAATACGGAAGAAAATTCTTGATGATAGATTTTTATTAAATAGGAAAATTCTCAGGATACTATTAGTAAGAAAAACAATAATCAACATTTTTCTGCCTTCGAAGAAACCAAGTCATTATTTAAAAATGTCTTTCCCGTATTATTTTCCTTTAGTGCATGCTATGAAAACTGTATTTAATTTTCATGTTAGCTATAAAAACAGTTGATTGAATAATCAAATATTTTAAACTAAAATCTCAATAATTTGGAGATAAACATCTCTAGATCTTTGCTTTATTCTCTTCTAAGCACAGTATTTAAAATTATATTTATTTTACATATATATTGATTTACTATTCTTCACTATAATGTAAGCTCATTAGTTGTTTTAATACTGGCTGGTGCGTAGAAAATACTAAAAAGTATTCGTTCAGTGCTCCTAATATATGAACATCAGCAGCTTCAGGCTTAGCATATACAGTAGGACAAAAAGTTTCAACTGCCCGGGTTGACTTATTAAGGCCCCACTGAGGTCATGTCCGATACCTGAAATAATATCTGGAGCAGTGGAATGGCGTGCGCTGAAATGGCATGCTCTGGGTTTCATGCGCGTCCTGTGAAGAGACCACCAAACAGGCTTTGTGTGAGCAACATGGCTGTTTATTTCACCTGGGTGCAGGCGGGCTGAGTCCGAAAAGAGAGTCAGCGAAGGGAGATAGGGGTGGGGCCGTTTTATAGGATTTGGGTAGATAAAGGAAAATTACAGTCAAAGGGGGATTGTTCTCCAGCGGGCAGAGTCGGGGTCACAAGGTGCTCAGTAGGGGAGCTTTTGAGCCAGGATGAGCCAGGAGAAGGAATTTCACAAGACAACGTCATCAGTTAAGGCAGGAACAGGCCATTTTCACTTCTTTTGTGGTGGAATGTCATCAGTTAAGGCAGGAACTGGCCATCTGGATGTGTATCTGCAGGTCACAGGGGATATGATGGCTTAGCTTGGGCTCAGAGGCCTGACATGCCTGTCTTCTTATATTAATAAGAAAAATAAAATGAAACAGTGGTAAAGTGTTGGGACGGTGAAATTTTGGGGGGATGGTAGGGAGAGATAACGGGCGATGTTTCTCAGGGCTGCTTTAAGCGGGATTAGGGGCGGCGTGGGAACCTAGAATGGGAGAGATTAAGCTGAAGGAAGATTTTGTGGTAAGGGGTGATATTGTGGGACTGTTAGAAAAAACATTTGTCGTGTAGAATTGTTAGTGATGGCCTGGATATGGTTTTGTATGAATTGAAAAACTAAACGGAATAAGAGAAGGAGAAAAACACGTTATTAAAGGTCTAAGAATTGGGAGGACCTAGGACATCTAATTAGAGTACCTAAGGAGATTCAGCATAGTCCTGTCAGCAAAGATTATTTATTTACTTCAAGAGTTAAGAGTGGCAGTTTAGGGATAGCACCAGGAGATATCAGCTGTGATGGCTTGGAGAAACAGTGTAAACCGGCAGTGTAAACAAGAGCAGGGCATTTATGAGTAGTTGAGAATGGTGAATAGGAGTATGACTAGACAGAAGATAGTAGGGATGGCAAGTTTTTTGGGGGCACAGTCTAAGTTAGTCTGGTGTCTGGAATGAGACTGGGGCCTAATAAAAAGGAGTATCTATACAGGAGCTCAAATGGGCCATACCTTGTAGCATTCTGAGGACAGGTCTGACTTCTGAGAAGGGAAAGTGGTAAAAAGTATTGTCCAGTCCTTTTTAAGTTGGTGGCTGAGCTTGGTGAGGTGTGTTTTGAAAAGACCTTTAGTCCGTTCTACTTTTCCTGAAGATGGAGGACCATAAGGGATATAAAGGTTTCACTGAATACTAAGAGGCTGAAAAACTGCTTGGCTGATTTGACTAATAAAGGCTGGTCTGTTATCAGACTGTATAGAGGTGGGAAGGCTAAACTGAGGAATTATGTCTGACAGAAGGGAAGAAATGACTGTGGTGGCCTTCTCAGACACTGTAGGAAAGGCCCCTACCTATCCAGTGAAAGTGTCTACCTAGACTAAGAGGTATTTTAGTTATCTGACTCGGGGCATGTTGAGTGAAGCTAATTTGCCAGTCCTGGGTGGGGGCAAATCCTCGAGCTTGATGTGTAGGGAAGGGAAGGGGCCTGAATTATCCCTGAGGAGTAGTAGAATAGCAGATGGAACACTGAGAAGTTATTTCCTTGAAGATAGATTTCCACGATGGAAAGAAAATGAGAGGTTCTAAGAGGCGGGCTAGTGGCTTGTACTATAGCATAGCCTGCCTTTGCTGGTGTGTGGCGATTAGGCCTGGTGGAACTGCCATCAATAAACTTAAGTGTGATCAGGGTGAGAAACAGGGAAGAAGGAAATGTGGGGAAATGGGGTGAACGCCAGGTGGATCAGAGAGATTAAGTCATGAGGGGGTCAGGTGTGGTATCTGGAATAATGTGGGAGGCCAGATTGAAGTCCAGGACAGGAACAATGGTAATTGTGGAGACCTAACAAAGAGTGAGTATAGCTGAAGGAGCCAGGCAGCAGAAAGTATATGCATCAGGTGTGAGTAAGAAAATAGATTTTGGAAATTATGAGAGCTGTAGAGAGTGAGTTGAGCATAGTTTGTGATTTTGAGGGCCTCTAAAAGTAGTAAAGCAGCGGCAGCCACTGCACGCAGACGTGAGGGCTAGGCTAAAACAGTAGGGTCAAGTTGTTTGCACACAAAGGCTACAGGGTGCGGTCCTGGCTCTTGTGTAAGAATTCTGACCGCACTAACCATGCCTAGGAAGGAAAGGAGTTGTTGTTTTGTAAGGAATTGAGGTTTGGGAGGTTAATTAGACATGATCAGCAGGGAAAACACGTGTGTTTTTATGAGAATTATGCTGAGATAGGTAACAGATGAGAATGAAATTTGGGCTTGACTGAAGTAATGAGAGGTGTCTGTGAAGCCTTGCAGCAGTACAGCCCAGGTCATTTGCTGAGCCTAATGGGTGTCGGGGTCAGTCCAAGTGAAAGCAAAGAGAGGCTGGGATGAGGGGTGCAGGGGAATAGTGAAAAAAGCATCTTTAAGATCGAGAACGGAATAGTAAGTTGTGGAGGAAGGTATCAAGGACAAAAGAGTGTACAGGTTTTGCACCACAGGGTGGATAGGCAAACAATTTGATTGATAAGGCACAGATCCTGAACTAATCTGTAAGACTTGTCCGGTTTTTGGACAGGTAAAATGGGGGAATTGTAAGGAGAGTTATAGGTTTTAGAAGCCCATGCTGTAGCAGGCGAGTGATAACAGGCTTTAATCCCTTTAAAGCGTGCTGTGGGATGGGATATTGGCATTGAGCAGGGTAAGGGTGATTAGGTTTTAATGGGATGGTAACAGGCATGTGATCAGTTGCCAGGGAAGGAGTAGAGATGTCCCATACTTGTGGGTTAAGGTGGGGGGATACGAGAGGAAGACACGAAGGAGGCTTTGGGTTGGGGAGAAGGGCGGCAATGAGATGCGGCTGTAGTCCAGGAATAGTCAGGGAAGCAGATAATTTGGTTAAAATATCTCGGCCTAATAAAGGAACTGGGCAGGTGGGGATAACTAAAAGGAGTGCTTAAAAGAGTACTGTCTAAGTTGGCACCAGAGTTGGGGAGTTTTAAGAGCTTTAGAAGCCTGGCTGTCAATACCCACAACAGTTATGGAGGCAAAGGAAACAGGCCCTTGAAAAAGAAGGTAATGTGGAGTGGGCAGCCTCCGTATTGATTAAGAAGGGGACGGACTTACCCTCCACTGTGAGAGTTACCTAAAGCTCGGCGTCCGTGGTGGTCTACGGGGCTTCAGAGGCGATCAGGCAGCATCAGTCTTCAGCTGCTAAGCTGAGAAGGAGTCAGTCAGAGAGCCTTGGGCCAGAGTTCCAGGCTCTGGGAGTGGCTGCCAGGTGAGCTGAACAGTCCGATTTCCAGTGGGGTCTTGCACAGATGGGACACGGCTTAGGAGGAATCCGGGGCTGCAGGCATTACTTGGCCTGGTGGTCAGATTTCTGGCACTTGTCATAAGCTCCTGGGGAAGGAGGTTCTGGAGGAATGCCTGGCCGCTGCGGTTCAGGCATTTGTAAGTTTTTGTGTGCTGGAGATGTGGCTGGGGTTTGTCTCCCAGTGGAGGCAAGGAATTGCATCTTTTTTCTATTATTGTACACCTTGAAGGCGAGGTTAATTAAATCCTGTTGTGGGGTTTGAGGGCCGGAATTTAATTTTGGGTGTTTTATTTAATGTTGGGAGCAGATTGGGTAATAAAATGTATTTTGAGAGTAAGACGGCCTTTTGACCTTTTAGGGTCCAGGGCTGTAAAGGGTCTCAGGTTGCTGCCGAAGGAGCCATGAACTTGGCTGGGTTTTTATATTTGATGTAAAGGAGCCTAAAAGCTATCTGATTTGGGATAAAGAAAAAGGAGCATTAACTTTGACTATGCCTTTAGCTCCAGCCACCTTTTTAAGAGTAAATTGCTGCACAGGTTGGGGAGGGCTAGTCACGGAACGAAACTGTAAGCTGGACCAGTTGTGAGGAGGGGAGGCAATAAAAAGATTACAGGGTGGAGGAACAGAAGCTGAGGAAGAATTGGGACCTAGCTTGGCCTGGCGAGCAGCAGCCTGGGGAGGAGGGGAGAGGTCAGATGGGTCTGTAGAAAAGGAAGATTAGAAAGACTCAGCGACGCTTGGGGTTGGGACTGAGGGGACAGGTGGGAGGGAAAGAAGGAAGATTTGGGATGAGTTGCCTTGGGAACAGAGACTAGAGAGGGGCCGATATGTAAAAGAATGCCTGGACATCAGGCACCTCAGACCGTTTGCCTATTTTACAACAAGAATTATTTAGATCTTGCAGGACGGAAAAATTGAAATTGCCGTTTTCTGGCTATTTGGAACTACTGTCGAGTTTGTATTGGGTTCAAGCAGCATTGCAGAAGAAAATAAGATGCTTAGATTTTAGGTCAGGTGAGAGTTGAAGAGGTTTTAAGTTCTCAAGAACACAGGCTAAGGGAGAAGAAGGAGGAATTGAAGGTGGAAGGTTGACCATAGTGAAGCCCAGTGAAAAGAGTAGAGACATGGAGGGAAGGGGTTCAGGGGTTATCCTCCAGAAAAGCAGGAAAGGGGTCGGGGCCCAGAGATATGAGGTCAGGTCACAGAAATAAGGGATTGGGGTGCAGAGATATAAGAGGTTGGGACATGGAAATAAGGGATCGGGGCACAGAGATATAAGGTTTTGGGGTACTCGCCCCTCCCCCAGAAAAGCGGTACTTGCCACTAAGGGTGAAGAAGGGGTTGGGGGTTTCTTGCCCCCCAGAAAGGTGGAGAAGGGGTAGAAACACAGAGAGAAGGGGTTGGGGTACTTGCCCCTTCCCCAGAAAAGCCGGACTTGCCACTAAGGGTGAAGGACCAAGGCAGGCGTCCCTGCGTGGTCTGACACCTCTGAAACATGGGTGAATAATCAGAGAGGCGTCCCTTCAATGATTAAACACCAAGGGAAGGCTACCTTCCGTAGTCCGTGACCGGCGCCAGAGTTTTGGGTCCACGGATAAAACGTGTCTCCTTTGTCTCTACCAGAAAATGAAAGGAATTGAAATTAAGAGAAGGGAGAGATTGAAGAGTGGAAAGGAGAAAGTGGTTGAGGGATAGTGAGAGAGGTTGGAGAAGAGAGTAAGAAGGGGCTGCTTACCCGATTTAAAATTAGTGAGATGTTTCTTGGGCTGGTCGGTCTGAGGACCTGAGGTCGTAGGTGGATCTTTCTCATGGAGCAAAGAGCAGGAGGACAGGGGATTGATCTCCCAAGGGAGGTCCCCCGATCGGAGTCACAGCCAAATTTCATTCGCATCCGTGTGAAGAGATCACCAAACAGGCTTTGTGTGAGCAACATGGCTGGTTATTTCACCTGGGTGCAGGCGGGCTGAGTCCGAAAAGAAAGTCAGGGAAGACAGACAGGAGTGGGGCCATTTTATAAGATTTGGGTAGGTAAAGGAAAATTACAAAGGGGGGTTGTTCTCTGGCAGGCAGGAGTGGGGGTCACAAGGTGCTCAGTAGGGGAGCTTTTGAGCCAGGATGAGCCAGGAGAAGGAATTTCACAAGACAATGTCATCAGTTAAGGCAGGAACAGGCCATTTTCACTTCTTTCGTGGTGGAATGTCATCAGTTAAGGCAGGAACCAGCCATCTGGATGTGTACGTGCAGGTCACAGGGGATATGATGGCTTAGCTTGGGCTCAGAGGCTTGACATATAATATATATGAATACATCATATATATAATCAGGTACTTTTATGGCAATGACCTGGTCATTATTAGTCATGATTTTTTTCCAAAAAGTAACATTTTAGCATTAGTCTTTCTCTAAGGGATATAAAAGCCAACCTGAGCCAAGTTCTCTTGGGAAAGTACTTCCAACAGCCCTGGTAGATTTTAATATTTATCAGAACTGTGTGATACAGAGCAGGAATGCCTGGAGCCTTTAAACAGAATAATCTACAATTCACAACCAGTATCTTTAAAATGTAAAGTATCAGGCTTTTTAAAAACGAGGACAGTCTTGTCAAATGCTAATCTTGGAACTACTTAACTGCTGTTTTTGCAGTAGCAACTAGTGTTACCACAGAGGAAAAAATAACAGAACAAGCCATGCATTTTATAGTAAGCTTCGGTTTATGAAAAAGTGTATATTATCCTTATTCATTTGCATTGTTACAGCTGTGCTTTACAGTATATTTTGGTGCCTGTATAGATGTTAGCTAGAACTGACCCTTATTTTATAGTTAAATAATTGGAAGGAGGAATTTGCAGTCATTATTCCCTATCCTTGCTCTTTAAGCATTTTATGCATTCCAAAAATAGTTGGAAAAATTTGCACAGATTAAATCATTTAGATTTTGCTTAAAATGAGAGCTAAAATTTAAATGAAATGAAACTTATTTAACTGTTTGCTAATTATTTTTTCTTTCTATAGTATCTGTAGGTCAAAGTGTGTTTACGTATTTAATGTTATTTCAGGTTATCTAAGCGGACAAATATAAAGTGTATTAAAATGGGAGGTTTGTTAAGAAACTGGCCAGAGGTGAGGTGGGGTGTGGGAGTCATTTCTCTGCTAGGCAGAGGCTTAATGAAATAGATCTTCCAAAAAGACCTAAAAACCAACCAACCAATAAAAGCCCACTATTGTTCTGTTTTAATTTGTTCCATGGGTCCACCAGCAGAGATGAGGAACTTTCTTCTGGGGAAAACCAAGAGCATTACTTTCACTTTTAGGTGGTGTTTTGGTAATTCAGAAATTAAAGCATTTAGCTAAAACCCTGCTGGCTTTTTTATTAGCATAAAAAAAGAGGAGTTACACTCCAGGCTTGAGATCACAAGTCCATTTCTAAAGATTTGTCATTCTTTCCTCCAATTTTTGTCACTCTCCTTGTGCTGTTTCCTTTTCTTTGAAATGGTTGGCAGTAAGAGCCTGAAAATGAATGGAGCCTGAGGGCTTGTCATCTGAGCCCCCAGGTAGAGAGGATCCTGAGGAATCTGCTAATCTGAGGAAGAAAAGGGACCTGCCACAACTAATCTAGGTGGGAGGAAATTTGGGTTTGGATTGGTGTTTGCCCTCAAGTGAAATCATGGTTAGAGCTTTGCTTTTACATTGACTTGAAGACTCCATTAGCCAGTTTTCAGTGTGGCGTATTTACCTGCCATCATAGCTGATGAGGCCCTTCAACCAACATTGTAGCTATAGATGAATAGTCAAGTTACCTATAATTATAATCTAGGTTAATAATGGACTGGTAATATCTTCTTGATGGTCAATAACCCATCAACATTTTCTTAAGATAAAATACTTTTAGTTACTCAACTAAACCAAAATATACTTGAGAAATTATTGTTGGATTAGGCAGTCTTCTAAGCCCCATCTACCAATCTACAATTTTGATCCCACCAATAAAAGATGATCCTAGATAGTATAGAAATAATACTCAAATGAGTGAGTTAGTCAAGTGGGTCAAAATCACTGAGTTAGAAAAGGCATTTTAACATCCCCCTCACAATATGTGATATGTACTGAGTTGAGTACCATTTTAAAATAATAACTACTTCTCAGCTTTTTGGCTAAGATCAAGGGCAGTAGCATTTTAGAGATTAATTTAAATGCTGTACATCCCAAAAATATTTTATATTATGCTTCTAATAGATTAAGATTTTATAGGTCATGATATGCATTATACATGCATATTTGTTATATCACATACACATTGCCATACATTTGAAAAATAGTTATACACAGGTTATATATTGACTTATTCTACAGACAATTCTTTGTGCTCATATTCTAGGACCACTTACCAAGATCTCATGGTCTCTCCTAGGGGTTGAAGGTCCACAGATTCCAAATCTTGTTGATTCTCAAGAGATAAGATATGGCACTCTGTACAGGGTTTAGTGTGCAGTTTGAAAAAGTATACTCATATTTGCATAACAAAGTACTTTTGGTTGGTGAAGTTCACAGAGAAGGAAAGTAAAGAAAATTCTGAATTAAATTATTTGGTGTATTAGGGTTCTCTAAAGGAACAGAACTAATGGGATAGATATATATATATAAATAAAGGGGAGTTTATTAAGTATTGGCTCACAAGATTACACGGTCCCACAATAGGCCCTCTGCAAACTGAAGATCAAGGAAAGCCAGTCAGAGTCCCAAAACAGAAGAACTTGGAATCCAATGTTCAAGGGCAGGAATCATCCAGCCTAGGAAATAGATGTAGGCTGGGAGGCTAAGCCAGTCTAGACTTTTCACGTTTTTCTGCCTGCTTTATATTCTAGCTGTGCTGGCAGCTGATTAGATGGTGCCCACCAAGATTAAGGGTGGGTTTGCCTTTCTCAGCCCAGACTCAAATACTAATCTTCTTTGGCAGCACCCTCTCAGACCCACCCAGGATCAATACTTTGCATCCTTCAATCCAATCAAGTTGACACTCAGTATTAACCATCCCAAGTCCACCCCTTCTCAACTTGAACCCATACATGTCTTCTGAGACCGTACATAAACTTCAAATAAAGGTAATAAGGTCATAATTACACCTAACATAATACAGCTATCCTTTGCACAAGTGGAAATGTACCACTCCCCAATCCAAATACTATTATATAAAGTTAACAATACATGCTGATATGAAATCAATAAATCTTATGCCACATGATAAAGGAAAAAGGAAATAAAATGAAGATATTTTCTTACTACAAGTACATACATGTATGAACATGTTTTTAACAAAAGAAGGAGGAAATACTCATGACAATTACCATCCTTGTTTATGCATCTGGTCACGTGGTTGTAGCTGGTATTGATGACTACCTTCTTCTACTACCCATTCTGTATTCCTTCGCCTTCAGCAAGCACCTCAGCAGGTCAAGGTTTTTCTCCTGGTGGAGTGACCCAAACCTTCATTCCTGAAGGGTCTGGGCCATTTGTAGTCCTGCCTGGATTGGGCTGTGGTAATTTCCCATTGACCTTAATCACAGGGCATGGTAATACTAAGAGATGCCCTAATGGATCTCCTGTATTCCATGCATACTCTTCCTTACCTCTGTTGTGAAGCAGTAGACTGATTTCATCTTGATATTCTGGGTCAGCCACCCCAGCCAACACTGTAACTCCCTTCTTAGCCTGTTGACTTAAAGGTAACAGGAGCCCAAAGTGTCCAGGTGGCAATCTTAACTTCCAGTTTAATGAATCGTTGTGTTTCCTGGTGGCAGCATTCCTCCCTCTGGAACTAAGACCTCTAGCCCAGCAGAACATAATGTAGCAAGAACAGGAAGCAAACATTTTACTAGTGGCTCACTAGGGGTGATGGTGAGTGGTTCCACTCCCACTGCCACCCCTTGATTCCTGGACCTGTGAATCCTGGCTGTGGGAGAAAGAGGACCATATATTGGACACTGAATAAGAGCATACATGGCCTTCTGGAGAACTTTGCCCTAGCCTACAAAGTATAGTCACATAATTGGCAGTGTAATTGTAATTTCAAAAGGCCATTCCACCATTCTATCAATCCAGCTGCTTCAGGATGATGGTGAGCATGGTAACACCAGTGAATTCCATGAGCATGAGCCCACTGCTGCTCTTCTTTAGCTGTAAAGTAAGCACCTTGGTCAGAGGCAATGCTGTGTGGAATACCATGATGTTGGATAAGGCATTCCGTGAGTCCACAGATGGTAGTCTTGGCAGAAGCATTGCATGCAGGATAGGCAAATATTATTCTGGATAGGATAGCCAGAGTAAGTGTCTATTCCAGTGAGGACAAACCTCTGCCCTTTCCATGATGGAAGAGGTCCAATATAATCAACCTGGCACCAGGTAGCTAACTGATCACTCTGAGGAATGGTGCCATATCAAGGGCTCAGTGTTGGTCTCTGCTCCTGGCACTCAGCAGTGGCTGTAGCCAGGTCAGCCTTGGTGAGTGAAAGTCCATGTTGCTGAGCCCATGTGTAACTTCCATCCCTGTTACCATGGCTACTTTTTTCATGGGCCCATTGGGCAATGACAGGATGGCTGGGGAAAGAGGCTGAGTGGTGTCCACAGAACGGGTCATCCTACCCACTTGATTATTAAAATCCTCCTCTGCTGAGATCACCCATTGGTGAGCACTCACATGGGATACAAATATCTTCACAGTTTTTGACCATTCGGAGAGGTCCATCCACATATCTTTTCCATAAATTTATTTGTCACCAATTTTCCAATCATGTTTCTTCGAAGTCACTGACCATCCAGCCAAACCACTGGCTACAGCCCATGAATCAGTATATAATCAAGCATCTGGCCATTTCTCCTTCCATGCAAAGTGCACAATCAGGTGCGCTGCTTGAAGTTCTGCCCACTGGGAAGATTTCCCTTCATTGCTGTCCTTCAGGAATGTCCTAGAAAGGGGCTGTAATGCTGCAGCTGTGCACTTTTGGGTGGTGCCCCATCTATGAACAAGGTGGCAGAACCATCTATGAACAAGGCCCTAGCCTTCTTTTCCTCTGTCAACCAATCATAGGCCACTCCTCATGAGGCTTGCAGTGCAGGCTGGAAGAGAGAAGGTAGGGTAACAGGAGTGGAGACCATGGGCATTTGAGCCACTTTCTCATGTAACTTACTTGTGCCTTCAGGACCTGCTTGAGACCCATCATGTATATACCACTTCCATTTGATGATGGAATTCTACTGTGCACAACACACTTTATGGCTAGATGGGTCAGAAAGCACCCAGTTCATGATGGGCAGTTCAGGTCACATGGTGACTTGATGACCCATAGTCAAACATTTAGTTTCCACCAAAGCCCAGTAACAGGCCAAAAGCTGTCTCTCAAAAGGAGAGTAGTTATCTGCAGAAGATGGCAGGGCCTTACTCCAAAATCCTAGAGGCCTCCACTGTGATTTACCTATAGGGGCCTGTGAAAGGCTCCAAATAGCATCCCTAACTACCACTGATACCTCAAGCGCCATTGGATCTGCTGGGTCACGTGGCCCGAGTGACTTAGCAGCTTGCACAGCAGCCTGGACCTGTTGCAGAGACGTCTTCTGTTCTGGACCTCACTCAAAACTGGCAGCCTTTCAGGTCACTTGATAAGTGGGCCAGAATAACGCACCCAGATGAGGAATCTGATGTCTCCAACATCCAAATAGGCCCACTAGGCATTGTGCCTCTTTCTTGGTCATAGGAGGGGCCAAATGCAACAGCTTATCCCTCACCTTAGAAGTAATATCTTGACAAGTCCCATACCACTGGACACCTAGAAATTTTTCTGAGGTACAAGGTCCCTGAATTTTAGTCGTATTTATTTCCCATCCTCTGGCACACAGATGTATCACCAATAAGTCCAGTGTGTTTGCTACTTCTTGCTCACTGGATCCAATCAGCATAATGTCATCAGTGTAATGGACCAGTGTGATATCTTGCAGAGGCAAAAACTGATCAAGGTCTCTCTGAATAAGATTATGACACAAAGCCATAGAGTTGATATACCCCTGAGGTAGGACAGTAAAGGTATATTGCTGGCTTTGCCAGCTTAAGGCAAATTGCTTCTGTTGGGCCTTATGGACAGGAATAGAGAAAAAGGCATTTGCCAAGTCAGTGGCTGCATACCAGGTACTAGGAGTTGTATTAGTTTTCTCAAGCAATGAGACCACACTGGTACAACAGCTGCAATTGGAGTCACCACTTGGTTAAGCTTTCGATAATCCACTGTCATTCTCCAAGATCCATCTGTCTTCTGCACAGGCCAAATGGGAGAATTGGATGGGGCTGTGGTGGGAATCACCACCCCTGCATCTTTCAAGTCCTTCATGGTGGCACCCATCTCCACAGTCTCTCAAGGGATGCAATATTGTTTTTGGTTTACCATTTTTCTAGGTAGAGGCAGCTCTAATGGCTTCCATTTGGCCTATTCCACTCTAATAACCCTCACCCTACCAGTCAGGGAGCAAATGTGGGGATTCTGCCAGCTGCTAAGTATGTCTATGCCAATTATGCATTCTGGCACTGGGGAAATGACCACAGTACCCACTGGACCCACTGTAAGTCAGACCTGAGCTAAAACTCCATTGATTAGCTGACATCCATATGCCCCTGTTTTAACTGGAGGTCCATAGTGACATTTTGGGTCCCCTGGAATCAACATCAGCTCAGAGCCAATGTCCAGTAGTCCCCCAAATGTCTGATCACTTCCCTTTTCCATAGCACAGTTATGCTGGTAAAAGGCCGGAGTTGTCCTTGGGGAAAAATGTGAGAAAGATTAACAGCCTAAATTGTCAGTAGCGTAGTGCAGTCCTTCCTCAAGGGGACTTGGCTTCCCTTTCACTCACTGGGTTCTGGGTCTGTAAACTGGCTTAAGTCTGGAAATTAATTGAGGGGCCGTGATTCTCTGTTTTTATAATTCAAATTAGTCTTTTGTCCATTCAACCTAGAAGTTCTCTGCTTATATATATTAAGTAGGAATGCAGTAGGCTTCCTATCAATTTTACTTTTAGGAACACCGTGATTAATTAGCCAATGCCAGAGCTCTACACAAGTCAGACTATACTGATTGCTGATTTGTCTCTTCTGTCCATTACAGTGGGTACACCCACCTTGCCTTTTACAGATGAGTGTCACCACCTGGCTCCTGCCACCTTGGGACCCAATTATTCCCACTGTATTTAAATTTTGTAGCTGAGTGACTGTGGATCCCACTGTTAGATCTGACAGACAGAGAAGAGCAATTACAGGGCTCTTCAAAGATGCAGGTGGTGCTCTTACAAAACTGTTTCACAAGGCATTGGTCAAGGGTATATCTTCTGGACCCTCCCAGCTGGGATGAGTAGGTCTAAAGTGACTAATCCACTCCATCATCCCAATCTCCCTAAGCCTTTGGATCCCTTCCTCTTCATTAAACCAAAGGGAGGTCAGGCATTTCCAGCTCGCTTACAGTGAGCTATTTTTAAACTGTATTTCAGCTAACCAAGCAAATAAACTATTAGAACCTTTTTTAACTCCCTGAGCTGCAACATTAAATGCAGAGTCCCTACTTAGTGGGCCCAAATCAATAAATTCAGCCTGATCCAACTCTATGTTCCTTCCACCATTATCCGATGCCCTTAATATACATTCCCATGCCTGTTCTCCCAATTTCTGCTTACTTAAGTTAGAAAACTCAAGCAGTTATTTTCGAGTATAGCACACCTCCTCATGAGTCACACTCTCACCCTCGCCTCTAGGGGCCCACTGGGACTTTAGTCTAGTTATAGGTCTAGAAGCAAACAGGGGTGTGGAGGGTGGCTCCTGAGGAGAATCAACTTATCTTGCCTGGCAACTGCCTTAAGGGAGGCCATCACTGTTGCCTCAGGCAGTGCAGAGTTTGATCTCCTCAGAAAGGCTGATGGCAGCATGGGTCGGGGAGGGGATGTTGCCACTACTGGGGATGGGGAAGCTGTTGATTCTTGCAAAAAATGCTCATCAGAGTTTACAAATTCAGTGTCCCCAGCTTCATCAGGGTCCTCCCACACGTCCCCATTCCAAGTTGCAGGGCCCCAGGTCCCATTCTTTCCCAGTCAATGCCCTCACTTTAACAGTAGACATCTGGCGAGGCTGTGCATGCACCTTTCGTTGCAGGTCAGCTACTTGCTTGATAAGAGCTGTGTCTGTTTTCCACAATTTCAGCTTTTTCTCTACAGGAGGTAAGACTCTCACTCAGGCCAGTCTTAGCAGATTTGAGGCTGAGTATCTGCTTCTGAAGTTAGAATTCCTGAGTTTATAATTTTCTTTCATCACTTTGTCCACTGAACTTAGGAGCAACCAACCAGCTTCATTGTGTTGTTTGGTTCTCCACATATGGTCAAAGCTATTATGCATAGAGTCACTAAACTCCTTGCCTCTCACAAGCAGAGAATCAGGAGTGTCAGATGCATTTATTTATTTATTATAAATTATTCGTTTATTATAAATAAATTATTTACTATGCCAAGGATTATCAGTGTTCTCCATACTATTAGAAGTAGAGTCCTCAGCATTTTGGGGTCTAATCATATTAAGCAGCCAACCAAAACCAACAAAATAACTCCATCCTTAATATTGTGTTCCTCTAGAACCACTCCTGGTACTAAAATCTGTCTTAGCGTTCTCTAGAGGGACAGAACTAATAGGATAGAATAGAATAGATAGATGGACAGGGAGATAGATAGATTTTATTAAGTATTAACTCACACTATCACAAGGTCCCACAATAGGCTGTCTGCAAGCTGAGGAGCAAGGAAAGCCCGTCCTAACTTGGAGTCTGATGTTCAAAGGCAGGAAGCATCTAGCATTGGAGACAGATGTAGGCTGGGACTAGGCCAGTCTAGTCTCTTCACATTTTTCTGCCTGCTTTATCATCTAGCTGCATTGGCAAATGATTAGACGGTGCCCACCCAGATTAAGGGTGAGTTTGCCTTTCCCAGCCCATGGACTCAAATGTTAATCTTCTTTGGCAACACCCTCACATACACACCCAGGATCAATACTTTCCAATCCTTCAATCTAATCAAGTTGACACTCAGTGTTAACCATCACATTTGGAAAGGAGAGTGTTGAGACCCTGTAGAACACACAAAAGAAAGAGTGGTCCAGACATGAGACTTCAGAAATAAGTAAGACTGGAAGTTGCAAACTTTGTGAGATTATACCAGAAAGGAGAGGAGAGGGAGAAGCATAAACGGTAAAAGGTACTGGCTAGAAGGAGGCTCTAGAAACCCAACTGGGGGGAGGTTCTAGTAAGGCTTTCTCCTTTGGAATCATATTTCTCCCACACTCTCCATCTGGTAATCATTAATTGGAAAAGATTGTTTATCTTAAAATATGATTGTGTCGAGCTGAAGTTTCTATAATTTGTAATATGAAAACATCAGTTTTTTTCTTTTCCAAATATCAAATTATATTTTACTACTATGTATGAATTGCTCAAAGAATTATACTCACCCATGTACTTTGAGAAATTCTGATTTTCAAAAGAAATGCCTCCTTGAATAAGAACTATTGATCTAGCCTCACTTCCTCTTTTTAGTAATAAGAAAACTGAGGTTCTGAAATTTAATTGCTTTTTTAAGAGCCTGGATCACATAAGTAGGATCTCAAGTGGAGAACACAGAAGTAAAAACAAAACAATCCAGAAAGTCAAGGTATTTATTTGGGAGATTTTACCCAAATTTTTAGAATTTCTGCATAAGAGACTCACTATCAAATGGGGCAAAGTTCTACTTAATTTGATGGTGAGATGCCTGATATGAGGACATTCAAGAAGTTGACTTAAAAAAATGTCTATTTCATGTATCAAGTTTAAGATCTTCATAAAGTAAAAGGTTATTTTTAGGTTGATTGTATTGATTTTCTATTTTTCAGAACGCCCTTAGTTTTGTCCCCATCATGAAGGCATAGCCAGAAATTCTTATTATGAGAAAGCAATTCTATTTTTTATAAACTATTTTACTTTCACTGTGTGTGTTTTTAAATCCCTTGTCCATTTTCTTTTCCAGTGTTTTGTTTTTAAAATTTCTTCTCCAAGATTTGTATTGCTGCCTTTCCTTGCTTGTAGTAAAGACAACATCTGGGTATTTTCAATCAAATATGGTTTTCTGAGACACATTTGAACATTTTAAGAAGTAAGCAGGCCGGGCATGGTGACTCATGCCTGTAATCCCAGCACTTTAGGAGGTCAAGGCGGGTGGATCCCAAGGTCAGGAGTTCGAGACCAGCCTGACCAACATGGTGAAACCCTGTCTCTACTAAAAATACAAAAATTAGCCTGGTTTGGTGGCACGTGCCTGTAATCTCAGCCACTCAGGAGGCTGGGGCAGGAGAATCGCTTGAACCTGGGAGGCGGAGGTTGCAGTCAGCAGAGATTGCGCCACTGCATTCCAGCCTGGGTGACAGAGTGAAACTCCGCCTCCCTCACCTGCAAAAAAAAAAATACGAAGTAAGCAAAATTAGCACTGTAGACACATCAAATCTGTAGTCCTTTTTATTGCATATATATGTATACATACGTATAAAATAATTGTCAATGGAATTAATAAATTCACATGCATTATTTACTTAGCATAGAATTTAGAATTGAGTGAAATGGAAAAAAGAAATGCCAGATAAAAGTTATATCTGTAAATTACATTTTTATAATATAGTAATAGAAAATTTAACACTGATTTCTTCTGCTCAAACCCTTAAATTTATATCTCGTATAAGGAAATTTCTAAAATTGAAATTTCAACACATCCTTAAAAGCAATTCAAGCAAACTACTTATTTCTTGCTATATAGAAAGATTTATGTGAACTCTAAAATGTTTAATTTTTAAGTGATTCTGAAACATTTCAAATACAAGTGAAACTTATAGGAAAAATGACATTTAAGTAGGTTTTGTCTGAGCCAAAGGATGCTGGTGACGTAAAATAAAAAGGGGCACACAATCAGTCCTAAATATGTCCTGTCTGAATGACTTTATACCCATGGCTTCAGTTCCCACCTTTATGCCAATGATCTTCACCTTCTCCCACTTGCATTTATATTGCCAGCTTTTTCTTCTTTCCAGTTAACAGAAAACACAATTCAACTGGGTATTTAAATGATAAAGGAGGCCTATTGACTCAGTAGTTAAGACTATGCTCATGGTAAAAGAATGATCTTTCTCCATTTCTTTAGGATTTATTGGTTCTGTGATTGGTTTTCTTAGAGTCAGCTTTCTTCCCAGACTGGTTTATCTCAGAGTCACACAAAAGTTGCAGTAGTTCTTGCCTTTCTTTCTTTGTTCACACTGTTAAAAAAAAAAATATATATATATATATATATATATCCTTTAAGGGCTTCATCCGTACAACGAGACCTACTTGCTCAGAAGTCCTCAGTGTCAAAATCTCTACTGACCAAGGGAAGGTTTTGTACTACTTGGCTTCAACCTGCTTCCCTAAACCAATCACTGTGGTGCATTGTTAGAGCAATCAGATCCATACTTAGAACGACTGAGTGGGTAATTCTACTTAGTCATAACGGCTGCTATGTAATATAGAAATAACAAATTGGATGTTGGGGAGATAGCAATGTCCACTATTCCATATTTTCTCCTAATATGTTTTCTGTCTTAGGTTACAAAAGCAGAGACCTTGAATGAGCATAAGTGAAAACGTTTGTTGGATAAAAAAGGACATACAGCAATATTGAGGAATGTATTTTTGGAAAGATAGGCTAACATCCCAGAACTTGAAAATTATCAACCATGTCTCAGTTCTTTGTATTGCTTCATGTTCTGTCCTTTCAGCTTAACTCTGCATTTCTGTTTTACTCTCCTGCTACTCTCCAGGACAGTTGTCTTGCTCGATTTATTTAACAGTATACTGTCAAGAAAAAAAGATGTAAGGCCCTAGTTTACATGGCCTAACACCTACCATACCCACAGCAATGCTTAGTCACACTTTCTGTCCTAATCTCAAATTTCTAGTGACTTGTCAATCCAGTTCTGCTGAGTGTCCATCCATTTGTTGTTGTGGGGGACAATGGAATGTCACTTGATTTATAGCATTTCCTCCTCAAGGGTGAGAAAAGGATAATAGCAGGAGGGAAATGACATATTTGTGTACTATAGGAACATATACTTTAAATGTTGGGAAATTGAACCACCTGTTTCTCAAGTTGGAAACCCGATAATAAATTTTTTGTGTTTCTCACTCTTTAAAGTCTCACGTCTTCCTGAGGTAGCATGATATAATAACTACCTGTAAATGGGTGAGATCTCAAGCAATATAAGTGCTTTGTATATAGTATCTCATTTCATTATCTCAACAAATATGTGAAATGCACTATGTCCATTTTTTAGGAGCCAAATTGAGGCGCAATGCAGTTTAATACCATTGACAGATGGCAAGTCTGATATTGTATCCCAGATCGATCTGATAACAAAACCCCAACTTTTTGCGCTGTTCACAACCATCTGCACATGGGCTTTCAAACCAGGCAGATTTTAGATTGAATTCTGGCTCTGCCACTTCATTTTCTATAAAAATCAGAGGACAACAGAGTGACCTTGAATCATGCTTAAAATAAATTCAAAAGTAAATAGCTGTGTATTTGTCAAATAGAAGGTTATCAATAAATACTACTTTCTGTCCCATCTAATCAATGGGAAAAATATGTTGGAATTGAAACATCGGTTTAAATTTGGTAGTTGCCATTTAGTAGCTTTCTGATCATAAGCAGGTTACCTAACACATGACCCCCAATTTTCTCATCTCTAAAAGCAAAGCAATAGTAATTTTGCCTACAATGGTTGTGATTGAATTGGATAATATAAGGAAAGTCTTTTTTGCTAGCCTAATTTTATAATGTATTTAATGTACATGATAGTAACAATTTATCATGTATTTACTAAATGGAAATACATGATATTTAATTGATTAGACTTGAAATTAAATATTAAATTAATAGACTTGAAAGATGGACATTTTTAAAAGGTATATACCAAAGGGCCTTTGTATTGATAATTTAAAAAAATAAACATATTTTATTTTGTTAAAATAAGAATGTATTATGTTTAGTTTTAGCAGAGACGGGGTTTCACCGTGTTAGCCAGGATGGTTGCGATCTTCTGACCTCGTGATCCGCCCGTCTCTTCCTTTCAAAGTGCTGGGATTACAGGCGTGAGCCGCAAACCCCGTCTCTACTAAAAATACAAAAAAATTAGCCAGGCGTGGGGGCGGGCGCCTGTAGTCCCATCTACTCAGGAGGCTGAGGCAGGAGAAGGGCGTGAACCCAGGAGGCGGAGCTTGCAATGAGCTGAGATCGTGCCACTGCACTCCAGCCTGAGCGACAGAAAGAGACTCCATCTCAAAAAAATAAATAAACTAAATAAGAATGTATTATGTTTATTGAGCTACTCTGACAATCCAGACACTGGGTTAGGTATTAATAATTTGTCTTTGTATCTGTAAAATCTCACAAAAATAGGCACTATTATTATCCTTTTAGAGAAGAAGAAACTGAGGCTCAGAGAAACTATATTGCCTGCCCAAGGATATAAAGGTTGTTGGCAAAGTAAGACCAGATTTGCCTGATTCTAAATTCATGTGCCTTTTCTGAATACTGCCGCTTCTCAAAATATATTCTATGTACAAAAATGAATTGGTAACACTTTTAGCCATACAGAAAAGATAACCTATGACTTTGACAATTTATTGTATCACTGTAGCTTGTGCTGTAAAATCAGAGATTTTGTTTTCTTTTGTGTGTGAGGGAAAAGCAGAGATTGATTTTAGAAAGTGCATATTTTCATGTATGCTCACAAAAAGTGTAGGACAATTAGATAATGAACTAAAGGTTTATGTTGACTTTTACAGTTATGGTTTAGTGTTCTCTTATACAAATGACAACATTAATTAACAAATATAAAATGAGAGCCACTTTCAAAGTACCATATAACTACATCAAAAAGTTGACTTAGAACTAATTTAAGATACAGAATCAGTGAAAGTAACATACCTTAGAGAACTCTCTGCTGCCAGCTTCCCAAACTGAAAATTTACGTGTTATGAGTAGAATCTCACTGCCTGACATTGTCATATGTGTTGAAAGAAGACACAGCATAAATGATGAGGTTAGCAAAGATCATCAAAGTTTAACAAGTTCGCTTTGTATTTACTGATGTCTAAATAAATTTGTAGAAATATGCCTAGCATGTACAGAATTGGGAAGAAAATGCTAGTGGTAAAGTTAAATATTTGAAATCTGAAATTTTAGACTTCTATTTGGTAGGTTTCATATGATAAGTTGATGCCTTTTGTATATTTAATTGTATAAAAAATTTTTTAACAAATTGAAACTGGCAAGGACGATGTGTCTGAAACCTTAAGACACAAATTGTGATTTTCAGATACCTACATTTTGGTGAAGTTTTATAAAGCTCGATTAGATGTTATTGTTGCCATTTGGTTTAATTAAATTATATTGGGAAGTGAAACAGACTAAGTAGTATCAGTGACAATAGTCCAGAGGAATTTCTGAAAAGGTAATATCGTGTTAACTTGTATAGAGAAAATGTCCAAATTTGATATTCATTTATTATATTAATTTCATATGATAGGTATGTTGATAAAATTCTGACATTAGAATATTTGAATTTAATGTATACCTTTTAATGTTAATATAATATTACACCAATTATTTTAAGAAAACCTAAAACAGGGTGTAAAATATTAACATTTTTTCCTTCTTAAGTAAAGTACACATTTCAGAAAGTTAAAAATAAGTATATTTCAGCTATAAGGCAGGGAAGGCTCTAGATTACCAATCCCAAGGGAAATTAAGAAATATAATGGTGTCTACATCACACACAAAAATATGAGCCCCATAGAATAGGTCCTGGCTTTGTTCAAACTTTCTTCCCAAACAAACATTAGCTGAAGTTTTGTATCCTAGTATTGAAATATATAGATATAGGAATAGGTAGATAGAGATATAAATGACTTTTTCTTTCCCTTTTTCTCCATTCATATTTTTAATATAATTTCTCAGTAAGAAATTGTAATTTGAGAAATCCAAGGAGGTACAGCGTATGTAAATTTTTAACTCTTAAACTCTGAAATATCTTATATCTGAAAAGCTCTTCATTTAGTTAATAAGTATTTATTGAGCACTTCTTACACAACAGATGCTAGCTACCAGGGCTAATGTGGTAAATAAAGCCATCCAGCTTACCTCTTTCCATTCAGGGAGACAAACAATAAACCATGTTTCACAGCTCAAGGACAGATTTACTAGAATTATATAGAATCACAATACAAAAAGACAAGAGCAGGCAGAAAAATTCGTGGTTCGTATTTTTCTACAAAGGGTAACAGTTTTCTAATTGGATTAGGTAAGTGAAATAATTGTCTTCACTCTTAGAAGACAAAATAAACACAGCATTTGAAGGCCAATGAAAAAAATTAGACCTACCTGACTGTTGCAGTTGGAGAGATCCCTAAGTGGGAACGTCAAGGGACCTCAGGAACATGTTCTCTTCTGAGTCTTTGAGTCACAGCAGTTAGAAGGTCTTGATAGAATCTTGATGGAACCACTAGCATTACCAACTGGTAATTCCCCAAAATACCACCAAAAAATACTTTTGATCAAGCAAAGCTAAATTGGTTAGATTTCTACAGTAAAGTAAAATACCACCTTGACAAAATCATTTTTTATTATTAAATAGAATCTGTTTATACCTCTAAAAATCTATTTTTATTGACAGTTATGCATTGATCTCCTAATAATTGAACCCATTAAATATAGGGGCTAAGAAAACTGGTATTGTACAACATTGTGTAAACAAATATAAGTAAATAATTTTAATGTAATGATTTTTTATTTTATTTTATTTAAATTTTTTTTTTAGGTTCAGAGGTACAGGTGTAGGTTTATTATTTAGGTAAGCTCATGACTTGGAGGTCTGGTGTACAGATTATTTTGTCACCCAAGTACTAAGCATAGTACCACAGTTGTTGTCGTTGTTTTTCTGAACCTCTCTCTCTTCCCACTGTCTTCCCCCTTGACCCCTTGACAGAATCATAATAGGGCTTTAAAATGCTAAATTGGGGCAGGTTGTTCATAGTGTTAGGACACGGGCTGAGCAATTTTGAGATGGGTCTTGTAAAGTGAGGAACTGGTTGGCATTGAGAACAATTTTATGGCATAATTCCTTTGAACTGTAGGGCATAGCGAGGTGAGGGTCTTGAAGTGAAACTTGATAACTCTTTGTTTATGATTTACTCATATCTTCCATGCGCAGGTATTGCCTTGAGTAAACAGTGAAGTTAACTTGCTTGCTATCAAGCAAAAGGAAAAAAAGTACACTTCACAAAATTACTAGAATTACTGTAGAAATTTAATTTAGCACAGTGACAAGAAAGTAAGTTTGAGCCCAGAATTATTTAACACATGGATAGGAAAATATACATGTTCCCATAATTTTTGACACAGAAATAGGGAATTAGTTTGGCTTCAGATTTCAGATGAAACAAACAGATGATGTAATGTCAGTTGATAATAAGTGCTGTGAAGAAAAACCAAGTAGGCCAGGAGGACAGAGAGTAAGAAGTATTAATTAAACAGTGTCATCAAGAAAGATCTTTTTAGGGAAGTGAATTTTGAGCAGAGATTTGAATGAGGTAATCCTTATCGATATGTCTGAGGGAAGAGAAAATGAAGTGCCAAGGCCTGAAGTGGCAGTATGTTAGAGGGCGATCAAAGAGGCCAGTAAGCCAGGGGCAGGGCAGCTAATGCCTACACTGGGAGATGATGAGGTCAGAGAGCACAGGGGACAGATCTTGTAGGACCTTGGAGGCCATGGCAGAGCCTTTGGATTTTATTCCAAGTACCATGAGAAGTCATTGTAGGGTTTTTAACTGGTGATTGATGTAGTTTATTTTTTTGTTTTTAAAGGTCATTGGTGGCTGAGTGAGGCTATGAAGCTCTGGGAGGAGGTATCTGACAGGAGGAAGGCCAGATAGAAGGCCATTGCAATAGTAATGATGGTTTGTTGGACTCAGGTGGCACTTCTGGGCTGGTGAGTTGCAGTTTGAGAGTAGAGTTGACAGGCTTTGTTGATAAATGTGATCCAAAATACTAGTGAAAGAGAAGCTTCCAGGTTTCTGGACTGAGAAACAGGATGAGTGAATAGTAGTACCATTTACTAAATAGGAGTGACTACTGAAGGACTAAACACTCGCCTTCAGTCATTTTACTTCAATAATATTAAAGAGCCAAAGATTTCTTTAAAAAGAAAATTTACCTCAAAGCTTATTACAAATGCAGTAGGTCAGGAATTGGATCAGGTAGGTCAGGAAACAAACCAAGAGATAGATAAGATGATTTAGTGTAAATGCCATGAAGAAAATAAGAGTGAATAATGAAATAGAAAATCACTAGCTACAATACTTTCAGATGAAGACCTCAAGCAGAAATAAAGCTTGTGCTAATGAGGGGAAAATGCTCCAGACCAACCTGACCAATCAGGCAAGGCCTTGAGATATCTTTTGAATCCTTCAATCCCTTCACTCTCAATCCCTTCACTCTCAGTTAACTTGTGAAAACAAACTCTAATAGCCAAATCTGTTTTTAACTGATTTTACTTCTTCCTACTCTCCAAACAGTACAGTGTACAAATGTTCCTCAATTTATGATGGAGTTATGTCCTAATAAACCCATCAAAAGTTGAAAATATAAGTCAAAAATGCATCTAATACACCTAACCTTTCAAACATCATAGCTTAACCTAGCCTATCTTAAAGGTGCTCAAAACACATTAGCCTCCAATTAGGCAAAAGCATCTAACACAAAGCCGATTTTATAATAAAATGTTGAATATCTCATGTAATTTGTTGAATACTGAGCTGAAAATTAAAAACAAAATATCTATATGGTTACTCAAAGTACAGTTTCTACTGAATTCATATCACTTTCACACCATCATAAAGTTGAAAAATTGTAAGGTGAACTCTCTTAAGTCCAGAACAGTCTGTGCAATGGAGGCCAAGATACACTTGTTTCCTTTTTTTTCCCCTCAAATACCCTAAGGCCAATATTTGTGTGCAGCTGTTTGTTGATCTTTGCTTGTTTGTTTGTTTGTTTTTTGAGACAGAGTCTTGTTCTGTCACCGAGGCTAGAGTGCAGTGGCATGATCTCAGCTCACTGCAACCTTTGCCTCCCAGGTTCAAGTGATTCTCCTGCCTCAACCTCTCAAATATCTGAGATTACATGCCCAGCTAATTTTTGTACTTTTAGAAGAGATGGGGTTTCACCATTTGGCCAGGCTGGTCTCAAACTTAGCTTCAAGTGATCTACCCGCCTCAGCCTCCAAAATTGCTAATTGTAGGTGTGAGCCACTGCACATGGCCTATGTGCAGCTTTTAATCTTCTCTTGAAAGAAAGCCATTGTCAACAATCTCTAATGCCCAGAGAAGTTTTTAGAACAATAGAGGAGAGAAGAAGATCTTTTATATGAAGTGACTGTTAGTGTAATGGCTTTGAGTTAAAATCCATCAAACACCATGAAAAATTTACAAGTGATCTCTTGCATAAAAGCACTTTTATGATTAATATTTTAATGTTTTAATGAACTAAGGAGAAGTTTCTAGACACAGGACGATAACTTGGTATACTTTGTGGAAAATGAGCACATAATGAGAAGTTTCTAGACAGGAAGATAACTTGGTATGTTTTGTGGAAAACGAGCACATAATGAGAAGTTTCTAGACACAGGAAGATAACTTGGTATATTTTGTGGAAAATGAGCACATAATGAAAAGGAGAATTTCAACTATATTTCCAGATGTGTGTTATAACACTTCTAAAGAAAACCCCCAAATTTTCATATGTATCTGTTTCTTGGCATTTGTGGGAAATTGGTTCCAGGTATGCCCAAATATGTGCATATACAAGTCCTGCAGTTGGCCCTGTGGAACCCACATGTAGGAAAAGACAGCCCTCCATTGTCCCTGGGTTTCACATCTTGTGAATGAATGATGTATTTTCCTTTTTTAGTAGAGATGGGGTTATGCCATGTTGGCCGGGCTGGTCTCAAACTCCTGACCTCAAGTGATCCACCCACCTCGGCCTCCAAAAGTGCTGGGATTACAGGTGTGAGCCACTGCACCCGGGCCTTGTATTTTCAATTTAACTTTGATTGCAGAGGCAGAATCCATGGACATGTGAAGCCAACTGTAATTATTGAAAAAAATCTGATGTAAGTGTACCTACACAGTTTAAATTCATGTTGTTCTGGAGTCAACTGTATGTTAATTCTGAAATATTTTGATAAGCCAATTCAATTCAGTTGTGACCTTGAAGTGCCTTCAAATGCCTTATTCTTTAGGTGAACTGGAAAATGAATAAACAGGAGGAAAACGGGTAATAGATTGGATAGAGGTAAATTCCTATTAAAATTTTTGATAGCCGCTTACTCTCATTAGGATTCATTGTCCTGGCATCATTTAAAGCCTTATGTGATGTTGCTTCAACCTATCATTTCACCTCTACAACCAGATAATTTCTTACATGAATCCAATTTTATCCAGTTTCTCTGACATATTTAATTTCTAAAGAGTAGCAACTCACTGTTTCACATAAATTCTTATCCACCTAATACCCTGTTTTTTCCATTGCCCTTCCATTTCTCTCCCTACTGCCTATTGATGTAGGTTGAAGCTCCTCCCATATCTTGCAAGGCATATCTCAACATTATTGACAGAAGACTAACCACGATACCACAGAATGTCTTGTAGGTCAGTAAAATTAAGTGTTTTAGACCTGCTGCAGTAAAAAATGAACACCATATTGATATTATTAGTAATTAGGAATTCAGAAGTGGCAGTCAGGGGAGGATATTTTTAGAGTTTAGGGGTGTTGAAGACAAATGTACCAGGTGTATTAGTCCATTTTCATACCGCTATGAAGAAATACCCAAGACTAGATAATTTATAAAGAAAAAAGAGGTTTAATGGACTCACATGTCCACATGGCTGGGGAGGACTGACAATTATGGCAGAAGGGAAAGCAAACATGTCCTTCTTCACATGGTGGCAGCAAGGAGAAGTGCCAAGCAAAAGGGGAAAAGCCCCTTATAAAACCATCAGATCTCATGAGAACTCACTCCCTATCATGAGAACAGCATGGAGGTAACCACCCCCGTAATTCAATTGCCTCCCACCAGGTCCCTCCCACATTATGTGGGGATTATGAGAACTACAATTCAAGATGAGATTTGGGTGGGGAAACAGCCAAACCATATCACCAGATAATTAATCGTAAGATTTTATTTAGGCTATTGCAATAGAGAGAACTTACATTAATAAGGAACCTCTCTAAGAAGATGGAAAAAATGGAATTTTGATAGAGGTAAATACAGAAAGGCATCAAAAGGAGGTCTTAGCTGACATACAAAGGCAGGGAGTTCTCTGAATATCTGAAGACAGTATAATCCTTTGTGGTTAGTTATTTCTCAGAACATAAAAGCGTATCTGTGTGGAGGGGTAAGATTGGGAGTAGGAGGTAGTTTTCAAAAAACAAGGGTAGGAGGACAGGGCTCAGATAAAGTTCAACAATGTCAGGATTCTGGGCTCAGTTGAGTTATGATCTTCTAATGTGAAAAAATGAGTGGCTTTCAGCAAACTGTAATAACTTTATAATTGCTAGACAAAGCAAGGTGAGAGTCATGAATATAACCTCGATGAGTAAATTATTTTTGATAAACAAGCTTTTTGCAATAATGAGCAAGTTATTTGTCTAGACAAATTGGTTTGCAGGAAATTTCTGATTCAAACAGTAATGTTAATTTATTGGCTTACAGTTTTACCTTCCTGCAAGAATTTTCTGGAACAAATAGCTAAATCATGTTGACATGATAGAGATGATCTCAGTTTTGAGTCCTGATTGTTAAGATATATGGATGCAGGCAGTTTTTATTCTCAAAAGTAACTTCCATAAATTTTTAATGAAATTTTTCCCATCTTCTTTTTCCACCACAACTAAACTAAACTGTTGAATCTTTATAATAATTATTTGGTGCATTATTATTTTATTCCCATAAAAGCCTCCTGTGTACTTGTCACTATTCTGTACACTGAAACTCGAAAGATCAGAGTGGATTTGGATATTTGCCTATTTTATAATGTTTTTTCAATGCTCCTTCTCCCTTCATTTGGCCTCCCTCTTTCACTCCTTTTCTCCTTTTTATACCATCTAAGCCCTTTTATATTCCCTTCATTATGTCCAAGTCCATGCCACTCTGCCTGAAAATCGAGTGTTCACCTAGCCAAGATTTTTCTGCCTATGTTATGGTCTATCTAGAATTAGCTTTTCACTTGTCCCCCATCCAAGATATTTCCATGATTAAGCATTCAGCAAAATCATCTCTGGCAAGCTTTCTTTCCAATGAAATTAATACCCAAGGACAAATATACAAACACTCAAGATTCTTTTGACGGATGGTCTTTCTATAGTCTAGAATAACAATAATGCTAATGTTTTCAAACATTTGTATGACAAACAATAATATTCACGTATTGTCCATACCCATTTAGATTTTTCCAAAAACATTATTAAAGAGGCCAGCAGATATTATTATACTCATTTGACAGAAAAAGAAACAAGATCAGAGGTCTTACATGGCTTATAGGATCTCACTCAATTAGTAAATAGTAAATAGTAAATATCCAGAATTAAAAGGAAATCCCCTCATCTAGGTCTAATGGCCCAAACAGCCTTAGAGTAGCCTATCATTTATGTTCTGACAGCCCTGACTAGTGAAGTTAGTTTTAACTTGTAGTATTAAATCTATAACTAAGTCTTTAAATATAACAATAATGGTTGTTATATTTACTAGTTTATTAAACTGACACCAATGAATACCACCACTTACCATCTTGTAAAGGAATGAATGATTTCCACAGTTTCTATGTTTGGCTTTTGTAATTTTTTTTAGAAGTTTTTCCACAGTGTTTGTTGTCTTTGCAGACACTTTCCACCTTGAGTAATATTGTTGATTCTGTGATTGTTTAATAAGAGATAACCTGCTAAGAAGCACTGTATGTGGCATGTAAAGACCCTTGCATTACTATAATGTTAAATATTTATTATCATGCTGTTTAGATGCTAACAAACTTCAGCCCATGTTTTAAAACTTATTTTGCATTTCAGGGCTTGTTAGTTTAATAAAAGTTGAACCAAACTGTTAAATGCCAACTTATATGAACATGAATATTAATATTCTCAATACATCAAAATTCTGAAAGATCTGCACATAGAAAAGTTTACTTCTTTAATATTTAAGCATTGTAATCCAAGTTTTGCATTTCCATTCCATATCACCATAGATCTATTGATGAATTTAACAAAATATTTGCTATGTACCTACTTTCTGCAAGACAAAGTGATTTATATGGTGTGAGATGCAAATAAAAATAATACAGACCTTTGCTCTCAGATGTCTGGTATTTTGATAATGTAGATAAAACATAGATGTAATATAGTACAATATAGCTTAAAGAAATATCAGTGAAGAAGGCAGCAGGAAAGTGGAAACTGATAGACTAAATGCTGAGGTTTTAAGACAGCATGAGCACTGTGTTCACAGGATGGATAAGAAAAGACTTCATTGTCTTTTTTGATCTTTGTTGGTTTAAAGTCTGTTTTGTCAGAAACTAGGATTTTAACCCCTGCTTTTTTCTGTTTTCCATTTTTTTGGTAGATTTTTCTCCATCCCTTTATTTTGAGCGTATATGTGTCCTTGCATGTGAGATGGGTCTCTTAAAGACAGCATACCAATGGTTCTTGGTTCTTTATCCAGCATGCCACTCTGTGTCTTTTAATTGGGGCATGTAGCGCATTTACACTTAAGATTAATGTTGATATGTGTGGATTTGATCCAGTCATAATGATGTTAGCTGGTTGTTTTTCAGACTATGTGGTTGCTTTATGATGTCATTGGTCTGTGTACTTCAGTGTGTTTTTGTAGTTGATGGTAACGGTATTTCCTTTCCATTTTTAGTGCTTCCTTCAGGAGCTCTCATAAGGCAGGTCTAGTGGTAACAAGTTTCGTCAACATTTGCTTGTTCGAAAAGGATCTTATTTCTCCTTTGCTTATGAAGCTTAGTTTGGCCAGATAAATTCTGGGTTGAAAATTCTTTAAGAATGTTGAATATTGACCCACAGTTTCTTCTGGCTTATAGGGTTTCAGCTGTTAGTCTGATTGGCTTCCCTTTGCAGATGACCTGATCTTTTTCTCTAGATGCCTTTAACATTTTTTGTTTCATTTCAACCTTAGAAAATCTGCTAATTAAATACCTAGGAATATGGCTAGCTAGGGAGGTGCAGTATATCTACAAGGAGAACTACACACCACTGCTCAAATAAATCAAAGATGACAAAAACAAATGAAAAAGAAATACATGCTGATGGATAGGAGGAGTCAATATCATTAAAATGGCCATATTGCACAGCACAAAGCAATTTATAGATTCAATGCCATGCCTGTTAAACTACCATTGACATTCTACACAGAACTAGACAAAACTATTTTAAAATTCATATAGAACCAGAAATGAACCCAAAGAGCCAAGGCAATCCTCAGCAAAACGAACAAAGCTGGAGACATCACTACCTGATTTCAAATATATTACAGGGCTATAGTAACCAAACAGCATGGTACTGCTGGTACAGAAACAGACACATAGACCAATGGAATAGAAGAGAACCCAGAAATAAGGCTGTGCACCTACAACTATCTGATCTTCTACAAACCTGATACAAACAAGCAATGGGGAAAGGACTCCCTATTCAACCAATGGTCCTGGGATAATTGGCTAGCCATATGCAGAGGATTAAAACTGGGCCATTACCATATACAAAAATTAACCAAGATGGATTAAAGGCTTAAATGTGAAACCCAAAACTATGAAAACCCTAGAAGACAACCTAGGCAATACCATTGAGGACAGAGGCATGGGCAAAGATTTCATGACAAAGATATCAAAAGCAATTGTAACAGAAGCAAAAATTGACAAAACGGAATCTAATTAAACCAAAGAGCTTCTGCACAGCAAAATAAACTATCATCAGCATGAATAGACAACCTACAGAATGGGAGGAAATTTTTGCAAATTTTGCTTCTGACAGAGGTCTAATATCCAGCATCTCTAAGGAACTTAAATTTACAAGGAAAAAACAACCCATAAAGAAGCGGGCAGAGGACACAGACACTTTTCAAAAGAAGACATACATGTGACCAACAATCATATGAAAAAAAAGCTCAACATCACTGATCATTAGAGAAATGCAAATCAAAACTACAATGAAATAACATCTCATACCAGTCATAATGGCTATTATTAAAAAGTCAGAAAATACCAGATGCTGGTGAGGTTGTAGAAAAAAAGGAATGCTTATACACTGTTGGTGAGTGTGTAAATTAGTTCAACTATTGTAGAAGACAGTGTGGTGATTCCTCAAAGATCTAAAGAGAGAAATACCATTCAGCACAGCAACCCTATTTCTGGGTATATGCCCAAAGGACTGTAAATCATTCTGTTATAAATACACATGCACACATATGTTCATTGCAACAAAATTCAACATAGCAAAGACATGTAATCAACCTAAATGCTCAACAGTGAGAGACTGGATAAAGAAAATGGTGTACATATATACCATGGAATACTATGCAGCCATAAAAAACAATGATATTTATCCTTTGCAGGGACATGGATGGAACTAAAGGCCATTTTCCTTACCAAACTAACACAGGAACAGAAAACTAAATACCACATGTTCTCACTTATAACTAGGAGCTAAATGATGAGAACTCATGGACACATAGAGGGGAACAAGACACACTGGGACCTATTACAAGGTTGAGGGTTTGGAGGAGGAAGAGGATCAGGAAAAATAACTAATGGGTACCAGGCTTAATACCTGGGTGAAAAATAATCTGTACAGCAAACCCCCATGACACAAGTTTATCTATGTAGCAAACCTGCACTTGTACCTCTGAACTTAAAATAAAAGTTAGAAAAGACTTCACAGATATCATTGGAATATTTGAGTGACATGGTAAATTGTTGTTTTATGTACTCCTAAGCCTTGCTAAGTTTAAGTACTTCTAAGACTGCCTTTATGCCTATGGAAGACAGTGCACAGTGCTAGAAAATGGAGATTGAGATATAAATATTCCTGGCTATAGCTAAAGTTCAAATTCCGTAATGATTTGGTAAATGGTACAAAGTGAAAAAAGTCTAATTGAAATATGAATATACAGAGGAAAGGATCATTAGTGCTTGCTGAAGGGATGATACTTTACCTGAGTTTTAAAGTATTAGTGGGTGATTCATAGACAGTAGTTAACAGAATCAAATTTTCATAGGTTGATTCTAATGCTCCTACCATTTATTATTCCTATCACACTCCAGACCCGGAAATGCCTAAATTGTGTTCCTCAAGGTTTCTAGATATCTGGATTGTCTTGCAATCTAAGAAATTCAAGCTCTCCTTCTGAATTAATATGTCATTAAATTTTTTAAATTTTTCTTATTTATAGTATAGTTGAAAGTGACTTTTTGATACTGTATACATACAATTTTGAGATTATCACTTATTTTCCCTTGCACATTGTTTTATTCTTTCATTGTGTAGTTCTATGATGTGATTAAGACTATTTTCATTACTCTGTAAATAATACACCATCCTTTTTGTTTAGATTTGGAAAGCCAAAATAGAAACCAAAAAAATTGGATGTGGATATCTGTTTAGACATCTAACTGTCATGTTATTTTCCTTTAATGAACATTACGATTTATTCATATTTCAGTTGTGCACTCTCTGAATGTTAAATCTATTCTTAAAATTACTTTTTTGCATTGTAAATACTCTATTATTTTGGTCTATATGAATCTAATCACACATTTGTACTTATTTTGTTCATTATGAAAATGTATCTAATTTGTCATCATAGCAGTGAACTCTTATCATGTCTCCATGATAAGAGATGACAATACAGCTTTTTGGAGACAATCAGAGACTGTGAGCTTGAAATTCCTGATCTACCACTAATTGTAAGATTTAGAACATTCTATTTGTCATTTTTCTTATTATGAACTAATGTCAATAATTATAGTTAATTATTGTATGTTCACACAATTAATGAATGCTCATTATATGTTAAATGTAGGCAATACAAAGACAGTCTACAAAAAACTTAAGTCTTTAAGACTTATAGTCATAAGGTTTTATTACACTAGCAGAGGAGGAAACACATCTCCCTTCCTAGATCAATCACTGACTGGGGCCTGTTAATTGAACTGACAAAATACAGAGTAACAAAAGAAAATCATATCATTTTTATTTGATGTTAATATTTTAGTTTTTATGTCTACGCAAAGGCTTTTGTATAAAAGAAACATAGGTGCTAAAGAAATAGGTAGGCCCAGAAGCTTATGTATCATTTTTAACAAAGAGTGAACCTTGTGGATATGTGACAAGACAAAGAAAAAAGGGATTTAAGCTAGGGCCACTATTATTAGTTAATTGTAGGATCACCTATATGGTTTTAAATCCTAAGTTTTCTTTCTATTCAATCATGCTGTGAATTTTTATTGAGGGCAAAGTTAACAGACAGCCATTGACATTTTGAGCAGAATGGTCAGAAAATATACTGTCAACATGATATTTTAAAAGTATTTGGGAGACTCTGGAAAACATAATAGGACTTTTAGTGTACCTTAATCTAAATAAACTGGTTCCACCACACTGGCAACCTGGATACGAAAAAGCAAATAAAAAGTGGCTTTCAGAGAAGAGAGAAATAAAAAGTGGCTTTCAGAGAAGAGAGAAAATTTATGCTCTTTGAGAGCATAAATTTTCCACTTTGAGATACATGGCACAAGGAAGATTCCAGACAAAACAGTAACTTGACTAGGTAGAAACAACATGAAGGCAAATATTAAAATTTATTATTTATAGATCCTATAAAAAGGCAAAAACTACAGCCAAGTTTTTTTTTTTTTACTGATAAGATAAAGATATTGTTAAGGACACTGATTGGTATTTTAATTTCTTCTTACAGAAAGCTGTGATTATAGATTCTATATTGTGACACTTGAGGAAGGTCTTAATATTGCTCTTAATCTGCTTGGGCAGGATGGATGCATTATTCTGATCTCAATAACATATTTGGAATAAACAATGATGGCAAAGAAGTAAGAATCTCCAGTTGTGCAGTGGTTATTGAGCCAGTATTTCTGGAGTGGAAACTTCGTATCAGGAATCTCTAGATATATACTGTTTGAGGGGAAACTCACATATGCCTAAATATTTGGCTGATGCCATTTAGTTTGGAAGAAACAAGCACTGGATTGATTTAATAGCAACAGCATATCAAAAGAGAAAAGAAATATTATTATAGGATTCAAGGTTGATTTCAAATGGATTTATCTGTTGTGGTAGAGTTGGGCATAATTATGGAATTTGTCTGAAAAGCATTTTTTATCAAAATCCATTTGGAGTTTGTATAGTGTGAGAGAGACAGAGTGTGTGTGTGTCTCTGAGTGTGTGTGTGTGTGTGTGTATGTGTTTGCTAGCTGAATTTTCTTAATGGAACATTTGTTGAGATGATTATGAATTTGGCTAACCTACAGGCAATACTTAAAAGTTTAATGATCTCAACCGACCAATCAAGAAAAACAAGTAATTATGGGATCCTTCATCTGAGAATGAGAAAAACTCTTTCATTATGATTGTATCTAGAGACTGCAGCAAGATAGGCTTTCAGAGAGTGTCAGTGTTATAGGGAGGGGAGGTTTTAGGCTGGGCAAAGACAGTAACAAAAACGATAGAAATACAATATTGTCTGTCATCTCTTGGTCAGATTTCTTACTTTTGTCAATTGGATATAAAAAAGAGCTGTTGACCGACAAGATTGGTTGGCTTCACATTTTTAAACCCGTTCATACATAGTTGTTAAATCTTCCCCTATACAATTAAATTAAGGGTCCCACTCACAGTATTTGAGAAGTGTCATCCCTCTCAAAGTGACAATTATTCTCCACTGTGCCACTTTGTATATGACAAAGTTCACACAAGAGGGGCTGGGCACGGTGGCTCACGCCTGTAATCCCAACACTTTGGGAGGCCCAGGCGGGTGAATCACAAGGTCAGGAGATCGAGACCATCATGGCTAACACGGTGGAACCCCGTCTACACTAAAAATACAAAAAAGTAGCCGGGCATGGTGGCGGGCACCTGTAGTCCCAGCTACTCAGGAGGCTGAGGCAGGAGAATGGCGTGAACCTGGGAGGTGGAATTTGCAGTTAACCCGGGAGACGGAGCTTGCAGTGAGCCGAGATTGTGCCACTGCACTCCAGACTGGGCGGCAGATCGAGATTCTGTCTCAAAAAAAAAAAAGGAATTATTTTTCTAGGTTATCCCCTAGTATATTCTGTTTGTGATAAATGTAGGAATTTAATGTCAATATATCATTATTTTATTGATTCATATTATCTGATTTCTTGGCTTAAACCTATGTGTATATATAAAATATGTAAGTATGTAAAGCCATGTAAAATATATAAAACTATGTAAGTATTGTGTATTATATATACTATAAGGGGAATAACTGTTTGTAACCAAATGTCTAAGTAAGCATCAAAATGATTATAAAGAAAATATTTATTAAGTAGTGGTATGCAGTCCATTGGGAATACAATGAGATAAAATATTGCTGTTCCTTTATTAGAGGTGTCTAAAAGAACAGTGTATTCACTAATAAATGATGTCTTCATATTTACTTTTTTCTTCTCCTTTCCAGAAGGCCTCTAGTGAAAAAAGAAAATAGAGTATTAAATTTTGCATGCAAATTTTTAGTAGTTTGCAAATGACTAGGGGCAATTCTACCTATTAAACTATTTTATTCCCACTACTGGTATTTTAAGATGTTGAACATCCAGTTTATGTTGAAATATACAGTTATACTTTTACATTACCAAGATTTACCATATTATGTAGTTGTCAAAATCTGAATGTTTCCTTTTTATAAGATATTAAAGAAATGTTCTATTAATATGTGTGCTCTTGTCACATAGTCTTATAGTGCTATGTTGGAAGCTGAATATTTAATAAAAGCATAACAAGATGTGAAGCATGTATTAAACAGGATGTTAAAATTTCCTGTTTGCTCCTGTTGTATTTTTATACCATTTTATTGATTTAGAAATATACTAATGAATGTAATGCATTATAACATTTTTCACAGGTGGAGATTCAAGTATACACCTATGATATGCCATAAATTCCTGGAATTAATTGCTTAATTCAATAGAGGATAGGGAAGACGTTTAATATAATCTCATTTAATTTTAAGTGATTATATTTTAAGAGATACTTCTGGTGACAAATTGGTTATTTGTATATATTTTATCATTTTTATTTTTCAGCTAAATCAAATGCCATAAAATTGAATTTACTCTTAAAGATTTAGATTTACCCTTTACTTTTTTGCCTTTCGGTATACTCAATGTACAAAAAGGGATTATAGGTAGCTTGTCAAATATCCACGTTTATGCTTATAGCTCAGTGTGTATTTGCTGAGCATGATGTCAAGGTCCCAGAAAGTAAACAGAAATAACTCATCTCATATCTAAGTCAGTATATCAGTTATTTCATGTAGCAGTTGTTGAATAAATATGCCTAAAACCTGAGAACAGTCTATACATTCTAGACATCTCCTGACCATTGGGCTCTATGCCAAATGATTGAAATTAGGGTAATTTAGGTTTGGAGTGTCCTAAAAGAGCAAATCATAAGGGATGAGAAGATTTTAAAGTTCCCTGAAAAAAGTTTCTCTCAAAATATTTTTAGGATGCTTTTTCTTCTCCATGCGTCCAGATCCTTCCATATATTTTAGGATTAAGTTGTGTCTTCTCCGTGAAATCTCCTCCAACAGCTATATCCCACATGAATCTTGTTTTTCTTTATATAACTCTTGTACTTACACATTGAACTAGTTTTTTTCTTAATTACATATTGCTTTGGACTTTTGTAAAACTTTGACATCATGACCTTTTATTTGCTTCAAAAAGCACAGCTCCTGAAAATGATTCATTTTGGGAGAAATATTAAAAAAAAAAAATTCCAGAGGCTATTCCCAGGTGGTAGTGGTACCTGAGTATTATAGCCACCAAGTTAGGTATTTTATATGATAATATAAATTTTCCAAGTAGTTATTTTTAAATATATTTAATTTTTCTTTTTAAGGATGTTTATATTTAAAACATTATCAGTATTGATTAATTTGTTAATTTGAGAAATATTTATAAAGCATCTTCTATCTACCAGCCATATTATACAAGATAGGGGCTTTTATGGAGTATGCATCCTAGTGGAAGGAGTCAGGTGATACACAGAGTAAATAAAGAAGTAAACACAACATTATCAAGTGATAATGAGTACTATGTAGAAAATTTAAGCAAGGTGACATGACAGGAAGTGGCTGACTGCTTCATATTGGATGGTCAAGGAAGTCTTCTGGGAGGGGTCTTGTGGGACATTCAAATTAATAATGGAAGGAGCTGGTCAAATATAGACCAAGGGGACAAGCATTCTAAATATTGGAACCAAGTAGTCCTAAGTGGAGGATGTTAATTGGTGCAGCAGAGTACAAGAGGAGACTTGTGAGGCAGCAACCGGGAGCCATGTCAGGATGGGCTTTGTAAGCCAGGGTCAGTTTTTCAGTTTTATTCTGAATGCAGTGGGAAGCCTGGCAAAGTTTTAACTCAAGAGGGAGCATTGTGGCAGGATTCACATTTTAAAAATAAGCATTATTTTTTCAAAAGCATTTTTCATACTGCTTGCCCTTATAATCATTATCTTTAATAGCTACATAATATATCATGACATGCAATTTAAGCATCTGTGTTTTGGGGTATTTAGGCTATTTCTAATATTCCCTACTTATATAACATATTCAGAAAGTATAATGCAATATAGGTAATGATATAGTCAATATCTTTATGTAAATGGCTTTCTTCTTTTGTTAGGTCATATGGGGGTACCTTCTCAGAAATAGGGTCATTGGGTCAAAGGATAAGAATATCTTTTTTCAAGTACTTAATACACCATGATAAATGATGGTACCAATATAATTTATTGTAGGGTTAACAACTTTAGAAATCATCTAAAAATCTCGTTAATTTAATAAGCAAAAATCCCATGATTACATTAGTACATATTTAACTTAAGATAAAAAATACTGCTTAAAGTGAAAAATAATAAACACAGCTGTATGAACTCTAACTTATCTCAGTTTATATGTATATATTTTACCTGTTATCAATTGCTATTTACCTTATTCTATCCTGCTATCCTGGTCTAATTAGAATACACTGTGCTGTTTTCAGATCTCAGAAAGCAGCCTGAATCTTGGCAATGTAAATCTAAGAAAGACTTTTACAGATTTTTCTCAGAGCCTCAGGGATAGGATAATTTGGCATAAAGCTAGTCACTTTAGGGATAGAAGATTGCAAGTACTTTCCAAGTCTACTTTCTATGAGCCAAGACCCTATCTGTTGGTGAGTCCCTAATGTTTTTGTTTTGTTTCTGTTTTCCTTTCTTTAAGTGGTTTCATGTCAGAATGAGGGAATGACACAGTACTGTTTGGCTCCATGTATGTGAAACAGAAGCCCACACTTAATTGACAAAGTGATCACATTAGTAATTTACCCGTCCACTACAGTCCTCAATTATCAGACAAGAATCTTCTAATTAGCAATTCTTATTGCTAAAAACTTCTGTCAGTCTTTCAAATAGCAGTGAGTACATTTATTGCATTATTTACTAACCTCTTTGCTATTGCCACAGATTTCTTATCTGTAGTCAACTGTACTGAATTTGTGTTAACATCCTGAAGTAATTTTCAAACCCGTACACTGTACCCTTTAAGGCACCCTTTAAACAATATATTCCTTATCATTTAAACATTTCATATGGGTAAGCATTTCCTACCCAACTGTATCACAAGCTCCTTGACTATATAAAATACATATTTGTTCATAACTTATGTTTTCTAAACCATGTCATACTTAGTACGTGTACAGTAAATAGCTGTTGATTGTGCAATGATTATAAAATATGAAACATATATATACACACACTACACATATATATGAATATGGCACAAATATCTCTGATTATTTACTGGGATGCATATTGTAGATGACCCTGAGAGATGAAAAATGATAATCCTTAATTACTTGTTGAGAAAGCACAGTCTTGTCTAATTGTTACTGTCATATTTGGTTTATGGTTTCTGAGCACTAGGATTCTTAGTGGAAAATTTTACCTTCTGTTGAATGTTTGAGATTGGAACTGAATTGACTTTCCAAAATGAAAAAGCCTCTTAATTCCTCTTAATTCTCTGTTTAAACTTCCTTTAACTTTTAAGAAGCCATTTTGAAGGATTGTGGTACTGATGCAGCCAGGCCAGAGAACAGCAGACTCCAGAGCTAAGGGCATCGTCTCTGGGTAGCCGGTGACTCACTTCAGCATTTACTAATGGGATCAGCACCATACAGTATAAGGATAGGCAGTGATAACAGCCTGTCCCTTGCTTCCTCCTTGGCACACATTCACCAAGAAAATAAGGTTCAAACAAGGGAGAAGCTTTGGAAGCAACAACTATTTAAAAAATATTTTGAAAAGTCATGAAGACGATTAAAAAAAAACTGAAGAAGGAGTCAGGTTCTACTGGAGCCTCTACTACCTGTTGTTTATGATTATTGGCAATGTTTTACCTACCCATACCTCAGTTTCCTCATCTGTCAGATGACTATAATACCCTAATTACCTCAGAATATTATAAAAATGTAGGATTCTTTAGGTCAGAATCCTGTCTAAAGTGTAAACCACATAAAGACTAAGATAATATACCTTAAAAAAATAGCTCTCAGGCTAAATAGTTTATAAAACAGTAAAAGATACACTTTTGATTTCAGATGATGGGACTCGTACTCCAGGTGGACAGCTAGTATAGATTTCTGTATGAAATTGCTACTGCCATTTAAAATTGACATCATTTTGCTGAATGCCAAATATATAACAAAAAAAATCTCAGGAAAGCAGACTATGGACTATGGGGCATAAAGTTACTTTTGAAAAAAGTCTCATTTCTCTGAAGTTTAAAAACTATCTTACAAACCTTTTGTCTCTATATCTTAACTGTTTTTAGAATAGTAGCAATTCACTTGATTTCTCCAATCTCTTATCCCTTATTTATTGGCGTTAACATTAACGGGGATAATTTTCAGATGGTTTTAACAGTCTCATTCTTAGAAATAGTTCAGGAAAGGTCTTACTGCTCTCTGCACGGCAGGCAGCACAAACAGAATGACAAAATATTTATGCTGACAAAGCCTAGAAATGGGACCAAAGCTATGCCTTATTTCAGGGTTTACACCAGCTCATTGTCAGTTTTGAAAGTATTCATGGAAATGTACATAAAAATGAACCTAAATATGTAATAAGTGTGTAGGAATACATCTGTACAGGCATTCTCTAAGACTAGAGAGCAAAGACTGAGCTTTGATATATTTCTCAACTCAAAATTTGCTGTAAATAACTCCTATAAAATATCCTATGAAAATACATGCTCATTATGTTTCTTTTTCACCTACCAAATTTATCTCAACATTTCTTTTAATTTATTTTCATTTTTAATTTTTGTGGGTACATAGCAGGTGTATATATTTATGGGTTACATGAGATATTTTGATGTAAGCATGCAGTGGGTAATAATCACATCAGGGTAAATAGGATATCCATCACCTCAAGCATTTATCCTTTGTGTTAAACACAATCCAGTTAAACTCTCTTGGTTATTATATAATGTACAATTAAATTATTTTTGACTATAGTCACCCCATTGTGCTAGCAAATTCTAGGTCTTATTCATTCTTTCTAACTATTTTTTTGTACCCATTTACCCTCTCCACTTTGCCCCAATCACCAACTACCATTCCCAGCCTCTGGTAACCATCCTTCTACTCTTTATCTCTGAGAGTTCAATTATTTTAATTTTTAGTTCCCACAAATAAGTGAGAACACATGAAGTTTGTCTTTCTGTGCCTGGCTTATTTCACATAATGCAGTGACCCCCAGTTCCATCAATGTTGTTTGGTTCCCGTTTTCTCCACATCCTTGCCAGCATTTGTTTTTGCCTGACTTTTGGATAACTGCCATTTTACCTAAGGTGATATGATACCACATTGTAGTTCTGATTTGCATTTCTCTGATGATTAATGATATCGAGCACATTTTAATATACCTGTTTGCCATTTGCATGTCTTCTTTTGAAAAATGTCTAACCAGGGTCGGGTGCGGTGGCTCATGCCTGTAATCCCAGCACTTTGGGAGGCTGAGGCAGGTGGATGACAAGGTCAGGAGATCGAGACCATCCTGGCTAACATGGTGAAACCCCATCTCTACTAAAAATACAAAAAACTTAGCCGGGCGTGGTGGCAGGCACCTGTAGTCTCAGCTACTCAGGAGGCTGAGGCAGGAGAATGGTGTGAACCGGTGAGGCGGAGCTTGCAGTGAACCGAGATCTCACCACCCACTGCACTCCAACCTGAGCAAAAGAGCAAGACTCCGTCTCAAAAAGAAAGAAAGAAAGAAAAATGTCTCATCAGGTCTTTTGCCATTTTTTAAATCAGGTTATTAGAATTTTTTTCCCTATAGATTTGTTTGAGCTCCTTATATATTCTGGTTGTTAATCCCTTGTCAGATGGATAGTTTGCAAATATTTTCTCTCATTCTATGGGTTGCTTCTTCACTTTGTTGTTTCCTTTGCTGTGTAGAAGCTTGTTAACTTGATGCAATCTCATTTGTCCATTTTTGCTTTGTCTGTGCTTGTGGTGTATTACTCAAGATATCTTCGCCCTGTCCAATGTCCTGGAGAGTTTCTGCAATGTTTTCTTTTAGCAGTTTCATAGTTGGAAGTCTCAGATTTAAGTCTTTAATCATTTGAATTTGATTTTTGTATATGGTGAGAGAAAGGGGTCTAGCTTCATTCTTCTGCGTATGGACATCCAGTTTTCCCAGAATCATTTATTGAAAAACACTGTCCTTTCCCCAATGTATATTCCTGACGACGTTGTTGAAAATGAATTTACTGTATATGTATGAGTTTATCGCTGGGTTCTCTATTCTGTTCCACCGATCTTTGTGTCTATTTTTATGCCAGTACCATAATGTTTTGGTTACTATAACTCTGTAGCATAATTTAAAGTTAGGTAATGTGGTTCTTCCAGTTTTGTTCTTTTTGCTTAGAATAGCTTTGGCTATTCTGGGTCTTTTTTGGCTCCATATAAATTTTAGGATTTTTTTGTTCTATTTATGTGAAGAGAGTTATTGGTATTTTGGTAGGGATTACATTAAATATGTAGATTGCTTTGGGTAGTATGGACATTTTAGCAATATTGATTTTTTTCAATATATGAACATGGAATATCTTTTATTTTTTGTTGTCCTCTTCAATTCCTTGCATCAGTGTTTTATAGTTTTCATAGTAGAGATCTTTCACTTCTTTGATTATAATAATTCCCAGATATTAATTTTATTTGTAGCTATTGTAAGTGGAATTACTTTCTTTTTTTTTTTTTTTTTTTTGGGACGGAGTCTCGCTTTTTCACCCAGGCTGGAGTGCAGTGGCTCAATCTCAGCTCACTGCGAGCTCCGCCTCCCGGGTTCACACCATTCTCCTGCCTCAGCCTCTCCGAGTAGCTGGGACTACAGGCACCCGCCACCACGCCCAGCTAATTTTTTGTATTTTTAGTAGAGACGGGGTTTTGCCGTGGTCTCGATCTCCTGACCTCGTGATCTGCCCGCCTCGGCCTCCCAAAGTGCTGGGATTACAAGCGTGAGCCACCGTGTGCGGTGGAATTACTTTCTTGATTGCTTTTTCAAATTGTTTGCTGTTGGTATATAGAAATGCTACTAATTTTTGTATGTTATTTATTGTGTAATTTTTTTGAATTTGTTTATTAGTTCTAACTTTTTTTGAGACGGAGTCTCGCTCTGTCGCCCAGGCTGGAGTGCAGTGGTGCAATCTCGGCTCACTGCAAGCTCCGCCTCCCGGGTTCACGTCATTCTCCTGCCTCAGCCTCTCCGAGTAGCTGGGACTACAGGCGCCCACCACCACGCCCGGCTAATTTTTTGTATTTTTTAGTAGAGACGGGGTTTCACCGTGGTCTTGATCTCCTGACCTCGTGATCCGCCCGCCTCAGCCTCCCAAAGTGCTGGGATTACAAGCGTGAGCCACCGTGCCCGGCCTACTTTTTTTTTTTTTTTTTTTTTTTTTTTTTTTTTGCTGTAGTCTTTAGGTTTTTCCAAATATATGATCATATCATCTGCAAACAAGGATAATTTGACTTCCTCCTTTCCAATTTGGATGCCCTTTATTTTTTTCTCTTGTCTGATTGCTTTAGCTAGGACTTCCAGTACTATGTTGAAAAACAATGATGAACATAGGCATTCTTGTCTTTTTCCACATCTCACAGGAAAGGCTTTAGGTTTTTCTCCATTCAGTATGATATTATCTATGAGTCTGTCATATATGGCTTTTATTATGTTGAGGTATGTTTTCCTATACCCAGTTTCTTGAAGGTTTTTATCAGGAAGGGATGTTGAATTTTTTTAAATGCTTTTTCAGCATCAACTGAAATGCTATATGATTTTTGTCCTTCATCCTGTTGAAATGGTGTATCACATCGATTGATTTGCATATGTTGCACCAATCTTGTATCACTGGGATGATCCCCACTTGGTCATGATGAATGATCTTTTTACTGTGTTGAATGTGATTTGCTAGTATTTTGTTGTGGATTATTGCATCAATATTCATCAATGATATTGGCTTATAGTTTCCTTTCTTTTTTTATGTGTCTTTGTCTGGTTTTGGTATCAGGGTAATATTGGCCTCATATAATGAATTTGGAAGTATTCCTTCCTCCTTCATTTTTCAGAAAAGTTTGAGTAGCATTGGTATCAGATGTTCTTTAAATGTTTGGTAGAATTCAGCAGTAAAGCCATGATGGAGTCCAAGGCTTTTCTTTGTGGGGACATTTTTTTATTACAGCTTTGATGTCTTTACTTGTTATTGGTCTGTTCAGGTTTTGAATTTCTTCATGATTCAATCTTTGTAGGTTGTATGTGTCAAGGAATTTATTCACTTCTTCTAGATTTCCCAGTTTAGTGGCGTAGTTGCTCATAGTAGCCACTAATGATCCTGTGAATTTCTGCAGTATTAGTTATTATGTCTCCTTTTGCATCTCTGATTTCATTTATGTGGATCTTCTCTCACTTTTTCTTACTTAATCTGGCTAAAGGTTTGACAATTTTTGTTTATCTTTTCAAAAAACCAACTTTTGTTACATTGATCTTTTTGTCTTGTTTTCATTTTAATTTCAATTTTGTTTTCAATATTGTTTTTATTTCGTTTCAATTTCATTTATTTCTGCTCTGATCTTTATTGTTTCTTTCCTCCTACTAATTTTGAGTTTGCCTTGATCTTTCTTTTCTAGTTCTTTCAGATGCATCATTAGGTTGTTTATTTGTTTTTTCTTCTTTTTTGATGTAGGCACTTATAGCTATAAATTTCTCTCTTAGTACTTCTTTCATTGTGTCCCCTGGTTTGTTTCAGGAAAGTTCTGTTTGCAGTGCCACAATCTCAGCTTACTGCAACCTCCGCCTCCCAGGTTCAAGGGGTTCAAGTGATTCTCCTGCCTCAGCCTCCCAAGTAACTGGGACTACAGGCACGCACCATCATGCCCAGCTGATTTTTGTATTTTTAGTACAGATGGGGTTTCACCATGTTGGCCAGGATGGTCTCTATCTCTTGACCTCGTGATCCACCCACCTTGGCTTCCCAAAGTGCTGGGATTACAGGCGTGAGCCATCGCAACCGGCCCATAACTGGACATTTCTAACATTATTTGAAGTGGGTTCAAAAAAGAAAGTAAGAAGACAGACTATTTGCTTACCTTATATGATTTGAATAATGTATTCTCCCAACTACTGTCTTATCTTGAAAGGTGGAAAACTGTCTACGGCCTGCTATTAGGAAAAATTTGGTTTATAAATTTATAGCAAGTTTGAAAATTGATACAGTATTTATTGTAAGTGTTATATACAGTTATTGGAGCCTTGGTTCTAGGACATCCCATGGGTGCCAAAATACAAAGATACCAAAATCCCTGATATAAAATTGGATGGTATTTGCATATACCCTGTGCACATCCTTCCCTATACTTTAATCTCAAGGTGACTTATAATACCTAATACAACATAAATGCTGTGTAAATAGTAGTTACACTGTGTTGTTTAGGGAATAATGACAAGGAAAAAAGTCTGTACATGTAAGTCTGTACGTGTTCAGTATAGGTAGAAGAATTTTTCAGATATTTTTATTGAAACTAATTTTTTTTAGTGGATTTAGGTTCCAAACCCAAAAACATAGTACCTGCTTTTTCCCTTATTTTGTAAATGTTAGATGAAATATAACAGCACATTTTGTAGATAGTACTATCAATAGATAGTATTTCACAGATATACTATCTACAAAATATGCTGTACAAAATATGTATACTGTATGCAGTATCTGTAGAAGTATGTATATAGAATTGGTCCATTATATCCATGGCTTCCTGTTCTGTAGATCTTATAAACACGCCAGCCCTACCAGATTAAGGTCCTACACTTATGACTTAATTTCACCTTTATCCTCCCGTCGTAGACCTTATCTAAATACAGTCATTTTAGGAGTTAGGGCTTTAACATATGACTTTTAGGAGGGAACACAATTCAGTCCATAGCACTTTAAGTGAAATCACACAGGGTATCTTTTTTGTGTGACTAGGTTATTTCACGGCATAATGTAGAATTCAGCAGTTGATGTGTTACGGTTGAAGTAACTATTTGACATCCGAGTGAGATGTCTAGGTGGCAGTGGTGGGAGAACATACCAAATAATCGTTTGTGTGCTTTTTGTGTCTATCTGCAAAATGCCAAATTCAATGCAAAGTCTCAGATCAAATTAGTCTGTATTTGATCTGAGTCTATTTCAGAGTGATTCCAGTTCCCGATGTGGGTGGAGAAAAGAGAATTCCCAAGATAAATTTTGAAATCTGACTTTTTTGGACTCCCAGTATGGGGTTAAAGAGTCAAGAATACTGGACTTAGAAACTATGGTGGAAATGTTGGTCTTATCACCACCTGAGTGACCATAGATGTTTTTCTTAATCTCTCTTAGGAATGATAGCTTTAAAACAGGTTGAAGGTAATTATAAAGATACTGTATATGAAACCACCTGGTGAACTACAATAAGTATTTAGAACTACAATAAGTATTGTTAAATCTAAATGTTTTTTATGTATTATGTACATATAATTATGTATATATTATATGACATATTTTTAAATGTTAGATCACTAGTGTTTTGATATATTTTTACCTCTTTTGTTTTCAGTTATACCACTATTTTTGATACTATTTTTTCTTGTTTTACAATCACAGATTTATCTTGATTCAATTTATATTTTATTTAAACATCTAATGAGTTTATATAGAGTGCATCTACGATGTCAATTTCTGTAATTATGTAGTGTTAGAAATTGCTGTGTAAATAAAGGAATTTTATTTAAAAAAATATAATTTAATTTAGGAAATTAAAAAATGCTTGATAGAAAATTTCTTGATACTAAAGGAACAAGTATGTAATGATTATTCTATGATTTCTGAGGAGTAGATAATCATCTTTTACTCAGCCTAAACCCAATTAAAAAAAGTCTTCTCTATTCTTATATTGTGTAAGGAATATAAAGGGAATATAATATTGAAAAGATCTGACTTTCTAAATATGAACATTCTACATCTTAAAAGGCAGGAGAAAACACAGTTTTAAGTAGATTTGGTAGAAAGGATTGCCAAAAATATAGGAGGGGTGTGTGTGTGTGTGTTGGTTATATAGTAGTAATGATAATTTATAATAATTACAGTATGTAATAAGTGCTTTATACTAGATGAGTGCTTTTATATTTTATATAACTTAGCATTATTTAATTTATTCTCTTTAGTCTTCTAATATTATGAACATATTCCCTTTTTACATTTGGGAAATTCAAGGCTTCAAGAAGTTAAGCAACTGCCCTGTGGTCATACTGCTAAAGAGAAGCATCATTGCTTTTTAAGGGAGAATGCAAAATTGTCCATCTCATCTGCAGTCATGGCTTTGATTGCTCTTTTATATTTATCTCAAGCACCTACTTTTCACAAGGTATTTTGTGATGTCTGTATACACTTACTGACTTACTACAGATGCCTAATGGGATTCACAGTTTACTTGAAAGCAGGTTTTGCCCAGCAAGAAATTAAGAAAGAATGTTTTTTAAAATTGTTATGATTCATAAAACTACCTGAGGTCAACTTCAAACTTCCTGCACTTTGGCACTCCGAGTCTAATTATTGTCAGGTGTAAGCCTACTCTAAACTGGGTGGTGTTTGTGTAGTTCTTATCTTCTTTACCATTCTGTCCCAGTGGAAGAATTAGATAATAAGTGGATTGACCTCAGTTTTACAAACTCTTATAAGTACATATTTTATTGTGCTGATCAATCTAGGGGCAATAGAAAGAGAGACAAAAGAAATTCTCTGCCTTCAAAAACATGTAAGAGAGGCAGAAAAAATACAAAGGTGAACTAAGTTAAAACAGTGATATGAGCGAAAGACTCCTTGGTACATTCTGACTGAGGTAATGGCCCTTACAACTGGTGCAAAGAAATCGAAACATGCAAGGATTCGCATTGGGGTGTGAGCCACGGGTAGTATTTGGGTGTCCTATACACAGTGCTCCTTGAATACAATGGTTGTCCACAAAGGTCTAATGCGCTCACTCCAGCAAAGCTATCCTGAGGATAGCAGTTAGTTTGGCCCACGGTTTTAAGGTTATGTGATGATGCTGTCATCTGTCAGACTTGGACATATTACTGCTGATGGTGTTATTTCCTCTGCCCGATTTCTCACTCTCAGCGTTTAACCTGCTTGAAATGGTAATGTGTGGTGATATGCCATCCACATCCTTTTGCCCTTCTGTTTGCCAAGTCTGCATTTTTCAATTTTTTTTCTCCCTGTGCCCTCCTAAAATTAAATGAATTACCTCTAAAAAACCTGAGAGCACCTACCTGATTTACAACCGCCCTCTAACCCTGGTCACAGAGAGGACAGCAAACTTTTCCCTGGTATCTAGTGAATGATGCTAATATGCAAAATAATTTGAATTGTTTCTTTGCTTCTGGTTTACTTTTTTAAAAAATCAGATTTTTTTTTAAAGGAATGTACTAAACTGCTTCATCTACAGAAGATTTAATTTAAATATTTCGTTAAACATATTTGCAGCCTGAGAGAGTTAATATGGATTTGAAAACCAGTTAGATTTTTCAGTTAATTTTTTTAATGCCTGGCAGCTGGAATACATCACTGACATGCTGACACCATATTATTTAAAATAGCATTGCCTGTGAGCCTAAGAGAAGCTATTTAAGACAAACCTCAAGAAGGCTGGTGAAATAATAGCTGAAGTTATGTTATGTCAGCCAATTCCTCAGCATGGAACAGCATTGTGAGGCCAGAGTTGTTATCCTTCACTGAGACATAAAATCTATATCTTGATTCTTTTGGTCATTTAAGGTCCTATGGGAATTGCATCCAGAGGGAGTGTGCTTTTATCCAGTGTCTGGTTTATCCAGTGTCTTGGCCAAAGGTCAAGATGGATGGGACAGTCGTATCTTTTCAACGTGTTCAAGGTTTCTTTTAGATATGACCAGAGTACAGTTTTTGGAAAGGCTCTGGATTTGTCATTCTATATATAGTTTGCAATTTGTGAAGAAGTAGGTTTAGCTGCTGGAGTGACCAATATCAAACCCACTGAAAAAGTGCCAATGTGGCAAAGGAATTCATGGAGTCTTTTAATCTAATAAATTATTTTAACTTCCATTTCTTTTACATTGAAAAGGTAATTTTAGTTTGGGTGATTAAACAGCTTAACAGCGCTTTTTCTATAAGTTGAGGAACTTATTCCTTGTTCCCTTAGCTAAATGGGGGGAAACATCTTTAGGCCAGCGGTGGAGGTTGAAGAGAGCAACAATCTAAGTTAGAAACTTCTGCCTGCCATTCCATTTACTATTCTTATGTCTATAGGGGATAGCAAAACTTTTAGTCTGTAAAATGGAATAAAAATAACTCATCTCATAGAATTGCATTATCATCTAATATGATGTCCATTTGTAAATGATAAGTCCTTATATAATTGCCTCCTTGGACTAAGTGAGGTGTTCCATATTTAGCATATTTTGATAATACATTGATACTTTCCTAGAAAATGCACACACACACAAACCGTGTAAGCAAGAATGGTCCTGAATTACAATCATGAAATGGATGGTGTTTTGCTTTCCGTCTTGGCCCGCCATCTTTTGGCTCCTTATTCTCTCCTGGTGTCCTGTTGGTGACTTGGGTTGTCAACTTAAGTGTCCCTTACCCCAGCAGAGGCCTCATGCTGTTGTCCATTCCCAAAACCTCTGCAAGAGACCCTGTTTTTCCCTAATAAAGTGACAGTTTCTCTTATCTGTTCTCTCGCCAGTGGTATATGCATTTTTGATGGTCCCAAATCTATTTCACAACTGTAAATACTCAATTTCTCCACTGTTAGGCATTTCTTCAATTGTGAATATTTCTGAAACTGGGCCATATCTGTTACATGATTTGTTTATTCTCTATGTCCAAACAAAACACTTTTTTTTTTTTGGGGGGGGGGGATGGACTCTCACTCTGTCCCTCAGGCTGGAGTGCAGTGGTGCGATCTTGGCTCACTGCAACCTTCGCCTCCTGGGTTTAAGCGATTCTCCTACCTCAGCCTCCCGAGCAGCTGAGATTACAGGTGCATGCCACCACACCCAGCTAATTTTTGTATTTTTAATAAAGACAGCGTTTTGCCATGTTGGCCAGGCTGGTCTTGAACTCCTGACTTCAGGTGATCCACCCACCTTGGCCTCCCAAAGTGCTGGAATTACAGGCATGCGCCACACTGTGCCAGGCCACAAAAGCCTTTTTAAAGCCTTTTTTCATACTATATTTTACAATCAAGGGAGTCTTAGAATTGGGAACACATAACATATAGTTCGGAGGGAATTTTAAAAACGTAACATTTATTTTTTGGAGAGGTGCTTCATTCACAGAAATACAAAAGTAAGAAGTAAATAGACAATGGAAAGTTTTTCTTCTAAACCCATTCCTCACACCAGTGTCTCTCCCCAGAGGCAAACGGCATTTGTACATATTAGAGCATATAGACTTTTATTTTTAATGTTTGAAACACAAATGATATCTTACAGAATATCTCTGCACATTATTTTTTAGGTAGAAATGTATCTGGGAGATTGTTCATTATCAGTGTGTAAACAGATTCATTTTTCTTTCTAAAGACTGTATATTATTTCATTATATGTATGCAATCTAACTTACTTAAATTTTGTAGAATTTGTATCAATTTTTTTCCTCAGTATGAGGCACCAGATTTCTCACATCCTTCAAGACAGAGTCCATATTCAAACAAACTTGACAAGGTTTTGGGGACTAAATATAAAAGTCACTTTATGTGTCTTTTATGTATAAAGGCATTTATAATAATTTTTCTGAGTAATATCAGTTCATCTTCATTAATTTTTTTATATCAGCTTATCTTTCTTCTTTATACATTATAGAAGCTAGCTATTTGTCTGTGAAATAATTTGTAAATATTTTTCCAGGTTTTCATTCACGTTTGTTTATGGTAATTTTTGTCATACAGAAAAGTTATAATTTTGTGTAGTAGGACTAATTAATCTTTTGTATCTTTTGAGTTTGTTTCATATTCAAACATGTCTTTTTCATTCTGAGGTTATTAAAATTATCTTCCATTGTTCCCACTACAATTTTATGATTTAGATTTTTACATTGTAAAGATGGACTCATCTGGAACTTATTGTGGTATAAGATACCGTAGAGTAGGTACTATTTTATTACTTTAGTGGAGGTTTTTACTTAGATGCAACAGTTTCGTTGAAATCTTAATATTTTCTAATGTTTTAAAAGAACAAACCTGTTTTTATTGTTACACAAAGTCTTACGTGGAGAGAGAAAAAACAAAGAAATCCATCTTCTTCCATCTTGTGACTACTGGTGAGGGATCTTGAACTGGTCAGAGAAGAGAAAGAGGAAATGAAGGTCGGTTGTTGAGGGAGTAGAGAAGAAAACAGCAGCTAGAAGCTGAAGTAAAAATAAGAGCAAATATTTTCATGTTTCTTTATTTTTTTCTTAGAGACTGATCTTTAAAGCACTCATGCCGGGCGCGGTGGCTCACGCCTGGAATCTCAGCACTTTGGGAGGCCGAGGCGGGCGGATCACGAGGTCAGGAGATCGAGACCACCGTGAAACCCCGTCTCTACTAAAAATACAAAAAAAAATTAGCCGGGCGTGGTGGCGGGCGCCTGTAGTCCCAGCTACTCGGAAAGGCTGAGGCAGGAGAATGGCGTGAACCCGGGAGGCAGAGCTTGCAGTGAGCCGAGATGGCGCCACTGCACTCCAGCCTGGGCAACAGAGCAAGACTCCGTCTCAAAAAAAAAAAAAAATAAAATAAAATAAAAAGCACTCATTAGTGCATAATGAAATTTTAAATTTTAAATAAAAAGTATTTCAAATATAAAAGAACATTTTTCTATATCTGATAACAAGATTAAGGTCGTATAAATTAACAAAAGAAAGATGAGAATTAGAGGGTGTTTTTCAATTTGGCAATGCTACTTGTGTAGACTAGAAGATTAGCAATTTTTCACTAAAGCTGAAAATACTTTTTGTTAACATCCAGTAAGTAGGTTTTAAATCTTTGCAGAAACCCTGAGAAATTGGAGATTTTGAAAACCCCATATTATGGGTTGAATTTTTCTTTTTCTTTCCCTTTTTTTTTTTGTTTTTGTTTTTGAGAGGGAGTCTCACTCTGTCACCCAGGCTGGAGTGCAGTGGCACTGTCTCGGCTCACTGCAAGCTCCACCTCCTGCATTCAAGCAATCCTCCTGCCGCTACCTCCCGAGTAGCTGGGACTACAGGCATGTGTCATAACACCCCGCTAATTTTTGTATTTTTGGTAGAGACACAGTTTCGCCATGTTGGCAAGGCTGGTCTCGAACTCCTGGCCTCAAGTAATCTGCCTGCCTCAGCCTCCCAAAGTACTGGGATTACAGGTGTGAGCCACCACGCCCAGCCCCAAAAATTTCTGTTTTATGATAAGATGAAATCTGGTTTTCTTTCCTTACCCAATTTAATCTTTAATAAAGGCATTGCAAGTTATGTATTAATTTTTAATTTTTTTTTTTACTATTCTGGAGATATTTTGTTTATGAGAAGCTCATTAGATGTTGGCATTTAGAATAAGTTAAATAAACTGCTAGTATAAAATAGTAGAAAAAGTCAGTAATCATAACCTCTTATTTTCTTTCAAAGATTATTAGAAGACATCTGCAATGCATCATTAAATATTGGGTATTGGGTTCACAAGTTGGCATAAAAATACAAGTTAAATAAATGAAGACTACATGGCACACACAGTAAATAAATATTGAAGAAAAATTATAGATGTATAGTTTGTTACAACTAGATCTGGTGATGCAATATGATAAAAATTAAAAAAGACCCATGGAATCCTAAAAAGGACAAATTTAGAAGTAGTTTATTCCCATGCATTAATGTGGTTTGTGAGCTGGATATATCAATATAGTACATAAAAAGGAGCATTGCATTTGAAGTGAAAAGTTCTGGGATTAAATCTCAATTCTTTTAATTTTGGGGCCTTAATTTTCTAATTTGTAAAACAAAGCTATTTTGCTAGGAGAGTTTCCCTGCTGTGGGCTATTTTGGCAAGTTGCTAAGTCTTATATAGACCCAGTCTCAAAAATTATGTTTCAAATGCTTCAGTTAAAATGCACAGGGTTAAAAGGAAAGCAATGCTATTAAACTGCAATTACCTAAGTAACATACAAATTTGCATTTTTGTAATATATAGGCTTTTTAAAATTAACACATTAAATGACAAAAGTCAGCAAAGTGTCTCATAACTGCAATATTTCCAAATTAGCAATAGGTTCAAGTGATATTTCAATGTTTTGGCAATAACTGAAATAGGATATAAAAACATGATTTTATTTGGTTACAAAGTTGCAAGTACTACTAATATTGGAACAAATGTTACTGAGTTCGTTGCCTATTTCATAATTGAATGGAATGTTGAATTTCAGTTAGAAGCAAGTGAAAATAAAGTTGTTGTTTTTTTTTTTTTTTCCTGGCTCACCAAGTTCTCAGATCTTTAATTCTATTTGTGGATCTCAGGATAAGAACCCTTGGGCATTAGGATCTTTAGGTTCTTTTCTCAGTTTCAAATGTAATGATTTGTCCATGATCCTTCAATTGTTTACATGTTCACATTGCCCAGGACTACATCTATAAAGTTCTAAACTAAAAATGTTATAGCAAAATTTTGTCAAATTACCTCCAGCTAATCAAATAACACAATTCTCCTCACTACCATTAGTTACAAATTAAAGTTTAATTTTCCACTGGTTCTGAAGAAAATTTCTTAAAACAAACAAAAAGGTGACCTAGTATCTAAGAGTGCCTGTGTTAGTCAGAGTTCCCCAAAGAAACAGAATCAGTAGGATATATCTTGGTATAGGCTAAATGTTTGTGTCCCCTCAAAATTCACATGTTGAAGACAAAATCCCCAATGTTGATGTTATTTGTAGGTGGCGCCTTTGGAAAGTACATAGGTCATGAGGATGGAGCCCTAGTGAATGAAATTAATGCCCTTATAAAAAGAGAGGTAGATACAAGATATATCTCTCTCTTTCTGCTCCTCTTCATGTAAGGATACCACGGGAAAACTGGCATCTGCAAACCAGGAAGAAGGCCTTCTCTAGAACTTACCCTGATGGCACCCTGATGAACTTCCCAGACTCCACAGCCATTAAAAATACATTTCTGTTGTTTAAGCCACCTGTTACGGCATTCTGTTATAGCAGCCCAGACCAACTAATACACACATACACACACACACACACACACACACACACACTTTATATATAAATACATTAATTAATAACATATAATTATACAATAATATATAACTATATGAATTTGTGTGTGTGTGTATTTGTAGATATAAGGAGATTTATTATAAGGATTTGTCTCATGTGGTTATGGTGGCTGACAAGCCCAGAGATCTGCAGTTGGAAAGATACAGAACTAAGAGAGACGGTAGTGTAGTGCTAGTCTGAACTTGAAGGTCTGAGCACCAGGAAAGCTATTAAGTTTCAGTCCAAAACCCAACAGGCTTGAGACCCTTAAAAAGCTTATTTTTGAGGGGTTCAGAACGAAAGAAAGGAAAAGACCAATGTTCTAGTTCAAGGCAGTCAGACAGAAGGAGTTCTCCCATTCCCCTTTCTTGTGGGAAGGTCAGCCTTTTTGTTCCACTCAGGTCTTCAGCTGATGAGATGAAGGGCGTCCACATTGAGTAGGGCAATCTGCTTTACTCAGACTGTCAATTCAATGTTAATTTAATCTAATAACACTCTCATAGACACACTCAGAATGATGTTTGACCAAATATCTGGGCATCCCATGGCCCAGCCAAGTTGACACTTAACATTAACCATCACACTGCCCTATAGCAAGAAATCATTTTTTAAACATCATTCATGTCATTGTAATAATTGGTACTTTACTGTACTGCAAAAACCAGGAAAACCAGTGAGATAAATTATTTCTACAAAATTGAACTTACAAGACTATAACTGAAATGAAAAGAAAGTGACTTAATTTTGGCCAGGTGAGGTGGCTCACACCTGTAATCCCAGCACTTTGGGAGGCTGAGGCAGGTGGATCACGAGGTCAGGAGATCAAGACCATCCTGGCTAACACGGTGAAACCCTATCTCTAACAAAAATACAAAAAATTAGCCGGGCATGGTGGCAGGCGCCTGTAGTCCCAGCTACTCAGGAGTCTGAGGCAGGAGAATGGCGTGAACCCAGGGGGCAGAGCTTGCAGTGAGCTGAGATCGAGCCACTGCACTCCAGCCTGGGTGACATAGTGAGACTCCATCTCAAAAAAAAAAAAAAAAAAAAAAAAAAAGAAAGTGACTTAATTTTATTATGGTGTATTGAATATGGTATTTTTATTTTGAATGTTACACTTTTCTTGCTGTTTAAGTAAATAATCGACTTAGATTTCCTATGCATGTAGAGTCAATGCTTATGTATGCAGGAGAAAGCAGAATGTGGGGAAATAAAACATTTGAATTATTAAACAGATTTTAAAAATACTTTTAGAAACTTGTCAATTGTCTTGGCATCACTATTTAACTAATGCAAATATTGACTTAATTTTTTTTATCTTACTTACATGATCATTTACTATAAAGTTTTGCCTTTCAGCTTAAAACTGTACTTGCAAAGAGCATACAGATTGAGGACTGAGGTAGTGATTTCATTTCAGGTCTTCTATGGACTTGTGGGTGGAAAATTAAGCTAGTGACATAATCATGGTCCTTGCCTGACTTGCTCATGCTATGAACTGGAATAAAAATGCTTGTTATCAAACATTAAATATGAGGCATTTTGAACTCCTTGGATGAAATTCTTAATATGAATTTACTCAGCGTTGTAAATAAATTTTAAAAATTAATTGACCTGCACAAATTTGCTGCCAACCTCCCCTCTTCCATGGTGCTTCACTTCTAGTAAAACGAAGAAAATTAACATTTCTTCCTACTAGTCTCTCCAATATTGATGCTTATGAGGGTTGAGTAGATCAATGTCTATTATCTCACATGGATCTATTGTAATCCTCTGAAGTGCTGTGAGGAAAAACAATTCACATTAGGATTGAATATAGATTTACGATCACTTCAGGTCTGTGAATTTGGACTTAAATTCATTACCTTAAAGTAATGAATAATGAAGATTTAGAAAATAGTGTTTCTATGCCAGGAATGTTTTTCTCTTAAGGGAAATCCCTAGATAAAATGACCTTGGGGGAAAAAAAAAAAAACCTCAAATCTGCAAATTGGGTTCCTAGCTTTTGGGTTATCTGGGCAAATTGGGCTATCTGACTTTTTAACTGTGAAGCTAGTTAGAAACAAAAGCATGAAAGGACAAAATGAACACAGGTTTGAAGGTAACATGCTTCTTCCCCTCATCACTGGTTAAATTAGTGAGAGTGGGAAGTAAAGAATGAAGTAGACAAAGAAAGAGAGAGGAGGAGAAAAGGTTGTGTGTGGAGTGGGGATGGGGTGGGGGAATGGTGAATTAAGTCCTCTGCAAGGCCATCAGAGAAACTCTGGGTTCAGTAGGTGAGAAACAAGCTCCAGGAGAATTCCTCAGGAAACTGTGTTGTCCCTGAAGCCTCCATCTTAGTTTGGCTTTCTTGAAGCATTTTCCCTCCCTTTGGGCTTGATTATGACGTGAGGAGCCTCAAAAGTTAAGTGCTCCCAGCTGTCGGTCACTCAACCCTCTTTTTCTGTATGCTATCTCCTCTCCATAAGTTAGTCCACATGTAGCATCAGAGATGTAGTTTAATAGATCTTAACCCTCAAAATAAAATTGTAAGATATTTCTAGATAATGCTCACTCTGTTGCCATCTTAGTTGGTTTACCAAAAAAAAAAAAAAAAAAGTTTTTATATGGCAGAGGCAGCAATATAAACCTTTAGGGAAAAAATTAGACTTTTAAATAAATAGGCAAGGCAAAGCAAACTATAGTAGGAAGAATGCAGAAGTGTTTGGGGGAGTGTAATCTTGAAAGCTGAATGCTGCCCTTTTGATTTGCCTGAACAATACAAAACATGTAAATAATTATGTACTTAAAAGAAACCATGGAAATGGGATGCAATGAAAACATTGAAGCTAAATGATAGTAGCTATAGCAAGAACAGAGAGACTAGAAGAACTCATAGTGGCTTCAGAAATAGGCTGAGGCTAAACCAGAAATGTACTCTATGTAACTGTTAGAGCAAACAAATGTTGCAAGTAGCTGGGCCCAGTAGTCCCAGCTATTCATGAGTTGGGAGGATCCCTTAAACCCAGGAGGTCAATCTCAGCCTGGACAACATTTGGCAACACAGTGAGACTTCATCTTGGAAAAAAAAAAAAAAATTGCAAGGATCGATTGGAATGGGGTCATTTGTGCAATCTTAGAAACATGCATATGTAAGAAACTAACACCTTTTGTCAGAGGGCAGCTATTATATAACTAAATGTTTATATAACTAATGATGACAATGAAAATATCAAATATTAAACCTAAATACAATTTTTATTTTCTAAAAAATAATTTTTAATGAGCACATATTGTAGAATTTAACATTGTTAATTTTTGACCATGACATTCTTCTGTTGAGAAAGAAGTTTCCGTCTAAGGAGCATGGCTGGGCATGCGTGGATGTTAAGAGTTAATGTACGTAAAATGAAATTAAAGCCAAACCTATATTTTCATTTACGTTGAGTAGGAGGCTTTTGCTGTCTTGAAAAGACATACGTGTTACTTCATTAAAGAGAAAGTAGGTCATTTAAAAATGATTTTTACTTTCATTAGTCAGGCATCTGGAGAAAGTAAAGACCAGATCTTATCATATCCTCATTAATGACATAAAACGGTGCAATAATCTCGGTTTCACAAATTCAAATGCCCCTGGCCCTATTCAGTGAATCTGAATGAGTACAGCAGGCTGAATGTGAGACACTAGTGACGGATGTTAATAAATGTCTTGCCTGCCCTAGGCATTCAGATTCAACTTAAAAACAAACAACAACGACAAAAACCGAGCTAAACAAATACCTCCAGAGGTGCTCTGGATTTATAACATGATATAAAATAGTTTGTTTTTCATGTTCTAGTGCTTAAGACTAGCTCTTCTTTGGGACTATTCAAGACCCTCCCTAAACTGTCCCAGCTTAATATAAAACCCCCAGGAGTCTTAAGCCAGAGGAATGTGTCAGAAAGTGAAAAAGGGTTACCCCCACCTTTAGAAAAATTCAGCTTTGAAAAGAAGCAAATTGGTGGTGGAGGGTGGGGGTCAGCATAAAAAGGATTAAGTTGCTACTGATTAGACTGTATGGGAAAAACATTCTTTTTCTATTTCCAAAGTGGTTAATCAGCCAAGATAGCTGTAAACACATTAAACAGAAACACTGCCTTGTCTGTAAACTGAAACGCTGACTTGCTTGCAAAGGTTCATACTGGCTTTCCATTTTCATTGATGTTTAACTTTGCTGCAAAGATCTTTCCATGAGGTCTTCAAAGAGACTAGATAGTTATTGAAACATTATTATATGTTTATAGCATCCAGCACTGTGGTTGAAAAAAGTTGGAATAACTTATTTTCTTAATATTACACCACATATTTTCAAGTCTTTTGATATATATTAGCAAAAGACAAGGTGATCTGAAAAGGAAAAGTGGGGAGCTTTATTTTCTATTAAAAACAACAGTCTGTAGACTAGGGAGGCACAGCTTTTAGTATAAGTGAAAGTGCATTTTCTGAAGAACAAAGGGAGGGTCTAGCTTAAATAGGGAAAACTCCCCCCTCAGTTCTCAATCAGGCCTGTTTATGCAAATGAAGGATTCAAACTTGTTTAGTTCTGATTGGTCAAAATAGTAGAGTACTGATTGGGTGTTTTCTATGCCCCCAGAACTCTCTGTCAAACTTTTGATTGGTTGTTTTCTATGCCCCAAACGAGAACTCTGTGTCAAACTTTTCTTTCAAAGGGCTGGTGAGGGGCGGTTTCCAGCTCCAGTTTCTCTTGTGTCTGGTTCTGGCTCAGGATGCAAAGCAAATGTTTGTGGAGCTGCTTTTTCCAAGAATGGAAAAAGCTTTTTCTCACTCTAGCAAGTCCACTTGCTTCTGTTTTTAAATTTCATCGTCCCTCTTAACCACAGGGACATCTATCTCCCCTGTAAAGCTTGGGTCTGATTTTACAGTTTTATTTTATATCGATTACATTTAAAAGTATTTTTGAAATTATGTCATGCCAGAGAAGCATGAGAGGTTGAAAAGTTGCTGTCTTGATTCAAAGGCAAACATGGATTGAGTACATACTTTATGCGCTTGTTACGACACTTGATGTTCTTATACTTATTGCCTCATTTTCTCACAACTGTCCTGGAGATTGGTATTCTTCCACGTTTCATAGTTGATGCCACTGCATCTCAGAAATGTTCTAGATTTTTGAGAAATTTATTAAAGAAGACATTTTAATGAATATTAATTATAAAACCCTTTAGTTTGTTTTATTTTTGTAAAGCTACTGTCATTTGCTTTGCATGCCAGACAACTCTTAGTTTAAGAAATAATAGCCTATATCATCTTATATTCCCCAGAGCTTGAACTTAGCTGTGTGGTTCACTATGGCCCACTGTAGTTGTTGATATATAATTTTAAAACATCTAGGAATATGCTTTCAGGAAGAAGTCAATAAAGTTTCTTCTCTAGTTTTTCATTTTTATTTTTATTTATTTATTTGTTATTTATTGAGATGGAGCCTTGCTCTTGTTGCCCAGACTGGAGTAAAATGGTACACTCTTAGCTCACTGCAACCTCTGCCTCCTGGGTTCAAACAAGTCTCCTGCTTCATTCTCCTGAATAGCTGGAATTACAGGTGCCTGCCACCACGCCCGGCTAATTTTTCTATTTTTAGTAGGGACGAGGTTTCACCATGTTGGCCAGGCTGGTCTCAAACTGCTGACCTCAGGTGACCCACCTGCCTCAGCCTCCCAAAGTGCTGGGATTATAGGAGTGAGTCACCACGCCTGGCCTCTTCTCTAGGTTTTAATAAACATTTTAAGAAGAACAGAATTATACCCTACAAAGCATTCTTTAAGTTTATAGGAAAACTTAATAAAAAAACAAAATGTTACATCTTTTTAGAGACTCAACATTCTTTTAAATATTGTCAGAGTCATCAGAGTTCAAATTAAACTTATGATAAAAAATGCTTTTGAAGCAACAACAGCAAACAAAGCTTGAATTCTTCCCAATGCTAGTTATGCTTCAGTGAGCATCAGAATCAAAGAGCAGAGTTACAATGCAGATTCCTGGGCTCTACCACCCATTAGATAGGACAGTGTGGAGCCTAAGCATTTGCATTTTTAACAATCTCCAGGGTGACATTGATGCTGCTGATCCGTGGACCATGTTTTGAGTAGTACTGATTTAGGGATGACCTGGGAAGCATAGTATGTGTTAACAATTTAAATTATGTTTTTCAGAAAAATAATTTCAACTGTACCAGAAGAGCTCAGTGCCCAGAGACCAATATCAGTTCTATACAGATACAAGGTGATGCTGATTATTTCATCAACCATCTTGGAGTTCCCATCGTGCAGTTTGCTTATGAGGACATCAAAACATTAGAGGTGATTGTTCCTAAAAAATGCAAAACACACACACAATATAGCAGACCTGCAGAATTTGATTTTATCCTGGCTATTCAATTTTCATATCAAATAGGTCACTATAGAAAAGCGGCTTCATTTAGAGAGTTATTCTTGCTTTTCAAAGGCTTTGTAATAGTATTTGAAAACATCAGCTCCTTTCAATAGTGTTGAATTCAATTTAAAAAGATTTATACTGTCACTCACATTTTCACACGGTGCTCTGCAACAAGAAATTTGCAGTAGTTGGATTAACATCAAAACATAATTGTAATCTTCAGTATTCACAGAAACAGATGACATGTGCAATAGATGCTCCTCTCCTTGCCCAAAGGAAAATGCACTTCATGTTCTGTATGTTAATGCGAGTGTTGTGGATTAGCTACCCAAAGTTTGTCAATAGTTTGCCTGCTTAAAAAAGATAGTACTTTTTTGTGAAGATGGAAGCCTTTTTTTTCCAAAGAATATCACAAAAGCATGATTCACCTTAATTAAGTCTCTGTTCATCCGTCTTTTGGACTTCAATCCTTCTAATCTTTCTCAGAATTATATCTCAGGAAACTGTTTGTCTGTGGATCTAAACCTGTTGGGACATTTTACCTTCATTTACAAATTATTTATGCATTATTCAGAGCTATTTGAAAGCCTCTAGAATGGCTTGCTTGAGGTAATTATTACATTAACAAAATAATGGCTGGAAAGTACGGTAAAATCTGCCTTGCTCTTCAAATATAAATGTTCCTCAGAAGGGGTGCCTAAGCTATGTTTGTATAGTCTCAACTTCAGATATGCAATATCTTAATTTTTAGTAGCATTGAGTGCTATTTGGCTTTATGTTTCTCTGCAACCATACAAAATATTTTAATTCTTGTTTATTATGTGTCTAATTCATCTTGGTTTAGTTTTAAGCCAATAATTTAGAGAGAATAGTATAGCCTTGGGAATGAGAGGGAATCCCTGACTCTGACACTTACTCGACAAATTATTTAACATCTTTCAAAATGATTTTACAAACGAAGTACTTTGGTATATTTAGCGAATCTATAGAGCTGTGGTGAGGATTAAATGAGACTATGCATGTAGAGGGTTTAGCTAACCTTGAGCAGATAATAAGTCCCCGTTATTGCAGTTATTATTGTGTGATTGTAAGTACAACATATTAATGGGATAATTTCTAAACTTTTTAGATACGAACGCATCAGTAGAAGGGAGGAGTTTGTTAATTGTTGAGGAAAACACGTTTATCAGGCTGAAGAGGTGGAATTTGATGAGGATCAGCTGGAGGATCTGAGGTGTTAATAGGGAGAAGATTTTGAAACAGGGACCAGTAAAATTCTAAGAAGAACTGTATTATCCTAAGGCTAAAGTCTACCTAACAGAACTGGCTTAGTCTGAAGGATCCAATCGTTTTCAAATTATACCCAGAATATCTAACTCCCACCATCAAAATCATTTGTATTATTTATCTCCAAAAAAGTAATTAAAATGGAGTCCCCTATGCTTTATAACAAATGACTTTGTTGATATTGCTTTAGTGGAAGAATTTTTAAAATGGATTTGTCCCTTACAAAATGTGAATGCTTGAGATGAAATAATTTTTTTTGAGGAACAGAGTAACCTTTGCTTTCTGTGTTAACCTATAAGAGATATTGGTATACAGCTATTAAGAGGAATTTTAAATATTAAAAAAAGGATTTATCCATGATGTAAAAAATATTTATCCTATGTCAATTAGTAAAGCAGGTAAGGAAATTAGAGCTTTTTTATGAAGTCGCAGTTACAAATATATACGGAAAATAGACTGGTGGATTTGGAATTAGGAGGCCTGAAATTTTAAATCGCTTCATGTTAATGGTCCAGTTACATTGGTTTCTGGGCTTCGGCTTTTTAAAAAAAATCCGTATCTTATTAAAAACAAAATAAGGATAGGTGCAACGGTTCATGCCTGTAGTCCCAGCACTTTAGGAAGTCGAGACGGGCAGATTGCTTGAGCCTAGGAGTTTGATACCTGGGCAACACAGTGAAATCTTATTTCTACAAAATACAAAAATTAGCTGGCCATGTTCGCAGGTGCCTACAGTCCCAGCTACTGGGGGTGGTGGGGAGGGCTGTGATGGGAGGATCGCTGGAGCCCTGGACGCAGAGGTTGCAGTGAGCCAAGATCACACCACTGCACTCCAGCCTGTGTGACAGAATGAGACACTATCTCAAAACGACAACAACAACAACAACGAAAGAAGCCCATAATGTGTACCACTTATTGCTTATTTACCACTTATTGAGTACTTGCCATACTAAGTATTTTATACCCCTTATATCATTTATTATTTAAAACATCACTATAAATTAGCTTTCATTATTAACTCTGTTCATGCTGAGAATGAAATGGAATTTAAAGTCTAGTAGCTTATCCAAGGTCATAAAGATAATAAATGGCCAAGACAGATGTTGATCTAAGATATGTTTGACAGTAAGCCTATGTTCTCAACTATTATACTAAAGATTGCAAATTGGAAGCACAAGGGCAAGAGATAGTCTATCAATATATTTTGTTTGACCTATACGTTACTGAAAAATTGAATTTCTGGAAATATTGTGTACTTTTTCTCCATGGAGACAATCAACTAAATGGGCACTGCTCACCAGCCTGCCATGTTGTTTGTCCAAGAGTGCAGTTAAGAAGAATATTTTCTTCAACACCTGTTGCTATCAAAGATTAGGAGATGAATACTCAACTAAGGGTCAAATGTTCCACCAGACTTGTGTCACTTATAGTATCTGTGTGGCCCCTGCAGGGACTGAGCTCATTATCTCTGCACTCACTTTAGTAAAAGAGTTAAAATGAATAATTTTATAGCTGCTTCCACTTTCAAAGGGTATTTTCTAAGAGAGTTAATTTTATTATTATATCCATGGCTTTGAAGAAATTACCTATTTGACACTTAGCTGGGTGATTATAATGCAAACCTTAGAATTACTATCTATCTATCTATCATCTATCTATCTGTCTATCCATCTATCTATTGTGCAGTAAGATTGATCATGGATCTATTATATGCAATTTCAACAACTGAATCATGATAATAGGTGAAAAATTGAACTGTAGGAAAATAAACCAGTGCAATAGAGGCCAATTTTTATGGACATGTCAATAAAACATGACATTTTGTAATATCTATCCCCAATATTTCAAGCTATTCCACATTCCCACCAGTGGCTTTTACCTGTAGTTTCTCTGGATGCAAATATATTGCATAAAATTGCTTAAAACACCTTTGATCTTTAGCTTTTCTTGGCATCTATACTCTAATTTTCCAATAATTAACTTTTACAAATGCATCGCAATCTATGGATTTGCCAAATGTTAGAATGATTCCTTCTCGTAAAATAGTGCCCTGTTAATTGAAACATCTCCAGTTGTAAGCTTCATTTAAATAAGGTTTTAGATTTATAAACACCATTGCACCTGTTGGGAGAAGCATTCTGTACAGATTAAATACAATGCAGAGATTGTCAAGAAGGAAAAGACAGATGCTTTCTGATTAAGAGTGCAATATTTATGACAGTCTGGTGGTCCAATGAACATTTCCTCTGTCACTTAACAGCTGTTTTACATTTTTGTTTCAGATCAGTATATTTATTCTCTACAGGGCATGCCAGAGGGTGTATCTTTCTTAGTATATCAAAAGATCAATCCATGCCCTAGCAGCTTCATATCATAAATTGAAGCTCTGATTCCTCACTCTGTTTAACCTTACATTTTTTACTGTTCTGCTTGAAACATTCTATTTTAAACGCAATTTACCTCTATAATAGAGCATTTAACATTTAAATAATAATGAGATAAAAGAGTATTATAGCTTTTATATAGCAGGAGTCGTGGCATAATTGTTTCAATATCATTTAATAACCCAGAGACAGAAATTCAAGTAGCCTAGGTATTGTGAAACTCTTACTAAATTTTTTTAAAGCTAGATAACTTTGATACCAATTCTAATTTTTCAAGCAATATACAGCAGTATGTAATTATGCCTCTGTGTGTGTGTGTGTGTGTGTGTGTGTCTGTGTGTGTGTGTGAATTTTAACATCGAGGTAATTCTATGAGATAAAAGTAATAAAAGTAGTTCATTTGTGCAAATATAATACAGATACAGTTTGACAATACACATATACACATGTTGGAACAGTGTAACTCATAGTTTACCTGCTGATTTTTCATGTTTTATTCTAAGTAGAAGAATTTGTTACTTTCATTACATTTCAGTCTTTCATTACATTTTCTATTTGGAACTGAGTCATAATCAATGTTAGTTTAACAGAAATAGTTCCAAAGTCCATTAAAAGTTCTTGATTTAAGGAAACAAAATGGTTACATTTAACTGTGTATATGTTCTACTGATGTTTTGCAGTATCTGATGAAATCTGTTTCATGTGGGTAACTACAAAACTTATATAAAGTCACTTAAGAATGAAATTTTACCTTTTCTACTTCAAAGTGTGCCAATTATAAACAAGATGAAAAGGGGTTCGTTGGTGTTCTCTCTAGATCATTATCTTTCTTTGTAACTTATTTTTTTAAAAATTTCTTACAATATGATATTTAGACATATGCTATTATTATTTTCAGATCAGACTTGCGTCATTTAGTGCTGGGGTTCTCACACATTTTGGTCTAAAAATCCATTTACCTTCAAAAGTACCAAAGATCCCTGAAAACAGAGTTTTGATTATGTGGTAATATCTACATGGTAGAAACTAGAAGTGAGAAAAATACATAATATTTATTTTAAAATTATTTCATAATATCAATAACTAAATTAGTATTACATTATTATAATTATTAGTAATATAAATAAATCTAATACAAACTAATGAAAATAACTTATTTTGTTAAAAAATATTAACCAAGACAAAAATATAAATGAGAAGAGTGATGTTATCTTACTGTTTCAAAAACCTCTTTAAAAAAGGCTGAATAGGCCAGGCGCGGTGGCTCATGCCTGTAATCCCTGCCCTTTGTGAGGCTGAGGCAGGCGGATCACCCGAGGTCAGGTGATCGAGACCAACCTGAAGAACATGGTGAAACCCCATCTCTACTAAAAATAGAGAAATTAGCTGGGCGTGGTGGCGAATGCCTGTAATCCCAGCTACTCAGGAGGCTGAGACAGAAGAATCACTTGAACCCTGTAGGCAGAGGTTGCAGTGAGCCGAGATGGCGCCACTGCACTCCAGCCTGGGGGACAGAGTGAGACTCTGTCTCTAAATAAATAAATAAGTAAATAAATAAAGCCTGAATATAAGACAATTGGATTTTCACACCATTTCCTGCATTATCTTTTGTAATATGTTGTTTTATCGTAAAAGTATGAAGAAAAATCTGCTCCAATATTTTATTCATATAACGACAAGTATTTTTCTTTGGAGCTACATTGAAACTTAGTGAGTATTAGTTTCCTAAAGGTTAATATCAATGTGGAATCTGAATCCATCTTAATAAACTTTTTGTACTCCACACACACTTGTGAATGTAGAGTGAAAATGAGAGTGAAAAAGGCATATAATGTTACTAGCATTATGAAAATACTTCTGATCTCCTGATCCTTGAAGGTCTCTGGCCCACACTTAGAGGAATGCTTATTTGAGGAAATGGACTTGGTTAGACCAGTCTACTTTATTTTTTGTAATATCTGAGAAGGCATTCAACTACATCTTATTCAAAGATTTGAGCTGTGATTCTGTATAAAACTGTGTATCTTTTCTGGGCATCTTTGAGTATTGCTATCCCATTCACCTGACAAACAGCATGAAGTAGAGAATAAAACACTCTCATAAACTGTGGCTCTACGAAGAATTCTGCTTCTTAAAGGCATTTCTTTAGAAGAGAAGGTTAAACCCCAATCAACAAATCAACAGTTATAGAGCAGACTTGAAAACCTTGATTATACAGTATATGAAATGCCTGTCACAAAGGAAGTGCTGTTAAAATTACTGTATGCTTCCAAGAGTCTGAGGAATACACACAAGTAGTTGAAATATGAGACAAATACTAAAAAAAAAAAAAAAAAGAAGAATGGAGAATGGAGATACACTTAAAACACAAATGGATAATTTAAAAGATCATACTTCAAATTGCCTAGTATTTTGAAATGGCTGCAAGGAGGACAGCTTTCCCTTAGCAGTTGTCCTTGATTAGAAATCTAAATAAGAATATGTATTCTAAATGACTACATCACTGGATCAAAATATATAGCATACACACTATATTTTAATTCTAATTTTGTTTTCAGTGATTATCTTGTGATCATCTTTGTTGTGATGGAAGGAGTTTTCTAATAAAGGCTTTTTTAAAAATAATTTCAATACTACTACTTGCAGGTAGGTTAATGATAAACCATGTTATAAAATTGACAACAGTCAAGTTAAGAATATAGGGCAACTTTAACATATTTTATTAACTGTTAACACATATTTGTTATTTAGCCAGCAGTTATTAAGCACTTGCTGTGATCCAGGCACTATGTTAGAAATACAAAGATGAATAAAACATGCCCTTCTTTCTCTCAAAGTGGTCACAGTCTAGATTCAAACTCAGTCATATAAACAATTAAATAAAGTAAGTATAATAGAAGTTCTCATCATTGACTTCCATTTAACCAACACGCAGAACTAATTGACAATTTCCACTCCTTTAAAACGTAATGGCCAATGATCAAAGATTTCTGAAGCTCGTCACAGTAAGACCCTTTCTGGAGTTTTGCACACTTGTATTCTCTCAGGTTCAGTGATATGCTTGCCTGGAGTCAACTACATTCTCAAATCTATACAGATGCTACTCAACTTACAATGGAGTTACTGCCCAATAAGCCCACCATATGTTGACAATTTCATGTCTAAAATGCATTTAATACACCTAACCTACCAAACATGTTACCTTAGCCTAGCATATACTCAGAACTCTTTCGGTACAGCAGTCAATAAATTACATGATATATTCATAGACTTTGTGATACATTATTGAGCCCAGCATCAAGAGAGTATCGTGTTGCATATCGCTAGCCCATAAAAAAGACCAAAATTCAAAATTTGAAGTATAGTTCCTACTGAATGTTTATCACTTTCACGCCATCATAAAGTGGAAAAATTGTGAAGTCAAACCATCATAAGTTGGAGACTGTCTGTATATGCCCTCTGCAAATGCAATTGTTTCTCATGATTAGACAATTTAATTGTTACATAAGCTTGTGAATCATGAATATGAAAGAAAAGCTTCTAAGAAACCTATATTTATGACAATCTGAAAGGATGAGCTGCAAATAAAAAATCTGATGTGTGGGGAACCAGGCAACTATCAAATACTGGAGGAAATTGAGAGTAATCTGCATGCATTCTGAAATCAGTTTACTTCATGAGTATTTTTAAAAGTTTTAAACAAAAGGCAGTAATGCAGATAATGTATAGGGCAAGAAAGAAATAATAGAATTTTATTCAGCAAGACAGTGTTCAGAGAAAAAGCCTTGGCTTTACTTCAAAATATTGGCCAATAAATGTGCACTCACAGGTTTTTAATTAAAATACAATGTTTTACTTAATTTGGTTTCTTTTTAAAAAGCTGATTATTTATATGAACTAGCTTCTAATTAATTAACCTGTCAACCAGTAGGACAAATCATATTTGCCAAGAGTACTTCAAATGTACAGTGAAATGATAAAGGCAAGGTAGAGCAAGGAAAATTATATTTAACAGACACTCATATAATGTTTGTGTCAGGCATTGTTCTGTTCTAAGTCTTTTATACATGTTAACTCACTTGATTATTGTAGTTACAAAGTTGTAACTAGCAACAATGAGGAAGGTACTATTGTTACTACTATTTTTTTTTTTTTCTGTGATGAAGTCTGGCTCTGTCACCCAGGCTAGAGTGCATCAGTGCTATCTCAGCTCACTGCAACCTCCACCTCCCAGGTTCAAGCGATTCTCCTGCCTCAGCCTCCTGAGTAGCTGGGATTACTGGCATGCACCACCATGCCCAGCTAATTTTTCTATTTTTAGTAGAGATGGGGTATCACCATGTTGCTCAGGCTGGTCTCGAACTCCTGACCTCAGGTCATCCACCCACCTTGTCCTCCCAAAGTGCTGGGATTACAGGTGTGAGCTACCAAGCCCACCCTAGTGTTATCACTTTTATTAAAGGTGAGGAAACTGAGCACAAAGCAGTTAAGAAAACTGGCCAAGGTCACCCATCTATTCAATGATAGACGCAAGATTCCAACCTAACATTGTATCACCAGCTTTCTTGACTCTTTTCTCTACTTTTATGCTGTTTCTTAAGGTTTTCTAGATAAAATGATGTACAGTCATGTGTCTCTAATGATGGAAATATGTTCTGAGAAATGTCATTCAGTGATTTTGTTGTGTAAACATCATGGAGTGTGCTTATACAAAACTAGATGGTATAGCCTCCTAGATACTTAGGCTATATGGCATAGCCTATTCATCCTAGGCCGCAAACCTGCACAGCATCATACTGTAGACTGTACTGAATACTATAGACAATTATAATACAATGGTATTTGTGAATCTAAACATATAAAAAGTGCAATATAAAAGTTAAAAAGCGGTACACATGTATAGGGCACTTATTATGAATGGAGCTTTCAGGACTGGAAGTTTCTCTGGGTGAATGAGTAAGTAGTGAGTGAATGTGAAGGCCTAGGACATTTCTGTGCACTATTAAAGACTTAAAAAACACTATACACATAGGCTACACTAAATTTATTTTAAAAATCTTTCTTTAGTAATAAATAACCTTAGTTTACTGTAACTTTTTTACTTTGTAAACTTTTTTTAACTTTTTGACCCTTTTGTAATAACATTTAGCTTAAAACCCAACACATTATACAGCTGTAGAAAAATATTTTCTTGCTTGCTGTCCTTATTCTATAAGCTTTTTTCTATTTTTGTAAATTATTTATTTATTTATTTACTTTTAAAACTTTTTTGTTGAAAACTAAGACACAAACACACACGCTAACCTAGGCCTCCACAGCATCAGGATCTTCAAGACCTCACTAGGCAACAGGAACTTTTCAGTACCATTGTGCCCTTATGGGACTACCATAGCACATGCCATCCATCATTGACCAACATGTTATGCAGGACATGACTGGATTTCTAAAACACCTTTTATCTTCCACTAGATTCATGGTGCAGTATAATGCAATGGTGCTTAATTCTTATTTTTCTAGTTTTCTATACAAAGGTCCTAAATGTTTTAGCTTTGGCCATTCTCAACGTTAAGCAACAGCTATAAATGGGTAATACTTCTTAGCTGAATTGAAAATAAACTGATAATTTATAAATACTGACAAGAACTAATGTTAATGTTTCCTTATAGTAGTTTGTTTATTGTTTTACAAAACAGAGCCTATAACTAGATTCTATGCATCCAAAAGTTTACATTTCCAAAAAATATAAGTGGAATGAATTAAGGGCATTATAGGAAAAATATGATAAAATCAACCTACTCTAAACACGAGTATTTGGTTTCCTAAATTAAAAAAAAAATAAAGATATGATGACGGTTTTTCTTATCTCTTCATTCCTTGGTAATTGTCCACGTAATGTAAAGGCTAGTTGCTTTTATGTTGCATTTGTTCTATCCCTTGTTTCCTAATTTTATTTCCAAGTTGATTTTGGAATATGAGGAGATGAACAAGTTCTTGTCTTCTAATTTCTATGACAATGCCACATTTCTTTGAGTAGAATATTTTTAGATTTAAAAATATTTTGGAAAGTAATTTAGATGATTTTTTAAAAATTTAAGATTAAAATGTTAAGAACAGTTTTGATACCCGTATGCTCTAAGAATAAACTCCAGTAGGAAATGAGTCATCTGGAGCTCAAATAGCTGTGGATGATGACTATGGCCATGAATGAATATCGGCGCCCTATTCTTCAATCTCCACAACTTAATCTTATTTTATTTACATCTGGAATGGCAGATTTCTATGCCTATTTCACAGCTTGCATACACAGAAACTTACCTTGTTTTTATTTTTTAAATAAGCAAATGTTTCTGTACAGACTACAAAGAAAGACACAGTAGCCTTGAAGTCTCACAAATGTTAAAAAATATAAAAAAAAATAGATTGAGGCCAAGGCTACTTGGCTTATAAAGATCACTATTGCTTCTTCATGAAAGTTTTGGCTTTTACATTAGTCTCAAGAGGGCTACAGTTGTCTTCAGTCTCCTTTCATGATGTTTCTGTTCCTGTGACTTTAAGTGAATGGAAATAATGCTGAAGAGAACAAAGTATTTACCAGTATTTTGATTTCTACAGTCTCTTCTCAATAGCTTTAGCCTTGAAATTATTCTTGTCTAATATTCTGTTACAAGTGAAGAACATTTTAATTCTAAATAGTGCAATGTTTATGTAGTACTGAGAAGTGGACAAAAGTAAGAAAAAATAAACTCTACCTTTATGTACAAGGTCATTTTCAGTTTCCTAAACCAGTACTTTGTTGCTTTATTTTTATTCATGATGATTCTTATCAGAGCATTAGAAATTTTACATATACTACATGCTTACAAATAATTTCTAACTAATGCTCAGGTATATATAATTAATTCAACCATAATGCATATAAGAATTTTGGGTAAATGCTGCTGGGACCTATGCTTAGAAATAATAACATTGGATTACGATATTGCCTATGGCAAAACAATGGGGTTAAATTTAGGGTGCTTTGTCTCCCAGTACTAGCCAAACTGCCCAGGTTAGGAACACAAACCCCATGACTATCACTGGTTTGAAGACTCTCCCAGCAGTTCAGGGATGATTTTGAACAATCCAAGTGATTAAAGTAAGATCAGAGGCATCTTTGGTGAAAGGATGGTCCCAAGATTAGTGGGTCCACAGATATACATGGCCCTGACTCCCTCTGATGGACTAACAACAACACTTATTGATTCATTGATTTTTAGAGTAGCGTTGATCATGGATCCCAAATATTTTTATTTATTATTCTATAGTAAAAGGAAATAAAAGCTTAGACAGATTCATTCAATTGACTGAAAGTTTTTAATAAGAGTTAATTGCAGACTTAGTTCTCCCTACCCCCAGTGCTTCTAAACTCCTATATGTTTTATTCTTGCTCTTGCTTCTTTTTCACCCATGCAGTTCAAACTCATATTGTTAAATGATCAACAGTATTTTCAGTTTTTTAGTTGATTCTGAAATTTAGTCTATTTCAGCTGATTAAACTTGATATTTTATATTTGCTCACAGGTGAAGCCGTAGCCTGGGCTTCTTCTGAATTTTCAGGTGAACATGAGGCAGTGGTAGCAATGAAGGCGTATATACCATATGGAAAAATACTAAATATTTAAATGTTATAAATCCAATTAAAACACTGTTAAATAAAATTTTATCTTCCTTCCTAATTTGAGAAAAACCTATTTAACATGATTGGGAAGGGTGAGTTAAAATTTAATGTTCTTAGACTCCTGAGAATCCCATGCCCTAATGTGGTAAAAGAGGAAGTACTGGTCCCCAAGCCCCTCATTAGTGATTCTTGACCTATTTTTCCTTTGCTACCTACCTTGACTCCATCTTGTACCATGAGAGACTTTGCATGTATGTGTGTAGACACCCAGTTTGCATTTTTAAGCACAGTTCATAACCCACACAAATAGTTGCTCCTCATCTACTTCCTTGGCTTTGTGTTATACTGTGGATGGACAGATGACAGACCAGATGTGATAGACCTGGAGATGACAGACCTGGGGAAGAGGACAACTCAATCACTGGAAGCTGATATGGGGCCATTTGGGCAGGGAATTCTGGGATTCTAGAACTCAGGGTAACTAGAACTTGATCAAAAGGGGAGTTGTGGATTCTGTACACATCTATGTTGATTTAACTTTGAAAAACCTTGGGGTAAAAAAAAATGCCTAGACTGTACAACCCAAACTTTGAGTATGCCAAAAGACAATAAGTCCTGGTGTAGGAAAAGTATGTATATTCTTGAATAAACCTGATCCAATGCCTTAATCTTGTTACCTAAGATTGGTCCCTAAGAAATGTGGAGACCTGAGCCAATTATTATAGAGTCATTGGCAATCTCAATTGGGTTTTGGTCTAAACTGTGTTTTAAAAGGTATAGCTATTCAGTGGTTGTGACCTGAACCTGTGAGGTACTCAATACAGCAAACTATTCCCAGGATAAGGTTGAAAATAGGTTTCAAAATATAATATTATAGGGGTATAAAAAGAAGTAAGAAGTTGTCCCAAAATGTAGAATCTTCAGTTAAAGAAACACAGTATCTAGGAGATGTGTTTTTAAGAAAGAGCTCAATTTAGGAGACTTTCTTTTTTTTGTTTTTTTTTTTTTTGAGGCTGAGTCTTGCTCTGTGGCCCAGGCCGGAGTGCAGTGGCGCAATCTTGGCTCACTGCAAGCTCCGCCTCCTGGGTTCACGCCATTCTCCTGCCTCAGCCTCCCGAGTAGCTGGGACTACAGGTGCCCGCCACCACACCTGACTAATTTTTTGTATTTTTAGAGAGATGGTGTTTCACCGTGTTAGCCAGGATGGTCTCGATTTCCTGACCTCGTGATCCACCCGCCTCGGCCTCCCAAAGTGCTGGGATTATAGGCATGAGCCACCATGCCTGGCCAGGAGACTTTCTAAGCAAAGAAATACATAATCAAACTTGATCCAACTACGGGGAAGCTCAAAATGTTAACTAATTGCCATCAACTCCAATTTAAAGATTATGGCCACATACTACTTTGAAAAGTTGGTAGAATGGTGTGTTTTATAACCCATAAATGGTGTGTGTATACATACCAAAATATTTTAGGCAAAGAAACATGTTTAGATATTTTTTGACAGAGAATCATTAGAATGTATGTGTTTCAATCTTAATGAGAAACATGTAAATTCTAAATTAAAACAGTAGAAAGAAAGGAGGGAGTGTTGGTTAAGAATTTAATCTGAATTTATTCAAGTTACTTTTATTCTACTGGTAGCCATAGTACTTTAGTTTATATCTTGCAGAGAGAACACTGCTGTGTAGCATAATATAAATAAAATATTATACCAGAAAGCTAAATAGTCCTACTATTTGCTTGAAACATTGGTACTGGTAATTTTACATTCGTTAAGTAAATGGATGAATCAATGTGTGGATACAATGTTTTGTTACCATTTTGATCATAGCTACTAAGTGCTCACAAATATTAATTCTCTCCTTTCTATCCTTATTTTCTTCCTTCTTTCCTTCTCTCCTTTCCTTTCTTCCTTCCTTTCTTCTTTCCTCTTTTTCTTCTTTTTTAAATGTCTACCTTTAATTAAAATTTGATCATTGTATATATATAATTCCTATTTATCTATCTAAAATAATATTAATATAGCTTTTCATGTTGTTTAAAAACATGTAAACAGACCATTACATAGTTGCATCATAATTGATATAACTGTTAAATGCTGTTGGATATTAAGTTTGCCTGCATTGTTTTGTTATTATAAGAAACCTTTTGTTGAGCATTTTTAGAATTGATATTTGTTTGTCTCTCTACTTCTTCTAGGATAAATTTCTAAGCATAAAATTTGGACCAAAGTTTAAATATTTAAGCCCCTTGACAAAACTGAAAAAAAAAAACAAACACAAAAACCTCCCTGAATGGTGGTACATTTAAAAACCTTTATGGCAGAGCATGAGAGTACTCTTTAAAGCCAGCTTGCCAAAAATACGCCTTTAAAAATATATATTTACCAATTCTTGGCCGGGTGTGGTGGCTCACGCCTGTAATCCCAACACTTTGGGAGGCCAAGGCAGGTGGATCACGAGGTCAGGAGATCGAGACCATCCTGGCTAACACGGTGAAACCCCATTTCTACTAAAAATACAAAAAATTAGCCAGGTGTGGTGGTGGGCAACTGTAATCCCAGCTACTCGGGAGGCTGAGGCAGGAGAATGGCATGAACCTGGGAGGTGGAGCTGGCAGTGAGCCAAGATCGCACCACTGCACTCCAGCCTAGGCAACAGAGCTAGACTCCGTCTAAAAAAAAAAAAAATTATATATATCTATATACCAATTCTTTGTTTCATTTGATTTTTTGGTATATTAACATAATGTCCAATTGATTGACCTGTTGAATTTTTTTTGAAAGAATAGTCAATATAGTGTCTGTATCTGGAAATAAATATAGTGACATATCAAGATATTTAAATCTTCTTCCAGATGTAAGAATAGAAATAATATGGTATAGAGGTTAATTTGAGGACTTATCACAAGACATTATAAATTTGTAATTAACTTAATAGTCAGTGCCAAGATGGCATTTATAAAGGAATCTATGTTCAAATTTAGCAAGGTATGAATCTATCTGCAGATCAACATACTCAAATTTTGGAGGCTGAACTTCATTAAAGCATTTGAAGTGTTGAAGCTAGGAAATAGAAAATGCATGATGACCAGGTTGACAGGTGTCAGGGACTGGCTTATGAAAGTCCCACTATATTGTTTCAATCTACTACAAGGACATCGTATATAGAACCCCTTCAACAAGGTCATACAAGTTCCTAAAAGGGTGGGAGAGAGGATACAATGAAAATAATTGGAGTTAAAAGTGTGCATAAATCAGGGTTTAATGATTTCAAGGACATAATTTGAAAATTATAGGTATTTGCTTTCAGTACTGAACAAAGGTATGTGTGTGTGCTTAGGGATGAAGGGGGGTGAGAATTATTAAGAGGCCCAGGGCATGATTAATGTTCCTGTCTAGTGGGCATGCCACCCCTTCAAAATAGCTTGTGCTGTTACTACACTATGATTAACCTGTAAGGCAACAGAAAAATAGACTCATACGGCATTGCATTCTATCATTCCCTGATATTTTTTAGGAAGTGTCATAGGAAAAAATGACACTTCAACTTGTGTAGGTGGGTGGATGGGGTTAGTGTGGAAGTGGAAGGTATAGAGTCCCGAATATAAATGCTATTTATGATGTCTCTATTTTGTCTGTTTTATTATTGATTTTTCTGTGTTTTCATACATAAAGCATTTTTTTCTCAATATGAAGAATGAAATTTAACTTAATTTAAATAGAAGATTTAACTCTGATGCTAAAAGAAATATCAGGCACATAGGCTTAGAAGTTTCCTAAAAACATTTGTTCAACTAGTTTATACTTCTGAAAAATATTCCAGAGGGGAAAAAATGGAAAGGAACAAATGTGGTTTGTTAACAGAAAATAATTTTTTTTATTTCCTAAAAATGTTAATCATCATCCCAATTAGGTTTAATTGAGCACAAACTCTGTGCAGAACACTATGCTATGCATTAAGAACAGATAAAGCTAAGATATCATCCATGATGCTCAAGGGATTTATAATCTCTTTAGAGCATCCAGGCATGAGCATAAACAAACAAATGACAATAAAAGTAAAGTGAAGTTCAGTGCCAAGTAATTTTTGTAGACACTAAGGGTATCTGAGCCATATCAAACCGAGTGACTCATTTAACATTTTAATTATTTTTATTTTTCTAGAAATATATATATGTATATATGCGCATGCATGTGCGTGTGTGTGTGTATATATATGTATGAAAATGTTTTATATATATAACATTGTCATAGATTCTTGGACAACATTATGCAAAACGGATACACCCATCATAGGTGAAGTAAACCTCAAGAGTAATATAGTGGAAAAATAAAATCTGAGGCTGTAGCTATCAAATGATAAATCAGAGAGATAGTCATTTCAGCAGAGAGCAGGTCTTACAAGTCTGCAAACCACTGTACTTCTCTGGAGCTCAAAGTGACTGCACTATAAATGCTATTCTTTCATAGTAATGTTCAGGGTCAGTTTCTAAAATCATCCATTGATTGGCTACCCATAGAATTCATTTATTAAAGTTTCTGGGTATAATGGTATCTTTTTAATTCAGAATCTAGGCTTCTGGAAACACACCTTACACAGGACATAGCCGTAATTCCTTTCATGCAAGCATTATTTTTGAAATTATCATTGACTATTTTGTTCCTCACACCCTAGTCTATTCTTTTCTTTTTTTTTTTTTTGTCAGCTACTCTATTGCTGAGTTCAATTATTTTTTCTTACAGTCTATCTTACAGCTATCATTTAATCTCTAATAATTGTTACTTAATTCAGGCAATTCATTATTTCTTCACATCTAGATTTTTGGTTCCTTTACATGTAGACTTTAGTCACCTTTTCACGACCTCGTCATCCTATAAAGTACTTGGAGACTGACTTAAAAAGCTGTTTTGATTATGTCTCCTCTCCTCTTAATTTCCTTCATTTAGCGCCTTTCCATGCTTTCATTGAACAATTCTTTTTTAAAAAAATTAATTTTATTATATTTTAAGTTCCAAGGTACAGTGCAGGATGTGCAGGTCTGTTACATAGGTAAACGTGTGCCATGATGGTTTGCTGCACCAATCAATCCATCACCTAGGTATTAAGCTCCATATGCATTAGCTCTTTATCCTGATGCTCTCCCTCCCACTGCCCCCTCAAAAGCCCCCAGTATGTGTTGCTCCCCTCCCTGTGCCTATGTGTTCTCACTGAACAATTCTTAATGATACCATAAATAACATAGTATTTCCTTTTAACACAAGTATTTTCTTTATCATTGTGATAACGTCTAAGCAGGTAATGCCTTGAAGTGGTTTATGGTTTCTTTTCTCTTAATAGTGAGTATGCTAATTAAGCTAGGGTTTTGTAAGCATATTTGTATGGTACATTTTTGCCTAGAGTGTAGAACCATGAAACAGGACATCGAAGTGGGTTAATCCCTAATAAGACAGTGTATTAGTTTCTTGGAGTTTCCAAAGTACCACAAACTGAGCAACTTAAACAAGAGAAATTTATCATTTCATCATTCTGGAGACTAAAATTCCAATATCAAGATGTCAGTAGGTAGGATTGGTTCTTCTGAGGGTGGCAAGGAGAAACCGTTCCATGCTTTGCTTTTAGCTTTTTGTGGTTTGCTGCCAATGTTTAGCATTTGTTGGCTTGTAGAGCATAATTCCAGACTTCACATGATGGTTCCCATTGTCTGCTTTTGTGTCCAAATTTCTTCTAAGGATGCAGTCATATTAGGGCCCACTCTCAAAAAAAAAAACCTCCCATTAACTTAATCACCTGCAAAGACCCTCTTTCCCAATAAGGTCACATTCACATGTACTGAGAATTAGGGCTTCAACATCTTTTGGGGGAAACCAATTCAACCTGTAACAAATAATAAGATACCACCTTTATGTGGACTGCAGAGGATTGTTATTTTTAGGAAATAGGTTTCTTACTCGATCATGTTGCTATTCTTTTTTTTTTTTAATTTCAACTTTTTTTTTATACACAGGTGGTACATGTGCAAGTTTGTTACATGGGCAGATTGCACAATGCTGAGGTTTAGGGTACAGATCCTGTCATCCAGGTAGTGAGCATAGTACCCAATAGGTAGGTTTTCAACCCATGCACCCCTCCTTGGTCTCTCTCCCATCAAATAGTCCACATTGTCTATTGTTCCCATGTTTATATTCATGTGTGCTCGGTGTTTAGCTAACTTATAAGTGAGAACATGCAGTCTTTGCTTTTCTGTTCCTGCATTAATTCATTTAGAATGATGGTCTCCAGTTCTATCCTTGTTCTTTCAAAGGACATGATTCAGTCTTTTTTATGGCTTCATAGTATTCCGTCATATGCATATACCACATTTTCTATTCAGTCCACTATTGATAGGTACCTAGGTTAATTCCATGCCTTTGCTTCCCACCTCTTTGCTATCACAAACACCATAGTGATGAACATGTGAGTACCCTTGTCTTTTTGGTAGAATAATTTATTTCCCCTTGGGTATGTGCCCAGTAATGGGATTCCTGGGTCAAATTGTAGCTCTGTTTCTTTGAGAAATTGCCAAACTGCTTTCCACAGGGGCTGAACTAATTTACATTCCCATTGTGTCCAGAATTGGTGGGTTCTTGGTCTCACTGACTTCAAGAATGAAGCTGCAGACCCTCGCGGTGAGTGTCACAGTTCTTAAAGGCAGCGTGTCTGGAGTTTGTTCCTTCTGATGCTCGGATGTGTTTGGAGTTTCTTCCTTCTGGTGGGTTCGTGGTCTCATTGACTCAGGAGTGAAGCTGCAGACCTTCGCGGTGAGTGTTACAGCTCATAAAGGCAGTGTGGACCCAAAGAGGGAGCAGCAGCAAGATTTATTGCAAAGAGCGAAAGAACAAAGCTTCCACAGTGTGGAAGGGGACCCCAGTGGGTTGCCACTGCTGGCTCGGGCAGCCTGCTTTTATTCTCTTATCTGGCCCCACCCACATCCTGCTGATTGGTCCATTTTACAGAGAGCCGATTGGTCCATCTTACAGAGAGGGTGCTGATTGGTCTGTTTTGACAGGGTGCTGATGGGTACGTTTACAATCCCTGAGGTAGACATAAAAGTTCTCCACTTCCCCACTAGATTAGCTAGATACAGAGTGTTGACACAAAGGTTCTCCAAGTCCCCACCAGAGTAGCTAGATATAGAGTGTCGATTGGTGCATTCACAAACCCTGAGCTAGACACAGGGTGCTGATTGGCATGTTTACAAACCTTGAGCTAGATACAGAGTGCCGATTGGTGTATTTACAATCCCTTAGCTAGACATAAAGGTTCTCCAAGTCCCCACCAGAGTAGCTAGATATAGAGTGTTGATTGGTGCATTCACAAACCCTGAGCTAGATACAGGGTGCTGATTGGTGTGTTTACAAACCTTGAGCTAGATACAGAGTGCCGATTGGTGTATTTACTATCTCTTAGCTAGACATAAAGGTTCTTCAAGTCCCCACCAGATTCAGAAGCCCAGCTGGCTTCACCCAGTGGATCCTGCACTGGGGCCTTCTTCACCCAGTGGATCCCGCACCCACCAGGGCCACAGGTGGAGCTTCCTGCCAGTCCCGCACTGTGTGCCAGTACTCCTCAGCCCATGGGTGGTCTATGGGACTGGGCACCGTGGAGCAGGGGGTGGCACTCATCAGGGAGGCTTGGGCCACGCAGGAGCCCATTGGGGGTGGGGGGAAGGCTCAGGCATGGTGGGCTGCAGGTCCCGAGCCCTGCCCCATGGGGAGGCAGCTAAGGCCCGGTGAGAAGTCGAGCACAGCAGCTGCTGGCCCAGGTGCTAAGCCCCTCACTGCCCGGGGCCAGCGGGGCCGGCCGGCCGCTCTGAGTGTGAGTCCCACCGAGCCCACACCCACCTGGAACTCATGCTGGCCTGCAAGCACCGTGCACAGCCCTGGTCCCTGCCCGCGCCTCTCCCTCCACACCTCCCCACAAGCTGAGGGAGCTGGCTCCGGCCTTGGCCAGCCCAGAAAGGGGCTCCCACAGTGCAGCAGAGGGCTGAAGGGCTTCTCAAGCGCGGCCAGAGTGGGCGCCAAGGCTGAGGAGGTGGGCCCGGTGAGCGAGCGAGGGCTGTGAGGGCTGCCAGCACACTGTCACCTCTCACCGTCAACAGTATATAAGCATTCCCTTTTGTCTGCATTTTTGCCAACATTTGTTGGTTTTTGCCCTTTTAATTATAGCTGTACTGACTGGTATGAGATGGCATCTCATTGTGCTTTTGATTTGCATTTCTCTGATGATGTGATGATAAGCATTTTTTCATGTTTTTTGGCCACTTCTGTGTATTCTTTTGAGAAGTGTCTGTTCATGTCATTTGCCCATATTTTAATGGGGTTATTTTTTGCTTGCTGATTTGTTTAAATTTCTTATAGATTCTAGATATTAGACTTTTGTTGGATGCATAATATGTGAATATTTTCCCTTATTCTTTAGGTTGTCTGTTTACTCTTTGACAGTTACTTTTGCTGTGCAGAAGCTCTTTAGTTTAATTGGGTCCCACGTCTTTTGTTGTAATTACTTTGGAGACATAGCCAAAAATTCTTCGTCACAGCCATTGCAAGAAGGGTATTTCCTATGTTTTTGCCCAGGATTTTTATAGCTTGAGGTCTTAAATTTATGCCATGAATCTATCTTAAGTAAATTTTTGTATATGGTTAAAAGTAGGGGTCCAGTTTCATTATTCTGCATATGAGTAGCCAGTTATTCCAGCATCATTTATTGAATAAGGGGTCCTTTCTCCATTGCTTGTTTTTGTTGGCCTTGTCAAAGATTAGATGGTTGTAGGTGTGTGGCTGTATTTCTAAGTTTTCTATTCTGTTCCATTGGTCTACGTGTCTGTTTTTGTACTAGTACCATGCTTTTTTGATTAGTCTAGCCTTGTAGTGTAGTTTGAAGTTGGATAGGAAAATAAGTCAAAATATCTGTCTTAGCTGATAATGATTTGATACTTTTAAAACCCTAAATATTCCACCAAAAGCTGCTAGAACTGATAAACAAGGTTATCAGTTTAGCAAGGTTTCAAGAAACAAAATCAGAGTACAGAAATCAGTAGCATTTCTAAACACCAATAATGCCCAGGCTTGGAGTCAAATCAAGAACACAATCCCATTTATAATAGCCACAAAGAAAATGAAAACCTGGGACTACAGCTGCCCAAGGAAGAGAAAGATCTTTAGAAGGAGAACTATACAACACTGTTGAAAGAAATCAGAGACTACAGAAATGAATGGAAAAACATTCCATGCTCATGATTTGGAAGAATCCATACGATTTAAACAGCCATACTGCCCCCAAACAATTTATAGATTCAACGCTATGCCTATGAAACTACCAATGTCATTCTTCAGAAAATTAGGAAAAACTATGCTAAAATTTATATGGAACCAAAGGGGAGCCTGAATAATCTGAGAAATCCTAAATTATTCTTCTATTCATGAAGGTTTTCATTAGATCCTGTAAATTACATATAAAAATATCTAACTTCTCCATTTTTTAATTCCTTTTAATATTTTTAAATATAGATTCAGAATACTTGATATTAAATTTCAATTCTGTTTTTTAAAAAATAACTTCAGCAGTTTGGGTTAGGAGGCCCTGATAAAATACTGAAGTACTTCCAAGTGACTTGCTGTGCATTTGTTTATGTTCCAGTTAGCTGAGTTCGTTGGTCTGCATGATTATCTAATCACATTACTATACAATATTGCAAAGTAGAAGCCTGCATAAGCTTTCCATGATTGGTCATCATAGAAAATAGAATCTTGATTTGCTATGGTTCCAGATGGTGGTTTGCTTATAATAGTTTAGATTTAATCATGATCATTATAAACTAAACAAAGCTAAATTATACTATTTTAGAGAGAATTTTTATGTTATTTGCAACCATAGACTCTCACAGAAGGCACGTCCTTATCCATTGTAGAGATAGGAATGGACTATTATCACTGTGACATTCTTCGAATGTTGACATTCTCTTTACCATATGAAGAATTTAATCCTTAAAATTAGTGTTTCCTAACTTTGAAGTTATTTTTTTCCTATTTATCTTTTGAGCGAATCCAGATAGAGTTTTTTTCCCATGTTGAGAAGTCTGCTCTCCAGTAACATGGCAGCTATTTTGAGATTATTACTAATATTATCGATTTGTTTTGAGAAAATATTTTAGTGTACATTACCATAAAATATCCCTAGTTTTTTAAATTATTTATTGGCAGAAATAAATTCAGTATGTAATATTTTATGCTAGCTGTCCAGAACCTAGCTCTATATGGCTTACAGAAGATTTATTTTTACCACCTAAGCCATAAAAGTTGTTTTCCATATCTGCAGTCAAACTTAACTACAGGCAAAAAGAAGTAGAAAAATTACCTGTCACATTATTCACAGGCCAGACCAAGATACTATAATACTACAGCCCGCTAAGCTAATTTAGAAGAAAAAATGGAAAGAGGTTTTTAAAAGATGGCATTTATATGTAATATATGTAGAAGGGTTTAGGGTTTTGACAGTTTGAGATTGTATCCTCTTTAGAGAGAATGCATAATGACTTTTATTTCTTCTGAAATATGCATAACTTCTTGAAGGTAACTTTCAACTCTTATTAGCACTTTTCAAAGCAAGTTTTCCATCTCTATGAAAGCAAAGAGTACAACATATCTGAAATTCGAATAGAGTGAGTGTTTATCAACAATTCAGTCATTTTTCCTCTTGTTTGGGATTTCCATTCCTTTAATTTGTGAAGGGAAAACCCGAATATGGATATAACAGTTGAGGTTTGTTGCTATATCTATGAAGTCTCAATAATCAATACTGCAAGACTATGTCTAATTCTACCTAGAATGAGAGATATGTTAAGATCTTTTAGTGAGAATGAATTTGTAAAAGTGTGGTTTCAGGAGTCAAACTCCCAGGATTTAAATTCTAGCCTTGTTTCTTACTGGATTGTAACCTTTTATAAATAATTTAATGTCTTTAATCTTTAATCTCTTCATCTATAGAGTGAGAGTCATGATACCTGCCTCATGATTATGTTGAGTAATACATCAGGCTTTCTTGACCTCAGCACTATTGGCATTTTGTCCCAAGTAATTCTTTGTTGTAGGGGGTCTGTCCTGTGCTGTGAAGGATGTTTAGTAACATCACTTGCCTCTGCCCACTAAATGCCACTACAGTTACCATTCTCCTCAAGTTGTAACAACCAACATTGTCTCCAGATATTGCTAAATCCCCCTCTCATCAGAGGATAAAATTGTCCCCAGTTGAGAATTCTGAATTACATGAATATCTACATCTATATTTATCTAGAATTAGAGTTTGCACAGTTTCTAGCATAATGCTCCATAAACTTTAGGCATGATAGTCTCATATAAAAAATTATGATATTTTCTCTGAAGAGCCATACTCTTAAAGAATATGAACATTATCTCTATTATCTCCCTACATGTGTGCATGTGTATAGACATATATTTCTGGGTATTTATGTATATATAGATATATGTATACGTTATATTATGTATCTTCCAAATATTATTCTATGTAATGAGGGGCATAGCAAAACAGATAAAACCATCAAACCTTGTTAGTTTCATGCTCTTTGCCACTAATTATTTTATGAATCACCAAGACTTTGTAAAACAGTCTTGTTTTGAATGACTTTGGACTTTAAGTTATCTAAGTCTGCTATGTGACCCCATAGGTGGAACACCTAGGTAGGAAATTACATACAGTAGGCTGAATAGATTGTTATCTTTTATACAAAATCTTCCAGATTATAACTAGTAAGGATTTTTCCTCTAACAGCACAGGAGGGTCTAAAAAAAATAGTCCTGAGATTTTTTTTTGTAAATGCTATTGATTCTTAAAATGGGAAGGAGCATGTGAAAATGCAAAAACTGGTTCAGGTAATTCCATTTTCTTAATAATAACAACATCTTGATTTGTTTAGTTTTCTACATATTTCAAGGCCTTTTCCCCTTGTTTCATATAATAACCAGAGCTCTGCTATTTAGGTGGGGATTATTGTTGCCATTTTATGGATGATAAGACTAAGACAGTCATATTAAGTGACAGATCTGGGATAAATATTATGACTCAAAGTATTAAAGTTTCCCTGCTATCTCATAGGCCTTCAAATGTTATAGCTGCAATAGCTGATTGCTATTCTGAGAAATATATATGATGTTCTCACACTTGGAGCCTTTTCCATGTATTTACCTTTCTTTCCCACTGTTTCAGGTTACTTAATCCTTCACAGTGCACTCAGGTGCATTCCCTCTAACAGCCTTTGGTAATGCTTTCAGTACAGTACTCTTCATGCACTGTGCTCTTAAAAATTCCCCTGGACACTCATTTAGTGGAGTTTTGTAGTAAGAGCACACTGACATTGTGAAGGTTAATGACTCAATGTTTTACAAGTTGAAACACATTTGAAGTTACATCGTTTGGATCCTTCTTTTATTCAACAATGTGAAGGCCTTGAGTGCAGGTGTTAGTTAGTGCCTTGGAAGAACATCTTTGTTATACTCTTCATGGTGTGGCCTCAGTGGTAATAACATATTAGCAAACCTAGCACCACTCCAGCAATGATTCTGAAATGTAAACTACAAAAATTACTGCTAATGAATTTACACTGGCATATAGGTATTATAGGATAACAATTATGAAGAATTGTATTGATTATGTGGTGTATTCATTTGAAATCCTGTCACATAGGAATCATTATTAATTCCATAGTCCCAATAAAATTACTGATAATCTCAGTTTCAGTTTCTTGACCAAGGTTATCATTATAATAATAATGGCTAACATTTATAGAGTAATTACTATAAAATGAGTATCATGTTAAACATCTTATATATAAATTCATTTATTTCTTTGAAAGTTTAAGTAGCTTTTATAGCCATGTAAATATGAAGGATGAATCTGAAGCCAGGTGTCTGATTTTAGAGTGAGTTCTCAGCTTCTGCCCTACCCTTCCTCAAGTACATTCATAGAGATGGACCTTGAGTCAAGTCCCCCAAGTTCTTTCTCCGACTCTAAGTTATATTCTATTTGTGTTAACATTCAGGCTTCTTCATCCTCACTGTAGTTTCGTTTTTTCCCCTTTGTTTTACTGTGTGTGGAAAATACACTCATTTTCCAGTTAATGGAGGTAGAACATATATAGCTTTACTCAGTAACAGATTTCTACAGTAGTTGAGACTTTCTTTGACCAAAATGGTATCTTTATTATGATAATATTACCCATTACTGTATGTACTAGTTGCATTATTATAGAAACAGTTTAAGATAGTTGCCTTCATTTAACATTATGTGAATACTTGAAAGTAATATTTAGATTGAACATTGTTACCTAATTGTTTTATGAATTCAAATCTTAGGCCCATATCAGTTGTGTGAGAGCAGGACAGTGGTATATCCCACAGTTCCTAATATTTAAATTCAATAAAATAAATATCAGGTATATCACATACAATTTAAGATTTTGAAAGTGTAAAATCAAACTGCACATAATTTTAAAGACATCATTTTATATATGTGCATGTATATTTTATATTAAAATATTCAATAGATATATTTGAATTTCATATGCAAATACACTTGATATATAATCAAATCAGTATATATATCTATCATATATATGTATATATTCCTCTTTCTATATAAATCTCTCTATATTCTTTTATCCCCTTAGTCTCAAGACACTCATTTTTAAATGTATGTATGTACACATAATCTCAAATTTCTTAAATTTCTGAAGAATCATATCTTATTGCATAGCAGATGTTTCATCTTTTAAGGTATAAACTATCAGTGAAAAGTATTAGATGTGCTCTTGGAGAGATATGGAAAACCTACATATGTTAGCTTTTGTAAGCTTGAAATGAATTAATATTTTTCTGAGCATTTTTCCTTACTGGTGTCTGTACTTTATTTGCCTTTTGTCCCACAAATGTGTTTTAGTCTTAACCAAAGTTGAGCCAACTAACCAGACCATGTGGCATTGAATTATATTCTGTGACAAATGGACCTTGTTTCGTTTCAAAAGATTTGAACTTGAATCACTCCCAACGATTTTAAAGCAAATGTCTTTCCTCCTGTCAACCATTGCCTAATTTAGTCTTTCCATCTGCATTTCTAATTACGATAAAGAAAAATCTGTGTTAAACAAAGTGGTTTTTTTCCTCTTAGAGAAGACAATTTTAGGCATATGGATAAATGAAAGATAGCATTTTTATTTATGCCTAAAATGACTTCTAATTATTTAAATTTATTTTGATGTACCTGATGTTTACTTTGAAGCACATTTTAATATTCTTATGAATGTTTATATAACCCTTTACTTTTAATGTTTCAAACTAATTAAAATGGAAATAATAGCACCATGTTATTTAATATCAAAATATTGTATGTGTATGGACAAAAATTATATTTAATTGTTATTTCTATACTTGACATAGTGAATGCATTTCACCAATGCTTTCTTACACCAAACAGTAAAATGGTTTTTATTATTTTTAGTTCTGTGATGTTGGACACAATATGAAAAATCCCACTTTATTTTGATAAAGTGATTGAATATAATGCATGTGTCAGGAGCACAGGATATCAGGTGATATGGAGCAAGTTATAAGTTCACAGCAATATACTGACATAAAGAGTGTCAGAATCCAACATTTTAGACTTTTTTTCTCTTAAAATACTTTGAGTAGGTTGAACAAACTGAATGAATCATACTATCTCCCACAGAGATATTGATTGTTCTAGGTAAAAATTGAAGTCAGTTGATAAAATGGCTTGACATACACCCACACAGTAGCTGACCCATGAATAAACAGAGGGTTTCATTCCTAACACATAAATTCAATATCTTTCATAAACGCCAAATGCCACAACCAAAAACCAGATTGTCAACTTTAATTATGTTTTTTATAATGTCTTTAGCCATAAACCATACTTTGAGTAAAGATATATGGCCATAGTTATATTGTAGAAGTATTTACCAGAAGTTATAGAATTTTTGCTTTAGCAGAATTAAGCTGTGTGCTTCTTAGAATTTGTCAGCTTTTATTTACATTTTTATCAATTGCAAAAACAGAATAAACAGTTGATATTTTTATAAACCGGGCTTCAGATAGGTATGAATAGATATACTTTTGTGATTGTATATTCAGGTAGACTTGAACTTCGTTATGTGTATAGGGATTTTTCCCAGCATTAATGACCTATAAGCATCTCTTAAAAAAGTATGAATTTGAAAGTCTTCTTATCTACATATTGTAACTATTGATAGAAGAGTAGATAGGAAAATAAAAGATAAGGCAGAGAGGTATGATATAGTTTAGCATACAGGTGAATATATATTTATATCCATTTCTATATAAATTCTTCATGGAGTAATAGCATTAATTAGTTAATGATTAATCACTAATTATTTTAAAACATTTGTTGAATACATAATGTAGGTATTTTGCCATATTCTGAACTTTAATACACAGTGATAAGTACTATATATCTATATATGTAACATGTATATAAACATAGTATGTTACGTATTTATTTGTATGTGTGTGTATATATATATATATATAGAGAGAGAGAGAGAGAGAGCTAAATATAATGTGTGTGTATATGTCAACACACACACATTATTTTTAGCTCTTTCTATATATATGGCCCAATAAAGCCAATACAGTCAAAGAGAAGCATTTAATTCTGACTGGGAAGATTGGAAATGATAATTGATTGAGACTTTAGAGCACCAGTAGATATTTATTATGCAGAGGAAATAGCAAAGTTAAAGGGTTTGAACAAAAATCCATGCTGTGATTCAGCATTATCAGTTTCAGCACAGTGTTGTGGGAACTGGAAAGAGGCTGCAGAGATAGACTAAAGCCAATTATGAAGAGCTTTAAATTCCATGAGCAGGGTTTGTAACATTTTCAAGCTTACAGAAAAGTTGCAAGACTAATAATAAAATAATACAAATAATAATCCATAGCCCTATATTTACCAAGATTCATCTGTTGTTAACACCTTTTCCCATGTATCAATCATTTGTTCTCCCTTTCTCTCCTTCTCTCTATATAACTTTTTTCTTGAAATATGTCAGAGTATGTTATATACATCATGTTCTTTTACCTTAAACGTGTCTTTGTATGTTACCCAGGAATAGGAACATTCTTTTACATACCTCAATGCAGTAGCAACTTCAGTAAATTTAAAATTAACACGATGTCTTTCATCTAATCTACTACTCATATTCTAGTTTTCTCACTTGGCCTAATAATGTCCTTTATAGCCTTCATTTATCTACAGTACAAGATTCAATCGAGGATCATTTATTTCATTTAGTTACATTTTTAAATCTCATTTATTTAGAATATTTCCACAGCCTTACTCCATCTCTTTTATTTTTTTAAACATTTTTTCAGTTTTATACTGTGGTAAAATACATATAACATAAAATTTACCATCTTAAAAAATTTTCAATGTACAGTTGAGTTATAATACATAGATGTATACTGCTTGTTTTTTTGTTTGTTTGTTTGTTTTTAACTGTATTTAGATAACATTTAATTATAATTTTACAGCATAGATTAGCTGTGTATTGCTGTTTTTTAAAACCTGTATTTACATAACATTTAATTATAATTTTACAGCTAGACTCCTGGCTTTAAATTTTTGGAATAGTACATGCTCCCTATATTAATATCTGTGCTTATTCATAAATTATTGGACTACAAATTGCATCACTAGAGCTTATCCTCAGGGTGAATAAAACAACTGCTTTCTTCAGAGTATTGTCCTGTAGCTCAGTATCCTTTGGTGGAAAACGGCAACCCAAAGGAAAATATTTTTCACAAGACTGGTGAGGAAGAGAATCTATGACCACATTCTTCAAGCCTGCTCAGCTACCTGGACCTCTCAGCAAGTTTTAGCAACTGTTCTTTACATCACTACGATGTTGTATGTCCTCAGAAGGGACAAAGGGAAAGGAACAACGAGTAACGGAACAAAAGAAGCCTTGTGTCTCCAAAGGTTGTTGATCTATTTCTTTTTAAAGTGCCAAAGTATTTCAGTCTGAGGAATACCTCAATAGAAATGAAGATTTCATGCCCAGCACCTTGGTTAAAAACAGGTGCTGTTACTACCAGTTTGATGAGGGATACTTGATAGAAAAGCAAAGCCACTGGAAGAGCAAATCCCAATGCTGACATTTAGAGGAAAAGGAAGTATTGGTTTCTTTTTTTGCTAGTCTAAGTAAAGTCAGAGAAACTGGCCTCTTTTTTTTTATATATGAAAACACCTTTGCTGCTGGGGATGTCAGAAAATAAGTGAGGGAGAAAGGGAATAACAAAAAGAAATATTTTATCGCCTTAAGCGCAAAAGATAATTTCTTTAAGCTTAAATTCACCTAAAATATACATAATATTTGAGGTGTAATAGTGCGGAACTCCTTACAGCTGAAACCACTAGCTATTCACTAACAGATCTTTCTGGTAGAGCAACAGATGTAGCATCTACAGCTTTTGAATCCCAGCTGTGCATTCGGATACTTGAATGGACTGTGTTTAATTTATTCTAAATCCGTATTACTATTTGCTTCTACTTGAGGCAAACAGAAGAGTGTGAGGAAAACCTAGCATACTTCTGTTCCTTGGTCTTAGTTTTCTAGCTGAAGTGTCAAAGAAGAGCAAAGCAATTTTGAGTCATCACTTCCTTTTGCTATAGACAAGTAGGTGGGCAGGGAAGCTTACATTTCAGCAGCATGTGTGGCTGTCTGTGGTAATTTTGCTGCATCAGTACATATCCTTAACGTAAAATTTAACAAGCAATTGAGTTGCTTATGTTTATTTTTTTGAAATACCTTTTATACCACACCAAGTGGAGAGAAAAAGAAGACCACAAAAGCTATTGAACTGCAGCTCATTCAATGAATGTATAAAAGAAAATAACACAGAGAGAGTAAGAAGGTGTATTGTGAAGTTTGGCTTCTTTTTGAACCCGAAGAAAATTCTGGCATTAAGCCAAATGTTTTTCAGATGAGTGTTCCATTGAACTTAGATTATATATTTTTTAAATTCAAGTGTTATTTGTAAATATAATATGCATACAATGCTAAAGAAATGGAAAGCAAATAATAGTATAAGGAGAAAAAGCAATTTATAATCTCATATTCATTGTTACATTTTATTGTATTTTTCTCAGATGTTTTCTAAGTATTTTACATGAATGATAGTAGTATGTGTATAATTCATAATTATGCTTTTTTTCCTTCCACTCTGCTAACTTTATATGTATTTTGTCATATCAAAAACTTTTATCAACTCATAATTTGAGACAGAATCACATTTGTGTAATCCTTGATAGATTTACATATACACCATAATAACCTAATCTCTATTTTATGGGCAAAGGCAATAGAGTATACAGAAATAAAGGTGGTATGGAGGGGTCAATATATGACTTATTAGTTCGTGTTTTTTCAAGGGTAGTAAAACATCGTTTGAAATGTTAGAAAATCAGTTAACAACTACCAGGTAGTTCAAATTGATTATAAATTGGCATTTCTTAAAAACATGTGATTATGCTTCTCAATCACACCTGTAAAAGAGGGACGATGTTGACTCTTAATAAAGGATTTTGTGAAAATGTATCTTTTAAGATCAATCTTATTATTCAATTTTAGTTGTTCTGGATGAAGTTCAAGCATCCGTGAGTTTTAATCCAAGTAATTCTAATGTGCAGCTAGGAATGAGAAACAATGGGTTAGAGACAGAAGAGCATGTGACATGGAACGCACAGACACACACACGCACACACACACATGCACACACACACACATCATATTGAATCTGAAATTTGAGAAATTTAGAATTCTACCATATTAACTAAAAACTCAGGGGCAATAATGCTAAGGATTTTTGCCCAAGGTCACTATGTCAGTGACAAAACCTGGATTAGAATCCTGTCATTTGATTCCCATTGCTACCAGAATGTGTGGCCATTCAAATACCATGTCCCACAGATGTTATTATTAATTACTTATTTCCACTAAGTGAGAAATTAATTAATTAATAATGACATCTGTGGGACATGGCATTTAATTTTGAATAAGTTAGCCCATAGTCCACAATCTGAAGTTCTGGAATACTGTCCAATTTCAGATTGTGGACTATGGGCTAATTTATTCAAAACATCATTTTTATTAAAATATTGTTCCTCTTTTAATCTTTTAATTAAGATTAGCTCCACTTTTTCTTAAATCTGCATTTTCTCTTTTAAAAAATTTCCACAATATAAAATTTATTATAAGCAGTTTATCTGCAAAATATGTCCCGTGGCCAGTGCTTTATGTATTGAACAGGAAATCCATTCTATAAAGACACAGAGAGCCGGCAGTGCAGACACAAGAGGTACTTTTGTTCTGCTCTTTTTATCCCCTCTCTCAGTGTGTTTTTCGCCTTCATACTTCCACAGACTTCGACATACATCTTGAATGCAAAATGAGACAATCCTTTAAACATTGTTATAACAATTGTGTAGGAGTTATGAAATTTGGGAAACAATGAGTCTTTTAGATATAAGTTGATTTAATAATAATCTCAGTTTTATAATAAGTTAAATTCATGGAAACTATACTGATCCTTCCTTTTTCCATCACAAGCTTAGTGAATGTCTATAATATGCAAAGTATAAATTGCTTCCAGATCATAATTGAAATTGCAAATGTTACTATTTTGCCACTATGCATAGCTTACATTTTATTTGTATCATTGACTTTTATTATTTGTAAAATATTTACCAAACAAAATAAATGCTGATGTGTACCACTATTCTGAGCTATCACCATAAAACATACACCAAAAAGATAATCCTCTTGATCCAAGGCCCAGTGTGATTTTTTTTTTTTAGTAGTAATAATTGTTTGTACTAAGCGCTCTTTCTGTGTTGAGCCAGTTTTACTTTGGAGCAGCAGTGTATAATTGCAGGATCACGAAATAGAATGAAAATAAACACCCAGATTAACAAAAAGTTTCCAGTTACAGGTCTATTGGCCGACATAGGGATTGAACACTGATTTTGGCCTCATCATCACAATTCAACTGAGCCAGCCAGTAGGGAAAAAAAGGTGTAGTCTGAAACATTGGAAACAATGAGAAGTGTACAAAGAACACAGAATTTTTAAGGATATTAATATAACTAAAGACCTCCATTTAGAAATTAGAATGGTTTTATTAGGCCGGGCACGGTGGCTCACGCTTGTAATCCCAGCACTTTGAGAGGCCAAGGCGGGCGGATCACGAGGTTAGGAGATCGAGACCACAGTGAAACCCCGTCTCTACTAAAAATACAAAAAAATTAGCCAGGCGTGGTGGCGGGCGCCTGTAGTCCCAGCTACTCGGAGAGGCTGAGGCAGGAGAACGGCGTGAACCCGGGAGGCAGAGCTTGCAGTGAGCTGAGATCGCGCCACTGCACTCCAGCCTGGGTGACAGAGTGAGACTCTGTCTCAAAAAAAAAAAAAAAGAATGGTTTTATTAAAGGAAGCATGGAAAAGATTTCCATTAAAGAATGTTAAAATACATATATGTAGTATTTATATCATGGTCATATTTATAGTATATATGGCATATTATTTTTAATAAACATATGGAATATGTTTCCTTTTTTAAATCCTTGTAGTTTACTTACATAGGCATATTTATGACTGTGTATATAATTATTCCATTTTGGGGACTATTGTTATAATAAATTCATTACCAGAACTCATATTTTGTTTATTCTTAACCTTTTTTCTTTCATTACAGTGTATGAACTAAGCAATGGATAAAACTGTAGATGCTAGACAGCATAGCGGAGGGGAAATTAACTTACTTCTTCCCTCTCCCATCTCCCTTCCAACTGCAAGTCACTAGTCACCTTTGTATTGTGAATGACTTGCAGTTTTGATGAGGAGTTTAGGAAGGGTACTTGGCAATATTAAGTGGCACTATGGTGACTAGAACAAGCACTAGTCTCTCAAAGTCTATCCTGAGCTGTCCCACAAATTATTTCTCTTTATACTGGGTAAATCAGTCACCTTCTTTATGCCAGTTTTTTTTCAATGCAAAAAAAAAAAAAGGAATTTACCTAACTTATAATCTTTTCCAGCCCTTGAATATCAATTCCAAATTTAAAATAGGAAGCTAAAAATTAATTTCTAAAAATTGTTAATAAACTTGTGTTTGTTGAGATTTTACTCTTATCCATTTACATGTTAAGGACTTAAACATATATCATCTCATTTAAATACAAGTAGGAAAACATAGAGGATCGCCCTATGTAAGTAGATTTTTCTAGCTTTCTTAGCAAATTAGGAAATGAGAGTTGTTCTGCGAACAACAATCTGATAACTAATGGCATTTGTCTACATTTCTGTGTGTTTATATATTCTTGTCTCTCTTCTTTTTTGCTTATTTAACAATATCAATGACTGTGTTTTTTTTTTTTTACATGTTCAGTGTACAAATAATGACCTGTAGCATAATGAACATTTGTTGAATTGTTACAGATGAAGGAGAAAGGATGAGAATACTTAAGAATTTTTCTCATGACCACACAGATGGCTATGATACTTTATTCTCAGGATCTTAAGCCATTGTATTCTAGTTTTCTGGTCTTCCAATGAATTACCATTATTTACTATGTTGAATTTTTAATCCACAAATAATACTATAAAAATTCTATCAAATATTCTGGACATTTTTGAGTCATAAAGCCATCTTACCATCTTCTTCTCTTTTGTGTGGAATTTTTGATCATGTGTGATTCTGATAAAGATTCAGAGACATTCTATTCACATGAACATGTTTATCAGTGTATCTGAAGAAATACTAAGCACTGGAGATGCAGTTTAATAAGGTCCACTAATATAATAATAATAATGTGTTGGCATTTACTGAACAGTTCTCTGTGCCAGCAACCATTCTGAGTGTTTTGCTTATTGTTCTCATTTAATGATATTGAATATTAATATATAACTATTAGTATAGATATGAAAATACAGTGTGCTATATATGCAAATATAATAACAATATACAATAGTACTCTGAAGATGATATCAAGATCCCAATATTACATGTGAGAAACTGATTTTAGAGAGCTAAAGTGTATAATTAAATTCAACAATGGTGAGCAGCAGAGCTAGAATTTAAACCCAGGCCCCAAATTTCTACTTAACTAAGTCTACCATGCTATCTGTGTGGAGAGTTTTGTGAGAATTATTGCTCTTCAGATTTGCTTATTCTATCAAATCACAATAAGATAACTTAATAATTGTATAGTTAGATGTGGTACTTTGATTAAGGCACTTTTACAAAGGCAAATAATAATTTCAAGTGAAATTAAATTTGCACACTAAACTTTTTTAAAAATACCTTATAATTGTGAAATTTGCTCACTTATAAATTGTTAACTCGAGAGAGAATTGTCATTTGTAAAATATTGGTCATAAATTTTGTTAAAAGAAACAGTTTTTCTATTTTTTTTCCAACTTTAAATCGCCCTTCAATTGATTCATAAATCAATCAATTACCATTGAGAGACCTGAGGGCAGCAGGAAATTGGGTCCAAGTTAAAAAGAAAAAAGAGGCAATTTGTTTTAAGTCTAGAAGTTTAATGTTCAATTGAAGTTTAATCAGAAGTGACCCATTGTTTGAAAAGTAGAACATCAATGTCTTTTTAATTTCACTGTCATTAAATTAGGACTGGAGAAAATCGAGATAATTGATTATTCTCAAATGAAAATTAAGGGAAGATGCTATCAGAAATCAACTAAAAGTATATTTTCTTTATTTATATTTTAATTTACAAAGGAAATAGTCTGTTCTATGTTGGAGGTTGGATAATTTGTTGAAGTGAAGCATAGTATATAGTCTTCAGAGACATTCATTGAGAGACAACCTAAGCCATACATGTTTTATCCACTGGGGCAAAAATATTGGCTTTCATTAACAACTATTCATTCAGTTAAATGGAATTTTTGCTTTAGTGAATTGCAGAATTAATTTAGTGCCTTTATTGGTTTCCAAATGAATAAATGAAAAGAATGATAAAAATAAATGGATTTTGCTAAAGGAAAACATTGCCCTAAATTACAGATACTCCAGAGATCATTCTTAGCCTTTGAAATTAAATCTATCTGTACTCCCTAGAAATACATGGAAAAATAAAGACTTGCATGTAGCCCTTGGTAAGTAGTAGCAGGAATAGAAATATATACATAATTTATCCAGGGACATCTGACTGTATTAATATGAAGTCATTCATATTGTTGCCAAGTGAAATCCCATGGGGTGGGCTACAGGAGAAGAGGGAAGGACAGCTGGGACAGATTTAAACAACCATTCATTTCTAGAATGGTGTCTTTCTTATTTCTGCAGAATTTTACGTATTGGGCTTAATTGACAAAAAGATTTTCAAATAACAATGAGTACTACAGTAAGTGATAAAATCTAGATAAACTGCTGTTCCTGGTTTCATTTCCCTGGGTGTTTTCACCCAGATTATGAAACATGAGGTCGTGACTATAAAGGTACTCTCTTCCTATTCTCAGCCAAAGGACTTCGAAGGGCTATAATATCTCTCTCAGGATTTGACGAATGTATTTGTTTCTTCTTAAGCTGATGTTTAGATTCTTTCGCCCTTAACTTTAAGACCTTTAAATCCCCCATTTCTTTCACAGTTTATTAAATACAGCCCTGAGAAAAGCCCTGACTGACTGTTGAACAGAAAGCTTTTCAAGAGGCTAACAGGCTCTGACCTCAAAGAAATGCTGGTGTTAAATCGACTTGAGGCTTTACCAGAGAGACCAGCTTTTATTAATACTAAGACCACATTAAAGTTTGGATTCCTTATGATTGAGACAATTTCTCCTCCTCACCACCCCAAATTTGAGAATATCATTTTTTCTTTTCCTACCTTGAAATTTGTGTAAGTTCTGCATTCTCAGTGATATATGAAATGTAATTTTGTATGTTAATAATGTTATTCATTGTGTTACCATGACGTTGGGTGTGGTACCTGTACTCCAGGCATAGCCAGGATCCACCACTGAGAGCTGAATCACTTGCAACAAAATATGTTAGCAGAGTTGGTAAACAGCTGGGGCTCTGAGCCTTGGGAGTGTCTTTCCCTCATCCATAATGACTCTTCCTGGACCCTCCTCCGGGACTTCAGATGACTGGGTGTTAAATAATTATGGAATCATCTATTGGTGTGTCTGATATGCAGAACATCTATCTCCCCAAAGAAAGGAGAAAAGCTAAAGAGAAAAGAGCTCTCAGTTAACCATTTAATGACTTGATGTTATGGTACTAATTCCTTTACTAAACAGTCCAAACTCCATGTGAAAAGAAAGATACCTACTTCATTAGTAGTTAGTGAAATGATCCAAAATATTTTGGAAAGTTATAGTTTCATATGTTCTGTCTTAAAAATTGAAATATGATAAAGTAGTGCATAGACTTAAAATTACTGAAGAATGGGCAAGCAAAGATTTTAAATTACAGCATTATGCATAGTAGTGTATTTTATTCATGTATGAAATTAAATGAAATGAACATAAATTTTATTTTTTCTCACCTGAGATGATTCTCAAAAATGTATTAATAAATGCTATACTACATTATAATTTAGCAGGCAGGAATAGAAATACATAATTTATCCAGGGACATCTGACTGTATTAAATATAAAGTCAATCGTATGTTTCATTTGGCTATTGTCTATATTATAGACAATGTATTTTAAAATGGTTAAGAGCATAGATAATGCCTGTGATTATTTCCTGGTTTTACTGCTTGGGCAAGATATTCAAACTCACTGTGCCTCAGTTTCTTCATCTATAAAATTGGGATAATAATAACATTTACTTCACAGGATTTTTCTGAGGGTTAATTGAGCTACTATTACAATGTATTTTAGTATCATTTGCCATTATTCATAATACATAAAATACTTTTTCAATTCATATTATAGAATACAAGAATTGACATAATCTCCTATACATTAGGATATATCCATCTATAGATATTCTCTTTACTTTGGGGAATATCTGTAGATAAACATATACCTTTTACACATCAGTGATTCTCAAGAGATATACAATATCCCACAATATACTGCTCTCACAAAGTAGGCATGCCAGAATCTCTCTCTCTTTTTTTTTTCCCAAGACGGAGTCTTGCTCTGTCACCCAGGCTGGAATGCAGTGGCACAATCTCAGCTCACTGCAACCTCCACCTCTGGGGTTCAAGCAATTCTCCTGCCTCATCGACCTGAGATTACAGGTGCAAGCCACCATACCTAGTTAACTTTTGTATTTTTAGTAGAGACCAGGTTTCACCATGTTGGCCAGGCTGTTCTCGAACTCCTGAACTCATGACCTGCCCTCCTCGGCCTCCCAAAGTGGTGAGATGATAGGCTTGAGCCACCACGCTTGACCTGGCATGCCAGAATCCCTTAAACAATCCAGATATTTAGTATTTATTTTTGAATGATACTTGGCTTGAAAATGTTTAGAACCTCTAGCTTAAATTATAATACATATTTTATGATCAGATTATTTTTAAGTGTTGATAGCATTGTGACATTCTACCAGGTAGTATTTAACATATATATTGAAAACTCTGTTAAGCCTCCTGCCTATCAGAAAATCTGTATTATCTTGACATTTTGCTGTGTAGCTATTATATCTATAGAAAAGTGATTCAGGTTAGTGTTTTGTTTATTGTTTTGAAGTCATGAAACTGCCTACTACCCTTCTAAGGCTATTTATTATTGAAGGAGAAGAATATTTGGATATAGTGTTTTGAATATGAGTGCATGTATAAAACTCAGCTGATCAAGGTTGAAATTTCAGTCCTGACACAAGATATGAAACTATAAAAAGTTAAATAAATTTGCTGAAAATCAATTTTTTTAATTTCTAAAACTGGCATGACGAAAGGACCTAAAAGATTTAATAAGTACTTCTTAGATATTAATTAATTCTTTAGGACAAATGAAATGAATCATAAAATAGAAATTCTGAGATTGACCTAAAATGCCAACTTTAAATTTACCAAGTAAGGAGGTTAGGACAAAACAAGTAAACAACAAAACAGCAATCTACTCTCAATTTATTTCATAAGAGAAAAAATATTTTAATATCAAAAGACAGCTGAAAACACAACTTCAGCAAAAAGGACAGCTCTTTGATTAGAATATTTCATGCGCGTCCCTGTAAAGAGACCACCAAACAGGCTTTGTGTGAGCAATAAAACTTCTAATCACCTGGGTGCAGGCCGGCTGAGTCCGAAAAGAGAGTCAGTGAACGGAGATAGGGGTGGGGCCATTTTATAGGATTTGGGTAGATAAAGGAAAATTATAGTCAAAGGGGGTTGTTCTCTGGAGGGCAGAGTGGGGGTCACAAGGTGCTCAGTAGGGGTGCTTTTGAGCCAGGATGAGCCAGGAGAAGGAATTTCACAAGACAATGTCATCAGTTAAGGCAGGAACAGGCCATCTTCACTTCTTTTGTGGTGGAATGTCATCAGTTAAAGCAGGAACCGGCCATCTGGATGTGTACCTGCAGGTCACAGGGGATATGATGGCTGAGCTTGGGCTCAGAGTCCTGACATTCCTGTCTTCGTGTATTAATAAGAAAAATAAAATGAAATAGAGGTAAAGTGTTGGGATGGTGAAAATTTTGGGGGGTGGTATGGAGAGATAACGGGCGATGTTTCTCAGGGCTCCTTCGAGTGGGATTAGGGGCAGTGTGGGAACCTAGAGTGGGAGAGATTAAGCTGAAGGAAGATTTTGTGGTAAGGGGTGATATTGTGGGACTGTTAGAAGAAACATTTGTCATTTAGAATTATTGGTGATGGCCTGGATATGGTTTTGTATGAATTGAAAAACTAAACGGAATAAGAGAAGGAGAAAAACAGGTTATTAAAGGTCTAAGAATTGGGAGGACCTAGGACATCTAATTAGAGTGCCTAAGGAAATTCAGCATAGTCCTGTCAGCAAAGATTATTTATTTACTTCAGGAGTTAAGAGTGGCAGTTTGGGGATAGCACCAGGAGATATCAGCTGTGATGGCTTGGGGAAACAGTGTAAACCGGCAGTGTAAACAAGAGCAGGGCATTTATGAGTAGCTGAGAATGATGAGTAGGAGTATGACTAGACAGAAGATAGTAGAGATGACAAGTTTTTTGGGGGCACATTCTAAGTTAGTCTGGTGTCTGGAATGAGACTGGGGCCTAATAAAAAGGAGCATCTATACAGGAGCTCAAATGGGCTGTACCCTGTAGCATTCTGAGGACAGGTCTGACTTCTGAGAAGGGAAAGTGGTAAAAGTATTGTCCAATCCTTTTTAAGTTGGTGGCTGAGCTTGGTGAGGTGTGTTTTTGAAAGACCTTTAGTCTGTTCTACTTTTCCTGAAGATCGAGGACTGTAAGGGATGTAAAGGTTTCACTGAATACTAAGAGCCTGAAAAACTGCTTGGCTGATTTGACTAATAAAGCCTGGTCTGTTATCAGACTGTATAGAGGTGGGAAGGCTAAACTGAGGAATTATGTCTGACAGAAGGGAAGAAATGGCTGCGGTGGCCTTCCCAGACCCTGTAGGAAAGGCCTGTACCTATCCAGTGAAAGTGTCTACCTAGACTAACAGGTATTTTAGTTATCTGACTCGGGGCATGTTGAGTAAAGCTAATTTGCCAGTCCTGGGTGGGGGCAAATCCTTGAGCTTGATGTGTAGGGAAGGGAGGGGGCCTGAATAATCCCTGAGGAGTAGTAGAATAGCAGATGGAACACTGAGAAGTTATTTCCTTGAGGATAGATTTCCACGATGGAAAGAAAATGAGAGGTTCTAAGAGGTGGGCTAGTGCCTTGTACTGTAGCATAGCCTGCCTTTGCTGGTGTGTGGCGATTAGGCCTGGTGGAACTGCCGTCAATAAATCAAGCGTGATCAGGGTGAGGAACAGGAAAGAAGGAAATATGGGGAAATGAGGTGAATCAGGTGGATCAGAGAGATAGAGTCATGGGGGTCAGGTGTGGTATCAGGAATAATGTGGGAGGCGGGATTGAAGTCCAGGCCAGGAACAATGGTAATTGTGGGACTTAACAAAGAGTAAGTACAGCTGAAGGAGCCGGGGAGCAGAAAGTATATGCATCAGATATGAGGAAGAAAATAGATTTTGGAAGTTATGAGAAATGTAGAGAGTAAGTTGAGCATAGTTTGTGATTTTGAGGGCCTCTAAAAGTATTTTTGTGTGTGTGTGTGTGAGATGGAGTCTCGCTCTGTCACCCAGGCTGGAGTGCAGAGGCGTGATCTCGGCTCACTGCAAGCTCCGCCTCCCGGGTTCACGCCATTCTCCTGCCTCAGCCTCTCCGAGTAGCTGGGACTACAGGCGCCCGCCACCACGCCCGGCTAATTTTTTTGTATTTTTAGTAGAGACGGGGTTTCACCGTGGTCTCTATCTCCTGACCTCGTGATCCGCCCACCTCGGCCTCCCAAAGTGCTGGGATTACAAGCGTGAGCCACCATGCCCGGCCTCTAAAAGTATTAGGGTGGCAGCAGCCGCTGCACAGAGACGTGATGGCTAGGCTAAAACAGTAAGGTCAAGTTGTTTGCACACAAAGGCTACAGGGTGCGGTCCTGGCTCTTGTGTAAGAATTCTGACCACACTAACCATGCCTAGGAAGGAAAGGAGTTGTTTTGTAAGGGATTGAGGTTTGGGAGATTAATCAGACATGATCAGCAGGGAGAGCACGTGTGTTTTTATGAGATTTATGCCGAGATAGGTAACAGATGAGGATGAAATTTGGGCTTGACTGAAGTAATGGGGGCTGTCTGTGAAGGTTGCGGCAGTACAGCCCAGGTAATTTGCTGAGCCTGATGGATGTCAGGGTCAGTCCAAGTGAAAGTGAAGAGAGGCTGGGATGACGGGTACAAAGAAATGGTAAAGAAAGCATGTTTGAGATCCAGAACAGAATAATGGATTGTGGAGGGAGGTATTGAGGATAGGAGAGTATATGGGTTTGGCACCATGGGGTGGATAGGCAAAACAATTTGGTTGATAAGGCATAGATCACGAACTAACTTGTAAGGCTTGTCTGGTTTTAGGACAGGTAAAATGGGGGAATTGTAAGGAGAGTTTATAGGCTTTGAAAGGCCATGCTCTAGCAGGCAAGTGATAACAGTCTTTAATCCTTTCAAAGCCTGCTGTGGGATGGGATATTGGCATTGAGCAGGGTAAGGGTGATTAGGTTTTAATGAGATGGTAAGGGGTGCATGATCGGTTTCCTAGGAGGGAGTAGAGGTATCTTATACTTGTGGGTTAAGGTGGGGGGATACAAGAGGAAGACGCAAAGGAGGCTTTGGATTGGGAAGAAGGGCCGCAATGAGATGCAGCTGTAATCCAGGAATAGTCAGGGAAGCAGATGATTTAGTTATAGTGTCTCAGCCTAATAAGGGAACTGGGCAGGTGGGGATAACTAAAAAAGAGTGCATAAAAAAGTACTGTCTAAGTTGGCATCAGAGTGGGGAGTTTTAAGAGGTTTAGAAGCCTGGCTGTCAATACCCACAAGAGTTATGGAGGCAAAGGAAACAGGCCCTTGAAAAAGAAGGTAATGTGGAGTGGGCAGCCTCCGTATTGATTAAGAAGGGGATGGACTTACTTTCCACTGTGAGTTATCTAAAGCTCGGCAGCTGTGATGGTCTATGGGGCTTCCGAGGCAATTGGGCAGCGTCAGTCTTTAGCCGCTAAGCAGAGGAGTCAGAGAGCCTTGCGCCAGAGTTCCAGGGGCTCTGGGAGTGGCTGCCAGGTGAGCTGAACAGTCCGATTTCCAGTGGGGTCCCGTACAGTTGGGGGAATCCAGAGCTGCTGGCATTCCTTGGCCTGGTGGTCAGATTTCTGGCACTTGTAGCAAGCTCCTAGGGGAGGAGGTTCTGGAGGAACGCCTGGCCACTGTGGTTCAGGCGTTTGGAAGTTCTTGTGTGCTGGAGATGTGGCTGGGGTTTGTCTCACAGTGAAGGCAAGGAATTGCAACTTCTTTCTATTATTGTACACCTTGAAGGCGAGGTTAATTAAATCTTCTTGTGGGGTTTGAGGGCGGGAATTTAATTTTTGGAGTTTTATTTAATGTCAGGAGCAGATTGGGTAATAAAATGTATTTTGAGAATAAGACGGCCTTTTGACCTTTTAGGGTCTAGGGCTGTAAAGTGTCTCAGGGTTGCTGCCAAGCAAGTCATGAACTGGGCTGGATTTTTATATTTGATGAAAAAGAGCCTAAACGCTATCTGATTTGGGATAAAGAAAATGGAGCATTAACCTTGACTTGCCTTTAGCTCCAGCCACCTTTTTAAGAGTAAATTGCTGGGCAGGTGGGGGAGGGCTAGTCACAGAACGAAACTGTAAGCTGGACCAGGTGTGAGGAGGGGAGGCAATAAAAAGATTATAGGGTGGAGGAGCGGAGGCTGAGGAAGAATTGGCACCAAGCTTGGTCTGGCGAGGAGCAGCCCAGGGAGGAGGGGAGAGGTCAGATGGGTCTGTAGAAAAGGAAGATTAGAAAGACTCAGCGACGCTTGGGGTTGCGACTGAGGGGACAGGCAGGAGGGAAAGAAGGAAGATTAGGGATGAGTTGAATTGGGAACAGAGACTAGAGAGGGACAGATGTGTAAAAGAATGCCTGGACGTCAGGCACCTCAGACTGTTTGCCCATTTTACGACAAGAATTATTTAGATCTTGTAGGATGGAAAAATTGAAAGTGCCATTTTCTGGCTATTTGGAAGTACTGTCGAGTTTGTATTGGAGTCAAGCAGCATTGCAAAAGAAAATAAGATGCTTTGATTTTAGATCAGGTGAGAGTTGAAGAGGTTTTAAGTTCTTAAGAACACGGGCTAAGGGAGAAGAAGGAGAAATGGAAGGTAGAAGCTTGTCTTCCTTTTGCCTGCCTTTGCCTTCCTTTTCTGTAGCTATTAAGAAAGACTTCATTGATTTCATTAATAAAAAGGCATTTATATTTAATACTCATCTAGTTAAGCCTTGCAAAGTGTAGAGAAACCAGAAAGGGAAGTCAAAGAATTCTGTGGCTCTCTTCATTCAACAAGTGCTGTAAAGAGGCTCAGCTATCACTTAATTGATATATGTGACGAATTTTATCATTAATTTTAAAATCTTAAAATGAACTCTAGTGTTTCGTTTCACAGGCTTGATCACTTCTTATTTTTGTTTTGCAATTTCTATAGTGTTCTCTGTATTATCTGGATCTGTCAACCTGGCTTTATCTGAGTACTTGACATGCAGGGTTATGGAGAGTAAGTAGCAGTAGATTGACGATGAAGATGTGAATTCCAGTCCAGATTCTGCCACTTACTAGCAGAATCTAGTCAGATAAAGCTTCTGAATTTCAGTCTTCTCATCCATAAAGTGAAGGTGATTAACAACAGTTTACTAATCTTAAATAGTTGTGACTGTACCTGTATCCCTTATCTCATGTTCCCCATAAATATGGGCGCATACTATATATGAATAAAAATTAAAAATTAAAAAACAATGTATATTAAAGCATCACATAAAACCTTAAAACACTGAGTAAATTTTAAGAAATGATGGGATTAAGAAGACAGCAGACAAGGTTTTAGTAATCTTAAACAGATGAGCAGGAAAGCAGATAAAAATTACCAGTACCTCGAATAAAAGAGAAGACATAACCTAGATCCCATTAAAAAGGTGATAAGAAGATGTTGTGATCAATTTAAAAACAATATATTGGACAATTTAGATGAAATAGACAAATTATTTGAAAAACAATTAAAACTGACCTAAAAAGAAGGGCAAGAAAGATCTCTTTAGGATAATAGAAATGTCCCATCGAAAGGTTGTTTTACTTTGCGGTATAATTTATACATAAAAATACATAAATCTGAAGTTTTAAGTTAGATATCTTTTGACAATTGTATATCCATGTAAACACCATCCAAATCTAGAAAACCGAATTTATTTGTAGCTAACCCATAACTATTTAGTTAATACAGCTTTTATTTGTGCCTTACCTAAAGGTTCTTTTATAAATGTAAAATACTTCCATTTTATAGTTAGTCCTGAGTAGAGGAGAAGGAAGGCAAATGTCTGAACTGGAATTAAAATCTTGAGGTCTGCTCTTAGAAGCACTGTTCCAAGCTTTAGTTCAGAAATCTTATTGAAGGCATGGCGATTATACTGTGTTAATTGGTGAATCCTAAAGTGATCCTAGAACCTGTGAATGTGAACTTATATGGAAAAAGGATATGTGCAAATAAAATTATCGATCTTGAGGTAACTGGGTGGGCTCAAAATCCTATGACAAGTGTTTCTCTGAGAGGAGAGACGACAGATAGAGGAGGAGGTCATGTGAAGAACAAAGCAGAAATAAGAGCTACATAGCTACAACTAAAGAATATTTACAGCCACCAGAATCTGGAAGAGTCAAGGAAGGAATCTCATAAAGCCTCAGGGAATGAATAGAGGGGTGCAGAGCCATAGGTGATATCAATATGGACAGCAAAACAAAAATGCTCTTGAGTTCTCAAACATCTTTCTAGCTCATAAGCTGTTGGTTTGTTTTTTGTTTTTTGGGGTTTTTTGTTTGTTTTTGAGGCATAAACTAAAGGGTATCTAGGCTTCAGAGAACTATCTTCAGGTGTAATTGAACAAAAAAACACAATGAATATTATTATTATTTTTTCCTTCCTGATGTGAAATCATACTGCATTGGTCACTTGCACTGTGTTAGGTATAAACAAGTTGTTTGCCTCTTCCTCTTCTTTTGCTGGAAATAAACAAAAACAAACAATTCTCAAGAAAGTTGAAGGGAGAGGATGTAAAAAGAGATCTCTCTGTGACTCCTATGTAGAGTTAATAATAAACTCTGTATAGTTAGTGCTATGAGATCTTAGAATTTGTGGGGCTGATAAATAGGATCTTGGACATGACCTCAGTCATTTTTTTAAGTCAACTTATTAATACAACCAACCTTTCCAGAGTTCCTCCTCATTTTCCCGATCTTTATGCCAGACATTCCTAAATAGATTCTTCTTTTTAGAATAACAGCACAGATTTGGAAGCATTAACAAATACTAATCACTTATTTTACTGCATGGAATATTTAATATTTATTAAGAAAGCTTAATAGCTTGGTGATATCTATTCACTCAATTATTTACCTTCAAAATATCTCATAAAAGCCTCAGGGAATGAATAGAGGGGTGCAGAGCCATAGGTGATATCAATATGGACAGCAAAACAAAAATGCCTTCAAAAAGGCATTCATTATAAGATGCCTTAATTTGTGAAATACTCTGCTAAGTGAACCTTTTATTATTTCTTTGTAGTTGTCCTTTAGCTTTTCCAACCTCCTGATCTGACTAAAAAGTGCGATGTAACAAAAAATTACATAAACATAAATTATTTAGTTAATGATACATGGTATGTATAATAGATAGGATAAGTACACATTCAGTGATTAAGGCAAAATATGTCAGAGATTAGCTTAAAGAAAGCCTAAAATACGAATACTGCATCAAATGGATGTATTTTATTGGCATATAAGAACTTTAAGACTGAAAACATATCTGGATTAATTGAAATGATTCACATTTTTAAGATTGGCATTATAATTAATTCCCCCCACCTCAAAAGTACTTTACAAGAAATCGCAACATGTTTAGGAAGTACAGACACATATATGTACACACTGACATACAGAGTTGATTTCTAGCATCGAGTTTCTAAAAACTGTTTTGTGACATTGTAGAATTATTAATCACTTGTTTTTTTCATGTTTTACTTTGTATATTTGGGTAGAATTAACATTTCTAATATCTCTTCCAGGTCTAAAATAAGGCTACTAAATCAATCTAGATAGAAGTGCAGAAGTGCCTTGAATATTTTGAATAAAGTTAATGCTAGGACCTGAAAAGTGTAATATGAAAATGAGTGTATTCAGAAAACAATGTGCTAATATTGTTCCACATTTGACCCTTGGATGGTTACAGTTCTATTTAAACTCCACATTACCTCAGGTCTATTTTACTTTGAATAGCTATGAGAATGTCATGTTTCAAAAATTATGGGTGTTATTACCTTTTTCCTCATTCCGGCATATTATGAATGTCAGTGCCATTCAAAGCTTGCTTGCAAGTGTTTTAATTTCATATATTAAATTTAAGTATTGATGTGTATGCCTTCTGATTGCAGAAAAGAGAATATTGCAATGTGAGACGTGCATATGGGACTTTTTAGATTTAATTTTATTTAGTCTAAGCAAGGAGTTTTTGATGATATCATTTGATGATAAACTGTGAGTAGTGTTTTTGCTGCATGTTGAGAGTAGATAGATGAAGACTTGCAGGAAATTGGAACAAAAGGTGGGGAAATGATCTTTGTTAACATAAACACACAGAATCTTGGGATATTAATCACTTTGGCCATGGAGAGGTTTCATGATACAGGAATGAAAGTGTGGGCTGTAGCCTCGAATAAACCTGGATTTGAACCCTAGGTCTACCATTTATTCATGGTATGAGCTTGGGCTAGTTCTGGAACTCACTGGTTCTCATTTGTAAAGACGGAGTAATAATAGTTTCTGTCGGATAGGTATGTCTGTTGATTAAACTAGGTGACATGTGGAGGGTACTTGTCCCAGTACTGATACATAGAAAGCACTATAGTTATGCTATTCATCTCAGGCCGTGTATCTTTGAGTGCCAGCTAAAGAGAAGGCATTGATTTTGTTCATTTAATGGCTACTAACCATATGTGACAAAATGTTTTAAATTATTGTTTCTGAAAAACATGCAAAAGGGTTCATTTTGGTGTGGTTGTGAGTTGAAGTTTAGTTAACTCACTCTAACCTAGAATGTAATTACACATGACCCTGGAATATTTTCTTCTCCTCCATGTATGTGCTAACACTGAATTTCACCATATTTACATCCCACCCTCATTTCAATGTCTTTGTTTCTATTGGTTCATCTACTTACAATGGTTTTTCTGGGTAACTTTATTGAACTCTGAATTCCTTTTCCTGAAGACTATGACCCATTAATTTATCCCTCATATTTTTAGTATTTTTAATACAAATACTCTTCTGGGTACTTTCTCTAGCATTAAAAATATGTCCATGTCAATGTTATCTTAAACACAGTGAATACAGTTTTTGTTGATTCTTTAACTTTCTTTAGCTAGTAATCTATTTTTTAACTTTTCAAGATAATCTTAATTTCTAGAAAGAATAATGTAGTTCATAGTTGATGTCTCATTTCTCCTCATATTTACTCCTCACCTGATTTTATTCTGTATCCTGTTCTCGCAACTCCACAGAATCTTCTCTGACAGAAGAAACCAGGTATCTCCAAAATGCCCCCTCTAAGGCATAATTTTCATCTTAATCTTATTGTATTTCCTTGCTTTCTTTTCTGTATTGATTATTTATTCCCATTCTCTACTTTTTGACTCCCATGGAATAACAGTTACATGCAATAACAGTTACGTGCTTCTCCATACACTTTTCTAACAATTCCATCTATAACATCTTCATGAGTTTTGCTTTTATCTTTCCACCTCTTAAGTATTGGTGACACTCAGAGATCTTACCACTTAGAGATCTGTTCTACACTCAGTATACTTCTAAGTCTATGTGTGTTTCACATTACATTTTAACTACCATGTAAATGTTTCTCAAATTATTGTTATATCTCCAGTTCAGAATTTGGTCTTGAACTTCAGACCAATATAGTCACACACCATCTAGATGATTTTTTGAATGTCCCACAAACATTTCACCTCAAATATTTAAGATTTTCTGCCCTAAACTCCCACATTTCTATGATTTCTAAATTAATTAAATATTAATCTATTCTATCAAACAAGAGTGGAACATAACAAGTTGATGTATCTGATCATTTTAATTTATAAATATTCTGTGATGGATAGTTAGATCAGGAGAATGAAATCCAGCAATCAACAGAAACCTTAAGGCAATTTAGAGTCCTTTTTAATCTTTAAAGAAAATCCAATAAACACTTGAAAAACAAAATCAATGAAGAGTTTTCAATGTTTCTTTTTTGATTTGCCGCAGGGTCCAAGTTTTCTCTCCGAGGCCCTTTTTTCTACACGAGCAGCAAAAATTGAAGAAATGGATCCGTCTTTCAACCTTCATGAAACCATTACTAAGGTAGGGGAGAAGTGCATTCATAAATAGGTGGGAAATATTTGTTCTTCTTTATTGGTAGATGGAGTAAAGGAACATAACCAATCAAGAGCAATCCATATATTTTCATTTGTAGAATATATGAGAAAGGATTTTAGTACATCCTATTATTTTACTAAGGAATAAATAATTCGTTCAAGATCATACAGACCCATAACTGATCATTTGTATCACAAATCAATTTTTAATAAAACAATGAGTTTTTTTCCCTTAGTCTGAAAGAAGAGTTGTATGATAATCTCAAATATACCTCTTCACTTTAGATTATGGGGAAATACAAAATGGACCTTTGCATTTTTCTGTCTTCAATAGTTTGTTTAAATAGTTAAGGTACTTGTTTATGATAATTTTTAGTTGCAGAAAAAAGGCTAGTTTTTAAAATGAAAAAGACTGCATTTATAATTAGAAAGTCTTTTACTGAAGGGCAATCATACTTATATTTTTAACATACAGATGTCCCCCAACTTGTAATGGTTCAACTTTCTATTTTTTGGCTTTATGGTGGTTCAAAACCACTACGCATTTAGTAGAAATCCTACATCAAGTACCCATACAACCATTCGGTTCTTCACTTTCAGTGCCATATTCGACAAATTACATGAGATATTCAAGACTTTTTTCTATAAAATAGGCTTTGTGTTAGATTTTGTCCAGTTGTAGGCTAATGTAAGTGTCTGAGCATATTTAAGATAGGCTGAGCGAAGATACGATGTTCAGTGTTGTTTGTATTAAATTCATTTTCAACATATATTTTTAACTTATGGACATAACCCCATCATAAGTTGTGAAACGTGTGTATTTTTATAGCAGTGAGTTAATTATATAAAGAAAATTAAATTTTACAGTATGGAGCAAATAAGTTTAATGTTCCTGACATCACATGGCATCATATGGATTTTTACATTTACCAATTATTTAACCTGTCATCACCTGCCTTTTGGGGATAGACTTTATAGAGAATACTGACATTTTAGTACCATTAAAATAATGTCTCTCTCTATGTATATATATATGAATTATTTATATGTTTATATTTATGTATGGATTATTTCCATATATATACTTTCTTGAAAGATTGAATCATTCTTAAATCTTAGTGCAACTTTATGTAGTTGTTTTTTTCTTTAAAAAAGAGGAAATATGGTAAAGCGAACTGAGTGAGTGTCAATAGAATGAGCTCGGAATACAAAGACTAGAGCCCGTGTCTGTCTTTGACCCTGAAGAGCTGTGTGAATTAATTTTTTTCCAAACCTTTAAAATAAGAGGAGTTTGAATTACATTTTACTTAAAATTATTCTAAGCTCAAAATATCTAAATCTTAGCTATACATTTATTATGTTTGGCAAAATCACCTAACAGGAAGCCTATCCCAGTTCTTTATTTAGTTTTTAGTATCCCCCTCTTTTGATCATATTTTTTTTGTATATAACAGGATAGAAGTGCACCCAAAACACCTCCTTAGTATTCAAAATCTTAGCTGTATTTCTAATACTTGGAGATTTTATATATATACATATATATATACACACACACATATATATACGTATATATACACACACACATACACACATATAAACATGCATTAATGAATATATAGTTTAATGAATTCATATATATTCATAAATATATATGATCTATTTCTAATACTTGGAGATTTTATATATATATATGTATACACGCAGACACACATAGACACACACATAAGCATTCATGAATGGATATATATTTTTATGAATTCATATACATTCCTATACATATATATGAATATATATATTTAAATGAATTCAAATACAATGAATATATATATTTGTTCAAATATTCTAGACACACAGAGTCTACATTTATTTATTTTTAAGCAAAGCATTAGAGAATTTCAGGGCAATGAAATAGCAATATTTTCTCCATTTTTTTCCTGCTTTTGTGGGAATCATTTAAATCAACGATTTTTGTGGAAGGGATAATTTGAGGCAATGTTGACATGAGACATAGAATGAAATGATGGTGTCTAGCATCAGAAATCCTCAGCCAGAGAAAATGCTAGGCTTTTCATTTCAGAGGTATAAACATATACCGATTCTCGATGCCTGAAGTCTTGACCACACTTAAGAATTTCAACTCCTAAGAACATGTAGGGAAGCAAGGATTGGTCAGAAATGGAGTACAGGGGCACAGAACACATCCTGAACGTATGCAATTGTTCTTTTTTAATTAGTGTGAAACAGACAGAAAATTAGAGGCCGTTAGAAGATAACAAATTTGTTCACAGATATTGGAATATATTTTACGTGTGTTTTCAAATATGTTTGATGAGTGAACAGAAAGTTATTGACCCATTAAGTGGATATTGGAAAGAATTATATGTCCAAGAGAAGATAAAACCTGCTTAGGTTCAGAAGCAAGAGTTCCGTGAGGTTTTTTTATGATGACATATAACTTACCCATTGTTGATTCTGTTTCCTCAATCATCATGTCTACTTGCACTCATGTTGGAAACATTGATCAAGGAATGAAATTGTGCTTCACAAGTTCAGTCTTACTTCACCAATAGCAGAACTGAGAAACCATAAAATGAAGTAATTAATAGATACTTCATTTTAATGTCAGATTTTATCAACAGAAAAATGAAATATATAGAGGGGTTGAATAGAGTACAGGATATATGGAGCATGGGTTTTAGTTCTATCTTGGCTACAAAACTGTTATTCTATTTAGTAGAACTTTGTTTTATTTTCTATGACAAAAAGGAGTACACTCATAATGCCCTTCCTTGCTAGGATTCTGTGAGGTTGAAATAGATGATGTATACATTTTCTCTAGAAATGAAGCATGTATTTAATTAAGTATTACTATTAACTCATTAAAAAACTAGTATCAAAATCTTTCAAGTAGGCGCTTATCTGCATTTTCTGAATTTTGTGTTTACTATAAAATATACATATATGGATAATATAGATATAAAAACGTAACCAAACTAATTTTAAATGCTAAGAGTACACTAAGTTAGTGTGTACAAATAGAATATAAATTTTAATTTGTGAAGAGTTGAGGGCTTTAGAATACTTTTTTTCACTAAGGATAAATAGTATTTTTATCAACGTATCAACATATCACAGTTATAGTATGCTTCTATTCTGAATAATAGTGTGGTTTATAAATAACATTCAGCTTTGAAATTTAAAAACCCATCTAGGTATACATTCTCAGTTATCAATTATGACAAAACCAATTTTCACAAAAATATGAAAAACACTTGGTAAAATTATGAAGCAAAATTATTACTAGTATCATGTCAATATTAAAGCATTTTCAAGAAACTAGAAGTAATTGAAATTCTGAAGATACTACTTTTTATTTCTCCCAATAAAAGTTTGTATTTGATATAGCATCATAGCACAATCACATATTTTATATTACCTAATTAATTAAATATAATAAATATGTATATCTAATATAATATAAACATGTAATACAACGATTATCCTCTTCCAATGAGTAACTCTTTTTCTTCTAGACTTTGCTATAGATTACAAGTATGATTTCATGCCAAATTAAATTTTAATTTCTACATATTAGGAAGTTAATAATTTATAAATAGGGTTTTGCTGAATGTAAACAATATTTTATTTTATTTTATCATTTGTATAAATTTATGGGGTAGAAGTGCAATTTTGTTACATGAACAGATCTCACAGTGGTTTGGTGAGGGCATTTAGAGTATCTCCCAAGTTACATACGTTAAGCAATAAAATAAATAAACCATACTCATACGTGGGATGTGAACTGTGAGTCCTTGAAAGTAGCTTTCCACTGTTTTCCTGTAGTTCTTTTCTTTTTTTCTTTTTTTTACAAAGTTTGAATTTGTCTTGGCATTTGTCTTTTTGGTATAAAGCATGACACCTAAGAAAGTAACAAATGAGGCTCAATATTGATGCCAATAGGTGTAATTCATCATGACTTCAATGACAGTCAGGTGGTACAGTATAAAGTTGCTGAAGGGCAACACATGCTGCATCAGTGTTGAAGATGTTTTTCTTTTCTTTTTTTTTTTTTTTTTGAGATGGAGTCTCGCTCTGTCGCCCAGGCTGGAGTGCAGTGGCTCCATCTCGGCTCACTGAAAGCTCCACCTCCCGGGTTCATGCCATTCTCCTGCCTCAGCCTCCTGAGTAGCTGGGACTACAGGCGCCCGCCACCATGCCCTGCTAATTTTTGTATTTTTAGTAGAGATGGGGTTTCATCGTGTTAGCCAGGATGGTCTCGATCTCCTGACCTTGTGATCCGCCCACCTTGGCCTCCCAAAGTGCTGGGATTACAGGCGTGAGCCACCGCGCCCAGCCTCTGAAGTTGTTTTTCTTATCTCCCATAATTACATTAAAATTATCATAGAAATCAAGCTAATTCCTTCATTGACTAAACCTAAACATGAATTAAATGCCAATGTAAATCCTAGGTACTTAATCCTTTAATAAGTGAATAAAAATGGCCATGTATTCATGTTTTTAAATAGGCTTATTTCTCCTTCCACACCTAGGAATTTTCTAGTTATGTTTCTAAAGTTTCAACATTTATCTCCTAAGTTGTTATTAGCTATCTGTGCATTCTAATAATCTACTATAGTCCCAACATTCAGCAAGACACTTGCAATACCAAAATGGTTACTACACAGGAGAGATCTAAGAGAATAAACAAGGTAAAGAAATCATTTTAGTAAATTATGTCATATTAAAAGAGATGATAGTAATGTGGACAAAATATGGGAGGAAAGAAGATGGAGCTTTTGCCTCTGACATGGTTTGGGTCTGTGTCCCCACCCAAATCTCATGTCAAACTGTAATTCCCAGGTGTTGCAGGAGGGACCTAGTGGGAGGTGATTGAATCATGGGGGCAGACTTCCCCGTTATTGTTCTCGTGATAGTGAATGAGTTCTCACAATATCTGATGGTTCAAAAGTGTGTGGCACTTTCCCCTCTCTCCCTCTCTCTCCTACTCCCTCATGGTAAGATACATTTGCTTCCCCTTCCCCTTCTGCCACGATTGTAAGTTTCCTGAGGCCTTCTAGCCATGCTTCCTGTACAGCCTGTGGAACTGTCACTGGAGAGGTGACATTTGAAGAATTTGAGGAATTTCAACTTGATCTTAATGTCAATGAGTTTCTTTTGACAGAGCTTTAAAGATCAGGTTGTTGATAAGAGTGTGTGAAAAATAATTACACGTATTTTGGAAAACAGAGACAGATTTGTGAGACAGTTTTAAGATTGAAGGACAGGATGTATGATATAGGAGCCATGAAATAGCGTGAAGAGTCAAAAATAATTTTAATAGTTCTATCTTAAGAAAAGTTGATATTATTTCATAATTATTAATTCAATTAGGGGCTAGTTTGGAGAAAGCGATGATGACTTTGACATTGGATATGTGGAGTTTTGTAGTGCCATAGAGCACATAGTCAGATACATCAAGGAGGCTGTTGAATATGAGGTTGTAGCTCAGAAAGAAGTAAGGTCTAGAAATGCACTGTCATGTATAGTAACCACTAGTCACATGTGGATTTAAATGAAAAATAATTAGAGTAAATAAAAGTTCAATTTCTCAGTGGCATTAGCCATAATTCACATGCTTAGTGATCATGTATGATAGTGGCTACTGTATTTGGCAGCACAGGTTACAGAAAATTTCCGTCATGACTGATAGTGTAGATGATGTTACCTTAGCAACACTGGTCCAGATGAAGAAGAGTAAAATGAGACAGGCTAAAAGACCCAGGAGAGAGCGGTTCATGTAGTCCTCAAGAAAGAAATATTATAAGGAGAAAATGTTCAAAAGACTATTCACCCAATCAGCTGCTCACTCATTATAACTTTTGAACCAATTTTTTGGAATTCTTGTTTCCCACTTCATTTATGCCCAATCCTCAGATATTTGCTATTCTCAGTAAAAAGCTCCACCTGGCTTGTTCCTCATTACTTTAGTCTACTTTTAACAGATGCAAAATCCTGTATTTATTTTATGTTTTTGGATTTAATATGTTATCACTTTCTTGCTAAAATTCTGTCCCTAATAAACACTCAATTAATGATAATTGGTAATTTGTATTAAAACAAATGAAACAAAATACTGTAGCTACATTTAGAAGAAAAATACTTTAAAAATCAAATGTGAATATACGGCACTTGGAGTGCCAGAAGAAGTTCTATTATATTATGAGATAGGAAGTACCTTTCGTCTGGCACCTCAAATGCTCTATAGTATATATAAAAATCTCTGAATATGAATGGTACATCTAGTGAAACAAAATTGCCCTAATCTATGTGGTACCATGGAAACCAGCAAATGACCTAATTCTGCTTGTAACTTTCCTCAAGAAGTATCAGTTTATTGCCGGGCCCGGTGGCTCATGCTTGTAATCCCAGCACTTTGAGAGGCCGAGGCGGACGGATCACGAGGTCAGGAGATCGAGACCACGATGAAACCCCGTCTCTACTAAAAATACAAAAAATTAGCCGGGCGTGGTGGCGGGCGCCTGTAGTCCTAGCTACTCGGAGAGGCTGAGGCAGGAGAATGGCGTGAACCCAGGAGGCGGAGCTTGCAGTGAGCCGAGATCGAGCCACTGCACTCCAGCCTGGGCGACAGAGCGAGACTACGTTTCAAAAAAAAAAAAAAGTGTCAGTTTATTTGTCCTTTCATTGCTTTTCTCATGTTCAGAAAAAAAAAATTCCTTATTTTTCAATGGCATAGGATATATAAGATTAATGATAAAGGGCTTTCAAAAGATCCTGTTTACATATTACAAAAACAGGAAGAGATGGATACACGTTTCTTCCTGTTTTTGTAATATGTAAACAGGATCTTTGAGTAAAATGATTTGGGTATTACAATATGACAAAGAAAAAGTAGTAGGAATAATATAGTATTGATTTCCATTATATATGTGAAGAAAGTGTCACAGTGATATTAAGTTTCAGAATAAGAAAATATTTGTGTAAAGCCTGGAAATCAAGGTAATTTTTATAGAGTTTAAATTCTAGCAATAGAGTTATATTTTCCCTTACTTTATAGTTATACATTTTAACTCAGTTTTGCAGGGGTGTGAATAAAGGTTAATGGTGGGGTCATCAATTATTTAAAAATTAAATAATTTTAATTGTTAACGATTTCCGTAATTATTCAATTTGGCTGTCAGTCGTCCTTTAGAGTCAATTAACCTTGGTCTCTTTGATTAATAGATTTATATTTGCTAACATACTATTTTAAATACATGCAAAATATAAATCTGAATTATTTAAAAATGTCACGTTTAAAATCTGTATCTGTTGTTATAATATTCTTAAGATTCTTGGAGCATGGTAACTGAAAACTTAAAATGATCTTCTCATTTTATAACTATAAAGTAAAGAGGCAGACTAAACTGTAGAATAAATTATGAGATGCCATTCTAAGCTATAGCTTTGAAAACTATATCTCAGTAGCGTTTCATAAAGTAAAAGAAAAAGAAAGATCCCAAATACCTTTTATTTCGTTTTTGAGTTTCAAAAATGTTAATCAGGCTAATAGAATTCCTGGTACGGTACATGTTTTTTAAATGCTTGGAAAACCTGGCTAGAATTTTTCATCTGAATGAGCAAATCTGTCTTCCAGGTATGTCTAATGTTGATAAATTGTTTGAATAAAATATGAAAATACTGTATTCTATTTAAGGAAACAAGTTTAAGGTTATTCTAATCTGTGTATTTGTACATTTGAGGTAATTCTGAAGCTATGAATTTAGAGCTTTTTAAAAAAATCAATTTTTTCTGCTATATCAAATTACTGTTACTAGATGCAAAATGTCTCCATAGAGATTTGTACTCTTAGCTTTCATGACATGAGCTAAAGCAAAAAAATCCCAAGTATGTATTTTCAATGAAAAGATTGTACTTTGTAATAAAGACTGTTGGTTGGAGCTACTCAAGGGAGATAATAGCATATTAAAACCAACCCCTTACACTTTGAAGAGGAAATAATATAGGTGTGTATATTTTCCTCATAAGTGCATAATTAAACTTAATATCTTCATTTACTGAAATTGGAGATTGTGCCAACTGTATTTTCTCTTGCCTAGAGAGGTTTGGTTTATTCTTTTTGATTATACTGAACAAATATAATTTGTAAAGACATGCCTTATACTATCAGTTTCTCTTTTGTCTTTTTGTTTTTATTACTCAAAAGTGAATTATTACACAATATGTGATTGTCAAAATTTGACTCAATTTTTAAACAGAAGTTAATAATCGAAGTAAATACTTCACAAATTTACCAAAAGCTACCATATATTAAGTGTTATTAACATTTATTAAGATAAGAAAAGAAGGCTGCTATTCTTTGAGCATACTTTTAAAAATCTTATAAAGACATAAAGACTGATTTCTACATGTATTTGTTACAGAATCTAAATATATTACATGCATAAATCAGAATGGAAAGTTCTTTCATCACTTATAATTAGTGTGACAATTTTTTAGGGCACAATAAAACTATTTTAATATGTTTTCATGTTTAATTCAGGAAGTGGTAGTCTCATTCCATAAAGTAACATTTTTGGTGATAGTTGAGTTTTGTATACTCTAAATATAAGTCCTTCTTATTTTAGGTATCTGTCAATAAGTTGAAAGTGAATTTCAAATTTTGATGTTAATTTCTGCATTTTTTGCTCACTTTGAAGAGGAGACTCTACCTTTCTATATCATTGTTGAATAATACCATACTCAAGGTGCTGTAGAAATAGAGACAAAGGGCAGAATACTGAACACATAACAGAATAACTCTAGGTCGACAGATCAAATATCCCTCCAAAAATGTGTTTAAACAAACTTTCTGTATAATAAAAAGATTTAAAAGTTCCAGACAATGTCTACTTAAAAAAATCAAATGTAACACAACATTCCAGAAGAATCTGGGAAAGTTTTGGAACCTGTTATGACAGTTTAATGTTGATATTAAAGAGTCCTGGAGAGAGTACTTACTGACCCATGGACAACTATAATAAAAGATTCCCCTACATGCACGCGCACACACACACACACACACACACACACACGATATGGACTAATTAATGGCACTGATTTTCAGTGCTAATCACGCTAATCAATCTTAGTATTGATCCTCGGAAAACCCTAAATTGTGTGTGTGTGTGTGTGTGTGTGTGTGTGTGTGTGTGTGTGCCCTCTTGGTAGACCTCTGCACATAATGACCCTGAGAGTCACTCATCCTCAATATATCACCGTAGACTGCCACTACAAATTGATTGGATTTGACAGATGAGAAAAACCAATTTGCCAATCTGGGTCTAAAATGCTCATCAGTTATACCTTTTACCTTTAAAGAGGGGGGCTACCCTTAGAAACTTCAAGGAATCAGCCGGGAACGGTGGCTCACGCTTGTAATTCCAGAACTTTAGGAGGCCAAGCCGGGCAGATCACCTGAGGTCAGGAGTTTGAGACCGGCCTGGCCAATATGGTGAAATCTTGTCTCTACTAAAAGTACAAAAAGTAGCCAGATGTGGTGGTGGGTGCCTGTAATCCCAGTACATGGGAGGCTGAGGCAGGAGAATTGCTTGAACCTGGGAGACAGAGGTTGCAGTGAGCCGAGATCGCACCACTACACTCCAGCCTTGGTGACAGAGCAAGCAAGACTCCATCTCAGGAAAAAAAAAAATTCTAGGAATCACTGATTTAAGAAACCCCACTAATGTGAGGAGCTCTGTAAGAATGTATACTAGCTAATACCCAATTGATTTTTTGGATAGTAATTTGCATTCAAAATATGAGGCACTGTAAAAAATATATAATATTTTAAGACACAGTTTCTTCCTGTCCTTTAAGGGTTAATATTCTTGTCAATGCCAGAAACAATTGAATGCATGCCTCTGTGTATAGCAAGATATTTAAATATTTGATTTAATTCATCACCCAAGAACTTCATGTTGAAAATATTTGGTTGAGAGCAAGTGGTCATTAATTCATTTACACTTATCACTGTTTCTCCATTTCAACAGTTGATCCAGCTTTTAACCAATAACACATAATTGCCAATGTAATGAAATAAGCATACAGGTATTGTGACACCATGCGCTTTAAATATTCAACTTTGCTTTCTGCATTTACTCATGCCCCAATTTGATTTTTCATATTCCAGTCTGAGATATGTTTGTCAATGTTTGATATATGGCCTGGCTATCAATAATTGGTCTACCAAATAAAAGTCTCAAATTTTTATTTCAGCCATAGTTTAGAAGAGCTTCTCTGAAGCCTAAAATTTCTCTTTGTCATACATAGCCAAAAGCAAAGATGTTGATACGTGATAAAACAGTTGCTATTTTTTGGTTTGTTTGACTCCTACAAACCTCATGTTGAAATTGATGCCCAATGTTGGAGGTGGGGCTTCATGAGAGGTGTTTGGATCATGGAGGCGGATCCCTCATAAATGGCTTGGTATCATTCTCAAAGAAATACGTGAGTTCCCACTAGAGTTAGTTGTTAACAATAGCGTGGCACCTCCCCAGCCCCCTCTTGCTCTCTTGCTTGCTCTCACCATGTGTTCTCTGCACATGCCATCTGCTCTTTGCCTTCTTCCATGAGTGGAAGCAGCCTGAGGCTCTCACCAGAAGCAGACCCTATTGCCATGCTTCTTATACAGTCTGCGAAACCGCGAGCCAAATAAATAGTATACATTTATTTTCTTTATAAATTGCCCAGACTCCAGTACTTCTTTGTAGCAAAACAGACTAAGACAGCAATTAAATACACACTTTTGGTTAGGTGCTTGAAATGGTAGTAATAATGGATTTTATGGACTTTGGAATTGAAATATCAGAGATGCATATTTATGTACCTATAGAGATATTACATTAGTTGCTATATGTCTCAGTTATTAACATCAAATTTAAATCTAAAGAATGGAGGAAGGGATAAAATAAATGTGTGACATTTGGAATAATTTTAAAAAGAGCAATATGTGCCAGATAATTTAAGAATATGTGACAAACATGAAAAAAGATTTGTAAAATACATGAATGAAGCATTTTAACAATTAGTGTGTTATTATTACCTCGAATCATAAGAAATTTTATCTAAATTCAATAAACATCAGTCACAACTCCTGAATGCCAATCAGTTTATATTCCATAGAGATATTTATTCGATCCACATAACTGACTGATTTCCACAGCAAAGGAAATAAAAGAGGGATTCTGTGATTCCTTTTCACCTTTTCTTATCCACTTATTTCTTCAGAGAAGGTTCAGATAGAAGACTCAGATGCTCTTACTGAAATGGTACACCATTCAGTTTATTCACATCCTTTAGAAGGCCCTAGGGACAACCATGCTGCCACTTTTGGGGATTTTCCTGATGTCAGTGAGTTCATTATGAAATCAACCTGTTTGACTCCAAGTTTCATTCAGAAAATATGGTCACAGTGCCTAGACCTTGTGTTAAGTTTTAAGAGTTGGCCCAAGGCCGGACGTGGTGGCTCATGCCTGTAATCCCAACACTTTGGGAGGCCGAGGTGGGCGGATCACAAGGTCAGGAGATTGAGACCATCCTGGCTAACACGGCGAAACCTCTTCTCTACTAAAAATACAAAAAATTAGCCGAGTGTGGTGGCAGGCACGTGTAGTCCCAGCTACTCGGGAGGCTGAGGCAGAGAATGGCATGAACCTGGGAGGCGGAACTTGCAGTGAGCCGAGATCGCACCACTGCACTCCAGCCTGGGCGACAGAGTGAGACTCCGTCTCAAAAAAAAAAAATAGGAGTTGGCCCAAGATGACTGTATTCTCTTAACTGGCAACATGGATTGCACAGGTATAGCTTCTTTCGGTACTAGTTATTAGGAACCAAATGCATGAGCTTTTTATATAGCTACTATTATGATTAAATTCAAAATATTTTACTTTAAAAATAAATTATATAACTATTTTCCGGAAACCAAAACAGATTAAAATATACGCCATTTGGAAAATATGAACAAGTATAAGCCTCTAGGGATATTTATACATTTTAATTTTCCTAAAGACTCCGTCAAAACAAATCCCATAACTGAAAATAATGATAAAATATTGACTCTGCCAATGTCCAACACTTAGGCAGCTTTGTAATGAATTGTAGTTGTTCTTGTGTGTACTTTACTTCTTTAAGTAGATCACAGTTTCTGTAGTGAAATTTATCCCTTCTTGTCCATCTTTATATGTCCCAACATGCCTAACAGTGACTTTCACTGATCAGTCATATTAATGACTTGTGATATGTTTTACTATATAAGTGGAATCTCTTCCTTTGAGTATCTCCTGATTGACAGGTGCTTTATCCCCTTTTCAGTGACGCCATAAAGCATCACGTTTGCCCTAATGTTGCTGGGGTTGAGAGTCACAGTTAAGTAACAGGAATTAAGCCCTTTGGGGAGCGTCTCTAGCAAATAGGTGCACCTGTTAACTAATTACTTCACTTGTTCATACTGACTTATCTACTGAACTAGCTTCTGCCCACAGCAGTTTTTTTTCAAAGGTGTTATTCTGGTTTTTTTTTGTTTTTTTTTTTTTTGAGATGGAGTCTCACTCTATTGCCCAGGCTGGAGTGCAGTGGCACGATCTCGGCTCACTGCAAGCTCCGCCTCCCAGGTTCACACCATTCTCCTGCCTCATCCTCCTGAGTAGCTGGGACTACAGGCGTCTGCCACCGTGCCTGGCTAATTTTTTGTATGTTTAGTAAAGACGGGGTTTCACAGTGTTAGCCAGGATGGTCTCGATCTCCTGACCTCGTGATCCACCCACCTCGGCCTCCCAAAGTGCTGGGATTATAGGCGTGAGTGTTATTCTTAAACGTAATCTATTTTTAAGTATACAGAGAATAGGGAACACTTTTTTGGTTGATACACTAAATTTTTTCCACACCTTTAACTTACTTTTTTATTTTAAAAAAATCACTTATTGGATATGTTTAAAGTCCTCTCAGTTTAAAATCCTGTATAGGAACATTTTCTATGGTTACAGTGGGTATTTTAATTCCCCCACCAACCCCAGTTTGGAAGAATAAAGCTAAGAAAGACCAAGAAATTATAGTTCATCGTATCTGCTTGTAGAGTTTAGTAATCTTGGCTAATCCTCACTCTGTGGAAGGAAGGAGTGAAGACAGTTGGATATGCCAGAATGGATACACTAAAAGACTGGGAACATGGGACCGAGTAGTTAGTGCATGAACTAGAGATTGAAGAGAATCTTAGAAAGCAGAGATGCTTCAGAATAGAAAATTTAAAAACGTGATTTTTATGTTGGATGACGTGAATAAATAATAAAAGTATTTTATAACAAAGAAAGGTTATTGCTTTTTTGTAAGAATGTGAACTTCATTAAACCTCTCTAGATTACATTTTCTCTTTCAGTTAAATAGTAGGATTCATCCTTCCTGTGGATTTGCCCATAGATGCACAACAAAGAATAATTAATGTACTATTAATAAGAGAAAGGTGACAGGCCACAAATGATGTAGAAAAGTGATTTAAGCATGAGAGACAATGCCACTTATATTAATTTATCAGCACCCTTAATTGTGAAGAAGTGTCAGTATTCATTGGTGTTTTTTTCCTTCATGTTACAAATTCGAATGAGGAGAAAAGAACTAATATTTATTGATGATATATGTGTTCTCACTTTATCCTCACAATAATCCTATGAAGAAAATATTTTTATTCTCCTTGTACAGAGGAAAACTGAGTTACTTAGTTTCTTTGAAACTAAGTGAGATATGCATAGATTACAAATGATTGATTCTGATTCCCAGGAAGCATCATTATTTTACTCCACAATGCCTTTTTCATAAACATTTATTTACAGTATATAGAAAAACTCTCTTTATTCACAATAGCATTAACTGTCTTACCCATCATTCATTTGAAGAATATATTCTGTCACACAATCAATGTTTGATACACATGAGTGTATATGTATACCATGTTCTAATTAATGATAATGCAATGTTTAACAAGTGATGTATATGAGTTTTTATATAAAAAATTTAAAATCTTATGGAAAATGCAGACAACCAGGAAAATTACAATATGGTTTAATTTATGTCCCAATAAGCATTGCGAAGGCTCTTAAGTAGGAACGGAGAGAGCCAATACATAGGTGCATCACTAAATTGTCTATTTCACTAGGCAACTGCTTTCTCAATTCCTTAGCAAATGGCTCAGAAATCCTATGAAAGTCAGGGGTAAAAAAAGGGATGCATTTATCTGTTGCCTTCTGTACCTCATTGCTCAAATGTTCAAATATGACCCTTTTCTGACTTCATCTTCCATTTCGTGTTTCCTCTTACCTCATGACTAGCTTTCTCTAGCACACTCTCCCTTTGAATATGCATGTGGCTCACTCCCAGGCTTCTGGCAGGTCTCCATTTAAATGCCACTTTGTCTCCCAAGCCTTTCCTGGAGATGCTTTATAAAGTAGCACCCTCCCTCATCCCTACCTTCTCATTCAACTTTTTCTTCAGACGTCTTACTTTTTGTAAATTGTAAAATTATTATTTATTTTTTCCTTTCTCCCTCTTCTCTCTTTTCTTTCCCTTTTTCCTTCCTTATGTTTTTGTCTTGCTTCCACTAGAATATAAGTTCCTGGAGGGCAGGAACTAGGTCTGTTTCCAAGTTTTATCTTCAGAGGCTGGGTCATAGTTGGTGCTCAGTAATTATTTGTTGAACAAATCACTAAAGAGCAATTTAAAGCATAGCATGGGAATAAACAAAAACAATGTGATTCCTCTCAATGCAAGTCTTCTAATCTACTCCAACCGTGATTTATTGACCATTTGGCATAAAAGTAAACATGAGGCAACATGTCATTTCCTCACCAGTTTCACATTTGTCTTCTCAGAGTATATGCACGTACATTCTGATTCCATACCCAACATACACACTCTCTTCTCAGGCTAAAATTTTCCTACTTACAGCTATTTTGTAGATTATTAAAAATTACAAATTAAGAAAGGATGAAAATAAATATTATTCCTATAACAAATCAAATTTAAGCATAAAAAGTACACTTGTTTTTTATGATTCAAATGCCAGGTATATTAGTTACCAATACATACCATTAAAAATGAAACTATATGCTATAATTTTTTATTGAAAAATGCATCATGTGCACAAAAGGAAGTATACAACATATTTACGTATTAGAGAATGATCGTAAACTGAATTGCCATATGACCACAATCCAGGTAAAGAAACAGAACAATGCCAGTCCCTTAAAAGACCCCTCCCTGGGTGTCTTTTCTCAATCACCATCCCAAATCTTTATAAAAGGGATAACTATGTGTTTAGTTTTCTGAGAGTTCTTTGTTTGCATTTTTAAATGTTTTCATCTCCTCTAAATGCATCCTTAAACAATATACTGTTTAGGTTTTCCCATTTTTAATTTCTAAAACAGAATTAGAGGGTATGCATGCTTTTGTGATTTGCTTTTTTACTCTAAGATTTACGCTTGTGTGCATAAAACTTTCAGATTCAAGAATGTAAAATAATGCTTTTCTTGATTACTCAAGATCTTCATTCAAGAAGAAATAACGGAGATTGACCACCAGGCTGAACCTGAAGACTGTAAAAGTCTCACAACTTAACACTTCTGTTTTACATATCTTCTTTTATACAGAAACATGCCCAAGATATTCATCACCCGAATCTTTTTTTTTTTTTTTTTTCTTCTGGAGACAGAGTCTCGCTCTCTCGCCCAGGCTGGAGTACAGTGGCGCGATTTCAGCTCACTGCAAGCTCCACCTCCCAGATTCACACCATTCTCCTGCCTCTGCCTCCCGAGTAGCTGGGACTACAGGCACCTGCCACCCCACCCAGCTAATTTTGTGTATTTTCAGTAGAGATGGGTTTTCACCGTGTTAGCAAGGATGGTCTTGATCTCCTGACCTCGTGATCCGCCCGCCTCAGCCTCCCAAAGTGCTGGGATTACAGGCGTGAACCACCGCGCCCAACCCCAAATCTTTATAGGAACTGTTTAGTGATGCTCAGAGGAAAGCAGCCCTATTCCAAAGTACACAAATGTAAAATGGCCTCTAGTCTATATTTAAAAAGTGATTCAAGTATATGTTTTGAAGCGGAAGTGACAATATGGGATATCAAATATACATTTTGAAACCAAGATAAGCACAGTCAACAAGATAATGCACATCTCTGAAAGGAAATCCAGAGATATATTTGAAAAGAAAAAGAATCACAATATTCATTTAGAAGAACAACAGTGTATTTGACTTGAAAGAATAAGCATTAAATATATGTAAACCTGGTTTTGTGTTTTAAAGTAGTTGGAGAAATTCTGATTGATAATGAAGAGGGGACTGATTTCCCTGGTCATTCTCCATGTTGATAGATGTAGCAGTAGTTTGTTTATTTTCATTGCTGTAAGGCATTTTGTTGAGTAAATATACCAAAATTTGTTTACCTATTGTTCTACTGTTGACAGGCATTTATTGTTTCGAACAACGATTCAGAGTATTCTTGTACATGTCCCTGATACAAAAGTTTCTCTAGGATATATATGCTGGAATACAATTACTGCTTCATAGGGAATGAATATCTTTAACTCTACTGGGTAACACCAAATTGCCAGAATAGTTGACTGTCAATGCCTGAAAAGACTAGAATAGCCTGTTGATAAGGCAGAGCTTACTGCACCTACTTCGCAAAGGAAGAACATTATCTTGACTGAATTTAGTATTGCAGTATCTCAGTAGGTGCTATCCTGGATTTATATAGGATTTGGGTAACTGAGCTCAAGTTTTAAGATGGATGTTTTAAGTCAGAAAAATGATTGTCAGTGAGAAAAAATCAAAAATCATTACAATCATTTAGAATTGGTGAACATGGTGAAGGGAGGATTGTTTGATAAAGAAGCTCCTTGTCCAGGTGAAAAGAACAAACCATTTTTCTGGACACATTGATTAACAAATTTCTTGAAGCAAACAGCAATGTTATTTATCAACTTAAAGCCTTACCTTCACAACCAAGAATCTCCTGGAATAGTTATGTACACAGGCGGCCTTAGTTTTTAGTGCTGATAGATAAGCTAAGTGGATGCATGTATTTTTAATTCTTGAAATCATATGTGTGGCAATTTTCCTTGATATGATCCTCTGCCAAACTTGATTTCATTTCGTTTTGTTCTTTCATTTTTTCCAGTCTGATATGTGTAAGAGCTGCCTTAGTGTGGTTTAAGTTATATATCTTACTCTGATTGCTAATGAAGTTGAGTGCCATTACGTATGTGTGTTGGTTTTCTGGATGTTTGTATGTTTTCTAAGTGCTTGTTTAAAATCATTGCCAAGTTTTGTGGGGTTTTTTATTGATTTGCAACAGATATTTATATACTCTGGCTATAAATTTTTTGTCAATTCCATGTGTTGAAAATGTCTGCTCTCAGATTTTGACTTTTATTTTCACTTTTTGAATTATATTTTTATGAATAGTTCATCATTTCCATGTAATCTAGTTTACCAGTATCTTTATGTTTTTAGTCCTTTGAGGTTCTTAAATTCCTACCTACTCTGAGTAAATATTCTTATATGTCTTTATAATTTTTTTTCATACTTATTTAATCTACCATGATGTTGATGATACTGAGGATAATTGTGATGATTTAGTTAGGGGAACAGTTTTCATTTTTCAATCTAATTTATTGAGATTTCCATTCTTTCTCGATGGTTATGCAATAAAACTACACTACATATCAAGATGATGTAGATGTATATAGTCTGGGCTCTGGATCCTATTCCTCAGTCTATTTGTTCATCTGTGTATGAACACAATATGTTTTAGACACAGAATTTTAAAATAAGACATTGTATCTGATAGTTTGTGGTTCCTTATTTAGTTCTTTAAAAATATCTTGAGAATTCTTGTCCTTCACATTTCTATATAAATGTAAAAATTAGCTTGTCAAATTCCACAAAAGCCTTGCTGAGATATTTATTTGAATTAAAATAAATACACTAGTTGTCCAGTAAATACTTGCTTGATCCAGTGCTGTTGATTTTTCACATTACTAGCATCAAATGAAGTGATTGCAATAGCAAAGTAAACAATTGAAAATCCTAGTTTTAAAGCTGTTTAGTTCTGAAAATATCCGCATAAGTCATCCTTTAAACGATTCATTTTATAGATAATTAACTGCAACCTACAGTAGTGAAGATCAAGACTACAGAATCTATGTAGCTGAAATAAGACTCAGGTGAAGCTGTATTTTTTTTTTTCAATACCTTTCATTTGTACAACAAAATTTTTACTCAGCACCTCTATATGTCCATGAATGTAATAATGAACAAGATAAGAAACTATATTTTCTCAGTGTTTCACTATATCATACTGCCTCATATCCCCAAACTCAAAAACTACACAGAGCAAGTCTTTACTAAACACATTCTAAGAGCTGGACACAACATTGGTTGAAGATAATATGGTAGTAAACAAAAGAGGAATGACTGTCTTCCTCATGGGGTGACACTCCACAGGAAATAGATATCACAAAAATATATGTATAAATACGAACTATGCTAAGGCTTTGAAGGGAAGTTTAGAATAACAGTGGAATATGACCAAGGCTGTGGGGAGTCCTACCTAGTCTGGAACATCTGGAAAATTTTTCCTGGGGGGCATTTTTAATTTTTCTCTAAGGTGCATATAAGAATTATCTAGTTGCAGAGGGAGAAGAAAAAGAGTCAAGCAGAGAAATCTGTACGACTGATGTCCCTGAGGCAAGAGAGAGCACAACCTATTCTAGGAAATGAAAGAAGGCCATGTCACTGGAAACCAGAGAACAAGGTAATGGTGGTAAAAGTCAGACAAGAGGTAGGCGGGAGTTAGTTGATAACATAGCACCTCATTATGCATCACATAGTTTGAGATAGAAAGCAAGTTTCCAAGACAGTGTGAAAGGGTTCTAAAAACCAATAAGTTGGGGGTTTCCAAAGTCAATATTCACATTCTTTAAAGTAGATAATTATGACTGATTCTATTGATTTTCACTTGGCAGTAAACAGCATCAGACAGTAGGGCTGACTCATCTAAGTAATAAGTGGTTCGGTGGTCTGACAATGATTAGATTAAAACAGTAGGAGAAACGTGAAGATAATCCAGTATAAAATAAGTTGTTTTTGTCAATTTGTAAAACCTTAAACTAGAAATCTAGCTTAAAATTAATTCATATGTAATTATAAACGGAAATATAAACTAAGTCTCCATCTTTTTTGTCTTTTTGAACTTTGCTTTAGTTCATTTCAAATTTTTATGTATAGCTTTTAAACTAATATTTCTGTACCAGTTATGGAACTCAGATATTTTAAAAACTTATTTTCAGTATGCCAATATATTTAAAAGTGACATTTTACTTTTAAATATTATAATTAATATTTAAACAATAAGAACATGTTCCTACATATTCAAAATAATATCATTACACTTAACAGAATTACTACCAATTCCTCAATATTATCTAATATCTATTTTATATTAAAATTTACCCATTGTCTTCCATATCACTTAGATGGATGGTTTATCCAAATCCAGATACAGTTTGGGACAACACATTGCATTTGGTTAAGCCTCCACATGTAGTCATTTTTTTCTTTTTTATGACAGCAATCTGTTGAAGAGACCAGGCTAATTGTCTTGTCATTAGTTTTCCCTTTGGGATTTATGGTGTCAGCCTATTCCTCTATCCCTATGATGTTCTATTAACTGGAAGTTACAGTTAAAGATACGGTTACAGTAATATTAAGCATTTTTGGCTAGAATACAACATAGATGATGTATATGCCATATTGCCTTCCATCGGAGACACATCTCACCTGGTTGCCAGATCATCAGTGGATTTCAAGACTGACCACTTAATGAAGTGTGATATCTGATCTACCTTTCCTGTATAGTTTCCCCTTGTTTTCAGAAAATCATAGCTCTGGTATACCTTTATCCAACCAAGTGTTAAATTCCCCCATTATAATCAGGAAAGAGTAGATAATGCTGCAGTAACAAGGAGTTCAAAAATCTCAATAGCTTACAATAACAAAAAAATTCTTACTTATTCAAAATCTGTAAGTTTTCACTTCTTGATGACTCAGAGCTATATATCTATATGAACACACTCTTTACCAGATCCAAGGCAGAGCAAGAGCGAAATGGACAAGGATGCAGTGGTTCTTAAATGTTTCTGTCTATAAATGACACATCTTGCTCCTATTCATATGCCATTCACCAAAGCGAGTCATATGGCATGTCTAACTTCAAAGGATAGAGAAATGCATCCTACTGTATATTCGTAACAGAGAAGAGGCAGAAGTCACATCTGCTATCCATTTATCTAGCTAGTAGTTTTGGTGGTAACTGACGATTTTTGCCAGAATTACTAATTTGGGTTTGTTATTTATTTAAGATTCAGTGGGTACATGTGCAGGTTTGTTACCTGGGTATATTGTCTTTTTATTAAAAAAAGACAGAAATGTATATTGACTTAAGTTTCTAGTTGAGAGTTTTCCTCATTAAAATATAGACACATATAATCTTTCAGACCATAACTACTGCATTCAGATTATTCTCTCATATTTCTCTTGATGACAATTAAGTCCAATTAGAATATCTGATTACAGAATTTACTATACCTTAATTTTCAAGAGTCTCTTAGATAGAGGACTGGAAACTACAACCATGAATCATTTATAAAGACTGAGATCTAATAGGCAGTTTTTGGTTAATATATTTGCTACTTAAGCTTCAGCAGGAAGCACAACTTACTGAGAAGCACAATGATTTCAGGTAATGTTTGCGAAGTGCTTTACACCTGGAGCCCTGTATAAACCTAAGAACTATCTGAGTAAGATGAGCCTTTGCAGCACTTAGATTAGTGTCCACAGAGGACTTCTTTGACAGTTACTATGGCATTATGGCAAAAAGAAAGTCTCCAGCCAGCCGCTCTCATTTCTTGCGCTTGTTAGTTCTCTGTATTTATTGTCTATGGGTTTCCCTTAGAGCAATCAGAGGCAAAGCAATTACTTTACAAGGTTGATTTGGTCTAGATCTGGTGTACCCCCAGTAGAGCTTTGTAATAACATTCAACACAGAGTGGTGAGCAGTAAAGCCATGTTTTGTCTTTCCATTCTGTCTCGTGCCAGCTTGTCATATCCCAGTTCACATGACTGGAGATTTAGCATATTTGCTTTAGGTATGTTTCTGAAAATAGTACAATTGGACCCTTGGGGTGGGGGAGCAAATAAACTACAAACACTTATAACAAGTTCCACTTTATATTCACTTCACTTTCCTTGTGTTATCGAGAACACATGGCAGTTTCTCTTATTTCACTATTTTCCCTTGGTTTTCTCATCTGTAAGAAATGGGCATAAAGTGCAGACATAACAGGATCTTTAAGGAGAATTTATTAAATAATTAAGTTAAATAATATATTGTATATAAAATTTATGGCATAAAAACTATTTTTGAAAACTGGATATAATTCATATTTAAAATACACAAACTAAATGAGAATTTGGAACTATAGTACCCCTGTTGGCAATGATTCAAGTGAAGCATTTTGAAATTCAGATAATTTTCTTTTTTTTTTTGCTTTCTTCCCTATTTTAATGACTTTTGAATTATAAAGGATACTTTAATTTTGAATATGTACCAATATCACATACATTTTAGACTTTTATACTTGGCCAGCAAATGCTTCCAGAGCGTTTGCTTCAACTGGCTCTTTTAATTTTATTCTCAGATATTTATCCCAATCCATGTGTACTCCAGAGAACTTTCGTTAGATCAGACATGTTCTATTTTAAAAATATTATTGCTAAACCTTATTGCATCTCATGAAAACAGTGTAGCTTAAAAAGGTATTATTTTCCTCTTTATAAATCCCAACTCCAAAGATAATAAGGTTGAGCTTTGCTTTTTCTATAAGAAGAATCAAATACTTTGCCTGCGGTCATTTGTCTTCTCTCTTCATACCTCCAATTGTCCCTTTTGTAGACTGGTTACAAGTATTTAGTTCAGAAATAAAAAATTAAGTGTTTTTAATGCTGGTGAATACATCTGTCCTGCCAAAGGAAGTTGCTATTGGCTACAGAGATAATTCTTTTGGCAGAAGCTTAATTCTTATTGTTTGCCTATAATTACTGACTTGGATGCCTGTGAGAACAAGATAATTTATTTTAAAAATCTACAGATGGACCACAACTGCAGATATGGCATCAGCAATGTATTTCATAATATTTTAACTCGGTGTCCTCTGATCTGCAACCTCATTATTATATCTCTTCAATCCAAGACTGCTCATTATTCTTTATAATACAGTTTTGTGAGAGAAAAAAAGATAAAGAAAACATAAAATAGTCTCACATTTCAGAGGAAGTTCCATATTCCAAGACTCCACTGGCATTATCAGAGACCTTCAGTGAAGAAAGACTCTTTCCTGGCCTTCTGATACTTGCCAAGCTCTTAACTGTCCCATACGTGTCTCTGAAAAAAAAATTGTTGGCATATGTTTTATTCTGCTTGGGCTACCATAACAAAATACCACAGACCAGGTGGCTTCGGCAATATATATTAATTTTCTCACAGTTCTGGAGGTGGGCAAGTTCAAGGTGCCAGGAGAGTTGGTACCTGGTGAGAGTCTCCCCTCGGGTTGCAGATGGCTGCCTCATCGAGTGCTCACATGGACTTTCCTAAGAGCACATGGATAGAGACAGAGAGAGAGTGCAAGCTCTCTGGTATCTCTTCTTATAAGTACAGTAATCTCATCAGATCTTGGCTCCAGCCTTATTGCCTTACTTAACTTTAATTACTTCCTTAGAGGTCCTGGACCATCTCCAAATATAGGCACACTGGTGGTTAGGATTTCAATATATGAATTTTAGATTCCATCCATAACAGTGTGCTTGGCACCTAAATTTTAGATTTTCATATTTACTATTCATATCAACATACGAGTTTTATATTTTTACCTCTAAAAGAAAAAAGTTCTCTTTATATACTATGGTACAATTTGGCAGTTTTTAAAAAGTTAAACATAAGCTTATCCTATGACCCAACAATTCCACTCCTAGGAATCAACACAACTCAAATGTTCATAGCAGCATTATTCAGAATAACCCCACACCAAAAAAAAATCAGATTTCTATCAATTTGCAAGTAGATAAATAAAATGTGGTATATCCATGCAAATAATAAAAAGAATAAAATACACATGCTTCAACATGGATGAACTTCAAAAACATTATGCTAAGTGAAAGAAACCAGATGCAAAAGGCTACATATTGAATGATGGGATTTGTATGAAGTGTCCAGAAATGACAAATTTATGGAGATAGAAAGCAGAGGTTGTCCAAGACTAGGTTTGGGGGACAGTGAGTCTTTCACAGTATTGATTGCAAATGGAACTCAAAGGGATTTTTTTAGGGGATGGGAGAGGTTTGATGGAAATACTCTACAGCTGGATTGTGGAGCAGGATGCACAACTCTTTAAATTTACTTAAAATCATGAAATAGCGTACATGCAATGGATGAATTTTATGGTGTATAACTACACCTCAATAAAGCTTTTAGAATACAAACACTCACTCATATAAAATATGTCTCCCTGCATCATTTCAGTACTATCAAAGTGAAATTCTTGCCAGTTTCCATTAAGATTCAGTCCTATTCTTCCCCTGAAATGATGATTTGTTTCTGGAACAAATTTCATAATTGTCTATAACTCCTGCTTTAAGGGAAGACATCTACTCTCTGTTACTTTAGAGGATGTTTTCTCATTCATCCAAACTTATATTTCTTAGTATTTCTTTACATGAAACATTTTACTTTTCTCTTATTAAAGACACTTGACATCCAGATCATCTGTCAAATGTACTAGGAAAGGAAGCATTTAGGATGTTATAACGTGGTATAGCACAAACTGCCTCGCCATTCTTTGCACTCAGCAAATCTTGTATTCAAATCCTAGCTCTCCTTCATGCTGAATGATATTATCGAAGTTACATAACTTCTCTGAGTTTATCTCCTCATCTTTGAAATGTGGATGGCATCATGAGGATTGTTGGGAATACACACAAAAAATATTAGTATAACTTGTTATTACAATGTCTACAGCATTGTCTATATAGCTTATGAGTATTAAAAGTGTTTTTTAATCCCTGAAAAAAATTTTTTAGTATTATGTATAATTCGTGTATTTTACTAATTCAAATTTACATTGCCTTTTGCTTAATGGGATTTCTCTGGATAATTGAAGAAAATTATTAAATCAGTAACAAATTATAGCGACATAATGAACAACAAAACTGTTATTTTGAATATAACGAGCACATCAAAATAACTTTTCAAGGGTATTATAAGAAGGCAGATCATGTCAAATTTTTGTGGTGTGATCTAAGTCTTTTCACTCTATGTTATGAGCTTGAATGAACCTATAGTATTTAATGATTAAATGATACAATCTACTAACATGAGCTTTGGTGAGAAGTAACTGGCTGGTTTCACTCTAATTCATTTTAGAGAGGTTCTTATCACAGCTAATCCAGAGAAAAGGAGAGTTCAGTGTATTCCTATTATTTAAAGATAGGACAGCAGCAGTCACTTGAAATTTATAGGAACAACATAACAGAAGTAGGGATCCAGATATTGTTAAGAGTTTATATTAAGTCCTTCACCACAACCCACTAGATTTTTTAAGGTATGAAATTATTTTTATACCTTCAATAATGGAGACTAACTTTGACATAACATATATATTTGAAATGTTTCCTATCCATTTCTTAGCATTTTGCTAAGCCTTTGTAATTTGTGCAGGGTTTTGTTTATAACACACTTAATTTTGTATCAAATATTAAATATGAAGGGTCATGTTACTGCACAACCAATGTGTGCCAGTCATTTTCTGGCCATTTAAAAATGCCTTGTACAAAGCAAAGCAAAGAAGCAAATGAAAACGAAAGAAAAGCTTGCTCTTGAGAAGCACAATTTCTTTCTGAATTTGCTCATGTTCAGAGCAGTGTTTGCTCATAATACAAAAGCCCTATTCTTTTTTATTAAAGTGCATGGTACACGAGCAGACACAGTGAAAGGAGATACTGTACATCAAATTTCTATGTGGTGCTAGCTTGTTTGTCTTTTGTAAACAATCTATTGAGTGACAAAATGAATATAATTCTGTTAACTTCTCTTATACCTAAGAGCATTTTGAAAGAGTTAACTATTTTCAGTGAGTTCCCACTCTCATGAGCAGTAAAGCGTAGATCTCTAGTATCCCCTTTTCAGACATCAACATGGACGTTATTTATATGGGGAGGCAGTGAAGGTAAAAGCAGATGCCAGGATGAATGAAATGTTTAAGACATATTTATTTTGCATATGAGTTTAAATTAAGGAGGGAGAATTTTAAAGATGTGTTGGTAACAACTCTTCCCTCACCCCACCAAATACAAATCCCATATGGGAGGCTTGAACTGTTAAAATATGCCATAGTAATAATATACCATGCTTAGGACTGTTTATTTTCTTTTTTCTTTTTTTTTTTTTTTGAGACAGAGTCTCGTTCCGTTGCCCGAGCCGGAGTGCAGTGGCGCGATCTCGGCTCCTTGCAAGCTCCGCCTCCCGGGTTCACGCCATTCTCCTGCCTCAGCCCCCCGAGTATCTGGGACTACAGGCGCCCGCCACCACGCCCGGCTAATTTTTTGTATTTTTAGTAGAGACGGGGTTTCACCGTGTTAGCCAGGATGGTCTCCATCTCCTGACCTCGTGATCCGCCCGCCTCGGCCTCCCAAAGTGCTGAGGACTGTTTATTTTCAAAATGAAAATAAGAATCATCTGTAAACTACGACTTTATATTTGATTGTAAAGATACAATAGGCAGTTGATCCTGGAACTATACAAGGGTTAGGGGAACTGACTACCCATGGGGTTGAAAATCCACACATAACTTTTGACTCTCCAAAAACTTAACTACTCATAGCCTGCTGTTAACTGGAAGCCTTACTGATAACATAAACAGGTGATTAACACATATTTTGTATGTTATATGTATTATACACTGTATTCTTACAATAAAGCAAGCTAGAGAAAAGAAAATGCTATTTAGAAAATCATATAAAGAAGATAAAATATATTTACTATTCATTAAATGGAACTCACATCTGTGTCATCTCCACATTGAGTAGGCTAAGGAGGAGGAGGAAGAGAAGGGGCTGGTCTTGTATCTAAGAGGTGGCAGAGTTTGCCTATGTGGAGAAGATGGAAGGGGAGGAAGGAAGGCAGAAAAAAATCAGTGTAACTTTACAGAAATACACAGTAATTTCTGACTTTTTTGCTAATCCTTCTTCCACCATTTTCTTTAGTTTCAGGGCTCATATCATAGAAGAGTCTATGTCATAAAAGGAATCAAAAACAGTCTCAAATAACTAAAACCCTACCGCTAGATTTTCTAATGTTAATTTGTTTTCTGGAACTGCTTCTTCTATATCTTCTTCCTCTTCATCTGGCACTGGTTTGGAAGCACTGATTTCCATCAAGTCTTCTGTTCATTCCTGTGGTGTGATATCTATGAGTTTTTGCATTTCTCCAAGACCTGTATTTGTAAGCCCTTCACTCCCCCAGCCCCCACCACCTTTTTGTTTGCCATGTCTACAGTCTCTTTCATGATTTCCTTGATTGGCTCTGTCATAAATTCCATGAAGTTATGCACAACATCTAGACACAGTGTTCCACAGGAATTTATTGTTTCAGGCTTGATGGATTTCATGGCTTTTTCTATAACAACAGTGGCATCCTCGAAGGTGTAATCTCACAAGACTTTCATGAGGTTCTCTCTTTGGGGTTTTCCTTTCCATAAAGTACTGTGTATAATGAGCCTTAAAATTTCTTAAGACTCCCTGATGTAGAGGCTGAATTAGAGATGTTGTGTTTGGGGTCAACAACTTTGTTGTTGAACTCATGGGGTTGTGGGTGACCAGACACATTGTACAGTATCAAAAGAACTTTAAAAGGCAGTCCCTGATTGACAAGTTACTTCCTCACTTCAGGGACAAAGCATTGACGAAACCAATTCAGAAAAAGAGTTTTTATTGTTCATGGGCTGATGGTTGTATAATCAAAAGACTGACCCCTGGATTTTATCATTTCAAGTCTAGGGGTTAGCAGCTTTATTGATAAGTGTAGTTCTAATCATAAATCTGACTGCATTTGCATAAAACAGTACAGTTAGCGTATCGTTTCTTTCCTTATATTCTGGTATTGCTTCTCTTTCTTACTAATAAGTGTTTTTGTGGCATTTTCTTTTTCTAGAATGGGACACGTTTGTCTGCTTTAAAAAACTGGTCGAGCAGGTAGCTTTTCTTCAATGATTTTCTTGATTTTCTTGATGGCCTCTAGGAATTCATCTGCTGCCTCTTGGTTGGCAGAAGCAGCTTCTCTTGTTATCTTGACATATTTTAAGCCAAACTTTTTTCTAAAACTGTTAAATGGTCCTTTGCTGGCATCAAATTCTCCAGCTTTAGACCTTTAAACTTCTTTTCGCTTTAAGTGGTCGTACATTGACTTTGCTTTATCTCAAATCATATTAGTCTATAAGTATGCCTTTCTTATAGCAATCCTGCACCTACATAAAATTGCATTTTCAATACAAGATAAAAAGGTATTTCACAAAAATCGCGACTGGCATAGCTGTAAGTGCAGCTGCAGGCGTAGCTGTAGCGATGGCTTCACAGATTTATTTTCCTTTTTTTACAATAGTCCTTATGTTGGTTTCATTTATTTGTAAATGGCAGGCAAATGAAGCCACAGACTTCATTGTGTGATACATATCAAGAAATTCGACCACAAAATGTCATGAGTTTTCTGCGTTTCTTGGGAGCACTTTCATCCTAGCATTACCAGGGGACCTGTGTATAGGTCCCTTGGTGTTATTTAAGGTTTCTGATATTGCATTACATAGAATGAAAGTACAGAAAAGTGCAAGATATCTTTTTTTTTTGCTGTGATATGCAATTTACTGGAGAGATGAATTGTTCGTGTGACTACGATGAGTGTCACACTGAGCTCACTCCAATAACAAGTGGTAACTACAAAATTATTACAGTAGGATAGTATGAATTATAGTTAATTTTATGTAGTTATGATTTAATAATGCATCTTTACATTTGTTAACATTTATCTCAACTGTAAATGATGCCATGTAGTCTTTGCATTTGTGAGTAAATTTTTGTAAAATTTTACTTTTTATTCTTATAAAATTTGTGTATCTTTGGTGGTATATATTTGTGCATATTTGGTGGTAGTATATGATAAAATAGGTGAGTATCTACATATATTTCATGCATTATTCACACACATAACTTTTTCTTAATTTTCTTGCCATTTCTAAGCTATGTAGTTCATAGGCAAGTTTTTTCAAATTATTGGAAATCTCTAAGAAAGTTTTCCAATATATTTAGCTGGAGTTGGCCAAACAATGCATTATTATTATAATGTGTTTGTGTTTTTCTTCCTAAATAGTGAAGAACACACATGCTTTCACAGTCTTGGAATGCGTGGTATGCACTCTGTGATTGCTGAAATAAAGTGCTTCTGCAAATCCTAGAAAGTCAGCAAGAGAGATTTCCTGTTACCCCAACAATATGTAGCAGTACTTTGGAGTTAAGTATTATGTAACAAAGGGCACTGCACTTGTACTTAAAAAAAAAAAAAAATGAAAAACTAAACTAAACTAAAATAAAAAAACTTAAAGTATTTCAGAGTATCAGATCTCAGGTTGTCATATTGCTTTAGACTACCGTTACTTTCCCATTTTCTGTTCTCACTGTATGGCAGATGCATGCTATAGACGGTGGAATTTACACTTGGTTCCCTGTGGAAGGAAAATTAATATAAAAAGAAAAAAGTAATATGCTCTTTGTGCATCTTACATGGCTTGCTGCTAGCATTTTTATGTCAGTTGGAAGGGACTGTAGAAATTGCCCATTTAACTCCCAAATTTTCCATATAAGGTAACTGAGTTACACAGTTTTCGTGTGGCTTATCTAATGTTCTTTGGCTAAAGTCTCAAAGCTAGTTAATACTGTAGCCGAGTTGCAACTTCCAAAATGCCAAACTTAAGTCTAGTATACTATTAACTATGCAGTATGCTATGCATCTCTCAGCCTAAATATTGGATAACAAAATTTGTTTTAGTGGCAATAAACCATCTCAGGGTGTGAGAGAGACAAGTATAGTCCCACTATTCAAATACATATGAGTTGAAACTCAGAGACATTTGTCTCAGAATTATCTATGATTAAAAAGAATCTGCATATTTGTTTAATATCTAATTCTATATAAAATTATCTTTCAGTTGAAATGAAAGAACTTTTCTTTGGTAAGTAGAACTTTCCATTTAACTAAGATCTAATTATTTATGCTTTGAACCTTCTGAGGATGAATAGTCCTGAAAACAGTCATATGCTTCTTGAGAATTCACTGTCAGGAATTTTTCGAATCTCTCAATTCAAAAGAAATATTTAGACAAATCTTCACCAACCCAAAATACATAGTCTGATATCCAATTTTTACCAACCATATAATACTACATTTAGAAAGTATTTTTTTAAAAAAAGATAATATCTCTCTAGAGAACTACTAAGTGGAATGTGCCTAACTGTAAATTCAAGCTTTTTCCTCAAAGCTTTCCAGAGGAAAAAAGCTAAAAGCTTAGTAGTCTGGTGTGTGTGTGTGTGTGTGTGTGTGTGTGTGTGTGTGTGTGTGTGCGTGTGCAGGAGGCGGGGAGCGGTAACCAAATTCATTAACTATCACTCTTAAATTAATCAAAATTATTCTTCTGAAAGCAAATTTTTTGCTGGATCAGGCCTATAACCTGGCTTTGTGTCAGATGACTAGAATTAATGCCTTGAATGAATACATCTTCTTGCCACACATAATGGCCATTATAATTGAGCATCTGTGATGCACCATATATTGGACGTAGAAACTTCATGTATCACTTTTATTTAACCTTCCAAATAGCCTTGAAAAATGAGTGTAAGAAAACATACTTACATATAAGAAAACTAAAGGATCGATATGGTTAAGTAATTTTGTTTAGGTTGCCCAAACTAGTATTTAAAAGTGACTTCAGTAAATTAGTATTAAAATGCCAGATATTTTTCCCTCCAAGAGTCAGGCTGTCTCTGGTTTCATCATTCTAAGTTCACTAGAATTTCAGGATTCTAAGTACTTGTTAAGAACATTGTTTGTATGAATACACTATTAATATAACTAAGTGAATAAATAAAAATGAAGTCTTAAAAATCTAATTCAAAGGTTTAATCACTATAATTTGTGTTCTAAAATCCACTATAGGCCTCCAAATACATGATAAGTATCGGGGACATTAAATGTAAAACAACTTTTTATTTTTGTAAAAATCATTTTTTATTGCTTATTATCATATTTACCTATTTTTTAGAATAAAGATATTAAAATAAAATGTCAGGATTTCATCTAAACAAGAAAATTTCTACTTGTTTGCTAATTGAGGCTTGGATAAAATGAGAAACTTACAAGCATGTTGGAAAAAAATACTCATTTTACTTTTTTTTTTTTTTTTTGAGACGGAGTCTTGGCCTGGCAGTGGCACGATCTGGGTCATTGCAAGCTCCACCTCCCAGGTTCACGCCATTCTCCTGCCTCAGCCTCCCGAGTAGCTGGGACTACAGGTGCCCGCCAACACGCCCGGCTAATTTTTTGTATTTTTAGTAGAGATGGGCTTTCACCGTGTTAGCCAGGATGGTCTTGATCTCCTGACCTCGTGATCTGCCCGTCTCAGCCTCACAAAGTGCTGGGATTACAGGCGTGAGCCACCGCGCCTGGCCTCATTTTACTGGTTTTAATTAGCACTATAGAATTTTCTTTTTTACCAGTGTTGCCAGGTTACAATCTCTGCCAATGAACTTAATCTAATATGTATGTGAGAAGGAAAAAAGAATATGTGTATATATAATAATATATACATATATATGCATACACATATTTTTAAACTTATTTTTAAAGATAAAATTTGTGATTCTGTGGTAGAAAATGACTGATAATAATCATTTCATTATTCTAGATTCTGAAAAACTACTCTCTAGTTGGATTGCTAGATTGAACAAAATTAGCATTTTATCATGTCACTATAACCTCAAAGATGTTTTTCACGTATGCATTTCACACTTGCTGCAGTTGCTATGGATTATTTAATCTACACGCAATGGTTGCTATGGGTTATGGTACCCAAATGACAGGGCTGACAATATAGTCTTTTCAGATTTTCAGAGGACTTCCTCAAATGTAACTAATCACTCTACAGAAAATAATGTCTAGCTTAGTGGAATATTATCTGATAAATTTATTCACTGGTCATTAAGATTGATATATTATTTTTTGATTGAAACTCCGATACTACCTTGAAGGGCTTTTTTTTTTTTTTTCTGATCAGCAGAGATTGAGGTTAGCTAGTATTGAGGACTATCGGGTAAAATATGCAACAGGGTAGAAATTGAATATGATAGCTTTTCTGCTTCTTTCCAAAACAAGGAACAACGAACAATCAGTTCTCCTAACTCAGAAATGCTTCATATGGTGTCGTAATTGATTCGGATATATATTGTTCCTCAAATGCAGAAATATATGTATATGTATGTATAGCCACTAGAAAATGTATGAGTATATCCAAACAATCCTAATTTTGAAGGTTCATTGTAATTTGAACTGAACAGAATGTTATTATTATCTAAAGTTGTACATCTGCCTTCATTTAGTTTCAAAATTATCAAAACGATGTTTCCCAGAGTATCCCACAAATAATTATTCTTAGTAGGTCTTATAATTTGTATTATTCTACTTGTCCAAAGATACTAGGTACACACACACGCACGCGCACACACACAGAGTTGTATTTGCTATATTCTGCATTTTCTGCATTTACATGCTAAGGCGAAAGAGTGTGAATTTTAATGCTCTGGACCACAGTCTTGAATTCCAGGCCATCTGTTTATTAACCATGTAACTACGGGAAATTTAGTTAAACTCCCAAAATATTTGTTGCTTTGTCTGTAAATTAGTGATAATAATACCTATCAAATAGGATTGTTATGAAGATCATATGCTTCACATATAGCAAAAACTCAATACATGTTAGAATTATGTATTTATTGATATTTATTACCAAAGTATTTAATATTGTTATGCCTTTATTTGAATTTCATGTGAATACAAAGGGCAAAATGGGAACATTGATACTCCCCTGTTACTATAGCATAATTTTTCTGAATGGGCAATCAGATTTATCACAACATTTTAAGGAAAATTCAAAATTTTGTTAGAGTTTAAAATTCTAGTCATTTCATCCCAGGATATTATTGCAGTATACTCTATAAAGTGTTCATTATTTCTTGGTAACCAGCAGCAGCACTGCAGTCTATTTTATATTTTCTTAAATTTCTATGATTTATTATTGCTTGAATTTTTAGTTATTGGAATATTGTATCACCACAGAGCAAATAGGATGAACAAAACTAGGTCTTGATGATAAATTCAATATTTTGCAATTGTAAAAAAGAAAATATTTGACTTTATATAGCCGAATTGACTAAATTCAGTATTGGCTTTAAAGCATTCAGTTAGTAATAAAGGCCTTAGAATCTTTAGTCTTAACCTTAAATCAGATGAATTTATCATTTTGTAAAATTTAATTTGATCTTGACATTTCTGTATCACACACAGCTACCTAGTCCAAAAGGAGCTAGACTTCTATACATATCATTTGGGTTCTTTGTTTTTTAATGCTTTGTTAGTCGGCATGTTTCCAAGGAAACTGCATTCAGTTTTCAACTGGGTACTGCCTGCCTTAGTCTGCTCGGGCTGCTATAAGAAAATACCTTAGACCTGGTAATTTATAAACAGGAATTAATTGCTCACAGTTCTGAAGCTGGGAAGTCCAAGATTAAGGCATCAGATTTGATTTCAAATGCAGGATAAATATTTGATCACCATGGGCTTCAAAAATGGTGCTTTCCTGGTAAGTCCTCATGTGGTGAAAAGAGCCAACAAGCCTCTAGGCCTCTTTTATAAGAACTAATCCTATTCGTGGGCTCCACCCTCATGACTCAATCACTTCCTAAAGTCCCCACCTTTTCATACTATTAAATCAGAGATTATGTTTCAACGTGTGCATTTTGGAGGGACAGAAACATTCACACTATAGCACTACTTAAGGTAAACTTGAACGATTCAGAGTCTTCCTGCATCAAGACAATGCACAATATTAATATTGTAATGACTGAACAAATTCACAATGATGCTATGTCAGACCCTTTTTTCATTGATATGTCACAATAGTACGTATTTTGGGAATACATGTGATGTTTTGATACATGTACACAATGTGTAATGACCAAATCAGGGTAATTGGGATATCCATCACCTCAAATATTTATCCTTTCTTTATGTTTGGAACATTACATTTCTTCCCTTCCAGCTATTTTGAAATATGTAATAAATTATTGTTAACTATAATTTCTCTACTGTACTATCAGATACTAGAACATATTCCTTTTATCTAACTGTATTTTTGTACCTGTTAACCAATTTCTCTTCATTCCCACTCTTTTCCCTTCCCAGCCTCTGGTAACCACCATCCTATGCTCTACCTCCATAAGACTCACCTTTATAGCTCCCACATATGAGTGAGAACATGTGATATTTGTCTTTCTGTTCCTAGCTTATTTCATTTAACATAATGACCTCCAGATCCATCCATGTTGCTGTGAATGACAGGATTTCATTCTTTTTATGGCTGAATAATATTTTATTGTGTATATATACTACATTTTCTTTATTCATCTGTTGATGGACACTGGATTCTATATCTTGCCTATTGTGAATAGGGCTGCAATAAACATGAGGGTGCAGATATCCTTTGATATACTGATTTTCCTTCTTTGGTTTGTATACCCAGCAGAGTGATTGATGGACCATAAGGTAGTTCTATTTTTAGTTTTTTCAAGAACCCCCATACTCTATTCCTTAATGACTACTGTTTTACATCCCTACCAATGGTGTAAAGATGTTCCCCTTTCTCCACATCCTCACCAACACTCGTTATTTTTTGTCTTTTTGATAATAGCTATTCTAACTGGGGTGAAATGGTATCTTATTGTGATTTTGATTTGCATTTTCCTGTTGATTAATGTTGTTGAGCTTTTATTTTCAGATTCCTGTTGATGATTTGTATTTTGTTTTGTTTTTAAGAAATGTCTTTTCAGGTCTTTTTCCCATTTTTAAATCAGACTTTTTTTTTTTTCCTATTGAGTCATTTGAGTTCCTTACATATTCTGGTTATTAATTCCTGGGAGGATGGATAGTTTGCAAATATTTTCTCCCATTCTGTAAGTTGTCGCTTCACTTTTTTAATTGGTTTCTTTGCTGTGCCGAAGCTTTTTAGCTTAATGTAATCCCATTTGTTTATTTTTGCTTTTGTTGCCTGTGCTTTTGAGTTCTTTCTAAAAACTCTTTTTCCAGACCAAGTTCCTGTAGCATTTTCTCACTTTTTTTAATAGTTTCATAGTTTCAGATCTTATGTTTAAGTCTTTAATTCATTTTGAGTTGATATTTGTGTATATGGTGAAAGAGGAGTCTAGTTTCATTCTTCTGCATGTGTTTATCTAGTTTTCCCAACACTATTTATTGAAAATAATTGTCTTTTCCCCATTGTATGTTCTTGGTGCCTTTGTCAAAGATGAGTTGGGTGTAAAGTATGATTTTATATCTGGGTTCTCTATTCTGTTCCATTGGTCTGTGAGTCTGTTTTTATGCCAGTACCAAGTTGTTTTTGTTACTTTCTTGCTTAGTAGTAATCTTTGAAGTCAGGGAAGTGTGATGCCTTAAACTTTGTCCTTTCTGCCCAGGGTTGCTTTGGCTATTTGGTGTCTTTAGTGGTTCCATACACGTTTTATAATTGCTTTTTCTATTACTGTGAAAATCATTATTGGTATTTTTGCATTGAAGCTGTAGATTGCCTTGGGTAGGATGGACATTGCAATGATTTTAATTCTCCAATTTCCCACGAACATGAGCTCTCTTTTCATTTTTTTGTGTGTTCCCTCTTCAATTTCTGTCATCAGTCTTTTACAGTTTTCCTTGCAGCGATCTGATCTTTTATTTCCTTGGTTAGATTTATTCCTAGATTTGTTTTATTTATTTATAGTGATTGTAAATGGAATTACTTTCTTGATTTATTTTTCAGACTGATCACCATTAGAACATAGAAAAGCTACTGATTTTTGTATGTTGATATTTTAACTTGTAACTTTACTAAATTTATCAGTTCTCAGAATTCTTAGTGGATTCTTTAAGTTTTTCTAAATAGAAGATCATGGCACCTTCAAACAAGGATAATTTGACTTTTTCCTTTCCAATTTGTATGCTTTTTATTTCTTTTTCTTACCAAATTGCCCTGGCTAGGACTTCCATTACTAAGTTGAGTAAAAGTGGTGAAAGTGAACATCCTTGTCATGCTCCTGATCTTAATGAAAAGGCTTTCATTTGTTTCCACATTCCATATTATGTTAGCTGTGGGCTTGTCACATATAGCCTTTACCATTTGAGTTATGTTCTTTCTATACTCAATTTATTGAGGGTTTTTATTGTGAAATGATGTTGAATTTTATCAAAGGCTTTTTCAGCATCTATTGAAATGATCATTTGTTTTTGGTCTTTGATTTTGTTGATGTATCACATTTATTGATTTGTATATGTTGAATCATCTGGCATCCCTGGGGTGGTTCCCACTTGATCATGTGAATAATTTTTAATGTGTTGTTGAATTCAATTTGCTAGTATTTTTTAAGGAATTCAGCATTTACATTCATCAGGGATATTGGCCTATTAGGTTTTTTGTTTGTTTGTTTGTTTTGGTTGTATCTTTTTCTGATTTTGGTATCAGAGTAATGCTGACCTTGCAGACTGAATTTGGAAATATCTACTCCTCTTCAATTTTTGAGATACTTTGGGTAGAATTGGTATTGGTTCTTCTTTAAATGTTTGGTAGAATTCAGCAGTGTATACATTAGCTCCTGGGTTGTTTTTTTTTTTTTTTTTTTTTTTTTTTTTTTTTTTTTTTTTTTTTTTTTTTTTGCCTGTGGGGAGACATTTTACTACTGCTTCAATCTTGTTACTCAATATGGATCCGTTCAAGTTTTCTATTTCTTTATGGTTGAATCTTGGTAGATTTTATGTGTCCAGGAATTTACTCATTTTTCTAGGCTTTCCAATTTGTTGTCATATAATAGTCCAGTTTGTTTGTTACAGTCTCTGATGAGCCTTTGTATTTCTTTGACATCAGTTGCAATGTTTCCTTTTTCCTCTCTGATTTTATTCGAATATTCTCTCTTTATTTTTTAGTTGTCCTAGCTAAGAATTGGTTGATTTTATTTCATTTTTTCAAAAAAACAACTTTATGTTTTGGTAATCTTTTCTGATGTTTTTTAGTCTGAATTTCATTTATTGCTATTCTGATCTTTATTATTTATTTATTTCTACTAATTTTGGGTTTGTTTTTTATCATGAAAAAGAATAATATAGGATTAAAGTATGTCTTTATAAAAATAAGTTTGAGAGTTTTATGAAGAATCCAATGCATTAGAAACTTGGCATAATTAAGATGAGGTGTAACTCTTCTTTTTAAATTAAAATTGGCACAAGATTTAGAAATTTTAATTTGTATTTACTAAGATAAATTTGAAAATTTGGATTGGTGGTACTTGTAATATTAAAGAATACATAATTCCTAGAAAACATAATAAAATATTTTAATTTTTGACCTAGATACTGGATTTAAGGAATGTAAATAGATAAAGTCATATTTGCATGATGTATTTTTGTGAGACAGTGATTAATCCTTTTGAGACATGATTCATCACCAGTGTTTAGGAATAAAATCTATGTGGGAAAAACAAAATAAAGGATATGGAGGTATATATTTCACTGGGCAGTAACAATGGGGATAGATCAATTATTGGAAAATTTAGACTATTTTTCCAATCTTAAGACTGTTATAATATTTTATGACAGCTTCTAAATTCCTTCTCCTAAACACTCATGCTCATAATTATCTTTGTGCATCTCCATCAGTGTGCTAGATTTAAATAGTCTAGCCTAGTAGAGGTATAGAACTACCCTTTTGGGCTGTAGGGAGAACAAGAATATTATTAGGAGTTAGTTTGGAAAAAAACTTATTGGGAACCTTCTAGCTTTCTCCTGAAATGAGTTATTTCCTTGAATATAGATTTCTTTTTGTGTTGCATATCTACTACTCTATCTATTCAAGTCAAAATTAGCTCATGGTTTTATTAAGGAGCAGAAACCTGCAAGGACTATTTTATAAAAGCAAGTTGTAGTAGAGAAGCCATTCTTGACTAGTTTTTAACTTTATTAATCTTCAGTATCTATAGTGCCTAGAACAGTGTCTGACTCCTGACCACACAGATTGAACATCTGCTGAAAAGATTCTGAATAAAATATTTATATATTCTAAAGAACTTATCCCTAGAACAATATTTATATTTTTGATTTTTTTGTGTTAAAGCAAAATAATAAAAAAGTTAATTTGAATGAATGGTGAAAATATATTGAATTTAAATTATTATAAGCCTGTTCACCTGTTCCTTCTCAGGTAAAAACTCTAAATTATTGTCATGTTCACTTTGACTTGTATTAAGTAAAATGAATTTTAGATGAAGGGGAAAAATATAATTACTTATATTTGACTAAGTGGTTTGATTTTTTTTCCTATCAAATCCTATCAAAGGTTTTACCTTATCATATTTCCAGCTTACAGTGAAAGTCCTTTTACTAATTTCTTATGACACAGTGAATTTCTCCCTCTTCATTTTGATGGTCCCTTAACTTGTATTTTCATCACCTGGATAATGCAACTGACAAGTGTGTATATGAACACTGACACATCTCATCGATATATATTGTAGTCAAGGAGAGTAATTTGCCCAAAGATCATAGCCTGCCCAGCAATTTATCTCACACCTGCCCAGACAGACACAACAGTCGAGCTCATCCATCAAAGTTCATGATGTAAGCTCAGTGGAATTTGAAACTTACAATAAGCAAATGAGATTGGTGTAATCAACATTATATGCAAGGTGACACAGAGCAAACAGTTACAAGGCTGGTTTTTAAAACAATTATTTTTCAACATCTAAACATTCAGGTTAGCCTGAAAATGGATATCTTTTTAAATATATTTTTTCAGGTCATGGCTTCAGACTAACTTTTAGGGCTTTCAAATATAAAAATTTCCAAACCAAATAACGTGAATTAAATTAGAGAGCAACACTTTAAATGTTTTTACTTGAGAGAACCACAGACTAAGTGTTTTAAAGTCCTAAATACATAGAAAGGTGAGTTGCAAATATAAATCTATTGTTTCTGCATTACCATCCATTTTCATAGCCTCAAAAATTTTAAATGCTAGAATAAAGTCTGTCATTATTCAATCTTAGCACAATAAATGTTAATATCTCTCCAGTTCATTATGATAGCATCTTAACATTAAAAACATGTTTTAGGCCGGGCGTGATGGCTCACACCTATAATCCCAGCACTTTGAGGGGCCAGGGTGGGCAGATCATGAGGTCAAGAGATTGAGACCTTCCTGGCCAACATGGTGAAACCCCTTCTCTACTAAAAATACAAAAGTTAGCTGGGCGTGGTGGTGCATGCCTGTAGTCCCAGCTACTAGGGAGGCTGAGGCAGGAGAATTGCTTAAACCCAGGAGGCGGAGGTTGCAGTGAGCTAAGATTGCCCCACTGCACTCCAGCCTGGCAACAGAGTGAGAATCCGTCTCAAAAAAAAAAAAAAAAATCTATTATATTATCCTATTTTCAAAATTTTGTTTTCCAGAATAAGCACTGGAAGTAGACAGATAATGATATCCCTGTTTTAGAACACTGAAATTTTGAGAGATTAAGAAACTGTTCGAAGTCACAAAACTGGCTCATGAAAATTCCAAGAATAGAATCTAGATCTCCTGTATCCAAGACTTTTCTTCCAAAATGCAAGACTGCCTTCTGTGGTACTTCTGTTTCAGAATGTGTTGGTGTATGGCATTAAGTAGGGCATCAGAATTTCAGAGCTGAAGTAAATCCCGGAGACTATCTAGTATAACTTCTCTGATTTTATAGAGAAGAAAATGAAGTTCAGAGAAAGGAGATAGAACTGAGATGAGAACTCAGGTTCCTAGAGTCATCAATCAAATACCCTTTATAGAATACCAAGCTTTTCCTCAAATATTCATTCTAATATTTGCACATGTTAGAGCATGTGAATTTGTTGTCTCTGTTTTATCACTTGTAGTATAGAGGCAATGTTTTCCAAAAGAACTGTTTCACTATGCAGGGTATTATAGATGTTTTATTTAAAAGTACTTATTCTCAAATCTTGTGCATATCCAGGCACCAATCTAACATGAAAAGCTTCTGGTTGGAAATTTAAACAAAAAATAGCATTATTATGCACCATGAGCCCACCGAAAGAGTTCAAATTTGTTTTGTTATCTTAGCTCTGTAGCTAGCAGAATCAGTCCCTCGAGCATAACTATACCGGTAATCTTTGGAATATTACATTAGGATAATATGAATTTCTTAAATATTGGTTTCGATTTATATTTGGAAGTCTTAGCACCTTGGTAGTATGGACTGCATTTTAATACAAACGAAAGGGTAGATAAAAAAACAAAAATCCTGTTTTTAGGTAGGCTTAGAAAATTAAAGTTTAAGTACAACTAATAATAAGAACAAATTAGCACCTAATTCAAATAATAGAACTCAAATTAATTAATCTACTTCTTCCTGGGATAGACCTCTGTAGTTTTCAGACATATGTACTTAGTACAGGGTACACTTTTGACAAATAAATATGGCATGGTGTGGTAAATATCTTTTTTTTTTTTTTTTTTTTTTTTGAGACGGAGTCTTGCTCTGTCGCCCAGGCTGGAGTGCAGTGGCGCCATCTTGGCTCACTGCAAGCTCCGCCTCCCGGGTTCATGCCATTCTCCTGCCTCAGCCTCTCCGAGTAGCTGGGACTACAGGCGCCCGCCACCACGCCGGTAAATATCTTAAGTTCCAGTTTTTCAAGTACTGCCTTTTATATTAAAAAAATGTGAAACTTAAATCTGTGCTGGCAAGAAAGAAAGAAAGAAGGGATGGGGATCTGAAGGGGTTAAATTGACTAATTTCTATTGGTCAGATGTTTCAAACCTCAAAATTGACCTCAGCTCAGATATTTCAGAGGATGAAATATGAGCAAAGATCCAAATTGTCACATGTTTAAAATCTTAATAGATCTCCTTATTTATTGAAAACTTTTATTGTCTTTCTGGTTTTAAGATTAGGAGGTAGAGAAGGTGGCTGAAACCCCATGATGGAGTTGTACTCTGTTGCTGTGATATTATTCTCTTGTTTCTTTGAGTACTATTTTTATTGGTGCTGGCCAAGAGAGAAGAGACCACAAAGATTCAATATCATAACTTTTGTGTAAATTGTATCAGATTTAACAACCAGAAGAACAATAAACTGGAAGTTAGAAAATGTACACCTTTCTTTTCACTTGTCCTTGAAATTCTCTGCTATCCTTAGATGCTCATAACCTCAGATATCTATGTGGTTTTTGCTGTTTTTTTTTTTTTCCCCTATAACAAGAGGATGAAGTTAGACCCAAGGATGTCTTTTTCCTTCTACCTGTGAGTCTATCATGAGAGGACACTGAGAATGTCTGTTTGAATTGTTCTGTTTAGTGGTTTTAATACTCTGAAAATCTACCCTATTCAAAGATGTTTCATACTAAAACAGTTCCTTTATCATTTGACAAATTCACTGGGTACTCACTGCATAAGGGACTATCCAGCCTGCAATGTGCAAAGTGCCCCCATCATCACACAGCACTGATAGGCTGTAGTAATTACATTGGTTTAATACGACTTTCTCCTTCAACTGGCAAGAGTTACTGTAGCCCCTGTTTCAGAGGAACTATTTCATTAGGCAATATGTGACCTCTCGTTGGAGTTTATTATTCTAATAATTACTCAGAAAAATGGAGAAAACTGATTACCTTAGACTTTTAGCACCTTTGTTCTTTACAATGAACTTTTGTAGCTGCAAGAGTTACTAAAACACCATAATATCCCTTAAGTTTAGGGATATCATTAAGGAGAACCATTGTGGCATTTGGTAAGTTTTATGTCATGGCCACAGATCTTTTTTATGAGCTATTGTTTTATGATAACCTTAAGAATAGCATTGTAATTTAACTTTAGTATTGTGGATGACTTTTACTGCATTTTCAGATATTTTCATTTTTTCAAGCATAAAAATGAGACTGTCTAAAAACTGCAGCCACACTACATATGAATGAGTTTGGTCTTGTGTAGGTGACCACAGAATGAATAACAGCAATTATACAGCACAAGAAAACCTTAATGAAAGGAAAGAAAACTATACTTAAAGCCATTCTTGGTAGTTTATATTAAGTTTGTTTCTATATCCAAATCTTAATGATTTGTATTTCTTTCTCATGATTTCTGTCCCCTTTGCAAAATTAATTTCTCCTCAACAGCTTTGCCTTCATAGCAATATCAGTAGTATTTGTACATAAAGATATTTTTTCCCTTTGACAAAACTACCAGATTGTCTCAGTTTTCCATATGATATAATGAATAACTAAAGACCAAGAAGGGCCTGAATATAGTAAAGAAACAGTCTTACATGTTTGTGTATTTGTTTTTCAGATGCAAGTTTTGTGACTTAAAAATGGACATTAATTAATAGCAGTTATTATTTATTAAGCTCTTACTATGTGCAAGGCACTGTATCATGTGTTTTCTATTCTTTGTTTTTGGTGGGTGTTATCTCCATTTAACCAATGGAGAAGAGAGGCTTAAAAGTTATACTTTAGGATAGTTTAGCAAAGTTTTAAAGAACAGATTATTCTATTGTGGGTCATTGATAGTCATTAGTACCAAAGCATATCTATTGTCATATATTCCCATATACTATTCTAACTTCCTAAAGCAATTAAACAAAAGGGAAAAGTGCAGCCTAAACAAAGTAAGAGTTATTTCAGTTTTTGATTCATTAATACTTATGATTTTCATGTGAGTTAAAGGTACTGATGACTTTTGAGTTTGAAGTCATGTGACAATCTATTTTACCCAAAATACTGTAATATGCAAGATCCAGAGATGTGTTCCTTTCTTAGCTTCAGTGGGCATTATGACAATAAGTTGTAGGACGATGCAGAACCTTTCTAGGTCACATGTTGCAATCACCTCCAGAGCTTTCCTCACATTTTATAATGTCCTGATGATGTGCGTCTTTATTCATTGAAGAAAAAATTTGTTTTCAAATTGTTAATCAAATGAGATTATAATCCCAAAATTCTTATACCTGGTATATAAAATATTCAGTAAATTTGAGTTTTATTATTATAGTTGTAATATTAATTGATTAAAGCCAAGTCATACATTGAATGACTAAATTGAAAAACACTATTTGCAGCACTGGGAATAATGAGATTGATTTCCTTATTTGGCTTTGGAATGACTCTAAAGACAGTTTCAAGTGAGAAAAATCCAAAATTTCTTAAATTAATGGCAATATAAGGTAAGTGAATAGTTTCCCAAATGAAAGACAATGAAAGACACTATTCATTTAAATAGTGTCTTACTATACTATTTCACTATTGATAATTTCATTATTAAAAATAGTAATAGTGAAATAGTATTTCATAAGGGACTTTATGCTATTTCACTATTACTATCCAATGATAGACACTTCATTTGACTGATTAGACATAGTCTGCTATTTAAAACACCCCTTTCAGTGCTTGATCATCTTTTCAAAATCAGTAATATAAAAATGTAGTAATAATAGCAAACACAAATGTAGAGCTTACTGAATATCAGGAACTATTCACTTTACATCAATTTATTTACTATTCACAATAACTTTATGAAGTGAGATCTATTATTATTATCTCATTTTACAGATGATGAAAGAATGCATAAACCTGAAAGGTAACTTCCCTAAGGTAATAGACCAGAAAGTAGCAAAACTAGGATTTGAATCCAGGCAATCTGGCTCCAATGTCTATGTGCATAGCTAACCCTAGGACAATCAGCAATAATCACTTTAAAGTATTAACAAGAGCTACATTGACTAACCATATAAAGATTTGTAAAATAAAGTTTAAGAATAATTAAACTTAATTAAGTTGACTTTAACATTACTTTTTATATTTTAATCAAAATTATAACATTTAGTTATATTAAATTTATATTAAATGTAAATTTAACATGTTTATATTAAATGTAAATTTAATTATATTACTTTACATTACGTTAAAATTTAACATATTTATATTAAATGTAAAATTATATTATTTTACATTATATTAAAATTTAATATATTTATATTAAGTGTAAAATTAATTCTATTAAATATAAAATGTAAAATTAAATTTATACATTTTCCTGCACCAACAGGAATTTTCAGTCCTCCAAGATATATGTTTTGTTTAAATGAAATAATAGAGGAACATCTGGCTATTCTTGACTCATCGCATTTCAATATCACCTCACAAAATTATCCAACGTTTGGGCAAATCCTGTTTTTTAATGAGCTTTATTATTTTAAAGTACATCATTCATGAAGAATGTTATAAGAAATGTTATTTGTCTCATTTTCAAAAAATTCAACTCCAACGAAAAATATTTAGGTCTACTGGAGAAGTTTAATTCAATTAGAGATCAATTTAGAATATTCCTAGTACATATGTAAATTACCTTATTTTGATCTTCTGAGCAACAAGTGACCTCAAGTTGTAAAAAAAAATAATAATAATAAGCAAAAGAGCAAGAATAAAAATTTTAGACCCTAAACAACAGGGACATGTTTTAAATGTGTCTCTCAAAGGATAGATTATTTTACTTTTGTTTTAAATAAACAAATCAATTTAAGTCTTAAGTCATGACTTAAGACTTGTGAATTTGAACATTTTTCCAAAGGAAGTGAAAAAAATAGCTTGAACTTTTTTACTTACTTTATTCTATAAGTTTCTGCAAAATGTTAACTCCATTTTTTGGAAGTTAAAATAAGCTCTAAACTATTTTGTTGGATATATCTGAAATTTGAATGCATGAGTAACTTTTTACATTATGGGAAGAAAAAAGTTTATGGTTGCTACAGCAATGGCATGTATTTGTATAAACAACCCAGTGCCTTTCTTTTTAAATTTCTAGCAAGTGCTATCTTCCCTCTTAATGACAGTTTCAGATATTTTGGGATTTGTCATTACAGTATTGTTAACAGGTGATATCTATTGTTATATGTTAAGAAAATGAAGGGAATTTTACTTACATATTTACATTCCATTATGAATGAATCTTTAGCTGTTTCAGCTTGGTTTCTTGTTTGCCCCAATGAGTTAATCACTAAAAATCATAGGTGAGCCTATTCTCTGATGATTTGTGTCTCAATTTTCCAAATCGTTTCAGAGAAGACTCTAAAAGATTGACAGCTTGCTAGATTAAGTGGCTAAATTCCTTGGAATTGCTTAGGAAAAAAGAGAACCTCTTGTTGAAAAAGTCATATTAAGTACACTAAATTACTATTTTAAAAATATTTAAAGAGAAAACTGTCACCAAAATTTTAACTACTTTAAATTCTTGTCCATAATGGAAATAATGTTACTATTTAAAAAAAATTTTTTTCTTATATTTTCCAGAGTGAATCATTGAAACTATCAGTGATTGTATAATGAGTTTAAATTGTTCTAATTCATTACTATGTTCCAAAAGTGTTATAATGCAAAAAATTTGTTCTAATACAATTATGTTGCATTAATTTCTAAGGCAATGTCGAACAGTGCTAAGCTTCTAATCCATGATTCCTTTTTATTAAAGTACTACCAAAAAAGATCATTTTTCCCACCTTTGGAATACTGCTATTTCAGGATTTAAACATAACTTTAATTACTTAAGCCTGGTGGAGCAGGAGTTGCTGAGGGAGGGAAATGTCGCTGAATTAGAACTTGAACTGGAGTCAAGCGTTAATCATTTTTAGAAATTGTGCTCGCTTTTTAATGGTGCTTGGTTGAAACTGCCGGAAGCACATTTCCATCTTAACCCCATCCCGGAACATTGGTTTATGACTAAATCATAAGTGCCAGATAATGAGCAGTGAGCATAAATACCGATTCTGCCTTTACTTTGCTATTTTAATGCAGCGATATCTTTCTAATAAAGGGAAGTTGATCCTCTTATCCTGTGGATGCTAAGGAGAAAACTCAGCTGTTAGTGCCGTTACGTGAAAATACCACTGATCAAGACTGCTTAACTTGACAGCTGGGCAAAGGGAATAGGATGTTTGTTTTGTTTGGTTTGTTTTTGTTATTTTAGCTTTAGAAAAAGACAGGGAAAGTAAATTGCATAACTCATTACAAAATCTGAACTTCAAAAAAACTGAGCTAGCAATGGAAGAAGCAGCCAGTGAGGAGTCATAAATCGGAAGTTTGAACTAAAACTAAAAGAGTGGGACTTATGAATTCAATCATAATGGCAAGGGACATAACACTGATTTGTAAATCTGTCACTTTTTATCCTTAAGGTGCAAGAAAGATTTTAAATCAAAAATATGTTCTGTTTAGACTGTATTGGCATTATTAGTGACTCAGATTTTGTAAATCTGATAATCTTGTAAATATAGCAAAATGTTTGAAAATGTATAACAATTATTTTGTGTATTTATAAGGCTGTTCTGAGGAATGTAAGCTTTTTTGTTTATAGATTGCTTTCTTAAAATTATCAGGTTCAAACTCAAGATTTATCACCTTAGAGCTCCTCAATTATATGTTATATTGGCCAAGCCATAGTTATTTTATGAGGAATATTAATGGGTTTTATAAGAATAGATGTAATCTTTCATATTGAGCTTAGATCTGATCTTACACGGTTATTTTTCTCTTAATATTTATTTCCCTTTTTATTGTTTGCTCTATCTCCAGCTGACTCACTTCTGTCATCTTTATCTTACCTATACAGAATATCTTTTTAACAGGCAGAGTAATTTATATTCTCTCTTGTGAGAATAAAACTTTTGTACAAGTCTAAACAGTTTTACAGCATCTTCACATTGCAAAAACATCTTATATTGAATTGGACATTGCTTTGCCTGCCAAATTAAGAGAGAGTCAGAGCATCATCTTCAGACTAAATGGAGATCAATAGCTATATAATATTACTCATGTAAAAACAATCTTTCTGCCCTTTTATCCGTTATAAGAATTTATTTTTAAGTTAGTTTTGTCAAGACTTTATGTTGATAGATCCACATATCAGTACAACCATAGAGTCTTTGGAGTAAAACTGGACGTTAAATTTCAACTGGCATTAAATATTAAAAACTTTTTTTGTATTTTTTGTGTGTAAATTTGACAAAATCACTAAAATGATTTTAACTTGATTTACTTTTTTCAATTATAAGATATTCAGAAGATTCAGAATTCTAAAGTTACTGACAAGGAAACTGTGAACAATTTCCTCATGTTTATGTTCCCTGATAACACAGTTCCTCTCCTTATGGAAACCAGTGTTCCCAATACCTTCTGATAGAGTCTCACTATAAAAATTTCAATCAACCCAAAGCAATATAAAGACTAAAATTTTTAAAAGTTAAACAAATCCCAACTTCCTGACAACTATTATTAATCTTTGTGAATATGATTTTAATAATCTCTCCATGCATATATGCAGGTGGAAAATATAGATAAATATATGGACGTTTTAATAAAATAATATTTACATATTATATTAAGAAAAGTTATATTTATTTTTGCTCCATTGTAAGATACATTGGTTTTCAAAGATCCCTATTATGTTATGAAAATTTAGAAATCCTGAAAAAATGGAGATCCTAGCTTCATTATGCTCTTTTTGCTATGTGTTCCAATTTGATAGCATTCATTAAATCCCTGCTTTGTAAGGTGTTAAAAATAGCATACTTACTACATCATCCTCTGAATCCCAAACCCTAATTCCTAGTATTTATTTTTTGTTATTTATATTATCAAAGATTAAAATTCTTGCATTTTGTTTTGTAAAAGTGATTTCCAACTGATAGTGTTTTTTTTTTTGAGATGGAGTCTCTCTCTGTTGCCCAGGCTGGAGTGCAGTAGCGCGTTCTCGGCTCACTGCAAGCTCCGCCTCCCAGGTTCATGCCATTCTCTGCCTCAGCCTCCCAAGTAGCTGGGACTACGGGCGTTCACCACCACGCCTGGCTGATTTTTTTTTTGCATTTTTAGTAGAGAAGGGGTTTCACCATGTTAGCCAGGATGGTCTTGATCTCCTGACCTCGTGATTCACCTGCCTTGGCCTCCCAAAGTGCTGGGATTACAGGTGTGAGCCACTGTGCCCGGCAATAGTTTGTTTTTAAAATTGAAATGGATTCTCTATTTACCACGAGTTTTACTACCACATTTTCATTTTTCAGTGTTTCATTTTAATTAACTTCTTATTGGGTTGGATCATTTTTTGAATCACTTTTGTTTTTATGTTTAAAAATGAGGATCATGTAAGTTTTACATGATGTCATATTTGTAAAATAAAGTAAAAATCCCACTTAATTTGGTCTTTTGATGATTTTTCATTGGAAGTCTAGGCATTCCATTGAGTTGTACTTCAAAACACTGTAGAGGTACTTTTGTGAAAACACTACTGTATTTTCTAGTATGAAAAAACCCAAAGATTAAAAATTACTTTTGTAATTTTGAGAAATATCAAACTTAATAGCATAAAAGCAAAGTATAATACTGCTACATGCCACTATTTTTGCTTTTATTATGCTTTCTAAATAACTACTTTGTGTGATAAACCCAAATGTAAAGGGCAAATATAAAAAACAGATACGTACATATACTATAATACTAAGGCTTTATTGAGAATATTTTATTGGCAGAAGATACCAATCGCACTTGTAGCCACAGTTAGCAGGATAGTATATGGCTGTTGGTTCATACCATGTGCATATTTGGAACCTTAATTCCTTATTATTGAATGCTATCATTACCATTCCGCTAAGTCCTAAAACTGGTCTCTATGTCAATAGATATGAAATGACTTTTAAAGGACCCATTATGTAATTTGCTACATAATATAACCATTCTGAGCTTTTGCTCCCAAATCTTTCTTAAGGAGACTTACAGTAACCTCTTTGAGTGTGAATAGTGGTACAAATGGTCATTCTTCATGCCTCCTCTACCTCTGGAATGACCTGAACCTCTGTCTTTGACTAACTGGAACAACTTGAGATTCATTGCTAGATTGGCTTCATGAAACAGAGATAAGATCATTCTCTTGCTTCATGTTTTTAGAAGTAAAGAAAGTGTATGCTGTGGCTGTATTTTAGAACTATGAGTAATTCTTCCAATTAGATGAATATAACCCATTGAGGAGTGAGTTAGTAATAATTCATGACAAATTTTGCATTTTCATCTCTAGCCCTCTGAAAGTTGTATCTGTAGCAATCAGAATAGGAACTTTCCCATGTTTGAATTAACTTTGAACTCAGGCATATTCCTGTTGACTCTTGTCATCATGAATACTCATGACAGGTCACCTGTCTCTTCTTATTTTGCTTATTTTGGTTTCAATAAAAAATGGTTTTATTTTCCTTATTTCATTAGACAAATAAGTTTTTCAGCCTTTCTTGTCATTATATGCATACACAATCTCCGAATGTTGTTTTTGCATTAATTGTAGTGCACTATTGTTTATATGGTGTATTGAACATAGTTTTTCAGGAAATCTTCAGCAAGCTTAGATATTTTAGCCAAGTTACACTTTAGAGTGTGCCCATCAATGTCTTACATGATACATAATCTTAGGCAGGTAAAAACCCATATCAAGTATTCCATATGCTTCATCAGGGACAAAGTAATGTGTTCTTCTTAGATTGATCTTCTCATACACTAAATCAAGTCTCCAAGGTGTTGCAGTACATATTTCCATCTCTCCCTCCAAATAACATTTGTGGTCTCTTGCAAGCACTACTATAGATGCAAGTAGATGACAAGCAATATGCTTTATAGTATTCAGCAGCTGCTTGCTTTACCTGTTGACCAGTTCCTGAGTTGGCACCAGCACCAAGCAGATAGAACCATCCTCCCTCTTGGGAAGGCTGATAATTGACGTGGAAGATGGCAGATAGTAAGATGTTCTCCAAGATTCAGTCTGAGCTACTCCAATCATATCCCATCCACTTGGAGCAATCAGCTACTCTTGAGCTTGAATGGCAGTGGGTTTAGGAAAGTTCTGTTTTGCAATTACATCCATGATACATACAGTCGTTTTCTTCATGGAGAATCAGAGCTGGCTTCAGACAGTTATGTCCTGTCACTGTAACTTTCTTGCTTCTGTCTGCTTCTACCTCTTGTACTGTGTCTACCCAAATCAGTGTGCTCTTGATTTAAAAAAAAAAAAAAAAACTTCTCAAATTTGATATTTCATCAAGATTCCACTTCTTTTTGATTAGTTTCTCCCCAGAGTTTCCAAACTTGTTTCCAGAGAGAAACCCTTCCTGACTTCCTTTTAATCAAGGTACATCAAGACCTATATCCTGGCCAAAATCTCTTACTCAAGTAAGCAAACATGACCCCAGTGGTGTGGGTGTTACAGAAAAGCTGAAGAGAATCAAATGTGATGAGTCCTTGGAAGTGCTTCAGTAACAGTGAAGCCTTGAGAGGGTGGTGACAGCTGAAGAACAACAAGGACAAGAGCCACAACTACATGTTTAGAAACCAGGAGATATAAATAAGGTTTATTTTTATTCTTTAAAAAAGATTTTTTATTTACCTTTGTCTTTAAACCCTTGCATACTTGAAGGAGCCTGTCTGTTGCCTTAAAAGATAAAGGACTAGCTGGGTGCGGTGGCTCACGCCTATAATCCTAGCACTTTGGGAGGCTGAGGTGGGCAGATCACGAGGTCAGGAGATGGAGACCATCCTGGCCAACGTGGTGAAACTCCGTTTCTACTAAAAATACAAAAATTAGCTGGGCGTGGTGGTGTGCGCCTGTAGTCCCAGCTACTCCAGAAGCTGAAGCAGAATTGCTTGAACCTGGGAGGCGGAGGTTGCAGTGAGCCAAGATCGCGCCATTGCACTCCAGCCTGGCAACAGAGTGAGACTCTTGTCAAAAAACAAACAAACACAAACAAACAAAAAAACATAACTGCTTGCCTATTTTTTATCATTATTATTATTAAATTAAAATTTTAACCTGGATTTTTTTGGTGGCTGATAAATAGTATAATGGTGTGTGTGTGTGTGTGTGTGTATGACTCATTTATAGTGGGGTCACATAGATGGAAATACCGATCTTAGAGAACCAAAAATAGCTCATTGGTAGTTTATCCTTCATTACCCCATCTTCTCAACCCCCTCCAGGGACTCCTTCATCTAATTCTCTAGGAACTATAGCTCATTAAACCTGTGAACTTGTTTTACAAAAAAATCAATAGAGTATTTTGTAAACTCACAAATATTTGAGTTGCCTGGTGTATATATTTTTAATAGCAACAAGGCTGTTATTCATAGGCAAAGTGAAGTGAAGGAGCGAGTTAGTGAATTTAATTATTACAGATGGCCAATCTGAATAGTTCAAGCAAACATTATCTCTTCCTCAGTAGAAAATTTTTCTGCTTGAATTACTCTGATAATTGCCTCAGGTCTCCACTTTACCTGAGTAGGCAGTCTTCAGCTGTCTCTATATATTCATAGTTAAATTAGACTTGACTGAAAGACTTAAGCCCTCTCAGGAATTTTATGGGAAATTTGGAAGATTCAAAGGGTTAGGCAGAGCCTCCTAGCTGGGCCACTAAAGAACAAAGTGACAGCATTTTTGTAGTTTCAATTAAGGTGTATGTTCTCATGTTGGAGGTTAAGTTTGTTTTTTTGTTCTGTCTCTTAAAAATGTATGCTTTATAATTGAAAATACAAACAAGAATATCTTTTAGCAGGGAACACAATATTCTGCCTATTCAATATTCAGATATTTTGATATCTGACAAAATAAAAATGAGTTCAAGTAAAAAATAGTGGCTCGTTGCCCTCTCCTGTCCCCTGAACCCAGTAACGTGGTACTGTGTACTTATGACCTTGGATCTCATTTGACAATGAGAAACACAACAGAGACTGTAGGAGGAATCCTTCAGAGTTAGCAATAAGAATGTTGTGCTACATGCACACGTATGTTTATTTTGTCACTATTCACAATAGCAAAGACTTGAAACCAACCCAAATGTCCATCAATGATAGACTGGATTAAGAAAATGTGGCACATATACACAATGGAATACTATGCAGCCATAAAAAATGATGAGTTCATGTCCTTTGTAGGGACATGGATGAAGCTGGAAACCATCATTCTGAGCACACTATCACAAGGACAGAAAACCAAACACCACATGTTCTCACTCATAGGTGGGAATTGAACAGTGAGAACACATGGACACAGGATGAGAAACATCACACACCAGGGCCTGTCATGGGGTGGGGGGAAGGGGGAGGGGGGAGGGATAGCATTGGGAGATAAACCTAATGTAAATGATGAGTTAATGGGTGCAGCACACCAACATGGCACATGTATACATATGTAACAAACCTGCACCTTGTGCACGTTTCCCTCGCATCCGTGTGAAGAGACCACCAAACAGGCTTTGTGTGAGCAACAAAGCTGTTTATTTCACCTGGGTGCAGGCGGGCTGAGTCCGAAAAGAGAGTCAGCCAAGGGAGATAGGGATGGGGCCGCTTTATAGGATTTGGGTAGGTAAAGGAAAATTCAGTCAAAGGGGGTTGTTCTCTAGCTGGTAGGGGTGGGGGTCACAAGGTGCTCAATGGGGGAGCTTTTGAGCCAGGATGAGCCAGGAGAAGGAATTTCACAAGGTAATGTCATTAGTTAAGGCAAGAGCAGGCCATTTTCACTTCTTTTGTGATTCTTCAGTTACTTCAGGCCATCTGGATGTATATGTGTGGGTCACAGGGGATATGATGGCTTAGCTTGGGCTCAGAGGCCTGACAACATGTACCCTAGAACTTAAAGTATAATTTAAAAAAAAAAAGAATGTTATGCTAAATGTCTGTTACCATAGGTTTCAGTTATTGTTTTGGAGAAATGCTTTGATAAAACAACTGCCTTTAGAAAAAGTAGTGATATTTGATATATAGGCTAATGGCTGATAAATGAGTGATTCTAAAGTAAGAAAGAAAATTACAGCAATAAAATATGATTTTTATCATCTAAACTCTATTTTTGCTCTTCTGTATGTTCTTGAGAATGAACTTGAATCATTGTCTGTAGTGTGGAATTACTTGTGAATTGGAGCAGAATATAGTTGTGTGTGTGCCATTGCATATCTGCTTATTTTAACTTAGGGTTTAATTCTATAGTTCTTTTTAGCAATCTTAATTAGAATACCATAGTCCTGAGTCAAATCAATCAATATGAAATCTATTTTACCCATGATAAACAAATGACTAGCTGATATTGTCAGCAGCTGCTGTGCCTGAGAAGTGAAAGAAGGCTATATTTGCTAGTGATTTTCTTACCATGAAAATTGCTTATGTCATGCATTTCAGAGACTCAATCAGAGAAAAAATTTCTCAGTGAAGAGTATAACAAATAAGCAGAAATATAATTTAGAACTTGAGCTCAGACAACTCAAGATGGTACAGTATAGAATCAACTTGATAGGAAAAAGAAGGTGAGAAAAAAAGGATGCCATCACATATTTTCATCTGCCTGAAAAAGAGAAAAAAAAAGTTGAGGAAAAAAGATTCTCCTTACCTTAGGATGGAATTTTCACTAATGGTACCAAACCTTTGAGAGCTTTGAATAACTCAGAGTGCCCTGAGGTTGATAGCAATTCCTTAAAATGTTACAGGTTCAGAGGTATTTTAACCGTAACGTCCCATTTCTGGAAAGCCTTGCTCTTTTGATTGTTTAGTATCTTTAAGATACCTTTCATTGTTACACATAAAAATATCCCACGGTGATTTTGACTGCATAGGAAATGTCTAATGTTTCAGTGAATAGATTTTGTTTCCTATTTGGGAGCTCTCAAAAATAATGTGTATGTGCTTTCCATTGATTTATTTACTTGTTCTAGCACTATGCTAGGCGCTGAAGAATCAAAAATGTTATTTCCTTGAAGAATCAAGGTCCAATATCAGTGATAGATGGGTATATACCCATTGAAAGTCAAACAAGTAAATGATAATAGAGATTTAGACCATGTTAAAGGAGAACAAATAGTTTATTAGCTGGTTTCATTTTTTAAAATAATATTTTTCAGCCTTAACCTAGCTTCAGGCAGTGTTATATGTTGTACATCCTTGATCACAGTTAGTCCTTATAAGACTCTTATGAGACAGGTATCACTGATATCCTCATAGTACAGATAAGCAAACTGAAGTTAAAAAGGGCTGCATTTCTGCTGAGTGTGAAATTAGGTTAAAAAGTCAAGCCCAATTTTTCTTTAAAAATCAAAATCAATTTCTACCTGTAACTATAGTCTAAATAATAAACTGTAAACCTAAAGAAGTTAGTAACTAAACCAAATTATTTGTTGGTTATAGGTTAAATGTTTTCAAGATTACTGTTTCTAATAACTTCATTGTACAAGAGTGCCAAAATCCCATTATAACTTCAGTTCAGGGCTGTGTGTCACCAATCATAATACTACTGGATGATTCTAAAGAGGAGACACTACAAAGAGAGAGAAAAATAAAACAAAATCTTTGCACATGAATGAATTTCAACCTGCAAACCCAAATTCCAAATAAGAAGTCATCTAATTATAAGAAAGATAGCCAAAATACATTTAGAATATAAATTCTATGTAGAAGAAATTGTTACAAAATTTTATAACATATGTGTTTATTCTAAATTTAAGAAATAAGAATAGATTAAAAGTAGAAAAAAATACTTTAAAACTTGTGAATAAAAATCTAGTTATTGAAATTTGAAAAATGGAATAATATTGCATTTGACAAGATACAGCTGCAGAAAGAATTAATGAATTGGAGGTTAGCACTGAGGAATAATCCACAATACAGCACTGAGAGATGAAGAAAAAATAAATATAAAAGAGCAACTACTGAAGATTGTAAAACAGATTGAGGAACTCTAATATTTACACAAAACAAATACCAGAAAAAGAGAGAATTGAGACAATGGCAGAAATGTAGTCTTTGAAAATATAACACAAAAAGAATATAAAGGTGACATTTTTGAAATCAATGCATAGCCTCTTAAACAACTTATTTTAAAGTCAGTATTTGTTATTTTTGGCTTAATTCTTTTTTTCAATTTTATAGGCATGTTTACATTTGTCCTTGAACTATAGGCATATGAATTAGAAATGCATTTATTCATATTTCTCTAATTTTCAATTGCTTGCTATGATACTGATTTATCATTAAAACTTCAGAAAACATTCTTATTCTTTTATAAAAAAGTTATAGTTTATTTAGCCTATCTAACTGTATAAAATGAAAATGTAATACACTTGGGGAAGCATATAACAAAATTAAAAGGAGAGATCTCAAAGTAAATCAGTATAAAAGTCAAGCTGAACATAACGCTCTTGTGTTTGCTGGAATGCAGCTGAATGCAATGTTAATATAAGAAACAGAAAATTGTGAGAGGTAATACAAGAAACAGAAAATTGTGAGAGGTCTTTAGAAAACAAAATGGAAAGTGTGAAGTATAACCAGTGACAATGTCTACCTAGCCAAATATTTTCAAAACAAAAATAATAATTATCAGAAGTTCATATGGAATACTTGTTTACCAAAGTAAAAATTTATTTTTATTTATTTATTTTTTTCAATTTGTCTTGCACTTTATTAGGAGGCACTGGGATGGGAAATGCTCTAAGATATTGCTGAGGTTTGGGGAGTTGCTACAGAATGCTGAAGGGCCTGCCTGCCAAGAAATGGACCAGAGAAATAAGTGCAATTTTATGACTTGGCTCTGCTGAGAATTTAAAGCAGGGGGCCTTTATTTTTTTTTTATTTTTTTATTTTTTTTTATTATTATACTTTAGATTTTAGGGTACATGTGCACAATGTGCAGGTTTGTTACATATGTATCCATGTGCCATGTTGTTTTGCTGCACCCATTAAGTCGTCATTTAGCATTAGGTATATCTCCTAATGCTGTCCCTCCCCCCTCCCCCCACCCCACAGCAGTCCCCGGAGTGTGATGTTCCACTTCCTGTGTCCATGAGTTCTCATTGTTCAATTCCCACCTATGAGTGAGAACATGCAGTGTTTGGTTTTTTGTCCTTGCGATAGTTTACTGAGAATGATGTTATTTTAAAATTAACTCTTAGCATTTTGTGTTAGATTGTGGTTCAATTGTATTCTTCCAGAAAATTGACTAATTTTGGTCAAATTTATCACATAGATAAAGATGTTCTTTAACTTAAAGATTCAGTTTAAAAATTAAGGTTGTGAGGTGTAGGACATAGTCATGCTGTTGGTTCTTTCAGATTAAAATTTGCTTTATCAAAACTAATTTCTATTCAGATTCTTAAGGTTTTGATATAAGGTTTTATTAAGATTTTAATACATAATATATATGTATTTAAGGTAAATGGTAATCGGTATTAAGGTATAATTAGCAAATAGGTGGGTCTTTGGTTATTGAGATATACAAGTTTCTATTTAAAATCTTATTAATAAATATGTGAAGACTATAAAGCATTCAGCTCCTTACCTTGTCCATAGAAAACACACAATATATATTATTTGAATAAATGAGTTAAATTTTGTTATTTGTAAGTGGTGCTTTCTTTTAGTTTCTGATTAGTTGTTATTTCATTATGCTGAAACATTCTATTAAAGTGAAAAATATATAAGGTGGTCATCTTTTCCTTCACAGATTTTCCAAAATTTAACAAATAATGTAAAGTACAGCCTATAAGTGAGACAAAGTGTTGAAAAATAAGGAAGAAAAAAGAGTGGAAGATAAGAAAGTAGTATGCAGTCTGGGTAATATCATAGGACTAAGATGTGTTTATTACTGTTTGTTGTAACACAACACATTTGGAAATTAAGATGGATCATCTTATAGTAGAAGCAATTTTATTATGAGCTTTTAAACCGTTCTTTAAAATACTTTTGTAAAGGAGATGCATTATATTGACAGTGTTAAAGAGTCAGCTGACTTTTAGAACATGGCAATCACTTTAAAAAAAAAAGAATTAACAATAACAACAGCAACAACAACAACAAAAACATGCCATGCTGTCTGAGAAGGAGAAGCATTATTTCATTTTGTATAGATTTTTAAAAAATATCCAAAGGGAGCAATGTCAGTATGAAGTTACATCAGATTAATAATCAAAGCCTATAGTTAAGCTGTTTTTAACTTAAGTCATACCCTTCACAGTACACGTCTAATACTCATAATCACATTTCTATCATTTATATTTTAAAGTGATCATATTAAATCTAATCTCCAAAAGTACATTAATATAAAGTTATTTTCTAAATCCCAAACACCTACATAAGAATACTCTAAATAAACATATTTAGAAATTATGTTTAGGCCCAACACAGTGGCTAACACTTGTAATTCTAGCACTTTGGGAGGCTGAACTGGAGGATCACTTGAGGCCAGGAGTTTGAGGCCAGCCTGGGCAACATAGTGAGACCCCATCTCTACTAAATAAACAAACAAATAAATAAATAGTTGGGTCTGGTGACATGTACCTGTGCCTGTAGTCCCAGCTACTCGGGAGGCTGAGGCAAGAGAATCGCTTGAGCCCAGGAGTTTAAGGCTGCAGTGAGCTATGACCGCACCACTGCACTCCAGCCTGGGTGGCAGACATAGGAATTGTCTCAAAAAGAATTATGTTTAAAGATCCATATTAAATTGATATGTACAAATCTTTGAGTAAAATATGAGTTAGAAAACACGATTTTATTTCCTGTACTATACTATAGATTTTTGAAAGAGCTTATGGTTAAAATCTAATTTTTAAATCAAATGCACAGTAGAATAAGTAATTTGATCAGTCAGAGATTGTTTGTTGAAAAGTTTTATAGAAGAGGTTTGCATAATTTTAAAATTTAGTGCAGAATTCTCCTGGCATGGTTAACTCTTGATACCTCACTCCCATATCTGAGTTCAAGGAGATACATTTGTTCAGCAATTATGTATTAGCTCTTTGGATCCCTCCTATACCTCTGAAGGCTCAGGATCCTGATAGGCAAATAGTTCCCTCGTTAAGTTCATCAACCTTTTAGGCTTTGCCCACCTCCATCTATGCAGGTCTTAGCCATGCCCATCAGCTTTCCTCTGACTCCTAGCATCAAGTCCAATTGTAATCTGCCAGAATCTCCAATTTTGTGCTAGTCTGTGTATCTTAGACACATAAATAGTAAAATAAATGAGAAATGGTTCTTAACTTTGGTTTGCTTACATTTTATAAAAGAGACACACGGTGTCTTAGTGTTCTCAGAGAAATAGAACCAACAGGAGGTGTGAGTGTGTGTGTGTGTAATAAATACATAGAGACAGAGGAAGTGATGGAGAGAAAAAGAGAGAGATTTATTACAAGGAACTGGCTCACATGAATGTGGAGCCAAGCAAGTCCCAAGATCTGCAGGGTGAGTCAGCAAGCTGAAGAACCAGGAGAGCCAATAGTTTAGTTTCAATCTGAGTCCAAAGATCTGAGGACCAGGAGAGGCGATGGTGTAGTTTCCACCTGAAGGGCAGCAGGCTGGAGACCCTGGAAAAGCTGATGTTTCTGTTCAAGCCCAAAGGCAGGAAAAAAGTCACTGTCCCAGGACAATGACTTTGGTTAGGAAATAATTCTTAACTTGAGGAAGAGTCAGTCTTCTTGTTCTATTCAGGTTTTCAACTGATTGTATGAGGCCCACCTACATGAGGAAAGGCACTTTATTTAGTACACATTTTAAAATTAATGTCACGTCAAAGCACCCAGAATGATGTCTGACCAAATACCTGGGAACTCTGTGACCCAGTCAATTTGATACAGCAAACCAACCATCACAATGTATAAACAAATAATTGTCTGTCTTTCTTGGATTTAGCTGCTTTTCCTCCATAAGATTCTGCCCTATTGTTCTTAGATGTCTAATGGTTCCTCATCCATGAACCCTATTAAAAATTGATTTAAAAATATTTCAGCTGTTGTTATTCTGTAATAAAATAAGTAGTTGTGGAGATTAGATGATGTCTAACTACTACAAAAGTAACAATGAACAAAATCAATAATTAAGGTTATGTACATTCTTTAATTGTGAAGTATGTTGGCAAGTTAGTTTGAAGAATAACTTTATGCTTTAATTCCACATTTATAGATACAGACCATCTTTTAAAATAGAAGCTGTAATCAAATTTACTTGCAGACTTCAGAAATGTTTTTCATTTTCAATTGGACATTAAATTTTCAAACATTTAAAAGCAAGCAATTAAATCTAACAATAAGCAAGTAAAGAGATTTTTAATTAATGTATGTTTTAGTGAAATTTTCCTTCTGTGAATATTAGTGGATATTTGCATACATATTAATACTCTTTTAGGTAAAGAATTAAAAGTTCAACTTTGATTAAATAATGCAATTACATTATTAGCTTTAGATTATTTTCTTCATGAAGATTTATATAACAAATGGTTTCAAACAGCCTCCCTGGTAATGTTTGTTCCGTGAAAGTATTAAATATCATTTTTTCCATGACTATTTGCAAAATATATTGTTTAAACATATCCTAATTTGAAGGAAGCCCAAAGTCAGAGAGAGGTCATGAAAAAACAGACTGGTAAAAATTGCTACAATTCAATTACATGATGTTTGCGATGAACAAGTTATCTTCTACGTTTTCTATACCTACCGTCTTATTTAATATCACTCTATGGCATTTACACTATCATTCCCATTTTCAGATGAGAAAACAAATATCAGATGTCAAGTAGCTTGTTTGAGATACAAAGTTATGAGGTGGCAGAGCCAGAATTTCTATCTCATTCTAGATAAATGATTTGCTCTAAGCCGGAGAAAAACTCCCCTTAATAAAGCTATTATAAACTCCTAAATGGTGGCTTAAATGTCAAATTTGACTTTGAACTCAATAATAAATAATCTGATATACATTTTTATAAATAAATCAGGTAATAAAGTCGGTTTTGCAAATTAAGTATTTAGAAATGAGATGTGATTATAAATTAATGAAAATAGCTCTCTTATATATAGATTATGAAGGCATTTTCAAAGTAGTTTGTTCCAAAAGTGTTTTGAACAATGCCAGTATTTTCAATGTAGGTATTATGCCATTGTGACCCAGAGTAATCAATGTACTATTGCTAATATCTAGTAAACATGTTATTGTTTATGTATAGCTTTATCAGTAGAAGAAATTTGGATGAGAACATCTAGCAGTTTACATAACAGCCCCATTTAATCTTCCTAACAGTCTTTTGATATGCAAGAGTTAGTGGTGATGACTGGTCCTGAGTTATGTGACTAGCAAACAGAAGACTCAGAACATTTGGCCCAGAGCCTGTACTCTTTCCTTGCACTATGCTGCCTTGGTATTTGTTACAGAACTGATAAAGTTTCAATGTTTGTCCCCTCCAAATCTCATGGTGAAATGTAATACCTAATGTTGGAAATAGAGCTGGTGAGAGGTGTTTAGATTGTGGGAGTGGATCACTCACGGCTTGGTGCGGTCCTTGTGATAGTGAGTTCATTCTTGCTCTGAGTTCTCAGGAAATCTAATTGTTTAAAAAGTGTAGCACCTCCCCCACCTTTCTCTTGTTTCCGCTTGCCATGTGATGCACCTGCTCCCCCTTCGCCTTCCACCATGATTGTGAGCTTCCTGAGGCCTCACCAGAAGCAGATGCTGGCATCACACTTCTTGTACACCCTGCAGAACTGTGAGCCAGTTAAACCTCTTTTCTTTGTAAATTACCCAGTTTTCAGGTTTTAGAGAAACATAAAAACAACCTAACACAATAACTCAAGAGTAACCAATAATCTCAAAGTTTGAATTAATATGCTGTTTGTTAATAAATGCTAAAGTTAAGATACTAAAGTTAAGGTCCTATAGGTAAACTCTGGGAAGCAGAATGAAATGACATTATTACAATGACTCTGTGGGTTAGTTAGGATGAGAAATTAATGAACGACCTCTTGCTGGTGCTCAGGTGACCCAAATAATATTTTAATTCAAATTTATTTTCTTGATATTTATTATGTTTTCTATGAGGAATTAGACAAAATTTTACGCAGTTAACTGTCTTTTGTCTTGAAAAAGAACAAGATTATTGAATAATATTGTGGAATCTTATGACCACATATTGTCAGGAGCTCAGGTGAGCTGAGAGAGACAGAGCTGGGCTGGCAGGTGTCAGAGTAGCCAATTAAAGCCACAAGCCAAAAGGAAAGATTTAACCTTTAATCATTTACTTTGATGAAGTGCAAAAGAGTACAAAAGAGAAGAAAATGTCAATTCCTAGCTGTTCCTTTTTTCCCTCATGGAGCGGTGCACAGTCCAGGGTCAGGTAGATAAGCAGAGACACAGGGATCATCTCTCTGTGGAGGGAGCCCCCAGATAAAAGGCTCAGGCAGTTTGTGGACAGTGAGATGGAGAGGAGGGTGGAGGGGAAGGGCTAGGAGTGGAAAAGTACAGGGCACTGAGTGAGACTGGGGAAAAGTGTCCTCAGGGTTTCTCCTTTGTTCTTCACTCCTGTGAGGCACCTGAAGAGAAGCTCTGCCCAAGGCCTCAAAGAGGCCTAGAAAGGGAGGCTCCTGGGCTGACAAGGCTAATGTGTAAAGAGCAAGACCAGCCAGGTGGGCCTGAGTCCTGGACTACAATTTCCTTCAGAATCTGCAGTGCTCCGTCTGTGCACCAAATCTGATGCAAGGTGTGCAGTTATCTCCCCGATGCCTGCTCAGTAAAGCTTTTGTAATTGTTTATGGTCAGGCCTAAAACATCACACATAGTTTTTTTGTGTTTTGTGTTTGTTTTTTTAGATGAATTTAATCTTATGGAAATATCTGATGAAGGCTTTAATATAAGTATATGTCAGGTAATTAAAGAAAAGTGAAAAATGGCTTTTATTAGAAGACAAAAGAATAAATTAGCACAAGTGAATATAAAAAATTAATACAAGTGTTAGATGTAAAGGAGATCATTGTAGAGAACTTAAAATCCCCAAGATAGAAAATATCTTCTCAGGAATCATTTTGAAATGATGAGATCATTTGAAAGATAGAACTGAGAAACATATAAAATGTGTCATAGGAAAAGAGAGATTTTTAAAATATGAAAGTAGAGTTAAGATATATGCTAGATAAGCTACGAAGCTTCAACTATATATAATTGGAATTTTAGAATAATAGAAAAAAGGGAAGACAAAAATTTGCGAATAATTCCAGTAATTGATGAAGGATAATAGATTGAGTTTTAACCAGGAGCTTGAATTCTCACTTATGACTTCAAATATAAAGTTGGTCAAAACCATACCTATCACATGGTTATCTGGTAAATGTAGTAGTATTCCTCCTCAGCCACGATAAACATTCCCAGTAAATCCTACTGCATCTTACATAATGTAATTTACAGGATAAGTTGACTTAAATGTTTCCTTTCTTCTTGGTAAGGAGAGTTGCACTGGTCTCTGATATTTAGAGATTTGTCATTCTAACATTCTTATTTTTTACTCTGGACTTCTTCAAAATGTCCACCAGCTTTAGGCTAAAAGAACTTGCGAATTTGAGATGCTCTTTTACCCAGCGGGCATTATTAGCTACATTCCGAGAGTATTCTTGGATAAGAGCAAGTATCACTCTTCTTTAATGCCCTTTTCTCTATTCAACACTAAATTCCAACTTGGAATTATTACCAACTGAATTTAATTACCTTATTAAGCAAATATATTGAAGTGCCCTTCAGAAAACCATGGAGCTTTCATAATACTTGCTGCACTGAAAATTATGCTTAGGAAAAATATTAGTACATACACAAAACATATAGAGAATATAGATATATTGACTATATAAATATATAGAGAAAGTTTGATTCTGCAATCTTTCATGCCACCTGGGAGAATTTTTATTCCAGATTTTCTTCTATGACATGTGGGTCATTCATATTGGGCCAAATTAAAAATGTAGGTGCGACTATAAGAGGTGAAACACATACAGAGCAGGACTAGTGTGCCTTAGAGAGATAAAGGCACTGGAGAAAAAATATTCAGGGCCTTTGTACTGTATTCTCATATCTGTTAAGAGAGGAGAGAAATGAAACACATCATAAGAGGATCAGAAGGTATGTAGTACAGCCACATGATGACACTATCATAAGGCAAACATGAGAAAAATCTGTTGGCTCTGATAAAGATGTTAATTTAAGATCACCCCAAATTGTTATTGTTTCTGGTTTTGTATTTTGTTTCATCTCAGTCGTTCAGATTACTTTGTTTCCTGGATTATGACAGGGTCTAAGAGACAGGATTCAATATTCCTGAGTCATAAAATCAGAAGGGTCATGAACAATTAGATAGAGAGTTAAATTCCGGCCATGAGTTAGGAGCATTGAGGGCAGTGTCTTAATATCCACATTCTCTGAATCTTCAGAAAACAAATGTTTAGGAATCTTTTAGAATTTAGAGGGAGGAGATTAACCAAATTTTCTAGCAATTGAAGGATGATAAATGATAAGAATTAATTACATTAATAATTTAAGGTGTATAAAAGTGTCATTCATAGCATTGTATTTAACAAGCTGTCTTTATTGTTTTAGTGTAAAAATAGTGATAATTCTTTTTATGGATTTGTTCATTACACAGTCCTCAAACTCTATTTTCTCCATAAAATCTTAAATACCTCTACAGTCAGTTCTCTATGTTGGTAATTTTTTCAAGATCCTAACCCTCATATTTTGAAAAGGTCTATTATTGATCCACAAGTTGCCTATGAAATACACCTTTATACTTGTAGTGGAATCACTTTGTAATAATAAAGTTTTAAACCTAGAAAACCCAATATCAACTGAAAAAATATTATAAACATTAAGAATTTCAGTAATAATTTTAGGTACCAAATTAATAGTTTCACAAGTAACAAAAGTCTATAGAGACATAAACTTTATATATATGTAATATGTATATATAAATGTATGTATAAATATATTTATCTCTGTGTATATATCTATATACCCACAGATAATATATATGATACATATATATACAGATGAGTAAAACAATTACTATAAAAGCACATTTCTTATTTTATCTGTAGGTATGTTTTCTTTGCTTTTGTAGATAGTCATAACTTTTATTATAATTTCTGATTCACTGTTTTATTTGTGTATGTGTGTGTACGTATACACACAAAAAATTTCTGTCTCTGGAAAGTTTTGTGTCTTATGAAACTATTAATTTGGTACCTAAAGATATTACTGAAGTTCTTACTGTTTGTAATATTTTATCAATTGACTTTGGGTTTTCCAGGTTTAAAATTTTATCATCTATTTTTCTCTTCCTTATCAATTTTTACATCACTAATTTAAATCTCTTTCCTAATTGTGTAAACTAATGGCTGTAGGAAATATATATTTAAAAATGCTGATACTCATCATTTGACCTATTTCAGAATTCGGTGTGAATGGCTTTAGTATATCCACATTAAAAATGGAACTGCTTGTTAATATATTAAGATTTTTCTAATAACATTCATGAAGTACAGTGGTTTGCATTTTTATAACTTAATCTTTTAAGGTTTAAGATCAATATTAAACTTGTGTCATAAAATAATTTAAAAGTTTTTCTTATTTGTGCTCTGAAACAGTTTATCAATATTTGAATTTTCTGCTTTTTAAAGGGTAAAGCTTCTGCATTTTACGGTAAACCTTTCACCTTCAGGAATTACATTTTGCTGCTGCTTTCTTAAACATGATGCTGCTAAAGTCTTTCATCACTCTTCCTGGCTCTCTTCTCGTTCTCTTTTGTGTCACTTTTGCCTGATCTCAAGTTGTATACCTCTTATATGAATCTGAAATTTTATTAATTTCCAGAATTCTTCTGAAAATGATGTTTGTAGCTTGTTTGTTTTTCCTTCTGGTTATATTTCTATGATTTCTGGGACTTACCTATGTTCATGGGGGATTTCTCATGTTTTCAGGTTTTTTTTTTTTTTGCCAATTTTCTTAAAACTATAAATCATGCTTAATTAATTCATAATTATTCATAGTTAGTTCGTAATTGCATCTTGAGAATGATATAGAGCTTGGATCTGGAAGTAGTGATTTACTAAAATAAATGCTGACTGCCTGTGTGCATGAAGGAGATTTTGATAAACAATGGGATTCTATAGTGGACATTTTGGTCACGTCTCCAGTATTCATTCTAGCCCTCACCCATTGTGTGGCAATTCTGGAGTTTCCACAGATTGACCTTACACTTATTTTTAGCCACAGGTCTAGTTGGCTGAAACTAGTCAGGACATGGCATTATCCTAGCCATATTGATTTTCTTTTTCTCCCAAAGAAAAGTAGACATCCTAGGTGGATACAGTTATATGTTTATTTCTGTTTGGAAATCAGTGGTGGAAAATAAGACTTTGTGGAATTGTACTGTGAAGTTTTCATCCACTTCACAGCCACAAAGAGAAGTCAAGCTTAGGATGCAGCTGAGGACTTGAAGATAAAGTGGAAAAATGAAAAGAAAATAAGTTTTCAGTGCTCTCATTGAACTGTGGAAACAAAACTATGTTGTTCCCTTCATTTCTGATTTTTTTTCCATCAGTCTTAGCTAATAACTCATGTTTAAGTCAGTTTATTTTTGGAGAGGGGTATACATTCAAGGAGCTGTCCCACAAGACCCATAATTACTCTGATATCAATTATAAGTCTAGGAGTCCTAAGACCAACCTCATATTCCATAATTTGCTACAACTCACAGAACTCATTAAAAGCTGTAAAGCTCAGAGTTTCAGTTTATTACAGTGAAAGGATACAGATTAAAATCAGCCAAGGGAATAGATGATGAAACAGAGTCCAGGAAGTTTGGAAGCATGGGTCTTCTAGATTTTCTCACCCACTGGAATAATGTACAGTGCTATTTTTCCCCAACAGTGATATGTGAGACTACACTTGGAGTGTTGACAGCGAAATTCATCCAAGCTTTAGTGTCCAGAGATTTTACGGGGGCCCCATCACACAGACACAGTTTACTGCCATTGTGGTTGAACTCCATCTCCAGTCCCTCCAGAGGTTCATCTGTTACAATGGCCTAAATTCCCCTACACTAAATTGTATTATTAAATTTTTTGATATGGCTAAATTCCACCCCAAATCACATTGATACACAAGCTGGAGTAACCCAATGCACTCCGGCAAACAAAGACAGTCCTTTCAGATGTGACATTCCAAGGGCTTAGCTATTACTGACCAGGACCCAAGGACAAAGGGCAGACATCTCTTTAGGCAAAGTTAAATTCTTTACTACATGCTGGGCAGTGCTATGGTTCTAGTTCTTTAAACTAAGAAGCTAGGGAAGAGACTGATAAGATGTTTTTGTCGGATTTGACTCATCATAGGTAGTTCCATTTAGAATAAAAACATTGAGTTCTGAAATAAAAAAAAAAAATTCTCAGAAAAGTGACAGATTTAGTTTTGTTTGTTTGGTTGGTTGGTTGGTTTTGACAGAGTCTTGCTCTTTTGCCAGGCTGGGGTGCAGTGGTGCAATCTCGGCTCACTGCAACCTCCCCGACCCGGCTTCAAGCGATTCTCCTGCCTCAGCCTCCCGAGTAGCTGGGACTACAGGCGCACACCACCACACCCAGCTAATTTTTGTATTTTTAGAACGTCGTTTCACCACGTAGGCCAGGATGGTCTTGACCTCTTGACCTTGTGATCCACCTGCCTTAGCCTCCCAAAGTGCTAGGATTACAGGCGTGAGCCACCGTGCCTGGCCAGTTTGATTTTTTTAAATTACCGAAATAATTTCTAGATGTATGTTTCTCACAGGTTTTTAAAATGTCTATAAATCCCTATGTATTTCTTCATAGTATAGTAATGTTTAGGTACTGCATTAATTTGTTTTTATGACATCAGCTATTGTCTCTACAACCTCAGAATATGGTTAGACTATTGGTTGGTACAATAGAGACATTATATAGTTGATATTATTAAAGCTTACTAAAATAGGTGAAATTACCAAAAACTTACACAGCAGACATAACAAACATAACCGAATACAAAGGTATAAGTTAATCCTCTTGCACAGTTTACCTAATATTTATTGTAAAAATAGCAGTTCCTTTTTAAATAGGGAAATTATTTCATTTCTAACAATGAAAGCACGTGTAAGAAATCAAAAAATAAATCACACTGAGTATATAAACAATACGTTCTAGAGAGTAGTAGTGAATCCTTGATGTAAAGATACTGACACAAGAGTGGTAAAAGAATACAGTTACAGACTTTGGTTGTTCATTCTTGTTATTTTCTTGGAAAAATTAATTTTGGTGGCATTCATATGCAATGAATATCCAGGAATTCCAATGCTATATACTTTGACTAAGTGTGTCTATTTTGAATTCTATAATGGGTTCCTGGAGATAAGGAAGGAACCAGCATTGCTAAGGGAAAGTAACATATAAGGCACCTCTATGAGATGTCCATAGAAAAATATAAAGTAAAATTCTGACTTTGGGGATGCTCATTTGCTATTACCTCTGACTCCTTTGTCCTTTGTCAGTATTTAATAAAAGTAATCCTCTTCAGTCTCCCTGTTCAACTATCAGATTTTTAAGAATATGGAAACAGAAATTCAGGTAAATAAGTTATTTAGTCCAATGATAGGCCTTTCCCAGCAGTGCACCAGTGAAGGTTTTGGGGTCTTTCAACAATGTAATTGGTAAACACAAAATTAGATTCAGTATTCAGTTGTTAATGAGCAGTCTCGACTTCACTGCTGTTAAACTTTCTGTGCCTTGCGTGTTTGTGTTGCCTAATTTGATGTGCTTGTGGAGAGATCCATATAGGTGCTTGAAAAAAAAACCAATCCCTGAGATAATTGGGCATTTTTAAAATAAAATGCACCCTTGCAATTTTATGTAGAGTGATCTTTTTAAATTATACATAAACCATAGTTTCCAACAAGGTTCTTTCAGACATAGAATAGGGACTTTTCTGTTTTTCTACTCTTTCCATCAGAATATTCTCAAACTGTAGATGCCACATCACAATTCTGTTGCTAAAGTTTATTTTTTCCATCATCTGTTGTAGTAATGTTCATAGTGAAGTTTAAAAGAACACTTGTTGGAAAAATGTACCGCGTTCTTTGCCTAGTGAAATATGCTGAGCTTTTGTAGGCACGCTTATCGCTCTCTTTATCTGTATAGGTCCATTTAGTACTATTTGTTCTTTTAGTATCAAGGCTACTGTAATGAGCAGAAACCATCCTTTTCAGATAACAGTACTAAAAATTAGTTGAAATAAATTTAAAAAATATTTCCTTAAAATGGCATAATGCTTCCAAACATAGATTTCAAAGTACGGGAGATATTTTGGAGAATATCCTTTGAGGAATAAACAACTATATGTTTCAAATTTGTAACCGTTAAACTTAATAATATCTAGTACTCAAAACTCTAGATGGTGATACACTTTATCAGTAATAATTAGCCTGGGTGTGCTTATTAGATTAAAACGGCAATACGATGTCCTACTTAAAAAATTTTAAAAAAGGATGAAGCTAATAGCTCGCCATCTCACTGGGTATGCAAAATAGAAAACAAATGGCATTGTGCTGCTTTTGTTATTCCTTGATCTTGATCTTTGTAAATCTGTCTCTGAAAGAAAAATGTGGTGAAATATTTTCTAGATTGGCCATTAATTTTTATAGCAAGAGTGACAAACATTCAGATTAATTTCAACACCTTCAGAAAATTAATTTGACTTGTGTTCACAAAAAATTTCTTATTCAAAAACATTTATGTAATATACATTAGTGATCATCTAGCACATACAGAGTATTCTGCTTGATGCTATGAAGATAAAAATGAGCCAGACATAGGCCTTCCCTTGAGCCAGTTAGTAACCATGAAGAAAGATGAAGCATACATGGCAAACTATAATATAGTGAGAAATAAAGTAGTGTTATGAAAGAAATGTAAATAAATGAAACTTCAGGAGAGAAAGATTTATTTTCCTTCCAGCTTGGGGGATCATTTGGAAGTCCTTTTATCCAGGACTTGAGAGAAAAGATGTAGGGAACAACTGAGATAATTGACACTCCACATAGAGGAAATATTAAGTGATCAAAAGTCCAGAGATGCAAATACTTTTTTTTTCCACAGCCCTTTATTGTAGGGTATAGAGATGCAAACACATGCGATGTGTTTGTGAGATGTGAAAGATTATTTCCCTCGACTCTAAGGGACATCAAGGAGAAAAACTGGAGATAATTGAAAAGATTCTTGGTTCAAGACACTCATTTAAGATGATGACTTACTGTCTTAATTTTCTGCTGCTATGATAGAATATCACAGACCAGGTAATTTATAAAGAAAAGAAGTTTATTTGGCTCACAGTTCTGGCAGCTGGGAAGTCCAAGAACATGGCACTAATATCTGGAAAGGGTCATCCATGGCAGAAGGCATCATATCGTGAGCAATCACAAGAGACAGAGAGAAGGCAGCAGCAACATTTATTCTCTTATTAGGAGCCCACTCCTTACTAACCCACTTCTGCAATAATGGCATTAATTCATTCATGAAGGTGGCGCACTCATGACCTAATGACTTCTCAAAAGCCCTACCTCTTAATACTATTACAATGGCAATTAAATTTCAGCATGAGTTTGGAGGAGACATTCAAATCTTAGCACTCACTATGGAATTTTAACCTGTCTAGGAGTATTTTGGATACGTCAATCAATCTGAAGCCAACATCCAGCAAGAAAGCCTCAGAATTTAGATTTTATGGTGAAATTTAAACTGGTCTCTAGAGGTAGCTTATAACTTTGCCTGCCATCTTGAGTTCCTGCAGCTGGAATATAGGAGCAGTAGAATACTAATAGGTGTGATTCCTCTCATGCCTTAGGGGAGAATACAGAGAATCCTGTTTTCACACAATGTGTCTTTTATGTGTAGGCCTTACTACCCCTTTTCTGTTGAACAACTACTTATAATGTGCTAGTGCTGAAGCTGCACACAGACACACACACACCCCCAAAACCCTACTTATGAGGGTGTATTGTTACTTTTGATTTTAGATGTAGAAGTTGAGTTAGAGTTATGGGATAACTCTGAAATTGAAAGTAAGATTTGATGCCAAAGCTAACCTGTCCACTATTTAATCTCATAATCTCATACATTATAATAGTCCCAAAGTTAAGTGCTCAACTGACTTTTTAAAAAAGCAAATTTATATATTTACATACATGTATAAATGTATGTATACATATATACATATATGTGTGTGTGTATATATATATATATTTATATATGTATATAATCTCCAGGCAGATTCCTATGTACATAGAGTGCAGGAAGCTTGATTTTGATTTTGATGACTGGTGCCTGGAAAGAGTAAGACTGTTATATCATTAAAGAGTTAAATACAGCCCACCTTATTGATATTATACATTAAGAATAGACAAATTTAGTAAATAAATAGAATTTGGAAGTATTTGTGTCATGTGCCACAAGTTACAGTTATTTAAGTTAAAGACATTATAACCATTTGGCCACATTAATACAATTATCTCCAGCTTTGTAATCTTTGTAAGCATAGAGAATTCAGTGAAATAGTATTTGGTCTCAAAGACCATAAAACACTCAGATCTCATTTATTTGAATATTATTTCAAATACATACTATCCTGCAGCATGATAGAAATCCGAATGCTAAGAAGATTGCTAAGCACACGTAAAACTATCTGGCACTAATTTAGTAATATACAAGAACACACTAAGCACAAACTTTGAATAGTTGGACTCTAAAGTGTCTGGTTCTGTAAACCAACACTGTCCTACAGATGCACTCCAAAGTTTGGCCCAAAATACGTTTTTCCTTTACATAGTTACTTTTTAAAAATAACATATTTCGATGTGATTAAAAGTAGGTTATATAAAGGAAGGAATTCTGCGGCAGTGTCCAAGCTTCAGCTGAGCCAATTTTTGCTGGCAGTATCTTATTTGAATTCATTAGCTTATAAGTTCAGGAAAAATAGAAGATCCACAAAAATAAGGTTGAGAACCATAAATCTTAATACAAAGCACTACATATATATAATTATTATAATTAATTGAGTTTTTTGTTTGTTTTCCTATTACCCATATAAATGACAGGCAACAAGAGATTAAGCTTAAAGAACTATGCTGTTTTCTTGAGTAGTCCTCTGTCTTAAGTTTGCTAACATACATGAAACACGCACGAGATCTTAACTTGATGTTTCTCAAGGAGGAATATAGGACATTAACTCTACATTCAAGAACATGTCTGGAGCCTCCCATTGATATTCCAGGAGGTGCTTTTACCACACTAGCCCTCTACCCCTCAGTTACTTGAGAGGTGAGAAATTCACTTCTCCAATTATTTTCTCAACTTAGGTCTATCACAGATAAGTTATATTGGACAAGTATTAATGAAACACCCACTGTTTGCCTTTTATGAAACTAAAAAAATTAAGTACAGAGTTAGAACACACACACAAATCAGTATATTTATTGAGTGCCACCGAGTGACAATTAGAAAGATATTTTTACATGCTATAGTGCTTATCATAGGATTTTTTCTCAGCATAGTCATTATAGTAATAGGTCCTCTTAAATAATTGATAAATGCCAAATCCTTTCATACTAAGTTTCAAGACATTTTAAACAATATTATACTTGTAATGTCAGAGGACAGGAGATTCAAAGATGTGGCAGAATATCCAAGGGCATTTTCTATAGTCCAGTTAGAATACCAGAGATGGTAAACTTTTATGGCTTCCAAGCTGTATTTTTAGGGTTTTCCTTTCAAAGGTAAAACTCTTACTAATTTTCTGCATCCAGAAGTATTTACTTCCCTTATATTTGCAATCAACTGTGTACCACAGTGCTCTTTTGAGAGCAGACGTTAAAGTATCTGTAAAGGCCTTGTTTGATTGTAAATATTATACATTGGATTATGTTTATGCAAACTTATCTTAGCTGTGTGTAAAAATAAGACTGGCTTTTGAAAAATGCTAAGTGCTATGTTTTCCCCCAGCTTCAGTTGAGGCAGTTGATTGGAATAAATTGAGAAGGATCAATATTGTCATGAGGCTGATAGGATATGAGTTTTTCAAAAGCTTAGGAAACTTTTTTGTCCATGAATAAGATGTAAGATAATAAAACCTTATATATTCAGAGAAAAAAGTCTACTGCAGCAAATTTAATTAAGAGACAGAGGTGTCTTGTTAGGAAGAGAGTTACCAAAGCTGTTCTGACAAAGGTAACTGCCTTTTCTGAAATGGAAGAATCTGATGATACGTATTGAAGATCTTGTTGCTCTTTGCAATGAATATGTGATTTGCAATAAATATGACTTTTTTTAAAGTGAGAGCTTTTACTACCTAAAGTTGCTTACAGGAGGCTATATGAAAATGTGAAAAGAAAATATGGGATCATTGGTTTTTGGAGCAACTTAAAAAGTCTCTCAAATCTCCTGACTTCCTAATTGGGGAAATTATTGCAAATGATGTAAAGTCTGTTTTTCATCATCCTTTCTAAACTTACCCTGGTTTGTATTTTTATATTAAGTTAAATTATAACTGATTAATATTCCTTTATTTTTCACATGAAATGTATATTTATCATGGAAAAAAACCCCATCAGTCTAAAGTAGCAGTATTTCACTTGGCAAGGGAAAGGCAAAAGGGAGCATTAGAGAGGAACCATCAGGAAAATTTTAGGATGCTCTAGGCTGAGGAACATTGGTAATGAAAGGTTACTACTGTGGAGATAAATGAAGACCACCCATTTGGTCTTCATTTGCATTTGGCAGAAAATCGAAGGCAGGCAGAAACGTGCATTAGGTTTACAGTGCAGAAAGAGAAGGTTTCAGGTCTGTGCTCATTGGAGACTGTAGGGTTGGGGAAGCTGGAGGTGGGCTAACAAGAAGTGAGGCACCCTATGTAGGTTAGGGGAGCATATTTGGCTTTTCCTGGATGGTCTTGTTTAGAAAGTGGGGGTGAAAATTAAAGAAGCTATCAGTTGTTGATCAAATCTGGCTGTTTTCAGTTGATTGCTTAAAGTTTTGGTTTGGCTTTTTAAACTGACATTGCAGATTATAAATTAGATTTCTACTTTTATATGGGGTCTGGCCATTGTCAATTTGTATATTCAGTGTCTCACTATAGACCCAGGTCTCTGGTATGCCTATGTGTGCATGTATTAATATTTGGATCTCAAACACGTATTTACCATAAAATGGCATGCCTTCCATTAATAATTGCACTTGTGGGCACAGGAGTAAAATCTGCACACCAATAGGCTAGTTGGCTATGATTTTACCATGTTAAATATATCAAGCAGAATGAAACAGCAGCAGAAGCTAACACCAGTGCAACTCTATAATTAACCACAATATTAATATCATGACTGTGCTTGTTTGCAAAAAAGAAACAAAAATGACTTCCAAAGACCAATTTTTATAGTAAGTAATATCTCCATTTGTCTTTCATATTTCAAAGAATGTTCAACATGATGGCATTATTGTAATTGAATTACTTTCTCCATTTAGGTAACATTAACACTGCATTCAATTTTTCTGTCTTTTTGTTGCGAATTGCATATTTATCAATTGTATTATGTGCCTCTGTTTTTAGAAACTGGATGAAAACCACACTAATTTATCCAAATTTTAATTTCCTGAATAATGAACTTTAGCTCCCATAAGAGCTAATATTTTCAGCAAAATTTATCAGACTATTCAACTCCAATATTTATTTATACTTTCTTCAGTTTTTTTCTTGAGAAAATAAATTATGAATATGTCCAATATGCTAGTTCTAACATTTAACAAGATAACACATGGCTTTATAAAATGACACTCAAAAAGAAATACAAAGTTAATCTGTAATTCTGTTCTAGTAGTTTATAGAGGTCTGGAGCCAAAGATTTGTTGTTCTCTCTCTGCACATCACAATGCCCTAAGAAAGCTTTTATTCAAAACTGAAAATCTGTCTGCATATTTATAAAGGAATTTTCACTGGTGAATCTGTAATACAAAGTTAATGTTATTAACAGGTTCTCCTTCAAAAGTAAGTTCTCCTAAAAATGATAATTTTACTTTCCTTACCAAGTCATTTAATCAAAACAACTAAAAAGAGAATTTACTGTGGGAGACTCACTAGGCTTTATGGAAGACAGAAAAAAAACCCAAAAAAGACAGAATCACTGCCTACAAAGTTACCAAATAACAAAGTGTGCTTAAATAAAAAGAAAAATAGCACTATATTAAAAATGTCCAATAAAGTCAACCTTTGCTTCTCAGTTACAGTCCATTGTAAGACACAAAGCATAATTTGTTTTTCATCCCATGCCAGATCCTGATATAAGTTATCAAAACGTCCCTCACTTTAGAATTCAACTGCTGCTAAGAATAAAACTTTTCTTCCAATGGATCTAAATAAGGAAAAGGAACATCTTCATTTCTGTCTATTTCATATACTCTAAGAATCCCCTCTACTTGGGGAACGTATATTAGTGTATTAAATTGTCAGCAAAAACATATTTGGAAGAAAATAGTGGTATGGGTCAAAAGAGTAGATCCTTAGATCATATATTTAAATCGGAAAAGAAACACACTTAAAGAAAAGAAAGAAAAAAGAAGAGTAGAATGAGATGTTTGTCATAACTACCTAAGGATGAGAGTTCCACCAATGTGCTACAAAATATTCTATGTAATTTCCTTACTGTGTTTTACCTGCTGTATAACTTGCTTTGATTAAATGTAGTCTCATCATTGACATATCATCTGAAAGCTTAGAAAACATTCCATTGAAGAGCTAATCTAGGGTTAGAATAACAGTTAAAACGCACTAGCTCTCATAGAATTTCTCTCATAAATAACTCTAAATATCAGGCATTCTTGATTTTTCCAGCTCATGAATAGATTTTTCTTTTTTAAGTAGAGAGAAATTTCTGTTGCAAGTGAATCATTAAATGTTGGGAACAAGCAGAGTAATTATAAAATACTTCAGGAAGTCTATCAAACTGTCTAGGGATTCCCCAAGGTACTATAAGTCTGACAAATTTGGCATTTTCTACTAGTCTGAGGAGAGACTGGACAGTCCCCAATACGTGTATTACAATTAATGTTTTCGTTAAGTACCTTCATTTCCTTAAAACTTAATCTAAGTTGGCCGGGCACGGTGGCTCATGCCTGTAATCCCAGCACTTTGGGAGGCCAAAGCGGGCAGATCACCTGAGGTCAGGAGTTCGAGACCAGCCTGACCAACATGGTGAAACCTCATCTCTACTAAAAATACAAAAATTGGTCAGGCGTAGTGGCAGGCACATGTAATCCCAGCTACTCTGGAGGCTGAGGCAGGAGAATCGCTTGAACCTGGGAGGCAGAGGTTGCAGTGAACTGAAATCGTGCCACTGCATTCCAGACTGAGTGACAGAGTGAGACTCCGTCTCAAAAAAAAAAAAAAAAAAAAAAAAAAAAAAAAACACACACACAAAAAACAAAACCTAAGTTGTTAACTGTGAGCTAACGAAATCAACTTGTATTCGTTTTCCTTTTTCATCTCTTTGACATGATGAATGTATTTTATTTTTATATCGGTTTTCTTAAAATGCATTCGTTCATATTGACTATTATGACAGGAGTTTAGCTAAACACTTAATTGACTCCTGAGTTTCCTTCGGAAGTTCAGGTCCAGCCCTTAATGAGATTATGATCCTGTTGTAACTGAAAAATCAAAGTAAATGGGTATGGGTTCGTGGCTTAAGAAAAGATAATTTTGATGACTAGTAGCTCTGTGAGGAAAAACTTTCTTTCCTCTTTTTTCAAATGTCTTCTCCTTAAGACTCTGAAATTCTTCTGGTCTGTTATAAAATACAATTTGAGTATGAAAATAGCTACTATATGAAAAAACCTTCGTACTGTGCTTGCAATACACTAAATACTGCATAAATATTAGCTATTATTAGTAGAAAGTGGGGCTGTTCGCTGTGGAAAAGAGGCTTCCTTTTTCCTCTGTCATTCAGTACAAACATGTGAAAAGCCCTGGAATAACCTGTAAAGTTTATTCCTATTTTATGAGTTTCAGTAACAGCTACTTCAAGGCCATACATACAATACTTCTGTACAAACCCCTTTTCTTAGAGCCACTTTACTTATCTTTATGACAGAAAAATAGATATGAAATAAATTTTTTGACAGTCTTTTGCCAACACAATAAAAATATGAACCAGGAAGCTAAGTAAAGTTTTGTTTTGTTTCGTTTTCTCTTTACCCTCTGAATTCCTTTACTTGATCTTGCCTCTTTTGTTCATTTAAATCCCGGGTATGTCCTCTCTACCCACCAACTCTTGATACAGAATCTTTCCACATACAAACACATGCTCTTCATTGATCTCTATACCTTTGTTTCTCCAAATCTTTAAAATTGGATATTTTGGTGACTTTAAAGATTCTCAAGCATTTTCATATTTCCCCATGTCTTATTTGCACAGCTCTTTCTGCGCTAATGCTTCACTTGGTATCAAGGTATCAAAGCTGAGTCAGCCCTAGAATCTGTCCTTGAAGTCCAGGGTCTGTGAGGAACTAAAAGTTTCTTGTAAGTATGATGAAACATGCGAAAGCATCGTGCACACATTACTATGGTAACAAAGAAAGGATGAGCAATTCTATCTCAGAAAGTTAGTGCTAAAACCATCACTCACATGAGGAATATTTGCCTCTACATTGGAAAAATGAATCAGAGCCTTGTATGGAAAGACATCCCAGATGGAGGGCACAACATTTTCAGAGACATTTGCCCAGGAATCACAGTAGCGGAGAACTGTGGCATTGCTGGAGAGAGGAGGAGTGGGAGAGATGCTGGAAAGAAGAAAGGCGATGGAATAATGAGAGGACCTCACATCAACCTTCCAGCTGTAGGGTTCATTTTATCCTCATTTCACAGAAGAGGAAAATGAGGTCCATAGAGTAAAAAACGACATAGAAATAAACAGCAAGAGCTCAAATTCACGACCAGATCTTCTCCTAAAACCCATCGTGCATGCTTTCTGCTGCAATATATGACTAGTTGGAATTTTTTTAATCAAAGTATTAAATCCCTAATTTAGATACAAGAAATTAGACTTTAGTATGGTATATGCTAAAGGGATCTTTTAGACAGAGCTCCTTTGACAGGTGTCCCAATTACCTCATAAACAAGTATTTTCCTGAATGTATATTGTTTCTTTTCTCATCCTAAAGAAGTTGGAAGTGAGGAGAAAGAGAAGAAAGAAAAAAAAAAAACAAAACTAACACTGATTGGGTGTCTTCTGTGAGCTACAGATTATTTTATATATTTTATAGGTATTTTGTATACTATATTATTTGAATCCTCACCATTTTGTGAGTTAGATATTATTGCCACTTTTAAAGATGAGGGCTCTGAAATTCAGATATAAAAAAACTTGCTCCAATGACTTGTCCAGTCATGCAGCTAGTTAATGGTCAACCTCAAGTTAGAATAGGAGTTAGCTTGACCCAGACCCAGATCATCTCATTCCTTTATCTAACTGTGCTTCTTGTGAATGGGCTCAACATTAAACTCAAAACAAGGCCAATCAGTAAACTAAAACATTGATGAAGGAAACGTTTCAGGGCAATGTCTCTAAGAAAGGACATACCTTGGCAAAGGAAGTAACATGGCATTTTCAGCTTAAATAATAAGCTTATATTTGAAATAACATTTGGACTTCAAATTTGGACTCCAGACAGAAAGAATGATGAGATCGGGGAACTATATGAATGACAAAATAGACCATGAAGCAGCATGAAGAAGAAACAATGAGTGAATGGGAAGAGATACACTACATAAAATGGGGGATATAGAGTTTCTTGTTCTCAAGGGCTTTATTTACCCATTCAAATCATATCTGTCTTATAAGTATGCCCAAAATCTGTGACTTCATACGTTAGTCCCTCCTTATTGATGGGGAATATCTTCCACGGCCCCTAGTGAATGCCAGAAACCACAGATAGTACCAAACTCTAAATATAATGTTTTTTCTATGCATACTTAGTTATGATAAAGGTCAGTTTGTAAATTAGGCACAATAAGAGATTAGCAACAACAACTAATAATTAAATAGAGCAATTCTAACAATAATAAAAAAGTAATAAAAACTGTAATAAAAAGTTATGTGAATGTAATCTCTCTCTTTCCCTCAAAATATCATATTGTACTGTTCTCACCTATTTTTGGACCATGGTTAACCATGAGTAACAGCTACTGTAGAAGATACAACTGCAGGTTAAGAGGAACTACTGTATTTACCAAAGGATCATTGTCCCATATAGTCACATTGTCTTCCAGAATCCCAAATAGCTAAACATTTACAAATTATGATTGTTGACCAACCTAAATTCTAGAACACATTGATACTTTAGCAGAAGAGGGTAATTAACTCAAGCTCCTGCCTTAGAAAACATCAAGGTTTGAGAGACTGCTCACCATCAAGAGAGGGCTTCAATACTGGTCTGAGCCTTGTCTAGTCACCTTCACAGATCTTGGAGACTCAAGTTAACTCTTCAGTATTTAGCTACTTTTATCCAGGGCACTCATAATCATATGCAATCCTCTGTATTTCTATTCTAAGTGGTATGTCTTGCTGAAGACAGAAACATTTAACTACTTGACTATATGAATATAATGCATTACTTAGAATAAAAACAAAAAAGTTTGGCATTATAGTTTTTTTATTGGCCAGAAATTTTGCTGGTATTTGAGCTATATGTCACTTAGATGAAGAAGTCATTGTGATAATTTTTATTATTAATAATAATAGTGTAAATTATAAGCATAGTTTGTTAAACATGTGCAGATGTTGTTTCTGGACCAGGGCAAGATAGTAAATATTTTGGCTTGTGGGCCATGTGCTATCTGTTGCAACTACTCAGCTCTCCTTGCACAAAAGCAATCAGACAATGTAACAGTGAATAGACATACCTGTATTCCAATAAGACTTTATTCATGAACAGTGAAATTTAGATTTCATATAATCTTCACGTCATGAAATATTGTTCTTTTTAATTTTTTCAACTGTTTAGAAATGTAAAAACTATTCTTAATGCATGGGCCGTACAAAAAGAAGGGGTGGGCTAGATTTACATGGGGGCTTTAGTTTTACAATGCTTGCTCTAGACAACTACCTTTCTCATCATAAACTTTGTCATCTATTTCAAGACTTCTCATCCATATTGCATAGTTAATGAAACTAAACATAGGAACATCAAACTGACTTAAACATCACATAGCAAGCGATTGCAAAACTTTGGCAATTTTCTTGACTTCCCTGAATCTCAATGTCTTTATATGTATACTGGGGAGAAATACATTTATAGAGATATTATGGGATTTAGTGAAATATTTATTTATTCAATTATTATTAAGTTCTTTCTAGTTGCAGAGTCTTCCCTGAAATACTAAAGTTCAGAAAATATACACTGTAAAAGGTAGATCTTGACCCTGCCCAGATGAGGTTTAGAATTAAGTTTGTAAGACATAAGGTAAGTATGAAGTTATAATTAATGTGATAGAAGCACTGATGAAAAGAAAAACTATGGGCGAAAGGGAGAATATAGCACAAATGCATATTCCAAGTTCAGGAAAAACCTCCTGGAAAATAGTTGTGTCAAACGGGGCTGTGAAATGATTCACCGAACTGAAGACATGGGAGAAAAAAAACAAATGGACAAACAACATTTCAGGCAAAGGCAATGCCATGGGTAAATTCCAGAGGTGACAAGGAGTTGGCCCATTAAGAAACTGAAAGAAGTTCACATGACTAGAACACAAACTTCAAGACATAAATATAAAACTGGACTCAAGAAATAATGCTAGAGAAGTAAGAAGCCATATAAAGACATGTTCATAAGTCTAGAAGTGATCTTAAGAACAAAGGAAAGTTCCTGAAAAGTTGTGAGCAATGAGGGCATATTATTAGACGTGCATTTTGAAAAGGTCATTCTACTGCAATTTGAAGAACGGATTCGAGAGTGGCAAGAATGAGTTCAGGCAGGCCAGTTCAAAAGTAAATGCTATGATCCAGATGAATAATGATAGTGGCTCAGATTAGAGTAGTGGCAGAAGAAACTAAGAGAAGCAGTCAGATTCAAGAAATATTAAGTTATTTGATTCATCTAAAAATATTTATTGCATCCGTTGTTCTGGGAATATAATAATAAGCAGACCAAACTGCCCAGTTGTCAGTATGATGAACAAAGTAGAGTGAGAGATTATTTCTGACTGGTAACATGAACTATGATGAGAAAAAAAAAAAAGAAAAACAATTTGGTGTGTTTTGATTAAAAACCCTGCTAAAATTTCTTATCATTATTTCTTACAGTTCTTTAGAGGGATACATTTCCCCCCCCAAAGCCATTTAGGGCCAGAAACAAAAATAAAAAGAGACAGTGAGTTTATGGCTCTCTGAAACAGCTTTAATACTCTTTCAGCTTTCTCCTACCTTTTATACCCAGAGAATTAAAAAAAAAAATGAGAAGAAATATATGACTGCAGTTACAGAACAAGTGCAGATATCACTGATATGAACAGATATCAATGGAAAACTACTCATGTGCAGTGTCTCCCCTAAACCTGATAATAGACATTTTCTTCAAGGTAGAAGATGGTATACTTTACGACAGCTTACCTGGAGCTTTTATATACTAATTGAGTATGCTATTGAGAGTGGGTTCTTGGGGTGACTCTCATCATTCAAGGGGACTCTATCAACATATCAAGATCTCCACCAGTTCTACAGGGGCCATCTTACCTCATTTTTCTGTATCCTGGAACCCTTAAAAATGGTTAATACCACAAATATTTTCCTCAGAATTATATTGCACTCATCAAAATAATTCAAATTTGGAATATTTTTAGCTAGTGATTATTCTGCCTTCAGTTTAGTTTCCATAGGTAAACATATCATGCTGTGTGCTTATGTCATTGGACTCACACTTCCTATTTTATACTCTTTACATACAGCAAAACATATTTATAAATGATATTTCCAGAATACTCCAAAGCCGAAGGTGAGATCATTACAAAGTATCCTAGTTAGGTGAACAGAGACACATAGAAAATAGAGATCTTTGTTTAAAAAGTATACTTTGTTTACAAAGTATAAAATAGTTTAATTCTTGGCCCATTCCATTGGTAGCGTCTGTGAAGCCCTCAGCCCCCAGGGGACATGTCCACCGGTTGCGTAGGCTTATATGAACCTAAAGAAAGTGTATTACGCTGGAAATAATAGACTTGGCAATCATTCTCTTTGTATATGATATTTGAAACTATGGCAGTTGATGGAAGTACCTAGTGAAATTGTCTGGAGAAGTATCAGCGTTTGACAAACCTCAGCAAATCAAACTGAAGAAAGATAAGTAAAGATCTGGCATTCACAAAACCCCCGAACAGCCTGTTTCAAGAAGGCATGTTGTGCCAAAGGCTCTGTAAAGGGCCACTGGGTTCAGGAAAACAGTCAGTGGTGATCTTGACAAAAATGATGTCTGTAGTGGGTTGGAAGTTTGATGCAGTGAGTACAGGTCTAAGTGTGATGCGAGGAAATCAAGACTGTGAATACAAGAGCTCTTTCGAGAAAATGGGCCCACAGAAAATAGGGAAAAGACAAAATAACTTTTGTCTGGTTTTCGTGTATTTTTTTTAAGATGAAAGATACCTGAACATGTTCCAGTAGTGATAGAAAAGAATTAGCAGGAAGAGATATTAAAGGCTTGTGGAGAGATAGATAACTGAGAGAAATCACTGTTAAATCAGGAAGGGAAGGAATCTACGAAAGAAACAGAAGGTCTGTTTTTGAAATGATACCATCTGCTGTTTGCTTACATGGAACCATCAGGAAAGTAGGAAAGTATGAAGGTATGGTATATACCTGTAGGCTAGATGTCAGGCAGTTGAGACATCTCCCTCTGAAGATTTTTATTGTGAAGTAGCTAAAAGTTAGAGGAAAAGAATAAGATGGTTGATTTACATAATCATTTTGAAGAATGGAATATTGAATGCAAAAAAGGCCAGATAGACATTAATGATTATGAATTAATAGCGGTATTTAATCTACTTATTTCTAAAATAATGAAGTTTCTACAAGTGTCTAGGAACTGTTCTCTGTAACTATTTCTACAGGATGAGTAAGTAGTTTCTATTATATATAAATATTTATATATGTGTATATATATATTCAGATATATATATACACATATATAGGCACATATACACATATAGACACTTTAAATGCACAGTGAGGGTATGGAAGAATATATATGTCTATATTTTGAGATGTGTTTATATATGTACATATATATCTACGTCGAAAGACATGTACATATAAATTTACACATATACATATATATGAAAAACTGTGAAATATATTCATATGCATTCTTTTGTACCCTTGCCAGTCTTTTGAAGTATGTTATTTATTGCACACTCTGTATAGTACTCTCTCTAAAAACAAATTTAATCTACATGTAGTTGATCAGGGAAAATTATCCCATCATTTTGTTATTTTATTGTTCAAGAATAAATATAGCCCAGAATTATTCTTGATGTTGCTGTGAATTCTATGAACCTTCATATATTTCCATCCAGATGTTGAATTTTAGCCTTTACCTCCAAAATACAAAGATATTGTTCAAGTTATTACTGGTGTAGCTGTTAATGAATTATTTCAAATTTATCTTTGCTCAGTGCTAAAAAGAAAATATTTCCTATGCATGAGAAATGATAGACCAGAGCCACTTTAGAATAATCACTAGGGGAGAAAGACATCTAAGATTATATATATTATTTTAATTAAGGGTGCTTGACATTGTATATGGCTTTCTTTGAATAATAAGCATCTACAGATGAGGTATGATTAGAAAATGCAATCTCTTTTACAGGTTCAATTAAATCAACTTCATTTCAATAATGTTGAATGATTAGAGAAAATTTTATCAGAATCGTACTTTGAGTCATCATTCAAAGAATCAATTTTTTAAAAATTCTGCAATGTGGTTTACTAGATAATGACAACAGGACTTGAAATTAATGGAAGAAGTTTGAGGGTGATTAAATTATATGTCTTAATCAGTCTGATTTAATATGACTAGTGGATAGAATTTTCATTTATTCACAAAAGACAACCATCTGAGCCAGTCAAGCTTATAATTAGTGAGAAATAACCCTCAGAAATTAGTGTGCATCTCATATGTGAAGAAAAGTTTACTCAAATAATACATAACCTATTTACCTTGAATTTTTCATTTCTTGTAAAATGTATTTTAAGCCATTAAACTGCATAATATTTGAATGAGATTATTTTTGTTGCTGTTTTCTGTTCCAAGCTAAACCAGGATAACTAGTTATGAGGAGATATAAAGTATTGCAGGATGACATGTTATATACTTATTTGTTATCAAAATACAAAGCTTTCAGTTTTTAAAAAAAAGAGATTAGTGTTTATTTTTAAATCTATTTTAGATATAATTTTAATATGCATTTATCTCTAGGCAGATAAAATATAGTATTCAACTTTATCCAAGTGTCTTTCATTATAGAGAAATATACATTTGCAAAAGGTTTACTTCTTCAAAAGTTGCACTATCCATATATTTTTTAAGGAGAAGTTGGCCGGGCGCGGTGGCTCACGCTTGTAATCCCAGCACGTTGGGAGGCCGAGGCGGGCGGATCACGAGGTCAGGAGATCGAGACCACGGTGAAACCCCGTCTCTACTAAAAATACAAAAAAAATTAGCCGGGCGTGGTGGCGGGCGCCTGTAGTCCCAGCTACTTGGAGAGGCTGAGGCAGGAGAATGGCGTGAACCCGGGAGGCGGAGCTTGCAGTGAGCCGAGATTGCGCCACTGCACTCCAGCCTGGGCGACAGAGCGAGACTCTGTCTCAAAAAAAAAAAAAAAAAAAAAGGAGAAGCATATGATATGATCTATTTGTCATAATGATAAGGTATATAAGATATTGTATTGAGATACGATTTAAATTTATAGAGAAATGCCGATAAATATTAAAATGTGTTATGCCTAGATAAGAAGGTATAGTTAAGAAATAAAAACAATATTTGATGCTATCAAATCATTATATCATAAATATGTAAAAGCTAGTTAAAAGGTTTGATTTAAATTATGTCCTTTCTTCCCTATTGACATTTCAATGAGATTAATAAGTTACATTTATATCATCCATCTGCATGGCAATATTAAAATACACTTTCAATCTTTCATGTAATCCACGTAAAAGGGATACACAAAACATTAAACGGTAGTCCTTGTCTCTTCCTTGCTGAGGTGAAGTGAAGGTTTTAAAGCAGGAAATCTTGGAATGAGACAAGAAGGTAAAGTTTAAAGAGAACAGGTGAGGAGAGGACCCCTTTTGTACATATAACTGATACATAGAGAGGTTTGAACTGCCTGAAATCCTAGTAACTGTAATAAAGGAAAAAGTACTATCTTCTCTGGCCCAGCAGGAAAGGGTCAACCAAAGATGGTGATTATTTCTGTAACACAGTTTTATATATGTGTGCCAGTGCTTACTATACTTCCATCATGTATGGATGCATCAGAAGGTTCTGTCTCTGGGAAACAGGAACACACCAGACAATGAATCCATCAAGACCTTGATTTTGGATTTCTCAGCCTCCAAAACTGTTAGAAATAGGTGTTTGTTGTTCATAAGCCACCAAGTTTACAGTATGTTTGTTATAAGCAACCTGAACAGGCTAAGATATGGACTGTAAAATATTCCGGAGCTCCAAATTACTATGTGGGTTAGAAATCCAACAGACCAATATTGTATGGAGCTACTGAGATTTGGGGGGTTAGATTGCTTTTGCAGCATAATGAAGTCCGTAACTCTAGCTGATGACCTAACTGTAATAAAGTCTCAAAATCTGTGCTCTTAATCTAAATGCTGTAATAGTAGCTATGATTTAATAGGAAAACAATCTAGACACAATTTAATAATAATTTCATTTCTCTTTCAGCCTGAAACTGGAAGTCAAACTGTGATTTTATTTTCATATAAAAACTCTGAATTAGTAGATTTTCCTGCAAAGTGGTAATAACAGGGTTAATGTTCACAGCTAAATAATCACAATGTTACGGTGAATTGAGGAAATGCTTAGTAGTTAAAGACTACAACAATTTAAAATAAGCTGACTTTGACAGTTTTTACTTGCCCACCCAACAGTTATTTTTCATCAACTGTTCTGAACTCAATTCATTTTAAGTGTACATGTTGTTTTTCTTTAGGAAAAAGAATAAAATATTCATGACAGTCTGTGGTGATTCATACATTTTTGTTACTTAGAAATATCTAACTTCATTAATTCTTCAGAATGTCTTTTACTGCCCTGAAACACAAATAGTATGATAGTGTGTCTGGGGAATTGGCTGCTGAAATGTATTTAAAAGAATTCCATGCCTTCTAATATACAGTGTTTTGAGAAAGAGTTTAAAATTTTAGAATATCAAGTACAAATGATGTTATTTAATAATTGATAAAGGCAGTACCTACACAACTTTGACATTCTATCATTCTGTTCAGATCAGACTTTTAAAAAATCAGTAGTTTCTTTTTTCTTTTTTGTTTGTTTGTTTGTTTGCTTTTTCTTACCACCCGAAATGCAAAGCCTCATTTTTTTTTTAATACTTTAAGTTCTGGGATACATGGCAAAACGTGCAGATTTGTTACATAGGTATACACGTGCCATGGTGGTTTGCTGCACCCATCAACCCATCATCTACATTAGGTATTTCTCCTAATGCTACCCCTTCTCTAGCCCCCCACTCCCCAATAGGCCCTGGTGTGTGATGTTCCCCTTCCTACGTCCATGTGTTCTCATTGTTCAACTCTCACTTATGAGTGAGAACATGCAGTGTTTGGTTTTCTATTCCTGTATTAGTTTGCTGAGAATGATGGTTTCCAGCTTCATCCATGTTTCTGCAAAGGACATGAACTCATCCTTTTTTATGGCTGTATAGTACTCCATGGTGTATATGTGCCACATTTTCTTTATCCAGTCTATTATTGATGGGCATCTGAGTTGGTTCCAAGTCTTTGCTATTGTGAATAGTGCTGCAATAAACATACGTGTGTATGTGTCTTTATAGTAGAATGATTTATAATCCTTTGGGTATATACCCAGTTATGGGATTGCTGGGTCAAATGGTATTTCTGGTTCTAGATCCTTGAGGGATCACCACACTGTCTTCCACAATGGTTGAACTAATTTATGCTCCCACCAACAGTGTAAAAGCGTCCCTATTTCTCCACGTCCTCTCCAATATCTGTTGTTTCCTAACTTTTTAATGATCACCGTTCCAACTGGCATGAGATGGTGTCTCATTGTGGTTGTGATTTGCATTTCTCTAATGACCAGTGTTGATGAGCTTTTTTTCATGTTTGTTGGCCACATAAATGTCTTCTTTTGAGAAGTGTCTGTTTATATCCTTTGCCCACTTTTTGATGGGGTTGTTTCTTTTTTCTTGTACATTTGTTTAAGTTCTTTGTAGATTCTGGATATTAGCCCTTTGTCAGATGGATAGATCGCAAAAATTTTCTCCCATTCTGTAGGTTTCCTGTTCACTCTGAGGATAGTTTATTTTGCTGTGCAGAAGCTCTTTAGTTTAATTAGATCCCATTTGTCAATTTTGGCTTTTGTTGCCATTGCTTTTGGTGTTTTAGTCCCTATTTAATCAGTGGTGTTGGGAAAACTGGCTAGCCATATGCAGAAAACTGAAACTGGACCCCTTCCTTACACTTTATACAGAGATTAACTCAAGATGAATTAAAGACTTAAACGTAAGACCTAAAACCATAAAAACCCTAGAAGAAAACCTAGGAAATACCATTCAGGACATAGCCATGGGCAAAGACTTTATGACTGTTTTCTCTTTTCTGAGTTATCTATTCTCATTTAAAATAAGTACTAATGTTTGAGAAAGATCAGATTTTCCCTAATATTCTTTACATTACCATTAACAGCAATAATGTATTAATCATATGTGGAACCTTTCTTTAGTGTTACTCTTACATCATGTCTTATGGATTAAAATAACAGAAGCCTAAAGAAGTAGTTTTATGTCCAAGGCCACAAGGATATGGACAGAACCAGGGTTAAAATCCAGATAAACTGGCTGCTACACCATTGTTCACTCTGCTCTGTTCTAGTACAAGAGTTCAAGAGTTATCCTACTCTGTTCAATTGTTTATGGATTCTCTTTAGTAGGTGTTTAAAATGCTTAAAACGGTAACAGTGTCTTTAAAATCTCATATCTTTCTTTGGTCTATCTCTAATTGGTACATATATGCATAGTAAATACCAAAATTGCCAACATACTATACCTTGAATATTTTTTGCACAGACATTGTGAATGTTGTTGTTACATGTCTTTATTATTTCTCCGTAGTCCTTGTTACCCGATAATAATTGATCAAAGAATGTTAGGAGGTCAAAAATTCAACAAATGACTATAAGATGGACACTCAAGGCTGGGCATGGTGGCTCACACCTGTAACCCCAGCACTTTCGGAGGCTGAGGAGAATGGACTGCCCGAGGTGAGGTGTTCGAGACCAGCCTGGTCAACATGGTGAAACCCGGTCTCTATTAAAAATACAAAAATTAGCCAGGCATAGTGGCACATGCTGTAATCTCAGCTACTCAGAAGGCTGAGGCACAAGAATCACTTGAACCTGGGAGGCGGAGGTTGCAGTAAGCCAAGATTGTGCCACTGCACTCCAGCCTGGGTGACAGAGCAAGCCTCTGTCAAAATAAAAAATAATAAAAAAATAAAAAAGGTGGACCCTTAAATGTTTGATGATATAGAAATTACTATCTTTACAAATCCTTTATTCATTCATTCAGTAACTATTTAAACCTACTGTAAGGAATGAGCTGTGATTAGGTGCTGTGTATATAATCATAAACAAATAGGCAAGACAGCCACACTCAAATAACATATATAATATGTAATTTATTGGAATACATAAGGAATACATATTATATATAATAGATTGAAATACATATGCAATATATGTATATAATATATAACATATATAATGTTATTACACATATAATATATATTACATATATACAGATATATATGTGTATATAATATATATGTATACGTGTGTGTGTATATATATATATATATACATATACACACACATTAACAAAAAGTCTATGAAACTAAAAAGCCAACTGCTCTAAGAGATAAAAATGTTGGGGGATGTCGAGAGAAATTCTGTTTCCCTGTGTTTGACATGGAAGCTTGACTAAGAAGCTCAAAATTAAGCTGAGGGTTAAAGGATGAGAATGAGTCAGCTCTACAAAGAATTGGAGGCAGAGCACTTCCATTAGTGGGAAAAGCACATGCAAATTCATATAGGCAAAAAAAGTCTTAGAATGTCTGGAACATAAAAGTGATTTAGAGGGAAAGTGGCTCAAAGCGAGAGTGAAGACCAGATTGATATAGGCCTTAGGATGCTGGCTGGTATTTGACGGCAATGGGAAGCCAAGTTTTAAGAGCAAAGTTATATGATCTAATATAAGTTTCAAAAACAGATAAGTCATCCTGGCTGTATATAAAGAATGTTTTGGAGGAGTCTAATTTTAGTAACTTTGGAGACTGACTTAATATAGACTTACTTTCTGGTACATAGTTATAGAATAATGGATATATTTAAAGCTAAACAAACAAGTAAGTAACATGACTGGAAAAAGCAAGGTATTCCCTGATGTCAGAAAGAATGAATAATACCAAACCTAAGCTGTAATTTACTAATCTGGTGCTACAGTTGTCCAGAAAATTAGATTTGGCTTTAGGCTCTAAGTTCAGGCCCTAGAATTTGAATACCCACGTAGGGATAAAATGACATAGCCTTTGAATTGCATGATGAAATTTGCATAGAGAACAACCTTAGAAAGACGGATATCTTGGCCTCAAGTGATCCTCCTGCTGTAGTCTCCCAAAGCACTTGGATTACAGGTGTGAGGCATGGTGCAGCCACATTATCCTTTTCAGGCAGGGCTACAAGCACTGATTTCTACATCTGCTGTGACCTGGGCACAAGATTTTGAATCCTTCACTAAATTATTCCCTCAATTTCCTCTAAGAACGATTCAGCCTTAGAATAAGTCACAAGATTTTTTGGTTTCTTAAATCAAAAAATTAATATACTAGGCTTGATATGATGGGTCACACCTGTAATCCCAGCACTTTGGGAGGCCAAGGAAGGAGGATTGCTTGAGGCCAGGAGTTTGAGACCAGCCTGGCCAACATGGCGAAACCCTGTCTGTACAAAAATCACAAGAATTAGCTAGGCATAGTGGTGGAGGTCTGTGGTCCCAGCTACCTGGGGCGTTTAGGGAGAGCATCACTTGAGCCCAGAAGGTGCAGGCCACAGTGACCCAAGATTGCACCACTACACTCCAGCCTGGATGACAGAACGAGACCCTGTCTCCAAAAAAAAAGAAAAAAAAAATTAATATACAAATAGCAACCTGGAAGGAGATGATCGAAGTTTAGAGTTTAGTCTGATTTTAACAGTGACCTCAAGAGAGCAGATTTTTTTTTTTTTTTTTTTTTTTTTTTTGAGATGGAGTCTCGCTCTTTTCACCCAGGTTGGAGTGCAGTGGCACAATCTCGGCCCACCGCAACCTCTGCCTCCCGGGCTCAAGTGATTCTCCTGCCTCAGCCTCCAGAGAAGCTGGGATTACAGACGCCCATCACCACACCCAGCTAACTTTTTTTGTATTTTTATAGAGACGGAAGATCACTTGAGGCCTCACCACACCCAGCTAACTTTTTTTGTATTTTTATAGAGACGGAAGATCACTTGAGGCCTGGAGATCAAGACCAACCTGGGCAACATAGCAAGACTCTGTGTCTACAAAAGTATTTAAAAATTAGCCAAGCATGGTGCACACACCACTGCACTCCAGCCTGGGCAACAGAGTGAGACCTTGTCTCAAAAAAACAAACAAAAAAAAAAAACAAAAAAAACAAGGATAATGTGATTATTTTGGTGTAAACCTCATTTTGTACCAAAACACTAGCATTTAATTTTTTAAAGTGAGGTATGATTGCCATTATCTCATCCGCTTTGTGCAAAAATGCTTTTTTAGTTGCGATTGGGCCAGGGGCCAGGATGAATCTCCTCTGTAACTCTGACCTGAATCTTCAGGAAAGAAGATTGAGGATGAAGGTCTTGGTTAAAATAAATCAGGTTGTCAAGCAGGGGTGATTTTGCCCCCAGGGAACATTGGCAATGTCTGGAAACATCTTTTGGTTGTCACAAATGTGGGATGGGGTTTACAAAAAAAAAAAAAGACTGGTATCTTGTTAAATGAGTCACTAGAAATCTCTGTCTACTACTGGTCCAATATGTTGCTAAAAGAAAACTTGCTCTACCTAAGATATAAGAGTATGTTTATATTGAAAGTACCATGAAAAATTGACACCCTAAACTCTACCACATGTGGAAATGGTTTACAGGTTTATGTTATTCACATCATGTAAGAATCTCCAAGTTGGAAACATAAAGTAAACTTGCTCTAAACTAATAACCATTGTGCATGACAGTTACAAATGCAAACTGCTTTGCAGTAATATTTTTGAATATTTCCAAGATGATTTTTTTAAAACATAGATTAGGTCATGTCATTTCTCACTTAAACTATGGTTTCTCATTGCACTTACAGTACCAGTTAGCAGCCTAAACGCCTATGACAATCTGATAGCCAATCTCACTTGGAACTGTACTGCCTCTTAGCTCATTCAGGCTGCTATACCAAAATGCTATAAACTCAGTAGCTTATAAACAACAGAAATGTATGTCTCACAGGTCTGGAGGTTGGGAAGTTCAAGATCAAGGCACTGGCAGGTTCTGTGTCTTGTGAGGACTGGTTCCTGATTCACAGAAGGTGCCTTTGCACAGTGTCCTCACGTGATAGAAGCAAGCTAACTCTCTGTGGTCTCTTTTCTGAGGACACTAATCCCAATCATGAGAGTTCTGCCTTCATGTTCTAGTCACCTCTCAAAGACCTTACTTTCTATTATCATAAACTTGGGGGTTAGAATTTCAAGTTTGAGAGGACACATTCAGGCCATAGCACCCTCTCAGCCATTTTTATTTCTTCGAAACATACATAGACATATGTGCACAGAAGTATTCACAAGAAAAATTATAAATAATGGTAGAAATTGATCCACTGTGATAAGCATACACAACAGTCCATCTGAACACAACAATCAATGCTGAAATAAACTATAAGTTTCTTGAAATTATTAAATAATTTAAAAAATTAGAAACCATAATGAAAGAATTGATCATGAGATAGAAAATAATTTTAAAAAGAATTACTCTAGAAATAACATCATCAGTGAAATTAAAAGCACAATAGATGATTGAAAAAAGGAATGTATATAAATGTTGAGAGCTATTTGTTGAAGTGAAAAATAAATGTAAAGAAGTAACCCAGAAAACATCAAAGGAAGGAAAATAAAATGAAAAATGAGAAAGTGGTATCTTTTGACCTTCTCATTCTAAATTCCACAATAAGAGATTGGGGGAGACGCAGTACTTGAAGGCATAATGGCTGATAATTTTCCAGTATTCACTAATGACGTCAATTTTTATTTTGAAGATCAAATCACAAATAGGATATATTAAAAATAAACCCACATCTAAAAAAAATTGTGATGAAGTGGCTTGTAGGGATAAAAGAGAGGTTGCCTAAGTAAGAATAACAACTAGACTGCAACTAAGGACTCCTTCATAGCAACAAAATAAAATAGAAATAACTTCAAAATGTTAAAGAAAAATAACTCGCAACCTAGAATTCTGTACTAATCTAAAGTATCATTCAAAAGTGAGCAAGAAATGAAGATATTTTTAGAAAAAGCCTGAGACAAGTTTGCCACTTACAGGCTTTCACTGAAATAACTACTGAAGAATGCATTTCAGTAAGAAGGAAGTTGAATCTGTTATGATAAGGCAAGGATAAAAGAAGTAATGGTGTGCCAAAAAATGGTGAAGATTTGGATAAGTATAACTAATTTTTGACTATAAAGAAAACCACACTAATAAGAAGTACTAGAAAATATCAGACAATGTAAGAGAAAAAGAAGGGCTTAAATGAATTGTAAGCATCTTGCGTAGTTCATAATTGGGAGGTGGGTACAGATATTGATTACCTCTAGACTTTGCTAGTCAGCTGAGCTTGTCTAAGATTTAATGTGTCCAACCAAATAAATAAAAAATAGAAATAGAATATATAATTCAATCTATACAGAAATAAAAGAACAGAAAAAACTCAGTCAAGCTAATATACTTCAAGAAGGAGAAAAGGAAGTAAAGAAAGCTCATTGTCTAGAAAACACAAAATAATAAAATAAATGCAAATGTACCTATAATTATAATAGCAGGGTAAATAGTTTAAAATTTCTCAAACTGGGTTTTTGACTTTTAAGAAATGCAGTTACATATTAATTTCAAGTCATACACTATCAAAGAAAGCTGATGTAACAATATCAACATCAGAGAAAGGAGGCTTTGAGGCAAAGCTCAAACTTAGAGGTTTTTCTAATTAGAGGATGAGCTCATAAGGTTTTTAAAGTGAATAATTAGGAAGATACAGCAATTCTAGATATACAGGCACCAACTAACATGTATACAAAATAAAAACTGATCAAACTATAGGAAGAAATCAATACATGTACTATCACAATGTAAAATCATTAATACATTTCTCTCGAGGTATAGAGAAATTGAGAATAAATTGGTATAATATAAGAGCTGGGATGGGAGGTGGGGTAACTACATAAAATAATCTACCTAGACATGGTGAGTGTCTTAGAGAAGGACCATGAGCTACTCCTGGAGAAGTTAGAGCATAATGAAATCAAGAGATTGTTTTTTAATGCCTTATAATAAAGTGTCATAAAATGCAATGGGCAGATTTTATAGCTCACTACTATTTGCATATTTTTTGTATATGGTATGTTTACCAAATTTTCCATTCGTATTTCATGTTTTCATCATACACACACGCACACATAGCCACACACCATCAATTTGGATTCTATTTCTCACATTTTGTTGTCTGTAAAAGTAATGTATTGAGAGCTTTAAGACCTTAATCCCAGGTCTGGTTTTGCCTCTAAATAGCTATGTGGTGTTTGGCAAATCAGATCAGTTCAACTTTCAACCCCTATATTCTTATCTGCAAATTGAGGTGATAAAATCCGACACAGAAGATTTATTTCATCAGTTGCTACCCCATAAATTTATCTGAAATGTTTGACCTTTTGGGAATTATAAATGTATATTTAAATTATATATTTCACAAGTATATATTGTGTAGCAATTAATTTTTCCATTAAAATGAGGACAAATAAAGTTATTCCATGAATGACACAGTACATATCTGATATAATGAAACCCAAGCACCTCTTAATCTGCCTAAGTAAATGAGGTGGTTCACTAAAGCATGACACCAGGATATGTCCCCAGTTGTTTAAATAAGTTGAACAAATGGGCACTGAATTCTTGCTACCCCTACAAAGACATTGTTAGCAATTGATCATAATGAAGGTAAAAATAAAATATGTACATTACTAAACATAGCCTCTTTTGGTGCTGTTTTCCACTAAATAAATTACATTTTAAGTGAAATAAATTTCTTATTATAACCTACTGGACACTTCATAGGCTGGCCTCAATCTATATCATTACCAGTATTGCATAATATAATCTGGCAGATTTGTTGATAGGATTAAATTAAATCATCTATTCACAGTTACAATGAAAGGTCTGGCACATAGTAGATTTTCAGTTAATACTTGTTCCTTTCCTTTGCCTGCCTTTAGAATATGCAAAAACCACAGATGCACTATATAACCTCTTTATCAGACCAGTGTGCTAATTTCCTTAAAAAGAGTGAACAGCCATATGATACAATGATGCATAGTGTAGTGTTTCTAATTTTTCTGAGGATCTAAACATACAAAGCTCACACAAACTTTAGAGAACAAAGGAAGCAGGTTTCCTGAAGTTTGTGGGTAGGTGTCCTACCTCTGCTTCTTGATCGGCTCCTAGGGGCAGGTTCTGCTGAGCCCCAGCGTCTAGTCAAGCTCTCCTAGATGTAGAAGAGACTGCTCAGTTCACAGCATCTATATGAGCAAGTCGCCTAAGAAACATGAGGTTTGTCAGAGCTCTGGCAGCTGGTTAAAATCCACTTCAGGTGCCAGAAAATAGTCACAATAATAAGCTCTTCAGGTAGCCCTCGACTTCTGTTATTAGATTGAGTCCTTCAGTACTCTTAGTACTCCTCAGTACTCCTCAATAACCAACCATATGCTAAAAATTTAAGAGAATATTGTGACTGGGTTTTACAGTACACCCTTACAGACGAGGAAACAGAGGCACATAGAAGTTCAAGTAGTAAATTGACACATTCTAAATTAAGGATAATGTGTTTTCAACAATAAACATTTAGATATTATACTTTTTGGTGATGGTGGTAACGAGGACCAATTGCTAGATGAAATTAGACATGAAAACCTTTCTATCTTCACTTTTCCAGATCAGGCTTTACCTTGGCCTATTATGTGGAATGGCTTAAACCTTTTTCCAGGTTAATTTGTTAGTAATCACAGTATTTCTCTAAAAAAATGTAATTATTCAAGGCTTCCAATATAAGTAGAATATCTTTCTCCTTTACAAGGAGGTTGTTGAGAAGGAAGAAAGGGATCCCTGGCAATATAATCATCTTCTCCAACTTTATTTTCATTTTCTCCTTTAAAAAAATCCTTCCATCAGGACTGATTGATTTAGTGTTAGGATCAGAATTTTCACTTACCTGTTCCTCTTACTGAGAGTGCTGCCCTTAATTCTCTCCACCTCTCTAAATTGTACCCTTCCTTTAAGATCCAGTAAAATTGAACTGTCCTCCAAGAACTGTTCTTGGTCTATTGCTGTTCATAGTAACCAGTGTTCTCCTATTTGACCTTTGAGATGTGACATTTCATATGTTCTTTTTGTTTTTCTTTGCTAATAGCATCCAAACCATCCAAAGCCCCTTTAGTACAGGAACTATGTCACAGTTTTACCATTTAACTGAGGACTATTGAATTATATGTAGGGGCTTTATAAGCATCTCATCAAGATAAATATTGCTCAGATAAAGTGTACTAATAAAAGTATAAGGTCATATCACATGGTTTAACTGGTCAACTATAAAGACACTAAAATTCTTGAATTGTTGGGCTATGGCATATAGGACATCCTGGGATATTTGAGAAGCAAGGAACTATTAATATAAGAGTCCTGTTTATCACTAAGCAACATGTAAAGAAAAAAGATAAATCTTGGAATTTCTAGAGCTTGACAGTGTGCTCTGTTCGTGCAGCTTCTTATTTACATACATATATTTTTGGATTCAACTGAACAGTAGCATCTAGTTCAAAGAAAGTTACTGTAAGAACTTTGTCATGAATATAATCACACATCAAAGGATCTAAAGCCCTTGTGGTATTTTTTCTATTTTTAAAATGTCAGGTCTCACTTTGTAGGATGCAATCTGCAATAACATTTATTGCATTTATAGCCAACAAAGAAACTGCATTAACAATGTAATTGCATATAGTAAGGGTCACATATATTTTGACCATCATTTAAAATCTCACTAGGTAGAAGCAGCAAGTTCAAAAGAACAATCTATTTTTTTCATTCCCATACCTCTACCTCTCTCTAGTGCCTTCATTGTCTCTATAAGATAGAAACATGATGTCATTATTGTTTAATGTTCATATTTTTTTAAAAAATGAAACAATATTCCAAGATATTATTTTTTAAAAAAACAGAATTATACCAGATGTCCAAATCTATAATAAAACAGAGGTTTATTTTTGGTTGTTTTTTCAACTGGCACATATAAAAGGAAATAATTATATTAATAATTTATATCAAAATAATATCGATCTATTAACTAAATAATTGGCTCTGTGTGTGATTGCTTTCATTTATTACCAAGATATTCTTTGTTTAATGGTTGCATATTAGCAGAAAATAACATCTTTGTCCTTCACTAAAGCACTGTTTTATTAAATTCCTAAAGAGAAAACTAAAACCACAGTATTTCGCATGTGCGGATACTCAGCATTATGCCCTGAAAATACAATTTCTATGAGAATTTTCTCTTTCTAGCTCTTTATGAAAGGCTTCTTCTGTCTTGGTGCATTATGTATGCTTGTTATATGTTTCTTCAGCGTTATTACAAATTCTGCTAAATCAGTTCTTTAATCTTTCTATGACTAATTGATTTGGATAATTTACAAAGTACATCAGTTAAGAAACATAAAATTAATCTTTTAAAAATACACAGCCAGTACCTCCTTTGTCACACCACAGCTATGACAGTATTTGCAACTACTCTAGGGTATCTTAGAGAATTGTTTTACTTCATAAATACTTCCCTTTTTTAGGCTCAGGAAAGCAGGATCTACAGACATGAAAATTAGCATTGGAATGTATCAAAAGTTATAATCCTGGTAGGATCACTTGCTCAGGTCTTTAGTTTAAATAGGTGTAATCAGCCTTTGATTATTCCTTAGAATCATATGTTCACATTTGGTAAATATTGGCCACTGGTATTCCCAATTTGCTAAAATTAGAAAAGGGCTTGGAAAAAAATTTCAAAGGTGCTAATTAGGGTAACAATTAAGAGTCCAGATCTGCAGCCAGAATGCTTGGGCTCAAATCTCAAAATTGCCATGTACTAGCTCAGTAGACCCTGGGAAATTTAATTAACTAAGCAATGCTTCTGTTTTCTCATGCAAAATAGAATAAGGCTATTGTAAGTATTCAATAATTTATATAAAGAATTTAGAATAATGCCTGGCATATGGCAAGAGTGCAACGAATGTTAGCTGCTATTATTATTATTGATATCATGTTAAAGTTAGTTATTAGTGAAATATAATGAAGATACTTAATTTGTCAATCAGCACATGCAAATTACTACTAAACATAGTAAAAAAAGTAAAGTTAGTATCTTGAAGTTTCTTTTTCTAGAACACTAAGAAATATTAACATACTGTGGTCCCTCTCTAGAAATAATATGACTATCAGAAAATGCAAATATGTTACAAAGTCAAAACATGACTACATCACTGAAAAATAGACAGGAAAAATGTCAAAAAGCTAATTTGTTATTTCCGAATTAATGTGTATATATATTTTCTCTACTAAAGTTTAATAACAGATGATGACAGTCACCAAAAAAGGAGAGCTAGCTTACATTTGACAAAAAAAAAAAAAATTTTACCTGAGTTACTTTTCTGGGGCATGGGAATAGAAAGTAAGCATTTTATTTTAGTAATAGATTTGCAAATCCTAAACTGTATCTTTGCCTGAGGCTTTCTTCAGCCCTGGAAAGCTGCCAGTGAACAGGACAGTTCAGAGATTAAAATGTAACACCTCTGTGGAGCAATGCCCAACTGGTAGCTAGTGAGTCAATACACTGCTCCCTTGCCCCTTGAATGGGAAGATCGAGGCACCTATTTTATACTAGCTCTCAGGTTTTCTCCAGCAAGCTTAAGCTTCAGTCATCCACAGTGGTAGCTGACTTGATAATGTGCCTTCTATTGGTGGTCTTGTCTTCCTTGTCTCTCCTTCCCATCCTACTACCCTCACCTTTCAATGAACTATGTGTGCTCAGATTTCATCTCAAGTTTGTTGTTTTGAGGGGGTACCCAAACTAGGATTCCTGGTAAACTGGAGATGGTGTGATCAGAGTTTAGGCCAAGAAACTAGAGAGGAAATGGGGCTTTCAGCAGAAGCAGAAGCTGGAAAGGAGGATTTGAATCAGGGAATTTATATTCCTAGCTGTTGGCTTCTTGACATCATGAGTTGCCTTCTTCTTCAATGCCCTCTTCTTCAATGCTCTGGTGTTGGCAGGTGTTAGTACATACTTGCAAAAAAACATACTGTTAGCAGTTTAGGGCTAAGTGAACAGCCCAACTCTTTCACAATCAAATTAAATTTCAGTGGAGACATGCCTTGTTTATGTCTTCTTTCTTTGCTTCACATCCCATCGATTTTTCATCATGTCCAAGCCTTTGCATGGTCTGTCGGCTCCAGAAACTCAGCAACTCTGCAGGGAAGGCATGCGCCAGGCTGCAAACCTAGTGTCTCAGTAACCTCATTCAGTTCTTGGCAACTGTTGGAGACATGGTGGTGACTGAAACAGCAGTTTCTCAGCATGCTGAGAGGAAAGAACTCTCTTTCCTCCAGAGGTATTCACAGCTATGGCCATTCCACTATCCAAAATACTGTTTTCAAGTTTAACACTGTTTGCTAACACAGGTCTTTATGTTCACACGTAGTTTCTTTTTGGTAGGCCCCTGGACCAAACAGGATAAGTCACAGGAGCTCCTAAAAATGGCCATGTGTTTGGGGAACTATATATTCCAAATGTTTCCTGGGATTACAACCCTTCTCCTTGAAGCAAATTGCCCTATCGGAGGCTATTGAAATTCTTCAATGACTTTGGAAATCCTTTGCTAAAAGAAAACATACCACCTAAGGTAGTCTTCATTTGAGACTACCTCAGTCCATCAAAATCATTCTAATATCTTTGAAAACTTAAGAAGGAAAAGTGGGATCTTGAACCATTTCATTCCTAAAAGGTTAGCAATTCCATAACAATTTTCCTATCTCTTTCTCCTCCAACTATTGGCCTTCACAAATGTAAGCAGTGGAAGCAAGGCCTTTCGCAAGGCCTCCTAAGCATTCCACCAAAATCTGTCTGCAGAAAGAAACCCTCAAGTCATCCATTGGCAAGAATACGAGCATTATCCAAGTGTTGGAATGTTTCCACTTATATATGAAACTCTCTTGGGGCTTTCAGGGTGGCTCTTCTTGGGGCTGAGGGAACAGGTGTGGCATTTAAAATTTTCCTCACTAGTTTCTGCGATGTGGGTTGTATCTGAAGCTTCCTTTTTGATAGTTGTGGAGGTTGTATAAGTTCTTGCTTTTCTAAGACACTTTTACTTTCAAGTAATTTTTTATATATATATATATATATATTTATATATATATATATTTATATATATATATATATATATATACACCTGTCAAATTATATTTGAATATTAGATATCATAAATTTTGCTATAGGTCGAGGGGAGCAGTGGAAAGGAAGTGAGACAAACAGATCTGTTTTTTGGAGTATACAAGAAACATATCCCAAACAAGTAACTGCACAACTCGGATGATAATGTGGAGAATGTGTTGGAGGCAGACATTTAAAACAATTAGGGAGTTTGTGGAGTATTCCAAATGAAAGACAATGACAGTCTTAAGGCTATATTTTAGCCATGTTATGGATACATGGATTTTGTGCATTAATTGTGCATTGCACCATTTAATTTCTAATTTTTTGGGGAAATAACTTGGGTATGTCAGGAATACATCTTTGATCCCTCTCCTCTATGGATACTGCAGCTTTGGAAAGGGGTCATGAGGACTGACGGCTGCTTCTCATTCTGTTCATCTTCAGGAAACTCCCTCCGCTCTTCTTGCCCATGGCTGGCTGCCCTAAGGTTTGTGATCCACAGGATATTTGTTGTTAAATTGGGGGATTTCTAGTATAACGTGACATAAATCAGAGTCATGTCACTTCAGGATGAACATAACAGCCTGAAGGACACTATGCACCACAAAATCCTGTTGTAAAGACTCTTGCCGGGCTATGATTTATCAGGTTATGCCTCTGCTCTGAAAGTTAAAAGGAGCGGAGCAGACTCCCTGCAGATCACTGAATCATGGCCATGTACCTTGGATGAGTTTTAGGGTTTTCTGACCCTATGCCCCACACTCCACACACAAACTTACTTCCCAGTAACCGAGAACTCTTCTGTTTCAGTCTCACTGGTTTCTTGTTTCTCTAAAAAATCTTGTTTTACTCTAAAAGTAAAAAGAAATGTTGGCTTTTTTCTACCCCAGATTTCTGCTCATTTTATTCCCTTAGTCTAGAATACCTTTCCCATTTTACAGTCATCTAGATTCCTGCTCCCCAAATATATGCGTGTGGTGTCGTTATGTGGTATGTTTAGAGTGGAATAGAAAATGGTGCTTTCTAGGAAATAAAAAGATTCATACTTACTAATTTTATACTGTTCTTTTTCCAATTGTGTAAAAGTGGAATGGACTTATCTCTAACAGGAAAGTAAGTTCTAAGGAGAGCAACTATCTTTTATGACATTTTAGCTCTTTTCTCTCCCCCATAGCATGGTAATGATCACACGATAAAGGATCAACAGCTACTAGTTAGGATGGTTCATGATTCATCTACTATTTTTTTTTTTTTTTTTTTTTTTTTGAGACGGAGTCTCGCTCTGTCGCCCAGACTGGAGTGCAGTGGTGCAATCTCGGCTCACTGCAAGCTCCGCCTCCCGGGTTCACGCCATTCTCCTGCCTCAGCCTCTCCGAGTAGCTGGGACTACAGGCGCCCGCCACCACGCCCGGCTAATTTTTTGTATTTTTAGTAGAGACGGGGTTTCACCGTGGTCTCGATCTCATGACCTCGTGATCCGCCCGCCTCGGCCTCCCAAAGTGCTGGGATTACAAGCGTGAGCCACCGCGCCCGGCTTCATCTACTATTTGTCATGGTGTCTTATAGCATGTGTTAAAGTGAACTAACAATGGCCTGAGAAGGAATCTGTACTCCTATATTTGAGCCCTTGTGGATGAACTATAACCTAACTAATAGGTAGACAAGATTCACAACCTAACTTAAGAGTATGTGCCTGTAACAAAAGCTGAGTCTTTGTCAATCCCAGCAGCCATACTTCAACCACGCATGCATTGCTGAGTGTTCAAACTGTGTTCAAATAAGGCAAACGCCAATCTGTAACCAATCCAGCTGTTTCTGTACCTCACTTCCAATTTCTGTACATCACTTCCCTTTGCTTTGTCTATAAATTTGTTCTGACCATGAGGCATCCCTGCAGTCTCTGAATCTGTTGTGATTCTGAGGGCTGCCAGATTCGCAAATCACTCATTGCACAATTAAACTCCTTTACATTTAATTCAGCTGAAGGTTTTTTTCTTGTTGTTTTTTCACATGCCACAGTGACATCCCAGTTTTTTTTTTTTCATGGCAATCTATAAAACAGGTGTTATGCTTATCTCACAGCATCAACTTTCATAGTAGGGCTCTATTGCATTTTAAATTTAACTGAGGATATAAAAAAAATCTCATGATAATAGTTTAACTTACTGCTTAAGTGAAAGGTATAAACTATGGTTACTTTAATCTGGGTATAGAAAAATATAGAAAACCACACAATGCTCAACCATGCTGGTGGCTAAAGAGAAATTACATTATAGACCCTAGGCAATGGTATTATTTTAGTGAACCTATATATGTTTTACTGCATTGTTCACTCAGTATATGACAAATTCGTTAAAAGCATTTATTGCAAATACAGTCACCATACTGGGTAATGAGCTACAATAATTAAGGGGAGAAAATGTACCCTACTCTTTAGATATTGACAGTTTAGTAAATCATTTTTTTTCTTTCTACATTGGTCTGGTGAGTAAGAGAAAGATTTGTGATGAAGTCAAAAATTACAGTTATCCCATATAAAAGTTTATCTTTCTTTGGCCTGAAGTAATTTTAGTTGTATTTAAAGGTGCAAAAGAGTATTTTAAGAAAACTTAATACAGATATATATATACACACACACACGTGTGTGTGTGTGTACACTTTTTCCTTAACTTTGTAAATAATCTGTTGTTATGAGGCCTTGTTGCCTCATAGGGTGATATTTATATTCTTAAAATTCTAGAATAAGTTTTTATGTATAGTTTTTATCTTTTGACAATCTGATCTTGCCTAACACCGGTGAGACCACTAACTCTAGGAACATCAATATTATTTAGTAAAAGAGGAAAGCCTTTGCAATGTGGTGATTATTAACTCAGTTTTCAACACAATGATCCTTTTATATTTTTAAAATATTTTTAGTTCTGTACAGTTTTTTTTATTTCGAATGTATTCTTCCTTCATCTTCTGCTCAGGGCTAGTATGGTCAGAGAATAGTGGAAAAGGAAAGACACCAGGGTCTTGAGGCACATGTGTGCTTGTAAAGTCATTGCATTGTAATGTTACAGATGGTGAATAGTTATTTACTTACACTATGTGCCACAGGTATGCAAATATCATAGATGTTCAGGATTGGAAATAAGAGATTACAGGTATTGGCCAGTAGTATTACAAGAAACATAGGTTTTTGTATTTTTTTCTTCACCAGGAAACACAGTAGTATAGTGGAAAGAACAGTTGACAAGAAGTAAAGAATTTAGAGTCTAGCTTTAGTTTTCCACAAATAACCAACTGAGAGATTTTGTTCTAGATTCTGACTTAAACCTCGTGTTATAGCAAAAAAAGTAGCACGGGGCTTCAAATCAATTACACTTGGGTAGGTGACTTGAGCAAGTTAACTAATCTCTGAGAGCCTCGATTGCTTTTTTCATATGAACTTGATACCTGCCTTGCTGAGCTGTTGTGAGAATTAGAGAGAATGATGTTTGAAAACTTCCATACAGCTCTGATACCTAGTAGGTGCTCCAGAAAATTTGGTTATTGATATTTTAGCTTTGCCATTACTGTTAACTGTTCTCAGTGAAGCTGATTCTCAGTGTTTTTAACATAGGATATTAATTCCCCATCTACGTGTCTCTTAGGGTTGTCAGGATAATGAAATGAGATATACAGGTATAAAGCACTTTGAAAAGAATGAGGCCTCATATGAATGTAAAGGAAAGTTGTTCTGGCATGCCTGAGGAAGACGGAGTTTCAGAGTGGGTAAGAATATGCAGTGTGGCTCATCTCTGTGCTGCATGACAAGGAGTATACAAATCTTCCTCTTGCTTACGAAGCTGCAAAGAAAGCCGATTTAGTCTAAGCATTCCGTTGTGGGCCAGGTGTTTCTGAAGTCTCAATCTTTGTTGCCAGAAGATAGTTGGCTTATATTCCAATGTTCAAGGTGCCAAGCCACTCAAAAAACAAACAAAACAGCTTTCTCCAGCAGCACTCAGAGAGGTCGCCTTTCTCCCTCCTCCTTTTTCTTTTATTTTAATCTTTTGTAATGTGTGGTATCCAGATTCCAAGTGTAAACAAAACATGTCTTTTCTGGAGTCTCTATTATACAGTGCAAACTGGAAAAAAAATCAATCATAATCCTTCTTAATTTCTTTTGAAAATCATTTTTATAAATAATTTATTTTTATATTTTGGTGTTTCTTGTATGATTTGGATGAAGTGAGGTGGAATCGAAGGATAATTTATGTCAATCTATTGCACACAATTCATTTCCTGAAGTACAGCATAATCAGAGTAGGCAGTTTCCCAGGATTTCTGTGATCACTATGCTGGTGTAGGGGCAAAGGGAAAGCTTCCCGTCCACTCTCTGAAGGTTTGCTGAAAATGAACAGACAACAGGCAGGCTAATAGGAGAAAAATGCATAGATATTTATTTCATGTGCATGATGGGGGGAGGCATAGGATTACCAATAACTCAGTGGACTATAGAAACATATTTATGTACCCTTTTTGTAAAGCAGAGAGAGATGGGGAATTTAGACCATTCTTCTCATGAATAGTAAATTATTAGGGATAATAAATGGACCTGGGAGACAAAATTAATTTGTAAATGATTCTTTTTAGTATTTGAATCATCCTTAGAGGCGACACTATCTGTTTGAAAAAGTCCATCTAGGTGTGGTCGCGTCCCTCATTGACAAACGATGAGATTTCCAAGAGAGGATTAAAGGTAATTGTGTTCCTCTTTGGAGGTTCACAGTTTTTTGATGGATAAGAGAACTTCCGAGAACATCCTCATCTTGTGGTTTGAGAAACACAAGTGTTGGGAGGGTGCAGGGCAAGCAAGGGCAGAGAGACCTTGAGGCTCTTTCTTAGCTCAGTATGTCAAAGTCTCATTTTGTGGGATACTTTTTCAGCACCCCAACATTGGAGATAAGACTCTGCAAAGATACGTTAGGAATTGGTTGGTACAGTTGGGTGAAAAGTACCTCAAAGGAATAAAATGTTATCAAAAGTGGTTCTTCAATGAGAACACATGTACATGGGAGGGGAACAACACACATTAGGGTCTGCCGGGGGGTAGGGTGCCGGGAGGGAGAGCATTAGGAAAAAATAGCTAATGCACGTGGGGCTTAATACCTAGGTGATGGGTTGATAAGTGCAACAAACCACCATCATCCACATTTACCTATGTAACAAACCTGTATATCCTGCACATGTACCCCAGAACTTAAAAATAAAAAAGGGGTTCTTTCTTCTCTTTATTTCTAATAAACATATTTTCCCAAGCATATAGAAGAAGATCAAATTGAATTATATTTTTTATGACTTGAATTGTGCAGTTGGGAAATATAACTTTTAATATTGTATTAGTTCGTTTTCACACTGCTGATAAAGACATACCGATGACTGGGCAATTTACAAAGGAAAGAGGTTTAATGGAGAGCTCATAGTTCCATGTGGCTAGGGAAGCCTCATAATCATGTTGGAAGGCAAGGTGGAGCAAGTTACATCTTACATAGATGGCGGCAGGAAAAGAGAGAGCTTGTATAGGGAAACTCCTGTTTTTAAAACCATCAGATCTCATGAGACCCATTCACTATCACAAGAATAGCATGGGAAAGACCCGCTCCCATGATTCAGTCATCTCCTACTGGGTCCTTCCCACAACATGTGGAATTATGGGAGCTACAAGACGAGATTTGGCTGGGGACACAGAGCCAAACCATATCATTGCACCCCTGGCCCCTCCCAAATCCCATATCTTTACATTTCAAAACCAAACGTGCCTTCCCAACAGTTCCCCAAAGTCTCAATTCATTTCAGCATTAACTCAAAAGTCCACAGTCCAAAGTCTCATCTGAGACAAGGCAAGTCCCTTCCACCTATGAGCCTGTAAAATCAAAAGCAAGTTAGTTACTTCTTAGATACAATGAGGGCTCAGGCATTGGGTAAATACAACCATTACAAATGGGAGAAACTGACCAAAATACAGGGGCTGCAGGCTCCATGCAAGTCCAAAATCCAGCAGGGCAGTCAAATCTTAAAGCTCTAAAATGATCTCCTTTGACTCCATGTCTCACATCCAGGTTATGCTGATGCAAGGGGTGGGTTCCCATGGCCTTGGGCAGCTCTGCCCATGTGGCTTTGCAGGGCATAGCCCCCCTCCTGGCTGCTTTTACCAGCTGGTGTTGAGCATCTGTGGCTTTTTCAGGTATACAGTGCAAGCTTTCGGTGGATCTACCATTCTGGGGTCTGAGGATGGTGGTCCTCTTCTCACAGCTCCACTAGGTGGTGCCCCAGTAGGGACTCTCTGTGGGGGCTCTGACCCCACATTTCTTTTTTGCAGAGGTTCTCCATGATGGCCTCACCCCTGCAACAAATTTTTGCTTGGGCATCCAGGCGTTTCCATACACCTTATGAAATCTAGGCAGAGGTGGGCTGGGCGCAGTGGCTCACACCTGTAATCCCAGCACTTTGGGAGGCCAAGGCAGAAGGATCACAAGGTCAGGAGATCAAGACCATCCTGACTAACATGGTGAAACCCCGTCTCTACTAAAAATACAAAAAAAAATTAGCTGGGCGTGGTGGCGGGCGCCTGTAGTCCCAGCTACTTGGGAGGGTGAGGCAGGAGAATGGTGTGAACTCGGGAGGTGGAGCTTGCAGTGAGCCAAGATTGCGCCACTGCTCTCCAGCCTGGGCAACAGAGCGAGACTCCGTTTCAAAAAAAAAAAAAAAAATCTAGGCAGAGGTTCCAAACCACAATTCTTGGCTTCTGTATACCCACAGGACCAATACCATGTGGGAGCTACCAAGACTTGGGGCTTCCACCCTCTGAAGCAACAGCCTGAGTTGTTCCTTGGCCCCTTTTAGTCAAGGCTGGAGCAGGTGGGACTCAGAGCACCAAGTCACAAGACTGCACGCAGTAGAGGGACCCTGGGCCTGGCTCATGAAACCATTTTTTCCTCCAAAACCTCCAGGCTTGTGATGGGAGGGGCTGCCACAAAGGTCTCTGACATGCCCTAGAGACATTTTCCCCATTGTCTTGATGATTTAACATTTGGCTCCTTTTTACTTTGGCAAATTTCTCCAGCTGGCTTGAATTTCTCCATAGATAATGATATTTTCTTTTCTATCACATTGTCAGGCTGCAAATTTTCCAAACTTTTATGCTCTGTTTCCTTTTTAAAACTGAATGCTTTTATCAGCGCCCAAGTCATCTCTTGAATGCTCTGCTACTTAGAAATTTCTTCCAGGGCCGGGCGCGGTGGCTCATGCTTGTAATCCCAGCACTTTGGGAGGCCGAGGCGGGCAGATCACGAGGTCAGGAGATCGAGACCACGGTGAAACCCCGTCTCTACTAAAAAATACGAAAAAAATTAGCTGGGCGTGGTTGTGGGTGCCTGTAGTCCCAGCTACTTGGGAGGCTGAGGCAGGAGAATGGCGTGAACCTGGGAGGCAGAGCTTGCAGTGAGCCAAGATTGTGCCACTGCACTCCAGCCTGGGTGACAGAGCAAGACTCCGTCTCAAAAAAAAAAAAAAAAGAAATGTCTTCTACCAGATATCCTAAATCATCTCTCTCAAGTTCAAAGTTACACAAATCTCTAGGACGGGCAAAATGCCACCAATCTCTTTGCTGAAACATAACAAGAATCACCTTTGCTCCAGTTCCCAACAAGTTCTTTATCTTTATCTGAGACCACCTCACCCTGTATTTCATTTTCTCTATAATTGTCAGCATTTTGGTCAAAGTCATTCAACAAATCTCTACAGAGTTGCAAAGTTTCCCACATTTCCCTCTCTTTTCCTGAGCCCTCCAAACTGTTCCAACGTCTGCCTATTTCCCATTTCCAAAGTTGCCTCCACATTTTCAGGTATCTTTTCAGCAGTGCCCCACTCCTGGTACCAGTTTATTGTATTAGTCTGTTTTCGTGCTGCTGATAAAGACATACCCAAGACTGGGCAATTTACAAAGGAAAGAGGTTTAATGGAAAACTCACAGTTTCACGTGGCTGGGGAAGCCTCACTATCATTGCAGAATACAAGGAGGAGCAAGTCACATCTTTCATGGATGGTGGCAGGAAAAAAGAGAGCATGGAAACTCCCGTTTTTAACACCACCAGATCTTATGAGACACATTTACTATCATGAGAACAGCATGGGAAAGACATGCCCCCATGATTCAGTCATCTATTACCAGGTCCCTCCCATAACACATGGGAATTATGGGAGCTACAAGATGAAATTTGGGTGGGGACACAGAGCCAAACTGTATCAAATATTAAATGGAATTTGCACCTTGTTGAATATACATATTTGATATATAACATCATAATTTCCCAGTAAATTATATCTTTTATGCATTCTGTCTCAAGTTAGTGTGCTAATTTCCCCTGTGTAGTTTCATAAGACAATGTTTTTCATTCACTAACCACATTTCATACTGCATTAATAATATCAACACAGTCACATTTCCCTGTGTGCTGCCTTCAGGGTTATGAGATATGTAGGGACATTCGTTAAGCCCAGGTAAATATTAAATATCACTTATGACAGAGAGAGAACAATAGCATTTGCTGCCAGCCCTAAGGTCCTTTGAGATGTGTGTGAATGCATATGACTTGTTCAGCCTGTTAAGCAGATGCTAGTTCAGCTGTAGTGCATGTGTTAATATTCAGACAGTTTTGGGGTGGGGTCATGGGGGAATTATGTATGTATGAAGATTGCAGATATGAGCTTTGGGGATGCCTTTTAAAATTTGTATTTATTTTAAGCATTGATCTCACAGATGTATTAATACTATTAGTTTTGATTCTAGAAAATTATAAAAATTAAAAAGCAATTAGGAATAGAATAAAAGCATGAAGGAAAATCGTATCTAAGATTTTGAAGGAGGTTTATTGGAAGCCAAATGTGAAGATCTACCCATGAAGACACACCAGCAAAGAGTCTGTTACAGGTTGGGAGGCTTTCCTGGGGAAGCTTAGAAGAAGGGAGGAAGACTCCTCATATCAGAGGTGTTCTTTTTACTGGACGGTATAATACAGAGGTTATAATCACTGGCTACAGATATCAACATACAGGTTAAAATGTCTACATGCAAGACAATTGGCAAAACTTCCTGATTCTGAAACAAATCAGCCAAATTTCACGATTCAAAGACAAATCAGCATCCTTTTCAATGTCACTAGGTTATGTATTCGTCAGTATGTAATTTGGGGAACTCAGAAAAAATTCTATACTCAGTTATACTCAGTGACAGGACGTTACCATAAATCACAAGACAAGTTAACTTGGAAGCCTGTTTACTTTCAAAGTAAACTGCCAAATGTGGCCTGTAGGTTATCAAATAAAATAAATCAATCATTAATTTTGTCTGAAGTTTTCCTTAGTCCAATAACCAGGCATTGATTTTTAGGTGTTCCTCTCCACGGTTTGTTTGGTCATGTGATATTATGAACTGTAAGGAATTATTTAAAGTCTATATATTACAACTCTTTCAATTAGGGAAGCCGTTTCTTAATATTTCAGCTCACAAAAGGAATGATATCTTTTTTTAATTTTATTATTATTATACTTTAAGTTTTAGGGTACCTGTGCACAACGTGCAGGTTTGTTACATATGTATACATGTGCCATGTTGGTGTGGAACACTTTTACGCTGTTGGTGGGACTGTAAACTAATTCAACCATTGTGGAAGTTGGTGTGGCAATTCCTCAGGGATCTAGAACTAGAAATACCATTTGACCCAGCCATCCCATTACTGGGTATATACCCAAAAGATTATAAAGGAATGATATATTTCTTTATACTATGCTGAGATGTGAAAAAGATACTGAGTTCTTTTTCTTTATAGAAAGATAAAATTAAATAAAGATTTAAAAGAAAAAGAGATTTTATAAAACTATATTATTCCTGTGTGTTTTTGCTGCTCTAGATGTATAAAAATATCTGAAATAATGAAAAACAAACAAATGAAAACTCCTAATTACTGAATGCTAGTATTTTCTTTTTCCTTTTTTCTTTCAGCTCTCAGGAGAAGTGATTTTGCAAATTGCCAACGAACCTGTTCTGCCCTTTAATGCACTTGATATAGCTTTAGAAGTTCAAAACAACCTTAAAGGTAATTTTCCTTTGAATTATAGTAATTTTACCGATGAAAAATTGTTCAACTAATTTTCAACAAGGAATGGATGAAGTCATCAATGATCTTACTAGCTATGGCAATGCTATGCTTCCTGGACAGGGTGATCCTGAAAAGGGCCTGGAAGAATTTTAGTTTTCATTCAACAAAAATGAGATGCACGTATGTGTAAGCATAAAGGAGAATATCAGATTTTAAAGGATGGCCCATCTATCTTATCAAAGAGATTTATAATTTAAGTTTCTGTTATTATTTACAGGTTTCATGTAGAATAATATAGTTCAGTGATCCAATTTTTTTTTTTTTTTTTTTAACATTCTAACAGCCAATCAGTTCAAACAAGACTGGCCCAGAAGTTTCTCTTTTGGGGTTGGTTTCTGTGTGGTATGGGCCCCATTCCATTTGACTGAGATATTGGCTCAGACTTTAGATCAAAGATGATAAAGAAGAAACCAGGCAATTATTTCTGAGCCTCTATTTCAATTCCTTCGTGTTTGAATATATCTCTCTCAGCAGAATTCTGACCCCACCCTAATAATTACCTTCATTTCCCCTTCATCTACATACAAATCTTTCAATTAGGCTCCTAATTTGTCTTCATTAACCAAATACAAAGGGCAGTATTGTGGTTAAAGATTTCACCCTCCTCCTCTTTGAGTCACACATCTTCCTAACAGATCTTTAATGAGTCATTTGTGGACAACTACTTCTCAATAAAAAAGTCAATATTTTAACTGTAGAGCTGAAACAGTAATCCTCTGAAAATGGATCATTCTAAAAAGCCAAATATTTCCAATACCTGAAAATTTAATTTTTTTTTTCTTTTTTTTGAGAAGGAATCTCACTGTCTATTGCCCAGGCTGGAGTGCAGTGGTGGGATCTCAGCTCACTGCAACATCCACCTCCCAGGTTCAAGTAATTCTCCTGCCTCAGCCTCCCAACTAGCTGGAACTACGGGCACATGCCACCCCACCTGGCTAATATTTGTATTTCAGTAGAGATGGGGTTTCACCGTGTTGTCCAGGCTGGTTGCGAATTCCTGAGCTCAGGCAATCTGCCTGCCTCGGCCTCCTGAATTCCTGCTGGAATTACAGGCATGAGCCACCACACCTGGCCCCCTTTTCTTTTCTTTACCTGGATTGTTTCTTACTGCCTGGATTAGAGATTACTCCATTTTTCCCCCTCAATACTTCTTAGGATTTTATTATAGTGGCTGTAAAACCATGACCTTGTGAACAGTTTGAGCCACTTACAGCTATTCGTTACCATACAAATAGCCTCATATTACTCTCCTTTTTATATATTTCAGTTAGTCTCTATATAGTTTCCTTCTTTCCTACCTACATTAGGCTTTCGTCTTACTGTTGTCAGTGTGTCTACTGTAGCAGTCACTCTGGGCAACCAAACATACGGCATTTTGCAAAATAAGAACAAAGAAGGTATAAATAAAGGTCTAAATAGTTTTGTGAATAATAAATATCATATTTGCAAATATTTTTTAAACATTTTATTTATTCTGTAAACTGTTTTGCTGTTTCTTTAGTTTTTATATTTTATACTTCAGAAAATTCTGTTGGTATTTCATATAAAAGTTTAAACTTTCAGACAACAAAAGGAGGTTGACAACCTCACAATACTTGTTCATCTAAAAGCAATAACTATCATGCATGAAAAGAAGCCCCAAAGAGTATACTGCAAAATGCTAACATTATATAGTAGAATTATAAATGATAGGTTGCTTTTCTGAGACCAAAAGTGTTAGCAAAACTGTCATTTTACAAGCTAAAATCCATTTTTTAAACAATGGGGTTTATTCTTCAAAATTCATATATATGATCCTTTTGTGATTCATATTTGTGATGATTCGGTTGTCAGGCCAACGTGTAAGATTTACCTCCTTTAAACCTTGTTAGCACATTGGCACGTTACAATTGCCTGACATAACAAATCTACAAATTGGCACAATATTTCCGCATTATAACCACTATATAAACATTTGAAGTAACGTGGGCTAATACTGATGCTCAAAAAATGACCTATTGGGTTATTGGTAGAATTATATTATTAATCTGGTTTGTGTGGATGATTAAGGACCCTTTCAACATCTGAAGAAAATTATTATCTTTCTCCACAGAAAGTTAAATGTATACAAAAATTTTTGCATGTAATCCCCATGGACTTCACATCTCCTGAATCCACTTTTTCATTCATTTAACAAATATTTATTGAGCCTCTATGGTATGCTTGGCACAGTTCCATTATCAAAACAAACAAACAAAACAAAAACAAACAACAGCTAGATAAATAAACCCAAATTAAAATCCCTGCTCCTAAGAAACATACCTACATACATTCCCATAGTGGAACAAAATTAGCATAAATAAAAGCAAATCTGAAAATAGCATTATGCTCAAACTAATATCAATCACTAAATGCCATAATATTAATTACTTTGACACAAATTTGCATTCCCAAAATAAATGTCATAGCAGAACATAGCAGTTGTATCCAGAGTATGGAGAAGAGATCTGACCTGAGAATGTAAATTTCAGATTCATCCTAGACGAAATTACTAGGGGATTACATGTAGAGGACAGAAAAGGTCTAAGACTTCTCAGGTACTCCTACCTTTAGAAACTGGGATAAAGGTACAATTATAGAAGGAGACCAAGGAGGAGTGGCCAAAAAATAATAGAAAAACAAGCGAATCTTACAACCAGAGGCCAAGTGGATAATATATTTCAAAGAAGAGGAAGTAATCAACTGTGTCCAATGCTGGTAATGGGTAAAGAAAAGGAGAACAGAGAATTGACTAGTGGATTTAGCAATGTGGAAATCATTGGTGATCTTAACAAAATCATCTTAGTAGATTAGTATAAGTAAAAGCCAGATTAGAAGGCATCTGAAAGAAAATGGGAGGTGATAAATTGGGGATATGTGATGGTGTCAGAGTCATTTGAACCAGAGTGAATCCACTTTGAATGAGGGCTAGGAAAATGAGGCTGGGACTTGCTAGGCTACATTCCCAGAAAGTTAGGCATTCCTAGCCTCTCGATGTTTATGGTTAAAGGAACAGATTGATAATGTTTACTCAACAGACCCAGACTTGGGAGTGTTCTAATATCACAATATCTTGAGAACAAAGGCATTCCTAATTTTGCTTTAAAGACAACAGTATTGGTTTTTGCAAAATATAGTAATTAAGAAAATTAATCCTTCATCACAAACTCTTACAGCAGAGCGCATCTCCCCATGATCTTTTTTATCCTGTATATAAACAAGCATTGTACCTAGGGCAGACATGTTCCTCCTCTTACTTTAGGAAATGTCCTGCTCTGTCTATGGAGTAGCTGTTCTTTCACCACTTTACTTTCCTAATAAACTTGCTTTTGATTTGCACTGTGGAGTCGCCCTTAATTTTTTCTTGTATAAGATCCAAGAACCCTCTCTTGGGGGTCTGGATCGGGACCCCTTTCCTGTAACAGTGGTATAGGTGATAAAAAAAAGTATGGAGTCAAGGAAGCGTAGCATATTTTTATTTTGATAACAATGATCTAGTGGAGAGGTAAAATTTGCTCACACAACAGAGTAAAGGGAGAATTGCTGGACTGATTTTCTTAAGTAGGGGAAGCACAAGGATTGAGGACTTCACATTAGTTAGGAACTATCATAGTCCATTCAGGCAGTTATAACAAAATACCATAGAAGGGATGGCTTATCAACAACAGTAATTTATTTCTTACAATTCTGGAGGCTGAGATATCCAAGATCAAGGCACCAACAGTTTCGCTGTTTGGTGAGGGTTCACTTCCCAGTTCAAAGATGGCCATCTTTTTGCTATTAACTTCACATGGTATAAGGGTTGAGGGAAATGTCTTGTGTTTCTTTTAAAAGGGCACTAATTTAATTTTTTAGGGCTCTGGCCTCACGAACTAATCAATTCTAAAAGATCCTACCTCCTAATACCATCACTTTAGGGGTTAGATTTAAACATATGTATTTTGGGGGGACATAGCATTCATACCAAAGCAGGAACACAGTAGTCCATCCATGAAAATGTGAAAGGAGGCAGAACACACAGCAGATGGGTAAATTTGGTGTTGAGATTCCTTGGCAAGTTTGTTTAGATTAGAAAAACATAAAATAACTGTTTTTTTTAAGAAGGGTAAGAAAGTGAAAAACCATGAAAATATAACTTTTTGGGGGCAGCATTAAGAGCCCAGAAGAGATACATATTATCAATGAGATAATTCAGCATAATTTTGGATTTTTTCCAGCCTTCAGAGGGGGATGCAAATGTAGGGGAGAAAAGAGCTCTTTCCTCACTTATCACTAGGTTGATGGTTGAGATGCCTATAACAAAAGACACATTAACAAGTGTGAACTCAAAATATCTAAGATAGGTCTCAGTCAACTTAGAAAGTTTATTTTGCCAACGTTAATGACTGCACCCATGACACAGACTCAGACATCAATTAATATATGTAATATATGTACCTTGGTTTGTTACAGAAAGGTGGGACCACTCAAAGGAGGGAGGGGACTTCCAGGTCATAGGTAGATAAGAGACAAAAAGTTGCAATCTTTTTAGTTTCTGATTAGCCTTTCACTCAATACACAATTTACAGGAATAGTCACTTATACCTTATCTGGTTTAGTGCAAAAGTATGGCAAGGGAAGCCATCAGATATGCATTTGTCTCATGTGAGCAGAGGGATGACTAAGTTCTGTCTGTCCTTGTCCACAAGGAATTTCCTCGTCAGGGAGGTATGTAGCTTTTTTTCAATCTTTGTAGCTATACTATATAGAAATAGAATGGGAGGCAGGTTTGCCTGACACAGTTCTCAGCTTGACTTTCCCCTTTGGCTTAGTGATTTGAAGGTCCCGAGATTTATTTTCCTCTCACACAAGAGAAAGGCATAAGAATTTATATAACGTAAGTTTTTTTGTTTGTTTTTTTTTTGTTTGTTCGTTTTTTTGAGACAGAGTCTCGCTCTGTTGCCCAGGCTGGAGTGCAGTGGCGCGATCTTGGCTCACTGCAGGCTCCACCTCCTTCCCGGGTTCACGCCATTCTCCTGCCTCAGCCTCCTGAGTAGCTGGGACTACAGGCACCCACCACCACGCCCGGCTAATTTTTTGTATTTTTATTTTTTTATTTTTTATTTTTATTTTTTTTTTATTTTTTTATTTTATTATTTTTTTTTTATTATACTTTAGGGTTTTAGGGTACATGTGCACAATGTGCAGGTTTGTTACATATGTATCCATGTGCCATGTTGATTTCCTGCACCCATTAATTCGTCATTTAGCATTAGGTGTATCTCCTAATGCTGTCCCTCCCCCCTCCCCCCACCCCACAACAGTCCCCGGAGCGTGATGTTACCCTTCCTGGGTATATACCCAAAGGACTATAAATCATGCTACTATAAAGACACATGCACACGTATGTTTGTTGCGGCACTATTCACAATAGCAAAGAGTTGGAACCAACCCAAATGTCCAACAACGATAGACTGGATTAAGAAAATGTGGCACATATACACCATGGAATACTATACAGCCATAAAAAATGATGAGTTCGTGTCCTTTGTAGGGACATGGATGAAACTGGAAAACATCATTCTCAGTAAACTATCGCAAGGACAAAAAACCAAACACCGCATGTTCTCACTCATAGGTGGGAATTGAACAATGAGAACTCAATTTTTTGTATTTTTAGTAGAGACAGGTTTCACCCTGTTAGCCAGGATGGTCTCCATCTCCTGACCTCATGATCTGCCCGCCTTGGCCTCCCAAAGTGCTGGGATTACAGGCATGAGCCACCGCGCCCGGCCCTATATAATGTAAGTTTTGCATGACACAGGAGCCTTCAGAAATGAAGACCCAGAGAAAGAGGGAAATGTGTGTACTTTTATGCTAATTTGATGGAGAGTTCAGAAGTATGATTAGAAGACAAAAAGGTATGATCTAATTGTAATAAATTGGGGGGAATTCAGTAAGATCTCTGTTCAGATTATTCTCAGTGTCTCTATCTCTTTGAGGACAAGGATGTTTCTTTTCTTCAGGTGTAGGGAGGGTATCTCTGGAATAAAAGTTTTATGTCTTACTTCAGAGGAAGGTCAGACAATTCCAACTCTTTTTTTTTTCTTTTTTCCTTTTTTTTTAGACTGAGTTTCGTTCTTGTTGCCCAGGCTGGAGTGCAGTGGTGCTGCGCGACCTCGGCTCACTGCAACCTCCGCCTCTCGGGTTCAAGTGATTCTCCTGCCTCAGCCTCCCAAATAGATGGGATTACAGGCATGCACCACCATGCCTGGCTAATTTTTGTATTTTTAGTAGAGATGGGGTTTCACCATGTTGGCCAGGCCCTTCTTGAACTCCTGACCTTAGGTGATCTGCCCGCCTTGGCCTCTCAAACTGCTGGGATTACAGGCATGAGCCACCATGCCCGGCCCAGACAATTCTTTTATGGCCGGCTTCAGGTGAGAAGGCCAGGAGAAGGTCAGAGACAAGGTCTTGCTTCTGTTGCTTCCTCAAATGCCAAGGTGCCATATTTTGAGATAGGGTGTCCTGAACCCCATCACAGGCATAGAACAGGCAGAGTCGAGTTTAACCAGGGCTAGACCTTTCCTGAGAGAAGGACAATGAACTGCATAGGATAAAGAAAACTGGATGTACATAAAGGATGTATGCAATGAATGCATTATGATGGACCAGATGTATATAAAGTATGTATGTAATGAATGCATTATGATGGACCAAAGTATCTTAACTGGGGTTGGAATAAAGTGAGGATACGAAGGGAGTGAAGGCTAGTGCAAAGGAGGTAGGACCAATAGACTTTATGTCATAGTGAGATCGAAGAATTGACAATACATGAGCTGACAAGGCAGGAGGTGGTAGTCAGCAAGTTGGATTTGTGAAAATGAGATCACAGAAAGAGTGCAGACATTGGTAAGGACAGTGTCCAGGCCAGTGTATGACCATGAGAGTGTGGTACGTGGTTGCTAGAAGAAAAGAGGCTAAGGAAGAGAGAGTATCTCTATGTGGATATTGAAATTGTAAAGAATTAGGCTTTATGTAAGAGTGAGTAATGATGAGTCAGGAGATAAAAATCTTCAAAGAATGAGTGGTGATCTAGAAACACCTCATATTATTCTTCTAGGGTTGGTGGTACGAAAGCACAGGGTGAAAAAGCACTGCTGCCTACGAGAGCTAAAATGCAAGTGATATCATTAGGAGAGAAACCAGGTTTCAATTAAAGCAAGAAGGGAAAGAAAATATTCTCAGACTAGGCCGGGGAAATTAATAACTCTTTCTTTAATAGTTATACCTAAGCGTGTGTCATCACAGGAGGAACAAAACAAAACAGAACTGCAATGATTCAATGGAGATTTTCACTCCAAGCCAGACACCACTATATCTAGATGAATCTGCCCCTAAAATCCAAGGTTCTCAAATGGATGAGCCAGGAGTCCTTTGGCTTCCTACAGTTATGTCAGACTTCTGCCCAAGATGAAGAACTTTCTCTTTGGTTATTGGTTGTTGTATGTGCTTAGTTTTCTTTGGATGTGAAATTCTTTGGGTCTCCCTGTCACTTTCACTCAGAAAGATGAGGCCAGACTTGAGATGTACCCATATTAGAAAAAACAAGCAAAGCAAAACAAAATGTAACCAAACAACATAAGCAAAAATATTATTTTACCATGTCCTGTGTGTGACTGTTTGATAAAATTAATAAAACCTGACACCTTTAAACGACACATTTTTGTATTTTACTCTTCGTGACTTAAAATAATCATGGTCAAAGATTATTCAAATAGTTGCTAAATTGTAGGCATCAGTTCTATTTTAGTTATACCTTACTTCTAAAAATGGAACACAGTAAAGGGCTAATGTGTGAATAATGGAAACCACTTATCATACCTAAATAAATATTGCAGTTTTAACTTTAGCTACAATGCTAGATAAGTTCATTAGCTAAACAGAATTCTTGTCCTATGTTAAATGAAACATATAATTTTACTGCTTAATACAAGCTTAAATTGTTGATATTTTTCTTATTTTTAGGACAGTTCACAGTGATTACTCTTAAATTCTCAATTACAGTGAAAAAAAAAAAGTGACCTTCAAGGCTGAACTATAAAATACTGTTCCTCCTTACTGCAAACAGTATAAATATGAAGGTCTCTGAAACCCAATTGCATTTTCAATGGTGTAATTTTTACCACTTGACAACCGGCCATCTTGTTTATTTATTACACTAGTTTACAGTAGCAGCAGACCATTCTTAACCATTCTCACAACCACCAGAAAGAAGGATAATTTACCAGTGAATAATTTGTTTGGGTTGATTTATTGGATGGTTCTTGAAAGCTCAGTTTGAGTGACCTTGGCTCTTAATATTTGGTCAATGCCAAGCACGTAATGGAGAATGAATATTTATTTGTGGTATATGGAGATATGGTGTAAATAGTGATGGATAAGATAGCCGATATACTTCAGATGTATTAATACTTGTGACAAAAAATGAATACAGTTGTCCCTTGGTATCCATGGAGAATTGGTTCCAGGAACTCTCTCAAATACCAAAATCCATGAATGTTGAAGTTCTTCATATAAAATTATATAGTATTTGCATGTAACTTGTGCACATCCTCTAACACACTTTAGATCATCTCTAGATTACTTATAATACCTTATGCAATGTAAATGCGATGGAAATAGTTGTTATACTGAATTGCTTAGGGAATAATGACAAGAAAAAACAGTCTGCATGTGATAGTACAGAAACAATTGTTTTCACAAATATTTTCAATCTACAGTTGCTAACTGTATGTCCGAAAAATGCATTTAGAATGCGATGGTACTAGTTTGCAGGAGCAGAGGAAGGTATCAAAAACAAATAAAATACAACCCTACCCTTGAACCTTAGAGCAGACTAAAGAGTAAGCGCATAATAATCTTACTAAATTTGATGTTTCTCACCTTATCCACTTCTTAATGTCTAAAACAGCACTTTAAAACAATTAATGTCTGTGTAATTCTGATGTTTCTTGCCTAATATATGCTATTTTTCTGCATCAGATTTCTTAAATAGCATTATCGTAAAGACTCCATATGACCAAATAAAGTAAAAGTAATTTTCATTTGATCTAGCTATGTATGCATTTATTTAGTGCAAGCCAGACTCAGCAGGAAACATAATTTTGAACTGTGTGTCTTGTTGCCACCTCCTGATTGTCTCACTAAATGTAAAATACTTGCTGGCAGCATTGCCTCCTGTTCTTTGAATAACTGACAATGAGAATTTGGTCTGACTTTTTTTTTTTTTTATTAGCTCTGATAATTCATTAGCGTCAATCACTTCATTTTGGAAGAAAGGATAGTATTTCAAGGTGATGATCACACTAAGGCAAGCATTCTGTGTCCTGTTAGATTTGTAGTTTCAATTTTTAGGTGTCACTTGGTTTTTTTTTTTTTTTTTTTTTTTTTTTTTTTTTTTTTTTTTTTTTTTTTCACAATTGCAAGTGATTGAGATCTATCTAATAAGTTTTTTCTTTCTAAAAAATAAAAGGTGAGTTTCCCAACTAGCAAAATTAAATTAAGCACCATATAGCTTGCGTGAGTCTATTTCTCAGCCCATCTGTCTTCAATTTTGGTTTAATTACCACCAATTCCAGCTCTGGCCTGGCCAGCAGATAGTGAAGTACACCGGGTCCTCAATCCTGGGCCCTCCCTCAGAAGTCCGAGGCAGCCTGACTAAAATCCAGATAGTTCCAATAAAAGATTTTGTTCCTATGGGAATTCTGTATCATGTTAGATTTCTAGCAGTTTGATCTGAGCTGGCATTTCTAAAACTTACCTTTTTCATTTGACAAGGACTTAAACTCTAAAGCATTCAATGAGAAGTATCTCACCTTGTTTGCTCAAATTAATAGAGAAGTTTAATAAGAGGTTGGCCATCCACTGGGGGCAAATTCCTAAAAATACACTTAGTCTGAATCCCCATTACATTTTTATATAGACTCTGACTACATAACCATATTAAATTGGTTCCAGGAACTCTCTCAAATGCCAAAATCCATGAATGTTCAGGTTCCTCATATAAAATGGTGTAGTATTTGCATATAACCTGTGCACATCCTGTAACACACTTTAGATCACCTCTAGATTACTGTAATATCGAATGCAATGTAAATGCTATGTAAATAGTTGTTATACTGAATTGGTAATCCACACTTAGTTCAAAAAGCTATTTGAGGCAGCTGGCTCTTTAAGGCTGATTGTCTCCCCGTTGTCAGAGTATGTCTTCAAAACTAGTTTTTCTTTCCCACCATTTCTCTTTGAACTCATATTTATTATCACCTAATGTCCCTTAATTATTATCCTAAGTATATTGTTCCTTTTTTCCTTTTGTTTATCTTCTGTCTCACAATTTGCTGCTATTCACACGGCTTCCCATTGTGATCATCATTTCCTTCTCCACTCTGAGTACTTCATCCAAATTCCTTTGAAGTTTTCATCTGAGTTACCTACATTTTATATGTGACACTACATTGATTGAAATCTGTGATTTATTTTTCCTACTCTCCCATCATAGTAATGGCCTATTGTATTGTAACATTTTTTTTCCCTAAGGTGTATTTTTAGCATAAAACCCTGTGCCCATGACAGAATAGTACCATAATCCATTATTCTATGAGTGTTTCCTCACTGGCACACTTTTAAAAATGTTTGTTGGTTTCTTTGTTTGTGTAAAAATACTTTTAATCTTGGCTTGTAACAGAACATAAAGTACCCTTGCCTTCATGTTAATTAATTTCATTTAAGCCTTTCTTTTCTTTTTCAGTTTCCTGGTTTAGCCAATACCTAATTAGACTCACATGTGATATTAAATATACAAGTTCGACTTTCTGCCTCAGGAGAATGATAAGAATAAACTCCACCTGAGTTTAATTCATTCAGGAATGTTTTTGCTCATATTTCCCAAGCAGTCTCTAGCCAGATCATGTAGTCACAAATGTAACACAGTGACAACATCTATAGGTCACAAAAGAGCCCATGGTTATATTTCTACAACAAATGGACAGACAATTTAGGGAACCCACTACATGCAGTGAGTTGGAAGTCTTACTAGATTTGCATCTGCATTGGCTACCTGGATTATTGGATAATCTTTAGAATGCAGAAATACGTTGCTTATTCTTTTTTTTTAAAAGTAACCAGTATAATCCTTCTAAACCTATCACTTTGGTATCTTTGCAATAAGATTTCTGTTTTATTCAGTTTAGCTATAATTATCCATTGTTTTCTGGCATATTTCACCCTTAAATAATATCTTTTTATCTATGCATTATAAAATCAACGTTAGATTATTTGAGTATCAATAGTGCAATCGCTCTCACATTTTTTCATTACCTCAGTTGTTTGTTTAACATCTTTAAATCACCAGCTGAGATGATTCATTGTGATTCATACTAAAAAAAGCAGCATGAAGAATAGAAAATGTATGATAAAAAGGACTACTGTTGCCCCTGGCTGAAATCATATTGGTAATTTCTTTTCTTTAGTGATACCACAAGGTATTTTTAAGATGATATTAGGTAACATACATTTTCCCCCAAAATAATCTTCTACTCTTTTAACCACTGTATTATGCAGAACATAAATCATACTTTTTCTTGTCACTATAAATCAGTGAAGTCTAAGCTATGATTGTGCAATTGTTAGCATCTTTAAAACTGTGGTAAGCTCATCCATAGGATAATAGGTTCTGGGAAATACTATTAAAGAAAAAGGTTACATTTGTTTGATATAAAAATGTTGTTTTAGAGGATGACCAGTACGTTTCACTTTTAACTTAAAATAAAATTGAGTACACCTTTAAAAATACAGCCACAAAAAACACACAAAAATTGAAGTAAACTAAAATTTAAAACTTGTTGGCTGGGCGCGGTGGCTCACGCCTGTAATCCCAGCACTTTGGGAGGCCGAGGCAGGTGGATCACGAGGTCAGGAGATCGAGACCATCCTGGCTAACAAGGTGAAACCCTGTCTCTACTAAAAAAAAAAAAAAAAAATACAAAAAATTAGCTGGGCGTGGTAGCGGGCGCCTATAGTCCCAGCTACTTGGGAGGCTGAGGCAGGAGAATGGCGTGAACCCAGGAGGCGGAGCTTGCAGTGAGCCGGGATTGTGCCACTGCACTCCAGCCTGGGTGACAGAGCAAGACTCCGTCTCAAAAAAAAAAAAAAAAAAAACTTGTTGGAGTATGAAAGTCCAAAGAGATCATAATGATAAGCAGTAAAATCACTCTTTAGAATAGGAAAATTATAGACTGGGCATGGTGGCTCATATCTGTAGCCCCACCACTATAGGAGGCTGAGGCAGGAGGATCACTTGAGGCTAGGAGTTCAAGATGAACTTGGACAAAAGAGCAAGACTCCATCTCTGAAAGAAAACTTTAAAAATTAGCTGGACATGGTTGTGCAAGTCTTTGGCTGTAGATACTTGGAAGGCTGAGGTAGAAGGATTTCTTGAGCTCAGGAGATCATCCCTGCAGTGAGCTTTGATTGTACTACTGTACTCCAGACTGGGCAACAGAGCCAGACTCATCAAGAAAGAAAGGGGAAGGGACGGGAGGGAGAGGGGAGGGGGAGGGGAGGGAGAGGGGGGAGGAGGAGGGGGAGGGAAGGGAAGGTTTTAAATTTTTCCAGGAGGTTGGGGAACAAAGTTAATACCCAGGAGTTTATGCTAAGTTGAAACTAATTGTCTTAGTTCATTTTGTGCTGCTATAACAGAATAGCCAAAACTGGGTAATTTATAAAGGACAGAAATTTATTTCTCACTGTTCTGGAGGTTTGGAAGTCTAAGATCAAGGAGCTGGCAGGTTTAGTGCCTGGTAAGGGCCCAGTGTCTGCTTGTAAGAAGGCTATATCCTTTGGAGGAGGAGAACACTGTTCCCAACATGGCAGAAGAGGGGAAAACAGAGAGAGAACCCACTCCTGAAAGCCACTTTCTAAAGGCATTAAACCCACCCATGAGAGCAGAGCCTCCAAGGCCTAATTGCCTCTCAAAGCCTCTACCTTCCAATGCCATTACACTGACAATTAATTTTCAACATGAGTTTTAGAGAGGACAAACTTATCCATAGCATACATCAAGTTGTTTAATACCTCAGGTAAAATGTAGTTGGTGCTGATCCCAGGTCCCAGCAGGTTACAGCATGTATAAATTCAGTGGATACAGTCATTACTGTAGTTAACGGCCTTACCCAGAAGTCTTAGAAGCTTTAAATGGATAAGCCATTATAAAATGACTTTGAGCTTGTAACCTGCTGTTGGAAGGTGTTTTAGGATCCTGTATCATGGGTGTTCAGAAGGAATAAGATTTCTGGGAACAAGTTTGTCACTTTAGAGGCTACTCCACAAAGCTCCATATATTGTATTAAGTTCCTTACATTTGTTATAATATTTTAACTAGCTCAATGAGCTAAGCTGTGAATTAAGTCCAATTTAGAGATTAAGACAGAGCCTCAGAGAAGTTTGTGTCTTAACCAGATGTATAATTAGTGGGAGAATTGGGGCTTGAATCTAGGTCTATCAGATTCCAAATCCCCTCAACCTCTCTGGTACACCACACTGCCTCATGAACTGTCTTGAGGGTAGGGATGCTGCAGGATGATGGTTGGCTAGAAGGCAGAAGATTCCCTGAGCAAAAAGCATTTGTTTTCCCCAAAACATCTTAGAGTCTTTCCTGAATTGGCTTGCCTAGATCTCAGTATCTATTTTGATATCTATTGACTAACATTTTTCTCTCTCTTCTTCTCTCCCTGCCTCCACCACTCCCTCCTTTCTTCTTTCTTCCTCTTTAATTAATATTAATACTTCTTACAATATCCAGCTCCATTCTTCCCATAACAAGCCAGAAAAATGGGAGGATTTGGATTGGAGGTAGATTTATCTTCTACAATAGTGAGGACTAAGGGATGAGGATGGAAAGACATTAATATTGTTTAAAAATGGAACACCCTCCCTCAATTGCTTTAATGTAGATAACATCCCAGAACTTTCAAGAGCTCATTTAAGATGTCCTGGATTTTTAGGCAGTTTCATGATCTATCTCTCAAGGTTTACTTCTTCCCTGGACACTTGTCAGATCATTCTTATACACAATGAACTCTTCAGTCATCCTCATGAGCATGTATTTCATGTGACAATTATTGTATGTTTAGATGTATATGTACATTTCTAACTAGATCAGGAATTTATTAAGATTAAAAATTTAATCTTACATGTCTTTGCTTCTTTCTCAATACTTTTAGAATAACATATAAAATAGGACTCAATAAATACCTACTGAACACATGTATTTTACTTTGAGATGAAGGGAAAAAGAACAAATGCAAGCAGTTTTTGTTTGAAATTTGTAAGTTCATTTCAGTTGTCTCAAATAATATCAAGATAGTTTCAGTAGACAGTCAACTATATTGTATTATATTAAGTTTGATTTTTAATATTTATAATAAATCAGCATGTTCTACCATACTATAAAAATTTATTAATGGTTAGCTTTTCACCAGGAGCAATGATCTAAAAGAATCCTTTTTAAAGTTCACTGTTTAATTCCTTTATCCTTTATATTATTTCTTTCCTTGTTCTTCAGACGTTTGAGATGGCAGCCCATGGGGAAAAATGGCACCCAATTTGCAAGCACAGCAAAATAAAATTAGAAAACCTTATTAAAGTATATATGAGGAGGAATATGGAATACGATACATTGGGTTGGGGGGCACAGGTTGAAGAAGTGATAAAGAGTAACATCTCTGAGGAAAAAAAATCAGTAAAGCTGTTACAGTATTTTTTCCATGCCTTTAAAAAATGGGTTTATAGTAACTTGTGTTTAGTCTGTGTGCTCTAATAATACAAACTTGCGTAAATAGTGATTTATGCACTTAGAAACTTCCATGATTATTTTCTCCAAGGAACCTGAAGGACTGTAGTATTAAGTAATTTATTCATGACCACACTGATAGTAATTAAACCATACTGTAATCTATCTTTTGATATCAAGTCTTTGGTCTGTAAACTCCATGTATATAATTTAAAAAATAGTTGTATTAATCCTCTCTGAGGGAAATATCTAATTTCCAGTTAATTTTCTTCGTTCAAACGTACTTATTATTTTTTAAACCCGAACTATGAACAGCCTCAGTTTGTTCTCTTTTCTCTGAAATTCACCATGCCTTAAGTAAAGTTTTATATAATCTTAAGTTTTTATGGGGTTTTTGCAGGGCATATTTTATTTCAATTTCGTTTAATTTAACTTATTATTACCCTACAATAGCCTCTTTTCTTTTAAATATTTTTCTTTTATTTTGCAACTACAATGGATTTTTAGTAAGAAAGTGAAGGAAATAGCATTTTTTGATGCTCATTATGCACCAAACATCTCCCTGAACGATGTTGTAAACATTGTTTAATATAATAATACATTTCAAAAAAGACACCTCATAATTCAACATTCACTCAACAAATTTATTAATAAATGACTACCATAAAACAGATATTGTGCTATGATCTGGGAATACAAAGAGAAATAAAATGTATTTTCTGATTACGCAGGGTTCTTTCCAGTCAGAAAGAGTAGAGAGACAGGGCAGATAAGGATCAAAATATTGCAGCTGCTACGATAAAAGTGTATAAGTTAATTATTCATTGATTAAATGGTACAACTGGCACTTTTAGGTGTTAGGGAAATGGCAGCGAATAAAAGACACAAACCTCTTCCTTCACAGAACTGATATTCTAGTAGGGACCCTAAGGAGCATAAAAGATCCATCATTTGGGGTCACAAAAGCTTAAGTAGGAAAGGTAACATTTCTTTCTGGTCTTATTTGAAAGAACAAGCAAGCTCTAACTGGCAGAGAAATGGCTACTAGAAATCTTTGGAACATCATTTATATATCAAAATGATTGAGTAAACATTGAAAATAGAGCTACTTTGCAATTTGTAACCTCATACACTTGAAGTAATGCATACGGTGTGTTGTGAGTGGCTAGTTTCTACTATCAGGGTCCTTTCTGCAGCTAGCCAGTTCCTAAAGCTGTCAGTTCTCTACATCTGTACTACCATGAAAGATAAATTCATTTAAAGCTAAATCAGGTAGAATGGTACAATTTGTCTCACTTGATTCGGTAGTAATGTGTTCAATTCTGTAATGTACTTTAGATCAGAACAGATTTTTCTTTCTTAAATGGAAGACTCTCAAGGATGTCGAACTTGTTTTTTCTGTTGTTCGGTCTTTCCAGCATAATCTAAATGTGCTGCATCCATCTTATTCTTTCCTTGTGCAGAGATATTCCCTTGAAGTTATCTGTACATTAACTTTGCTGAACCATCAAAATTTAGGACAAACTATTTTCATAAAATGGCATTGAGTAAATTATTCAGGAGCTAGATTTTCTAAATGACTTAAAATACCCATTCTTGCAACCTCATTTTGTTGTGAAATCAAACAAGATAATTAATGAATGTGAAATGCACTTTGGAAACATCAAATGCCAAAACCCTGTGAACTCTTACAATTGATTGTATTCTTATTGTTAATTTCAGTGAGCAGGGAGCTACATATTAGCCTCAAGCATTATTTCTCCTTCTACCACAATTTTTAACTAGATTGTGGGATATTGAAAATTAGCAAAAATGACCATGTTCTCTAAGAACATTTCATGTAATCCTACCTGTGAATCTCTTTGTAGCCCTTATAAAACTACTTATCTCTTCACATACCTTTATTTGTTATCAGATTTTTTTTCTAAACATACTTTATTGAACCTACTTTGCTTATTTAGTAAACAATTATTGAATTTCAACACCATGCTGGGCACTAAAGACAATGACATGTAAAACAGTCTCCATCAAATGAAGGTGAGAATAAAAAATTATCATTATTTTAGAGGTTGGCAATTCTATGACAAACATATTTAATGTATCAGCTATACATCTAACCTAGGTTTCCTTTTCTTAGCATATCACCTCTCTGTAATTTTTCTTTTTTTTTTTTTTTTTTTTTGAGACAGAGTCTCGCTCTGTCGCCCAGGCTGGAGTGCAATGGCGCGATCTCGGCTCACTGCAAGCTCCGCCTCCCAGGTTCACGCCATTCTCCTGCCTCAGCCTCCTGAGTAGCTGCGACTACAGGCGCCTGCCACTGCGCCCGGCTAATTTTTTGTATTTTTAGTAGAGACGGGGTTTCACCGTGGTCTCGATCTCCTGACCTCGTGATCTGCCCGCCTCGGCCTCCCAAAGTGCTGGGATTACAGGCTTGAGCCACCGCGCCCGGCCTGTAATTTTTCTTAAATATGTATAGCATAATCTGAGTAGCATATTGAAATGAAGATTCTTGGCTCTGCCTCTAGAAAGAATCAATAGTTCTGGGAATCTGCATTTTCATAAGGACCAAGTATTATGGGAACCGGTAACCCTTGGACTTTACTTAGACAGAGTCCTTTTGTGATGTTTCCCTTTGGCCCAGGACTTCTCATAGTGAAGGCCTCAGGAGGCCTCCATTCTTCACACCATCTGTCTGTCTCAGTATCATCCTCTCAAAACTGCCAATTTTAGTTATCCAGCTCTACTTTCCTTCATTACCTTGACTTGAAGTGATCCTCTGTAGTGATGTGCCAGCCTTCTTGAAGCCAGTTGTACCTAGTCTCCTGAGAATGATAGCAGTAATTGTTGTCTCACTTAAAGGCTGATTCTAATGGTGAGATAACTAGAAGAAGATGCGAGGGAATGCCCCTCTCATGACATGATAAGAGAATGATTTTTAAAGAAGGTCTTGAATCACATCAGCTGAGAACTGCTTACCTGTGGGGAAATACTGAACAAGTATTAATCATTTAATCCTCATAATAAATCTATGAAGCAGGTACTATTATTACATTCATTTGATAGATGAGGGCACGACACGGAGGCTCATTAACTTTACCAGTATCACATAGATACTAAGTGGTAGTGCAGGGATTTAAACTCAAGTGGACTGGCTCTAGAGTTCAGTGGACAACTATACTAGTGTTGCCTTTCTCTTAGTCAAAGGTATGTACTGTGGAGCCTTTGCTACCACCATTCCTTTCAGAATGACTTTTAGTAAGTTACACTAACAATTGGAAAAGAAACAAAAACAAACAGAAACCTCCAAAGTAAAACAAAACAATGCAAACACTACAAAAAATAGTTTTTAGTGTATTCTTAGGTCAAAGATATATTTCAACTTCACATTACAGGACATTTGTAGTAAAGAAAAAAATAACCCAGTAGACACAGGACAACATATAGTAACATATCTTAGGTTCTCAAGAGAAAAGATCACAACTCAATTTTTATTTTCTTCCCTGAAATACAGTTTACTGTCTGGTGAACATAAATTTTTTAGTCAGAAAGATCAAACTTCTAATTCTGTCCTATTATTTACTTGCTTGATAACCTATGAAAATTTTCTGACCTTACTTAGTTCTCAGCTTCTATGAAATGTATGTGACAAGCAAGTTTTGGTCAATATTAAAGACATAGTGCCTGGAATATAGCAGTCCTTCAGCAATCGGTACTGTACCTATTTACTGTTGTTATTATTATGAGCAGTGAGAAACTTAATTTAGTAGAATATAAAAACAAGTTTAGACAGAATGCTCTGGGCAAAATAAATGTGTACTCAAAGTTCAAAGTTGACTTGATACTGAATCTTTTTCCTTGGACAGGTAAGATTCAAATACATATACCCTTGCTTTTGTCAAGTGACAAAAAAAAAAGAGAGAGAGAGAGAGAACTGTCAATGACAATTTCCTCTTCCTTCTTCAGTGGTCTGTCTGGTTTATAACTTAGAGTCCTGACTGGAAAATGCTTATTTTGCTCCCTTGAGAATGTCTCTTCTGAGATGGGCTCATTTATCTTCACCAGGTGATCAACCCAATACTCATCAACTGTTAGCCATGGCGTCACGCCTGCGGGAGAGTGCTGAACTTTTTCAGTCTGATGAGATGCGACCTGCTAATGATCCCAAGGAGAGAGCACCCATCCGCATCCGGATGCTGAATGACATTCTCCAAGACATGGAGAAAAGCTTTCTGGTAAAGCAGGCGCCACCAGGATTTTATAGGTAGGATGCATGTCTCGAAAATTATACTTTTTGCCCTAAATTAAATGCTTATGTTTAACTTTCAGAATATGTACCTTCTGTGAACATAACAGTATTTTAAAAGAAATTATAAAGCAGTTACTCATTTGAGGAACTTCCCCCTCCCCCAAAGAAAAATTAAACTGCAGAAATATAAAATAATAGAAACTTGGCTTAGCAGTAGCACAGAGAAAATGAGTAAGAAGTTTCTTACATTAATTTCAATATGAGTCAAATGTGATATGGCCAATGAAAAAGCAAATGGAATTATAGGTTTCGCTGAGAGAAATATACTTTCTTGACCAGATCAGTGGATAGACCCATGCTATTTTTTCCTATGAAGATCCCATCTAGATTAATGTGTTTAATCCTGGAAACTACATTTTATGTTGGAGTTCAATAAGTTTAATATTTAGGGGAAAGTGGGATTTAGATCGATGTTGAAACAGCTGAGGAATTAGGCTTGTTTTGTTGGAGAGTCACATGGAGTGCTTTCTGAAAACATTTTAACAATTATATGGAAGGGGGATTAGATACAGACTCAGAGGATACTATGAGTACAGTATGGTTTTGTTTCTGAAGTTCCTTATATAGTAGAAGATAAATGAAGAAAACATGAAGTTTAAAAGATTATGGTACCCATCAATCATCATAAAACCACGTCATTGAAACCACAATGACACCATCTTACACCAGTCAGAATGATTATTATTAAAAAGTGAAAAAATAACAGATGGAGAGAAAGCAGAGAAAAAGTGATGCTTACACACTGTTGGTAGGAATGTAAATCAGTATAGCCTTTATATATACTTGGAAAACAGTATGAGATTCCTCAAACAACTGAAAATAGAATTACCTTTCAACCCAGAAAGCTAATTTCTCGGTATCTACCCAAAGGAAAACAATTTTTTTATATCAAAAAGATACTTGCATGCATATGTTTATCACAGGACTAGTCACAATGGAGAAGTCATAGAATCAACCTGAGTGTCTATCAATATGTGATTGGATTAAAAAATGTGGTATATGTACTCTATAGAATACTAAGCAGTCATCAGAAGGAATGAAATCATCTCTTTCACAGCAGCATGGATAGAGCTGGAGGCCATTATCCTAAGTGAAATAACTGTGAAACAGAAAATCAAATACCACATGTGCTCACATATAAGTTGGAGATAATAATAGATACACATGGACATACAGAGAGAAATAGACACTGGAGACTGCAAAAGAGGGAGAGATGAAAAGTTACATATTGGGTACACTGTTCACTATTTGGGTGATGGGTACACCAGAAGCCCAAACTTCACCATTACATAATATGTCCATGTAACAAACCTGCACATATACCTCCTGAATCTCTACACATTTTAGAAAAAGATTATGGCATATTTAAACAGTTTTTATTTAACTGATAATTCTATGAGACACAACATACAAATACATACTTTTTTGTTTAATATATACATATATAATATGTGTATTTATATGACATATTTAATGTATATTTGTGTATATATAATATACATATGTATATATTTGTGTATATATATTTTATATATGTGTTTGTGTGTGTATGTGTATGTATGTATAATTTTTTTTCTTTATTATTATTATTCTACTTTAAGTTTTAGGGTACATATGCACAATGTGCAGGTTTGTTACGTATGTATCCATGTGCCATGTTGGTGTGCTGCACCCATTAACTCATCATTTAGCATTAGGTATATCTCCTAATGCTATCCCTCCCCACTGTCCCCACCCCACAACAGTCCCCGGTGTGTGATGTTCCCTTTCTTGTGTCCATGTGTTCTCATTGTTCAATTCCCACCTATGAGTGAGAACATGTGGTGTTTGGTTTTTTGTCCTTGTGATAGTTTACTGAGAATGATGGTTTCCAGTTTCATCCATGTCCCTACAAAGGACATGAACTCATCATTTTTTATGGCTGCATAGTATTCCATGGTGTATATGTGCCACATTTTCTTAATCCAGTCTATCACTGTTGGACATTTGGCTTGGTTCCAACTCTTTGCTATTGTGAATAGTGCCGCAATAAACATACGTGTGCATGTGTCTTTATAGCAGCATGATTTATAGTCCTTTGGGTATATACCCAGTAATGGGATGGCTGGGTCAAATGGTATTTCTAGTTCTAGATCCCTGAGGAATCGCCACACTGACTTCCACAATGATTGAACTAGTTTACAGTCCCACCAACAGTGCAAAAGTGTTCCTATTTCTCCACATCCTCTCTAGCACCTGTTGTTTCCTGACTTTTTAATGATGGCTATTCTAACTGGTGTGAGATGGTATCTCATTGTGGTTTTGATTTGCATTTCTCTGATGGCCAGTGATGATGAGCATTTTTGCATGTGTTTTTTGGCTGCATAAATGTCTTCTTTTGAGAAGTGTCTGTTCATGTCCTTTGCCCACTTTTTGATGGCGTTGTTTGTTTTTTTCTTGTAAATTGGTTTGAGTTCATTGTAGATTCTGGATATTAGCCCTTTGTAAAGATGAGTAGGTTGCAAAAATTTTCTCCCATTTTGTAGGTTGCCTGTTCACTCTGATGGTAGTTTCTTTTGCTGTGCAGAAGCTCTTTAGTTTAATTAGATCCCATTTGTCAATTTTGGCTTTTGTTGCCATTGCTTTTGGTGTTTTAGACATGAAGTCCTTGCCCATGCCTATGTCCTGAATGGTATTGCCTAGGTTTCCTTCTAGGGTTTTTATGGTTTTAGGTCTAACATGTAAGTCTTTAATCCATCTTGAATTAATTTTTGTATGAGGTGTAAGGAAGGGATCCAGTTTCAGCTTTCCACATATGGCTAGCCAGTTTTCCCAGCATCATTTATTAAATAGGGAATCCTTTTCCCATTGCTTGTTTTTGTCACATTTGTCAAAGATCAGATAGTTGTAGATATGAAGCATTATGTCTGAGGGCTCTGTTCTGATCCATTGATCTATGTCTCTGTTGTGGTACCAGTACCATGCTGTTTTGGTTACTGTAGCCTTGTAGTATAGTTTGAAGTCAGGTAGCGTGATGCCTCCAGCTTTGTTCTTTTGTCTTAGGATTGACTTGGCAATGCAGGCTCTTTTTTGGTTCCATTTGAACTTTAAAGTAGTTTTTTCCAATTCTGTGAAGAAAGTCATTGGTAGCTTGATGGGGATGGCATTGAATCTATAAATCACCTTGGGCAGTATGGCCATTTTCACGATATTGATTCTTCCAACCCATGAACATGGACTGTTCTTCGATTTGTTTCTATCCTCTTTTATTTCATTGAGCAGGGGTTTGTAGTTCTCCTTGAAGAGGTCCTTCACATCCCTTATAAGTTGGATTCCTAGGTATTTTATTCTCTTTGAAGCAATTGTGAATGGGAGTTCACTCATGATTTGGCTCTCTGTTTGTCTGTGATTGGTGTACAAGAATGCTTGTGATTTTTGTACATTGATTTTGTATCCTGAGACTTTGCTGAAGTTGCTTATCAGCTTAAGGAGATTTGGGGCTGAGACGATGGGGTTTTCTAGATATATAATCATATCATCTGCAAACAGGGACAATTTGACTTCCTCTTTTCCTAATTGAATACCCTTTATTTCCTTCTCCTGTCTGATTGCCCTGGCCAGAACTTCCAGCACTATGTTGAATAGGAGTGGTGAGAGAGGGCATCCCTGTCTTCTGCCAGTTTTCAAGGGGAATTCTTCCAGTTTTTGCCCATTCAGTATGATATTGGCTGTGGGTTTGTCATAGATAGCTCTTATTATTTTGAGATACGTCCCATCAATACCTAATTTATTGAGTGTTTTTAGCATGAAGGGTTGTTGAATTTTGTCAAAGGCCTTTTCTGCATCTATTGAGATAATCATGTGGTTTTTGTCTTTGGTTCTGTTTATATGCTGGATTACATTTATTGATTTGCGTATGTTGAACCAGCCTTGCATCCCAGGGATGAAGCCCACTTGATCATGGTGGATAAGCTTTTTGATGTGCTGCTGGATTTGGTTTGCCCGTATTTTATTGAGGATTTTTGCATCAATGTTCATCAAGGATATTGGTCTGAAATTTGCTTTTTTGGTTGTGTCTCTGCCAGGCTTTGGTATCAGGAGGATGCTGGCCTCATAAAATGAGTTAGGGAGGATTCCCTCTTTTTCTATTGATTGGAATAGTTTCAGAAGGAATGGTACCAGTTCCTCCTTGTACCTCTGGTAGAATTCGGCTGTGAATCCATCAGGTCCTGGACTCTTTTTGGTTGGTAAGCTATTGATTATTGCCACAATTTCAGAGCCCATTATTGGTCTATTCAGAGATTCAACTTCTTCCCGGTTTAGTCTTGGGAGGGTGTATTTGTCGAGGAATTTATCCATTTCTTCTAGATTTTCTAGTTTATTTGCGTAGAGGTGTTTGTAGTATTCTCTTATGGTAGATTGTTTTTCTGCGGGATCGGTGGTGATATCCCCTTTATCATTTTTTATTGCATCTATTTGATTCTTCCGTCTTTTCTTCTTTATTAGACTTGCTAGCGGTCTATCAATTTTGTTGATCTTTTCAAAAAACCAGCTCCTGGATTCATTAATTTTTTGAAGGGTTTTTTGTGTCTCTATTTCCTTCAGTTCTGCTCTGATTTTAGTTCTTTCTTGCCTTCTGCTAGCTTTTGAATGTGTTTGCTCTTGCTTTTCTATTTCTTTTAATTGTGATGTTAGGGTGTCAATTTTGGATCTTTCCTGCTTTCTCTTGTGGGCATTTAGTGCTATAAATTTCCCTCTACATACTGCTTTGAATGTGTCCCAGAGATTCTGTTATTTTGTGTCTTTGTTCTCGTTGGTTTCAAAGAACATCTTTATTTCTGCCTTCATTTCGTTATGTACGCAGTAGTCATTCAGGAGCAGGTTGTTCAGTTTCCATGTAGTTCAGTGGTTTTGAGTGAGTTTCTTAATCCTGAGTTCTAGTTTGATTGCACTGTGGTCTGAGAGACAGTTTGTTATAATTTCTGTTCTTTTACATTTGCTGAGGAGAGCTTTACTTCCAACTATGTGGTCAATTTTGGAATAGGTGTGGTGTGGTGCTGAAAAGAATGTATATTCTGTTGATTTCGGGTGGAGAGTTCTGTAGATGTGTATTAGGTCTGCTTGGTGCAGAGCTGAGTTCAATTCTTGGGTATCCTTGTTAACTTTCTGTCTCGTTGATCTGTCTAATGTTGACAGTGGGGTGTTAAAATCTCCCATTATTATTGTGTGGGAGTCTAAGTCTCTTTGTTGGTCGCTCAGGACTTGCTTTATGGATCTGGGTGCTCCTGTGTTGGGTGCATATACATTTAGGATAGTTAGCTCTTCTTGTTGAATTGATCCCTTTTCCATTATGTAATGGCCTTCTTTGTCTCTTTTGATCTTTGTTGGTTTAAAGTCTATTTTATCAGAGACTAGGATTGCAACCCCGGCCTTTTTTTGTTTTCCATTTGCTTGGTAGATCTTCCTCCATCCCTTTATTTTGAGCCTATGTGTGTCTCTGCACATGAGATGGGTTTTCTGAATACAGCACACTGATGGGTCTTGACTCCTTATCCAATTTGCCAGTCTGTGTCTTTTAATTGGAGCATTTAGCCCATTTACATTTAAAGTTAATATTGTTATGTGTGAATGTGATCCTGTCATTATGATGTTAGTTGGTTATTTTGCTCGTTAGTTGATGCAGTTTCTTCCTAGCCTTGATGGTCTTTACAATTTGGCATGTTTTTGCAGTGGCTGGTACCGGTTGTTCCTTTCCATGTTTAGTGCTTCCTTCAGGAGCTCTTTTAGGGCAGGCCTGCTGGTAACAAAATCTCTCAGCATTTGCTTGTCTGTAAAGTATTTTATTTCTCCTTCACTCATGCAGCTTAGTTTGGCTGGATATGAAATTCTGGGTTGAAAATTCTTTTCTTTAAGAATGTTGAATATTGGCCCCCACTCTCTTCTGGCTTGTAGAGTTTCTGCCGAGAGCTCAGCTGTTAGTCTGATGGGCTTCCCTTTGTGGGTAACCCGACCTTTCTCTCTGGCCGCTCTTAACATTTTTTCCTTCATTTGAACTTTGGTGAATCTGACAATTATGTGTCTTGAAGTTGCTCTTCTCAAGGAATATCTTTGTGGCGTTCTCTGTATTTCCTGAATCTGAATGTTGGCCTGCCTTGCTAGATTGGGGAATTTCTCCTGGATAGTATCTTGCAGAGTGTTTTCCAACTTGGTTCCATTCTCCCTGTCACTTTCAGGTACACCAATCAGACATAGGTTTGGTCTTTTCACATAGTCCCATATTTCTTGGAGGCTTTATTCATTTCTTTTTATTCTTTTTTCTCTAAACTTCTCTTCTTGCTTCATTTCATTCATTTCATCTTCCATTGCTGATACCCTTTCTTCCAGTTGGTTGCATCGGCTACTGAGGCTTCTGCAATCTTCGCGTAGTTCTCGAAACTTGCCTTTCGGCTCCATCAGCTCCTTTAAGCCCTTCTCTGTATTGGTTATCTTAGTTATACATTCATCTTTGTTTTTTTCAAAGTTTTTAACTTCTTTGCCATTGGTTTGAATTTCCTCCTGTAGCTCGGTGTAGCTTGATCATCTGAAGCCTTCTTCTCTCAACTTGTCAAAGTCATTCTCCGTCCAGCTTTGTTCCGTTGCTGGTGAGGAACTGCATTCCTTTGGAGGAGAAAAGGTGCTCTGCTTTTTAGAATTTGCAGTTTTTCTGCTCTGTTTTTTCCCCATCTTTGTGGTTTTATCTACTTTTGGTCTTTGATGATGGTGATGTACAGATGAGTTTTTGGTGTGGGTGTCCTTTCTGTTTGTTAGATTTCCTTCTACCAGACAGGACCCTCAGCTGCAGGTCTGTTGGAGTTTCCTAGAGGTCTACTCCAGAACCTGTTTGGCTGGGTGTCAGCAGCGGTGGCTGCAGGACAGCGGATTTTCATGGACTGCAAATTCAGCTGTCTGTTTGTTCCTCTGGAATTTTTGTCTCAGAGGAGTACCTGGCCGAGTGAGGTATCAGTCTGTCCCTACTGGGGGGTGCCTCCCTGTTAGGCTGCTCGGGGGTCAGAGACCCACTTTAGGAGGCAGTCTGCCCATTCTCAGATCTCCAGCTGCGTGCTGGGAGAACCACTACTCTCTTCAAAGCTGTCAGTCAGACAGGGACGTTTAAGTCTGTGGAGGTTCCTGCTGTCTTTTTGTTTGTCTGTGCCCTGCCCCCAGAGGTGGAGCCTACAGAGGCAGGCAGGCCTCCTTGAGCTGTGGTGGGCTCCACCCAGTTCAAGCTTCCTGGCTGCTTTGTTTACCTAAGGAAGCCTGGGCAATGGCGGGCACCCCTCCCCCAGCCTAGCTGCCGCCTTGCAGTTTGATCTCAGACTGCTGTGCTAGCAATCAGGGAGACTCCGTGGGTATAGGACCCTCCAAGCCAGGTGCAGGACACAATCTCCTGGTGTGCCGTTTTCCAAGCCTGTTGGAAAAGCTCAGTATTAGGGTGGGAGTGACCCGATTTTCCACGTGCCGTCTGTTACCCTTTTCTTTGACTAGGAAAGGGAACTCCCTGACCTCTTGCGCTTCCCGAGTGAGGCAATGCCTCGCTCTGCTTTGGCTGGCGCATGGTGCACTGCACCGACTGTCCTGCACCCACTGTTTGGCACTCCCTAGTGAGATGAACCCAGTACCTCAGATGGAAATGCAGAAATCACCTGTCTTCTGCATCGCTCATGCTGCGAGCTGTAGACTGGAGCTGTTCCTATTCGGCCATCTTGGCTCCACCCCGTATGTATGTATAATTTTATGTAGTGTGAAAGTCTAAGTTTGTGGCCCTTTAAGAATGAAAGTTCTGGGCTAAACAAACAGTCCTCCTACTTCATTCTTCCCCCAATATCTCTTTGCCTCCTGCTTCTCATGATACACTCTGGACTAGACATACTATGTATAAAGGAAGGTTATAACTAGGACTAAGGAATTGATATATGGTATAGAAATCTTAATTACATATGAGAAAAAGGTAAAATAATAAATGTGATCCTTTTATAAAGTAGCAAAAGCCTTATCACTGCAGACATTAAAATATAGGCTGGGTGGCCCTAAGCACCTGAATGTTTAGACCACATGAGGTTTAAGGTGCCCATTAGTACTAAAGTTCTGTGATCTCACACATCACTTAATCTTTCAACATCTTAATTTCTACATTTATAGAAGGAGATGATGGAATGAGACTTCTTTATAATAAAAGACATTTTTAAAGCCTGATATTTGGTAGTTTTCCTTTATGATTTTAAACTCAAATTCACATTTAAAATCCATACTTTACATATTTTTTCCAATATTATTATTCTGCATTGTAAGTCTTTGGAAAATATACGTTATTATAATAAGAGATATGGTTAAGACACTTTGTATGCTCCTTGTATTTTTTTAAGCATCAAGGACATAGCTGTCACCTTAAGTTACCTTCCTTGATGAGGTATATTCTAGTGGTGGGAATGGGGAAACAGAATGAACAAAGTAATTAAATAAATATAGTGATGTTAGATGTAATAATTGCCGAGGAAAAAAATCAAACCACATTATTAAATCTAGCATTATTAAAAAGTCATAAAGTAGATAACTTAGGTTTTTAAAATATATTTTGTAAATTATTTACTTTAAAGAAAAATTCAGAAATTAATACAAATTATATGTAAAGAACATAGTTTTGTATAATATATTAAGCTTTCCCCATTTGTCTTTCTTGGCACTTGCACTGGATACGGAAGACTCCTCTATGGTCTAAATTATGCATCTGGTAAACTTTTTATTATCCATTCAAAAATATTTATGAACTCAATTTACTTTATCATGCATTTTGAGTAGAAAAGTGATATTTGTCTGCCCCTGAGTTAAAAATGATTAAACAAGTCATTTTTTTCCTGTTAGTAAAGTAATTACAGTATACCATGTGTTCTCATTATGCAAGCCTCAAAGTGTTGATTATGATAATGTTCTAACTCATATAACAAACTTTAGGACTGAAAGTTTTTAGTTCACTATTTTGAAATTGTGTTACTATTCTAAACTATTACTATAGTTAGTTATTGAAGGAATACATGTCTGCCATTCTTTTCCTTAGCTCTATTAATTTGTTAATATATTTATATATATTAATTTATGTGTGTATACATATATATACTGTAACAGTGTAAATAGATTAGTTTCATTTAGATGTATCTGACTGACCTTTATCTCAAAATTGTCACGAATTTGTACTTCATTTATAAAATACATAACAAATCATCCTACTTCATGTTTTTTCTTGATAGATAATTCACATTTCTAAAGATTATTGATGCAAACATTTCAAAATTACAATAGGATTTCCACTCTCAGTGCTTATAAGCACATTCTTAATGGGGAAGGAAATATTCAAAGTAAAAATCTGAGTTTAAGCAAATGAAAAGTAGATTGATTATTTATAGCGATAATTATATAGAGAAAAAATAAAATTGTTAATTACATTGTACAAAAGAACATTTGGTGAACAGGGTTCAATTTTTTTAATGTTAAACAGTCTTTAGAGATGTTATTCACGTAAACATCTCACTCTCTAACCCATTGGGCATACAGAATTCTCATCTAATACACAAGAAAGAAGTAAAAAATGATTTGCATTTTAAGAAAGTTCTTGACAGAACTTTACTGTATAAAGCCAAATACTTCATTTTGTATTTAGATCGTGTCCCAAAAAAATATCGTCTCAATAAAAGTGCCACTAAACACTGGAATGTATTATTTTTGGAATATGTAGAATAATATTCCCAGTGATCTGGAAACAGAGGATTCAAAATTTTGGATCCTATGATGTTGCATCTAAAGCTGGCTCCTCATTGAACGCTGCTCTGTGCAGTACTGCTGGAAACTGGCAATATAAGATCCCTACCTTCAAGGAGCTTAATCTAATTCAAGAGCTAAAATACATAAATTATATATCAAATACAGGTACAGAATACTTATTCAAAGTGCGCAATGAATACTACAGCCAAAAAGTACTTTTGTGATTCAGTGAAGAGAGAAAGTATTGTCTTGTGGTAGTCAAGAAAGACATTTTTTTTTTTTTTTTTTTTGAGATGGAATCTTGCTCTGTTGCCCAGGCTGGAGTGCAGTGGCACGATCTCGGCTCACCGCTACCTCCACCTCCTGGGTTCAAGCAATTCTCCTGCCTCTGCCTCCTGAGTAGCTGGGATTACAGGCACGTGCCATCATGCCTGTCTAATTTTTGTATTTTGAGTAGAGACGGGGTTTCACCCTGTTGGTCAGGCTGGTCTCAAACTCCTGACCTCATGATTTGCCTGCTTCAGCCTCCCAAAGTGCTGGAATTACAGGTGTGAGCCACCATGTCCAGCCACAAAAGACTTTATAAGGAAAGTGAAATATGTATTTGGGCTTGAGGGAATGATAGTATGCCCATTAAATTAAGGTGCATTTCCAGGAGGATAGTTTGAAGAAAGATAGAAAGGAGAAGTTGTGTGTGGTGTGCTCAAGAGTGAAGCACAAGATGTAGAGTAGTCTGAATGGTTATTGGGTTAGCGGTTATGGAAAGGTAGGTAAGATCAAGTTGTGGAGTCCCTTAAATGCTCTGTTGAGAGGTTTGGGCTTTATTTTTCATGGACACAAAAAAGCCATGTAGAAATATGTGTTGTTAGGAGGATTTATCTAGTGCTCCTGAGAGGGTGCACTGGAGTCAGGAGAGAGCAGAAACCTTTAGGAAGATTATCGGAGCAGGAAAGGCACAGGGTGAAAAGAACCTGATTTGACATGTTGGTGTCAGGAATGAAGAGCAAAGGGCCAATTTAGGAGGTGATATTTAGGAAGAATTGGCTCATTTAGTGATTGTGTGGCTCTAAGAGTCTCGTTGCAGGTTGTTTTTAGAATTCCTCTAGGTTTAGGTGGGAAAACAGGATTGAGTACTAGGAAAGGGCTTCCCCTCTGCCCCGTTTACCTAGCCATTTAGGTAAAGCACTCTATGTCTACATGTAGTTATATGAAGATCTATGGATAAAGCTAATTTCTAAAGTCATTTCCAGCTCTAGAGATTATTAAGCCTCGCAGCCTCTGTTTTCAAGGGGACATCTAATTCTGAGTAAGGGAAGAGGGAAAGAGCAGAAGGATAGACTGCAATGCCATAAGTGAAAAAGCTGCAAAGTACATTGGAAGTACTAACTTGATCAGCAGCGGGGAGCCAGCAAAACAATATCTATGTTCCAGGACCACGTAAGTGAAAGTATGTTGAAAATTACAAAGCATCACAAAATATCACTATTATCAAATCCAGCGGTGTAGAATTTGACTCGTTGCTCTTGAGTAGACAGGGGATTATGTATTTTCTTAAGAATTCTAAATCTTGTATCTCACTCCTTCCTTTACTGCTATTCCAGTAGGCAGTGCTCTACCACTCCTGGGTACTTGGTGTGTCTGGAGAGGAGATCTCAGGGCATCTGTGTTTTGCTGTTAGATCCTTTTTTGCTCCCTGTAGTTACTACTCTACAAAAGCAGAGCAAGGAGTCTGACCAAGGAGTCTGGTAAACCTGTGCATTCCCACTATAATTTGCTTTTCTTAAACAAATTGATAGTCTTTATTTTTTAAAGCAGGTTTAGGCTTAGAAAATAATTGAGCAGAAAAGTACGGAATTCTCATATGACTCCTCAGCATCCCCTCTTCCTAGACACAGTTATCCCAATTGTTAATATCTTGCAGTAGTGTGTTGGTACATTTGTTACCATGAGCCAATCTTGATACAAAATTGGTGAGGCAATATTGATACAAACTAAAATAAATAGTTTAATATCAGGGTTCGCTCTCTAGGTTGTACATTCTATGGGCTTTGACAAATGTATAATCATATGTACCTACTATTGCAGGGTCATATAGAATAGTTTTACTGCCCTAAAAATCTCTTGTGCCCCACCTATTCATTCCTCCCTACTGAACCTCTGGCAAACGTTGATCTTTTTACTGTCTCCATAGCTTTGCCTTTTCCAGAATGTCACCTATTTGGAATAGTACAGTATGCAACCTCGTTAGATTAACTTCTTTCACTTAGCAATATGCAGTAGATTTTCTCCATATTCATTCCTTTTTATCATTGAGTAATATTCCATTGTATAGCTATACCAGTTTGTTTATTCATTTATCTATTGAAGGGCATTTTTGTCACTTTCAAGTTTTGGCAGTTGTGAATAAAGCTGCTATACATATTTTGGTGCGGGCTTTTTTGTGGACATACATTTCAATTTATTTCAGCAGATACTGAAGTGTGCAATTGCTGGATAATGTGGTAAGCCTATGTTTAGCTTTGTAGGAAACTGCCGAACTGTCTTTCCAAGGGGCTATATCATTTTTCTTGCCCACCAATCGTCAATGAAACTTTCAGTTGCTCCACATCTTCATCCACATTTGTTGTCAGTGTTTTGGATTTTAGCTATTCTAATAGATGTATGTTGGTATTTCATTGTTGTTTGAATCCGCAGTTCCAAAATGATAGATGATGTTTTGCATCTTTTCATATGCTTATTTACCATCTATATATTTTATTTGATGTGATATCTGTTCAGCTTTTTTGCCCATTTTTAAAATTGAGGGTTTTTTTTCTTATAGTCGAGTTTTTAGATGTATTTTTATATTTTGGACACCAATCCTCTATTAGATAGATGTTTTGCAAAGTATTTTCTCTCAGACTATGGCTTATCTTTACATTCTCTTAACAGTACCTTTTGCAGAGCAGAAGTTGTCAATTTTAATGAAATTTGAAAATTAAATCATAATTTTAATAGAATTCAGTTTACCAACTGAATTTTATTTCCTGTGCTTTTTGTGTCATACCTCAAAAGTTATTGTCAAACCCAAAGTCACTCAGATTTTCTGTTACATTATCTTCTAGAAGTTTTATAGTATTGCATTTTACATTTAGGTCTATGATCCATTCTGAGTTAATTTTCGTGAAAAGGATAAGGTCTGTGTTTCGATTTTTTTTTTTTTTTGGCGTGTAGATGTCCAGTTGTTCCAGCATTGTTTGTTAAGACTCTTTTCTCTGTTGTATTGTCTTTTATTTGTCATACGATATAGTTTTAATACTGCTTTTTGTGATTAGCATCTCACTTGTCCACATTAGAATAGCTTTCAAAATTAAGAATACCAAATAACAATATTATAGGAGAGCATTGGACTTGAGATTTTTAAAAGTGGGAAGAGATTTGAGATGAAAATTTGTCTTTTTCTTCTTGAATGATCTGCGGCAAGATAATTAGCATTTCTGAGCCTCAGTTTTTCATCTTTAAAATAGATCTCAAAAGATTATTAATACTTCAGACTCTGATAATGTTCTCATTTCCAAAGCTCCCCCATATATCACTATTAACCAACGGAGACATATTTAAAAATTAAGTGACACAAGTTCTCTTTCCCCAGAATCACAGCAGTGAAGTATTTCCTTCATGTTTATTTTCAATATATCGTCCTTCCCTTTATTAAACCTTTGCTAATTGCTTGCCAATCGAGGGGTTGCAACATCTTATAGAAAATAGTTTGAGGAGGGACATTAAATATGCAGTAAAGAAAAGAGTAAATAAGGGCTGGGCGCAGTGGCACGCGTGTAATCCCAGCACTTTGGGAAGGCCGAGGCAGGCGGATCACGAGGTCAGGAGATTGAGACCATCCTGGCTAACACGGTGAAACCCCGTCTCTACTAAAAATACAAAAACTTAGCCAAGTGTGGTGGCGGGCGGCTGTAGTCCCAGGTACTCGGGAAGCTGAGGCAGGAGAATGGCGTGAACCTGGGAGGCGGAGCTTGCAGTGAGCCGAGATGGCGCCACTGCACTCCAGCCTGGGGGCCAGAGCGAGACTCCGACTCAAAAAAAAAAAAATTAAATAAATAAAGAGTAATAAAATATCTAAGTAGCACTAGCTTTCAAAATAAATCTTGGGACTCTAAATGACAAACTTTTTTCAGTAGAAAAGACTTCTCTCAAATCACTTTCTTTGGGTATTTGGGGAGTACTGTTATAAGCATCGTGGTCTTCTGGGGCATATTCTCCTACATGTTTTAACTTTTGACATTTAAACTACGTTTTAGATTTTGGCACCAACCATTTTGTGGTTGAAATTTAATATCTTTTTTAAAAATGCTTCTTCCTAGCTTATTTTAGCAAATTTCAGCAAGATTTCCAGCCTTGTCACAAATTACTCCAATGTGTAAGGGTATGAGTCCTTGAGGCTACTGTTGTGTCTCTATCTCCTTTCTTCACTCACCCATACACTAGCTTGTATAGTCTTAAAATGAGAGAGCAATAATTATTGCCCTCTCTTTTATTTAAAGTGATTGGACTAAACTGAACAGAAACAGAAAGATCTTTGATTTTAATCTTTTAGTATACAAATAGAAAGCAATGGGATTTCAAAACTGCTCCAAACAAAAATATAATGACAAAGGATTTCCATTAATACACTGCTAATAATATGTGTGTAAGGTATATGAACATGACCCCACATTTATACATTAAGAGGGCACATCTCCATAAAATCTCATCTTTATTCTCTCTCCACATTTAAAGAGATAGCAGTTAAACAGCAATAAGGGTTTTCTTTCTCCCCATTCTGACGCACATATACACACACACACTGCTGCATTACTGTGGTGAGATAGGTTTATAGGGAAATTTTACAAAAGGATAGGAAATTTGGTGTGGCTTTGGAAAAGAGAATCAGGGATTCACTGTTTTCATTTGGATTGATTTGAAAGGCATGAGAAAACAAGGAAGCAAACATGAGCCAGTGTCTAATTCTGGCTGCTAGATAGAAATGAAATAGGACTCTTAGGAAAAGTGAACATCCTCTAACACCACCATTAGAGATGAATTAAAGGCTAATTATTATATTTAAAACAAAACTATTGATTATGGTCCAGTATCCCATTTTTCATTCTTATGTATGGTATTTCAGCTACATCTTGGCTAAGCAGACTATAGGGAGTATCTAAACTACACTTATATTATTGTTTCTTTGGCAAAACACTTCTGAGTTCCAAACAATGGCGTAATCAGGAGTTTGGAGGGCACAGCCCATTTGTAATTTGAGGGACAGCGTATGTATGTGTATATACATGTGCATGCCTTTGTGTGTCTGACATTGTGTCCTTATGGAAGATGTCACAGCAGGTTCATAACAAAGGAAATTATTTCAGAGATTGCCAGAATGACCTTGTGGAAGTTCAGGGGACCATTTCAAGCTAATCCAAGCCAAGACCATTTTTTTTGTTAGCATCCTTGAAAGCAGAAAAATAGCAATGTAAATGTCAAGATGCTTCTGCCTTTAACCAAGAATAAACAAAGAAAGCAATCCACTAAAAGTACTTTTCAAACACATAAGCTCCCAAAACTTTGCTTTTGAAAGATGTTAGAACCAGTTTATATTTAGGCAAGCGATGACATGAGACAGAACTATTAAAAAGCCACATTTCTCAGGTATTATATGATCAGTTTCCAGCTACGTATTCAGTACATACATAATTTTAAGAGGTTGAAACCCAAACCCCCCAAATCACTTCAGAATAACAATGATCTCATTATACAGTTTTCATGGTGTTTTAATTAGAGTTGGTTACATAAGTCTCAATAGGACCTCATGTTCCCTGTTTGATTGGGATAATGACTACTTTGTTCAGGTTGTACTTTCTTTTAGTGAGGTGTGGGTGGTCTGAATGGAACTAAAATCTCACCATTGTTTTTCTTGTCATTAATTCTATCAGCACTGCCTCTGATTTCTTTAGACTATGAAAAATAACTAGTGATTAAGAATTACCATAAAGCTTTTAACATGTTTTAATAGCGACTACTTGCACAAAAGAATCTATGTATGCATACAAAATTTTATAATCTACACAATGACAATGTAAAATTTCCAAAAGAAGGTGGAAGACCTGGCTCGTATACAAAATCTTTGTAACGTTGATCATTATATACATTCCCTTTTACCCTTTTATGAATAAATACATATATTAGTTTTATAATTATGTATCCCTTTAATATTTTTAAAGTTTCCATTTCTAAAAGGAGCAAAAAAGCCCCCAAATTTTAAGAAAAACCAGATTAATATACCGAAATTCAAGCCTCATTTTTTCCACTCATTTTGTCAATATTAAAACAAAGAACATATCTCATTTTAACAGGCAACATTCAAATACAATTTGATCAGACATTTAAAAACTTGTTTTAAAAATTTCAACTGACAATGAAATAAGGGTAATTAGTCTGAGATCCAGTCTGCTAGTATCAAAATAGAAATCCTTGTGTGTATAACTGTTTGGATTTTATAAAAATGTCTCTTTCAATTTTAAGGTATATTCTCATTTAAAGTGAGAAAAAATTACTGTTGTCATATTTGCAAGTTAAGACCCATTGCCAGTCTGAGGGTGAGTTTTGACTTGATGATGAATTGAATAATTAAGACTAACAATAACAACAATACTTTCCATAGAGGATGATTTATTTATGCCAGGCACTGTGCTGCACATTTTTCATGTATTATTTGTAACACTTCTAACAATCCTGCCAGATTGGTTTTATTATTTCCTTTATACATATAAGAAAACCGAGGCTTAGGAAAAGTTAACATGCGCAGAAATGGGATTCAAACGTAGTTTGTTTTCTCTAAAAACCACCACCCTTTCTACTAGACAATACTGCATACATTTGATCCAAATTATCCCTAGTTTGCTCAGAAATCACCAATAAGTTTAATTAGATTATAGTGTTAATATAGCCAGATATGTATAGATTACGTTTTCCACATTTCAGAGTTACATCCCCTAACTTGATAGTGACAAAATTGCATCTGTGAGGCACCAAATTTATCCCTACTTCTGGATAAGAGATATGCCTTATTGTCCTGAATCAATAAAATTATCTTGTCTCAAAATAGTGTCTATCCCTTCATGTTTCTGTAAATCTTAGATGTAATTTGAAAAGTAGGCATATTTGTCTGCTAAGTCTCATATACTATAGTTAAAAATGTTTTTACATAAATAACAATATAGTATAGAGGGGGGTTCAGTAGACGGGGAACTTACAGTTGTAGGCTGAAGACCCAAAAGACTCCAGAATAAGTCACTTAACTTCCATGACATTTATTCTCTAATCAATTAAGTAAGAAAAGATAAACTAGTGAATCTCTAAGATAATGAAAATATAGTTGAGGAAGTATTCATAACTAATACAAATTCACTTCCATATTTTTAAGTGCATTTCAGGGAAATAATTATTTCAATGGGGGAAGAAAAATAATGAAATCTACGTTCCCTATGAAACCATGTTAGACATTTTAGCATTTGTTTCTCTCTCCTTTATTTTATCTGCTATTTTATTTTATTTTTATGTGTATAAATATCTTTCTGATTTAATATGATCCAAAGAGAATTAAGAGAAAGGATCATGCTGAGTATTTTCTTTCTACGGAACCACCTAAAACCTCATTTTGCTACATAATAAAACCAAAGTTTCCAATTGCTGCGTAAATCACGTGTTTAGGAGATGAAATGCTCAGGAATCATTTTGCACTTGACATTTTCTAGATTATGAGTAGCAAAATTTTCTTATAATAAGAAAGTAGATCTGTAAGCCACAAAAAAAAAAAATATGGAGCAAGTATAGCATATTGAGATGATACACAAGGAAAGGACAGGGAGCCGATAGGCACGAGTCTATAAAGCACACAGTTAGTCCTGTACACCATCCCCAGTGGAATCTTTCGTTCAAATGAAAGCTTACATGAGCTACCCTAGTTGACAAGGAAAGGAATATGAGTGTTGCCTCTTTTTCCACAATCACCTCGAAGGACTACATGATTTGCCAGCCACTACACTTGATTGTGCTGCTTAACCAGTCTGCTTGCTAAGAACACAAGACTACACCATTTTCAACTGATTAAAAAAATAGGTCTATAAATTTATAATCATACTTAGATTAGATCAAGTTGGAAATTTATAAGGGCAATAATGGATGAAATGGGAAGTACTCATGCCATAGTCTATAATTAGAGCTAAATTTAATACATGATTTAATGTGCAATTGATATAATCCTTAAAAAACTGCAACAAACCCTCAAATTACATATAGTGAGGTTCTAGTCTACCTTTATCTGACAGGTTTCACTGAGAAAATTAGAAGGCAATCTGGATATTCAAATTAGGAATAATTTGAATGGAATTATAAGTTTGGGCATTAGAAGTGTTGAAGACATAAAAGTGAAGGAAATGCTCACTTCGGTATCACATATATTAAAATTGGAATGATACAGAGATTAGCATGGCCCTTGCCCAAGGATGACATGACAATTCATGAAGTGTTCCATATTATTATAAATAAAATATATATATATTTTAAAGTCAAGGAAGCTTGAAGTTTCCTTAGCTTTCTTTAAGCTGTTTTATAGAATCAAGAACTACTAGAACTGAAATAGAACCTTCAATGACAGTTCCAGCCACCTGCAGTTCTCAGGCAGGCAACTTCCAGCAGCTCTCGGAGAAATTCTGTGAATCTCCTTCTGACATTTGCCTGCTTGTCTGCCTGCAACCGTTGCTGAAGAAAGCAGATTTGGTTCTACTTCTGCCTTCCAAATCCTGCATGATGATTGTTGCAAATTTTGTGTCTTTTACTGCACTTCGAAAAATGTTTGTTGACTAATTTATCCAGAGAAACTTTCTTGGTCCTTTATGCCGTTTTCCCTGGATCTTAAAAGAACTGGAACCTGCCTTGTGCCATAATTGGTCATGGTGGGGTTTTATTGGGGTTTTGTCGGCCCACACCAGGTTTTATTGGGACTGTTCCATGTATAATACATGTCCATGTCAAACAATGGTTAGGCTATCAGGATACTGCCTATGAGAATTTTAAGAACTAAATAAAACTCATGTACCAGGCACTTAATATACTCGATATTGTGAAGACCGTATCTCTGGTCTTCACAATAGCTTATGTAATAATTGTTGGAGCTGGTAATTTTACCAGGACTTTCTTGTTTCAAAGCCATCTCTCTCTCTCCGTGTACTCCCAGGGGCTCTGTATACACTTCTTTGATCTATCAGATTACTCATCCAGGTAGATATTTTCCCCATTGTGTTGGTAAGGGCTCTGAAGTTCAGAAAAATTAGTTTTTTTTCTTCAAAGTTACCAGAAATGGTAAATTACATAAATTGGTTAAGGGATAGTATCTGGTTGCACCCATTCTGAATTTTATTTTAAAAAACAAATTTGGCCAGGCATTTGTTTGTTGACAAACAAAAGTGGCTCATGCCTGTAGTCCTGGCACTTTGGGAGGCCAAGGTGCAATAGATCACTTGAGGTCGGGAATTTGAGACCGTCATGGCTAACATGGCGAAACCCCGTCTCTACTAAAAATACAAAAAATCAGCTGGCGTGGTGGTGCACCCCTGTAGTCCTAGCTGCTCAGGAGGCTGAGACAGGAGAATCACTTGAACCTGGGAGGCAGAGGTTGCAGTGAGCTGAGATTGGTCCACAGCACTCCAGCCTGGGTGAAAGAATGAGACTTTGTCTCAAAAAAAAAAAAAAAAATTGTAGTAGCTTCACAGACTGGAGTGGTATAAAAAGAATATTTAAAACTGAGTTTGAATAAAATGATCATATTGTGAACCAAAAGAGAAGCAGAATATATTTTATCTTACACATACAAAAATGGATATTTAATACTTTGCTATTTCTCTTGACTGTAAGATTAATGCCTATGGCTTGAGTAATATTTAGTTTTTTGCATTTCCTGATTCTCTTTTTAATCTTACTACCTTTCTTACCTGTAAGTTAGAATTTGATGTCACTTTTTCAAAATACTTCTCTAAAATTACAACTGATTCCATTATACTTATTAATTCAGCAAGTACGTAGTGTCTACCATATGCAGAACTGTACCAGACACTGAGAATACAATGCTCAAAAATATAAATATCAACCTTACCCTTTAGAACTTTACTTTCTATTGGGAAGAAACAGAGAATAAGCAGACAAAAGACCAAATAAATATGTAATCACAAACTTTACAATCGTCTTGAAGGAAAGAAACATAACCTTTTCCTTTAGGGTAGCTAAATAGATTTGGGGGATTAACTTGGGCTGAGACTGAAAAACTAAACAAGGGCCTAGAGGCCATAGAGAGGGGTTAAGTATTATTTTCAGGGCCTTTAATATCTGATTACAGGTAGATTGTAACATACTTTTTATCTATTCATGTATAATCTATCATCATGTATTCTGTATATCTCTGATTGCTATGTAAAAAACAGATTTTAGAGGTAATGGAAGAAATGGAAAAATTAGAAATGGTGTGATCTTTTAATAATCTAGGCATGTCAGTCAGGATTTTCCAGAGAAACAGAACAATAGGACACTAGGAGATTGCATGTATATGTGTGTGCATGTGTGTGTGTGTGTGTCTGTGTGTGTGTGTGTCTGTGTATAATTTTAAGGAATTGGTTCATATGACTGAGGAGGTTGGCAAGTCTGAAATCTGTGGACAATGAAGGCTGACAACTCAGGGAAGAGTTGATGTTATAGTCTTGATTCCAATATCTGTAGGTAGGCTGTAGCGGGCTATAAATTTAGTTAGAATTTCTATATTATATTAATAGTCTAAGGCAGAGTTTTTTTTTTTCTTCAGGATGCCTCCTGTTTTGCTTTTGAGGCCTCCAACTGATTAGATGAAGCCTACCCACATTATCAAGGACAATCTCCTTTACTTACAGTCAGCTGATTGTAAATGTTAATTACATCTGTAAGACACCTTCACAGCAACATATGGACTAGTGTTTGAACAAACAACTGGGCAGTATTGCCTCACTACATTGACATGTAAAATTAATCATCACAGAGATCATGTAGGTGGGAATGCAAATATAGAGAAGATTAATTTGTAACATTTCAGACATATAATCTACAAAAACTTGCTGATGGATTAGGTATGAGGATGAAGATGAGGGAAGAAATCAAGAATAACAGGTCTTTCCCATGAGCAGTGGATTTTAACAGCTATGATATAGAAAGAATGAATCTTTTCTAAATGAGATTCTGCTGAGTTCAGCTCAAATAATATGATTGACAAGGCAAGATTACTTTTGTTATGCATTTTAAATGACTAAATAATCTTGAGAAGAAGTTCTGTTTGTATATGTCTAGTTATATTTGGCTAATCCTAATGTAGACTAAAAATTTCCCTTGCCTTCTCTTTCTCATCCAAAATAATTGCATGCAAATAGTAATCTGCTCTTTATGCAATAATGTGAAATGGGAGGAAACATAGCCAAATATTTCTGGAAGGGATAGCCTTCAAATGTGCCAGGTACAGTGCCTCCGATTTTTTTTATCGCTAATCATAGTAGGTCTCGTCTTCTAATGAAAGCTTACATATGCTACACCAGGGAGTTTGGATGATATACTAACTCAATCTAATTTTACACAATATAATTCAAAAGCCAATAAAATGTAGCCTCGTCAGACAGAAAAGTTTTAGAGGGAGGAATGTAATATAGGCACCAAATGTTAAGTATCCTCTCTGCAGGTGGTTTGTACATTTCCTGTGTTTCCAATTTCTCTTTTCTTTTCTTAACCATGAAATTAAATAGATAGCTTTGAACAACTAAAGAATAGAAATTTTTTCAAAGCTGATTCATAATGCCATCTTTTTTCCTGAAATAGAATATCACATGGGTGAATAGAAAGTCATTTCAGACATAGAGAGTTAAGAATTAAAAATGTAGTAAAATATTCTTCTAGATTAACTACTAGAGGTTGATGAGTACCTATGCTTCATTTTATTTCAGAAAATGTTTGCCCTTTTATTTTATATATTTAGTATTGTAAGTCACAATTGAAAGGCTTGATAATCCATAAAATCATATTTTCCAAAGTCAAATTGTTAATTTTGCATACAATTTTGATTAGGTGTAGACAGGTTCCATTTATCTTAACTCATTAGTGTTATGCTATATTAGTAGATTTTCTATGTAGATTAAACTTTCTCTAAGTAAATCAAAGGTTTTGTGATTCCCATTTTACTTATTTCATAAAATTTTAATATCTATTATGTAAAAGGCACAACCTAAATGTATTAGTTTCCTGTGGCTTTCATAACAAATTGCCACAAATTAAGTGGCTTAAAACAACAGAAATTTATTCCTTTCCAGTTCTGGAGGCCAGAAGTCTGAAATCAAGAGGTCAGCAGGGCATTCCCTTGTTTGTGACCACATCACTCCAATCTCTGCCTCAGTCTTCACATGGCCTTCTCTTCTTTGTGTATCTACTTAATCTCTCCCCATCTCTCTTTTACAAGGAGACTTGTGATTGGATTTAGGGCTCATTCACATAATACAGGATAATCTCCTTATATCAAAATCCATAATCACATCTCTATTAGTCTGTTCTCATACTGCTAATAAAGATATACCCGAGACTGGGTAATTTATAAAGGAAAGAGGTTTAATTACTCACAGGTCAGCATGGCTTGGAGGCCTCAGGAAACTTACACGTAGCAGCAGCAAGAAGTGCCGAGCAAAAGAGGGAAAAGGCCCTTATAGAACCATCAGATCTCCTGAGAACTCACTCACTATCATGAGAACAGCGAGAGTTAACCACCCCATGATTCAATTACCCTCTACTGGGTCCCTCCCAAGACATGTGAGGATTATGGGAACTACAATTCAAGATTTGGGTGGGGACACAGCCAAACCATATCAACATCTGCAAAGACACTTTTTGCAAATAAGGTAGCATTTACAGGTCCTAGAGATTAAAATCTGGATGTATCTTTGCAGTCAACATTCAGCTCAATGCACCAGATAATACAAGGAATATGAGTGTAGATTAGACAGTGGCTTTCTTCTGAATAGATGTGCTAGTTTATTAAGCTTTATTTTTTTTGTTGTTTTTGTTGCAATCCCAACCTTGTATACCACCTTGTGTTAACCTGGAACTAGGACTCTACAAACTGCATTTTTGCTTTGCCAGTTGGCTCCCTGATAAACTCTAATAAGAAGCAGTAAAAGAAAGCTGGAAGCCAAGAGGAAGAAGAAAAGATGCTTCTATTTACAATTTGTTCCTGTTTTTGCTTTCTTTTCCTGTCATTGTCACCCTAACAATGCTTCTTCACCTAAGTAGTGACAGTTCATTCTAGTAGTAGAAGTTAGCACTGATTTTCACTTTTTCCAACATTAGTTAAATCAGACTCACAATACTCATCAGAGACACCAGCGCGAGCGTACTAAAGTTCTTCCTCATAGGTCTGGGGTCCAGTTACACAGGGTTCCATCTCTGATCTCAGAGACATCAGTTATAGCTAAGCAGTGGCCCCTATTCAGAGGCCTGACTTTCAACTTCACAGGACACTTCCTTTGAGCTTCTCAGCTTTAATAATTCCAAATATTTCCATTCTCCAACCCTAGGAATAGTAGATCCTTCCTGCTGTCGTAACCTAACTTCTGTGACATTTTAGTGTTTCTTCTGAAACATTTTAGTGTTTCTCCGTGCCTTAGAATCTAAAATACATATAAAATATCTTCAACAATAACTGCCAAAAAGGTGAAGAAATAGTTACAGAGAAATCGAGGAGTAACAGGTTTGTGTTATTGTTTTCTTCAGCTGGGGTAGGATTTAGGCAGGCATCATGGTAACAGGTAGATGGTACTTAAGCAGGATCTTATAATTAGTAGACTCCAGTCTTCAAGAGATGGTAATGATAAAGTGGAAGGGTATTTCTCAAGAAAACCTTACTGGAAGGTATCACAGTTGTTCTGTTTCTCAAAATCTACTTAATAACATTTAACCTTCTCTTGTTGATTGAAGGTCAAGGTATATATTCTTTTATAATACAATAGAGTCCTCAAAGAGTGTCATTTGCCTCTATGACAAAATAACTACAGATGGTTTGCTGCTGAAAACTAGAAAAATGAATGGTTTAGTGTTCTGTTATTTCTTTTTTTCATTTCTGTATTTTTATTGGTTACTTCTAATTGATGTCATTGTGTCTAGCTGCTAGAACCTGCTGGTGATTGCTTCAGTTATTCAGTTTTCTTCTACCTCTCTTAAGGGACAGTCTGTTGGGCTTTGTGAGTTATTTGCCCTTCCAAGTGCTATTTAAGATTATTTTAATGTGATTGCAGTGTTCAGGAAGCATGACCTCAGAGTAAGTAGGAATGTTACTGTCCATAAATAAAGTCCTCTCGATTGTAGCTCTCTATCTGGTACAGGAGAGTATAATTTTAACTTTTCATGTAGTTCAGGGGTATTCATCTTAAAGTGATAATCAGAAAAACGTTTGCTGAGAGATCTTTGAAACTTACATGTTTTTGGCTTAACAGGCCAATATCTAAGGTTCTCTAAAATGAATACTTGTTATAAGATCATAAAAAAAATGACAGTAAACACTAGCTATTTGCTACTGATTGAAAGGCAATGAGTTAACATAAGTGAATTCTGCCAGTAAGGTTGACTGAATTTGAGACCATGAAGCCGACTATATATCCACTCTTCCCGCATATAACATATGTGGTTTATTGTGTCCACATAGTCTCTTTTCAGAGATTGTAAATGATACTATTTATGAACTCTTGAAGACTGAAACACAATTGGTGCTTGAAGGTCAAGGCAGCAAACTGCATCCTAAATTCCTATTTATTGACGATGTATGGTCCAGTTAGTAGTACACTTTGTGCTGCTATAATTAAAGATCTGTCGACGTTTCTAATACACACTATTATTTTAGGGTTTGATAACATGACCACTCATCTTTACTCTGAATTACATGATGAAAGGCCTCAGCGGTGGGAGGACATCTTCAAGTTCTTTTAACAAGATTATAAGATATTTATATGCTTTCCTTGATACTAAAATTCTGAACAATAAGATTTATGGTAAGCTAGACATAAACAGGACCTCTGTACAGGCGGCATGCAGCCAAAAATGTTTGACTTATATGAATGTTAAGCAATACATTGTTATTTCAGATTTCCATTTCATTACCTATATTCATTTTAAAAGAAAAGGTTAGAACAAAAATTTTTTAAATCCTTATTTGTAAAAAATACCTGCCTTATTCCTACTACTCCCTTATCAGATGTCTATAAAGAGTATACAGAGCCTAACAATATAGTAAAGTAGATCTAAGTAGTTATAAGCCTAACAATATAGTAAAGTAGATATAAGTAGTTATAAGCCTAACAGTATGGTAAAGTAGATGTGCGTAGTTATAAGCCTGACTCATTGGTTTGTTTGCAGAAAAAAAAATAATTCTAAATAATTTTTTTTAAGGAACTCAGTTAGCTGTTTAGTTAAAAAATAGCCTGTGGTTGTGTGATCTGGACCTATATAGATCTATGCTCTTCAGTGGTAGCCACTAGCAATGTGTGGCTACTGATAATGTGAAATGTAGTTAGTGAAAATTAAGATGTTAATTAAGATGTATAAAGTGTGCATTTGATTTTAAGACATACTACCGAAAAATAAAAATAAAGTGAAAATATAACATTAATAATATGTATATTGATTCATGTTGAAATTATAATATTCAGCAAATAAAACTACTTCATTTCTTTCTTTTTTAGTTTAATATACTACTAGAAAATGTAAAATTACATGTGCAACTTACATTATAGTTCTACTGTATAGTGTTGCTGTAGATGTTCCCAAATATCCCACATTTTTTCTTATAGATGATATACCCAATTGACTTGAGTTGACTCAAAGTAGGATGTTTGGCTTATGATATATCCAAGATACGATCAGAAAGTAGTAAGCCCCCCCCTTTTTTTTTTTTTTTTAGAAATTCTCTATTACCCCAACTGTGGTTGGTGATGTTGTTACAGGTGTCTGTGGTAGTGGATGGCAAATATAGAAGCGGGAAGATGTAAAAAGGAAAAGTAAATATGGGAGTCCATAGGAGTGAGTGTCTGAGACATTAAGTAAAACAAAACAAAACAAAATTCAAACGTAAAATATTGGTTGAATATAAATTTGTTCATCTGTCATACTTAATATAGAAAAGGAGTATTTTCTTTATCCTTGAATAATATTATTTTCAGATGAAATTACTTGTAGTAATAAGTTATTACTCCAAATTCACCTTATAGCTACTAAACTTCTGCAACTATAATCTGATTTCTCTAAAGCCTCATTAAAATAAACAAACAAAAACTGCTATTTGCTTCATTCATAAATTCATTAATTCAGCAAACATTTATGTGCCTATTCTATTCTAGGCATTATGCTTGAAACCAGGTGATCCAAAGGTAAACTACTTTCTCTTTCAATTCTCATTAGATGTTTCCTTAGCATTCTTTTGCTAATTTGCGATGTCTATTCGCCTGAATTCATCTAAGTCTGTAATCATGGATGAAACTGCTTTGGGCACCCCATCAGAAAGAATCACTGAAACCTGACCCCAATGTGTTATCATACACAGATACCACAAGAGTCAACGGAGAAGCAATAATGTGTTAACATCACAGGAGTCCTCGTGGGCTAGAAGAGTTGTAGCAGTGGTTAGGCTGGACACTACCACGCTTGTAGTATTAGTGGACAATAGCAAATAAATTCTATTAATAGAATTGAGTCATAAAGTATTTTAACTGAGCCAGCACAGGAGCTGTCTTTTTTTCATCCCTTTATGTCTTACCGTCTGTATCCTTTTCTCCCTCACTTCCGTCTAAGAGTAAAAGTGATTTTTTCCAAAGCTAACTTGGTCACCTCTATTCTTGCCTCTTTCTTCTCCTACCTTATGGCCTTGCTCTATCAATTTTCAGAACTCTTCTCACCTTCATTTCTACACATTATCAATCGTTTTGGTTGCTGCAGTGATTTCTGCCCTCTGATTTGAAAACATACTTCCAAGGCGTATCTTAAAACAAATCAGACATTCTCCCCTCAACTTTTTCATATTACTGTCCTCTCCTCCATTTGACATACCTCCCCAGTAGGGGAGTCGCCTGTTCGCTTGCTGTCATTCATCCTGTGTCGCGCGTTCATTCTTTAAGCCTGTAACACTGGCTCTCTTTTCCCCCATCCAACATTCTAATTCTCATATTGTCCTTACATTACCAACAACTGCCATTCAGAAAACACAGTCTTTTTTTTTCTCTCTAGTCCTTATTTGTTTGTACCTCTCTGACCAATTCTTTTATGGAAACTATCGATTACCATTCTTAGTACAGTGAATACAACTTAAAATCTGTCTTCAACTGCTTAATTTGATTTTAGCAGATTTCCCCTTTTATTTACCTGTTGCAGTCCCTTTACATTAAGAAACAGTTATCCCAAAGTCTGCATCTCAAAGACTGGACTTTGATCCCAATTTTGCTTAATGAAAGTTCTTCAAGAAATTTTATAGAAAGTTTGTCAATGATTAAATCTCAATTCATGATTTTTTTCCCCTCTATCAAAAGGGGCAGACATTTAACAGGGATACAGTGAATAAGAAGGGAATAGAGTCAGAGTTTATGAGGCACATATCTGAAGGTTATATTCTTTATTTTTATATTTTTGCTTTTGGAACAATGTTTTTATTGTGCTCAGAAAATAACTGCTGGTTCAACCCTAAATTGGTGCATTAAAAGAGATACAGATTTAAATGTTTAGGGTGGGTGAGTGAGTGCTTAATATCCGTAATAAACTGAATCCATTGTTAGAAAACATTCTCAGGCAACTATCTCATACTATCTAACTTTACTTTGAAAGGGAAGCAGTGTCATGGAGTAAGGAGGAAAATTTATTTCCTGTCTTCTTATTGACGAAGCTGTGAATTTTTGTCAGTTTGGGGTTTGCTACACTCTGGCAAGTTGGAAAAGGTCTATTTTGTTGTTTCTTTCAGAAGCTTTTTTTCTGTCATGCATGAGTTTCCAATTTAGCTCCTGTTGGAATATTGTTTGAAAATAAATCCAAAACCAGTTAAAATATTGAAATTAAAACCCTTTCGGGGCCGGGCGCGGTGGCTCAAGCCTGTAATCCCAGCACTTTGGGAGGCCGAGGCGGGCGGATCACGAGGTCAGGAGATCGAGACCATCCTGGCGAACACGGTGAAACCCCGTCTCTACTAAAAATACAAAAAATTAGCCGGGCGTGTTGGCGGGCGCCTGTAGTCCCAGCTACTCAGGAGGCTGAGGCAGGAGAATGGCGTGAACCCAGGAGGCAGAGCTTGCAGTGAGCCGAGATTGCGCCACTGCACTCCAGCCTGGGGGACAGAGCAAGACTCCGTCTCAAAAAAAAAAAAAAAAACCCTTTCAATAATGCACTTTTCTAAATCTTGACTCTACTACGCAAGGGCTATGTGATGTTAAGCTAAACTCTCTGTGCCCCGTTTCTTTCTCTATAAAATGGAAATAATAATAGTACCTATGACATTAAGTTGTTTTGAGGATGATATGCATTAAAATATGCAAAATGCTTGGAATATGAGTAAGCATATACTACATGTTCAAGAATTAGCAGTTATTACTTTTATCACTATTAATTTATGCAATCAAATTTATTTAGTATATACTGTTTAGAAACCTGGAGAAATACACAATGAACAAGAAACTCGTGTTCTTCAGGAGCTTTGCCAAGAAGAGACAAGTATCCGTCAGAGTTACAAGGGTGTGTGACTAGTGCTATGATAAAACCATCAGCCTCTGTGGTTGCACTCAGAATAAATCAACAAACTCTGCCTAGGGTTGTTGGCAAAACGTGAGTAGTTGGACTCTGAACTGTGTTAAATTAGTGCTGTAGTTTATCCAGACCACAAAAGTCTTTCCTTTCATCAGTATCTCTGAGAGTCAGTAGCTGGATCTCCCCCATAATCCAAGTCAGAAAATGTACAACATTTTCTCAATAATTTACCATGATCTTTAAAAAATTACACAGAATTTGCTTCTCTCAACCTACTGATGAACTTCAAGATGTGTTTTCTCTAATAGTTTAAAATATGTTTAGCATAATGTTTTCATATGTAGTCTGTGTATATAGCACTACTATTGGCTGTCTGATTATTCTGACCTGCATACACCTTCTAAAATAATTTTTCGGCCAGGCGCAGTGGCTCACGCTTGTAATCCCAGCACTTTGGGAGGCCGAGGCGGGCGGATCACGAGGTCAGGAGATCGAGACCACGGTGACACCCCGTCTCTACTAAAAATACAAAAAAAAAAAAAATTAGCCGGGCGTGGTGGCGGGCGCCTGTAGTCCCAGCTACTCGGAGAGGCTGAGGCAGGAGAATGGCGTGAACCCGGAAGGCGGAGCTTGCAGTGAGCCGAGATCGCGCCACTGCACTCCAGCCTGGGTGACAGAGCGAGACTCCGTCTCAAAAAAAAAAAAAAATTTCTTCTTTGTGACTAACATATGTCTGGCTAGAAAACCAACACCTTCCTATCTAAAGCAATATAAAATCTAAAGTTATTTGGTGGGGTTGAATTACTAGGGATATGGAGGAAGGGAGTCATTCCCTGTGAAGCACAGTCCAGAGTGCCAGATAGATTTTTCCTGGTTTGACCATAGGAATATATATACAGAAAAAAAGTAGCACTAGGAAAGTAGAGTAGTTACAGAAAAGGGAATGGGTGGCACTTTCAATTAGTTAATGGCATGGTCAAATATAAAAGGGCAGCTGGTTTATTTGTATAGATTCTTACAAGGCATATGTACTTGGCCTAGCAGTGACCTATAGAAGTGGTCTCTCCCTTGTTCCTGGAAAGTTCCTTTTGGATGAACTCTTTCCTGGGCAGGAGATGTCATCTGATGGTCTCACAGCTCTGTGTTACTAAGGACAAAGTCAGTTGAGAATTATGGGGCTGTTAGATTATGTGCCCAAGGAAGCAAAACGCAAACATCTCAAATAATAGCATAAGTAACACATATAAAGCTTTTTATTGTATATGCCGGGCATTGTGCTAAGCACTTTACATGTTTCAGCTCATGTAATTATTATAAAAACTCTAGGTTGTAAGGACTAATATTTTCCATTTTACAAGTGGGGAAGAAGAGTTGCAGAGTTAAATAACTTTAATGTGCTCCAGATCGTGGAGAGAGAGAATGGTGGTGATGGGCCAGGAAGCTTGTCTTCTAGGGGTAGGGGAGGCAAAATGTCTTCTCTACCCTCCAAGGGCTTCTTGCTGAGCCTAGGAATTAAACTTACCTAAGGCAAATTAACAGGAGAAAAGCATTTATTTTATTTAGTAATTTTTACATGTACATGAGAGCCATCACACACACACAAAAAATGAAGACTCAAAGAAATGAAGTTGAATGCTTATATATTAGGCTGAACAAAGAATAGTAAATCGTGGAAAAGCAGCAAGACAGAGGGGTGTAGGCTACGGCAGTTAGTTGTGGAAAAGTGACTAGGAAGATAAGATTGGCTGGTTAGTTCAACAAGATTTATTTGTGTAGATTTTTGTCAGCCTCCACTTCCCTAGTGATAAGCATGTCTTTCACATAGGAATTTAATCTCCTGCTTTCAGGAAGAAAAAGGAAGTTCAGAGTGCCCGTCTTGCATCTGCTGTTCTTCAATGTTTTTTACTCTAAATAACAAATAGGCCAAAGCAGCATATTTGGGGGCAGTGTATTTTCATCTCTTAAATGGGAAATAGCATGAACTGTACACTTAGATGAACATAATTTTGATACTGACCACTCAGTATTTTCGCCTTATTTTTCCCTCTCTCTGTTATTGATATTACTTTTTAGATGTAATTCATTGTTTTTCAAAATGTTTACCTCTTCAAAGTGTTCTTCCTACCTCACTCAATAGGGCAAAAATAATAATGTATTCTTTATAGCATTAAGCATATAAACTTAGGTATTCAGGGGAACCCCACACTATGCATTCAAGTAGGATAATTAGTGGTATGAGTAGTATTTCTGTAAATAAAGTTTTATTTTGACAAAGCAAATATGCAAATTAAGATTTGGGAATATAATGGGAATATAATGAAAATTAAGGTTTCTTGAAATGAAGAGTATGGTAATTTGAGAATATCAAGACAGGCTGCTGTGGAAATTTTCAACAACCTTTAAGTAATGCAAGGTTTTCTATCTTCACTTTCATGCCTATAAACTATATTATCAGCCCTTTGTTTCTTAGAACAGAAATACGTTTGTTTAGTGTGGAATGTCTTTTATTCTTACTGATTTTTATTACTATCAAGTAATATTTCATAGTATAATTAGCAGCTTAGTATTCTATGATTTGGGGGGACAAAAAAATTTAGAATTTTTCCTCATAGTCAGGGCCTGGCACAGTGGCTCACGCCTGTAATCCCAGCACTTTGGAAGGCCGAGGCGGGTGGATCACGAGGTCAGTAGATCGAGACCATCCTGGTTAACATGGTGAAACCCTGTCTCTACTAAAAATACAAAAAAAAATTAGCTGGGGGTGGTGGCGGGCGCCTGTAGTCCCAGCTACTCGGGAGGCTGAGGCAGGGGAATGGCGTGAACCCGGGAGGCGGAGCTTGCAGTGAGCCGAGACTGCGCCAGTGCACTCCAGCCTGGGCGACAGAGCGAGACTCCGTCTCAAAAAGAAAACAAACAAAAGAATTTTTCCTCATAGTCTAGGGTGGGACTGATTAAACACAACACACTACACACACACGCACACAAACAGTATGTGTATACATATCACATATACAAATTTGCATATACATTTTTACATAAAATATATACATATATACACACATATCTCAAAAATGTACATAAAAATAGCAAATACTAAAGTAACAAGAATGGAAAAGAAATGGTTCGAAAATACTGTCAGACAAGATTTTTCTCTGAGCAGATGCTTTATGTGTTAATAAAACCACAGGAGGGCAAAGCTGGTATGGTTTATCCTCAAAGCCTTTATTTATTCACAGCTGTTCAATAGTAGCAATAACGATTGATAACACTGTATCTCATCTCCATTTGGAAAGTGAAAAACAATTTTCAAATTCCATTAAAAAAGATAAAGCAAAATTTACCTTGCTACATAGAGTTGAACAGAAACATTCAATCATTTTTTAAAAACTCTAACATGTCAAAATTTTAAGAATAGGCATCATTAAAAATGTTCTGTGATAAATATATCAATATCACAATTATTTGCTGTACTGGAAGGATTAAAATATTATTTTTGTGCCTTCCTGGCTATGTGTTCCTTGCCTTTGGGCTCAACTCTTTAATAATCTTATTTTCAAAAGGTACATGAGAGATTAATGGTGAAGCTAATTACCTACTACGAGTATCCAGCATACATTTTTCTGATGAGTAATATTTTTACTTTGAAATGTGTAATTTCAATTTGTAGTCAACATTCATTTTTAAGAGATTAAATATCTGGAAACTCAGCTAAAAATGAAACCGTAAATAAGTTGAATATGCACTTGTTTGAAATTTATATCCTCCTACTTTCAAGTTATTTCTCAAATTGACAAATGTTTTTAAAAATTATTTTCATTATTTTTAATGGGATTTTGATGAGTGTGTGTAAGATAGTACACAAAAGCAAATCTATGTTATAAAATCATGTGCTGAATAACAATGTTTCAGTCAAATATGGGCCACATATACTACAGTGGTCTCATAAGATCTTAATGGAGCTGAAAATCTCCTATTGCCTGGTAACATAAAGAACAATGCATGACTCATGTGTTTGTAGTGATGATGGTGTAAACAAACTTACTGCTGCCAGTCATATAAACATATAGCACATATAATTAAGTACAGTACATGATACTTGATGACAATAATAAATGACTTCAATCCTAGTTTATGTATTTACTATACGATACTTTGAATTGTTATTTTAGAGTGTGCTCCTACTTATTAAAAAATGTTAACTATAAAACGGCCTCAGGCAGGTTCTTCAGGAGCTATTCCAGAAGGCATTGCTGTCATAGGAGATGACAGTTCCAAGTGTGTCCCTGACGACCTTCCAGTGAAACAAGATGTGGAGGTGGAAGACAATGATATTGATGATACCTATCCTGTGTAGGCCTGGGCTAATGTGTTTGTTTGTATTTTCATTTTTAGCAAAAAAAAAGTTTAAGAGGTAAAAAGGAATTAACATAATGCTTTTAGAACAGGATATAAAAAAAGAAAATATTTTCAGCAGTAAAATGTGTGTTTTAAGCTGTGTTATTACAAGAGTCCAAAAGTTTTAAAAATTACAAAGTTCATAAAGTAAAATAGTTACAATAAACTAAGGCTAATTTATTATTGAAGAAATAAAACTATTTTATAAATAAATTTAGTATAGCCTAAGTGTACAGTGTTAATGAAGTCTATAATAGTAATGTCCTAGGGCTTCACATTCTCTTACCACTCACTGATTCAAACAGAGAAACTTCCAGTCCTTCAAGCTCCATTCATGGTAAGTGCCTTACACAGGTGTATGGTTTTTTACCTTTTTTTTTTTTTTTTTTTGAGACAAGGTCTCACTTTGTCACCTAGGCAGGAGTGCAAGTGATATGATCTGGGCTCACTGCATCCTTGACCTCCCAGGTTCAAGTGATCCCCCCAACTCAGCCCCCAAGTAGCTGGGACTACAGGTGTGTGCCACTATGCTCTACTAATTTTTGTATATTTTGTAAAGATGAGGTTCGTTATGTTGCCCAGGCTGGTCTGGAACTCCTCCTGAGCTCAAGAGATCCACCACCTCAGCCTCCCAAAGTGCTAGGATTATAGACGTGAGCTGCTGTGCCAAGGCATTTTTTATCTTTTATAGTGTACTTTTAGTGTGCCTTTTCTATGTTTAGATGTGTTTATATATACAAATATTTACCATTGTATTATAATTGCTTACAGTATTCAGTACAGTGCAAGTTTGTAGCCGAGGAACAATAAGCTATACCATGTAGCCTAGGTGTGTAGTAGGCTACACCATCTATGTTTGTGTAAGTACATGCTATCACGTTTGCGCAACAATGAAATAATATAATGATGCATTTATCAGAGCATATCCCTGTAGTTAAGTAATATATGACTGTAGTTTAATTTTAAGCGATAGCCATTAGTACTAGTAGTCATGGCTAGATGGTCACATAAATATATATATATATATATTTTTTGGCCACATAAATATATATATATATATTTTTTTCAGTAGAAGACCCACTGATATTGATTGATTATGCATATTTTAATAGAAGATAATTCATGTAAGATATCTTCAATGCATTATAAGATTTCCACTATATCTATCTCTTCACATGTTATTCCATAACATTCTAATTGGATGGAGAAAGACTGGAATAGTTCAGAAAGGTGTAGCTTTTAAGATCTGAATAAAGTTAATAGTGAGTCTTTTAAAACACATTTAAACAACTGTAAGTATAATCACAACAAGAGACTATGAAGGAAGAATAAATATTGCAAACGATGCTTTATAGTCAATGCAAATACAGTACTTTGAATTACCCGAAATGTATAATGCACAAGAACTCTAAGTCATGTAGTTTACTTGTTGACCATCTTCTGCAAAAGCTGTACCTAGTAACCTTCCAAAATTGTTTTTAAATAAAGTTCTTAAATTGTAGCAATAAACAGAAGGACAAAGTACACTTAATACTGCAGTTTATCAAAAGACATAAGAAATTTCATCTCATACTTGGAGAGTTATAAAAATCAATGTTTGGGCTAAGGTATAAACATGTTTATAATACAATTATTTGCATAACTCTAGGTTTCTAAAAAACCACTAAAAACATAAAAATACTTAGCCTCATTATTTCCCTGTAGAACGTATTCATTTACACCTAAATTTCAGTATTTACTATATCATCATTGCTGATTTTAAGTCACCTTCAAAGGATAAAGCAAAACCACCTATGAATTGGCATATTTGTTTATTTCTCGGTTTGTGAAAATGTCCTTAATTTTTTTGATGTAGCAAACAAATTTCAACTTTGATTGCTATGCAAAAAAACAGAAGATAATCTGCTTTGCAGTGAACTTTATATAGTTCAACTGCATACAGGCAACATGCTATATATGAAAAAGTTACTAACTGAACTACAGGTATTAAATACTGAAAAGAGTTAACAGTTTATTATAATTTATTTAACAGAAAATGTTGAAATCTTACTCAAATAATTATATGAAGGCAAAGAATTATCAAACAAACATAATTATTTACAGAAAATAAAACTATATAAACTTACATAACAGGCTGCGATGTCCACTAAAATTTTCATTAGCATATCATGGTATTTTTACAAGGTAGATTTTACGTGCTATTTTTTACAAATGATCTCCAACATCTCTAAATTATCTCTTTCTGAGGGAGGGAAGATAAAATATTCAAAATGATTCAAAATTTAATTTATATTTCAAGGTCTTCATGAATAAGAAAAATAGGTGGAATTCCTTAACTTAAGAGTTTTTTGTTTTATTATATTAGCCAAATATGCAGAAGACCGTAACTCTGAAACTGTTCAATCAATCACTCCCATTTAAATTAACTCAAAACTCAACAATCCCTTTGGAACTGAGATTGCTTTGTATCCCACATAGCAATTGGTGCCTAATAAATACTTGATGAATGAGCTCTCAAGGTAATTATTTTTCTTTACTTTCTGTCAACTTCTACTGTAAAATTATTTCTAAATTTTCTTAGATATGTAAATTTTCTTAGATATGATAAGAGTTTCTACGACTTTATTTGTAGTAAAATGTAGACTCTTCTGGATATATCTTGTGTTAAAAGTATCAAAATTCTATCATCTAACCATCACATATGACTTAATCATCTTAATGTATTTTATACAATTGAAGAATCATCTCACAGACTACCTGACATTTACATAATTTCAACTGAGAACATATTCTACTACTTGAGGTCTTGGCTTTTGCATGGCTCAGAATTAACTGAGTAAGGTTGTTTTCAGGATATTGGATTAGCATGCCTGCCAGAACATTCATTAAGCATGGAACAAAATGTCAAGGTGACTTGTATCAAGATGTCTAGTGCAAAGAACCCATTACTTTTATTCTTCTCTATTTAGGGCCACAGTTCCAAAGGGTACGGTTAAGAACTGCATGTATTATTTTCTGCATATGTTAAATATTTATTAGGTTCCAAGAAAAAAGGCGGATATAGATTAATAGAACTGAGCCCACTGAATAAAGTCAATTACTTTAAAAACTAGTATGTATTTCAGATAGTGAGACACATCTTACAAAAAGAGCTAAACATCCATGAAACTCAGTTATCAATAAAAAATATAAATGTATTTTGTTTTCCTTAAGTGTAATTTAATACATTAATAATGGATTGGGCAATTGTTTAAACACACAGTGACCACAGAGTCTAGAGCATCTAGAAAAGGAAATGTAACAATTAATTATTTAGTTATCTCAGATTTCAGAAACAGGAAAAGCAGGGGACTTAGAATACAAAATTTCAAAATACTTACTAGGAGTGGCTAACTTAATTACCAACACCAAGTAATTATTACCTTTTTCTCTTCATTTTGATAACTTGGTTTATACATGCATTGATTACTTCAACAAACCTATGCATTACTATCAATAAAATTGGCTAGATGATCTTCAGTGATGCAGGGTCTGTGAACAGGAGTCTGAGTAATGACAGACCTCTTTCTTTTGGGGCCCCAAACAGCCCCAGATCCATTGCTCATCTAGTACTTCAAGTCACTACCACCAGTTCATGAGAGTTGGAACTCAAGATGATACCTCTTTGCCTGATTTAGGACTTTGACTAAATACTGCCTGAAGAATAAACATCCTTTTATGTGGCACAAGCAGAGCCCGTAGATGTTTAGATGCTTGAAGAAGCATTTTATTTTAACTGAAACACTCATTATCAATCTTTTTGTATAAGACAAAGAACTTTGAGTATTGTTCTGGGGATTGGAATTCTAGATTTACTTTCTTGTTTAAACAACACATGTGATGCAACATCTAAGATTCCTAGTTTCAGTTTCCTCACCTTGGAGCAAGAAATAGGCACTTGCAATGCAGATTTTTTCTACCTTGTCACTATACTCCTTTCCTCCCCTTATTAATAATCTTTTCAGTTATGTCTCCACATATAATTGAACAACAGTTTCAAATTTCATCAATTAATCTGTGTAAGGCTGTCCAAAACATTCAGGTTCATTTTCAAAAACATAACTCATTCCTTCACACTTAAACTATCATTATTTACATAATGCTAATTAAATCATGTAATTTCATATATAATTACACACATCACCAGAAGAAACTGATTTGGGAACAAAACAAGATGTCTTTGTATATGTAAAACTCACTGGAGGAATTGTGGAGTTTATGTGGGTGTCATCCATTAGGTTTATGTTAGGGAGCAGGGAAAAAATACAGAAGGAAAAAAAAAAATAAAGCATCACAGATCCACTGCATCTGAATCTCTTAAGAACCTTTAAGGGGGTAGAGCCAAGATGGCCAAATAGGAACAGCTCCAGTCTATAGCTCCCAGCATGAGCGACGCAGAAGATGGGTGATTTCTGCATTTCCATCTGAGGTACCGGGTTCATCTCACTAGGGAGTGCCAGACACTGGGTGCAGGACAGTGGGTGCAGCGCACCATGCATGAGCAGAAGCAGGGCGGGGCACTGCCTCACTTGGGAAGCGCAAGGAGTCAGGGAGTTCCCTTTCCTAGTCAAAGAAAGGGGTAACAGACAGCACCTGGAAAATCGGGTCACTCCCACCCTAATACTGTGATTTTCCAATGGGCTTAAAAAACGGCACACCAGGAGATTATATCCCACACCTGGCTCGGAGGGTCCTGCACCCATGGAGTTTTGCTGATTGCTAGCACAGCAGTCTGAGATCAAACTGCAAGGCGGCAGCAAGGCTGAGGGAGGCGCGCCTGCCATTGCCCAGGCTTGCCTAGGTAAACAAAGCAGCCAGGAAGCTCGAACTGGGTGGAGCCCACCACAGCTCAAGGAGGCCTGCCTGGCTCTGTAGGCTCCACCTCTGGGGGCAGGGCACAGACAAACAAAAAGACAGCAGGAATCTCTGCAGACTTAAATGTCCCTGTCTGACAGCTTTGAAGAGAGTAGTGGTTCTCCCAGCATGCAGCTGGAGATCTGAGAACGGGCAGACTGCCTCCTCAAGTGGGTCCCTGACCCCCAAGTAGCCTAACTAGGAGGCACCCCCCAGTAGGGGCAGACTGACACCATACACAGCTGGGTACTCCTCTGACACAAAACTTCCAGAGGAACAATCAGGCAGCAGCATTTGCGGTTCATGAAAATCCGCTGTTCTGAAGCCACTGCTGCTGATACCCAGGCAAACAGGGTCTGGAGTGGACCTCTAGCAAACTCCAACAGACCTGCAGCTGAGGGTCCTGTCTGTTAGAAGGAAAACTAACAAACATAAAGGACACACACACCAAAAACCCATCGGTACATCACCATCATCAAAGAAAGACCAAAAGTAGATAAAACCACAAAGCTAGGGAAAAAACAGAGCAGAAAAACTGGAAACTCTAAAAAGCAGAGCACCTCTCCTCCTCCAAAGGAACGCAGTTCCTCACCAGCAACGGAACAAAGCTGGATGGAGAATGACTTTGATGAGTTGACAGAAGAAGGCTTCAGACGATCAAACTACTCCAAGCTACAGGAGGAAATTCAAACCAATGGCAAAGAAGTTAAAAACTTTGAAAAAAAATTAGATGAATGGATAACTAGAATAACCAATGCAGAGAAGTACTTAAAGGAGCTGATGGAGCTGAAAGCCAAGTTTCGAGAACTATGTGAAGAATGCAGAAGCCTCAGGAGCTGATGCGAACAACTGGAAGAAAGGGTATCAGTGATGGAAGATGAAATGAATGAAATGAAGCAAGAAGGGAAGTTTAGAGAAAAAAGAATAAAAAGAAATGAACAAAGCCTCCACAAAATATGGGACTATGTGAAAAGACCAAACCTACATCTGATTGGTGTACCTGAAAATGACGGGGAGAATGGAACCAAGTTGGAAAACACTCTGCAAGATATTATCCAGGAGAACTTCCCCAATCTAGCAAGGCAGGCCAGCATTCAGATTCAGGAAATACAGAGAATACCACAAAGATACTCCTCAAGAAGAGCAACTCCAAGACACATAATTGTCATATTCACCAAAGTTCAAATGAAGGAAAAAATGTTAAGGGCAGCCAGAGAGAAAGGTCGGGTTACCCACAAAGGGAAGCCCATCAGACTAACAGCTGATCTCTCAGCAGAAACTCTACAAGCCAGAAGAGAGTGGGGGCTGATATTCAACATTCTTAAAGAAAAGAATTTTCAACCCAGAATTTCATATCCAGCCAAACTAAGCTTCATGAGTGAAGGAGAAATAAAATACTTTACAGACAAGCAAATGCTGAGGATTTTGTCACCAGCAGGCCTGCCCTAAAAGAGCTCCTGAAGGAAGCACTAAACATGGAAAGGAACAACTGGTACCAGCCACTGCAAAAACATGCCAAATTGTAAAGACCATCAAGGCTAGGAAGAAACTGCATTAACTAATGAGCAAAATAACCAGCTAACATCATAATGACAGGATCAAATTCACACATAACAATATTAACTTTAAATGTAAATGGGCTAAATGATCCAATTAAAAGACACAGGCTGGCAAACTGGATAAAGAGTCAAGACCTATCAGTGTGCTGTATTCAGGAAACCCATCTCATGTGCACAGACACACACAGACTCATAATAAAGGGATGGAGGAAGATCTACCAAGCAAACGGAAAACAAAAAATGGCAGGGGTTGCAATCCTAGTCTCTGATAAAACAGACTTTAAACCAACAAAGATCAAAAGAGACAAAGAAGGCCATTACATAATGGTAAAGGGATCAATTCAACAAGAAGAGCTAACTATCCTAAATATATATGCACCCAATACAGAAGCACCCAGATTCAAAAAGCAAGTCCTCAGTGATCTACAAAGAGACTTAGACTCCCACACAATAATAATGGGGGACTTTAACACCCCACTGTCAACATTAGACAGATCAACAAGACAGAAAGTTAACAAGGATACCCAGGAATTGAACTCAGCTCTGCACCAAGCAGACCTAATAGACATCTACAGAACTCTCCACCCCAAATCAACAGAATATACATTTTTTTCAGAACCACACCACACCTATTCCAAAATTGATCACATAGTTGGAAGTAAAGCTCTTCTCAGCAAATGTAAAAGAACAGAAATTATAACAAACTGTCTCTCAGACCACAGTGCAATCAAACTAGAACTCAGGATTAAGAAACTCACTGAAAACCACTCAACTATATGGAAACTGAACAACCTGCTCCTGAATGACTCCTGGGTACATAACAAAATGAAGGCAGAAATAAAGATGTTCTTTGAAACCAACGAGAACAAAGACACAACATACCAGAATCTCTGGGACATATTCAAAGCAGTGTGTAGAGGGAAATTTATAGCACTAAATGCCCACAAGAGAAAGCAGGAAAGATCCAAAATTGGCACCCTAACATCACAATTAAAAGAAATAGAAAAGCAAGAGCAAACACATTCAAAAGCTAGCAGAAGGCAAGAAAGAACTAAAATCAGAGCAGAACTGAAGGAAATAGAGACACAAAAAACCCTTCAAAAAATCAATGAATCCAGGAGCTGGTTTTTTGAAAAGATCAACAAAATTGATAGACTGCTAGCAAGACTAATAAAGAAGAAAAGAGAGAAGAATCAAATAGACACAATAAAAAATGATAAAGGGGATATCACCACCGATCCCACAGAAATACAAACTACCATCAGAGAATACTACAAACACCTCTATGCAAATAAACTAGAAAATCTAGAAGAAATAGATAAATTCCTCGACCCATACACCCTCTCAAGACTAAACCAGGAAGAAGTTGAATCTCTGAATAGACCAATAACAGGCTCTGAAATTGTGGCAATAATTAATAGCTTACCAACCAAAAAGAGTCCAGGACCAGATGGATTCACAGCCGAATTCTACCAGAGGTACAAGGAGGAACTGGTACCATTCTTTCTGAAACTATTCCAATCAATAGAAAAAGAGGGAATCCTCCCTAACTCGTTTTATGAGGCCAGCATCCTCCTGATACCAAAGCCTTGCAGAGACACAACCAAAAAAGAGAATTTTAGACCAATATCCTTGATGAACATTGATGCAAAAATCCTCAATAAAATACTGGCAAACCGAATCCAGCAGCACATCAAAAAGCTTATCCACCATGATCAATTGGGCTTCATCCCTGGGATGCAAGGCTGGTTCAACATATGCAAATCAATAAATTTAATCCAGCATATAAACAGAACAAAAGACAAAAAACACAGGATTATCTCAACAGATGCAGAAAAGGCCTTTGAAAAAATTCAACAACCCTTCATGCTAAAAACTCTCAATAAATTAGATATTGATGGGATGTATCTCAAAATAATAAGAGCTATCTATGACAAACCCACAGCCAATATCATACTGTATAGGCAAAAACTGGAAGCATTCCCTTTGCATACTGGCAAAGACAGGGATGGCCTCTTTCACCACTCCTATTCAACATAGTGTTAGAAGTTCTGGCCAGGGCAATTAGACAGGAGAAGGAAATGAAGGGTATTTAATTAGGAAAAGAGGAAGTCAAATTGTCCCTGTTTGCAGATGACATGGTTGTATATCTAGAAAACACCATTGTCTCAGCCCAAAATCTCCTTAAGCTGATAAGCAACTTCAGCAAAGTTTCAGGATACAAAATCAATGTACAAAAATCACAAGCATTCTGATACACCAATAACAAACAGAGAGCCAAATCATGAGTGAACTCCCATTCACAATTGCTTCAAAGAGAACCAAATACCTAGGAATCCAACTTACAAGGGATGTGAAGGACCTCTTCGAGGAGAACTACAAACCACTGCTCAGTGAAATAAAAGAGGATACAAACAAATGGAAGAACATTCCATGCTCATGGGTTGGAAGAATCAATATCATGAAAATGGCCATACTACCCAAGGTAATTTATAGATTCAATGCCACCCCCATCAAGCTACCAATGACTTTCTTCACAGAATTAGAAAAAACTACTTTAAAGTTCATATGGAACCAAAAAAGAGTCCGCATCACCAAGTCAATCCTAAGTCAAAAGAACAAAGCTGGAGGCATCACGCTACCTGACTTCAAACTATACTACAAGGCTACAGTAACCAAAACAGCATGGTACTGGTACCACAACAGAGATATAGATCAATGGAACACAACAGAGCCCTCATAAATGATGCCGCATATCTACAACTATCTGATCTTTGACAAACCTGACAAAAACAAGCAATGGGGAAAGGATTCCTTATTTAATAAATGGTGCTGGGAAAACTGGCTAGCCATATGTAGAAAGCTGAAACTGGATCTCTTCCTTACACCTTATACAAAAATTAATTCAAGATGGATTAAAGACTTACATGTTAGACCTAAAACCATAAAAACCCTAGAAGAAAACCTAGACAATACCATTCACAACATAGTCATGGGCCAGGACTTCATGTCTAAAACACCAAAAGCAATGGCAACAAAAGCCAAAATTGACAAATGGGATCTCATTAAATGAAAGTGCTTCTGCACAGCAAAAGAAACTACCATCACAGTAAACAGGCAACCTAGAAATGGGAGAAAATTTTCACAACCTACTTATCTGACAAAGGGCTAATATCCAGAATCTACAATGAACTCAAACAAATTTACAAGAAAAAAACAACCCCATCAAAAAGTGGGCAAAGGATATGAACAGACACTTCTCAAAAGAAGACATTTATGCAGCCAAAAAACACATGAAAAAATGCTCATCATCACTGGCCATCAGAGAAATGCAAATCAAAACCACAATGAGATCCCATCTCACACCAGTTAGAATGGCCATCATTAAAAAGTCAGGAAACAACAGGTGCTGGAGAGGATGTGGAGAAACAGGAACACTTTTACACTGTTGGTGGGACTGTAAACTATTTCAACCATTGTGGAAGTCAGTGTGGCGATTCCTCAGGGATCTAGAACTAGAAATACCATTTGACCCAGCCATCCTATTACTGGGTATATACCCAAAGGACTATAAATCATGCTGCTATAAAGACGCATGCACACGTATGTTTATTGTGGCACTATTCACAATAGCAAAGACTTGGAACCAACCCAATATCCAGCAACGATAGACTGGATTAAGAAAATGTGGCACATATACACCATAGAATACTATGCAGCCATAAAAAATGATGAATTCATGTCCTTTGTAGGGACATGGATGAAACCGGAAATCATCATTCTCAGTAAACTATCACAAGGACAAAAAATCAAACACCGCATGTTCTCACTCATAGGTGGGAATTGAACAATGAGAACATATGGACACAGGAAGGGGAACATCACCCTCCGGGGACTGTTGTGGGGTGAGGGGAGGGGGGAGGGATAGCATTAGGAGATACACCTAATGCTAAATGACGAGTTAATGGGTGCAGCACACCAACATGGCACATGTATACATATGTAACAAACCTGCATATTGTGCATATGTACCCTAAAACTTGAAGTATAATAATAATAAAAAACAGTGGATGCTGAAAATGTCATGTTAAATGAAAAGAAGCCAGAGACAAAAGGTCACAGAGTATATGAGTCCATTTATATGAGTTGTCCAGAATAGGCAAATTTGTAGATACAGAAAGCAGATTAGTTGTTACTAGGGGTTGAGGGGATGGGGAAATGAGGAATAACTGTTTAATGATTACAGGCTTTCTTTTTGGGGTGATGCAAACATTCTGAAATTAGGTAATGGTGATGGTTGTATAACCTTGTGACTGTACCGGAAGCCGTGGATTGTAAACTTTAAAATATGGTTAATTCTCATTTATAAGTGGGAGCTAAACATCAAGTACTTATGGACATAAAGTTGGAAACGATAGATACTGGGGACTACTAGATGGGAAGGAAGGCAAGGGGCAAGTGTTGAAAAACTCACTGTTGAGTACTATGCTCAGTACCGGGGTAACGGGATCCTACATGCTCCAAACCTCAGCATTGCACAATATACTCAGGTAACAAACCTGCACATGTACCTCCTGAATCAAAAATTAAAGTTGGAAACATTTTTTAATAATAATAAATTATGATTAAATTGTGACAAAAAAAGAACCTTTAAAATTTCACAGGTTATTCTCATGCACATTAAATTTGGTAATGATCCCTAGAACATTATAGAATACTTGCTAATATTTAATATTTAATATGAGGAGAAAAATGTGCTATATAGCAGGGCAGCAAACTAGAGGATAATTCTAAAAGAATCCTGTGGAAATACAGTTTTCTATTACCAGTGTAGTGGATATTGCTCTTTTAAAATTTATTTTTGAGTGCCTGATATCAAACCCTGTTTTCTATATGGGGTGAGTCCCCTGTGAGCTTAGCTGGAAGCAGGGCATATGTCTCCCCACAGAAGGTGAATCAGGGTCCAGACATTTGTATTTGAGCTAGGGTAAAGGCACGTGCCCTAAGCTTAGCCAATTGGATGACCCCTCCCAGGACTTTACATCTGAACAAAGAGAAATGAAGACATTGGGACAGTTCAACATTATTCACTTTTGTTGTGGACAGACTCTGTCAGTGGCAGAGCAGAAGTAGAGGCAGCAAGACTGTCATGACAGAGGAGTGTTCCTAATGCAATGGTGGCAGTGGGGGTATCTCAAACATTGATGTTCTAAACTGACTATTTCTATCATGGGATCTTGGAAATATTCTTATACCTAGTTTCCTTTGGTTACTGCCTGGTTCTCAATGTCTTCTATCATTTCTGTAAACTATTACATGTAGTTTATATTATATAAAATATATATACAGTATTTTTCAATAAATTTATTTTTTTCTTAAATTGGACATGATTAATCTCTGACGGGTATAACCACATGCACACCTATTTTGTGCTGCATACCTGAGGACCCACTTCAACCCTCTAATACTCACAGCTGACAGTGTGGATGAATTTACTTTTAGAGTTCCCAAAGCAAAAAAACCCTGATATTTCTACTGTTTACTCACAACTTGGATGTTCTTTTCAAAATTCACTTTAACATAATCACTAAAAATGCCTGTCTAGTACTTGCATTTAAAAAAAATGGTACTTAGAAATGAGATGATTTTACTTTTTTTTTTTTTAGACGGAGTCTCGCTCTGTCGCCCAGGCTGGAGTGCAGTGGCGCAATCTCGGCTCACTGCAAGCTCCGCCTCCCGGGTTCACGCCATTCTCCTGCCTCAGCCTCTCCGAGTAGCTGGGACTACAGGCGCCCGCCACGACGCCCGGCTAATTTTTTTTTTGTATTTTTAGTAGAGACGGGGTTTCACTGTGATCTCGATCTCCTGACCTCGTGATCCGCCCCCCTCGGCCTCCCAAAGTGCTGGGATTACAAGCGTGAGCCACCGTGCCCGGCCGATGATTTTACTTTTTAAAGAATTGTATAATATGTTGTTTTTGTGTCCATTTGTTTACAAATTAAAACCACAACATTTTCATTTCCTTGTGCCAGCAAAAGTTGTTACAAATAGTGACACACCAATAAACTGTGAGGAGATTTACTCAGCTAAGAAAAAGTACCAAAGTGCTCCTTTAAAGCGTTAATTTTTGTCATATTTTGAAAGTTAATATTTATTGTGTTAACTTCTATCACGATTCTTAAAAATATGAAGTGTGATGTTTCTAGTTTTTGTAATTAACATTAAATCATTCTTTCATTAAATACCTCAAGCTTTGTGATCAACATTCATAGCTTCAGTAGGTCAATTGCTGCACTTCGTACTTACTTTTCATTCTAGCTAAAATTAAGCAAACATTACAATGTTCTGTTGATTTTCAAGTGTTCAAATCACCTTGAATACTTGCTATTCAAGAGAAACCATGCATTTTTGACCCCAAGGCAATCATTTTCAGATGTCAACTAAATGAATTATCTAAATTCTTTAGGTCAAAGAAAACTATATCTATAATTATAAAAGAAAATGTCTATGTGTTTTTCATAACTATAGTAAGTAATCAGTAAGTATAGTATATCTGGATATATTTGATTGAAAAGAACACAAAGCCATACTCACATTGGCTTAACTCACGTAATTGAAAATCAAGAAGAAGTGCAGATGTTAGGTTGGATCGATGCAGTGTTGCAATCACGTCATCAAGGAATAAGTTTCTTTCAGTCTCTCAGCTCTCCCTTCCGTAGTATAAGCTCATCTTAAGACTGATTTCCTCCTGGTGGGTTAAAAGAAGATGTGGCATTTATAGATTTCATATCCATAACCCATACTTTTCAAAAGGAAAACGTGGATTAGCTTTTGCTGGTTCTTTCAGAAATCCAAGGAACTACTGCCTTTAGAATACTGCAGGAAACTTCCTCTCAAATGTACTTGCCAACATTTGGTCACATACTTATTTCTGAAATAATCTGTTTGGTTAAAGAATTACGTTTTGGTTACTTAGGACTGTGTTACTTGAATCAACATTATGACAATTGAGATCAGATAACCCAAGTTAAATTCATACCATGAGGAACTACCTCTGGGGCTTTTCTCCTAAACAATAAAGCACACAGTGAGCACTGCATAGAGTATTTGTAGACTTTGTACTACATGACAATGAAAAATATATGACATAGAGAGGCAAGATACAAAAAAAAATGTATAACAAAACAGCATTTTCTTTTTTTTTTTTTTTTTTTGAGACGGAGTCTCTCTCTGTCGCCCAGGCTGGAGTGTAGTGGGCATGATCTCTCGGCTCACTGCAAACTCGGCCACCCGTGTTCACGCCATTCTCCTGCCTCAGCCTCCCGAGTAGCTGGGACCACAGGCACCTGCCACCGTGCCCAGCTAATTTTTTTTTTGTATATTTAGTAGAGATGGGTTTACACCGTGTTAGCCAGAATGGTCTCAATCTCCTGACCTCGTGACCTGCTGACCTTGACCTCCTAAAGTGCTGGGATTACAGGCGTGAGCCACTGCACCCGGCCCAAAGCAGCATTTTCTAACAGTCTAACATAAATATAGAATAAAGTGAAAAATTTTATATAACATAAAATTAAATAACCTCATACCATATAGTATTTATTAAAAGTATTATACAAACAATAAGTTCAAAATAATATTTTGATTTATTCATCACATGTTTGGCTTCCAACCTAGACTGTAAACTTCTAGTTTCTATCCCTAAGCAACTAACACAGTGACTTACTCATATTAGATATTTAATAAAGGGTGTTCAGTAGAATAAGCAGAAAAAAAATCAATACTGGCTGAATTACTCACTTTGTTTAAATAGGTGCAGCTTAAATGGCAAACTTTTGGCTTTAGAGTGAACTTCCAAAACACATAGTCCACATCCTTCTCATTATTAGAATCAGAAAATAAATGAAAAAAATAAAGCTGAATTACCTATTTTGTTTTGTTTTGTGACCTGAGCATTACTGTTTGCCAGAGGTAATGGAGGTAATTAAAGAACAATGGAAAAAGGCCAATGCAAATATTTGGAGTTTAGATGAAATGAAATGCATCTTTATATTAATTGTCAAAAGCCTGCAGGGTATTCAAATAAAATTGTCTTTGGAGGGTGACAGGTTCTACCTACTGAGTGGAAGCTGAAATACTGAGAGATAATGAGTTCCAAATAAGTAAAGAAAGAAAAGTTATCTAAATATTGAGTTTTGAGTTCATACATACAGTTAGAGATGAAAGAAAATGGTCACGATGAAATATAAATAAAAACAAGAAACCAATTAAATGAGTGTGAAAAAAAGTAGTCAACTGTATCACTGTCTTCTCCAAATTCTGAAAGGCACTAAGGATTGTGTTAACTTTATCTGATTTTAGTCTTTTTGAATTAGTAGAAGTTTTTTCAGTGCAAAAATATAGGTTTTCTTTATTGTTAAACTATCAAGCACTGTACAGTGGAATGGGAGTCTTACTTGAATATCTTGAAAGGTAACTTCTTACTCAGGAAATTTCTCTTGAACAACAATGTACTTATAGTTAGATGGACTGACAACTCTTGACAGTAACTGCAGAAGAACACAGTTGTTTACTCTCTCTACAGTCCTCTGCTCTATTTTATATTTAATTATAAATGAAAACAGACACTTTTATCTATTTCTTGGGTTATACCTCTTCAAGATAATTCATATTTGAAAAAATTGTGCTGTGATGGTTTTCATAGTCAACTCAGGCTGCCTAAGACAAAATACTATAGACTGGGTGGCTTAAAAAACAGACGTTTATTTCTCACGGTTCTCAGGACTGGGAAGTTCAAGATCAGGGTGCCAGCCTGGCCAGGTTCTGGAGCAGGTACTCTAGCTGGCTTGTCAGTGGCTGCCTTCTTGCTGCATCCTGACATGGTAGAGAGAGGAAGCTCTGGTACCTCTTCCTCTTCATATAAAGGCACTAATCCCATCTTGGGGGCTCTACCCTCATGATCATATCTAAACTTAATTACCCCCAAGGCTCCACTTCCTAATATCATCCCACTTGCAGGGGCTAAGCCTTCAATGTGTGCATTTGGAGCAGGAACACAAACATTCAGTCTATAACAATGGTTGACTTTGGCTTTTGTTTTATGTGAAAATTCCATCTGTCACTCTGTGAACAGATTTTTAAACTTTTAATAAATCAGTACAGATATCCTAACTTTGTAATGCATACCTCATGAGGACTGTTTGGCATGATTTACTAATGATATCTCCTGAATTTAGCTAGTCATTTAAGAACTGTCAAATCCATATTGTACTCTGTCAATGGGCGCGATGGCTCACGCCTGTAATCCCAGCATTTTGGGAGACCAAGGTGAGTAGATCACAAGGTCAGGATATTGAGACCATCCTGGCTAACACGGTGAAACCCCGTCTCTACTAAAAAATACAAAAAAAAAATTATCTGGGCATGGTGGCGGGTGCCTGTAGTCCCAGCTACTCGAGAGGCAGAGGCAGGAGAATGGTGTGAACCTGGGAGGTGGAGCTTGCAGTGAGCAGAGATTGTGCCACTGCACTCCAGCCTGGATGACATAGAGAGACTTCGTCTCAAAAAATAATAAAATAAAATATAAAATATAAAAGAACAAATTCTCATGGGAAGAAAAACGCTACCAAATTTTATAAATTATCTATTGCCTCATTGAAAATCACCTCAAATCTAATGGCTTAAAACAATAACCATTTTTTCTGTTATTCTTCAATATGCCATTTAAGCTTTACTTAGCTGGTTGGTTCTTCTGTTTGCGGCTGGGCTGGGTCTTGTTATCTGTATTTATGTCTGCAACCAGTGCCTCTGCTGTGAAGTTGTCTTGGGGCTAGCTAGTAAATGAAAACCTCTACTGACCAGATCTTTGTGTTCTTTCCTCTTCCAGCAGGCTAACTAACCCTTTATTGTTCTTATGGTAACATGGTGGTTTGGCAGAGAGGGAGGGAGAGGGAGAGGGAGTGGGGGAGAGGCGGGGAGAGGCAGGGTGGGTGTGTGTAGGGGGAGAGAGAGAGAGAGAGAGAAAGAGAAGCAGCATGGTGGCTTGCCAAAACTGTGGGGAGGGGAAGGAGAGAGAAAGCAGCATACAGGAGATTTTGAGACATGGGCTCTCTAAATATGCTATATTCTGTTGGTCAAGGCCCAAACCAAATTCAAGAGGTAGAGAAGTAGTCTGTGCCTCTTGATGGAATGAGCTGCAAAGTCTTATTTTAAAGGAGTCTCCACACATAGAGGAAAATAATTCCAGCCATTTCCCTCAACAATCTACCACACGTGGCTTTGTGCCTCAGTTGTCTGCAGAGTGAGTTTATGGCTTAACAATATCAACAAAGTCTGAATTCTCATTCTGCTTTTGCTAGTATAGAACAAATTCAAATTTAGCTCAAAGGATATGTGTAGTATAAGTAGTGTAGCCATGCATTTTGTGCATTCTCATGGACGTAGTATCCAAGTAAAATAATCTCCCCTAATGTTGATATAAATACAGTAATCTACTGTTAACTATGGAGTACAGTTAGTATAATCCCTAAAAGAATTAGCAACAATTGTATGAAATTTAGCTGAACTTTTCTCTCTGCATTCAGCATGTATACCCAGTCAGTTTTGAAAGACATGACTTTTTAGTGTGATTTCATTTAGGAGTTTCTCAACATGGGGTATAATGAATGTTAATTCAGGCTTACAATGGATGGTATCCTGTGCCCATTTATGAATATAAGAAGAAACAGTTGAAAAAGAGTCATTATTTCCATCATTAATTTTCTAATTCAAACACATGGAAATGACTTACGAAGATTTTAGTTGCCTTTGTTTAAAAAATTCATGGTTTTTTTTTTTTTTTTCTGTTTTCTTTTGCTTTAGTTGAGAGGAAAAGATTTGTCAGTTGAGTAAAGATATTTAATTTCCTTCACTGATACTGCCATGAGTTATTAATTAGGTTTCTGAGTTTGGTGCTATTCTTTCCTGGTCACCATGATGTGTCATTGAAACAGGCTCATTAAAATGAGTGATATGTGTTGTAATTTCATTAGTGTCATCAATAATATATTACGCTTTCCTTTTAGTAGTCTCTTTGTGTTGTGTGTGGGTCAGGATAACTGTATGAATTACATTTATAAGATCCAAATTGTTACAGATGAGGGAAGATAGGCATGAGGGTGGAATTAATGTTATTTTACACATGATAACTACTAAAATGATTTCAATTAAATAATGTTTTAATTAGGTCTGATGTCTCTACATGCCATTCTAAGATACATGTTCTGTGTATGCAAATAAGATGGTGATTTATTGAATTAGATCTATGCTAACACAATCTATTCTTCCTGCAGGGAAATCTTTCTAAATTGGACTAAAGCAGGTGTATTGAAGAGCAGTAATGATTCACTAAGGAATATGAGTCCTTGTGGCTGTAAAGGACAGACTTTTAACATGGAAACTCTTAAAATATATTCTCACTTTCTTTCCACATATTTTTTCTGCCAGACATGTGCCTTTTGACTGGCTATTTGTCAATTCCTAGTCTGTCTTTCCTGATCTGAACAATATGGGTCTATAATGGAGGAGAGACACACTTAGGCACTGTGATATAGTGTTTGTTGTTAATATCTTTTAACTCTATTTGACCAATTCAATTTTGGTGACATTACATGAGAATTCAAAGAGCTTTTGAATTAGAAGCTTCCATAAGAGTATTGATCTAATTGAAATATTCACAAACAGGAAGCATTTGCATATTAAAAATGGTATAATACTGGTTTTGCTGTCAAGAGATGATTCTGGGAGTACTTAGGATTAATGATTGAATATGTAAAAGTTCTCAGAGCCAAGAAATACATGAGAACATATGTGATAAAATGTAAAAACATGATTTTATTTTAGCCTTCCATTTAAGTATTAAAAGTAATATAATGCTATATTTTCATAAGTGATTCAAAATGCAGAAATTTTATGTAAGCAGGAAGCTAAGTGGTTTTCAGTACACAAAAAAAAACTGCAAAAGATGAGCTAATTCTGAAAATCAGTAAGAGAAATGATCTTTCTCATGAAAATTTAAAGAAGGTATTTTTGTTAGCCCCGATTTGTTTTTAAGGTAATAACAATTTATCTGGGTGAAAAAACATATTTCTACTATTATAATAAAGATCATCTAACTTAAGTAACATCAGCAGCTACCCAAAATGAAGGTTTTTTTAAATGATGATGAAAAAATCTCAGTCACTTGTATTCTCCTGGAGTCTCAGTATCTTAGCTTTATGCTGATTTGTATCCAATTTGAGTAGAAATGGATATGAGTGTTTATCTTCCATAATAGCTTGCCACAAGCCTACTACTTGAATCATGTAGCATATGGAAAATGTGTTTAGCTACTTGCAGAATTTCACAAACTAAAAAAAGATCCATTTCTGCTCATAGGGCTTGTTTACAGTCATTATAAAAGCATGTTACTATGTTGCTTACTAGTTAGGAGAAGCAAGTGTTGGCATACACCCCATTCCATTGCATTGGCCTTTAGGAAATGTATGTACTGATTTTCAGTTCTAAAACAGTAATCATTCTAATTTCTTGTGTTTTAGACCTGAACATGTTTTTAGGATGTATTTTTATTCTTCTACATTATATCTCTTCTAGATATTTTATGGTAGTTATTGGCACATTTTACAAAAATATATTAGAGACTGTTCATGCTTATGTGAATTGCCATCACAGGATTAATCTGTAACTTTTATGAGCATATTTTATTAATAACATCTTATCATTAAATTGAATATGGATATTTAACATTTAATAAGCACAGAATGTATATGTAGAAATGTACTTCATGCCGTTGGGTTTTGCAAATGTGGAAAAGTCATTATAACAGCCTAAGAATCTTTAAACATGCCCCCCATGATATACTAGTTGCAATGTTACAACTCATTTAAGGAATAATTCTTGATAACAATGATTATAATATTTTTGTTTGTCAGCATACTAAACAATTTGTCCTCAAGGCATGGAAATAAAATGTTTGATACAATTTTAAAAATATCAATTGTTCTCTCTCTTAAATTCTGGAAATATATTTGCCATTTAATGATTCATAATTAAACATGAAACTCAAAGTGAAGGAAGAGAATTCAAAACTATAAATATTATGAAAAATGATTAATTTTTTATTATAGTAGTTTATTCTTTTAGTAAAGTAGTATAAGTTGTCTACAAAGCAGTATTTTTTATATAGCTGATTAAAATATTTTTAATCCATTTTATCTTTAAAATATCTTGATTACTAAATGACTTTTTCATCATTTGTATATGAATACATATATATATCCATTTATATTTATGTTTGTTTTAATAGTAGATTATGAATGTAAATATGTTTGATATGTATCCTGGCACCAGAAGCCAAGTCTTTTTCCTAAATGACAGGAAAGCTTATGCTAGCCTGAAAAAACTAACTTTTGTATAGGTTCTGTCATGTACAAAAATTTTCCAGGCAGTTTCATCTCCATTTTGAACAATTCTACAGTTCAGTCAAAGTTTCTCAAATTATTTGGTTTCTTATTTTTATGAAATGAAACTAATATTTAGGGAAACTTTCAATAAGTATTTCACTAATTCTCACTAAGTCATTTTGAGATATCATCAAAACATTTTCAAAAGTTCTCTGTATAAAAATACATGTATACATATGTATATGTACATACATAAATAATCTCTTACATGATTACATTCTCATGGTTGAATGGCTTCTGAAAATCTCTTTAATGTTAAGAATACTTGGAGAATAGCAAAGGGAAAACATCTGCTTTAAAGAATGTTCTGCGTCTGGAAGTAGAGACAAAATTTTCGGAGTATACAGGGGAATCTAACATTTCCTGGTACTGGATGCTGAATCAATTTTGTATTTATTGAACATATAGCTTATTCCCAGATTGCACATTTCTCATCTGTAACAGAGGCCTGGAGCAGTTGTGTGTATGAGCATAGATTGTGCATTTCCCAGGCCAGGTGACCACAATGTGGGTCAAGCCAGCAGTGTTGGTGATGAGGCAGATGGAGTTGTCCCCAGTGCCAGAGGCAGTTCTATCCCACTTTTATGTGCTCCTTGGGCTACAGAGCTTCTACACTCCACAAGGCTTTATACCAGAGCATTGCTCACAACCCTCTTGCTACTCCACCTGGGAGGTAATTTTCTCCCTCCCATATTCAGGGAATATATTTTTCTTAATACAAACTATAAACCTAAATTCAAGAATATTCAGAATTTTGAGAGTATCTTTCTTGCACTGCTCTATTTTCTTAATATAATGCCAAGTTTACTCATAAGCATGAAGATAAAGGATATTGGACTATTAGAGATAGTTCCTATTTAAATTTTTCTGTCTTGAACAAAATCATTGAAATAATCTCTCTATTCAAGAATCTTCTTTTCCCACCACCACTCATCATGTACTCATTTTCAACAGAAATTTCTCTCCAAAGATACAAAATCGACTGTTCTTCAATGAATTAGGGCTTAAAATGCAAAATAAGCTGAACTGATATAACTTATACCAACATTATTGAGGGTCTACTGAGTTCCCAGCACTGAACTAAGCCAGATAAAAATGTAACTAAATTAAATCACCACGACTAAAGACCTCCTAGCTTCACAGCACTGAATTAGACTTGATACAGAAGTAACATGTTCTTCACTCTGAAGTGTAAAGCAATGAGATCATAACATATTCTTGAAAATAGAGATCAGGATATCACAACAGATAAGACACAGAGATGGATAAATGAATATCAGAAGCCAATTGGACATGTAAGGAAAGTGAATGACTTACAGGGTTCTGGCTTGGGGGATTAGGTAGATTTCACTCCCCATTAATCCCTACAGAGCATGTGGTGAAAAGTGCTGACAAGGCTGAGACAGTGAAGCATTGCTGAGAGGAAATGGTGATCAAGAACTCAATCAAGTTGATGCTGGTGCTAGAGAAAAGTATAAATTAATAAGTTTTGTGCTGTGGCCCTGATTCCGTCTTTTCAAACTCAATCATCACTGTTTAATTTACGTCTTTGTCACCTTTCATCTGGACTAAGTGGTCTTCTGTTCTCCAGGCTCTATATTACAACCAACGTAACTATTCCAAAATGAAATATAATCACCTTTCTTTCTTGCTTACATCCTTTCGCTGGTTTCCTATTGCTTATAGGAACAAGCTTAATCTTTTTACCTTGGTTTACCAGGCCCTGTATGATATGACTATGGCTTGTTCTCCCATGTCTGCTCCTATCATTGCCCAGTCTGGCCCTATACTCTGATCTTACAAAAATGCTAACATGGATTTCACTAAGGATATCATGGTGTTCTATAATTTTGTGTCTTTGCTTATGCCATTCCTTCTGCATAGGATGCTGTCCTGTCTTCATCTCTTTTAGCTTTTTTCCTTTCCTAAACTTTTGTAACTGGTAGCTCCCCTCATCTTTCAAGATGCTGTTTAAATATTCTCCATTTAGACCTTTTTTAGACTTTTCCCAGGAGCAATCTATCATCTGTTATAACTAGACCTTACATCTCTACTATAACAATTAGAAAAATGTATTTAAGTTATTTACCTGTTTGCCTCTCTTATTAGACCATGAGATTTCAGCTAGTTTGGGTTGGAAATAAGACAGTGATGCAATAATTCACAGCCTTCTAACAAAATACATCTATTTGTATCTATGAATGTATAAAGGTGACTGTCTTAGACTTTCCCAAACCAAATTTCTCCTTCTCAGCAATTTGACTAAGTTACAGGGCACTATCTTATTATGCAGTCCACACTTGTGAGAAGATGGTATTCTAGATGTCAAACATATATAAAAGAAGAGAGAACAGTGTAATGAATTATATTACCCAGTTTCAACAATTATTAACTAATGGTCAACTGCGTTGCCTCTATACTGTCTGTAGCTCCACTCTCTCATCTGCCCTCCAAATATTTGAAGCAAATTCCAGACATAATAACATTTCATTTGCAAATATTACAGTATATATTAATATTTCTAAATGATAAGGGCACTTTTAGAAAACATTGATGATGCCATTATCACATCTAAAATATTTGCAATTACCTAATATCACCCAATAATCAGTGTTCAGTTTTGCACTACTTCTCATATTTTAAACTGTTTAAATACAAGTCTAGTAAGGTCTATGCTTTGTGATTGGTTGATTTTTTTTTTTTAGGGACAATTTTGCTCTGTTATGGATATTTTGTCAATATTTAGAAACATTTTTGGTTTTTACACTAAAGGAGGAGTGCTACTGATATCTAGTGTGTGGAGGCCAGGGATACTGCAAAACATCCTACAATACACAAGGCAGCCACCACAATAGGGAATTATCTAGCCAGAATAGTAAGAGGGCAACATTGAGAAACCCTGGTCTATAGGTTCCCCCTGCATTATATATTGTATTGCAATTGATTGGTTGAATAAACTGGGTCATTTGTCTTATAAAGTTTTCCACATCTACATTTTGCTAATGACACATTGTGGTATAATTTAAGATTTTTTTTTCTGTTTCTTGTATTTATAAGCAATTAAATCTAGAAGCATCATCAGATTCAGATACAATTTTCTTTTTCTATCAAAACTGCTTTTTTTGTTTCATAGTGTTGTGTACTTCCATCAGGAGGCATATAATGTCTGATCATTTCTCTCTTTCTCATCAATATGGGAAACTATTGGTGATCAATGTCTAAATTTGTTAATTCATTAGGAGTTGAAAAATCGTGACATATTTTTATAATTTATACATTTATTGACATCACTGACTCTTAGAAATAGTCATTCCAATGTTTGATAGAAATATAGCGTTGTGCATGAAACATTTATACATTTTGTATTTCTTTTCAGAAACATCCTATACCACCTTGATGAAAAGACAAGCCAGTTTTCAATACTTATAGAGGCTTGGGAACACTGCAAACCCCTTGCATCAAATGAGACCCTTCAAGAAGCCCTGTCAGAAGTGTTGAACAGCATTAATTCAGCTCAGGTTTACTTCAAAGCAGGACTTGATGTGTTCAAGAGTGTCTTGGATGGGAAGAATTGAGAAAAGTCTGAGCATTTTTAAAAGTTTGTTTACAATTCCACAAGCATAAAGCTCTAATTTAACCAGATTTTCTGACATTGAAGGCTTATTTTCCCCAATGGCTTTTTGACAAGTATAAAGCTATTATTACATTGTATTTTTAAAATGTAAATATAAAAAGAACATTTTGCACATTTAGTATTTTTCTTATATCTACATTTCTGAATATGTAAAGCAAGTTATTGAAATAGGACTTAAGAATTACCTATTAAAAAGAAATCTGATATATATAAATATATACTATTTTGAGGAAAAAGTTCCAAGAAGTTCTGGACTATCTTTGTTCCTGTGGGCAGGACATATAGGAACACAGTTTATTCTCTCTGATTGATAGAGCTATTAATGACTTAGTTTCTGTAAAAGAAATAGAGAGTTGATATGGTTCAGATTAACTTCACTATTAAGTGTTCAATATGAAGAATTCAAGTATTCTGACTGAGTGATTGGTTGACCTAAACCACTTTGAATGTTTCTATTTTATGAAATGAAGTTTCTCTTCTTAACACAACTAGATGTAGTAATACACTGGTTATGAAATTGTATTTTTTTAAGTATTAATGAAAAAAGCCATAAGCATTCCAGGGAAAAATCTCAAGGGAGCTACACAGAGCAATTTAAATGCAAATTTTTTTTCTAACAACTTACGAGGTGACTAGCTTTGAAACCCCTAATTTGCCTCAGTTGATTTTCTAAGAATTTCGGGAGTGATGTATGTCTTAAGAGGGAGAAAAAAATATTTCTCATTACTTTTTCTCGTTTCTGTTGGAAACACTGAAACAGGGGCTACTCTAAAATGAAAGCATCTCACATTGGTTTTCTTTCTTGTGTCTTTTCTGAAACTCCTTGCTGTAAGGCAGCTTTCACAGAGTACTATATATTTTCAGCAGTAAAGTAGCAGTTTCTCTTTGAAACCCAAAATATCTTCTAAAGCATCAATTTTCTATTTCTGCCTCTGAGAAAAAGAACTTACTATGAAAGAAATAGTTGTTTTATCAATAAAAGCCCCTTAATATTATGAAGAAACCTTTCATATTTTTTCTTCTTTATCCTTAATTGTGACTAAGATGGAGATCTAGAAAATATCCATGCTTCTAAGTTTCTGCAGTGTTACTGTAAGAGAGTGTCTCGTCTACACTTCAGTTCTTCTCTCATGTGGAAAACTAAGCTTTTTATACTGACATTGCCATTGAATAGCTCTAGCAACTATTATTATTCCCCCAAACCCTAAAATTCTACCTATTAGGTGTCAGGTTAAAGTTCTAGTTTATCTTTAGAAATTTATGTGAAAAATCGTTTTCCTATACTGGATAAAGCAATTCCCCTTAGGAAACATAGCCTCAGAGTATTTCACATAAATTTTCTTTACCTAATTCAAACATATTTCCCTATGATACACCGCCAGAGAGACATTGTAGACAGTCTGTGTATGTTTAAATTTTCACTTTTTATGATGAGTATAAACCTAGTCTTAGTTTAAAGGCAAACTAAAGTTGAGGGGAAATAATTAATCAATACTGATTAATTGATTTATAAGGTTCAACACTGTCTACCCTAAATAATTTTTATGTGCTCAAGGCAAAGCAGGGAATAGAGGCAATTAGCTAGATAATTCAAGCAGAAATCCATTTTCATCGAAATTGCCTGTGTGCACATATTTTTAGATGAAAAATGAAACTACCTTACAATATTTTTTTTTAACCAATGTATTTGTTTGAAAACATTTGCCATGTTGAAGAGTGTGTATAGGAAAGGTCTAGAAATAAACAGGCTTGTGCATACCTAGGCATTCATGCTCTTTCTTCCTCTTCAGAGATCATCAGAAAAGAGGTGAGAATACACAAGCAGGTGCATGTGAGCCCAAAAGCTAGAAAGCCTTATATTTAGCCAAAGGTTGATGTGTTCATTCCAGTTATTCACTTACAGATGAAACTAAAACAAAGAAAGGCAAACTATTATCAGTTTGGTAGTTCATTATTTTAGAACGAATTTCTAAATGAATTTATTCCTATAACCTACAATAGCACCGAGAGCAGAAAACATGCTTCTTCTTCATTTTGTTTAAAGATTGCATACCTAGGTAAGTCACATTGTATAGATAAAAACCTTCTTCTGTATTCCTCACCTCTAAATTATATGTTATTTGCTATTTGAAAACTGTAGTTAACTATGGTTTTTTATTAGTCTATTAAAAGATACGTGGAGATATTAAATTATACCTAGAGCAGATGTCCAACAAATTCTGTACATGCTGCTTTACATCTTTGCAACAAACCTCTTAACTAGCAGCATTATTTCTACAGTGTGATTACCTGAGGGTGCTTCCAAATGTATATCATTCCACTCCCCTCCCATCCCCACTGCCAATAGATTCAAATAAATAAAATCCTGAGCAAATTAATAGCAAGTGTTATGTGAATTGGTAGTAGGTTTAAATTGTCGCTGAGTCATCTATATGCCTGGTACTTCTCACAATCTTTCGTACATAGAATTGTGCCTAGGAAATAATGGGTCATAAATATTCCCTGAAGAAAATGTGGCAAAGGTGTAACGGTGAAATGTATGTTCAGGCAGGGTACACATGAGATACTGCCCTTTATGGAAAAGCATAAGTCTCAGAATCAAAGGAAAGCCTAAGAAAGATTCTGGTCTAAGCCCTGAGATCTTGCCTTCAGAGAAGGCATTCTCAATTACCCCCACCAGATATAGTAACTAAACCCAAAGTGAGTAAGAAACTTGGATATAGTCGTGTATTTAGTTAGTAACAAAAGCACCACTGGAATTTAAGCTTCTCTGCTTTCTCATGCAGTGTATCTTGCTTCTCCCTGAGGACACAGGGTTATAAATGATCTTTTCCAGTGAATTCTGTGTAACCAGCCATTCTGTCAGATGTTGCATGGGCTGGAAACACTGCTTTTAATTCAAGGCTAGTTCATTCTCTGACTGTATCTGACAAACAAAACTGTCCCCGAGAATTCAGGCAAAGGACACAAAGACTGGGTACTTGAGAGAAAGTGGAGAGAATCCTTACAGAACACCAGAAGTCAGGAAGAAGGACATTGAGCAAAATATTTCTGTAAGAGGGCAAGTTAGGCCAGTGTTAAGTCAACAATCTAAATCACCATTTCTCAAAATGTGAAATTTAGAAAGACAGGGCTAGGAATCTACATCTTCAGCAAGACTTCTGGATGTTTGTTCCACACACTGAAGTTTAAGAATTTCCAGTCTACATTAATCGTAGTTTCCAAGAAAACACTAATTGACATTTCTAAATAAATTGAAGAGTCACAATAACAAGAAAGACGTAAAGATTTGTTATTAATAGAATCATTATGAGAAAAGAAAAGTGGACCCATTTTATCTCTAAGAAAACAATTCAGTTGCAGCTTATATTTGTGCCTGCTACATCCCAGGCACCGGTGTTCTAGAATTTTTCCATGTGTCTTTTTTTTTTTTTTTTTTTTGAATTCCCACAACAACCCATTTAAAAATGAGAAAACTAGGCTGAGTGACTTGTCCACAGTTCCAAAGCTAATAAAAATGACGAGGCATATTTCTCTGCTGGGCCCACAGTATTCAGTTCTTTGTTCTTTACACTGAGTGCTGAAAAAAAAAATCAGACTATTTTGATTCTAGAAAGTGAGATAATTGAAAATGTTAACATATTTCTCCAAAACTGATCAGACTGTGGAGTCTGTCACTTTTTTGGTATAATAAAGGAGTTTGAAGAAACAAATGACATCATTCCTGACGATGGTAGTGCACTCCAACAATGGTGTATATATGTAGGTAAGTTTGAAGATATCTGTAAGAGCGTTAAAAGGCAAGTGCACCATTGTGGAATATCATGACAAGTAGGCTTACAAACAGTAAAGAGAGACCAGAAACCACAAGTCTTACACTTTCATTCTCTAAATGCTTATATAATTTCACTAAAAAAAAGAAAAGCAGGTGCTGTGATTTAGAACGACAGTTGTATGTTATTTTTTAAAATTCAGAATAACCAATTGACTTTTTAAATTAAATAAATGTAGAGCATATAGTAAGTTTCCCCACAGGAAAGATAGATGTTAACAAAAATAAAATAAATGATTATTTGTGACCATGTTACTAATGATGAATCAGCACCTTTGCCTCAAATGAAAATCTATAATTATTTGTATGATAAATTGGTAGACCTAGCCAAAAATGTTCTCATGAGACATTCTGTGATATGTGTAATTGATTACTCCAAAAATTAAGCTTTCTCTGAGGGTAACACATTGTCATCTCATTGGTTTAATGGGCTATTTAAATGTGCCTTCGCCACACATTTGCTTAACAGAAAGGAATTATTTTAAACTAGCAATCCATATGTTGAGTGGAAAGGAAGTTGGCCCACATATTCCAATAAATATATCAGCAACATAACAGTTTCATCACGGGACCATGGATACAGTGCAGGGAAAAAGCAAACAAACAATACAATATTTGAGAAAATAAATATTCTGCCCAGCCACACTGGTGAGTTTTTATTTCTTGTATGAGTTTAAATTGTCAACTTAAAAAAGCCTCATTAGAATTTGCTATTCGGAGAGAACTTAAAAAGCCTCACAGAGTTCTAAGCATCCCATTCATTGAAAATACTTTTCAGTTAAGTAGGTTTGTTTTGTGCACTACCAACTTTTAGGTGACATGAATTTGAAGCATAGCAAAAGAAATGTATAAAGATAGCCTTTTCTGGTCATTACCATGTCTACTCAAGTTTCTGTTTTCTAGGTACACTCTAGCATTGTAATTTTTTCCCCCTGAGAAGTAATTTTAAGATCTATCAGTCTCAATTTAAATGATCTGTTAATCAGCCAGAGTTTTAGTTTCATAATATCGTTCCATTGTCTGACAAAGATATACACACTAAAGTGCCTTTAGCAGACCTGGGACCGTCAAGAATCTTGTTACCCTGATTATTGAAAGATGACATATTTCTTAAGCATTTATAATCTCATATTCGGGTTGAATCTGAATTTACAAATCAAAGGGTTAAATTGAGGCAGTTTCAAGCAGCATTTAAGAAAATGAAGTGGCTTCAAATTTTAATGTTTCTGGTTACACTATTTTGTTTGAATTATACAATTAGATATAATTTTCTGTAACCAAAATGGTAATTTTGATGGATTTTTTAATGCCAAAATCCAATCATCAAGGCCAAAGAAATGCATGATTACTCTGATTTCTTATGCACGATTCAGTCAAGAATTAACTCAGAGGCAGTTGATTCAGTGCTTACATCTAGACAAAGCTTTAATGAGTGCAGACACAGCCTAACAGTATTTCATCTAATTTCTTTGATGGCTTAAGCCAATAAGCACTGAGGTAGCTTTTCTCAGAAGGAAACAGATTTTATTTTCCAGGGGCTAATTAACATGCACCACCTAACTCCCCAAAGGATCACACAGGTGCCTGTATCATGCCATATGTCATGTGCTATATTCCTGCAAGCTCAAGAGATTAATATACGATCATTATGAATTATTATGTTGCATTGAAGTTAATGTCTGTCTTTTGTTCTAATTAAAGTACAAACTTGGCATCTGAATAGAAGCTTAGCTAGAGAAGTGGAGTTAGAGTCCCTATTTTAATGAACTACATATATTTTTCAATCAAAATGTGTAATTATTTAATTATCTAGCCTGCTCAGTAATCATAACTCTCCAACTTTTTCAAAAGACCTGTATTCAATATGTTACCACTCATATGGTCATTACTTGGTATGTGTTTTGTATTTTGAATTTCTTAGATGCTTTCAGTGTATGTGCTAGTGTTTTATTAATATTACAATTTTTTGTTTACTTCTATATTAAGCTGCTGCAAATGGACTACCTTATTTTAAAAGTTAGAATAAAATGCTATTACTCTCTAAACAGAACTTTAGCGTATCTGTTTGATAAATACACAAAATATTTTTCTACGCTATTGCAAATTGTCCACAGGAAGCAAAATGCCAGATGGTTAAGTGTAGCTCACATAATTATATTCCAAAGACGTTATAAATAATTCTATTTAGCATCTGAGATAGGTCTCTATTAGGCAATTTCATGTTTACATTTCTAACAGGTTTAATGGCAAATATATCCTTATATTCTAACTTGCTACTTGGAGAATATGGATATTCTGAAAAGAAAAACCCTTTCTAGAACACTTTGCAGGGCTAATTTTTTTTTAATAGACATCCAGAAAATAGCCTGGGCAACAAAGTGCGACCCTGTCTCTAAAAAAAAAAAAAAAAAAGAAAGAAAAGAAAAAGTAGCTAGGCATGTTGGTGTGCACCTGTGGAGTCCAGCTACTAGGGAGGCTGAGGCGGAAGAGTCATTTGGGCCCAAGAATTTGAAGCTGCGGTGAGCTAAAATCATGCCACTGTAGTCCAGCCTGTGTAACAGAACCTATCTCAAGAAAAGGAAAAGAAAAGAAAGTCACATGCTGTTGATAATAGTTTTATATGTGTTTGGAATGTTACTATGGGACACATGCATTTAATACTTGAATCATGTATTCAATGTAGCAGCATTTAGATATGTAAGATTTTAGAAGTAAAATCTCAGTGGTACAACATTTAAAACACAGCCTTAAAATGAAGAATAGGGATGAGCAGGAGAAAATTTATAAATAAACCTAGGATAAAATTTGGAGGAAAATTTTTCCAAATAAATTTGCTTTGATTAAAAACAAATATCTCTCAAGAGGTGTCCCAATTACTAACTTATGTTGAACTGTTTTGGTGTTCAGCGTTGTTCAAAATAATTTGATTATCTTCTGTGATTCAGAAATCTTTTCATTGTACAGAGATTTCATTGTCATTGTTGTAACTGATTTTTAATGATATTGACTTAGAGGCATTTGTCTGTAGTTTTTAAATTACTATATAGGGTTGAATGTCTAATTTCTATAGTGTGTGGATGCCCATCAGATATTTAGTGCACTCTATATTTAGCCCAAGTGTGATCACAATTTTATAACTTTTTATGTGTTACTTACATGACTCAATATGCATCTTAAGAAATTATGTTGTGATCTGGAGTGACACAAATGGATTGAGATACCACATCCATTAAAAATATAAGTGAATATTTTATATTGAAGTTGTTTAAATATTTGCACATTATTGAAAACATAGTACTATGAAATGAAGGCACCATTTAAAAAACGTGTTCTGAGTCATAAATTTCATGAGTTTGTACAGTGAAATGTTAATGTTCAAAACACTCATTTTGAAATTATTAAATACAGGTAAAAACATTGCTATACTGTTTTTATGACAAAATATACGGTATTTTATGTGTGCACATGAATTAGTTATTACTCTATTTTATTAATGAATTATTTTTACATAATATGTATGACATCCAAACAGGTGTTCCCTTGTTTAGGGAAAATTCTATGATATTTTATCATCTTTTTTTGTCCTTGCCTTCCATTCTTTTCTTGAACATTCAGTTAGATTTGTAGTTTGTGACAAGTTCCAACATCAAGTAACAGTACCTGTATCAACTGCAATGTTAAACAGTTTTGTTTTCTCAAGTTTGCTCTAGAAAATGCTCTCAGTTATTTTTCACATAGAAAAGAATTTTCTGTTTGCATGGTGACTGTAATACATTTCATTCATTTATTCATTCAGGAAATATTTGCTAAAAGCCTCTTCTAGTCCAGGCACTGTGTTAGGCACTAGTGATACAAAGATGATTAGCACAGATTAGCACAATTTTACTTTTGGAGATTCATAGTCAAACAGGATACAATACTTCAGTTTAACTAGTAGCAATATCCATAGATAGTACAGTTTATTGGAAACGTATTGGCAGAGCAGAGACGGTTTAAAGGTGCCATATGCTCAAGCCATATGACAGTCCCACTGGACCTTCCTTAAGACTCTCTAAAGAACAGTGTTCTTTCTCTAACGTCTCTGCTATACAATAGCCTGCATTTGTTAGGGTCATAGCACTGTGTCAGACTCTGGTTGCCAAGCATCACTTGGATGAAATCTTTTAATATTTAAAATAGCCTATGAGATAGGTGTTATATCATTTTGTCCCATTTGATGGATAAGAAAACTAACGGTTAGGGAGATTAATAACTTGTGACAGTTATAATACTACTATATACACACAACTACATGGCTATAAAAAACTTAAAAAATCTGCAGGAATATATATATATATCTTGTGTGTATATAGACACACACAGAGGAGGTAAAATTGAAACAACATATAAAGTTATGTATTACTCATGGATGTGTATGTATGTATTCAAAATATTAAAATCCAGATTGAAAAAAATGAAAACCTTGTTTAATTCATGATAGTAGGAGGGAAACAAGTGCTAAGGAGAGGATACAGAGGACAGCTTTAACTGTAATGGTTTATTTATTTTATACATAAAAAGGAATTGAAGCAAATACGATAAAACAGTATGTGGTAGATTAGATTATTATTCTTATTTCTTTTCACCCTCCCTTGTCAATTTGGGTGGTAGGCACATGTGTGTTTATGTAATTCTTATTATATTTGTGAATTAAAAATAAAACTCTCAAAGTAACATAAAATCCTAATAAAGTGGTCTGATTCTGGAGCCCACGCTTACAGCCACTAATCTAATCTGCCTTTTAAAATTTTATAAGCATGTTCTCTTTCTTGTCTTTTTCTTCAACTTGCTAATCTTATGAAGGCTGCTTCCATAAGGCATTTTCTGACATTCTAAATGCTCATAGATGTAATTTCAGTGCAGTTACATTTGTTATCTACTTTTTTCTCTTCTTCTCTATCTCAGTAAATACACCAGATTCTCAAATCAAGAAATAAAAATCATCTGCGATTCTTTTCTTTACCTCTCTTCTTACTTCCAATCCATCACCATATTGGCTTGCCGCAAAATACAGCTCAACTCTGTACATTTCTCCAACAGCGCTGCTGCTGTCCTACTCAATGCCACCATCTTTTCTCCCCTGCATTACACTAGTCATTATATCTATTTCAAGCAAAAGGGATTTTAAAACAGGAAAATGATTAGGAAATTATTAAATGTCCAGACTAATGAAAATGTAAAAGTGCTGTTTTTCAGAGACAGTAACTGCAGGAAACCACTACTGCCCTTAGGGCTGAAGAAGCATAAAGGAAGAAATCTATGATAACCCAGGAGCTAACATTCTACTGACACTCCTGGAAACTGTTGCTGCTGCTGGTATAACCACTGCACGCAAGACAAAGAACCGCCGCAGTGTAGATCAGAAGCTTGGGAATCTCCGCTCCCTCAGACTCCCATACCAGAAGCAGGAAAAACAAAATGAAACAGCTTCCACATGTTTTTGCCTTTTAATCCTTGTAAGTGCCTCTCCTTGGCAGATCCAACTGGGATCCAGCTGGCACAAGGGTCTGTGGAACATGCATGCATGTTCCCAGCTCTAACGTTATAAGAGAGGATGTAGGAGGTGGGTATGGGAGTGTGTCCATACAGACCATGGCTGACACAGTCTTCAAAATGATTTTTCTATGAAAGCATAAATGAGTAAACATAGCTAACTCTTACATCTGCATGTATCAAAGTACATTGAGTTTTTTTCTCTGAAACTATGTAGCTAATTTAACCATATAATATATAATAACATGAAATGGCTTTAGTGTAACTGTTCCATGCTGATTTATAACCAAGAGGGTGATTAACTTGAGTGCAGAGCTAAGAGAGCAAAAGCATGTAGACATATAGCATTACATTTCTAAAACGAGGTCTATATAAGGTGATATCAGAGCAGATAATAAAAATAATAAAATCTTGTAGAAGCCAAGAAAGGTTTCTCAAAGGAGAAAATATTTGAGTTGTGTCTGAAGAGTAAATAGAAATACTTCAGGAGGAAAAGGAGAGTGACGGCATCCCAGAAAAAGGGAACTGATTATCCAAGTCACACATGATAAAGGACAGGACATTCCCTTAGTTTTCTGCTTCAAAGTTTCTGTTTCTTTTTCTCAGCCTCAGCAAAGACTGGAATTTTTATATTATCGTTTTTGTGAAAACAACAACTTCCAGACTGCTTATCTTTTAATTTAGACACCACATGATATTATAAAATGTTTAATGTGACTAACTTAGAAATAAAGTAAATTGAACAGATTTTTATCATAATATGGAAGTCATAGCATTAATAGTTTCCCATCATTTTTGGGATAAAATTCATGTGCCTTAGGATGATTTCTAAGACCTTTCCTGGCTGACTCCCACTCTTCCCTTTCCTTCTCAGTGCTTACCTCTTTTCCAACCCACATTTTATACTATAGCCTAATTGAAGAGCCCACGTTTTCCTGTATGTGCCATGCTTTCTCATGTCTCGGTACCTTTGTGACTGCTTTCACTCTTTCAATGGAACAACCCTCCATTATGTATATACCATGGGCATCTATTTTTTCTAAAATAAATCTTATTAATAAAGACATTTCAAACTTTCTGTGGAAAATTATTCAAACCTGCCTCATAGTACATTATATTGTTACATGCGGTTCTTATATTTCTTGGGATTTGATGAGTTAATTCTTTGTTGAGTCTCTAAACCACCCTAAATTATGTCTGTAATTTTGTCTTTGATTAAGCTGCGTAGGCTTGGTTTCTCTTATTCCCAAAAGAAAAAGCAAAGAGAAGAAAAAGTTTAAAAAAGTCCCACCAGATTTCTGGAAAAAATAGATACAAGTCCAGAGAAAAAATTATGCAAATTAACAGTGTATTGCTAACTGGGGCATTAGCCCCAAGTCCTTTTTATATTTGAGCATCTTGGCTAGACATGGAAAAAAAATCTTCAGTTTACATTGTTTGGCCTGAATACCTTAGGAGACTGAAAGTATTGCTCTGCCTATTTAACATGAAAACCCAAAGTGATAGACAATTTGAGTCCTTCCTTGTTTGCTTCAAATATGTGGTAATCACTTTCTTCCTTTCTTCTTTATTCTCAGCAAATCATTTCATTTCTTCCTTCTCCAAACATAGAAACTTAACTGTATTTCCATGCAAAGTATCTTCCTTTCTTCCTAAAATGTTAGATAAGTCTTGCATATTCAGTTCCATTTAAGAAAAGAGAACATCATGAACAACCAGAACAATAAAATCAATAGCTTATCTCAATTCTACTTCCACATATAGGTACTTACTTGACTTTTTCCTCTCACTCATAATTAAACTTTTTTCAGACTTGCTAAATGTCATTATGCTTTTTCCTTCATCTCCTGCTA